>NC_090450.1:13460298-14781548 GCF_031143425.1 Pleurodeles waltl | reverse complement strand
CTGTGGGTGGGTGGGGGTGTTGGGGTACTGTTGTTTTTAGGGGTGGGGGTTGGGGGGTCAGGGCAGTAGTGTTTTTAGGGCAGGTGGGGGGTCGCGGTAGTTATGTTTTTTAGGGAGGGTGGGGGGTCGGGTAGTTATGTTTTAGGGCGGGTGTGGTGATGGCATGCTAGAACCAGGCATGCCGGTCCCCACACACGCCTTTACTAGGCATGCCTTTACAATGAAAAATCATTTCAAGGCTCGCGAGGTAAAGGCATTCGTCGGTAACAACGCGGTCGTTGTTCCGACCGTCTTGTTCAGGCATGCGTGGTTCACGCATTAGTTGTTCCATCATACAACCCTTCTAATTGGAGCAATATTGAGGCACTCCTGGTAGAAATGGGAATTTCTTTCAAATCTAGGTGCATTGATGGAAAATGCCTGCTGCAGTGCTTTTTATACCTCTCAGTTTACCATCTGATGGTGTCCTGGCTGTGAGTGTGCAGACAACTACCAGGAATGGTGAGCTTGCATGATAAGTAGGAGTGCTGGTTGTGGTGACTTTGTAAGGGATGCGGCTTGTTTTGAGATGGTGCGGTCTGACAGGGAAGCAATGATGTTTCATCAGGATGGTGATGATGTGACTATATTTCTTCAGGCAGTGGATGAGATGTGTTGCAACATGTCAGATGCCTTTAAGGGGTACCAGTGTGGAGTCTGGGAGGCAGGGAGGTCAGGTCGCAAGAGGATTAAGGCTTGAACAGCAGTTCTGAAGTATCCTTCAGGAAGACAAGGTTCACCTTCAGAAAAGAGAGGGTGTAGCAGGCCATTTTTCTTGGTGGCCAGGGTGAATGCAAGTGACCTTGGCATCCTGTGAAAGGTGGGCTTCGAAGATATAAAGGTTCATGTCATTGAGACAGGTTTGTACTGTTTCTCATTTGTTATTCTTTACAAATGAGACTATTTCTGTCTTGGTTGGGTTGAGCTTCAGGGAGGCACTGGATATCCATGTATGGCTGATGTGTTCTTAGTGTTTGAGGCGTAGAGTGTCACAGAGCATACTTTCACGTTGCGTGGTTCGCATTGTCGTATCAGTGAGACTTGCTATTGTTATGTGTGAGTAGAGCACCACAAGCATCCAGAAACTAAGGGGCCTGATCTAGGTTTCAGCAGAGGAGTCACTCCATCCCAACGCTGACGGATCGCCTGTCCGCCGAAATTCAATCAGGCCCTAAGGTTTAAAGAAAGTAAAATGGCCGGAGGCTGCACTTTGCCTGGATCACTTAATACAACATGAGTGGAAGTGTTTTCTATCCATTTACACTGGTGATTTAAAGACAACATCAGCTGTACCTAGGAGTGTACTTTATTTTATTGCTGCACAATCAGATACAAGGAGTGGTTCAAACTCCAGAGTGCAAGAGATCCCCCACTTCACTGCACCTGGTTTGCATATTTAAGAGTAGGCAACATGAGCTGCATATGTTAAGGCCTAAGACATCAGTACCTCAAAGTCAGAGGAGCTTGAACAGAAGCCAGAAGCACCATGGCAACTGGAAAGGTGCTGGAATTGTTTTTTCCATCTCTTGGGCCAATCGTCGAGCCTCTCTACTGGGCTCGCGTTGGCATTGGCATGGCAGGGGCAGAAACGATAGGGGATTAGTGCAAATGGTGAAAGGTCTACATTGTACAAAGTTTTAATTAAACAAATATGTGATTCTGGATAGCCCCAAAACCTTATAAACATATTAAGAAAGTAACACAATTAATTACTCGAAATGTATACTTTACAAACAATTACTTGAGTGATGAAACCATTACTGATTGTTTTCACAGGAATAAACTGTTGATAGAGAAATGGCAGGTCACACAGAAGAGACATTCACACATCAGGAATGCAACCATAGCCTTCTAAAGCACTGCAGAATGTCCTCAGAGAAGAAAACACTGAACAAGGTCGTGGAGTGGCTGCACAGAGTGCAGAGCTGGTGGTGCTTGGGGTGTGTTCACCTGACACAATGCAAGAGCTTGTTGGAGTTTGTGTCTGAATAAGTGTTGAATGTCAGCTGAAATAGGAGTGTTCTTGCTTGCTTGCAGTCAGTGGGTGGGCCATGTCTACTCAGGGTAGGGTTTCTCTCACCACAGTCTTTGCCCTCCCTGTTTGCAACATGCTCCTTCTCTTGGTGGATGTTTGCATTTGGCCCGATGTCTTGTCGTGGAATGGTAGGGACACTGAGGCCCATATTTATACTTTTTTTGTGCGGCATTTACGTCATTTGTTTATGCAAAAGCAGCGCAAACTTACAAAATATATATATTTTTTTTTAAGGTTGCACTGCTCTTGCATCAAAAAATTACGCAAATGCGGCACAAAAAAAGTATAAATATGGGCCTGTGTGTTAGCAGGTCGCTTGCCCGAAAGGCCAAATATCACCACATTTGGAGATGCAACCTATTTTTCAGTAATGTAGGTTTATGTGGTATGTTGGGTTGCTGCTTGTACAGTAGTTTACAGTAGTATATATTTAAATAAATAATATTTAGTTTGCGTGTGTTTTTGTGTAAATGTGTGTGTGCACGTTCTACTGTATTATAATTGCATTTAAGTAGCGCTTACTCACCCTGACAAAGCATTGAAGCCATTTATGTGTGCATGTGTGCATGTGCGTGTGTGTGTGTGTGTGTGTGTGTGTGTGTGCGCGCGTGCGTGTATTCACGTATTTGTGTGTGCATTTCTTCATTTCTGTATTTATGGAGTTTTAAATACCGCAAAACATGTTGCACAGGAATGCTATTTGGCGTATGGTTAGGAGGAGGGAATACTCTGCCACAAACATGATGGATATCCCGCCCGCTGTGGGATAGATACCACTTTTGTGACCGAGTACTTCCTCTGCCAAGATCTAAATCAGGCTGTAAGATTCAGAGTGCTACAAGAACATCCCTGGGGGGGAGGCAAGAGGGTTCAGACAGGACAGCAGACCTTGCAGTCTGGAGAGCCTTGGAATAGCAGAGAGCACAGCTTTCTTGGAGAGGTACCACAAAGTTCGGCTATTCATTAGATTTTATCATTGGCTCGCCATAGTCCCTGCGACTGGGTTGTTGTACTGTGCAGGCTGTAATTTGCCAAATGAGGAGTTGTATAGAGAGGTCTTCGAAACTTACTTTACCTTGAGGAAGTTAACTTGACTCCTTAAAGAAGGGTGTTGTTTGGACCCTCCTCTGTATTTTATTTGTCGGGGTGAGTGTGTGTGTGTGTTTGCGCATGTATATGTGTCTGTACATGTGTGTGCATGATAGTTCATCTGTGTGCATGTCGGTGCTTGTGTAAGTGTTCTTGCACATGTCTGACATTTCACACTCGTGTGTGTGTGCGTGATAGCTCATCTATGTGCATGTCTGTGCTTGTGTAAGTGTTCTTGCACATGTCTGACATTTCACACTCGTGTGTGTGTGCATGATAGCTCATCTTTGTGCAAGTCGGTGCTTGTGTAAGTGTTCTTGCAGATGTCTGACATTTCACACTCGTCTGTGTGCACATACATGCATGGAGCAACGAGGAGGAATACTTTCATTGTGTGTTGTGTTGGAGATGCCCCCTCTTCATTAATACACTCACAAGGGAGCAGGAAGCAGATCTACTTTCCAAACATCACCCTGTCCTCAAAAGTTGTATCTGAAGAGCATGAATCATGTATAGAGTCACAGGGGTATGGGAACGCAGGAGTCAGATCCACCAGAGACTCTGCTGTTGGCAGAGGCAGGTGATTGGTCCTATCGTGACTTGATGTACCAACAGCCTGGCTTGGCTGGTGGATGAGTCCGTGACGTGGAGCTCCTTCACTTGGGTAACACCTTTGTCGTTCATGCTCTTTAGATTCATCAGTCTACTGATTTCAGACAATGACAAGTTGTAGCTCAGCTCTCCTCTTCTCTTCTCTTAAGAACAACAACACATTGTACCAGGCGGCCTTCTCAAAAGCATTAGTACAGCACGACTCTGGAAGGGTGAACTCAGAGGGGAAGAGTTTTATGATTAATGTAAGTGGATTGATTAGAAGTGGGAAACGTTGGATTCCCAATAATAGCAGGAGGGGGGTGGAAAAGTCAGATTCTTCAAAACAATGGAGCCCAGATTAGGAAGGGTTAGCGATAGACGGGTATCAAACTGCTGTTAGACCAGTCATTTGACTTGTTCGACTTCCTTATGTGCTAGGAACAAGTCTGTGCCAGCGATCACACCACCACCAAAGTCCTGGAGTTGTTGAAACCGCAAGAGCTCGCTACCATCAGGGTGTGGTGGTACCTCTCTCCATAGGTGTTCTTTTACTCTACAAATGACTTTTTGGGAAGAAGATGTGACTGGCCCGGAAAGAGCAACAGTACACCAGGACAGATTTAGGTAAGTCCTCCAAATTCAACGGTGCAGTTGTAGCCAGAAGGCTAGTCCAACACTTGATCTGGCGCCGATCTTTGGCTGATCCGGGATTCTGTTTCTGTCGTTCAGCGGAAGCAGCGATAGATAATGCGGAGAGAGGAAACGTAAGCAAGAGATTGAAAAGAAAAGAAAGAAAAAGGAAGGGAATTAGTAGTCATGCACATAGACACCATGCAGAAAACCAACCACCGCAGAGAGAAAAAAAGTTAACACAAGAGCAGGGTACAATGTTAGGCACTTGGCTGCAAAACAAAAGAGCTTGCAGACCACACAGCATTTGGATGGAGCATTAACCACAAGCACAAGGAAACCAGGGAACTGTTTAGTGTCATGAACAGGGATCAGTACACCTCTTTGTCCATTTTTAAGAGAGGTCAAACACATCGATTTTGCATAAGCAGGAATTGCCAGAGGAAAATTGCATCTCCATCTACAATTCTCCTCCCATTAAAAAATGTGTAATTCTTATAAATCTTCTCTCTTACTTGGCCCCTCTTTTCAAGCCCTTGTTCCTTTTCATCTTCATTCTTGCCTGTCATCTCTCATAACTTTTTCATACTTTGCTGATTTGTCTCTTTTAGCTCTTTCTTCTGCATTCTGTTGTTTTATATCCCCTTGTTCTGCTCTATCACATTTGTCCTCCATGTTCTTTCATCTCTCAACCCTGATGTGTGCTCTGCTGTTTTCTTTCTCCACTTTTTGGTTCCCTTTTGTGGCGTCACAATATCCTGCACTCAATTTCTACTCCTTTACCTCCCTTTTTTACTTCCACTGCCTTGGCTTACTGTTTATCTTCTCTCTTTATCTGTCTCTTTCTTGCTCAATTATCTTTTATCTTTCCCTTCTAAACCTCCTCTTGCCTTCCACTCATTAGTACTGGAAAAATAAGCAAAGCCATTTCAGGTTTCTCTACAGAACTGAAAGGGAGCCGAGGGGAACAGCCGGAAGCATGACTCCGGAACAACGCTTGCGTGAACAACGACTTCGTTTTTCTGTGCCTTAACCACGCATGTGCTGAATAATGTACATGCGTGGTTAAGGCACAGAAGAAGGGAGTCAGCATTGGGAGAGGACGCGGTCAGTTAAGTGGGGCTCGGGCAGGATTGGGGATAGTTTGATTTTTTGGGGCTGGGCAGTCGGGGTAGTTCTGGTTTTTAAGGGTCGGGATGGGGTAGGTTTGTTTTTAGGGGGTGGGGAGGTCGGGGTTGTTTTAGTTTTTAGGGACAGGGTGGGGGGTCAGGGTAGTTTTAGGGGTGGGTGGAGGTCGGGGTTGTTTTAGTATTAGGGGGTGGAGGGGTTGGAGTAGTTTTAGGGGCGGGGTCAGGGCAGTTTTAGTTTTTAGGGGCGGGGTGGGGGGTCAGGGTAGTTTTGTTTTTAGGGGTGTGGGGGTCAGGGTTGTTTTAATATAAGGGTGGGTGGGGGGGTCAGGGTAGTTTTAGTTTTTGAGACGGAGGGGGATCGGGTTGTTTTCGTTTTTAGGGGTAGGGATGTGGGGGTTGGGGTAGTATTAGCATTAGGAGTGGGGGGTCAGTGTAGTTTTAGTATTAAGGGCGGGGTGGGAGGTCGGGTAGTTTTAGTATTGGGGTTGGGGTAGTTTTAGTATTAGGGGTGGGGTACTTCTGGGCGTTAGGGCAGGTGGGGGGTCGCATGCTGGAGCCACGCATGCTGTCCCACACATGCCTTCACTAGGCGTGCTTTTACAATGATAAATCGTTGTTCCGACTGCGTTGTTTAGGCATGCGGGGTTCCAGGATTCATTGTTCCATCATACATTCAGAGCTGAGCGGTGAAACTGGACCTACAGAAGGCGAAGAACCAACCGAGACCCAATTACAAAACATGCTCTTCAATAAAAGATGTTTTTTTTGTGAGAGAAAAATCGCAGGACTCATGTCCTCAAACTACAACACAATTGGACAAAAGCTGCAAGTAGAACACATTTTCCATGATTGTAAATTTAGGGCAGAAGAAAAGGGATACAGATGTGAGCAAAGTGATGGCCATGCCCAAATGGTTGGAGTATCCGCAAGGCTGGAACACTGAGGATATTCACAAATATGAGGCTGCTCCTTCCCACTGGGCGGGCCCTTCCAAAGGCAAGATAAGGCAACACCGCAAGTGCGCCAGCTACTGGTGGCATTATGTTACTGCACCAGGGTTCTTTTCAGTAGATGGAGAATGCTTTAGAAAAGAACCCTGAAACTTTGGGCAATGCTTTTCATGCATATCAAGAAACCATTTGCACTCTTGCCCAATGACGTCACCCACAATGAGTCAGTGACTGAAGTGGGCTGACCCATTGCTCCATGCGGTAACTGCAGAGGGTGGAAACAAAATGAAAGAGACTTTTGAACAGTCTAATGGAAAAAAAGGGATACCTCTATGTTGCTCTACAAATGTATATATTTCATTTCATATTTTTTTTGTACTACATGAATCTAGTGAAACAACTAAAGCTGTCTCTGAGCCAGACCCAAAGAGATGGGCATGACAGGCAGTCAACTGACTTTTTCCCTGTTTGATTGGCTTGTAATTGATGTCTACATGTCTGGTTTTCTACTGATTTGCTAATATGCCCATTGGCCATGGACTGACCATAGAAGGTGAATACCGCTTTCATAGATTGGAGACATCAGCCTTGCCGCGATTGCCCACAGTAACACTGCGCGTGTGCAAATGCCTGAGATCTAAGAAACAGCAGCGGCACGTAGATATGTCTTCACTTACTTTTACAAGTTGGGACCAGGTTGCTCCAAGTGCCGTCCTTCTGACACGCGATCTGGAAGGAGTCCATCTCAATATCATCCTTTTAGAGAAAAAAAAGAAAAATAACTTCATGAGTTTATGAACCTCAGTGGTAGTCTTCCTCTCCAACGTGGGGCGAGTAACATGGGGCTCCCCGTAAAGTAAGGAGTCAGGATGAAAATCCGCGTCAGCATTCTGATTACATTGATGCTCTAACTCTGCAATACTCATGCCATGAAAAATAAGTGTTTCATGCATCCATGCTCCCAACTGTGGACTTGCCATACTTTCCACATAATATACCATCGCCCCTACTTTACACAATAAAAGCTTCTAGGTCACACTGATAAAAAGTTACTAAAACACTGCGCACAGAGCGCAGTGCAGCAATCATTCATTTGTAAACGTTAAAAACTCAAAACTTATATTTGTTACTTTTCAAGTTTCCGATTGCTGTTTATTGATCAGAAAGCAGTGAGAATTGCTCCCACATTTTTGTTAATATATCCGACTGATGGGCATGGAAAGGTCTTTTGCAGCAGGAAACAATAACCTCACACAGTTTTACATATTTCAATCCGGGCAGAAAGAATGAATCCTTATTCATTGTGAAAACGTTTAGTTTTAACATTCACACAAATTCCTTTTACAGGACACAGCTCTCAAGCCAACAGACGTTTTAAAATGGCACTCTGAATTTGAGAAGTTCTGAATCTCATTTTAAGGCCAGCGATCGCGTTACAAACGGGGTCACGGTCTGACTCTCTGCAGCGGCGCATTCTTAAGTGTGTTCACTAGGGTGGGCGTTAAACTCTGTCCGCCGTAGGAGTTTGCAGAGTTTTACCCACTCCGCGCTCCATCTGGAGCGTGGAGTTCTGAAAAAAGTCTGGAAAAGGCCGCATGGCAGAGTTTTTCTTGTACACGCCTCGCCAATGTTAAGATGGCGCGCATAAAAATCAACCGCTAGGGCGTGTCCTGGCTTGATTTCACAATGTGTGGGGTTGCAGCAGGTCGCTACCGTTCGTGTTGAGAAAGCTGCGGCTCGAGTAGAAAATCTTCTTGAGCGGCAGAAAGAAGCAGCGTCCTCTGTCGCGGCGTGGAATCTCGCTGAGTTTTAATGTAACTCCGTGGAATTCCACAGAGTGAAACCCTGCAAATTTTGCTCCCCCTGCTAAGAATGGGACCACAAAATTACTACTGGAAGAAGGACCAACTGTCTGAAGCTGCCAGTCAATCTTTCAGTGGAAGTGATGATGTGACCACTGTTTTGAAAGGTTCAGAGAAGCTTTTTCAGGACCATTGCAACAACATAGCCTTTCTAAGCAGCAGATCACCCCTCGAACAACTGGAGATGAGCCTGTTTCCAAGAGGGGAGTGAAAAATGGCCACTGTCCAAGGATGCTGAGAAGCCTGCTTGCTGATGGAGGAGAGAATGAGGTGAGCTGAAGGTGAGCGGAAAGGATGCTTCAGGGTAACCCTCTCCCTCCTCCGCCTCTGAGTCTCACAAACTTCTTTAGGAGGCATGCTGGCAACATTTTTACCATCACTGTCAGAACTTATCTACTTAATATACAGTCGGGAATGTTTATCTTTTAAATGCTCAAACTATTTTGAGACATTGCCCTAGTTGAATGGTTTCAAACTAATTTAGGACCTTCAAATGAAAGAGATTCTAAAGAAGCTTGAAAGGACTAATTAAAATGTGGCAGATGGAAATGGTTAGCATCGGTGATGTACAAGTCAGCAAGGACTGAAGGGCGGCAACCTTTCTAAGAATACCGCTCCCTATGTAGACTGTCTTAGTAGTACACAAAGGTATCTCTTTGGGATATCTTGACACCACCATTTGTGTCTGCAAAGCAATTCTGTAGAAACAAATACCACCCTGTGGAGGCTCTGTGTCCACTTGGCCCAGTCTCTCACACTCATCCTGGTTGCCATGAACGCGACAAGCCCGTACCTTCAGCACATGGTAGCCGGGGTTGCAGGTGATGAGCGCCTGGTCTTTGAAGGTGTACGTTGACTGTACGGGGTCGATGATCCCATTGGCTGGTGGCTGTAGGACTGGGCAGGAATTTCCTGTATGATGAAAGATGAAGCACAATGAACTACATTCAAAGTCCGAGCACAGATGCTGATAATGTAATTAATCCAAGGTAACGGGTCAGTTTGTGCATTGATTAGGAAAGCCCATGTAGTTGTCACCAGAGGGCTTATGGGAACTCCAGATATAGGATTCGGAAGTGCAGTCAATCAAACCAATGTTTGGTTGCCGATTCAAGGGCAATGGGGCCAACTAATAAATAAAGTATGTTAAAACTAAATAGATGAGAAGTAAATCATGATTAAGCAAAGTCTGACTGTGGAAAACTGACACTTTCAAATCAATAAATCAAACATATGAATGAATGAATGACTGCATAACACCAGCTCAGGGCACATAAGCCTATGGTAACTTATATTATGACATCATTCAAGTAAATTCTACCCATTCTCTTTCCCTCTTTTTTAAAACAATATTTTCTTTCTTCTTTCGTAAGTTGCATTCCAGTAACTCACAAAGGGGACTATTTTTGTTGTAACTGGTATGCCACCCGGCTCCCCAAGGTGAAAGCGATTCTTTTGTTTACATGCTCCCCATTTATCAATATACTTGCCCTTATTAACTACCTTTTAAGCATATTTTTTATTTTTTTTGTAGCCAAGTTATTTTTGCTACTGTGATTTCATTCACAGTCTTTGGCACGCTTTGATTCACTGATTGATTCTGTGAGGATTTGGGGTGTACTGTATGCAATGGCTAGGTAGCCCTACTCTGCAGGACACTCACAAATACCGTCTTGGATCCAGTCAGATTGATTTACTTAACCTTCACCTCAACCCTTTGGTAGCTGTGGCACAAAGCAGCAAGGCTTAGCAAAGGAGCAATGTGAAAAACATTCAACAGCATCAAACAACGAAAAAAGAGAGTCACCAAACAAGAAAGAGACTGAACAACAATTTATAACAAGCATTTGAAATGCAACGGGTCTCGCGTTTGCTTGTGTTAGAGCTAATAGCTTTGTAAACTCCTAACCGGACATTTCTTGCTACATAAACCATGTACATAACCAGAAAAAGTGCAATTAACTGTGTAACAGGGTCGATATTATGCAAAGCACTCGATTTCTGCTAAGCGAGATCGCGCTGCGATAATAGAGAAAAAGTAGTCCACGAACCGGACGGAAAACAGCGAGACTTGTATGTTTTCTGTACTTGGTCGATGCGCTCGAGGAGGGCTAACCACCGGAAAAGGCATGACGTATGCGTGCCTTCCACTAATGAAATCAAGCAGATTCCAACAGGCAAGCCCACAAACCAATGAAAGACACTGATGTGGACGGGCCTCTGAGCCTTTTTTAATTCCTAAAGCGCCTCGCTAGCGAAACGCATGCATAAGCGCATGCAATGCAGGCTCGACCCTAAAAATAGAGCATATGTTAATTAATTTTTCGAGCCCAAATCTACCAGAGGGTTCCGGAGATATGAATTTTTAAAGCATTTAAAAACTTTAACATCTAGTGCAAACAAGCATTGGCAAGTCAAACTTTTGAAAACTTTGTAAAAGTTTGAAATACTGAGTTCAGCAACTTCAACCCAGACTAGGTGACTAAATATGACCGGATAGGGGTCAAGGAGTCTTAAGAGAAAACTTTGGACAGTTATCTGGCCATCAGAGCGTTTTTAAAGTAAGTTTCAAACTTTACAGGACAACTACCATTGACTTCTATGGTGTGGTCCTGGGGCTGAGGAATGCAGGCTTAAGGATGCTCAAAGTCGGAAACAAGCAGCTAGTAGTCCAAAATGGGGCAAAAAAGTTGAAGGGAAACCTGCAAAAAGTCTGCTTTCTTACAGATTCTATTTAGACGTAAGAATGGCCTCCTCTTTGTTGTTCACTATGCATCTGTGTGACTTCTGTTTTTCATGAGTGTTTTTTCAGCCTTAGACCATTTTTACATCACTCCATGATCAATTACCTAAATCATTTCTAGGATTCGGGTTTAAATGTGATAAGTTTATTTAGGGACAGCCCTTTTCTGCTCAGATTTTCAGGATTTTTATAGGAAAAATTATGTGTCTTTATGATTGTTTTTTCACGAAAGTGTTGACAATGTCACAATATAAGGTTTGCCCTGATGATGGTCTCTGCAATGAACTGAAATGTCACCGAAACGCTCAGTCTCATAACTGAATATGAAACATGACTCAGAGTGCTGCTTTGCTGTCCAGTGTCCATCCTATTGTGTGCTTCTTTTATTATCCAGCCAGCTATATGAACTAAAATTCAACATGCTTACTTTGCAATTTATTCACATTTACACTCCATGATTGTGACCTTTGCATTTTGTTCATCTGCATTATTTCCGCAGAGTTGGGCTTTCTCATCCTGCTACCTGGTTGAGAAAAAGTTTTCAAAAATTCTTGTTTTTCAGCTTTGTCGTACATAATGATTTATTAAATGCATGTTTTATGTAATTGTTGATTTTCCTTGTCCAGGACACTTGAATTTGAAGAATTAGGGTAAATGACTATCCGAGTAGATTCCCTTTTCAATAAGCACGCTCTTGTTTAGGGCGCCAAAAAGACTCGCCCTACCTTAGCGAAGTATTCAGAGCAACAATTATATGAATTAAATACAGTCAGGCTAGAGATCGATATTACTTGCCAAGCCCTCTGATCATGTCCCTTGGCCAACATTCGCCTACTCAGGCAAAATAACTCAATTCAACAGCCTCATGTCAGGCCAATGTTCACTGGCTCAAGCCAATGTTGATGGGTTTATGAGCACGAAGGTGCCTCGTGACTGAATTAATAACAATAGGCACTGAACAGACTGACGATGAGGGGCTTTGTGCTTAAAGGCTTCGGAGTAGTGGTGGGTAAGCCAACAAATTAAGAGGCTGAGCTGAGTTACAGCCGAGCCAAGGGTTTGGGTCGGATCTTAGAGTCCTTGTTGGGTCGAGTCTTGATCATGTTTGCCATGGAAATAATACAACAAACAGAGCATGAAATATGAAAAAAAATGTTATGGCACTGCACTGAGAAGTACCTTATTAAGAGTGATAGTTTTTAAACATGAACCACTAGTGAACAAAGAGGCAAGATAATTGTCCTGTAAACCCTGTGCGTGGCCCAGATTGCTATAAAGCAACATTATAGACTATTACATCAAATACAATAGATTTTTGTACAACTGGTATTCTGAACTCATATTTAAAAATGTTTTCATATGCAATAAGGAAGAAAAAAGAGTTATGGTAAAATAAAGTACTTGCCTAAGATCACACAATTTAAGGGGGGAGCTGTGATCAGTCTAGGTTTTCTAGTTTTACTTTCTACAGGTCTGCCAATAGATGGACATCTCTTAATCTTTCCTCATGTTACAGCTTGGTTTTGACCTATTCGTGTATTTTTCTGCAGTTTTCTATAGCGCAAGCTAAGACCTCCTTTGATGCACCCCAAAAAAACAAATTGTGCACATGTAAAGCGCACATGTGGCACCTCAAAAAATGTATTTTTAATACATTTTTTTTTAATTGCACATGGTTACGATCAACTTGGAGCTGATGGTAATAGCATTTCCTAAATGCCCAGTTCGCATTTAGGAAATACTTGTTACATGTGGAAAGGAATTCCCTATTTGTAATTTCCTATTTAGGGAATTGCAAATTGTGATCCCCTATTTGGAGTCCAATTTTCGAGAATCACAATAAAATTGTGATTCCCTAAAATGGGACTGCAATGCCTTTCATACATTGTGAAAGGCCACTCTGCATTCGCAAATGGTGAAATTTACCGATTCCTACCGTTTGCGAATGCAAAATCTTTTCACACATCTGGCCCCAAGTGATTTGCCTGGAATCACAGGATGTTGAGTGGACACCTGAGACTGGACCCTGGTTCCCAGCTCCCACAGTCGATTCCTGTGGCCGTTACGCCATAGCATGGGTAGGGGGTGAGCGGCAGGCAGAAGCCACATGAGTGCGCGGCTCCTAATGGGCTCGAACTTCCAACAGAACCTCGAGCTGGGCCAGAGCCAGGCTTCAGGCTCAGGCCTGACTCGCGCTTTCAGTGGCTCGTCCATCTTTGCTTTGGGAAGAGACAAATGGAGAAGAGCTGTGAACCAGAATTAATAACATTTCACATTGTGTGAGTCAACCAGGAGCTGCATCAGAAAATGCTCCCTAACCAGATAAAAGAAACCCATTCATGCACCACACATCTCAGAGATCCACAAAGAACCACACACATGTTTGTGCAGTTCAATGATTCCATAAAGGAGAGCAGTGGAATAACCTGGAGTGGCAGTAATCAATGGAATGGAATGTGCAGCAAGGAGTAGATGCAATGCAGTGAAATATGTTCCAGGTGAGAAAAAACAGAATACCATGTTTTGATTGATTTGTTCTGATCCAGAAATCATTGCAGGTGTGGGGGCGGTGGCTTTTAGTTCACGTGACTTTGTTGCTCAATCATCCCGTCAACATCATAAACAGAGAGTAAGGGATGTCCCAAAGTCTGCACCCCAAAACCAGGCTGCAGTTTTTGGGTGATCAGCTGCGTTAATAGCAGAGGGGCACAGAGAGCCACTCTGGAGGTGGTGCTGTGTGATCTGAAGAGAACCTCTTCACATTCTGGTAAATTACCAGCCACAAATGTAGAATATACTTAAATATTGAAAAGAAAATTCTATAAATTTACTTCTCTGGAAAATGTGGCTGTAAGGATTAAGCATCATGCCTTTATGAAGGCACCTCACTTCCAAATTCCAAAAGTGAGAAGAAACATATTCACAAGTTAGAATCTCAGGGTGAGTCCTTGGTGCAGGTGTTCTGTTGAGAGCTCTGCCACAGTACATCAGTGTCATGTTGGAGTTTCTTAAAGCATGTGCTATACAATACCACATACATGTGCATGTGACCTTTTCTTAATGATGACCAATCCAAGGAACTAAGGAAACTGTGGGGCTTACCTGTGGCTAAGTAAGATAACTTCCATCCTCGGTTCTCCCCAGAATTGTCACTGTGGAACAGAATCTGAACGCTGTGGCTTCCAGTCACTATCGTCCCGGGGGATGTATCACCACATATCGGGCCAAACTCCTTCCTTCCGGCTTTAATCTAAGAAAAACAAAACATATTTAAGAGGGGATTTAAAGAGATGAACAACCTCGCTGCCAAGGTAAGCACCCAGGTATCCTTGCCCAGCCTGGGTCGGTGGACCTCCAAGGGTCCTCCCTCAGACCTAAGATATACCAGGACCTTCAACGCAGGCTATGGTCTAGTTTATGGTGCGGGAGGCAGGAGCCATTTCTGGTAATTAAAGGGCTAGATTTGATTTCATCTTGCTATCCATGGTCATTTATAGTACTTATTTATTAATACACATTTAAAATATAAATGATGATGATACATTGAAGATTATACTTTTGGAAAACCGGACTTTAAAATCACTACTTTGTGTAGAGCAGGCTTCTCCAACGAGTGGCTCGTGAGCTAATGGTAGCTCTCTGGCTGCCTGTAATTTACTCTTTTGTGTGCAGCACAGCCTACTAAATTAGAAGCTTTTTGCTTCATTGAATTGATAAATGCATACTAAAATTCAGAGTATATATTTGAGACACACGTGTTTATTTTCAGAATTTATAAGCCTATATTTGGAGCACTATTGCGCAATTTCCAAAATATGTTTAATGCTGATACTTAAGTGATAAATCATGTGACAAAGGAGATATTTCTACAAATAGTATTACCTTCGTGCTAGAGGCTTTGCTGCTATGGCTGTTATGTATTACCCATGCAGAGGCATTCCATACTGAAAAAGCCCTTTTAACATTGCTGCGGGCAACAATACCTGATGCACTGATGTGATCACTGCTAATAATCTCGCATTTAGTGGGCACTAATATAGTATTGTCTGATGTGGTCAATATTACAAGACTAATAATATTAGTAGCTCCAAATGAGTTTCATTTAACACAAGTAGCTCTCATTACAAAAAAGGTTGGAGACCCCTGGATTAGAGTAAGACCACGTACATAAATTCTGTTCCAAGAAGCAGATGGAACGACCTGGGTATCCGCAGGGTTTCGCATCATGAATCGAGCAGCAGAAGGGGGCTTTGAGAGCATTCTTTAATGTTTGAGGTGTGAATCTGGTGCACATTGGACAGGTAAGAGTAAAGCTGTAAGTGTAAAGCTCAAGTAGGATATAGCTGGGGAAGTAGCAACAACAGATAGTAGGTGTTTACATGCTGAGCACATTGTCCTGCACGAAGAGCCGTAGGTGAAGAACTAAGCAAGGCAAAGCGGGTCCTTATAAGTCTCTACTTTCAATATCAGAGTGAGGGGCTTACAGAGAACTCAGTATTTGGGTGCTAACCTCCAACCTGAAGGCCAGGTTGGAATAGGAGTGCAATCTAGAAGCTTGAGAATAGTTTGGCTGGTAAAGTTTAGGACTTGTACGGGGGAGAGGTTTGGCTGTGCAAGGCTGACCGAGGCCCTCTTGGTTCCTATCAGCCTGCCCAGAGCAAGTAAATGATTGAGGGATTTGGCAAGAGAGGGGTAACTATGTCTGATATTTAGCATGTGAGTCCTGGCTCTAGATAAGTAGTTGGGGTGTTGAATTTGAGCCAGATCTTCTTTAAACCGGGTATGGGGGGGGGGCATCTACAGTCCTGAAACCAAAGTTGCTGAAGTCATTCTTGCACTTCCACAATTGATTAAAAAACATTGATCTTTTTGCTTTTCCTGCTTGTCATTTGCCCCTGTGACCATATGATCAATGACTTGCATCATTCAACCTGAAGTAAGATTTCCCTTTTTATTACAGTTATGTTATATGCTGTAGTGTATTTTGTATACAAATATTTCTCACCATCTTCTTTGAATAATGCTTTTTTATGTACCCAGACAAATGTTGCTTTTGTACATCTTATCTGATGAAATATTAGTATAAGACTATCAATGCCATAAAGGTGTGCAATTACCATGATCGATTTAGGGAAGAACAACTTTATCAAGAAATCTGGGTTGAAAAGGGTTATACTTCTGATTATACTTCTGAATATCGACTCCAGCAATATCGAGGTACAAGAATATCGAGGGCAGAATATCCGAGGCACAAATTATCGAACGGTAAGTGCAGATAGGGAAGTATAGGTTTGCTGTTCAATAACTTCACATCTACATACTTTGTAGATATATGTACCAGCAAGATACATGTATCTGGACTTACTAACCTGTCGGTATTTCTTTTTTATATCTTGTCTTCCATATTCTGTTCCGTCGATATTGTGGTTTCGATATTCAGAGCACGCACACCATTGCAAATGGTGTCCTGCCTATCATCAGCGTGCAGTTCACGGGCATTCGAGCACTGCTGCGCGAACCGTTACGCGCCTCCGTGATCACACTTCAGGTTAACCCAGATCTAGAGGCAGATCCTTTTAGGGTATACACCTACATATAGACATTAGCATTATTAATCATGCTTACCTTTCAATTATTATTGTGGTACTTCTTTATCTATACTAGTCTACTGTATAGTAAAAAAAAAATAGAAATATTACTGAATGTGGTTTTGAGGGTGTGGGTGGCTGCAAAGAGCCCACTTGCAAATATTGTTAAAGTCTTTGGCAGGTCTGACTCGAAGGCCCTGATTAGGAGTTGCTCGTTATCTTTCGACCCATGCATAAACCCCTGTTTACGCATGAGTCAGAATTATGTAATTACATTTCAGCAGGTCAAAATGCCAAAATTAACAGGAAAAATATATGGTATTTACTGTACTATGTGGATTTTAGAGCGTTGAACACCAAAATCGGCAGGTTACTCCCCAAAAACTGGTAATAGATGTTACTTATCGCATGTGATACATAACGTACGCCGTAGTATCGTTACTTATCAGATGTGATAACTAAGACCTTAGTCTTTATGTGTGTCTTAATTCTGAAAGTATCTTAGTGAAAGATCTTGAAACTGTATCCTTCGAGAATATTGTGTGAACAATATTGTGATGCAAAAATGAATACAATAATTATAGGTAAGTATTGATTTTGTATACATAACTCCACATATATGTAAACTGACTATGGGCCTGATTACGACCTTGGCGGAGTGGATTACTCCGTCCTAAATGTGACGGATATCCTGTCCGCCGTGTTACAGATGCCATAGGATATATGGAAGTTGTAATACAGCGGGTGGGATATCTGTCACATTTAGGACGGAGTAATCCACTCGGCCAAGGTCGTAATCAGGCACTATGTGTTTGTGTGTGTGTGGAGTTAATTTACACTTCCCTTTATGTGACCACCACAGTATTGTGGTAGTCAATATTTCGCTACGATATTTGCATAGCGTGATACTTTGGAGACAATATTCTGACAAAGAACCTTGTGAATCTCTCGCCCATCTTCTCTGATCCACAGGGACCCGTGAAGTATAGTGGCAAGTCAAGAAGAACCAGAATTTGCACCACAAACCATCCCCTTTTTTCAGTAGACACACTTTGAACATTCAAGACTCACCTTCAAGAAATCATAGGGGCATGAAACCTCAGGGTGGTCTTCGATGTCGAAGCTGTCGTCAAACACAAGAGTGATGGAGAAGCCCTCCTCCAGTTCGATTCTGTAGAGACAGTCCGAACTCTTGGGGTATGGGTTTGGGAAGTCAGAGCTGGCAATCGTACCACTTCGGAGGGTGAAGAGATTAGCGCTGCACTCCACTGGAAACGACATCCAAAAAGAAAGAGCTTATTACGAGAACTTTGGAGATGTGAATGTACAAAGTACTTGAATGTCAGTGACTCTCCCATTCGCCCACCGTGACATCTAAAGCCTAGACCTCAACATCATTCTTTCTGCTGTCCATGATAGCGCCCGCCTCCCCCTACCCCGACAGATTATTGTCCCTAATGTGGGTAATCAGCTCTGTGCCCCATCAGGGATGCTTGATGTGGCATCTACTGGAGCGTTCATCCCTTGATTTGGTGCAGCAAGCAGGATGTCCGGGCAAGTCTGGAGATAAAATGTCCCCAACAGAGCTCACAATGCCTCAGGATATTCACCAAATGTGTTACTGTCTCTATCCCTGTAGACCAAGAGTTCAATATAGTAAGTTGCTGTTTGAACCAGGGGTCTCCAAACTATGGCCTGTGGGCCACATCCGGCACCTACAAGATGTTATCGGACCCTCTGTTGCTCTCTACAGTTAAGTAATTGATTATTTTGTCAGAGTATCTGCTAATGTTTGACATTTGTACTCATTGTACATCATCTCTCAGTTTAAGCACGCAGTATTTGTTTGTAATTGCCACATTTCACTTTTGTTCTGAATCATATCATGCTAATTACGAGAAAGATCCAAGCAAACTTCATTTGTTCATTTATATTTTATTTATTCATTTATCAAACTGTTTTTTTTCGGCTCGTGAATATTTGTAAAAGTATGTGGCCCTCATATGAAAGGTTTGGAGACCCCTGGTTTAAACCAATAGCGTGATGTCCAGGTCATTACACGAATGTACCAAGGCTGCAGCGCGTTTCTGCTCTCAACGCTTTGCATGTGTCTAAAACAAACTGAGTAACTGGGATTTGAGAAAATCGCACCTTGAGTAAACCTCGAGGGCCCAAATCGCAAAGAAACAAACTCCTTCAGTTGGGACGCTCTGGCCTGTGAATTTTGGGAAATTGCTCTTTCTGAACTCACAAATGTCCTATTACCTGCACAAACAAATGCACAAAATAACAGATTTCCAGGAGTGCGCCAAATTGTCAATCAGCAGAGTGTCTGCGGTTTCATGGATGGGCGTTGCAAGTGTAAATTATTTTATTCTTTTTTTCCCAGCAAGGAAAGGTCTTTTTCAGTCTGGAGCAATGGTTTTGGCCCCACATAATTTGCTGAATGCTGGTGGTGGAAGGAGCATTGACCCAGTGGTATCTGCACTCCGCCATCAACCAAACCCATGTTAGCTGGTGCTTGGGTAGGGGGCGGGAATTTAACGCATGCTGTTTCTCAGGTTATTCTCAGCTCCAGGGTACATTTTGCTCATGAGATTTCAGCTGCTTTGAGAAGATGAAAGGCAAAGTCCGAAAGGGAGACTGTCCAGGTCAGTAGTTTTCTGGCATTACCTAGAATCCGGATAGCCCAGTAGCTCCTATTACGGGAGAATGTAAAGAGATATTCAATAAGTGCAGCTCTTTAATCTCCAGTGGAGACCAAAATATAAGGTTACATCTCCCAGAAAACCTCCAGATTGCTTCTTAATTTTTATCACTTTGACATATTCCAGGAACATGGCCACTTGGCAAGACACACCAGAAGGTAACACTCCCTGCATGAAGTATCAGCGTAGGAATGTTGTTAAAGAGACACAACTACCTAGCAGTGCAGAATCCTACCTTACATACTGCATTAGTATTAAAACTAAAATAAGTGTTGGAAAGTGCTTTACTGCTAGCCCACACTGCACCAAGTGAAGACACAGAGGGCACCTGACCTCTCCAAGGATGCATGGTGAGCCACTGGGGTAGTTCTCTCATGCCAACACTTCTTTTAAAAAAGAAAAACATCGCCAAATAATTATTTTGACAGCACAGATATGCAATTATATTGGCTAAGGAACTGTGCCCCATTCCCTCAGGGTTGCTTTTGGTCTCTATAGGTTTCTTAGAGTTCGGCTTTCCTACAGGCCTTCAGCCTTGCATTCCATATGACCGGTTCAGCTCTGCGGATCGAACCTACAATGCAATGGGATCACAGCAGACTGGGAGACCTTCTATCCAAACCAGATCACCTAACATTTGAGGAAATCCATTGACAGATCTAGGAAATTGCTTCATCTTTTGTGGAAATAGTCTTACGTTAATGTTAATTTCAACCCTTGGCCCATTAGATTCTCCTCATCTTCGTTGAATTCCTTGAGTTTCCAACTAAATACACTTTCACCTGGGGATCTCTTACCAGGGATGCTCCGAATGTCTCCAGATCAATGTCCCTAATTGCTAAAATCTAATTCTTTGTTTGTGTCCACAATCAGTAAAAGCCCTAAGTATGTCATAAAAGACAACCAGTCCTCCTGATTGCTTTACCTTTACAGGTCCTGTTGTCCGCGTGGAGCAGATAGCCAAATCTGCACGAACAGTAGAAACCACCGATGTAATTGTGGCAGTAGTGGTCACAGACGAGTTCCTCGTCACTGCGCTCAGTGCACTCGTCCACATCTGTGGGGACAAAACAAGAAACAAAAGACCAGTGGATGAACCAGCAAGCGGAGAGATTTAAAATCATGTCATACAATGCAAGCAAGTGATGTGAGAGGAGTCTGGAGACTCGGACACAAGAACGCAGAAATGAGCGAGTGAAAGACTACTTCTACAGCATGAGTGGACGGTTCAATAGACATATGTGAAATCGATTGCCACAAAAATACATTATTTCACAAGTACAAAGGGTCTGGGATTAAAGGTCCAGAAACAATATGGGAGAGAAAAGTTGACAGAATTGACCATACAACTTAATCTGTTCTGCACACACCCAAGTCAAACTACACGAACCAATACTGTTCTAATCACAACTTTTTCACATGGGGGTTGCTATCCTGGATTTCACCCAACAGTTAGACCGCTCATCTAGTTCCCAGACCACACCTCGCATTGCTTGGTGGAAGGTAATGTCCAGAACCACTTCTTTCCCAGGGCCAGTTCCTCCCAACAAAGCATGGCCTGCGCGACTGGGTAGTTCCACCCAGTACGTTCCTGCTGTATTACGCACTCATGTGCAGTGATGCTAATTCACCCTCCAAGAGTACCTCGGGCCTGATTTAGAACTCGGCGGACGGGTCACTCTGTCACAAAGGTGGCAGATATCCCGCCTGCTAAAATCTAAATCCCATATAACATAATGGGATTTAGATTTCGGTGGACGGGATATTTGTCACCGTTGTGATGGAGTAATGCGTCCGACGCGTGCTAAATCAGGTCGTCAGTCTTCAGTCATCAGCAACTAGTTGTGCCTAGGGGCCTTGGTGTCTCACACACTGTCTAACCTTTCTTCAGAGTGCACTTGGTATGTGGGTGAGGGACCATATTTCTGAGAGCTGTGTACATTGGAGAAGGTTCTCTATTGTTTACTCTCCAAGGTTATATGTACACGTGTATATTTCTCGAAACCGGCAATTCACTGAGTAGGTAACGTAGTATGTAGTTGATCTCTACATCATGCTACTAAGAGTGGTTTACTTGCAGGACTTGTATTTATTGTGGTCTACTCACTTCTACTCAAGGAAGGAGGTCTTGGTGGGACCTTCCATCTTGCACCACTAGGTGTAACAATGGTATCTTCACCTTTTTTTTTTGCTAATTTTAACCATCATACGAAACTTGTTCAGCTCCGTAAGTTCACGCTTTTGTATCATTTTGGAGCCCCGCATATGGAAAGGTATGAATTTATCCTTTGCCTATAAGCTTTTACCGTAACTGGTGTTAAGGGATCCTATGAACCTGTTCCTGTGGTCAAAGACTGTATTTCTTGATGTTAAGTAAAATTTTCAGAGTGCATGTAGGCATGTTAGCAGATTTTTGATAAATTCTGGAAGATGTCTACAGCTTATTTAAATCAAGCATTTCTACTGCCTAGTTATTCATGCCACTTTTAAAATGCAATTTAGTTCCTGACACCGATAGAGGGCTGTGAAAATGTAGCCAACTTCACCAAGGCCGACGTCAGGAACCTTTTTCTAAAATCTGACTACACTTCTAGACTTCAAGAAGTTATCAATAAACAGCAGAAAATATTTAACCACACCCCTCATTCTGTAGTTTCAGAGCAGGTTAAGTCCACACCTTGTTACTAGTGCCAAGCGCCTTGACACTGCAATGAACATTCATCTAGGCCATGTACAACGCTTCAATGCCTCGCCAGGGCTAGTGAGTGTTTTGTAGAGGTCATTGCAATGCAGTGTGCACTAGTATGAAGTGCTTAAGTGATGTTGCACTGGTTGCTATGGTGATGCGCCAGATTCAAGGATGTCTGCGTGTAGGCACCACTTCAGCTTCAGGCAAGTTGGATTTTGGCCACGGGGTTTTACTTCCAGCCAATGGCCTTGTTCCAGGCGAGATGATTGGCCAGCAGACCCTGGAAAAGTACTACCCATTGTACAGAAGAATGTCACTTTTGACGCTGTTAAAGTTGTGCACATGACATGCTGAGCGAGTTTTACCACACCTAGGATCACGCAATAAGGAATTCAGTGAGACCTGCCTGGCTCTGGCTGCTGCATTCAGTGTGACCTGGCTGGCTCTGTCTGCTGCATTCAGTGAGACCTGCCTGGCTCTGTCTACTGGATTCAGTAAGACCTGCCTGGCTCTGGCTAATGCATTCAGTGCGACCTGCCTGGCTCTGGCTGCTGCATTCAGTGTGACCTGCCTGGCTGCTGCATTCAGTGAGACCTGCCTGGTTCTTGCTGCTGCCTTCAGTGAGACCTGCCATGCTCTGGCTGCTGCCTTCAGTGAGACCTGCCTGGCTCTGGCTGCTGCTTTCAGTGAGACCTGCCAACCTGGCTCTGGCTGCTGCATTCAGTGTGAACTGGCTGGCTCTGTCTGCTGCATTCAGTGAGACCTGCCTGGCTCTGTCTGCTGGATTCAGTAAGACCTGCCTGGCTCTGGCTAATGCATTCAGTGAGACCAGCCTGGCTCTGGCTGCTGCATTTAGTGAGACCTACCTGGTTCTGGCTGATGCTTCCAGTGAGACCTGCCAACCTGGCTCTGGATGCTGCATTCAGTGTACCTGCCTGGCTCTGCCTGCTGCTTTCAGTGAGACCTGCCAACCTGGCTCTGGCAGCTGCATTCAGTGAGACCTGCCAACCTGGCTCTGGCAGCTGCATTCAGTGAGACCTGCCTGGTTCTTGCTGCTGGATTCAGTGAGACCTGCCTGGCTCTGGCTGCTGGATTCAGTGAGACCTGCCTGGCTCTGTCTGCTGCATTCAGTGAGACCAGCCTGGCTCTGGCTGCTGCCTTCAGTGAGACCAGCCTGGCTCTGGCTGCTGCCTTCAGTGAGACCAGCCTGGCTCTGGCTGCTGCCTTCAGTGAGACCTGCCTGGCTCTGGCTAATGCATTCAGTGAGACCAGCCTGGCTCTGGCTGCTGCATTTAGTGAGACCTACCTGGTTCTGGCTGATGCTTCCAGTGAGACCTGCCAACCTGGCTCTGGATGCTGCATTCAGTGTGACCTGCCTGGCTCTGCCTGCTGCTTTCAGTGAGACCTGCCAACCTGGCTCTGGCAGCTGCATTCAGTGAGACCTGCCTGGTTCTTGCTGCTGGATTCAGTGAGACCTGCCTGGCTCTGGCTGCTGGATTCAGTGAGACCTGCCTGGTTCTGGCTGCTGCATTCAGTGTGACCAGCCTGGCTCTGGCTGCTGCATTCAGTGAGATCTGCCTGGCTCTGGCTGCTTCATTCAGTGTGACCAGCCAAGCTCTGGCTGCTGGATTCAGTGAGACCAGGCTGGCTTTGGCTGCTGCATTCAGTGAAACCAGGCGTGTTCTGGCTGTTGCATTCAGTGAGTCCTGCCTGGCTCTGGCAGCTACATTCAGTGAGACCAGCCTGGTTCTGGCAGGTACATTCAGTGTGACCTGCCTGGTTCTGGCAGGTACATTCAGTGTGACCTGCCTGGCTTTGGCTGCTATATTCAGTGTGACCTGCCTGGCTCTGGCTGCTATATTCAGTGTGACCTGCCTGGCTCTGGCTGCTGTATTAAGTGTGATCTGCCTGGTTTTGGCTGCACCATTCAATGAGACCAGCCTGGCTCTGGCTGCTGCATTCAGTGTGACCAGCCTGGCTCTGGCTGCTGCATTCAGTGAGACCTGCCAACCTGGCTCTGGCAGCTGAATTCAGTGAGACCTGCCTGGTTCTTGCTGCTGGATTCAGTGAGACCTGCCTGGCTCTGGCTGCTGGATTCAGTGAGACCTGCCTGGCTCTGGCTGCTGGATTCAGTGAGACCTGCCTGGCTCTGGCTGCTGGATTCAGTGAGACCTGCCTGGCTCTGGCTGCTGCATTCAGTGTGACCAGCCTGGCTCTGGCTGCTGCATTCAGTGAGATCTGCCTGGCTCTGGCTGCTTCATTCAGTTTGACCAGCCTAGCTCTGGCTGCTGGATTCAGTGAGACCAGGATGGCTTTGGCTGCTGCATTCAGTGAAACCAGGCGTGTTCTGGCTGTTGCATTCAGTGAGTCCTGCCTGGCTCTGGCAGCTACATTCAGTGAGACCAGCCTGGTTCTGGCAGGTACATTCAGTGTGACCTGCCTGGCTTTGGCTGCTATATTCAGTGTGACCTGCCTGGCTCTGGCTGCTATATTCAGTGTGACCTGCCTGGCTCTGGCTGCTGTATTAAGTGTGATCTGCCTGGTTTTGGCTGCACCATTCATTGAGACCAGCCTGGCTCTGGCTGCTGCATTCAGTGAGATCTGCTTGGCTCTGGCTGCTTCATCCAGTGTGACCAGCCTGGCTCTGGCTGCTGGATTCAGTGAGACCAGGCTGGCTTTGGCTGCTGCATTCAGTGAGACCAGGTGTGTTCTGGCTGCTGCATTCAGTGAGTCCTGCCTGGCTCTGGCAGCTACATTCAGTGAGACCAGCCTGGTTCTGGCAGGTACATTCAGTGTGACATGCCTGGCGTTGGCTGCTATATTCAGTGTGACCTGCCTGGCTCTGGCTGCTATATTCAGTGTGACCTGCCTGGCTCTGGCTGCTGTATTAAGTGTGAGCTGCCTGGTTTTGGCTGCACCATTCATTGAGACCAGCCTGGCTCTGGCTGCTGCATTCAGTGTGACCAGCCTGGCTCTGGCTGCTGCATTCAGTGAGATCTGCCTGGCTCTGGCTGCTCCATTCAGTGTGACCAGCCTGGCTCTGGCTGCTTCATTCAGTGAGACCAGGCTGGCTTTGGCTGCTGCATTCAGTGAGACCAGGCGTGTTCTGGCTGCTGCATTCAGTGAGTCCTGCCTGGCTCTGGCAGCTACATTCAGTGAGACCAGCCTGGTTCTGGCAGGTACATTCAGTGTGACCTGCCTGGCTTTGGCTGCTATATTCAGTGTGACCTGCCTGGCTCTGGCTGCTATATTCAGTGTGACCTGCCTGGCTCTGGCTGCTGTATTAAGTGTGATCTGCCTGGTTTTGGCTGCACCATTCATTGAGTCCAGCCTGGCTCTGGCTGCTGCATTCAGTGTGACCAGCCTGGCTCTGGCTGCTGCATTCAGTGTGACCAGCCTGGCTCTGGCTGCTTCATTCAGTGTGACCAGCCTGGCTCTGGCTGCTTCATTCAGTGTGACCAGCCTGGCTCTGGCTGCTGGATTCAGTGAGACCAGGCTGGCTTTGGCTGCTGCATTCAGTGAGACCAGGCGTGTTCTGGCTGCTGCATTCAGTGAGTCCTGCCTGGCTCTGGCAGCTACATTCAGTGAGACCAGCCTGGTTCTGGCAGGTACATTCAGTGTGACCTGCCTGGCTCTGGGCTGCTATATTCAGTGTGACCTGCCTGGCTCTGGCTGCTGTATTAAGTGTGATCTGCCTGGTTTTGGCTGCACCATTCATTGAGACCAGCCTGGCTCTGGCAGCTGCATTCAGTGTGACCAGCCTGGCTCTGGCTGCTGCATTCAGTGAGATCTGCCTGGCTCTGGCTGCTTCATTCAGTGTGACCAGCCTGGCTTTGGCTGCTGGATTCAGTGAGACCAGGCTGGCTTTGGCTGCTGGATTCAGTGAGTCCTGCCTGGCTCTGGCAGCTACATTCATTGAGGCCAGCCTGGCTCTGGCTGCTGGAATAAGTGAGACCAGCCTGGCTCTGGCTGCTGGATTCAGTGAGACCTGCCTGGTTCTGGCTGCTGGATTCAGTGAGACCAGCCTGGCTCTTGCTGCTGGATTCAGTGAGACCAGCCTGGCTCTTGCTGCTGGATTCAGTGAGACCAGCCTGGCTCTTGCTGCTGGATTCAGTGAGACCAGCCTGGCTCTGGCTGCTGGATTCAGTGAGACCTGCCTGGTTCTGGCTGCTGGATTCAGTGTGATCAGCCTGGCTCTGGCTGCTGGATTCAGTGAGACCTGCCTGGCTCTGGCTGCTTCATTCAGTGTGACCAGCCTGGCTCTGGCTGCTGGATTCAGTGAGACCAGGCTGGCTTTGGCTGCTGCATTCAGTGAGACCAGGCGTGTTATGGCAGCTACATTCAGTGAGACCAGCCTGGTTCTGGCAGGTACATTCAGTGTGACCTGCCTGGCTTTGGCTGCTATATTCAGTGTGGCCTGCCTGACTCTGGCTGCTATATTCATTGTGACCTGCCTGGCTCTGGCTGCTTTATTCAGTGAGACCAGCCTGGTTCTGGCAGGTACTTTCAGTGTGACCTGCCTGGTTCTGGCTACTATATTCAGTGAGATCAGCCTGGTTCTGGCAGGTACATTCAGTGTGACCTGCCTGGTTCTGGCTGCTGTATTAAGTGTGATCTGCCTGGTTTTGGCTGCACCATTCATTGAGACCAGCCTGGCTCTGGCAGCTGCATTCAGTGAGACCTGCCTGGTTCTTGCTGCTGGATTCAGTGAGACCTGCCTGGCTCTGGCTGCTTCATTCAGTGTGACCAGCCTGGCTCTGGCTGCTGCATTCAGTGAGATCTGCCTGGCTCTGGCTGCTTCATTCAGTGTTACCAGCCTGGCTCTGGCTGCTGGATTCAGTGAGACCAGGCTGGCTTTGGCTGCTGCATTCAGTGAGACCAGGCGTGTTCTGGCAGCTACATTCAGTGAGACCAGCCTGGTTCTGGCAGGTACATTCAGTGTGACCTGCCTGGCTTTGGCTGCTATATTCAGTGTGACCTGCCTGGCTCTGGCTCTGGCTGCTGTATTAAGTGTGATCTGCCTGGTTTTGGCTGCACCATTCAGTGAGACCGGCCTGGCTCTGGCTGCTGCATTCAGTGTGACCAGCCTGGCTCTGGCTGCTGCATTCAGTGAGATCTGCCTGGCTCTGGCTGCTCCATTCAGTGTGACCAGCCTGGCTCTGGCTGCTGGATTCAGTGAGACCAGGCTGGCTCTGGCTGCTGGATTCAGTGAGACCAGGCGTGTTCTGGCTGCTGCATTCAGTGAGTCCTGCCTGGCTCTGGCAGCTACATTCAGTGAGACCAGCCTGGTTCTGGCAGGTACATTCCGTGTGACCTGCCTGGCTCTGGGCTGCTATATTCAGTGTGACCTGCCTGGCTCTGGCTGCTGTATTAAGTGTGATCTGCCTGGTTTTGGCTGCTGGATTCAGTGAGACCTGCCTGGCTCTGGCTGCTGGATTCAGTGAGACCTGCCTGGTTCTGGCTGCTGGATTCAGTGTGACCAGCCTGGCTCTGGCTGCTGCATTCAGTGTGACCAGCCTGGCTCTGGCTGCTGCATTCAGTTAGATCTGCCTGGCTCTGGCTGCTTCATTCAGTGTGACCAGCCTGGCTCTGGCTGCTGGATTCAGTGAGACCAGGCTGGCTTTGGCTGCTGCATTCAGTGAGACCAGGCGTGTTCTGGCTGCTGCATTCAGTGAGTCCTGCCTGGCTCTGGCAGCTACATTCAGTGAGACCAGCCTGGTTCTGGCAGGTACATTCAGTGTGACTTGCCTGGCTCTGGGCTGCTATATTCAATGTGACCTGCCTGCCTCTGGCTGCTGGATTCAGTGAGACCAGCCTGCCTCTGGCTGCTGGATTCAGTGAGACCAGCCTGGTTCTGGCTGCTGGATTCAGTGAGACCAGCCTGGCTCTGGCTGCTGGATTCAGTGTGACCAGCCTGGCTCTGGCTGCTGGATTCAGTGTGACCAGCCTGGCTCTGGCTGCTGCATTCAGTGAGATCTGCCTGGCTCTGGCTGCTTCATTCAGTGTGACCAGCCTGGCTCTGGCTGCTGGATTCAGTGAGACCAGGCTGGCTTTGGCTGCTGCATTCAGTGAGACCAGGCTTGTTCTGGCAGCTACATTCAGTGAGACCAGCCTGGTTTTGGCAGGTACATTCAGTGTGACCTGCCTGGCTTTGGCTGCTATATTCAGTGTGACCTGCCTGACTCTGGCTGCTATATTCAGTGTGACCTGCCTGGCTCTGGCTGCTTTATTCAGTGAGACCAGCCTGGTTCTGGCAGGTACATTCAGTGTGACCTGCCTGGTTCTGGCTACTATGTTCAGTGAGACCAGCCTGGTTCTGGCAGGTACATTCAGTGTGACCTGCCTGGTTCTGGCTGCTGTATTAAGTGTGATCTGCCTGGTTTTGGCTGCACCATTCATTGAGACCAGGCTGGCTCTGGCAGCTGCATTCAGTGAGACCTGCCTGGTTCTTGCTGCTGGATTCAGTGAGACCTGCCTGGCTCTGGCTGCTTCATTCAGTGTGACCAGCCTGGCTCTGGCTGCTTCCTTCAGTGTGACCAGCCTGGCTCTGGCTGCTGCATTCAGTGTGACCAGCCTGGCTCTGGCTGCTTCATTCAGTGTGACCAGCCTGGCTCTGGCTGCTGGATTCAGTGAGACCAGGCTGGCTTTGGCTGCTGCATTCAGTGAGACCAGGCGTGTTCTGGCAGCTACATTCAGTGAGACCAGCCTGGTTCTGGCAGGTACATTCAGTGTGACCTGCCTTGCTTTGGCTGCTATATTCAGTGTGACCTGCCTGGCTCTGGCTGCTATATTCAGTGTGACCTGCCTGGCTCTGGCTGCTATATTCAGTGTGACCTGCCTGGCTCTGGCAGGTACATTCAGTGTGCCCTGCCTGGTTCTGGCTGCTATATTCAGTGAGACCAGCCTGGTTCTGGCAGGTACATTCAGTGTGACCTGCCTGGTTCTGGCTGCTGTATTAAGTGTGATCTGACTGGTTTTGGCGGCACCATTCATTGAGACCAGCCTGGCTCTGGCAGCTGCATTCAGTGAGACCTGCCTGGTTCTTGCTGCTGGATTCAGTGAGACCTGCCTGGCTCTGGCTGCTTCATTCAGTGTGACCAGCCTGGCTCTGGCTGCTGCATTCAGTGAGATCTGCCTGGCTCTGGCTGCTTCATTCAGTGTGACCGGCCTGGCTCTGGCTGCTGCATTCGGTGAGACCAGGCGTGTTCTGGCAGCTACATTCAGTGAGACCAGCCTGGTTCTGGCAGGTACATTCAATGTGACCTGCCTGGCTTTGGCTGCTATATTCAGTGTGACCTGCCTGGCTCTGGCTGCTATATTCAGTGTGACCTGCCAGGCTCTGGCTGCTATATTCAGTGAGACCAGCCTGGTTCTGGCAGGTACATTCAGTGTGACCTGCCTGGTTCTGGCTGCTATATTCAGTGAGACCAGCCTGGTTCTGGCAGGTACATTCAGTGTGATCTACCTGGCTCTGGCTGCTGCATTCAGTGAGACCTGGTCTTGATGCAAACTCATTCCTCTTTTTTGCACAACCCTGCCCTTTCTTCAATCTATGAAGTACTTCATCCGTGCTTTCTCCCTCTTTTGCTATATTTACTTAATTTATATGCTGGTGTTGGAGTTATTGCTATTATTATTGCTATTATTTTTATTATTGTTATTATTATCGTGGCCAATATTATTAATATTATTATTGTTATTATTATAATGTTTACTATTATTATTGGTTATATTTTTATTGTTAATATTATTAATATAATTTGTATTACTATTTTCATCATCATTATTATTTTTAATATTATTATATTCATTATTATGATCATTAATATTATTGTTGGTATTATTATTGTTATTATTGTTAATATTATTGTAATTGTTATTACTGGTATTATTACAATTCTTCTTATTGTTATTGTTCTTCTTATTATCATTCTTATTATTTTTATTGTTAGTAACAGGGTTATTCTTATTACTTTTATCATTATTATTGCTGGTATCATTAATATTAATGTTGTTATTATTCTTATTCTTCTTATTATTAGTAGTGGTAGTAGTGTGCGGCCATACAACGCCCTTGCGACATTCACATCTGATCAGGCAGAGTTCGCAGGCGCATCACGAGCCAGCAGCCTTCTGAAGTGCAAGCGGCAGCTGTAACATCTGAATTACAGGCCTGGAGCTTGGCCCTGTAAGGAGTCTGGGGCTGCCGGCAGAGACGCCCAAACCCGCATCCAACTCTCTGATTGGTTGTGCTTCCTGCCTCACATCCTCGGCATCCCTGTCAGAGGCGGCTCTAGGTTGTGTACGTAGGCTCATGGAGGAGAGAGGGGATAGGCGTCTGGCTCATTTACATAATGAGCACATCCCAGAAGTCACCTGCACAAGGTTCTTCTCTGTCATTCACTGCATCTGTCACTGTTCTATTATCGGCTCAGCGGGTGAGGAAATAAGGTGAGAGATTCGATGGTGAGCGCAGGGGAGGGTTGTAAATTGCACAGTTCAATTTGAAGCCACCATAATACTGAAAGCGGAGCGCAGAGCAGATGAAAGAATGATGTGTTATTTTTCATATCTATGCTCCAAAGCATCAGGCAAAATTAGAAATAAGTGCAATGCCCTGTTGGGTCATTTTGTAGAAGCACGCATGCGTGATGACGTACACCTGAGCATGCATCACCATATATGCGAGCACCTTTTAAGTGATGCCGGTACCATTTTTTTAAATGTAGTAATCGGAAATGGATCGGTTATTAGCAGGAAATAGTTTTTTGTAAGGCAGAATGGCTGGCAACACTTTGGTGCCCGTACCTCCAAAAGAATTACATTTTTAAAAACATGACCATGTAGGTGTGGATGGCAACGGAGTGTGGCTGGGGGAAGAAATGAGAAGTGGGTGGAGGGTAAAATACAAATAAAACTTTGTGAGTGGGAGAGTGAGAGCAACACACATGGGAGAGAGTAAGACGGGGCAGAGGGAGAAACTCATAAGGGAGAGAGCAATGCAGGGTGGGCGGGCCGATAAGTTCGGCCTGGAGAAGCAGTTGAGAGGCAGCGAGCAACCATGAAAGAGAGAGAGACACGCGGGGCACTGGGGCGGGTTGTTGTCGGGGAGAGAAACACATGAGAAGAGGGAGGCAAGACATCCGAGAACAAGCAAGCAAATGAGAGTGACAATAATGCGAACCAATGGTAAGCAGTGGCCCGCCCTCTGTATGTGCTTGGTCAGCCCACAATAGGTCTTCCATAACCAATCAGCACCGTCTTGCAGGCGAAACCTAGAAAATCACTAACGCTTACCAGTTGAGGTGAGCCTCGCAGCCATAACCCCCCCCCTACATGTGCACTGCTCGTAACGTTCCACATAATGTGACAGAAAACATCACACATTACATCATCAATGACGTCATGAGTACCATCATATATTACATCGCCAACTACATCATCAGCCGCTTCTCTGCTCTTTATGCATCTTTAGGAGTGGTCTACTCCTGCAAGTAACTAACAATTCTCATATGGAGAGAGGCTGACGGATTCCACTCTGTAGCAATGCATTTCTTCACAGGCACAGTTTTAAGACTGGATTAAGCACAATGTGGTATCATCTATTAAAGATTTGAGATGTTTAAGAAGCTTAGCTTTGTTTAAGGTGTTCTTTTTATGTGATAGAATGCTGTCTGTTACCTTGTTTTTTACACATTGCAAATATAATAAATCTAAGACAATGTGGATTCTAAACGTATTTGTAACAACAGTGATTGCATCAGACTCCAACATTCCCTAGTTTGCAGTCCTCCGAATGCACGCTTCTTGGACTGTGGATAAAGCCAACATTTTGGCTATTTGAGTATTAATCTGCCTGTGCTGCCACACTACCATATTGGGGCAGGTCTCTTTCAGATTTTAAAATTCTCTCAATGATAATACCCGATTGTATAGTTCAACCACCCACATTTTGTTATTTCCCTATTTATAAAAACAAAAATAATTGATTAGATGTGTGGAGTGGGATCTAGATAAATTTTCAGTGATATTTTGGCATTACAATTTATTCATGTATTGTTGTTGTTTACATATATGCAGAGTGTTCTATCTCTTCAAAGGTCCGTACTCAGGGCGTCGCTCAACACTATGGGCCTGGTTTAGAACTCGGCGGATGGGTCGCTCCGACTCAACGGTGACAGATATTCTGTCCACCAAAATCTAAATCCCATAGGGTAGAATAGGATTAGATTTCGGCGGACAGGATAACCCGTCCACCAAGTTCTAAATCAGCCCTTAGTCTTGCTATGGTTGTGAGGTGACCTTATGGAACTGGCAGTGCTGGTAGTTGGACACTTACACCCCAGGTGCAGAGAATTCAGAGCCCCCTACCCATGTTTAGCTTGGTTGGCTCCACCATTTTTGTGTTGTGCCATTGCTACTATAGGTTCATTTTTAGATAATCTGACACTGTTCCAAGACACTGAGCAGCAAGCATAACTTCTCTTCTGCACAATACTTTCTTGAAAGGCATACATTTGGTATCTTTGCTTTGAGGTAGCCACTTACCGACTGCAGCGTAATGTGCATCAAAACCTGTGAATCGTTCTTCGTTGGAAAAGTCTGATCTGAAGGTGAGGCTGAGGGTTGCGCTGGGGGACAGGATCTCTTGCTGTCCGGGTGCCTGCTCGGTGTCCGTGCTCTCCTTCCCGCAGAAGGTGGCCAAGACCTCGCCCTCGGCTTCAACCTGCAAGAAGAATGAGGACTAATTCCTTCGGTCACAATTCTTCCCACAAATCCCCCTTTATTCAGCCTTCTGTTCCATATACCTCCCCCTGCCGCCCATGCCTAGTAGTGCCAATATGTCCTATTGACTCATGGCTTTTGCTTTGCATATTTTTTTGGGTCCAACTTTTCCTTCTGCCTGCTTCTTCTCCTGCATCATGAACTTTTTTGGGGTCCAATACTTACTCCTGCCACATAATTTCTTCTACTTTCCGTCCGCCTCATATCCAATTCTTCCCCTTGCCACATAAAACACACCCAGATTCCTTCTGCACTCCTAACCGCAGAGCCTCTGTTCCTTTGATAAAACACTAATCATATCTTTATTAATCTAGATCAAACTAACCATCATACAAATTGATAAATGATCAAAAACATTCACAACTAAACAACAATAAAATTTGTAATTAAAAACGATTAAGTTGCTCCTATGATCTTTTCACCCAGTAAATATTCTATGATATTAGTGAAATAGATAATAATTTTATGGTTATATGTCATTGTTCACATTCGTTCAACAACAGTGACACAAAGCGGGATAGACATTTCCTGTGTTCCCCATTTCCAAGCTAAATGTTTCCACAAACAAGTAGAATTAGTCGGGATTGTAGTAAAAAAGTTAAATGTCTTAGGGCCAGATGTATCAAGCTTTTTTTGCATTTGCAAACGGTGCGAATTGCAAAATTCGGCCGTTTGCGAATGCAAACATGCCTTTCACAATGTATGAAAGTCACTCGCAGTGCAAATTTAAGGAATCGCTAAAACAGAGATTCCTCAAAATTGTGACCCGATTTAGAGAATCACAAATTGCAGTTCTTTAAATTGGAAATCTCAAATAGAGAATTCCTATTTGTAATTTCCAAAGCACATGTATCAAGCATTTCCTAAATGCAATTTGGGCATTTAGGAAATGCAATAACCACAAACTAAAGTTTGATGGTAACCATGTGCAAATTTTAAAAATGCATTATAAATGCATTTTTAAAATTGACATGTAGCGCACACATGCCCCTAAGGCATGTGTGTGCTTCACATGTCCGTAAAAATATTTTTGGGGTGCAGCAGAGGGGGCCTTAGGCCCCCAGCACCCTGGGATTTGCATTTCCTAATTTGCAATTTCCTAACTGGAATTTGCAATTTGGGAAATGCAAAAACATTTGCAACAGGCCCATAGGTGCGAATGGGGCCAGATTCTCTATTTGCGATTCGGTAATAGCATTTGTGAATTTTAAGAAATCGCTATTACCGAATCGCAAAAATCATACATTCCGTTTTGCATTTGTTAAATAGCAATTTCTTATAATTTGCTATTTAAGAAACGCAAATCGGTTTTTTGATACATCTGGCCCTTAGACCCTTGTACTGTGGTAATTCTAAAAGAACATTTGGCAAATATTCCACTTTTACTTGTATCTAGGGGAAGAGTTCTTATCCTGCCTGTCTAACCCAGCTTCCTGCTGGATGCAGTGTTCCTTTTCACACCCCTAATGGTCCTTGGAGGGAGTCATGTGTTTCTTTGGCATGAAAAATAATACCTAAATAGTGTTGTTTAAAACCATTATTAACTTTTTATCTAGAGTAATAGTCGCCCATCTAAAATTGTGCCAAACCTCTTAAATCACATTTAATTTCTGTAATTTTATTAGACTTTTTAAATAAATGGGTTTAATGTAAACTTTGAGCTTCACAAAACACTTCTGAAATCCACTGTCTTATTGCCCCCATCGTTAAACATGTTGTCACTTGTCATTACAATATTAAGAGCCATTTCAAATAGTTTCTCCATGTGATCAGCACTTTAAATGTGAATTCATCTACAGAATTCCTTTTTTAGAGCCTCTTATGTTATAAATGTTTTCACCTTAGAGTGGAAATGCCCTATAAACATAGTTATATTCCAAAATCGCAAGCGTGTCCTAGCTGATCGAAGTCATTTGCTTTTTTTCACCAATACAGATTGTGTTACTTTGGTCAAAATATTTCAATATTATCCTAAAATTAAGTTCAAAATTTGCCTTGTGTGGTTTTCAAAATAATAAACACTATTAAGCAAGAAAAGTATGTTTTAAAGAGAAAAGGAACAGAACTTGACGTTAACTATGCGTTTACCTTTATGCTACTGAAATATCTTGCAATTTCCCTGTTCTTCTTTCTCTGCCAGTGTGTAGGTCTGTCCTGTTCTTCAGACAGGTAAGAACAATATAAACACCTGAGAATTGTTCCACCAACTCCCTCTGCACACATCATAGGCTATCCACTCCAGATGTATGTATGAATGTGTCTGTGGATGGGAAACATCCTGAACAACTAGGTCTAAACCACTACTTGCCTGAACCACTACTGCTAAACAACTAAAAAGTTTCAACAACTAAGTACTGAACAACTACTGTTGTGCCTGGATAACCATTGCCTGAACAACTAATTTTAAGGTAAGGTTTTCTTTTTGGTTTTTATGGTTTTTTAGTCGTTTAGAATATATATATATATATATATATATATATTATTTGTTCAGGCAATGGTTATTCAGGCACAATTGTTGTTTAGACAGTAGTTGTTCAGTACTTAGTTGTAGAGACTTTTTAGTTGTTTAGCAGTAGTGGTTTAGTCTGTAGTTGTTTAGGACCTGGTTGTTCTGTCACATATTCGTGGAGCTCTGTACATGGTCAAACTGCAGGATAAACTCAGAGGTAGCTGGCTGATGGACTCCTAGTGCATTGTGATGTAGAGTTCTTTAAAGAGCGGAGTTTTCAACTTTTTCCTAAACTGGAGCAGAGTTGGGGCGATCCTGATGGATACGGTGATGTTGGTCCAGATCCTGGGCGCTGCCTTCTACCAAATGAACATTCTGATTTTTACTTCTCTGGATTTGAAAAGAACTATCCATTGTTGTAGGTGCAAAAACGTAATGTCAACTTTTGGTTTCTCTACAATTATATTTTTGTTTTCATTTTCTCTTGACTTGTATTGTCTTTGGGGCACTTCCGCTTAAATGAGCAGCATATTTGGCTCAAAAATTACATATCTGGTGAAGCATCAGCATAGCTGGAAGAAAGTTGTTGCTTCTTTTAGAGTTTCCTAGAGATAAGACAGCTAAATATTCCAGCAGATCTCTTTTCCAAAGCAGCTCCTGCTTGATGGAATGTCCTTCCTCATTTTACTCTTACTGCCCCAGCTCTTTTGCCATTCAGAAAAACATTAAAATATTTTTTCTTCCAGCTGCTTAATCAGGGACTGGTTGCCGGCTAGTTGTGGGCTTAAGCGAAGGTAATTAAAAAAACTATTTCTGTTTTTATTATTTTAATTTGGATATTTTTGTATTAATTGTGTTTTCTTTTGCTGTTATATTGGTTTATTTTGGTCCAGATATGCCCTGCATCTTCAGGGAGATTGTTGTGCTTATTGAAAGGTGTAGGTAAATAATTTTTAAAATATCACTAAATGAAAGGCCATGAGGGCCGTTCGTTTTCAGTCCTCCCGTTGTTCACATTTCTCCATCCCCATCATGTTGTAGGAGACCCTCAAGTCACTCTTAGCAGCTCTATTCCACTTTCCATGCCATCTGGTGCCTCCTGTCCAAATATTCCTCATAGTTATTGTACTTCTGTAACGCTTACTACCCCGGACGAGGTGTTGAAGCGCTTTTCAGTGAGTAGCATGCTACTCCAGAACTCAAAAGGATTAGTGGTGGATTAGTATAGGGAAGAAAAATTGTTCTTACCTGTAACTGTAGTTCTCCAGTGTTGGTATCCTTCATAGACCCACATGCCCGAACCACACATTGTTGCCAAAGCGGGAGTCCCACAGCAACACAGAAAGCACCCGAGAAAAAATATCCCCACAGGGGTCAATGCCAAAGAACACCCACTTTATATGTACGATCTTCTGTTACAACAAATCCACCAACGACCCACTGGGTTATCTTTCACTGGTAACTCTTGTATTGTATTGTATTGTATTGTAATAGTATTTATATAGCGCTTACTACCCCTGACGAGGCGTCTAAGCGCTTTTTGGCGAGTAGCACGCTACTCCAGAACCCAAAAAGAATTAGTGGTGGATTAGTATAGGGAAATATGAGTACAGTTTTAGTATTATTATGAGTTAATTTGAGCAGCGGATATGAAGTTTGTTAGTTAGATTGACTGGAGTAATGGAGGGGTGGAGGAGGAAAGAAATCCAGAAGTGTTAATTGGGAGTTTATGGTAATAGGATTTAGGCTTGGGATGAGTAAAGGGAGGATGGAAGAGGGAAGAGTCTGTGGAAAGGGTTAGGGAGATCATAGTAGCAGGAGGGCTTTAGGATGAGTCAAAGGTGAGATAAATGAGGGAGAATTTAGGAGGGTTGTTTGGGAGATCATGGTAGTAAAGTGAGGTTTGGTGAGTTAGATGTGGAAGCGGAGGGAAGAGCTTAGACAGCGTTATTTAGGAGATGAAGGTAGTAGAATGGATTTGGAATGAGTCAGAGTGGGGATGGAGGATAGATTGATAGAGACATGACATATGGTGATGGGTAGACAAAGTGTGATATAAGGTGAGAGCAGGGATTCATAAGTATCTAGTATAGCAACTTATCTAGGAGCTATGCAATGACCTATGAACATGTTAAGCATAGAATAACAGACACACATATATATATATATATATATACACACACACACATGAATACACACACACACACATATATATACATACATATTTAAACCATGAGTAAATATACTTAGTTAAACAGGTTTAAAGAGTGTGTGTGTAGTTTATTGTTATGACATAGTAGCGATACATATTTTCTAAAGAACTATATATAACTAGAATATACACATAATCAGATAAAAATATTTATCAACATAGGCATATACAGTCCATAGTTGTTTGAATATGGTGGCAGTGAATGAAAGAGCCAACTCTTGAGTAGTTTTCTGAAGACAAGATAGTTATCTGTGGCTCTTATAGTTGGGGATAATGAATTCCATAGTTTGACTGCTTGAACGGAGAAGGATGTACCACCTATAGTCTTTTTCTTGTATGGTGGTGTTCTAAGGCGGGGTGCCAATCTTGAGCGGAGGTTTCTTTGTTGAATGTATTTGGTTATTTTGTTTCTGATAAAAAGCGGTCCTGTTCCATGTATAGCTTTGTGGGTGATACAAAGCAGCTTGAAGGTGGATCTTCTAGCAACGGGTAACCAGTGTAGTGCTCTCAAGGCAGGGGAGATGTGGGCTTGTGGCTTTACATGTAATAGTAGCCTGGCTGCGGAGTTCTGAATACGTTGTTGTTTTTTCATAATAGATAGAGATGATCCATGGTAGAGACCATTGGCATAATCCAGTTTGGATAGTACAAGCGAGATAGTAGCGTGTACCTTGTGTGGAAATCCGAGGTGGGGGAAGATGCGTCGTAGAGTCTTCAAGGTGATGAAGCTTGTTCTTGCTCCTTTGTCCACTTGGGCATTCATAGTTAACTTGGGAGTCCATGGTGATTCCAAGGTTTTTAACTTTCTTGTATAATTAAGGAGGTGGTCTGAGATCGTCAGGCCAGGCGCACAGAGGGTCATAATCTTTCCAGTCACCACATATGAGTATTTCTGTTTTGGAGGTATTTAGTTTGAGGTGGCTCCAGGTTATCCACTGATCAACGGCTCTGAGGCAACTGAAGATTTGTGAGTTTTCAATGTTTTTGGGGCATTCTAATTTAAGTAGTATTTGTGTGTCATCTGCATAGTTGTAGCATGTGAGATGGAAATCATTGATCAGTTCTGGTAATGATATCATGTAGATGTTGAAAAGCAAAAGGTGAGATGCTTGATCTTTGGGGGACCCCTGCTTTTGTGGGGTAGGGTTTGGACGAGAAGGGGGAGAATAGATCATATTAGATCTTTTTTGAAGGTAGGATGTAATCCAGTCGAGAGCAGTCCCTTCTATGCCGGCTTCGTGGAGTCTTTGAATTAGGGTGTCATGGTCAACCGTATCAAAGGCTGCCGAGAGGTCCAAGAGAAGTAGTGCAGCAACTCCATTGCGGTCGACTGTGTTTTTAAGATCATCCCAGATTGCTATGAGTGCCGATTCAGTGCCTCTTCTGGGGGGAATCCAGTTTGGAAGTCTGAAAGTATAGACTTGTCTTCAATGAATTGTGACATCTGGGCGAATGCTGCTCTTTCTATCAGTTTGCCCAAGAAAGGTCCATTTGTGATTGGTCTGTAGTTGTCGGGGTCTTGTGGGTCTAGATTTGTTTTCTTTAATAACGGTCGTATGTATGCCTTTTTCAGGTCTTCAGGAAAGGTTCCTGTAGTTAAAGAGTTGCTGATGATTCGTCTTACTGGTGTGGCAGCAGAAGTAGATAAAAGAATGTTCTTGAAGATGTGCGGTGGACAAGGGTCAGAAGGGCAACAGGAAGGCCTGCTTGCTTTGACCAAATCCATAAATTCACCTTGTGATATTTGTTTGAAGGACTGTAGAGGTTGGGTTGGTTTGCTCTTAGAGGGTATGTTAGGAAAGGGGTTGGTGCTGATGGTGTTCTTCTGTTTTAAACAGGAGTCCAATGTGTCTGCCCTAGTTGTGTAATGAGTTGCCAGTTTGTTTGTGAAATCTTGAGTAGTGGGATGACTTCCTTCCATGCATGAAGGTTTTCGAAATTCATTGAGAATTGTATAAAATTATTTGGTTGTAGATTTAGCTTTTTGTATTCTGTCTGAGTAGTACCTTTTTGTAGCTTTTTTGATTGATGATTTGTATATTCTGTTAAGTTTGTGTAGCTGCAGTTTGTATTGACTGTTGTTTGTTTTGAGCCAGGTCCGCTGCAACCTTCTGATTTGTTGCTTTATCTTTTTAAGTTCTGTGTTTCTCCAAGGTGTTGGTTTTCTTTTGTCATGTTTAGTTTTTCTGAGTGGTATTAGGATATCAAAATCTTCCTGTTGCCACTCAAAGTTTTGGAACAGAATTAATTGTATCTAGATCTGTGTTGGCTGTTAGTTGTGTTTCTAAGTTATCAAAATTGAGTTTGCTCCAAGGTCCATCGGTGCATGTATGTAAGTAGTTGTGGGGTGTGTTGATTTGTGGAGTTTTATGTCGGAAAGTTATCAAATGGTGGTCTGACCATGTGATTGGCGTGATGCTCTTGTTCACTTCCTTGATATCTCAGCGTTTTCTTCCTACTTTCAAGCCTTTCCCTGCGCTCCCACACCTGCTTCTATATCCATGGATTCAAGTATCTTGGGGCTAAGCAAATTCTAAGAAATTCTGATTTACCCTGAGACACGAATATTTATAACTCGACTGATGACCTGGGAACCATCAGCGTTCACAGCCGCTCATAGTTGTGCAGACGTGCTCAGCAGCTTCCATGACAAACGTATCAAGAGGAGATACCCGGCTCAAAGCAGTTTCTTCTGGGCTTAAAGAGGAAAGAGGAATTAATAGAAAAGAGAGAAACACAAAGACATATTTACTTATTTAGGTGTTTTATTAAATGCTGACTGTCTCACGTGACAGCTTTGAAGCACTTGAATACAAAAAGCTAAGGGAGAAGTGTAGCCAATGGCAGGTGCCTAGAGTCCAGTTGAACATGGTGGGCATCATGCCTGATATTCTTGATCACGAATCCAGGTTCCTCTGAGGTAAAGGATTTCTTAAAGAGTTTTCTGAAGTGGAGATAGCAAATTTCAGCTCTGAGTTGGGGATCCAAGGCATTTCAAACATTTGGCGCACCAGTGTTGCCTTCATTCCAGTAGACCTTGACGATGATGCAAAATGGCTTGATTTTAATCCTTGCATCTACTAGGAGCAAGAGGAACTCTTTGGAGATGGTCTGGCTTGATCAAATTTTCTTAGGTTTTTGTTGCAGCTTGGATTTGTAGTCTCTGGAGTCTGCAAGTCAAATAATTTGTCAAGTCTGTGCATGTTACATTGCAGTAGTTAACTCATCCCATAACAAGGCATTTTGTCTATTTATTTTAGTGAAGGGTTTGTAAGACTGGAAGGTTATTGTGATGTTCCCATCTGTGCCCTTCATGGCCGTATGTTATGTTATGTTATGTTATGTTATTGGCAGAGCCGGCCACCAGTGTGGATTTGAAGTTCTGTCACCTGCCTAGGGGTGCAACAGCACCCAGTTGCTGAATTCCCATTTTTGACCAGAGTCGAGTCATCCTGTGTCCGGTGTATTGTATTCAGCTATGTCTCTGCAGTTGTATCTTGATCAACTAGCTTCGTCCATGTGACTTTGACTTATGTGAGGTGTACCGACGTGCCTTTACCAGTTACTTACACATCTCTTAGGAAAGTAATCTGCCCTCCATCTGGTGAATTAAGAGGCTCCTCCTGACATTGCTTGCTCTGGGAATACAGTCACTAAATTATTCAATACTGATGTAAAAAAAGTCCCTCAAAGCAGATCCCACTGAATCCCTCCCCTTTGCAGTTTTTTCAATAGGTGGCCCTCAGCCTTCAGGGAGCTTTCTATGCAAGTGGTAGTATAGCACCATGAGGGATATCAGACGCATAGAGATGGCCGTCTCATACCACCCCCACAATTATCAGCGGAGTGTCGCCGAAGCATTGAGGTAACTGTGCTGTGATACTGATGGGGTGCAGGCTGGTGTGATAGCCTCCTCTCCAGGATATAAACTTTGTATGGGGCATTCATGTGCAAATTAGCCCTGCTGTCTGCATCTACCCCAGGAGAAGCCTTACCCAGCATCATTTGTGGATGTGAGAAGCAGTGGGAGTACCGGTGAACGGTAAGGGACAGATTGCACCTGCAGCAGGGGCTTCATACTCACGCGTTCCAAACTCAAGGGGGCCATGGTGACTGTTCTTAATGTCCTACTCTCTACGCATTGGAGCCTAGGGTCAGTGGGTCATCTCAAGAGAGGTGTCTGCCCAGCTCGAGCAGCCCTGCCAAGGTTCCTAGGTCCATGCATCGATACACTGCTCCAGTCCAGGTTTTTTCTTTGAATTCTGTGACTAGTACTCTTGTTTATTCCAATATAAAACAGGACTACAAGTCCCAGAATTGAAAAGAAAAAAAGTCTGGACTGGAGCAGCACATCACTCATGGACCTAGGAAAAGTGAGCGATGCTGGAGGTGGTTTAGTGCATCTTCCTCCAGGAGTAAAGCACTCACCTTGACATGGGTGTGTGTTCGGCAGGACTGACTGCAATATAGTGCACCACCGCCTCTCCCCTTTCCGCTCCAAAGCCACCAACCTCATCTGCGGCGTCCCCCAAGGATCCTCCCTCAGCCCTACGTTGTTCAACGTCTACATGGCCCCCCTCGCTCAACTGGCCCGCCAACATCATCTCAGCATCATCTCTTACGCCGACGACACCCAGCTCGCCCTCTCCCTGACCAAAGACCCGCTCACCGCCAAAATAAACCTCCACGAGGGACTAAAATCCATCGCCGATTGGATGAACAACAGTCGCCTGAAACTCAACTCCGACAAGACGGAAGTCCTCATCCTCGGGCGCACTCCCTCGGCCTGGAACGACTCATGGTGGCCCTCCGTCCTCGGACCCCAGCCCACCCCTGCCAGCCACGCAAGAAACCTCGGCTTCATCCTGGACTCCGCCCTCACCATGTCCAAACAGGTCAGCGCCGTCTCCTCCTCCTGTTTCAACACCCTTCGAATGCTCCGCAGAATCTTCAAGTGGATTCCAACAGAAACCAGAAAGACGGTGACCCAAGCCCTCGTCAGCAGCAGACTTGACTACGGCAACGCACTCTACACAGGCATCCCAACCAAAGACATCAAACGACTCCAACGCATCCAAAATGCCTCCGCCCGACTGATCCTCGACATACCCCGCCGAAATCACATCTCCCCTCACCTAAAGGAACTCCACTGGCTCCCGGTAGACAAGAGGATCACCTTTAAACTCCTGACCCACGCTCACAAGGCACTTCACAACACCGGACCCTCCTACCTCAACACCAGACTGAACTTCTACACTCCAACACGTCAACTCCGATCCGCCAACCTCGCCCTCGCCATCGTACCCCGAATCCAGCGCAAGACATCCGGCGGCAGATCCTTCTCATTCCTCGCCGCCAAGACCTGGAACTCTCTCCCCACATCTCTTCGCCAGACCCAGGACCTCCTCGCATTCAGAAGGCTCCTCAAGACCTGGCTCTTCGACCGCTAAATCAGCAGCGCTCCCCTCCCCCCCCCCCTCTCAGCGCCTCGAAACCCTGACGGGTACATAGCGCGCTTTATAAATACTATGATTGATTGATTGATTGACTGTGGTTGGTCAGTATCTCACTTTTAGGCCAGGAAGAGATTCTCCCCTCTGATGGCCTCAGCATCTCTTACTGTTTCTTCAAAGGGACAGGCCGCCCTGGGCCCAGCTTTATGTTTATTCTATGTCAAGTGCAGGGTGTTTGCTAACAGTGCAAAGTCAGTCAATCAAAAGAGGTTCCATATCATAAAATAGTGCATTTCACACTGATCAGTTTAACTTGCATTTATTTTTCATTTAAGGTCTGTGCATTATTTTATTTGCAGTTACCTGAAAGCAAAACACCAAGGAAATAGCTGCATAATATTTTGCTCTTTTTAGCAATTGCCTTTACCCAGAGCCACTAGAATTGTGCAATTGTGCAGCTGCTGCGATTTTCACATAATTAGAGATTTGCTGCATTTACCACATAATCCACCATCTGCTGCATAATCTGCTCATTTTAGCCACAAAATTTTTTCTAACTCAAACGGTTCAAAAGTTAATAAAAATGCAGGCAAACATGTTGCTGCTCAGTGGAAGGCGCTTTGAAAACATGTACTGGTCAACTTTTTGTTCCTTATTACTATATATGGATGTTCAACTGGTACTAATGGGGTGCAACCAATGCCCAGACAGCTGGCACGTGTAAAAATGATGAAATAATGAAGTTATATATTATTACAAAATGTGCCACATTATGCTGCATTACTTGGCTTTTCTTGCCACATAATTTGGCCCTCAACTCCTTATAATTCCAGAGGTCCTGCATTTGCCCAACCCCATGCTTATTGAACTCTCCCCGTTGCATACAGGATGACAGTTCCCTTACTTTTCTTTAATGCACTTCAACCCTCTGGCTTTGCCCTGGTGCATGTGTTTCACTATCACTCTGCCATTCAGCAAGTTACGTAGAAGAGAGGCACCTATTGCATCACATAGAATGTGGGTACAGAGTTTGAGCCAGTCCCTTGTAAACACTTGTGCGCCCTGACTCCGGTTGCTTCCAGCCATTGGAATGTGGGCGCAGAGTTTGTGCCAGTCTCTTTTAAAACCTTGTGCGCCCTGACTCCGGTTGCTTCCAGCCAATGGAATGTGGGTACAGAGTTTGAGCCAGTCCCTTGTAAACACTTGTGCGCCCTGACTCCAGTTGCTTCCAGCCCCTAAAATGTGGGCGCAGAGTTTGAGCCAGTCTCTTTTAAACCCTTGTGCGCCCTGACTCCAGTTGCTTCCAGCCCCTAAAATGTGGGCGCAGAGTTTGAGCCAGTCTCTTTTAAACCCTTGTGCGCCCTGACTCCACTAGCTTCCAGTCCCTAAAATGTGGGCGCAGAGTTTGAGCCAGTCTCTTTTAAACCCTTGTGCGCCCTGACTCCACTAGCTTCCTGTCCCTAAAATGTGGGCGCAGAGTTTGCCTCAGTCCCTTGTAAACGCCCTTGTGCACACTGACTCCAGCTACTTCCAGCCCCTAGGATGTGGGCGCAGAGTTTGCGCCAGTCCCCTGTAAACGCGCTTGTGCGCCCCGTTGTTGCTCGAAGGGGAACTAAACTCCGGCCCAGTGCAGGCTGTGCCCCCACCGCCCTAGGACCGCCGGCCAGCCCCCCTTTCTCCGTCTCTTTATCCGCGCGCTCCCCCGGACTCTGGGGGTGCACCTTGCCCTGGCTCGGGGCCTCTGTCGGACAACATTGTGCCGCGCAGCTGTGCGTCCGGCGCGCCGCGCATCCTAATGGGGCCTTTGAATGTGAGCGGCGGTCCCCCCAGCCCCTCCCTCGGAGGATGGGGTGCTGATGCCAGTGTTGGGGGTTCATGGGAAGCGACGCAGGCAGCTGAAGGCCTTTGCATTGGCACTGAAGCGCCTGCATACATCATGCCCGCTCCCACAATGGGTCTCAGCCTCCATATGGGCGCCCTCTAGACTATCGCCCCCTCCTTCCTAAGGGGCTTAGGCTCACAATGGCCTTGTCCCCTCCTCCACACCCCCCCTCTGCGCACTTGACACCGGGAGCCTCCTTTCACACGCTGCAGCATCTACACAAACTGTAGGTTTAACTCCGGCCCGGGGGGTGCGCGGGGCCGGCTCTGCGCTGGTGGACCCGGGGCGACAACCTTTGAAGGCACCCCCACCCCAAAGACCCCTCATCCTCACTGCCACGCCCCACCAGTGCCCCTCATCTCTCCGCAGCCCCGTCTCACACGTATACCATTTGTTTCATAGCGCTACTCAAACCACTTTAGGGTGTTGGAGCGCTTTAACATCACACAGACGTTATACAGAGACAAAAAGTCACACGTGTGTACACCAGACTGTGGGAAATGTTAGATAAAACCATCAGCATTACAAGGCGTCGCGTGTAATCTACACTAGTGGGCAGGATATTTTAAGAGTCTGTGGTCTTGGGAAGCACATACTCACGATGTAAAAAAAAATCTTTTTTGTGAAATATTAGGATAAGGAAACACCGGGGGAGGGAGAGGGGGGGGGGGGGGGGTAAATGTTATAACCCATACCAAGCAGTCTGCGTGCAGCCCTTTCATGACAGTTCATGGGTCACTGTGCTTCATTACCAGCTGTGCCCGGGGACAGGGGCTCGCCTATGCAGTAGGTTTGGAGGGGGGTAAGCCTCAGATTTCCCAACAATCACAGACACACCTCGTTAAAATGCATTATATGAGAAACTGGGCATGAGGGGGCCTAAGGGGCAGATTGTTAGGAGTACTTAAAAAATATTATTTTTTAACATACCACCATTTTAAGGCCTTCAAAACAGACACGATAGTGTGTGTGTCCTTTTTTCTTCTACGTGTGAGCATGTAAAACTCTCAGGTGAAATCCAACAGGCACCTCATCACACCCGACTGAAAGCACCTGTACCCAACTATTTACTACAGAATACAATTTTTTAGGGGGTGCGGGGGGTGTAACGCCCCAAACAACCCCTTTGAAGCTACGTCCGTGCCCAGGGCGCCAATATTCTGAGGGGCACATTGAGCTGTGTGCATTAAGGTTGTGCCAACAGCAGCACCCACCTCATCTTGCACCAGCCTTGTCCCTGCCTGTTCACTTCTGTCTGATTTGCCAGTTGAACGTGCTTTTAATTCTTCATTGTCATATGGCTGGTGATGTTTTTAACCCCCTTTCACTCCCCCACTTGCCCTCCCTTCACACTCTGACCCCTGCTGACACATCAACAAACCATCACCTGTGGGGGGCAGCAGAGTTGTCAGTGATTTAGGTGAGCTTAGGGAGGTCCGGGGGTGTTTGTGTTCAGGGGACAGTCCCTGCTCATCCAGGTACTGAAAAGCCCCCCCCCCCCTGCTGCCTCATTAAACTCACTACATCAGCAAGGGTGCCAAATGTCTCTCTGCCCAGGGCGCTATCTTAGCAAAGGCTGGCTCAGCCTGCAAGTGACAAATGGCTCTCTGTGACAAAAGCAGTATCCCACTGAGCTATCCACATAGGATAGTTTGGTGATTTGCGTGGTACATGTTCTTTGCAGCAGGCATACTAACCTTCTGTGCTACTTTATCATGAGTGGAAACTGCCACTGGACAAAACTCCTGATCTCTCTCTAGCAGGACCATTAATCACCAGCGTTACATTGACATATTTATTGTTGCTTGAAAAGTGCTAGACACACAAGGAACTCTGCAACAGGTGATGATAAACCAGTGTTAATTCTAAACACAGCGCTCCCCAAAGTCAGCGCCAGGTGCAGCTGCACCCGTTGCACTGCCCAAGAGCCAGCCTGCGGTGTGCCCCCTCTGCACTGTGGTGATGGTGTGATGCAAGCCTTGATTCTCTGGTAACGAGACTCCGTGCTCTGAGGTTAGCGGGGGAGGGGCAGTCCAAGATAGTGCCTGGTCCACCCTCAGGACCAGGGGGCCCTTTAACTCCTACCTTCTGACCCCTGTGCCACCAGGAGGTGCTGGCACTGTAAGTTCCTATACATCACATGTGGACAAGCTGTACATCCAGTACTTTAATATTATATTATACTGGTGGCAGATTTATTAAGGCGTGCTGAGTTGGCGTCACTTTTGTAAAGCAGCGCAAACTGTTTATTTGAATTTACTTTCCGATTGCACTGGAAAATTGTCTGAAAGTAACACAAACAGCGACGAGCCGCTTTGAATACTCTGCGTCAAGGGGTCATTCCATTGGGTGATTCATGGGTATTCCCAAGCAATCACCCATAGTTTCATTCATTCAAACCCCTAACTACTGAAAGCGGTAAAGAGAGATTTGCCAAAACCATAACTCCTCCTTGAGGCAGATGTAAAACTGAAAAATGCTTTTATTTCTCCAAACTTTTCCGACCTCGCATGTGTGCTGAACTGTACCCACGTCCAAAGTGGGGAAAAGCTTTGAGGTTTGCTCAGGTATCGTATTTTGTACTTAACATTTTTTTAACATTTATAAAGCGCGCTACTCACCTGTGCGGGTCTCAAGGCGCTAGGGGGAGGGGGGGTTACTGCTGCTCGAAAAGCCAGGTCTTGAGGAGTCTCCGGAATGCGGAGTGGTCCTGGGTGGTCCTGAGGCTGGTGGGGAGGGTGTTCCAGGTCTTGGCTGCCAGGTAGGAGAAGGACCTCCCACCCGCCGTGGAGCGGCGGCAGCGAGCGCGAGGCCAGAGGAACAGAGGAGACGGGTGGGGGCGTAGAAGCTGAGGTGACGGTTGAGGTATTCCGGTCCCTTGTTGTGGGGGGCTTTGTGTGCGTGGGTGAGAAGTCGGAAGGTGATCCTTTTGCTGACTGGGAGCCAATGCAGGTGTCTCAGGTGTGCGGAGATGTGGCTAGGTATCACGCACACACGACGCAGACACCCTTGCACTATGGTGTGTGCATGGCGCTAGGCAGCCTGCTGGTGTGCCTGATATAGGGAGAGAGAAGGACAGAGCCATATGTTAGTAAATACAGGGCATTCCTGCCCTCTCCTTGTCACTCTTAATCTATGGGTGCTGTGCTGCGTTGCGTGACATTTTTGTAAATCTGAGCCATGGTGATTTATATAGCGCTTCATAACGCCCGTCTACATTTTTTAGGCGCAGTAAACAACACCTTCAATGTGCCTGAAATCAATGTCAGCAGTGAGAGTTTAACTCACTGGGCCTTCACACCAGCAATCTGTGTAAGCCCTTCTACACCCTAAGACCTGTACATGCCTGGAGAACACAGGTCATAATTATAGATGTAAAAAGCTGAAAATATAAAAAATGATGTAAATGTGTGCTTGTTATGGAGTTTAGCTTCACCACACCCAGCATTAGGCAAGGCTTAGATCCGCAAAATGCAGCAAACCGGTATTAAAGGGGAACAATTACACAACAGTACCCGCATGTATGTGGCTTGCAGTACATCACTGGTTCTCTGGCTTTTGCTCAAGCTCATCAGGTACCAGACCTTGGCTAAAGTCCTGACTCTACCTGTCCCCTCTGAAACCAAAACCAGCACATGGAGGGCACAGGTGTACGGCTTCAAGTGGCAGAGTGTGCTCACTGGACTTACCCGGGGCGTAGCTTCAGGGGGTGTTTGGGGTATTAAACCCCCCCTAATGTATTTTCTGGTAAATAGTTGGGTACAGGTCCTTTCAGTCTGGTAGGGTGGGGTGCCTGTCAGAATTCAGCAGGAATTTTTACATAAACACAGACAAAACACAAACACTTTCTTGCTCACTCGGTTTTGAAAGTCTTCAAAAATTTGGTTTATTTGCCAAAATATTGTGATTGCTCTCAGTTAGTACCCTGACAATCCACATTTCTCTCCCTTTTCACTGCTCCTCAAGCCCCTCTCATAGGCCCGCTTGTCGTATAGTATATTTTAACATTATATTGTTGGAAAATCTAATGCTCACACCCCTCCCCCAATCTTACTGACCAAGCTGTGCCCCTGGACTTACCATGCACCAGTCGGGACAGTGATGAAACTTCCTCACCACGTGTCAGCCACACGGTAGTTGAAGAAATGCCTTAGTTGTGGCCATTCTCACGTGGTAGAATTCTAAAGCCAGACCACCCTACAGCCCAAAACTGTCAATCATCCTAGCAGACCAGCGAGTCTGCCACCCTTGAGTGATCCAGAAAAGAATCCTAGTCCACCAGAAAAGAGTTCCAGTGGGACCTGGGGGCACCCTCTGGCACAAAGTAACCACTAACAACACAAAAGGATGATGGACGGAGTGCTGAAAGTTTTCAAACATTCACCCCTAGTCAAATCCATCGTTATTTTGCTCGCCATGTCACCCCAGTTTGGACCCAGCCATATGCAAACAAGTCTTGACTCAGCTCCACATGGAACCAGTCCAGCCCAAACTTCCAGGCCAGATACTCCCCGGACCGGAAACAAGCATCCTGGGACCGGTTTCAAGGTATCACCCTTCATCAGCCTGGCTAGCATGAATTCAGTGGCGCAGTGTGCAAGGGACCGACGTCTGGGCATACACTGGCCACATAGGGCAACTTTAGCAACAGAAAAGAAAGCAGAAAGTAACTGCTGCCTCCAGTTTCAATATCATGATTGACACGTTGCATCATTTGTAATTATCTTGATTAGAGTAGCGATTCCATGGAGTGTGTAAAATGTGATTTGAGAAGTTATACGTTAATGTCACGGTCACTGGACCGGGCTCACCGGTCTATGCCAGGCAAGCACTGGGACAAGCTCATCGGAACCTCAGGGGTACTCAAGTCTTCCGTTGCAGAGAAGGTCGATGGTGCGTGCAGAGTGTATATGGCACTTGCTGTGAGGCTTCGCAGCTGTGACATTTACACTACATGACACATGCAACTGCAATCAAGGCCAACTAGATTTCCCAGAGCCCCAAGGAACTCTCTCTGGAGACTTGTAATGGTGATGGCCACCTGACCTCCACTGGGTATAAGTTCCTGATGTGTTCCTTGCTAGGCAATCATGATACTTAGTAGCTGCAGCCGGAACCTTGTTGCCACAAGATTGAAATCTATTGTGTTTTATCGAGAGTTATCAAGAACCTTGTTCTGAGAGACGTATTCTGGATAAACATGAAGACCAAGAATCTAGATTGTGATTTGCACTTTAGTAGTGGAGTCATTCTGCCTATGATAATGAACTCGATTCATTGTGTACATCCTTTCTAGGATTATAAACTCTAACGCAACCATTCACAACAGGAGCTTTGGAATCCTCAGTTTGTACAAAACTGGTTAACATCACACTTGAATCACATACGGTACTTCTTCTATCTTAGTTGAGTAAGAACGCTGCTAGTTAAAGTGTCCCGTTAGTCGAGAGCAAAGATTCCCTGCTGTATGATGTTTCATCTTTCTGTGAACTTACAAGAGTTAACCAATAGGAGATCACGTGCTCTTCCTTCAAATAGCGAATTACTGAATTTAAAGTAGGGTCGGTGAGATTTAATAAGTTATATATCCACATTTAATCATCTGGTGGTGGACGATGGCTGGCCAGAAGAAGACGGCTACTATTTTGTGTGAGGGACGGATACTGAATAAATTGAAAGATGTATTAGCACAAGTTGTGAGCCCTCCTATGAATTATGCAGAGCTCACAGATTTAGGCCCTCATTATGTGCTTGGCGGTCTGGGCCGCCATGCCGGTGGTGGCGGGAAATCCCGCCATCCGGCATGGTAGCCCAGACCACTACATAATGATGACAGGGAGGGCCGCCGTAGGCGGCCCTCCTTCACCACGAGGCTCCTGCCGACAGGCGAGCCTGGCGGTGGATGGCATCATCATCCGACCTGGCAGCGCTGCTGCCCCTCGGATAATGATCCCATTTCCACCACCCTTTCCCTGGCGGGTTTCCCTGCCAGGGAAAGGCTGGCAGAAGGGGTGCTCGTGGCCCCCCCTGGGGGCCCCTGCACTGCCCATGCAGTTGGCATGGGCAGTGCAGGGGCCCCTGTGCAGTGACCCATCGCGCAGGTTACTGCCCGATTTATGGGCAGTGATCTGCGCGACGGGTGCAGCTGCACCTGCTGCACAGAGGCATTGACGGCGGCTCAATGTGGAGCTGCCGTCAATGTCCGTGCCAAGCATTCTGATGGGCCGGCGGGCGGAAACAATGTTTCCGCCCGCCGGCCCAGCACAATGTTTATTAGGCGGCCGGCGGGATCCCAGGGGGGCTGGCGGTCAGTAGAATGACCGCCGGGCTGAACACGGCAGTGAAAACCGCCGTGTTCATAATGAGGGCCTTAGTGATCTAGTTGGATTATTGTTTAGCTGAGTGATACTCAGAATAAAATAAGATCATGACAAAGGTATTTGTAGCCGGACTAAACATAAAGACGTATATAATTTTGTCCAAGGAAGAAAATAAAAGAAGACCTTGCAAAGATTTTTCTTATACCGTGGTTAATTTGAGGATTTTCCACCATGTTTGAAAAATCCAATCTGGTGCCAACCCTTAAGGGTTGCATACGCCCTGGATTTACCTTACTAATAGGAAGTATAGGTTTCATGTCTCAAATCTGTATTTTGGTTGAGATAATATGGCACCCAAGTATGCATGACATTTGTGCCCACTCAGGGAAATGTTGTGCTGCGCTCACCTGCTGATCACCTACTAAGGTAGTGTATGCACTGTGTATTATTGCGTCTCACCGCGCAAAACCGTATCAATGTTACAACCTTATATTTAATAATGTACTTTACAGACCTACTATTGTTACTACATTTTTAAGACTGTTTCCCTGAACCAAAACACAAGCAACCCAAGACTGGTTTTGCAATGATTGGGGTCTTTAGCTGGAAGTAGCTTGTTCCAGTGGCACAGAGATCAGGGGACCCACGCCTGGGCATGTCCTTGGCCACTTAGGGCGTTACAGCGAACACACATAAGGTGATGGGAGGTTTGCTTGCAATACATCTAAACACAGGCAATCGCCAGCATAGCATTTCCACCCATCATCTTTATGTCTCCCATCCCACCTCAGTACAGACCCAGCCATATGCGAGTTAGACTTAACCCTACTCCAAAAGGAACAGGCCAGCCCAAACTTCAAGGCTAGATCCTTCCTGGACTGGAACAAACGCAACTCAAGGCGTGCTTCATCCTGATTGGGGCTCTCGGTCAGTGTGGCTTGGTTCCAGTGGCACATTCAGCCCAGGACCCATGCCTCGGAATACCATTGTCCACTGAGGGCATCCCATCAAACATGCAAAAGGTGAACACATTTGTGATGAAGTAACCATCCATCCAGTTGTAAATCATGCTGTTAGCCCAAACAACATTTTTCCTAAACGAAATCATGGGTGTTTTGGATGAAAGTATCTTTAAAACAATCTCCTATGTGTGTGTTTCCAACATAAAAACACTGTTAAAATGATTACTTAATGGTCACCAGTACGAGTTGCCAGCCTGCTTTTAGCACTTTGTTATATATATAAAAGGCACTGTGTGCACTCATACTCGTTACCTCAACTTTCCTCTGTGTGTTTTCATATTAATACTGATATTATACACATTTAATCAAAGTGTGTTCTAACTCAGTTTTAACAGCAGGTGTTAGAAGTGCTGCTCTGGGGTTCAATTCTCATACTTCACTAAGTGCTGTCATAGAGGGAAGATATATTTTTACCCTCATGCATTGAAAAAGATCCAGGGAGAACTCATCCCTGACGAAACACGTGTCTGCTGCAGTTTTTATATCCTCCAGGTATAATGAATGCCATTGGACATCTAGAGTAGTAGCGCTGTTCATTGGAAGATCATTTTGATCTAAACAAATTCTTTGAATTAATTTGTTAGATTTTGGAAAAGAATACCAAATTGAGTGCTTGTTTCCGAATCACTCCAAAACTGAGTTGAGTATGTTTTTAACCCATCTATCCTCCCCTATGAGCATATGTAATGGTACCCGATTGCCTGGCTGTAAATAACACTTTCTAGCCTCTTTCCTCTTCTACCCCTTGATTATCCTACTTAATCCAAGTAACAGATACCGCTCAAATGAACTATATTTCCCTGTACTAGTCCACCACTAATCGTATTTGAGTTCCGGAGTAGCATGCTACTCAACAAGAAGGGCTTCAACGCCTCGTCAGGGATAGTAAGCGCTATATAAATACTATTACATCAAGTTTGTGTCCGACAGGTAATTGAATCCCATCTCTTTTGCTCACATGCAATGACTGATGGATTGGTGTCTAAGGTTATGTGTTTGGTCCTCATGGACTCTTTTCCTCTGACCAGCCTCCACCTAAATTCAACAGGGCCTATTCTGTGCTGTTGTACATGTTAACTTATCTGCGGTACCTGTGAGCCGGATAGCCACTCTAAGCGAGAACATTCATCCTTCATCCATGCCTAAGCATCCTCCAGTCATGATGCTGGTTCTGTGGGCTTCCGTCCAAGAGATGCACTCTCTGAACAGATGCCGCCCACCAGTGCCCCGGGACCTGCAGTTCTCCAGCATATGTTTGAAAGTACCCAAACCCACAAGAGATGGACCCAGATGGGCAATTACCAGTTTAATTTAAAAACTTGGCACATGTAGGCCCTTATTTAACTTACTAGTTAAATAATTTAAGCCCAAGGTACCACTGACCATTGTTATTTCACAGGAGGGTGGGTATTTGGCCTAATATCTTTGGAGACATTAATAATTTGTACGTTTTGACAGTACACAATGTACAAACTAGGAATGTTTAGCTAAATACTAGTCACACAAATGTTGAAACAAACAGGACAAACAGTGAATCTTGATGTCAACAGACTGCAGGGTGTAAATAGGATCACTGACCCCTCACAGGCACATCTTCCACAGAATATAAGAACACAAGGAAACAACCTAGGAACATGGACTGACTCCCTCAACAGTGCTACAGGCTTCTGCAGTGACAAACTGACACAAATGTGATGGATATACTGTCCTCCGTGATGTGATCCCATTATATCCTATAGGAATTGTAACCCATCTGCCAAACTGTAAGTCAGGCCCTTAGTATTGGAAGAGGGCTGTCACACAATCCGAGGTTTCCCCTGAGGAATGTGGCATGAGGTTTATAAAATCTTACAGTACCTATGTCAGATACTCTACTGACCAAAAAATATCCTAAAGTCTCCGAACAACCACATTTAAATTTTCAAGTCACGGTCTCAGGCGGAAAAAGAGATTCTTGAATCGGACATGGTCCTAATCTTCCAACATTTTATGTGAGGTCCAGTGCCTTCCTCAAACCCCTCTTCACTGACAAACAAAACGTAAAAAGCACTGCCCCTTGAGCCCTGGCATTGATGGCCATCATCTCTATCCCAACTCTGTTCTGCTTAACCCAAGTGACACAAGACCAGATAGATATCTTCTTCAGAACCTCACTGTCCTACTCTCGGGGTGATCTGGTGCTGATCCTAAGACAGCCCCAAAATCACTTGGTTCACTTTATGGGAAGACATTCCAGGTTAGTCCCCTAGAACCTCTCTTGTGCACTCCACCCCACCGCCGGCCTCTCCTTAAATGAAAGTCTCGAGGCCAGACCAGGTGCCTCAGCCTCAGGATCAGTGTTGCTCTTCCCTCAGTAAACATGATGAGCGAGTAAAATTCTACATCATCACCTCGGAATTCACAACATGTACGGAGTCCAGCAAGACTAGTAAGTTATCCCCATCCTTTCCAACATCTGCATGCATCTGATGTGCCCTAACCAACAAGTGTCCATGCCAGAGGCCCTTTCTTCATCCACGTAAAACTACAAAGACACTCGCAGAGCAGAACCTTCCACTTTAGTCTAGGTTAGTGCATAATTCAGCCTTGTGGTTTATAATGTCACCAAGACTCCTTGATTGCAATATAGGCCCATTGTACCCTTTATGTATTCTCTAGCTCTCTCCATCTCTCTCTCGATATGCACATATATAGATGTATAAATACATATAAATATATATATATATATGCAAAAAACAAAGGAGAACTCTGGGAAGTTCCCAATTTTAGGTGGAGAGCTGCTCTAGTAAAGAGCACCCTGCAACACCAGCGACACTCTAAACTTGCTCACCGCAAATGTCTGCTTATCTAGCAAAGTTTTTAAGCATAGGATTAGCACAGTGCTATCCTCGCCGAGCTAGATAGTGACAAAGGGCCTCATTATGACCCTGGCGGTACAGAACCGCCAGGGCCAACGGGGGCGGGAGCACCGCCGACAGGCCGGCGGTGCTCCCTTGGGCATTCCGACCGCGGCGGTAACGCCGCGGTCGGACCGGGACAACTGGCGGTCTCCCGCCAGTTTCCCGCTGCCCAAATTAATCCTCCAAGGCGGCGCAGCATGCTGCGCCGCCTTGGGGATTCTGACACCCCCTACCGCCATCCTGTTCCTGGCGGTTCGCCCGCCAGGAACAGGATGGCGGTAGGGGGTGTCGCGGGGCCCCTGGGGGCCCCTGCAGTGCCCATGCCAATGGCATGGGCACTGCAGGAGCCCCCGTAAGAGGGCCCCGCTAGTATTTCACTGTCTGCATAGCAGACAGTGAAATACGCGACGGGTGCAGTAGCACCCGTCGCACCTTCCCACTCCGCCGGCTCGATTACGAGCCGGCTTCATCGTGGGAAGGTTGTTTTCCCCTGGGCTGGCGGGCGGCCTTTTGGCGGCCGCCCGCCAGCCCAGGGGAAAACTTGGAATACCCTCCGCGGTCTCTGGACCGCGGAGCGGTATTTTGGAGGGGGGAAGTCTGGCGGGCGGCCTCCGCCGCCCGCCAGACTTAGAATGAGGGCCAAAGTCTTTTGCCATTTGTACAGCAAAATCTTTAAGCATAGGATTGACATAGTGTCATTCTCGCCGAGCTGTAAAATTACAAAAGCCATTTATGCGTCGCTCTAACCCTGAAAGGGCCTTGGTTTGATGTATATATATAGGAGATACCTTTAACTACATGGTTTGTTGACTGTGAGTGGAAGGCAGTGCCATGAAGCTCTTGTGGTTTGCTCTAATGAATGAGATGGTATGGAACAGAAAGACTCTAGTTTGTGAACTTTTTATACTTCAAAGCAGTGATACTCAAAGTACAGCCGGGTCCCCATGCGGCCTTCCTGACCTTTACAAGCAGCCCTCCTGATCTTTACATGTGGCCCTCCTGATCTTTACATGTGGCCTTCCTGACCTTTACAAGCAGCCCTCCTGATCTTTACATGTGGCCCTCCTGATCTTTACATGCGGCCCTCCTGATCTTTACATGCGGCCCTCCTGATCTTTACATGCGGCCCTCCTGACCTTTACATGCGGCCTTCCTGACGTTTACTTGCGGCCCTCCTGATCTTTACATGCGGCCCTCCTGTCCTTTACATGCGGCCTTCCTGATCTTTACATGCAGCCCTCCTGATCTTTACATGTGGCCCTCCTGATCTTTACATGTGGCCCTCCTGATCTTTACATGCGGCCCTCCTGACCTTTACATGCGGCCTTCCTGACCTTTACAAGCGGCCCTCCTGATCTTTACATGCGGCCCTCCTGTCCTTTACATGCGGCCTTCCTGATCTTTACATGCGGCCCTCCTGATCTTTACATGTGGCCCTCCTGATCTTTACATGCGGCCCTCCTGATCTTTACATGTGGCCCTCCTGATCTTTACATGCGGCCCTCCTGATCTTTACATGCGGCCCTCCTGATCTTTACATGCGGCCCTCCTGATCTTTACATGCGGCCCTCCTGATCTTTACATGCGGCCCTCCTGATCTTTACATGCGGCCCTCCTGATCTTTACATGCGGCCCTCCTGACCTTTACATGCGGCCTTCCTGACCTTTACATGCGGCCCTCCTGTCCTTTACATGCGGCCTTCCTGATCTTTACATGCGGCCCTCCTGATCTTTACATGCGGCCCTTCTGACTTTTACATGCGGCCTTCCTGATCTTTATATGCGGCCCTCCTGATCTTTACATGCGGCCTTCCTGACCTTTACATGCGGCTCTCCTGATCTTTACATGCGGCCCTCCTGATCTTTACATCAGGCCCTCCTGACCTTTACATGCGGCCCTCCTGATCTTTACATGCGGCCCTCCTGACCTTTACATGCGGCCCTCCTGACCTTTACATGCGGCCCTCCTGACCTTTACATGCGGCCCTCCTGACCTTTACATGCAGCCCTCCTGATCTTTACATGCGGCCCTCCTGACCTTTACATGCGGCCCTCCTGATATTTACATGCCGCCCTCCTGACCTTTACATGCGGCTTCTGATCTTTTCTTGCGGCCCTCCTGATCTTTACATGCGTCCCTCCTGATCTTTACATGCGGCCCACTGGACAATAGCAACACTTGGCTGCTGTTTAATCAACTCAGCACTAACACTAAACAAAATGTTAAATAAACAGGGTAACATGTATTTAAAGGTTAATTAAAGTTAAAGAAAGGATGTAAACTTGAGGAACACATTCATTTTTAAAGACATCTTGCAGCAAAAGTGTAAAAGTATGATAAAGTCTGTTCAAAATTCTAAAGTTGTATTTCATTAACATGCAGAACTATTTCACCTTAGTGCATCAGATTACATCAGTGCATTGAGAAGTATTTTTTTAAAGGGATAGTAACTAAGAGGTAAATCAGTTGTTATGTGCACTCTTTGGGTGATCTGCGTTCCTATTATACATAAACAACATTATGGTTTATTAAATCAAACACAGGAGAAGGTTTCTTTACAGCACACACCCTGAAGTCATGTATTTCAAGGTCCTCTAGTATGTGATTATGAAGAAAAATGAGGGAAAGTGAAATAAAACCGTTGCCTAGGATCACACAGTTTGGATAAGTGGAGAAGCTGGGATTAATCCCAGATTTCTTTTTTTTCTGGTTTCACGCTGTGCACTTCAGCCACCAGATGTATATGCTTCACTTCCCCTACACCCACTGCCCCGCCAACTCCCAGCCCCACCCCCAATTCCCAACCACCACCCAACTGGCATCAGTGCTGCCCCCAGTCACATCACAGGCCAAACATTTTTGCCCCTGGAAAAATGTCTGCATATACCTGTGCTTTATAGAATGCTGCTTATACATTATAGGTAGATGCTTTTTCTGAAATAGACTGTGCCATTGATATTTTCAGTTTCCACGTAAGGATTTGTAACTGTCACTAAAGGTCAGCGGACTGCCTAATAATGAATGGGTTGAGTTTTGATCCTGCATGTTCTCTTATTTGATGCAGACATTTTATACATTTGAATTTCATGTCCATCTGAGGCCCTGCTCTTCAGAACTTAGGTTCTAAGCTCTATTTTATCCATGGTTGCCTTCTTTAACAGCTGAAGATGTATAGCCTGTTTTGGAGGAGGAAGTGACGTAAAATCCAGAGAGTGGATGACAATTTTCAACAGTGGACATCAGGATGACGTCTGATACACCACTTTACACAGAAATCAGCAGATTTTACTTTCTTGCAAATAACTAAATCCGGCCTATGTTCTCAAGTACTTGGCAGGTTTACCACAGAGTAAAATCTGGGCTGAACAGCTGGACTAGCAGTAGATGTTGAAACCAAGACATGCCATTACTCATGCCTCTTTCGGAGCAAGACCAGACCACGGAGTCAGTAATTCCACCAGCTATGAGTGGACTGCAACCTAACTCTTATTCTGCAAAATACACTTTTTTATTTAGTAACCTTGTAGATGCAGACCGGTTTTACCAGGGTGGGAGACCATAATATATAGTAGCATGATAACATTCTGAGATTAGAGGCTATAAAGTACAAAATAAAAACTACAAATGTTAATGGTGGGAACTGGGCGGACCTCAAGGTAGCTCTGCACCTTGTGTGGTGAGGAGCGACCCCAAGAGAGCGTGAGTCCAGAGCGCTGTGTCACCAACGTCTGTGGCACCCGGCTCCGATTCTGCGCTGTACCTGTGGTCCCGTGGTGTGATCAGCCCGAAGACTACCCCTCACGTCTTGACCTGATGGATTCATCGACCCCGCCTTGCCGTAAGGAACTGACATTTCACCTCCTCTGCCTAGCAGTAAGGAACCGACACCTTACCTCCCGTTGGCAGTAAGGAACCGACACCTTGCCTCCCGTTGGCAGTAAGGAACCGACACCTTACCTCCCGTTGGCAGTAAGGAACCAACACCTTACCTCCCGTTGGAAGTAAGGAACCAACGCTGCACTGGTTCCAGCGACGCCTCACTTGCTAATGTGCATCGTTGCTTGTGTATGTTGGATTTTTGTCGTTATGGTCTTGTTTTACTCAGATAACATTTGGCTATTTTTCTAAACTGGTGTGGAGTCCTTTTGTGTCGTTTCCACTCTGTTACTCTGTGTGTGTACAAATACTTTACACATTGCCTCTGAAATAAGCCTGACTGCTTGTGCCAAGCTACCAAGCGTGTGAGCAGGGGTTATCTGAGCGGGTATCTCCCTTACCCTGACTAGAGTGAGGGTCCCTGCTTGGACAGGGTGTAAACTTACTGCCAACTGGAGACCCCATTTCTAACATATACCTAGACAATATCAAGGGTTTTTATGTCATATTTTGTAACCATAACTGCAATTTAACTATGTTTTTCAAGATAAATTTCAGAGTTTTCTTTTTTACAATGAATTTGTATTTTTATGATATACTACAGTAAACTTTATTAAAAGCAAAATGCTGCATGTTATGCACTTCTTTGTCATGGGACCCTGGTAGTTGTTGATGGGGTGCATAAAGTTTTTATTATGTGGTAAAGATTTTGCTTATTTTCCAACTATTGGCTTCCAAGAAGTTCACTTTCTGCTTTTCCTTCAGCCATGGGGAGTGCAGTTTTCTCTCATGAGTGGTAGGTGGGGAAAGGATTGATGTATCTTTTTCACAGGGATAGTGAAGCCATTAAGCGGTCGTACGTCATGAGCACAAGTAGGTACACAAGTGCACCCCGGCCATAGCAATCCCCTTGAATGACTCAAGCCACTCACCACTCACAAAAGGAAGGTGCATGAAACTACACTGGTGTACAAAGGTAAAGAGCGTACTGTGGAACCATGTCACACGTGTAACTCAGAAGCACAAGTGCGTACACAAGTGCACCCCAGCAATAGCACTCCCCGTGAGTGACTCAAGTCACTCACAAAGGGAGGGTGCATGAAACTACACTGGAGTACAAAAGCAAAGAGTGTATTGTGGAACCATGTCACACGTGTAACTCAGAAGCACAAGTGCGTACACAAGTGCACCCCAGCAATAGCACTCCCCGTGAGTGACTCAAGTCACTCACAAAGGGAGGGTGCATGAAACTACACTGGAGTACAAAAGCAAAGAGTGTATTGTGGAACCATGTCACACGTGTAACTCAGAAGCACAAGTGCGTACACAAGTGCACCCCGGCCATAGCAATCCCCTTGAATGACTCAAGCCACTCACCACTCACAAAAGGAAGGTGCATGAAACTACACTGGTGTACAAAGGTAAAGAGCGTACTGTGGAACCATGTCACACGTGTAACTCAGAAGCACAAGTGCGTACACAAGTGCACCCCAGCAATAGCACTCCCCGTGAGTGACTCAAGTCACTCACAAAGGGAGGGTGCATGAAACTACACTGGAGTACAAAAGCAAAGAGTGTATTGTGGAACCATGTCACACGTGTAACTCAGAAGCACAAGTGCGTACACAAGTGCACCCCAGCAATAGCACTCCCCGTGAGTGACTCAAGTCACTCACAAAGGGAGGGTGCATGAAACTAGACTGGAGTACAAAAGCAAAGAGTGTATTGTGGAACCATGTCACACATGTAACTCAGAAGCACAAGTGCGTACACAAGTGCACCCCAGCAATAGCACTCCCAGTGAGTGACTCAAGTCACTCACCACTCACAAAGGGAAGGTGCATGAAACTACACTGGTGTACAATAGTAAAGAGCGTACTGTGGAACCATGTCACACGTGTAACTCAGAAGCACAAGTGTGTACACAAGTGCACCCCAGCAATAGCACTCCCCGTGAGTGACTCAAGCCACTCACCACTCACAAAGGGAGGGTGCATGAAACTAGACTGGAGTACAAAAGCAAAGAGTGTATTGTGGAACCATGTCACACATGTAACTCAGAAGCACAAGTGCGTACACAAGTGCACCCGGCCATAGCACTCCCCATGAGTGACTCAAGTCACTCACCACTCACAAGGGGAAGGTGATGAAACTACACTGGAGTACAAAAACAAAGAACGTACTGTAAAACTATGTCACACATGTAACTCAGAAGCACAAGTGCACCCCGGCCATAACAGTTCTTGTGAGTGACTCAAGTCACTCACCACTCACAAGGGGAAGGTGCATGAAACTACATTGGTGTACAAAAGCAAAGAGCGTACTGTGAAACCATGTCACACGTGTAACTCAGAAGCACAAGTGCGTACACAAGTGCACACCGGCCAAAGCACTCCCAGTGAGTGACTCAAGTCACTCACCACTCACAAAGGGAAGGTGCATGAAACTACACTGGTGTACAAAGGTAAAGAGCGTACTGTGGAACCATTTCACACGTGTAACTCAGAAGCACAAGTGCGTACACAAGTGCACCCCAGCAATAGCACTCCCCGTGAGTGACTCAAGTCACTCACAAAGGGAGGGTGCATGAAACTACACTGGAGTACAAAAGCAAAGAGTGTATTGTGGAACCATGTCACACGTGTAACTCAGAAGCACAAGTGCGTACACAAGTGCACCCCAGCAATAGCACTCCCCGTGAGTGACTCAAGTCACTCACAAAGGGAGGGTGCATGAAACTAGACTGGAGTACAAAAGCAAAGAGTGTATTGTGGAACCATGTCACACATGTAACTCAGAAGCACAAGTGCGTACACAAGTGCACCCCAGCAATATCACTCCCAGTGAGTGACTCAAGTCACTCACCACTCACAAGGGGAAGGTGCATAAAACTACAGTGGAGTACAAAAGCAAAGGGCGTACTGTGGAACCATGTCACACGTGTAGCTCAGGATCACAAGTGCGTACACAAGTGCACCCCGGCCATAGCACTCCCCGTGAGTGACTCAAGTCACTCACCACTCACAAAGGGAAGGTGCATGAAACTACACTGGTGTACAATAGTAAAGAGCGTACTGTGGAACCATGTCACACGTGTAATTCAGGAGCACAAGTGTGTACACAAGTGCACCCCAGCAATAGCACTCCCCGTGAGTGACTCAAGCCACTCACCACTCACAAAGGAAGGGTGCATGAAACTAGACTGGAGTACAAAAGCAAGAGTGCATTGTGGAACCATGTCACACATGTAACTCAGAAGCACAAGTGCGTACACAAGTGCACCCAGCCATAGCACTCCCCATGAGTGACTCAAGTCACTCACCACTCAAAAGGGGAAGGTGCATGAAACTACACTGGAGTACAGGAGCAAAGGTTGTACTGGGAACCCGCCTCACAGGTGTAACTTGAGAGCCCAAGTACGTACACAAGTGCACCCCAGCCATAGCACTCCCTGTGAGTGACTCAAGTCACTCACCACTCACAAGGAAAAGGCACATGAAACTACACTGGAGTAAAGAAGCAAAGGGCTTACTTTGAAACCGTGTCACACGTGTAACTCACAAGTATTCTGTTTGTGAGTGCACAGCTTGCACAACCTCTCTTCAAAAGTGACTCAACATTCATAAGGGAAATATCCAAGAATTACACAACTACAAAAGGATTACGAGCACTGTGTAACCTTGTCACGCCGGTAACTCACAAGTGTTTTGTGCACAAGGGCATAACTTGTCTACCTTTCCCACACAAGTGTCTCAACACACAAGGGAAAGCTGCAACAAATTACACATGAGTGCAAGAGCAGTACGAGCACTGTGAAAACATATCACCCCGTAACTCACAAGTGTTTGTATATGGGTGCACAGCGTGCCTACATCTTACTCACAAGTGACACAACTTTCACAACGGATAGGTACATCCAAGTACCCATAACTCACAGGCGTTGTGTATGCACTTTGCATCACTTATGCTCACAAGTGACTCATCACTCACAAGGAAAAGGAACATCAAATTATTATTGTTTTAAATGAAAAATGCATTTTTTCTTTTTTTTATAAATGGAAGCTTTCTGATGCATATATCTTTTTACGCTGTGATTCCTAATTGTAGTATGAGCATGCTTTTTATGTGATTTTATTCTTTCATGATTATATTTATAGTCGAAATAAAGATTATTAAGTCCATTCATTCAACATCCAATTATAGTCGGGTTTAATGGCATTACACAAGTCTACATGTTCACGAGATAGCCTACGATGAGTAGAACTATGCAAACTTCAAATTTTTTCCATAGTCTTTGAGAGAAATATGAAATGTTTGTGAGAGAACATTTCACAACTTTGCTAGAGGTGGGCAAGTCATTGAAAGCTCGAGCTACGTTCGGGACCGAAGCCTGGCTCAGCTCGATGTCATTTTGGAACCTAGAGCCGATAAAGAGCTGAGTTTTGAAAGCTTTAACCTTCGATGTGCACCAAAAGGTGTGATCCTAGGCAAATGTTTTATTTCACCGAGCCTCCTTTTCTTTGTTATCATATATGAGTGCACCTTCAAATATGTGAGTTCAGGATGTTTGTGACTGGCCTCTTTTTCCCCACTAACATTGTCATCCAGGGTGAGGGGGCAGGAATGATTCTCTGTGTATGTTCAAAGACTCTCACTTTTAATAAATTATTTCGAAATAATGTGATATGCTAGGGTGAAAAGCTTCCCTTTGTTAATAAAATGCATTTAAAAAAAATATATATGACATCTCATAATATAACAAAATGTATGTGGAACGATTTACATGTGAACTATTCTCATGGCTCAGATCACAGGCTCTGCGGGCCGACCCTCGTCTTGGCTCTGGCTGAGCTCTCCCTTTTAAAATGTTGTCTATCTGGGATCCTAATATCCATCACATTTGTGACAGAGTAACCCCATCCCTCAAACTCTAAACCAGGGCATGAGTGTCCTGACGTCTGCTGGTTTGGAGCTCCAGTTTAATCAAACCACAGTCAATGCTTTCAGAGCCAAGGGCAGGCAGAGCTCGACATGTTGATGACGAGGGAGAGGATGGCGGGTGAGGGCCAGAGTTGCCGGTGGGAACCAGGTTGGAGTCTCGGCATCGGCTCCACATCCTGTGATTCTGGGCGAATCACTTAACCTCCCGTGCCTCCCAAAATGAGTGTGTCCTTGTGTAATGTAACTGGCCTACAATACCCTTGGGTTGAGATCCCACTAAATACAAAATACTGAAGAAAATAATGACTGGATCCCGCCTGGTGATGGAGTGTCCTGGTTCTGCCCTTCACTCCAGGCCACCCCACCACCCCCACCCCCACCCCTCTCTTACTCAGCCCTTCATTCCCCTGGTTTTCTCTATCCATCCCCAAGGAGTGGCCTTTCTGAAAACCTCAAGGGTGTGGAAATTCTGCCTTTAGTGCGTGGAAGCCGGAGCTGTCAAGTGATGCATTGGAGGAAGTCCCCGAGTGCAGCGGAAGTTGGTTTCAGAAGTTATTCCAGTCAGTGTAAAATGAAAAGCATTGGTGGGGCCGAGGTTCATGGACAGGATGGTGCATCACAAGACCGGTTGGGCTGGGGCGGAATCAGTCAGATTTCAGGACGGAGCCCCTTAAAGGGTGGTGGTGGTGGTGGCAGTGTGGTGGTGGTGGCAGTGTGGTGGTGGTGATGGTGGTGGTGATGGTGATGGTGTGGTGTGGTATGGTGATGGTGTGGCGGTGGTGATGGTGCGGTGGTGGTGATGGTGTGGTGGTGGTGACAGTGTGGTGGTGGTGGTGACGGTGTGGTGGTGACGGTGTGGTGAGGTGATGGTGGTGTGATGGTGGTGGCGGCAGTGTTGAGTCAATCACTTGTCTGGTAGGTGTCTTCAAATACCTGCAGAGCCAATAACATTTCAGCATGACCCCCGAAGTCCTGTTGGGCTGGGTCAGAACCAGTCACGTCAAGGCAGTACATGTGGCAGACCAGAAGGACTGGGACAGAGTCAGTCAAACAGCAGGCTGAATCCCCTGAGATGATAGCAGGGCTCGCCTGAACCAAACACATTTCGGGACAGTGACTGTGAAAGGGGAGCAGAGAAAAACTTCTGTAAGTGACACGAGAGGCCGGTAGTGCTAGCACAGAATCAGTTGCTTGTTAGGATGGTGTCTATGAAAAGACGTGTCTAAATGACACGAGAAGACGGTAGGGCTGGAGCTGAATCAGTTGCTTCTTGGGATAGTGGCTGTGGGAGGTGGGCAGAGACAAGCCAGTCTAAGTGACACGAGAGGCCGTTAGGGTTTAAACAGAGTCAGTGGCATGTCAGGATGGTGCTTTTTGCAGGCTGAGAGGGCTGGGGCACAGTCAACTGAATGTCAGGATGGGTCCCCCGAAGGCCTACTGAGGAATCATTAGACAAACGTCAAGACACAGGCTTGGTTGGTTTATCCGACGATACTGCAATGCCAGGAGGTCCAGGTCACACCCTCCCCCCTAACCTCCCCCAAAGACTTCACCCAAACCCAAAGGTCCCTGGGCTGTTAAACTCCCCCCCTAATAAATGTATTTTGTGATAATCCAGTCAATCTAACTAACAAACTCTCACATCCGCGGCTCAAATTAACTCATAATAATACTAAAACTATACTCATATTTCCCTATACTAATCCCCACTAATTCTTTTTGGGTTTCCGAAGTAGCATGCTACTCACCGAAAAGCACTTTGACGCCTTGACAGGGGTAGTAAGCGCTATATAAATACAATTACAATACAATAATAGGTGGGTGCAGGTGCTTTCTGTCGAGTATGGTGAGGTGTCTGTCGGATTTCACCAGGAGGTTTTACAGACATGGACAACAACCCCCCCCCCCGAACCCCCAAACACACCCACACACTCCCTCTTTCTGTTTGGAAAGACTTAAATTTTTTTGATTAATTCACAAAATAACTGTGTTTCTCTCCCTTAGTGTAGGAGGCTGGACTGGCTTGTAGTGAGTACCTAGGGGTACTTGCACCTTGCACCAGGCCCAGTTATCCCTTATTAGTGTATAGGGTGTCTAGCAGCTTAGGCTGATAGATAATGGTAGCTTAGCAGAGCAGCTTAGGCTGAACTAGGAGACGTGTGAAGCTACTACAGTACCACTTAGTGTCATATGCACAATATCATAAGAAAACACAATACACAGTTATACTAAAAATAAAGGTACTTTATTTTTATGACAATATGCCAAAGTATCTCAGAGTGTACCCTCAGTGAGAGGATAGGAAATATACACAAGATATATATACACAATACCAAAATATGCATTAATAGTCTTAGAAAACAGTGCAAACAATGTATAGTTACAATAGGATGCAATGGGGACACATAGGGATAGGGGCAACACAAACCATATACTCCAAAAGTGGAATGCGAACCACGAATGGACCCCAAACCTATGTGACCTTGTAGAGGGTCGCTGGGACTATTAGAAAATAGTGAGGGTTAGAAAAATAGCCCACCCCAAGACCCTGAAAAGTGAGTGCAAAGTGCACTAAAGTTCCCCAAAGGACAAAGAAGTCGTGATAGGGGAATAAGGCAGGAAAGACACAAACCAACAATGCAACAGCACTGGATTTCCAATCTGGGGTAGCTGTGGAACAAGGGGACCAAGTCCAAAAGTCACAAGCAAGTCGGAGATGGGCAGATGCCCAGGAAATGCCAGCTGCGGGTGCAAAGAAGCTTCTACTGGACAGAAGAAGCTGCGTTTTCTGCAGGAACGCAAAGGGCTAGAGACTTCCCCTTTGGAGGACGTATCCCGCTCGCCTTGTAGAGTCGTGCAGAAGTATTTTCCCGCCGAAAGAATGCCAACAAGCCTTGCTAGCTGCAAATCGGGCAGGTAGCGTTTTTGGACGCTACTGTGGCCCAGGAGAGACCAGGAGGTCGCAAATTGGACCAGGAGATAGAGGGGACGTCGAGGAAGACAAGGAGCCCTCTTAGCAGCAGGTAGCACCCGGAGAAATGCCAGAAACAGGCACTACGAGGATGCGTGAAATGGTGCTCACCCGAAGCTACACAAAGGAGTCCCACGTCGCCGGAGACCAACTTAGAAAGTCGTGCAATGCAGGTTAGAGTGCGTGGACCCAGGCTTGGCTGTGCACAAAGGATTTCCGCCGGAAGTGCACAGGGGCCGGAGTAGCTGCAAAAGTCGCGGTTCCCAGCAATGCAGTCTAGCGAGGTGAGGCAAGGACTTACCCTCCACCAAACTTGGACGGAAGAGTCACTGGACTGTGGGAGTCACTTGGACAGAGTTGCTGGATTCGAGGGACCTCGCTCGACGTGCTGAGAGGAGACCCAAGGGACCGGTAATGCAGCTTTTTGGTGCCTGCGGTTGCAGGGGGACGATTCCGTCGACCCACTGGAGATTTCTTCGGAGCTTCTAGTGCAGAGAGGAGGCAGACTACCCCCACAGCATGCACCACCAGGAAAACAGTCGAGAAGGCGGCAGGATCAGCGTTACAGAGTTGCAGTAGTCGTCTTAGCTACTATGTTGCAGTTTTGCAGGCTTCCAGCGCGGTCAGCAGTCGATTCCTTGGCAGAAGGTGAAGAGAGAGATGCAGAGGAACTCGGATGAGCTCTTGCATTCGTTATCTAAGGAATCCCAAGAGACAGAGACCCTAAATAGCCAGAAAAGAGGGTTTGGCTACCTAGGAGAGAGGATAGGCTAGCAACACCTGAAGGAGCCTATCAGGAGGAGTCTCTGACGTCACCTGGTGGCACTGGCCACTCAGAGCCGTCCAGTGTGCCAGCAGCACCTCTGTTTCCAAGATGGCAGAGGTCTGGAGCATACTGGAGGAGCTCTGTGCACCTCCCAGGGGAGGTACAGGGGAGTGGTCACTCCCCTTTCCTTTGTCCAGTTTCGCGCCAGAGCAGGGCTAAGGGGTCCCCTGAACCGGTGTAGACTGGCTTATGCAGAATTGGGCACATCTGTGCCCAAGAAAGCATTTCCAGAGGCTGGGGGAGGCTACTCCTCCCCTGCCTTCACACCATTTTCCAAAGGGAGAGGGTGTAACACCCTCTCTCAGTGGAAGTCCTTTGTTCTGCCATCCTGGGCCAGGCCTGGCTGGACTCCAGGAGGGCAGATGCCTGTCTGAGGGGTTGGCAGCAGCAGCAGCTGTAGTGAAACCCCGGGAAAGGCAGTTTGGCAGTACCAGGGTCTGTGCTACAGACCACTGGGATCATGGGATTGTGCCAACTATGCCAGGATGGTATAGAGGGGGCAATTCCATGATCATAGACATATTACATGGCCATATTCGGAGTTACCATTGTGAAGCTACATATAGGTAGTGACCTATATGTAGTGCACGCGTGTAATGGTGTCCCCGCACTCACAAAGTCCGGGGAATTGGCCCTGAACAATGTGGGGGCACCTTGGCTAGTGCCAGGGTGCCCTCACACTAAGTAACTTAGCACCCAACCTTTACTAGGTAAAGGTTAGACATATAGGTGACTTATAAGTTACTTAAGTGCAGTGTAAAATGGCTGTGAAATAACGTGGACGTTATTTCACTCAGGCTGCAGTGGCAGGCCTGTGTAAGAATTGTCAGAGCTCCCTATGGGTGGCAAAAGAAATGCTGCAGCCCATAGGGATCTCCTTCAACCCCAATACCCTGGGTACCTCAGTACCATATACTAGGGAATTATAAGGGTGTTCCAGTAAGCCAATGTAAATTGGTAAAATTGGTCACTAGCCTGTTAGTGACAATTTGAAAGTAATGAGAGAGCATAACCACTGAGGTTCTGGTTAGCAGAGCCTCAGTGAGACAGTTAGTCACTACACAGGTAACACATTCAGGCACACTTATGAGCACTGGGGCCCTGGAGAACAGGGTCCCAGTGACACATACAACTAAAACAACATATATACAGTGAAAAATGGGGGTAACATGCCAGGCAAGATGGTACTTTCCTACACTTAGGGGGTCATTCTGACCCTGGCGGTAATTACTGCCATGGCGGAGGTCGGCGGTAGCACCGCCAACAGGCTGGCGGTGCACCGCTGGGCATTCTGACCGCGGCGGTTCAGCCGCGGCCAGAAACGGAAAGTCGGCGGTGTACCGCCGACTTCCCGCTGCCCTTGAGAATCCTCCATGGCGGCGGAGCGCGGGATTCTGACACCCCCTACCGCCATCTGGTTCCTGGCGGTTCTCCCGCCAGGAACAGGATGGCGGTAGGGGGTGCCGCGGGGCCCCTGGGGGCCCCACGAAGAATTTCAGTGTCTGCTTTGCAGACACTGAAATTCGCGACGGGTGCAACTGCACCCGTCGCACCTTCCCACTCCGCCGGCTCCATTCGGAGCCGGCGTCCTCATGGGAAGAGTGTTTCCCGCTGGGCTGGCGGGCGGACTTTCGGCGGTCGCCCGCCGGCCCAGTGGGAAAGCCAGAATGACCGCCGCGGTCTTTTGACCGCAGAGCGGTCTTTCGGCGGGAACCGCTTGGCGGGCGGCGACCGCCGTCCGCCGCGGTCAGAATGACCCCCTTAGTCTCTCTACCAATCTGATTTCTCTCCCTTTCCAATGCCCCTTAAGCCCCTCTCATGCGCCCGCTCGTCGTATGGGGCATTTTAACATCATGTTCCAGGGAGATTGTTGGAACATCTAAAGTTCACACTCCCCCAGTCATACTGACGAAGCTACCCCCTGTGGACCAGCTCAAAGATGTGCCTTAAATTGCATCATTTGACACTAATATTTCCCTAGATTCTTTATAATATTTCTAATTTCTGTAAAGATATTTTAAATCCAGTTTATACAATGCTGCTGGTTCGTTGTTTAAAACAGAGCGCTTATAATAAAAGTGAGATTTTCTTGGTAATTGTGCCCGTATTTTGCCGCAGTCCAACCCTAACAGGACAGTGGGTCAGTGGAAGGCAGGGCTGGGGCAGAGTCAGTGACCGCAGCGCCGTCCGGCCTGGACTGAACCCCCGTGTGAATCATTCATTACTGGACAGCAGGGGAAGGAGCCTCAGTTACAATCACCTCGTCTCACTGCCAGAAGGGGCCAGAAGCCGGGGCTGGGTTGACGTTAAGCAGAGCGCGCTGGGGGCATTTCTGGGGCCTTATCTCGTGTTATGACAACTCTTCAGCCGAGGGACACGTCTTCAGCGGAGGAAATCTAAATGTCAGGACCTCCCCGGCATGAGGGCTGGAAACAAGCAGAGGCTCTTAATTAACAAGTTGCCTTCTGGATGTGGACGGTGTAAACAGCCGCCCCCCCCCCTCCTCAAACCTACCCCCACCCCGAGCATGCACACATCGCCCTGGCTCTTACAGAGTGCCGCGCTGCGATGCAGGGAAGCCTGCTAGGGTGCAAGTCACAAGCCCTCAGCAGGAAGGAGCGCCTATTACCATGGGTGTGGAGGTGGGGGGGATCCTCTGAGGGTTGCAGTCTGCAGGCCTCAGCAGCATGGGGCACTTATTACCATGGGTGTGGAGGTGGGGACTGCCTCTGAAAGGTGCATTCTACAGCCCTCAGCAGCAATGGCACATAGTACCCTGGATGTGGTGGTGTGGACAGCCTCTGAAAGGTGCATTCTACAGCCCTCAGCAGCAATGGCACATAGTAGCCTGGATGTAGAGGTGGGGGGGGGGGGAGCCTCTGTAAGGTGCACACTACAGCCCTCAGCAGGAGGGAGCACCTATTACCATGGGTGTGGAGGTGGGGGGATCCTCTGAGGGTTGTAGACTGCAGGCCTCAGCAGCATGGGGCAGATACAACCCTGAATGCGGAGGTAGGGACAGCCTCTGAAAGGGCGCAGTCTGCAGCCTATAGCACAGCAGCAGAGGGTTCATATTACCCTGGATGGGGAGGAGGTAGGGACACCCTCTGAAGGATGCCTTCTACAGGCCTCAGCAGCAAAGGACCCATATTACCATGTCAGTAGAGATGGGGAGAGCCTCTGGAGGGTGTAATCTACAGCCCTCAGCCACAGAGGGCACATATTACCCTGGATGTGGAGGTGGGGACACCCTCTGAAGGATGCCTTCTACAGGCCTCAGCAGCAAAGGACACATATTACTATGGAAGTAGAGATAGGGAGAGCCTCTGAAGGGTGTAATCTACAGGCCTCAGCAGCAGAGGGCACATATTACCCTGGATGTGGAGGTGGGGAGAGCCTCTGAAGGGTGTAATCTACAGCCCTCAACCACAGAGGGCACATATTACCCGGGGTGTGGAGGAGGGGAGAGCCTCTGAATGATGCAGCCTACAGGCCTCCGCAGCAGAGGGCACATATGACCATGGATGTAGAGATGGGGAGAGCCTCTGAAGGGTGTAATCTACAGGCCTCAGCAGCCGAGGGCACATATTACCCTGGATGTGGGGGTGTGGAGAGCCTCTGGAGGGTGCAGTCTACAGTTCTCAGCAGCAGAGGGCACATATTACCATGGATGTGGAGGGGTGGAGAGCCTCTGAATGATGCAGCCTACAGGCCTCAGCAGCAGAGGGCACATATTACCCTAGATGTGGGGGTGTGAAGAGCCTTTGGAGAGTACAGTCTGCAGGCCTCAGCAGCAGAGGGCACTTATTACTATGGATGTGGAGGCGGGGACAGCCTCTGAGGGGTGCTCCTTTGCAGCAGTAAGAGCCGCGTACCCTGGGCTCCTGGACCTCTGTGAGTACTTTACTGCTGCAGGCAGGGAGAGCCTGTAAGGCATCAGTCTAAGGGCTCTCAGCAGCAGGGACCACCTACTATTGCTGGGCATGCAATACAGGGCAAATACGTCTGTTTAAAGTGAATAAAATATGCAATAACAAATAAAATAGTACTCAATTTACCGACCTCAGAAGGATGGAAGGCAGTGTCCTTATGTTGAGACCTGCAGATTACCACTTATGTTAGCTCTGAGAGTCTAACTCGCATACCCATCTTGTTGGCTAGAGTGGGCTATACCTGTATGTGAGGCTTGAGACCCTCCATACTCCCAGTTGCATTAAACAGAAATTGACCAAAGGTAAACAGTGTCCATTGGTTCAGAATACACAACTAAAAGCAGGAGCCACAAGGGATAAACAACTCAAAAGTTTCATGAAGTTTATTTTTTCAGCCCTAGTTTCAGAGATAGCCATAGGTTAGCTCCATGGACACTATACTTCAGTGGGTATGAAAGAGCATTATTGACATATGTAGTCCCATTTCATATGGTGTCATGTACATAAACAATGCGAAGGGTGGCCCTATGCATGTTTTTCTTATTTAATTTCAGTTTTTTTCTAATCATATTCTAAATTTAGCAAGTGTAAAATCTTTTTCAGGCAGGCAACCCTAAAGCATATGGCCTACAGCCCTGCACAGTGGTGGTTGGGCACAAGGCCTGCTCTCTGGCCAGGCCCTGTGCCTAACCCCGTACAAGCAAGCAACCTAATCCATTTGCACACATCTTGTAGTGCGGAGAAGGAAATGTATGCAGGGCTTTGCTTCTGACCAGTTTGATATTTTACCGAGTTTGTGTGCTCTGGTTAAAGTTTTTATTTTTTTATTGAAACACTTTATTTTTTATTAATGGTGAACTAATCTTTTTTCAAACTTTTAATTCTTCTTCTCTTTGAATTTGTTTTTATGATGAAACATTATTACTATTTCCTATGCTTTTGTATAAGTCTGTATGCTTGTGTTTCAAATGGTCATAGACTGTTTTGCAAACTTTTTTATTTGCCTCACCAGGAGCGACAACCTGCAGATATGGTTTGCAGTGTTTTTTGAAGTCCTGCATGTTTTCGTTGCTGCCCTGTTCTTGTTGCGGTTGTACTTCAGGTGCTGCAGTTTCAACTTCTTCTGCTCCCTGATCTCTTTTTCAATCACTGCCCCTGTGGGTGCAGATCCCACAGGTGCTTCCAGATACTGCTTGTTCCCAGTGCTTAATCTGCAAACTCCATGAGTGCCAGGGCCCTCGTCAGGAGGCCACTGCAGCGTGCACCTCCCAGTGCCCCGCCACACTGCAATGGCAGTACAACCACACTCACCAACCACTGCACTCCTCCTAGTGCGGCAATTCAGACTGTTCCAAGCCGCCAGCTATAAGAATGGCTTGGGCGGCAGCTATTAGCAAATTGTAATGCATATTGAATTAATAAAACAACTGTTGGTCTGCTCATCTCTACATTAGACAAACAGCGCCACCATGGGGTAGACTGTCATAAGTGCTGTTCTTGGCAATTAAGTGCCGGTGCCCAGTATCGGAACCCACAGCTCAAATTAAGCACTCATTGTGCCCATAGAGTGGTGCCCAGGTTGGATTGCAGAGGGTGTAGTTCCCTGTTTGGGCGTTGATCTGTTTTTTACTGAGCTGGAAACATAAATTCCAAGCCACCAATTCCCTTTCGGGTGTACCGGATGGTGCTGCTGTTTATGTCAATGGCGGGATTATGACATTGCCATCTTATGATATTCCAGCATGGGCACGGCCGATGGGTGGAGCAGTAGGTGGCTGCTGCCCTGGAGTTTTTCCTGAAGAAATGGTGGAGGTGGATCCTCTGTACACAGTCTCACTCAGTATAAAAGGAAAGTACAAATGGTGTTCAGGAAATTGTTGTGTGCTTTTTATCTGGCTGTTCGAGCAGTAGCAGCTCGTCACCCCTCCCCCCCAAGCTCCTCACGGGTGAGTAGCGCACTCTACAAATGCAATGATTGATTGATTTGAAGCACATGGGCTTATTTTCTGAGTAGTTTATGTTGAGTGGCCAATCAGATGTTTGCTTTCAGTTGTTGTTTTTTTCCGACACGTTATAGGTACAGAGGTTGTCCAATGGCACCCGTGGAGACAGTTTATAGAGTGTACCACTCTTGCACAGCCTTTACTGAAGCCAACAAAAAAAGTATTGCATGACCAGAAGTTTTATCTAAAGACCTCCACACACTGATCTGTGAGCTCTAACATTGTGTATTTGTTAATGAAGGTGCTGAACAGCTGCTTAGTTTCTAAAGGTTTCTGCATGTCACTTTGGTACATGATGTTTACCCTGTACGGTTACAAAAAACAGAAAAACCAGAGTGGGTGAAGGAGTAGGGCTGATACAATGAGAAATGTGCAGCACAGAACATGCGTGGGGTGTGCCTTGTGCTACAGTCTACATGGGAACTGACCACGTGTACACTATTGATACATCTGGAGCATAGATTTTCTCATGTCCATGCTTTACTGTACTGTTTTGTATACTGAACAAAATCTCAATAAAGATTTTTATTTTTTTTAAACCGTTATGTTTACTTTTATTTTTTTGAGCGCAGGGGTTCCCAAGAGGACCAAACCAATTAGAGATTTTGTCGTTTTTATGGGAATTTCTTCATTTTTAATTGAAGGTACAAGGTACCAAAAGGTACAGGGGTACCAGTGACTGCCGGGAAAACCACATCTGATTGGTTGCTGTGACCATATTCAAACAGAAGTAGTTCCTGTCCCATTTCTTGCACTTTATTCACACCTTGTGCAAACCATCCCTAGTTTTTTGGACTGGCCTCATTTTTGGGGGGATTAGACCAAAAATAACCTAGAGAGTGGCACCAGGGGGAGACCGTTCTGATGCTCTAAACCCTGGAGATGTGAAGGAGGGAAGCCGCGCCTCTCCTGAATCAATAGATTAGGAGTTTTTCTCAATTCCACCCTCTGAGAAGTAGATCTCTGCGAGCAAAATCAGGTGCAAAATCTATGATATGGAATCCAACAGAGGACAGGATGTGGCCTAATGGCTAGAGCTGCCGACTTCAGAGCCGTGGAAATCAGGTTCGAGTCTCAGCGTTGGGTCAACATCCTGTGATGAATTACTTCATTTCTCCATGCCTACAATACAGCGCCTTGAGACCCTCATGGGTGATTTGCCGCACTTTACAAATCTTGGATTTAATTCATTTATTTAACAGAGGAACCGCAGGAAAAGTATTCCTTTGGTACTTCTGGGGTATATGAGCATCTCAACACGTTATCTCGCCAGGTTAATGCTGCAAAACGGAGTGGGCACAAAGAGCCGGGGAGTCTACATCTGGCAGTGCCCGCCAGCACATGTTGCCTCCTAGAGATACACTTCCTTGGCTGTCCTTGCAGCCCAACAGAAGAACGCTGATCCAAGACTTGTCAGAATTGGCTTATATGGTCTTTTTTTCTGAAAATTTTTATTGGGTTTCATAACAGAAAATGGGTAGTGGTGGCATCTATCAAAATCTTTGTTCAACAAAATATGTGAGAGAGACCAGATCATACGAGATACACCGATATGACATTGAAATAGATGCCTTAACTAACAATACAGCGCGCCACTGCCATTACCTTCAATCAAGTTCAAGTTCCACTTAAGAGGGATCCATTTCCAGACATGTCCAAGCCATTCACTTCCTAGCTATACACCTCTATTGACTATTAGGTAACCGAGGCCAATCGGTGTGTGTTGGGCTATGGTGCCTCCAGTTTATTCCACGAGTCCCAACAGGGCCACCTTAGGAGTTAGTTCAACATCATGTCTAACCACAGTGGCCAAGAATTGATGGACCCACATCAATAGTGTTGGACATCATGACATTCCCAAATCATGTGCACGAGGGGACCTCTTGAGGGTCGACATCTGGTACAGTCCGAGGAGCACTCCGCGCCCATCTTCTGCAGCCATTCCGGGGTATACCATATGCTGTGAAAATAATGAAATTGAACAAGCCAGAGTTGGGCTTCGATTGCAAGTGAGCATGGAGCCACCTTGGCCTCTGGCATCTTCCTGCTTGTTGTCATTACTTTGGCTCAGGTTTGCTGTCATCTAAGTAGGTTGTTAGTGATCAGCCACGAAATACCACCTTTACCCAAGTGAAGTAGCATCAATTTAGCTTCAAGAGGATGAAACTCCGGGAGATGCACTGATTGGAGGGGCTGAAGTCTTGGTTACAGTTGGAGTAATTTGAAGAATTGGGTGTTATGCATCCAATATTCCTTCTCAGAGACCCATGAGGATTCCATAAGGTCCATCTCCCATATGTTACCCAGTTTAGGGATCCCAATTTTGTGCCATGCGCTACAGTCAAGTAACCTGGGCACCGAGTGGAGTCAGTCACCAAGCCACAGAGGTGTCTTAAATGTGGGTTTCCTACAGCAGGCGATGTGGCACAATGCCAAGTGCCAGGCGGTCGCTGATCAGGTCATTACTGGGGGAGAGAGGTGGGGATTCTTAGTTTCATAGTTATCATCCCTTGATAGAACTCTAGTTCCAACCAATGGGCTGAATCATCTCTCGCTCCAAATAACCACTCAATGACAATGGTAAGGTGGGCTGCACCTAGCCCACCCTCATAAGTCAGCTGTGCATGTGACCATGGAGACTCTTGGTTGCCAGTCTGCCTGCCCAGAGAACCTCAGGGAATTTGGCTTTTATACAGTCAAAAAGGTTTTGTGGGATGATCTGCGGGAGGTTTTGTAAGATATATAGGCGTTTGGGAGGGGCAGGCATTTTGATTAATGTGACCCTGCCCATAAGTGATACAGGGAGTGTTCTCCATTTGCGCAGATCACTGTTGATTTTGGTCAGTGAAGGGGGTGAGGGGAACTGAAGAGCCACGTTAACTGTGGCTTGGAGGGCCACTGCTCGGTAGAATGACGTGGTAGCACAAAAGACTAACTGCATAAAAAGGTATTTTTGTCCCTTCCCGTGTTCGGACACCGAGTATTTCCATTATGTGTAGTATAACCCCCTCCACCCCCCAAAAAAAAAGTTACAAGAAAATAAAAATATTTAAAAAAATATATAAAATCTTTTTTTAAACCTGCCTTTTTTATTTCCAGAATATACGTATATTGTTTGACATGTCTGTTAGCTTTGGTTTTCACAGTAGCATTTATGTGAAAATGTTTTTTTTTTAATTAACCAGAAAGGACTTGGGCAGGGAATGCCACATTATGGACTTTAAGGTAGACTGCTTGGAGGTGAGTACAGGTGTAGCTGTTGCAGAAGCAGCATGTACCTGGGGGTGGTGTTTGTAAGTCCCTGTCTTCACTCCGAGCCTGGTGGGGGCAGGCGGTGCTGTGATTACCTGTGTGCAGAGATTGCAGCAATGCCCGAAAGAATGGGAAGGCCAAAGTTTATCGAATGTTTCCTGGAAGAGGCGACCTTTGTAACACAATGACGTCATGTATTTATTCATGAGTGACGTCCAGGATGAGACCAGCCCTCCCCCCAAGCCCACCATGAACACATTAACAGTGGTAGCAAGGAAGATAGACGCCCTAATGCTACCAAGCAAGACAAGCATTTGCAATGCAATAGGTCTCCCATATTTTGAACAAGTTAATTGTCATCTTTTAACAACAACGCCCAGGAGCAAAAACAAAAAAAAAACATGAGAAGAATCTGAGAAAGGACGACTTAACAAAATAAAATAAAGTTAGCTTTAAAAAAGTAAAACTCAGTAATTTTGTTTGTCCTGCTCGACACATTTTTGCCAGTCACAAGCCTTCTGTTGCAGGACACTGGAAGTTAGAACAAAATAGTACCTTGATTACAGGAGTAGCGTACGGGCACTAATTAAGTTGCATCAATTAGTGCTTGATCCCTGCTCCACACAGAGGAACGGAAGTGATGCCAGGCGTGCCTTGACGAAGTACGAGGCTGTAAAGAACAGTGGCACGCAAACCAACAAATGGTGAGTGACAGGCAGGCTCCAAGCCCTTTACTGAACACAACAGCGTCTTGTATACAAGACGCATGCGCAAGTGCGTGCACTCACAGGCTCGACCCTAAACACAGCTTAACTTTCCATCAACAGAACATGCACCCACCAGCAGCTCTCTGAAGGTGCACACCTGCATCCCCTTTCCCTGTGCTGCAGCTCTGTAAGTCAAAACCTTAAAACTTAGAAGGGAGAAGGGTGGAGAGAGAATTCATATTTTGTAGCAATGCTTTTGACTCTAATATAACCAGTGTGCTGGCTGGAAGGAATAAAATCCTGTTGCACAGTTTAAACTTTAGAACCATTAAAAAAAAGGAACAGATATATTGTAAAATTAAGAATGAATACATTACAGTTAAAACAAAAACGCATTTTCATAACCAACTTTGTGCTGTTTAGCATTCTGGTTGTGTTCGTATAACAACCCTGGATGTTAGGACAGGTCTGTGGTGCAGGGAAGAGGATTATTATGTGGTGAGGTTGTGAGACCCCAGTATGTTATAGTGTCACAAACTTTATCTGGCCAAGTTAGGTTTAAGAAAACACTTAGCTCAGTCCTGGGTTGCCATGGCACTAGTGCTTAATTTGTAAAGAAAAATTACCCAGTGGCCAAAGCTCACATATGAAACACGCGGCTGCTGCTTTTAAATATGCGAGCACGGAATGACTGCGTAATCCTAAAGGCAACTGGGGCCTCTTTAATCCATTTACAGCCACTCCCTGCCCATTCAGCTCACTCTTGGAGCATTCTGCTTTCTCCCTGTGTGACGCTTTTTCGTTTTTCTCTTTCTCTGTCTTTCTCATATGTGTCTTTTGCTCACAGTTAATACTCGAGGCAGAGAAATAAGTGCTATCCCCCTCCCCCTCCCCCCAAAAAATAAGTGCCTCGCACCGGAAACCACCGGCTCAAATTAAGCACTGCGTGGCACAAAGCATTTAGGCTTAATCAAAGGAACAAGTAAAGCAAGTGTAAAGCATTTAGATGTACCAAAACAACAGGTAAGTAAGAAAAATGACAGTAAAAATCCAACACCGAATTATAAGAATAGAGTATAATTTTAGCTTTAAATAAACACAAAGATGGTAACAATCTATTGAGGGAAACCAGAGATATGATTTTTCAATGGTGAGTAAAATTACATTAACTAAGCCTTTAGATGCAATAAATTGTTGCAAGTGGTTTGTAGCCAGTGGGCTAAAACGCCTGTTAGAACGCTCTACCACTAGCCACCGCAGGTTGGGAGCCAGTCACACGGACCATTAAGATACATGTGGACAGTTATCTGTTGCTTTCAGCAATCTCCGGGTGCTCAGTGCACTTCCCTCCTTTTAACGCGGTCCAAGAAGTGGTCCTGATGCTAGGGGTGCAGGATGCTGATAATGCTGAAGATACTGGAGGAGCTGCAGAGATGTGATAAGTGTTCCTTAGGCCACTCTGGTATTCATGAGTGTTAGGGGTCCTCTCTGGCCTCCGGTCTTGGTCTCTATAGTGCAGGGGGAACGAGTCCAGGGCAGATCTAGTCGCCAGTGGTCAACTGGTCTCCTAGTTCCAGCGATCTACAGTGGTTGCTTCTAGGTAAGTTTCTCATTCTTGTTGGGCCTCCACAGTCTACTTCGATGTTGGCCACAAGTCCAATGGGCCTGGGGAGACCTTGGGCAGGTCAGAACCTGCTTCTCAGCACATACTTTGGCATCTAGTGGCGGGCAGGCATTCCTGGGCAGCTGGGCTCTCGAGGGCTCAGGCTCCTGCAGCTTCGGTGTCCTTGGTGCCGAACAGGAGGCCAGCCCACCGACCCTTAAAATGACTTCTTCTATCCCAGCACCATTGGAGCTCGTTTCCATGGGTTGGCACAGAAGGCACAGTCCTCTTTGCAGATCTCTCGGGTGCAGCTGGTGCAGTCCAGCCTTTGGTGCAGCCTCTTTTTGCGGGGCCAAGCGAGCAGAAGGGCAGCCCTTGTGTTGTCTTTCCAGTCCCAGGGTGATTCGAGGACTGTGGGTCTGGAGTAACACTTTTATGCCATCTTTACATTTGTGGGAAGGGTGGACTCACCAGCCAATGGAGCAATAGTTCCCATGAGGGAACCCTTCTCACTTTACCATCACTTCCTGAAGGTGTGGCCACCAAACAACCCCAGGATACCTTTCTCTATCCAACTCCAAGATGGGGCAAACCTTCTTTCACAGAGAGGAGCCCTGGGTACATCCCTGGGGTGTGCCCAACATAATGAGTCACTGCTCCTGGAAAACTGGTTCTGCAATGGGTTTCTCCCTCATGAGGAGATGCCAGTCTGTCTGCCCGCAAAGGAGCGGGCAGGGGAACGTGTGATCTCCACTTGCTTCAATGAGGTGTTATCCTCGATGGAGCAGGGCCATCAGTGGCCACAGCCTGGTAGTAATCCTGCTGAAGGAGGTCGCACCTCCATCCCTCAGGGATTCTCTTTGTTCCCTGTTCCTGGGTGCAATTTGCACTTCCTAGCAGGGGGACAGCGTGTTGCCTGGAGTGACATCTGCTGCAGAGAGTCCGGAAAAGCTACAAGAGTTTTAGGCAACAAAGTGCTGTATTTCTAAAGTCACCTTTCTGTTAAAAGTTACCCTAAATTTGATCTCAGCAAGGAGTCTGGGTGAATGGAACATTTTATTTGAGACCATGAAGTAAAATCTTTGGTGGTCCCAAATGGAAGTTAGCACTTAGGGCCAGATGTAGCAAAGGTTTTTACCCATTCTGTGTCTATGGGAAAATGTGTTTGTACATATGGCCCTTAGTGTGGTGGCTAGTGAAAATCCATGTCAGCCAAAGGGACCACCTGCCTTGGTACAGTGAAGACGGCAATCTCGCGTTTTCAAGGTCAGGGCACGTTAAACACAAAAGAAAATGCTCTACTTTTTAATATCAAGCACCCTGCCTGGCGGGCCACCAAGGCCTTCTCTATTAATTGGCTTTCTGCTAGGGGGACTAAGTCGCTCTGCTGCCTGTATTAAGGTTCAGCCGCCCCTCTCCGAAAACCAGGACTTGTGTTTGATTTACTGAAACTTGGCTAGGCTGATAATGGAAAACCAGGACAGTCCAAGCAAATCTGGGAGACCTAGTGTCCCTAGCCCCCGTCTCCTCTGGGCCCCGGTGCCACTGCACCAGCTGCACCATTGAACTGACTGCTCTACATTAAGAGCCATGTTTGGTATTTTCTCATTAAGGCTCATGTGCAAACTGTGAACTGAAGAACACATAAAAGCCTTGTAACCAGGAAAACAAAAGTGAGGCAAACTGTCAATATTATTTACTTGAAAACATTTATTTATATGTGTTACAGAAAATGAAATCTGCTTAGGTAAGTGTTTAAGCACGGATATCTGTGCCTGTAGACGTGCTGCCCTGCCTTCATGTGTGCTTGACATGTGCATATTTGCATGTATACCACCTCTATGCATGAACTACACAAAACCCAGGACTGATGCATTTGCAACTTTCCTTAGTTTAGGCTGGGCTGAGTGTATTTGAATTCTATGGACAAATGTTTAGCTCTTACGCTTGACAGACGTTACTAATAATTAGCTAAAAAGTTAATGTACCTTTTTAAAGTTATTCTTCGATCAAAGAGTTACAAAACACAGGTCCTCAAAACCTTTGACCAGTCCCCCTCGTCTGGGTATTGACCTCAACATATGCAGACATTGCTTTTGTGACATCATTGTTCAGTGGTGTATTTTAGTTCTTCATTTCCATGTGAAGAAATTCAAAAATTATAAATCTTAAACAGTTGCAATGTGTCGAAACTCGGCTTGAACATTCTGTAATGTTAGGCTACGTCACGATGCAAAATCTTCCATCCCCTGGCCCGCTGGAGCTCAGACCAGGCATTAAAGACAGGCCACTTACCCTGACGTAGTCATACTCGCACAGGTAGGACGGCTCAAGGTCAAAATGGACGAAATACAGCTTCACCCTAAATCCCGCCGGGACGGTGATATTCCAGGTCACCTCCGTGTCACTGGGGTAGGAGTCTGGGAACCTGGGGGACTGGATGGTCCCATACATGTCTGTTATCTCAATGGCCTTCGCCCCAGAAGTCAGCAGGGCGCACGCAGCGAAAAACAGGTGAAACCTAGAAGGACAAAGCACATGGTACAAGGTGAGCGGGTGAGATGCCCATCCAGCAGCAAGATGGCCGCCAGAGTCCCGCGAAGCAGAGACATTCACCATTATAGCTAAAGAGTTCCTCTTTGGGTTTTTACCACTTTTCTCACATAAGTACGTAGTTGAGCTTCATTCAAGCAGTCCATCCATCATCTGTTATTTTTGCTTTTGTCACCCTAAGTGTGCCAGGTATGCCCAAACATTGGTCCCTTGCTCGCTGGCCCACTCAGTGGCGTAGCGTGGGTTGTCAGCACCCGGGGCAAGGCAAGTAATTTGCGCCCCCTAACCCGTGGATTTTAGCACTCGCGAGTGCGAGCACCCCCCCCCCCCCCAGATGTTGCGCACGGTGCGGCCGCCCCCCCCTGCACCCCCCACGCTACGCCACTGGGCCCACTCACTGGATTCAAGCAAGCCTGGCTAATGAGTGGTGACACCCCGAAACGGGTCCTAAGATGTTTTTTTCTGCTCCATGTAGGACCTGGCCTGCCAGTTCGGGCTGTTCCAACAAGGAGCAGGGTCAAGACTGATTTGCATGTGGCTGGGTCCAAACTGGCGTCATGGTGGGTAAACAATGATGGATTGGGATGTGGCCCCATGCGATTGCCAGTGGCTGAGATTAATTCAATCATTTCATCCATTACCGTGTTGTTTTTGCATTTGATGCACTGAGTTCAGCAAAGCAGACATACTCATCATTATATCTAAATGGTTCAGTTATTAGCAATTTCCTCACCTAAGTATGGATGGAAAAAAAATTGTCTCTTATGTACATTTAGTTTTAAAACGAAAAATACAGACATTATATCTAAGAGTGCCTATCCATTCCATCAGTAATGATTGCAGGACCAGCTGTGGGCGAGCGGGTGAGTGGGGGCGGGGCTGTGGGTGCTGCGCACTGTATAAGTGACCTCTCTATGATTTAAAAGGAACAGTCAGGTTTTTTTTTCTCCGAGTGAAGTGTATGGTTGCAAAGGAGTCATATTAGACAGTTTTTCATGGGGTGGACTGTTAGGGGATAGCGCTTGGATTTTCACATTTTTACTAGACTGTACTGTAAGTGGGTGGTGGCTGGGATTTTCACATTTTACATGGGTGGACGGTAAGGGGTGGCTGTTCGGATTTTGCTTGGATAAGCTTGGATTTTTACAAAGGTGGATTGTAAGTGGGTGGTGGTTGGGATTTTCACATTTTTGCAGAAGTAGACTTTATGGGGGTGGACTGTAAGGGGGGCTGGCTGGAAGTTTCAAATTTTACTGGCAGCACGGATTTTCCCATTTTTACAAGGGAGGACTGTAGGGGGGCACGGCTCGGACTTTCACATTTTACGGGGCTGGACTGTAAGGGGGTGGCTGTTCGGATTTTCAAATTTTTACATTTTTATATGGGCGTACTTTAAGGGGGTTGCTGCTCGGATTTTCACATTTTGACATGGTGGTCTGTAAAATGAGGAGGCTCGGATTTTCACATTTTTACAAGGGTGGACTGTAAAAGGGTGGCTGCTTGGATTTTTACATTGGTGGACTGTAAGGGGGTGGCTGTTCGGAATTTCACATTTTAACATTTTTTTATGGGCGGACTGTAGGGGTGGCTGTTCGGATATTCCTATTTTTACAAGGGTGGACTGTAAGGGGGCACGGCTCGGATTTTCACATTTTACAGGGGTGGACTGTAAGGGGTTGGCAGTTCAGATTTTCACATTTTTACAGGGCTGGACTGTAAGAGGGTGGCTGTTCGGATTTTCACATTTAACAGGGCTGGACTGTAAGGGGTTGGCAGTCCAGATTTTCACATTTTTACAGGGGTGCACTGTAAGGGGGCGGCTGTTCGGATTTTCACATTTTTACAAGGGTGGACTGTAAGGGGGCGGCTGTTCGGATTTTCACATTTTTACAAGGGTGGGCTGTAATTGGGTGGCAGTCCAGATTTTCACATTTTTCATGGGTGGACTGTAAGGGGGTGGCTGATGGGATTTTCACAATTTACAGGGCTGGACTGTAAGGGGGTGGCAGTCCAGATGTTCACATTTTACAGGGGTGGACTGTAAGAGGGTGGCTGTTCGGATTTTCACATTTAACAGGGCTGGACTGTAAGGGGTTGGCAGTCCAGATTTTCACATTTTTACAGGGGTGCACTGTAAGGGGGCGGCTGTTCGGATTTTCACATTTTTACAAGGGTGGACTGTAAGGGGGCGGCTGTTCGGATTTTCACATTTTTACAAGGGTGGGCTGTAAGGGGGTGGCAGTCCAGATTTTCACATTTTTCATGGGTGGACTGTAAGGGGGTGGCTGATGGGATTTTCACAATTTACAGGGCTGGACTGTAAGGGGGTGGTAGTCCAGATGTTCACATTTTACAGGGGTGGACTGTAAGGTGCTTCGCCTCGGATTTAAAAGGGTGTCTCGGATTTTCACAGCTCCAGGAGTCACACACCTGTTGATAAATAAAGAAAGGGGGCGCACAGGAAATCCCCTCAAAGCTGATTAACTCCTAAGGTGACAGGTGACGGCGAAGAGCCCTGGGGCTAATGTGTCCATTGTGTGGGAGTCACCCAAGGTGTGTTACTAACAAAGGGGCGGGGACAGGGTGTTGATGTGACTCACCTGGGGGCAAAAGAGGGGGCGGGGTAGAGAGAAGCTGACGTAGCTCTGTGGCTGCCAGGAAGTGTATATTTAAAAGTATCTATTTGATTCGTTCATGTGGCCGCCTAGCTTTAGAAAGGCATTAAAATCTGAGCTGTTTATAATTAGTGTTTTATAAAGCGCTACTTCATGGCGCTGGGAGGTCTTTAGGCGCTATGGGCCATGGTGATGGCCTAGTGCAGGGTTGGCTGCCTCCGTTGTAGACCTGAGGAGAGAGTCAGCGGCTTTTGAAGGCGTAGCTAAATATGTTTTATCTCACTATATATTTTGTGGCATATCCAGCGCCTACTTGAAGACGTAGGTCCTCGCGGAGCTAGCAACATTGCACTGCATCTAATAATTAGGGCCACTGGAATTATGCGATGGTGGGGCCCTGGCGACTTTCGCATAGTAATAGATTTTGTTCATTTGCGACATAATCCATGATCTGCCTCATAAACTGCAGATGTTAACTAAAAAAATGTTTCTTGCTCAAACGGTTCAAAAAGTTACTAAAAATGCAGCAACACGAGTTGCTGCACCATTAAAGGCCATTTTCAAAGCTGGGCTGCTCACTTTTCTGTTGCTTGTTGCTATATTCTGGAGTTAAACTGGTACTAATGAGATGCAGCCAATGCCCAGGCAGTGTTACCAAATTTAAAAACAACCATTTTCAATGCAATGGGTCTCGCATTTGTTCGAGTTAGAGCAATTAGCGTTGTAAAGCAAAAAAAAAAAAAAGTAGCGCTATTTAAAATGCAGCGCGATCGCGCTTCGTGGAAAATAAAAAGATAAAGTAGTCCGGACCCCAGGCTGAAAACATTGAGCCTCGTATGTTTTCAGTAGTTTACCGGTGCTGTGTAGGTGGGCTAAACACCGGAAAAGGCATGACGTATCCATGCCTTTTACAAATGAAAGCAAGCAAATTTTAAAAGGCAAGCCCACAAACCAATGTAAGTGACTGACGTGGCATGGGCGTGGTTGGAAGCCCAAAGAGAGATTACAGAATGGGACGGAGCACTCTGTGTTCGCCCATAATGATGAAATAATGAAGTGATGATAATTCAAAATGTGCCGCATTATGCCGCATAATTTGCATTTTCTTGATGCTTAATTTACCCAACCCAGCTGCATAATTTGGCCCTCTCCTGCCGCATAATTCCAGTGGCCCTGCTAATAATACATCTCCAAAGACACCTTCTAGTTCAAGTATCTGCGCCCTCAGCAGGATACTGGAGGATGGGGGTTCAGCTGGTGGTACAAGTGGCCCTGCAGACAGAGGTAAACTGGGACAACACTGTGACGATGGAGCCCCTGTACCGAGGCCACTGAAAGTAAACCTCACTTCTGGAAGGCCGGCAGAGCTGGGTCAGAGTCAGTCAGACACCGAGCTCCACGGTGGTACGTTCAGAGTCGGGCGCCTCCTGGGGGCTCTGCTGCCACGTGACCGGCTGCCCCAGGAAGGCTTCTAGACGTTCTCTGGTTTTCACTACTCCTTTAGGTGACTCTGCCCCAGCCCTACCTGCCCTCCAGGGACACCAGCCTGTTAGGAATCTCATGACCTCTTTTTAAGACCATTTAAGGGGAAGCCTTTTGGCCACCTAGCACCCATGTGGAATACTCTGTCCTTAGCAGTTCGTCAGGCTCAGTCGGGAAAACTGTTCAGAAACAAGCATTTGCAATGCAGTAGGTCTTGAATTATTCGAACAAGTTAATTGTCATCTTTTTGACAACAGCTCCAGCAAAAAAAAAAAAAAACACACGAGAGAAACTGAGAAAAGATGACTTAATAAAATAAAATAAAATTAGCTTTAAAAAATAAAAGTTTGCAATTTTGTTTGTCCTCCTGGGCACGTTTTTGCCAGTCACAAGCCTTCTGTTTGCGTGGCACTGGAAGTTAGAACAAAATAGTACCTCGATCACGTCGGGAGCTGTGGACGGGCACTAATTAAGTCGCATCAATCAGTGCTTGGTCCCTGCTCCACACAGAGGAATGGAAGTGATGCCAGGCGTGCCTTGATGAGTTACGAGGCTGTAAAGAAGAGCGCCACGCAAACCAACAAGTGGTGAGCGACAGGCGGGCTCCACGCCTTTCACTGAACACAAGAGAGTCTTGCATGCGAGATGCATGCGATAGCGCATGCACTTGCAGGCTTGACCCTAAAAAGCATAAAACCTGTTTTTTTTAGTTCAGGAAGTAGGGGGTTTGACTGTATTAATGTGGGTGGACACTAGTACCTAGCGCTGGGACACCTCAAAAGAGGTAGCTAAGCGCTTTAGAAATTATATTATTATTATATTCCTGCCCAAGGAGGTGTGAGGAAAGTGCTACAACACCAGTTAACACACGTAGGAAGGTCATTTCTACTGAAGTAGTGAATGAATAAATGAACACACCGAGTGCAGGTTGACACACTCTTTCATCCTTCTGAGTTTGGTGTGTAGAATTCTTGGTGTTTGGCGGGAGGCAGTTGCCTTCCTCTAGAGAATCTTTAGCCAGGCACTGAAACTGCTAAAGTGGGTGGTAACTGTGGAAGGGGCGGGGAGTGGGAGTGTTTGGCGGGTGTGGGGGGGGGAGCTTTATGCAGCAACACACACCAATGTGCGCCTAGACACACGTCAGCAGTGTGAATCCAGGGACGTTAGGATTTTAAGTACGGCTCCCAGTTTTATGTTTGTACGGATTTTTACAGATAAATACAACATAAAGCTTTGTGTACCGGTCTGTATTTATTGTTAAAAGTGGAAAAGTACTGAAGATGTGACTCTCTGGTGCCGTCTTTCATAAATCACAGGCCAACAGCTGAGCAGATAGACAGCTGGAGGAGTTAAAGAACAGGATATGAGTTCCCTAAATACTGGCAGATGTTAATGGATATATGACGTATAATGATAATATTTACCAGTGGGAGCAGTGTTTTGTCATATTTGGCTGCTTAATTTGCTAAAATGCGACAGGAAAAGTATCAGTGCATGTTCGTTAGTTAAATAAATGTGAAAATATACAATTTTACAACTGCATTTTTTCCCAAAACACAAAATAAATCTGGATAAATTCCAATAAGATGGACAAAAATTAAATATGCGTAAATACAGACAGAAATGTTAATAAATGAATGCCATAAAACCAGGAGTCCTAATTATAAAGGTGTACACATGTCGGCAGGTTGACTCAGTGGGTACAGAGTCACTGCTACCAGGCCCTGGAAGTCATGAGTGTGAATCCTACAAGACATCCATGCGAGGACCCTATTTAGGGCATTATTTAGGGCCTTATGCCTTTAGTCTCTTATCTGTAAACCTTAGGAGTGCCTAGATACAGGCTCAGTTAAGGTGGTGAGTGCTATAAAATGAATCACTGACAAAGAACCCCCTCCCCCCAAAACCACCACAAGGTGGACCATCACCAAGGTGGGCAGCCAAACACCCAACCTCTCCCACTCGACGTAACACAGTGAGAACGTTTCTGCCATGGCGCTAGGAGCCTTGATGCTTAATCCTGGTTCGGCCACTTTGCCAAAGCGTGTTGGTTGAGAACTCTGTATTTAAAGGCTGTGTTGGTTCCACAAACAGTGGCATTGCTTTGGTGCCCATAGTCCCCGAGTCACACCATCGGACCCACTCACACCACAGTAGTTATATGATGAGCAAAATGGAAACTATGAGACCAAAAGACTTGTTTTTTATTTAGCCCAGCCCCTTCTTGTGACAAATTGTGTGATCTTCTGCAATCACTTTTTAAGGATATTTTCTGCTATCTCCACTGCTAGTAAGTATGTCATAAGAAAACAGGACTGTAACTAACAGTCATTTGATTTCACATGTGGGGGAGAACGCGCAGTGTCATAGTCCATTCACTAAAACGTGGTGTAGTGAGAAAGTTAAACTAAGTAAATAATGAAATTGGCAAAACGGTCCCCTGGAGTTTCTAAAACCCAAAGAGACGAGCACATACACAAGCGCACAGGGTTTAGAATTGAACAGGGATCATCGCTGTCTGATTTAGAGCTTGGCGGATGAGTTCTCCGCCACAAACATTACGGATCTCGTCCACCGTATTCCAAGTGCTATAAGGTATAATGCACTTGTGATAATGCGGGTGGGATATTGGTCACATTTGTGATGGAGTGCCCCATTCCCCAAACTCTAAATCAGGCCCTAAGATCTAAAAAATTCCGAAGTGCATATTTATAGTTTACACATTCCACCTACCCACTGTTGATGCGGATACTCATCGAAGAAGAGAATCAGGTTTGCATGAGCTAACCTAAATATATTATGGCCTCACGTCTCTCTAGAAGTGTGAGGTAATCTACAGTGTGGACCCAGGTGGGGAGCTCGCAGAGAAGAAGCAAGGACATTTGTCCCTCGGCTACTTTATTCATCACAATACCAACAATATCCATTTTGAAAGCTATAGACCTTGACGGAAGCAGACCGGCACTGAGGTGTTGGTACTCCTACAAATTGTTTGCTCTTGGTCAAATCATATCTATCCTATCTCTTTGTGCCCTTCATGAATAAAGGGGCAACGACATAATGGTTGGCCCTGCCACAGGTGGGGCCGACCCCTGGCCCTGGGGAGGGGGCACACCAACTGAATTTGATGGTCAGTGTTAATTTTTGAAATTAGTGTGATATTCCGGATTTCCCAGGAAGCTGAGTCTGGAGCCCAGTGGCTGCCATGGGTAAGTGGGGTCACCTGGGTAGCAGACAGGATCATAGGAAGAGGCCACAAAGCTAGTAAACACCTTGGCGTCTGAATCAAAATGGCAGCTGAGTTCTGGATACATTTGGTTTTAAACTTTCATCAAGTCTGAGCAGACGTATTACGGTCTGTAAGGTGAGGTCAGGGACATGCGCTATAGCGATTGTCCTTAGTGGCTCTGGGAAGTTGGAGTTTGTGCCAAGGGACCAAGACCTGGCCCGGTTGCCTAGGCCCATCTCCCCAAGGGTGCCAGGGGGGATTCCTCTCTGGGTGATCTGGCATGGATGTTTAAGGGTCTCACCTGACTTTCTGACCTTTGACTCCTCTTCTCTTATATACCTGGTGGACCCATTGGCCAGCACTCGGGCCCCAGAGACGTTGTGTGATGGTAATCAAATGTTTAATGCTGTCTTGTAATATGGCCTGAGAACAGTTTTCTCAAATGCAAAATCTGATTGTCTCTGAATACCTTGGCTTTGTATGTAGACGGCGGCCCTTAGTTCGCGCCTGGGGGTTTCTTGGTTTCTCACAGCTACTGTGGGCATTGGTCCCTGAAAACCTCAGGCCAAGGTTGAGCCAAACAGGTAGCTTAGGCTCAGCTCCTTCATTTGGATTCTGTTTGTGTTGCACAACCAATCCTACAATATCAAGATATGAGGAAAAAGCATGGCATTTTGATGTAAAACGAGAGAAGGAAATAGATTCCCATGTAGTGGATGAATCCTAACTTCGCCACTTGGCCAAATTGTGTGATCCTTGGCATTTGTTTTGTTTCACCGTGTGTCCTTTTTGCGTATGAAGGTATCATGAAATAGAGGAGTTCAGGGGGTGCGATGTACACAAACTCCTCTTGTTTTATTTAATGGACTGTAAGGGTGCTCCATGTATAACAACGACCATGGCCACATAGAGGCTGCACGTGACAGCAGACTTGCCTCCGGGTTCACTAATGCTATTGTCATTAGAACTGAGGGTAGGGAATGAGTGTTTTTAAGTTCATGTTTGGAAACTATGACTTATTTTTAATGGCACCCCATGCAGGCATATCATCTTTTCACCTCCAAATCATTAATATCAGGTGTGTTAGTCTAATTAGTACTGTGGAATAAGGGAAGACTACAGCACCCAGAATGCATTGGGCTATCACATTAAAGTCCAGACTAGAATTAGTGTCCTTAATGACCTTCGGGGAGGTGGTCGCTCTAAGCGCTATGCAGTATAAGAAGTAATTCATCTGTGGAAAGTTGATGCCAGGTCTTCATAGAAGCATCTGCAGTCATTCAGGTAGCAGGTAAGTTCTCGTGCAGTGTTTTCTGTACAGCTCCATACAGCTCACTGCACCCAGGCCCGCACTACCAAAAATACATAAAGTAGGAATAAACAGCTCCATCAAATTCTGAACTGATTGGACAAAGCACACCAGAGAGACGAAATGCCCAGATATGTTATAGTTTCTATGTATTTCATACAGCTCTGCCAGGTAATACCTTCCAGGTGTCCCCTGGAACAGTGAACTTAGGTAGTTTTTCTGAATTTTTAACTTATGTCATTTTTCTAGTCTCCTAATGGCCAAGGCATGCATCTTACATAAACACATTGTAAAGTTCCTTAGAGGCAGGTGGGTGTATGGAGGGGAAGCTGTGTTGGTACATGAGCCGTCATTGGCTGCAAACGGGGAAGGAACCTCAACCAATATAGATGCCTACTGGCCAGTAAAGGGAGAGATTGGCCACAAGGGTGACCCAAGATGGGTCATTCATGATGAAGGGCATCTCAAACTGCACTATGGATCAAGCAGAACCCACGGGCAGCCCCCGAACCTGCACTGAAGTTTAAGCGATTATGGGATACGCATGAGCTGCTCACGAACCTGCACTGAGGTCTAAGCGATGATGAGATACGCATGAGCTGCTCCCGAACCTGCACTGAGCTCTAAGCGAGGATGGGACAAGCACAGCCTGCTCCCAAACCTGCACTGAGGACTAGGCGATGATGAGATAAGCATGAGCTGCTCCCGAACCTGCACTGAGGTCTAAGCGATGATGAGATACGCATGAGCTGCTCCCGAACCTGCACTGAGCTCTAAGCGAGGATGGGACAAGCACAGCCTGCTCCCAAACCTGCACTGAGGACTAGGCGAGGATGAGATAAGCATGAGCTGCTCCCGAACCTGCACTGAGGTCTAAGCGATGATGGGACACGCACAGGCTGCTCCCAAACCTGCACTGAGGACTAGGCGATGATGGGACACACATGAGCAGCTCCCGAACCTGCACTGAGGTCTAGGCAATGATGGGACACGCATTAGCACCTCCCGCACCTGCACTGAGGTCTAGGCGATGATGGGACACACACAGGCTGCTCCCAAACCTGCACTGAGGACTAGGCGATGATGGGATATGCATGAGCAGCTCCTGAACCTGCACTGAGGTCTAAGCAATGCTGGGATACGCCTGAGCTGCGCCTGAACCTGCAGTGAGGCCAAAGCGATGATGGGACAAACATGAGTAGCTCCAAATCCTGCAGTGAGACCTAAGTGATGATGGTATACGCATGCGCTGCTCCCAAACCCGCACTGAGGTCTAAGCAATGATGGGATACGCATGAGCTGCTCCCAAACCCACACTGAGGTCTAAGCAATGATGGGACACACGTGAGCTGCTCCTGAACCTGCACTGAGGTCTAGGCGATGATGGGATACGCATGCGCTGCTCCCAAACCCGCACTGAGGTCTAAGCAATGATGGGATACGCATGAGCTGCTCCCAAACCCACACTGAGGTCTAAGCAATGATGGGACACACGTGAGCTGCTCCTGAACCTGCACTGAGGTCTAGGCGATGATGGGACATACACAGGGTGCTCCCAAACCTGCACTGAGGACTAGGCAATGATGGGACACACATGAGCAGCTCCCAAACCTGCACTGAGGTCTAGGCGATGACGGGACACGCACAGGCTGCTCCCAAACCTGCACTGATCACTAGGTGATGATGGGACACGCATGAGCAGCTCTGAACCTGCACTGAGGTCTAGGCAATGATGGGACATGTACAGACTGCTCCCAAACCTGCACTGAGGTCTAGGGGATGATGGGACATGCACAGGCTGCTCCCAAACCTGCACTGAGGTCTAGGCGATGATGGGACACGCACAGGCTGCTCCCAAACCTGCACGGAGGTCAAGGCGATGATGGGACACGCACAAACTGCTCCCAAACCTGCACTGAGGACTAGGCGATGATGTGACACGCACAAACTGCTTCCAAACCTGCACTGAGGTCTAAGCGATGATGAAATATGCATGAGCTGCTCCTGAACCTGTACTGAGGTCTAGGCGATGATGGGATACGCATGAGTTGCTCCCGAACCCACACTGAGGTCTAAGCAATGCTGGGATATGCCTGAGCTGCACCTGAACCTGTAGTGAGGCCAAAGCAATGATGGGACAAACATGAGTAGCTCCAAATCCTGCAGTGAGACCTAAGTGATGATGGAATACGCATGAGTTGCTCCCGAACCTGCACTGAGGTCTAAGCAATGATGGGACACACATGAGCTGCTCCCAAACCTGCACTGAGGACTAGGCGATGATGGGACACACATGAGCAGCTCCCAAACCTGCACTGAGGTCTAGGCGATGATAAGACAAGAACAGGCTGCTCCCAAACCTGCACGGAGGGCTAGGCGATGATGGGACACACATGAACAGCTCCCAAACCTGCACTGAGGTCTAGGCGATGATGGGACATGCACAGGCTGCTCCCAAACCTACACTGAGGGCTAAGCGATGATGAGACACACATGAGCAGCTCCCAAACCTGCACTCAGGTCTAGGCGATGATGGGACATGCACAGACTGCTCCCAAACCTGCACTGAGGGCTGGGCGATGATGGGACACACATGAGCTGCTCCCAAACCTGCACTGAGGACTAGATGATGATGGGACACGCACAAACTGCTCCCAAATCTGCACTAGTGACTAGGCGATGATGGGATATGCATGAGCTGCTCGCAAACCCACACTGAAGTCTCAGCTATGATGGGATATGCATGAGCAGCCCCCGAACCTGCACTGAGGTCTAAGCGATGATGAGATATGCATGAGCTGCTCCCAAACCCGCACTGAGTTCTAAGCGACGATGTGATACGCGTGAGCTGCTCCCGAACCTGCACTGAGGTCTAAGCAATGATGGAATACACATGAGCTGCTCCCGAACCCGCACTGAGGTCTAAGCAATGATGGGACACACGTGAGCTGCTCCTGAACCTGCACTGAGATCTAAGTGATGATGGGATACTCATGAGCTGCTCCCGAACCCGCACTGAGGTCTAAGCAATGATGGGACACATGTGAGCTGCTGCTGAACCTGCACTGAGGTCTAAGCAATGATGGGATATGCATGAGCTGCTCCGGGAACCTGCAGTGAGGCCTAAGCGATGATGGGAACTGCATGAGCAACTCTGACCCTGCAGTGAGGACTACGTGATGATGGGATACACATGAGCAGCTCCCGAACTCGCACTGAGGTCTAAGCGATGATAGTATAAGCTTGTGCTGCTCTTGAACCTGCACTGAGGTCTAAGCGATGATGGGAACCGCATGAGGAGCTCTGACCCTGCAGTGAGGCCTACACGATGATGGGATACGCATGAGCTGTTCCGGAACCTGCACTTAGGTCGAAGCCATGATGGAAAACACATGAGCTGCTCCTGAACCTGCAGTGAGACCTAAGAAACCATGGGATACGCATGAGCTGCTCCTGAATCTGCACTGAGGTCTAAGCAATGATGGGATACGCATGAGCAGCTCCCGAACCTGCACTGAGGTCTAAGCGATGATGGGATACACGTGAGCTGTTCCAGAACCTACACTGAGGTCTAAGTGGTGTTGGGATACGCATGAGCTGCCTGCAAATCTGCATTATGGTCCAATGCAGGATGAGAGGTTGAGAGTTGCCCAAGAGGTTGAGAGCTGACCTTCAACCTGCACCCTGGTCCTACGCAGGATAGGAGACTCATGAGCCACCCTTTAACCTTCACTGCAGTCAAGACAAGGATGTGTGACCCATGAGTTGCTGCCAAACCTGCACTGCGGTACGAGGCAGAATGGAATACTTATGAGTTGCCCTCGACCTGCACTGTTCTCCCAGGCTGGATGAGAGACCTGTGAGCTGCCCCAGCTCCTACACCCTGGTCCAAGGGAGGATGGAAGACTCTTTTCTTACAAGGGCATGTCGCAGGACACATCCGGGCTCACGAAGTTACAAACAGTAACCGATGACCGCCAAGATATACAGGAAAAATACACAGGGCTTCATTGAGAGATGGGAAGGAACTATCAGTGCTAAATATTAAGTAGAATGGAATCTATCCGCTGAATGTCCTACACAATACTCCACGGTGGAGCAAATTCAGCCTGAAGCTTCTACGCCATTCGGTAATTGGAGGACTTTCAGCTGCTCAAGGCACTAAGGGCCTGATTCTAACTTTGGAGGACGGTGTTAAACCGTCCCAAAAGTGGCGGATATACCACCTACCGTATTACGAGTCCATTATATCCTATGGAACTCGTAATACGGTAGGTGGTATATCCGCCACTTTTGGGACGGTTTAACACCGTCCTCCAAAGTTAGAATCAGGCCCTAAATGAGGTCCACAGTCTGGTGCTGCAACAGAAAAGGGCAGTGAAGCCAGGGAATGCCACTGGAGGGTCTGACCACATAAAACCAGAGGTATCTCCACTTTGTCCTCTGCAGCAGAAAGACTGGGAGTACTTGTGGGCAGTTGTGGCTCTGGCCTTCCTTACCCTGCAAACTGTTCCAATGCCCGAGAACAATGATCCCTTCATTTTATTATTAAATATAGTGCTTCTCCTACCTCTGAGGGCCTCGGTGTGCTTAACAAAAAGCAATACTTTATGGGAATGACGTCTAAGGGAGGAAGATAAAAAGTAAAGACAGACCACAGCTGGGTGAGTACCTGTGGGGGAAACACATTTCAGTGTGGGAACATCAGAGTCTAAATTATCCTACATTTGGAGCAAATGCCTTACTTTTTCAGAGATCTGAAAGTATAGTTGGTGTATTTCTGGTAGAAGAGGTGCAGCTTTCTAGGAATATTCACATGGTTTATGTTAAAAAAAGTGGGCAAACAAATAGTTTCTAATACTAGAGGTTTGGATTTTTTTTACAAAAATATTTTTAGTCTGACTGGGTTCTCTAGCCCAGAATTAGAAGGTTCCTTTAATTGGAAGCAATGTTCTCAAACCTTTGTGAATGAAAGCGCATGCTTTTATTTGCCCAGAGAGATGTGTCTGTTTTTCTGTGCTGTAGAACTCCTGTGGGTGAAGTTTGCTGTTGTTAAATCCAGGAGTTAAAGTCCAATCCTACATTCCGAGCAGACCACAGGCCTCCCCTCCAGGCAAGGGGTTAAGGTCCATTTTCAGATTCAGCAAACATTGTGCAAGAACTGAGGCACTTTGCAGGGTTTATATATCATTCTAAAACAGGGGGTCAGTGGTGGTGACCCCTGGGCACCAACCAAGAACTTGGATGGGGGACATTTGTGAGGTGCACTGGGGAGACCATCAGAAAATAATTATAATAAATACATAAAGAGAGACTTGCAAAAAACAGGGAAGTTTGGTAAGTTCAACATTCTGTGTTTACATAAAACATTCCTGGATGACGTGAATGGAATATTTTCCCCTTGAGAAAAAAAAAGAAATTTGAAAGATGGAAAATAGCTGAGGGTTTTGTGCACTTTGGAATACGCAGGTCAAAGGTTTGAATTTGTATCCTGCTGCTGTAGATATAAAATAAGTGTAATTGACTCGGTAGTTAATAACATCAGCTCCAAGAGAAAACAAGCATTTGCAATGCAATGGGTCTCGCATGTTTTGAAAAAGTTAATTATCATCTTTTGACAACAGTGCTCATGAGCAAAAACAAAAAAACGAGCCGAAACTTAACAAAATAAGATAAAGAAAGCTGCGGGGAACTGGAAGTTAAAATAGTACCTCGATAACGTCAGGAGCAGCGGATGGGCACTAATTAAGTTGCATCAATTAGTGCCTGATCCCTGCTCCACACTGAGGAATGGAAATGATACCAGGCGTGCCTTGACGAATTACGAGGCTGTAAAGAAGAGCGCCACGCGAACCAACAAATGGTGAGCGACATGCGGGCTCCAGGCCCTTTACTGAACACAACAGCGTCTCATATACGAGACGCATGCGCTAGCGTATGCACTCGCAAGCTCGCCCCTAAAAATGAACCACTAATAAACAATGTCATGTTAGGGTGGAAACTGCAAGAGAGGGGTTGTGTGTGAAACTGTAACCTCAATCTTTAACCCTCTATGAAAGGGAAAGCTTTGTTTCACTGTACAGTCACAGCCAACTTGGGTCTCCTTTTGGGGTAACAACTGTCGGGTGAGCCCTGGAAGAGGTCTCTAGCCCAGTGTTGGGGCGACTGGTGCCTTAAGTGGGGGAAGAGCTGCAGAAACTGTATTTTACCACCTTAGAGGGCAGTAAGTGCATTAATGCATGAAAACACAAGCATCTGTACATGTGCACAGACTGTGCTGTGTCTCTGTCCAATCTGCCTCTTCTGTTCCTCGTCAGCCCATCACCCGATTTTTACTAAGGGTGGGCAATAAATTCTGCTTTGCTGGCAGAGTTGGAGGAGTTCAAACGTGGAGTTCCAGCCAAATTCTTCCAAACGTTGCATGGCAAAGTTTTTTCTCATGTGTAGCTCGCCAACGGTAAGTTAGCAAGAGTGAGTTAGATTTGGCGTCCCCTAGCGCGATTTTCGGTCACTAGGAGGGCATCCAGAGAGATTTCCCCAACGCGGGAGGTCACAGGCAGTTGCGACCAATCCCAGTCAGAAAGCTGCCGCACGAGTAGAAAATCTCCTTGACCAGCAGCAAAATCAACTCAACAAGCAGGGCCCTCTGGGATACCTCAGGGTGCCGTTTGTTCTGATTGTTCATCGCTGAATGAGCTCCCTGCACTAAAAATGAGCGTGAGCAGTGCAACTTGTCTAAATCTGCCCATTTACAGAACTCCACAGAATCTTGTAAAGTTTTTATGCTAACTCTGCAGAATTCCAATGTGAACCTCCATGAGTTTCCCTCACCCTTAGTTTGTACCCCCTCACCTCGCAGTGTGGTGTGGCATCAGAATCACACGCTTAGGAGATAAAAACAGAGAGCCTGCCAGCTTAGAGAACAAAAAACGCCAACTCAGCAAGCTTTGAAAAAAATACTTAAAACAAAGAAAGTCCACAATATGGCAAGGATGATGAGAATTGTGCCACAGGATGCCACAATTATGCCAGGACTACCTACATTATCACTAAAGCGATCACTATCATGTCATGGCCTAATGGTAAGGGGGCCCATGGTGTGCAGAGGATGACTGGCATTATGCCAGGATAGACATTAGCTAACCAAGGATGTTCACAGTATGCCAAGAACTACCACCATTATGCCATGTCCAACATTATGGCAGTGGTGGACATCATCACGTCTACGATAGCCACAATATGCCTTGAATTAGCACATCCACGTCTGAGGACACACACTATATGAGGTGAGGTCAGCAAGATTCCAGGGATGGACCCAACGTGCCAGAGATAACCTCGTCAGACTGCTGGACTGGTTTGTCTTCTTTACCTATTTTTCTATAGTTCATAAATTTGTAAATTGCTGGTGTGTAGTACAGAGCCACTTTTTGAGTGCTATATCCTAACAAGTAACATATTTGCAAGTTAGAACTCTTCATCCTGGGCAGGTGGTTGTGCCACTGGATTCAAGCAAGTCTGACTGATAAGGGGTGAAACCCCGAAACCGGTCCCAGGATGCTTGTTTCGGGTCCAGGGAGGACCTGGCCTGGCAGTTTGGGCTGGACTGTTCCCATGTGCCAAGACTGATTTGGCATATGGGTTGGTTCAAACTGGGGTGGCGTGGTGAGCAAAATAACTGATGGATTAAACCCAGATCTGTGACTTGGGGTGAATGTTTGATTTGTTCTGCATTCCATCCATCGTCTGTTCTTTTTGCTGTTGTTGAAAGGTGGTCAGGTCCTAGTGTTATTTCAGGTTGTTTTCACTGTCCGCAGCCCCAAGGGATATAATGTCCTTTGAGGGGACTCTCTTGTAAGACAGGGAGCGGTGATCCCAAGGACAGCTGGCATGGAGAGATTGCCTTCCTGCAGAGGATCTTTCCATGTTTTATAAACAATATGAATCTTGGCTGGGGTCTCGTGGCCGGCCTCAGTGAGGTCCATAGATGTGCACCTAGGGTTCTGATTGTTCGTCCTCTGGGAATCTTCTAAGGCTGCGGATGGGCCTGTAGAGCAGAGTCAGCTTTGGAGGTAGCTTGACCCAAGTGCCCCTTGTGATCTGAAGGTTGTGCATAGTAGTTTGAAAGTAATCCTCAGGCCACTGGGAGCCAGTAGAGTTCTTTAGGAGCCAGGGTCATGTGCTCACACATCGTCAGGTTGAGGCAGAGCCTCATCCCGTGGTGCTATATCCTTGGAGTTTGCAGATGTCCTTCTCATGTGCTTCTAAGTAGATCTTGCTGAAGTAATCGATCTGAGAGGACCAGGGCCCTGGAGTCCTCAATCCAGTGCAATAGCTGATGGAGAGCAGGATCCTTTTCCTCGTCATTAGTTGGTGTTTTTAGGGTCGAGCCTGCGTAGCATGCGCTTGTGCATGCGTATCGCTTGCGAGACGCTGGTAGTTAGAAAAGGGATCGGAGCCCCGCCTATGTCACATCAATGTTTTTCATTGGTTCGTGGGCTTGCCTTTCAAAATCGGCTTGCTTTCATTAGTGGAAGGCATTCGTCATGCCTTTTCTGGTGGTTAGCCCTCCTCAAGCTCAGCGACCAAGTACTGAAAACATACGAGGCTGGCTGTTTTCCGTCCGGTTTGTGGACTACTTTCTTTCTTTTTTTGCAGCGCAATCTCGCTCGTTTATTTTCCATTTAATGAGGCAAGAAAAGTCCGGTTGGGAGTTTACAACAGCTAATAGCTCTAACTCGGAGAAATGCGAGACTCGTTGCATTGGAAATGCTTGTTTATTGTTGCTGTGATTTTGTGTGCAAACAGGCACCTCAGAAGCTTTTATGGGGCTGAAGCCAAAACATTCTCAGGCCTCTGTCTAGTTTCTGATTCAAGGAGCAGCCCATCATTAAGGAAATCTGTCTACTGTAGGAAGGTGAAAAGCAGAGTATCTGGTGCCTGGTAGCAGTGCTGGTCACTGAGATGGGTCATAAAGGAACAGGTCTAACATGCTTTCTATTATTTAAGTGCATATTGTAATAGGATCACCTAGCCCCCATAAACCACGGGACCCATGGCAAAGAGCACGGTTGCGCTCCCCTTGTGATGGCCTTGTGTGTATAAGGAACCTGTTTGTAGAACTTAGGGCTTCTCCATCGGCCCCTTTGCATGAGAGGCTCCTGATGGGATGTTGACACATCTCAAGTCCATTTCTTGTTCCGTTTAAGCAGCAAGGCCTCTCCTCCATCGAGTGGCAGATGTGTTTCATGCAAATACTTAATCCTGGACCCTGGTGTGAGGGGGGTCCCCTAACTAGATATATATTTAAATATCATCTGCATATATTTGGCATTGTAGTGGGTGCAGGGAGATGATCTGTGCCAAGGGACCCATTCTGCTGCTAAAGAGAAAGAGTAAAAGGGGAGAGCCCTGAGGGACCCCACAAGGGATCGACTCCGAGTTTGCAGACTATGGTTTGATAAGGAAAGTGTGGTACCTTTGCCGCGTCGTCCGGTGCACCCCAGTTTAAGACTCCAAGTGATCCACAGGATTCCTGTGGTCTACCAGATTGTACCCTGCGGAAAGGTCTAGTGGGGTCAACACTTCAGGTTGCCCAGCATTGAGGGAGGTGAGTGTCTCCCTGATGTCCAGGTCTGCAGGTCCTGAACCCTCCCAGGCCTGATGCCACGTTCTCTGTCGTCAGGTGAAACGTTAGGTTCCGTGAAGTGCCGAGCTGGGTGGACATCCCACTGTCTCAGAAAGGTGGGGTTTGAGGTAGGCATGTAGGTTTTTTTTTATGTCTCTGAGCCCACCCACTAGCCAGATGTTTGTGACCCAACTTCCTTGAGCCAGATGTCATTGGGAAGGGACAGTGCGGGACCGAAGGACACTGCAAACACCGGGTGGCACTCAAACACCCCGCCTCTCGGGGACTGTCTCTCCCCGCTTTTACGGTATTTATTTTTTTAACATTTCCGTCTGAATGTATTCATATTTATTTTTTTTGTCATCAGTTTTATCCGTATTTATCCATATTTATGTTGTGTTCTGTGAATAACTGAAGTTGTGAAACGGTCTATTGCCACATTTATTTAATTTATAAACAGGCACTCGCACTTTGACACCTGTTGTGATTTAGCAAATTAGGCAGCTAAATAAAACATGACAATACACCCACCGGTAAATATTAGCATTATACTGTAAACGGATGCCGACATGGGTCAATACTTAAGGAAATCTCACCCTATTTTTTTAAAGTCCCCAGACCATCTATTTGCTCAGTTGTTCGCCTGGGCTTGAGGAATGACACTATGACAAGTGACTCAAAAGAAACCCAATTTTCGGTAATTTTTTTCATTTTTTTAAATAAATGCAGACAGGAAGCACATTGTGGCACCTGTGTGGCCCCAGTTAACGTTAATAAATCTGTGTGCCATGGGGTCACCCCTGGAAAGGCGAGTGGCACCAGCCGGCAGGCACAGGGATGTGGTTACAGGAAGGAAGCCGGGGCTGACATAACTCCCACACTTGGAACACTCCAGTCCCCTTAGGGTGTATTAGTATTCTCTTAACAAGAAAACTTTCAGGTACTTTTGGGCTCTGCAAAGGCCACAATTTTATTTAAGTATGCACAATTGCCACCGCAAACATTACTTATCAACATTAGTGAGTTCTGAAAACGAATAAAATCAATCACGCAAGTCATAAATCAATCACAAGTGACAGACAATCAAAGTTATACATTGCTTTTAGGTCAGAACTCCAGAGGTGACATATCTCAGTCCAGTCCTAACCTCTGCTTGGCCTGTTTTCTGGCACTTTCCTTGTTAGTCAGTCATACTTGCCGCTTGAGGGGATGTCCCTGGAATGTTGTTGGTTTGTCCTTGTTTGTGAGGGAGGGTAGCCTCATGTTTTGTTTAGGCCCAACACGCTACTATGTTTTGTGTCTGTGCCTTGCCATCCGCCTGCGGGTCTGGGCTGCGAGGTCTGTGCCCCACTTACTTCCCCTGCCGGCCACGTTCACCCTGCCGTAAGGCATCCCCAGGTGAGTGGCCCGTGTTTTGGCCACCGCCTTACTAGGTGAGCCTTATTACCAACAATTCCCCCCCTTTCTTTTGCCAGCATTGCTACAACTACTGACTACCTGGCGAGGGTGGGTGAGTTTTTTGTCGTGCTGTGCGCTGTCCCCCAAGTCTTTCCGTATGTATCCCATGGTGGGGGGGACAGCGGTCCCTATACCTCAGCGAACACCCCCAGGTCCACTTCTCCTGTCACCTTATTGGGGGGTTTGAACCAATACTTTTCCTCCATTGGCCCCCGCACCTTTGCGCCACATTTGGCGCTGGGGGTCACTTGGAGGGGGTGACGTGAAGGTGTGATTTCCTTTGAAGTGGCTGCCTTTGGCCACCGGTTCTTTTGGGTCCCAGGCGGCCCTTGATGTCCCCTTTGGGGGGGGGTCTCCGCCCGTCCCCTCGCCACATCCTCTCCCAACTTTTAGCACAGTATTATGAAAGCAGATTTCAAGAGGTGCTAATGTGTGACAAGCATGTGCTTTATGCCTTCATGCTGCGTTATTACCACGTGGTGTTGTGTTTAGCTGTGGATGTTGTGTTGCGATCACGTTTTGACTGTTTTTGGGGAAGATTTCGAGATGTTAACAAACGCCACGCAGTCACAGCACGTGCCCTTAAAGTTCCAAGCAAGCAGGCGTTAACGCAAGACCGCTTGATTTTGCCAATGCTTGTTTAGTTTCTTTTCGGACCCTTAGTTGTGATTTTCTCGAGGTTCAAGGGTCCACCGGGCCAGACAAGTGCTCTGTGATGCAGAAGTTATTGTTTCAAGAGATAGGGCGATGCTTCCCCGGTGTGGGGTGGGGGGGAAAGGGAGTGGGAATCAGACTGTCCCAAGGACCATTCCCAGGAGAAAGTCTCGCCACCTCTGTGGGAGACAGAGGTGTCTGGGAGCGCCAGTGAATGCACATCCCTTCCTCACAGCCCCTTCCAAGAGCCAGTCTTTGTGTTTGAGCGGCTGGCATCCTGGCCATTCACTGCCCCCAAACACCCGCTCCCCTCCCCCAGGAGCGACACCTATTCAGATATATAAGCCCCTTCCTTTCTGCCTCACAGAGGAACCTTTCACGACACCCTTCGGCCAGACAACAGCCGGACCCAGCAGGGCCCTCGCCTTAATTAACTTTCCTAGCGGGCAAACTGCTCAGCCTTTCATCCCCTGCAAGTCGATAAAATGCGTCCTATTGAGTTAGCCTGTTTAAGTCTACAGAGCACCAGCATGGCAGACAAGCACCCCTCATCGTATGGTTTCAGAATATCCAGCAGGAACCCGCGGGGCGCCACACCTGCTCTTGGGAGGGGGGGGGGGGGGGCAGAGGGGGGCGCGTAGCTCTTAATCCGATGTTTGCGCCCGGGGCTGCGAGTGATTTTAGCTTCGAAACTAAAATGTAGAAAAATCTCGGTTGAAAAAAATCAGTAAAGCCAAAATCAGGGAGTCCGAAAAATAGCTCGGAAAAAAGGACATTCTTTGAAACATCATAGTTTGAAATGCAAAAGTTATTTATTTTTCAAAACAAACCATGATGAAATAATGTACCCAATGCCTACCTCAAACCCAGACCCTTGCTCTCATCTCTTCCCAAACATCAGACTTACACAAGGTATAAAGCAAAACTCCTGCACTCCTGCGAACTTTGTAGGTTTTTTTCCACACTTTAAATGTCTATCTTTTGGCCTGTCGAGCGATGATTTAAACGTTTGGCCTAGTATCACTTTAAACACCTACATATTGAAAGAAATGACTCTGCCCAACTTTCTCCTTACTTTGAGCTGTGAATTAAACTCCGGCCGGTCCCCAGCTGTGTCCTTGTTCACATGTTGGGGCTGAGCCTGTGTCTGGCCCCGGCCCCGGCCTTTCAGGGGCCCCTGAGAGAGCCAGCTCGGTTCTGCAGAGAGGCTTGTTCTGATGACCTTGAATAATTCTTAAACAGATTGGTTTAAATAGGGTTGTCCTAGTTTAATTTATCTTTAGTGTGTGAGAGTCTATTACAGACATTTTACACAGAAACGTTTTTATGTTCCATGCAACATCCATAAAAAAGTTTCTTAGATCAAAACAGGACCCCACATATGAGGATTGTGGGGTGTCAGAGAGACTTCCTGCAATATTATTAGTGATTAGTGCTGCTGTGTTACAATAGTGAAATCAGGCGTCTCGATCACTGAATATTAGATGTAATTTATAATTTGGAGGCGTGTCTGTGTCAGTGTCCTGTCCAAAGAGGGCACGAAAGAGCTGAAACTGGATGATAAATTCAACGCTGTTCTGAACAGAACCCCGAAATCCTCAAGATGTCCCCGGATTCACGTTTTAACTGCGTCACGGACTCTACGGCTCTTGACGGCGGATGGATCCACCCTGGTGTTTACAATTCGTGGGAAAGTTTGGGAATAGTCCCAGGAATAAGGGGAAGGTGGCCCTGGAAGCATAGGGGGTGGCGATGGCCCTGTCAGCCACAGCGGGACTCCAGTCTCTTCTCAGAGAAAAGGAGGGTGCAACAATAATACTAATACGCAAGTGGATTATTACCATAGCGCCAACGCAAAGTAATTTGTCTTGGCGCTTTAATGTATTTATATACTGTCAAAAACCCTATTTATTGCGCCCACTGCGGTCACAGAAGGCCAAATCAAATACTTCAATCAAAAGCAGATAAATCAGATAATTAAAGTTGCCTAAAAACATGGAATTGAAGCCTGGAGATGTTGGACCCCCCTCCCCGTTCCATTTCTTTCACCACATCAGGTAATATTTCCTTCTAGTATCTAGCTCAGTGGTAGTCGGTGTCGACCTTGGAAGAATGAAAGGCTGAGTCGCTGCGCTGAAGTCGTGGAGCCCGTGAGCCGGCAGATACCACTTATCTCTGCCGCATGCGCTTTGACCAAACGAGCTAGTGCACAGATTAGAACCGTTTTCTTGTCAATCACAGCGGCGCAGCATGGAACCGGCTGGTGCCGACCTGAGCAACCCTATGACGCCCCCTCCCCCCCCCCCCACACGTGACAGCTCGTCCTCTCTTCGCATAGCCCCATAACAAACTCATTGTCCTCTAAACCAGGGTCAAGCGCCTAGAGGCAGGCACTCTAAAGCGCCAACCAGTCCCAGGGGACTTTCAGCTGAGATGTTAGCCGCCCCCCGTCAGGGGTCATTCGCTCTGCCTGTCTCGGCCTGTACTATCTAGTTTTAGAGGTAATGATGCGACTACAAGTACCAGAATGCACAGCGGCAGAAAGAGACACGAAGACCTCGGCGGTAGCTGTTTGAGCCCCGGCTAGCTGTACAATATATTCCATATAACCGCGGTCCTCACCTCATCATGCCCGCCTCCTGCCTCCTCCCCGGGGCTCCCAGCTCTGTCCAGAGGGCTGTGTGCCTGTCCTTCTGTCTGGGGCTGACTGTTCCCATGCCGGGCACGCCCCCTGCCTCCCTCAGGAGGCTGACAGGACCAGGAGCCCTCCCTCACTGCCCCCTCCGCCGCCCACTTCACAGCATCCCTCGCCAGCTCCGCCCCTACCCCCTGGTCCATCCATCCCGGCGGGGCAGCTCATGCCTGGCACACGCCTTGGGCCTTGGACACGCCACCGGATTCCGGGCATAACCTTCCCTGCCTTTTGAAACAGCCGAAATGTTTCCTGCTTCCAAAGTGACTGTGCATTTTTGGTCTCTGAACTTTATACGGTTAAGTCCCCTTTTTTTAGCCAAAACACAGGACTTGAGAGCACTCACTGAGTCAGTGAGCAAACCATGTCTCTCAAGGGACTGTCCCAGTGGATGTTCCATGCTTTCGAAGGGTTCTTTTCACCTGAGTGCCCAACTCTCAGGAACATCTGAAGGATTTTGGGGGTCCTGGGCCAAACGCGTTCTGGGGGCCCCTGCTAAGAACAGCTCTGAATGTAAGTCCGTTTCAGCTCGTTCGCGCCCCTTTTGGCCAGGTCAGTGATAGCGCACAGAAACACTCTCCAAGTTCTAAATGTCTTTAGATCTAATATTCAGGGGTAGTGACGTGTGTTTTTAATATTGTCTCTCACACATCTCCCAAATTAAAAATAAATTAAAGAAAAAGGTATTTAAAACAATCTCTTTAAGAAAAATGTCAGGTCACCAGGGCAAGACCTTCTACAGAAGGGAGGTGGCTCTGTCAGGGCTCCCCATGAAAGGCTGGGGCTCAGGGCCAGAGCCACTGTGCACAGGCCTTAAAACATCTCGGCCAAATCTGGTATCCTGCTTTTTAGGTCGAGCACCCAAGCGCTTTGACCTGTTGTAAGTATTGTGGGCTTTTAACCACGCCCATCACTTTTATTAGTTTGTGGGCTTGCCTTTCAAAAATCACTTGATCTCATTCGTAAATGCTTTACGTTTGTCCTGCCTTGGGGAGGTTCATTTACCGCCTTGACACCCACCCTGTTACAGGGATAATTGCACTTCCGCGTGGGCGAACTACTTTTTTCTTATGTCGGCGCTCCGTGGCTGGGATGGCGCTCACAGCACTAGTTCTTTGCAGTTATTTTGGCATCTTTATGTTACATGCACTTTGTGATTTGCCTAGTACACGTTCTTTGCAGCAGGCACATTAACCCTGTACGCTACCTTATGATGACTCCAAGCTTCCACTAGACATAAGTACGTTCTTTTGGCTGCCATGGCGCTCACAGCGCTGAGAGTGCAAACTTGATCGGTGGTATCGTTTTGACATTATATTCACTCTGATCCGCTTAGTACCCGTTCTTTGCAGCAGGCACATTACCCCTGTGTACTACCTTATGATGACTGCAAGCTTCCATTAGACAAACGTACATTCTCTTGGCTGCCATGATGCTCACAGCACTGAGAGCGCAAACTTGAACAGCTGTATTGTTTTTACAATATATGCACTCTGATCTGCTTAGTATATGTTCTTTGCAGCAGGCACATTAACCCTGTGCGCTACATTATGACTCCAAGCTTCCACTGGACAAAAGTACCTTCTCTCGCCAGAAAAAACGTATATGGCCAGAGTTATTTTGACACTTTTACGTTACATGCACTTTGTGATTTGCCTAGTACACGTTCTTTGCAGCAGGCGCATTAACCCTGTGCTACCTTATAATGAGTTCAAGCTTCCAGTACACAAAAGTACATTCTCTCTCCAGAAAGAAAATTAACCCTCTGCGCAACCTTATAATGGGCCCAAATTTCCACTAGAAAAAAGTAAGTTTTCTCTCCAAAAAGAACATTAATCGCAGAGTTATTTTGACATTTTAGCATTATATACATAGTACACATTCTTTGCAGCACACATATTCAGTTTGGGATGGGACTTGTAGTTTTATTTTTATAACGTGCTACAAGCTGGAAACTGGACCTTGGAGTAGTATTCATAGAGTTGTCCAGCTCCCTAGCTTGATGCATGATTTGCTCATTTTGTTTATGTTTTTGCTTTGCATTCTGGGACTTGTAGTTTTATTTTTATAATGTGCTACAAGCTGCGCATAAAAGGCAGAAACCTGACTAGACGAACCACACATGCTTGACTCTGTGAAACTTGAGCTATGTGTTCCTGTGTTTATAAAACTAACCTGGAAGAGAGCTTACAGATGATTATGCTGTGCAATGGTCAATATTTTATAACTAACAATTCAGTTCAAGACTGACTGAGGATCATTATTATCATGTGAGTGGCTCTCCTCAAGCATGTGAAAAATCATGGGTATTTTGTTGGACTCCCCAAACTGCAGTAAAGGCACCGTGATCCAGTAAGCACGCATTCTTGGAGTACAATTATTTATTGATTGCCCGCAGGACATATCGCCTGAGCCAACTGCCAAGTAAATGTTTTGAACCTGAGAGTAGTTTGTGTTTTAAGGGCCTTCTTTAAAAAATATTCCAGTAGGCCTACTAGCCCTTTATTTACACCCAGGACTACTGGAATTATGTGGCAGAAAAGACCAAAATATGCTGCAGGGATGACCAATTAATGTGGCAAAAAATCCAGTTATGCATTCACAATGCCAAAAGCTCCAACTCAAGTAAATACGAAACCCATTGCATTGCAAATGCTTGTTTTATTTTGACCTTGGAGTCAGGCACTCGTGCTTGTGTGTAAAAACCTAGGCCTGTAATTTGACACAAGTAAAGCCCTGAACCTTTCCTGTGAACGGAAGGGGTGCATCAAGCGCACCCTCATTGACAGTCAGTCGACTGCCGTCCCTGTTGTGGGTTTGGCACAGAGAGGTTGCAGCACTCTACAGCCTCCTGTGAATCCATCATTGTGACTGGAACCTTTCATCTGTGTCACTATAAAGATGACTTTCTGGCCTGTAAAGTTCTGCTTTTATGTGCTTACCAAATCCTGTTGCAAACATCGCAAGTGCTTGTTGTGCGTGTTTGTGGCCTGTGTGGTACACGTGTGGCGTGTGTGAGTGAGGCAGAGTAATGGAGGTCTGTGGGATCCAGTTTGGATATCTCTGGTCGGGTACATCAGAGAGGTTTGGCAGACAGTACAAAGCTTGAAGGCCCCTCTCTAGAGACCTCTAAACATTGTCCCATTCATCTTTCCTCCGTTTGGAAGAACCAAAGAGAGATGAATCATAGGGCGAGAAGGGGGGGGGCCCTCGACAGTAGCAGCTCAGTCGGGGCCCAAGCAGGTGATGGAGCTGGTGGTGATGGCCCGGCCACAGAAGGCATTCCTGCTAGTGCTGGTAAGCAATGTTTAATATTTATTTCTTGTTCTGACTAGTCCCATCCAGTGTGGTACATGGGTTTCAGTATTTCTCATGTTCCCAACTTCCTTTGTGCTCCTTTTGTTTATTTTTCCCACACGTTTCTTTGTGTTTTCTGTAATCTCTGTTTCTGCAGTTGACTTCTTGCTGTCGGTAGTTCTTTTCCCAACCCAATGTTAGGTGACAGAAATATATACCTCACCCCTCATGTACAAATCTATACTCCATCTCTGTGCATTGCAGTACACAAAGGCAGACAGACCTTCCCAGAGCTGTCAGAGTGTCGACAAATGTAAAAACTGTATGAAGCAAGCGGGGATAGTAATTTACTATTTTATTTTTAGGGCTGAGCCGAAGGGAAGAAAGGATTACTTAATAAAGCATTACATTTGCTTGCCTCGTGCCTTTTTTTTTCAAAAAGACCTACTAATACATACCATTCAGTCTCCTTGTTACTTTCCCTCGTTTCAGGACAGTCCACCGCCACTAACTCCCACTTGCCCCATTGGACCAAAACAGCCTCCTTCTCTTCCATTCCTGCTGGTGTTGCTGGTAAGTCATGTTGTATATTTTTTGCCTTTAAACTAGCATCCACTAGGGCTAGGGGTGGGCGGTGAGCTCTGTTTTGCTGGCAGAGTTTTCTCCACTCTGCAAAAACTTCGGCAGAAACCCCGCTAGCCCTGGCAGCGGAGCGGAGCTCACCGGCGTGGACTGGCCCAGGGTGTCTCTTCTATGTGCACATGTGGGGCACTGGGCCAGGACAATATTTACATATGGGGGTGACTGTGTACTTGGAAAAAAGCAAACTTTCATGCAGAGCTCCACCGAAAATAACCTGTCTCCCCGAACTTTCTCAGAGAGTCTGGGGAGACAGGCTCTTTTCCGTGGAGCTCTACCTGCAAGTTTCCTTTTTCTCCGAGCACAGACCCACATATGCAATAATATGCCCCCTGGGGGCTCTGGCGCCGGACATTATTTGCATATGTGACGGAGGGGGGTTTGCTCAGGAAAAAACGAAACTTGCCGTCAGAGCTCCATGGAAAAGAACCCGTCTCCCCTGGAGTCCCAGAGGAAGGAAGTGGTGTTCTGGGGTACAGTGCAGAGGCCAGCAGGGATATGTGTGTGGCCTGAGAGAGTGCCTAGCCCAGTGAGAAGCAAGGCTAGGCACTTTGTGAAAATGGCAGACAGCTGGCACTGAGTCGGTTTGCTGCTTGCTGCTAGTGCTGGGCCCTAAAGAAAGGGTGGCGTGAGGCTGTGTACCAGAGCAGACGATGCAAGTGCAAGGCTGGTGCAAGCCTGGGGGTGTGCTTGGCCCTCTTTAGCAAGTTTATGAAGGAGGGCAGTTGGTGAAAGGAAGTGTGCCGGTAATTGCGCCCGATCTCAGAAGCGCTAAGCATGGTTGGGCCGCCCGACCCTGCTTAGCGCTTCTGAGATCGGGCGCATAAATTTAAATGATCAGGCCAGGCTGGCAGGCGGCACTACTCCGCATGCGGAACTCTGCGGAATTCCACTGAGTTTTTAACTAACTCCACGGAATTCCACAGAGTAGAACTCTCTGTGCGCCACCCGGGCCTAATTAGGGCCTTCTGTGTTTTCTCTAATCTCCCCCAATTTATTCTACTTTAGTGTCAATTTTAACCATTCAAACCTGCCTCCTTGCGCTTTATTTCTCTGATGTTTCCCCAATTCCTCCAGCTGACTTCCTTCTGTCTGTAGTTTTCTTCCTCTGCCTTTTTTAGTAAACCTTCTCTTGCCCCTCTGTCATGTGTGTTGTGTTAACAGAAGATTGTTGGTACCATACAGGGGAACGCAGGCCTCACTATTCGACAGAAGGCTTTATTGAGCAAACGGTGCATAGTACAGGTACAGAGATGGTTATCGTGGGCCTTGACAGGATGCCATGTCATACAAGGTTCCCTGAAGTTGTGACAGCACAGCATGGCAGAATACCACCATGCTTCCTTTCCATTCCATTCTACCACTTTATTGTTTGTTGCTCTAATCCTTTCTGAGCCACACCCTTACATTATGAAAAAATGAGGTTGCTACTAGTTATTATTAAACAAGCATAGGCAAATCCAATAGATTTGAGCTTCACAAGATGGTGTGGTTCTTCTTATTTTTTATTGCAATCATATGTCACAAAATTTACCAGAATTGTACACATGCTTCTGAACAGGCAGGTGTAATCAAAACAAGACTAGAAACCAACTTAAGTTTTAAGGTGCATCTCAGGAGAATATGATTATTGTTGGTGCAAAACAGATACTAAGGGGCACATGTAAGTACCATTTTTCCTGTCACAATCAGCCCGATTCGCAGAATAGGATCGTTTGCGACAGGAAAAAAACATTTTGGTGTGTACAGAGCCTATTTTGCGATTCGGTAATCTTTACCAAATCGCAAAATAGGATTGTGAGTCGCAATTAGGAAGGGGCGTTCCCTTTCTAATTGCGAGCCGCAGTGCGATGTAGGATTGTTTTGTGACCGTGAATGCGGTCACAAAACAATCGCAGTTAGCACCAGTTTCAAACTGGTGCTAACACATTCGCAAACGGGAAGGGGTCCTATGGGGGAAGGGGTCCTTTGTGAATGGCAGAGAAAATATTTTTTCAGAGCAGGCAGTGGTCCCACTGACCACTGCCTGCTCTGCAAAAATGAAAAGAAAACTTTTCATTTTTGGTTTTGAAATGCATCTAGTTTTCCTTTAAGGGAAACGGGATGCATTTAAAACATTTAAAAAAAACTGCTTTATTTAAAAGCAGTCACAGACATGGCAGTCTGCTGTCTCCAGCAGGCCACCATCCCTGTGAGAGCGGCCATCACCAATGAGGTCGCAAATTGCGACCTACCTCATGAATATTCATGAGGTAGGTCACTTGCAACCCCATACGGAGTCGCAAACATTGTAAAATACACTGTTGAACATCCGGTTTTGCGGGTTGCAAATTGCGAGTCGCTAAAACCGGATCCTTGTACATGTGGCCCTAGCTGTTTTGAATTACTGTAACCTGAGCAAATAGTTTAAGCAGAACAAGGACTAAAAAGAATAAAGAATGAAAAGAAAAGACAAAACATTTGCAAAGTATATTATTTCCCCTGCTGCTCTGGCACTGAAGAGGTGGGTGTACACATGCGATCAGACAAAGTACCATCATTCACACTGCAAGAGGGCCAAAGGTGGAGGTGGGCTGACCCACTGCCTGATGCAGTCTGCTGTGATGGGCAGAAGGGGAATGTAAAAGACAGCCGAGCAGCCCAATGGACGAAGAAGGCTTCTGAACCCCCCTGTAGAACCCCCCTGTACCTAATTATGTATGTATTCTTTTTTTGTTTGTCAGCTAAACCTGCCTCTAGGCCACACCTAAACAAGCCCTGGCAAAGCCAATATATCTGGCAAGTTGGCTAAGTTAAGAACTGCTTAGGCTTTTCCAACTCAGTGCCGAACCCTTTTTTAGGTCGATGCCTACCAGACAGTGCAGATGTCTGTTTGCAAAAAGACTTCTTAGGAACATTCCGAAAGCTTTCCTGGGAATGCACTTCGCCCATTGCTTACCATTGACTCACATTTGTTTGCTTTCTTTTTCCTGACTTCATTTGTTTTAGACTGCCCAGCATCTCTTTGCCCCTCCTGCAGAGCATAGCCTGTATACTGTATTCTTGCATGAGTGCTTGCTATCTGTTAACAAGCATGTACATTTTGTTCTTATCTTGACCCATTTGCTGGGCACTCAACGAATTAAGTCAAAAGTCAGGCTTTGTCTTGGGAGGGAGTGTGGGGTTTACATTTCTGTCTCTGACTTTAAAGTGAGAGGATTTATGTGGCAATGTTGCTGCATACTGGGTGTGGGAAAGGAAAGTTTTTTCTAGCATACAACAAAAGTTAAATGGCTATAAATGAACTGTGCAAATATTTTAGAATATGTTAGAATTACCGGAGCACAAATGAAGCATGTTTTTTGCAATTCTTATGTGTGGTGGAAACACTTTTTTAATATGACCAGAACAAATCAATACACTAGCTGATGTGATTCCCACAAATTTTTGTGTGCGTACTGTATAGTTCTTTCAGTAAAACTTTATGCACAAACGTAATGGTCATTTCATTTGAAACTGTGTTGTCTGTAATGACAGTGCCCTACCACACCATGCGTACTCTGTTTTACGTCACTCAACCCTACGCCACTCTACTTTACTTTATGGCTTTCTACTCTGTGCCACTCTACGACACTCCACTCTATGATACTTCATGATATTCCACTCCAAGGCACTCTATGCCACTTAATTCAAAGACACTCTACTCTACACCACTCCACTCTATGACACTTTATGCCACTCCACTCTATTCCACTCCATGATCCTCCACTCCAAGGCACTCTATGCCACTAAATTCAAAGACACTCTACTCTACAACACTCCACTCTATGGAACACCTCTCTACGACACTCCACGACTTTCTACGCCATCCACTCTACAACATTTCACTCTTTGCCATGTCACTCTATGCCATTTCACTCTAAGACAGTCCACTCTATGACACTCCACTCTATGACACTATGTGCTACTCTCACCATTCCACTCTGACACTCACACCACTTTACTCCACTCTACACCATTCTACTGCACTCTACTACACGACACTCCACTCCTTGACACTCCTTGACACTCCACGACACTCCACTTCACTCTTTGCCACTCCACTCTACGACAGACCACTCTACACCATTCTACTGCACTCTACTACATGACACTGCACTCAACGACACTCCACGACACTCCCCTTCACTCGTCGCCACTCCACTCTATGACAGTCCACTGCACACCGTTCTACAGCACCCTACTACATGACACTCCACTCAACAGCACTCCATGGCACTCCCCTTCACTCTTCGCCACTCCACTCTATGATACGGCCACTCTAAACCATTCTACAGCACTCTACTACATGACATTCCACTCAACAACACTCCATGGCACTCCCCTTCACTCTTCGCCACTCCACTCTATGACAGACCACTCTACACCATTCTACAGCACTCTATTACATGATACTCCATTCAACGACACTCCATGGCACTCCACTTCACTCTTCGCCACTCCACTCTACGACAGTCCACTCTACCCCATTCTACTGCACTCTATTACACAACACTTCCCTCAACAACACTCCTTGACACTCCACTTCACTCTTCGCCACTCCACTCTACGACAGACCACTCTATACCATTCTACTGCACTCTACTAGACGACACTCCACTCGACGACACTCTATGACACTACACTTCACTCTTTGCCAGTCCACTCTATGACAGCCCACTCTGCATCATTCTACTGCACCCTACTAGAAGACACTCCACTCGACGACACTCTATGACACTACACTTCACTCTTCGCAAGTACACTCTACGACAGTCCACTCTACACCATTCTACTGCACTCTATTACACAATACTCCACTCAACGACACTCCATGACACTTCACTTCACTCGTTGCCACTCCACTCTACGACAGACCACTCTAGACCATTCTACTGCACTCTACTAGACGACATTCCACTTGACAACACTCCATGACACTCCACTTCAGTCTTCGCCACTCCACTCTGACAGTCTACTCTACACCATTCTACTGCACTCTAGTAGAAGACACTCAACTCGACGACACTCCATGACACTCCCCTTCACTCAATGACACTCCTTGACACGCTGCGACACTCCACTTCACTCTTCGCCACTCCACTCTATGACAGTCCATGCTACACCATTCTACTGCACTCTACTAGACGACACTCCACTCGACGACACTCCTTGACACTCTACGACACTCCACTTCACTCTTCGCCACTCCACTTTACACCCCTCCATGCTTCACCACATACTCCACTCCACTCCACACTTATTCCCCATCCCACTCTACACCACTCTACAGTAACCTACTCCACTTTACTCCACTCTACACCATTCTACTGCACTCTACTACATGACACTCCACTCAACAACACCCCATGACACTCCACAACACTCCACTTCACTCTTCGCCACACCACTCTACGACAGTCCACTCTGCACCATTATACAGCACTCTATTACACAACACTCCACTCCACGACATTCCCTGACACTCTACGACACTCCCCTTCACTTGTTGCCACTCCACTCTATGACAGTCCACTCTACACCATTCTACTGCACTCTATTACATGACACTCCACTCGACGACACTCCATGACACTTCCCTTCACTCCTCGCCAGTCACTCTACACCAGTCCACTTTACACCACTCTCCTCTCTATGCCGTTAACCTTTGCCATGCTGAATAGCAGCCACACTGGTGTACAACATGGGTGAAGCACATTGGCAAAGCCAATAGCTCTGGCATATGCGAGACCTATTGACTTTGCCAATGCTTTTTTTTTTTTTTTTTTTACTGTTTGCAGTAATTTCTACTTATGCCTACATAACGTTTTTCCACATGAGATAGCACCAAGTTTGCATCCTTTTTTCATCATCATGGGGATCCTAGCGGTACCCAGGGTTTGTAGATTATTTTTAAAGGAAAAAGACGCTTAAGGGGAGGTACAAACACAAGAAGAACCGGCAGAAACAGGGAAAGCCATCCAATTGAAAGCAAGCAAATAAGACTGACAGTTAAACTAATCAATGAAAAACAAAGGGCGGGATTGAAGCTGTTTGCAGTAATTTCTACTTATGCCTACATAACGTTTTTCCACATGAGATAGCACCAAGTTTGCATCCTTTTTTCATCATCATGGGGATCCTAGCGGTACCCAGGGTTTGTAGATTATTTTTAAAGGAAAAAGACGCTTAAGGGGAGGTACAAACACAAGAAGAACCGGCAGAAACAGGGAAAGCCATCCAATTGAAAGCAAGCAAATAAGACTGACAGTTAAACTAATCAATGAAAAACAAAGGGCGGGATTGAAGCCTCTGTATGTTCTTGGTAAGTCCGCAGTAGGTTTTCATGAACCAGACAGCGAGCACTTCCCTATAAACTCGACCTCAAAAAACTGCAAAAAAAGATTTGCAAGAAAATCTCTTCACTCACAAAATAAACATAATTTCTTTAGAGAAGCTTTAGTTGCACCTGCAGTTGCCTGATAAACATCGAATATTCAGCACCCAAGATTTTTACAAATAACGAGAGCTTGAAACAGTTGTAAATCTCTCAAAACTGGGGATAGAAACCGAACCAGTTTCATAATCACAAGATTATTGAGGGCAATTGTCAGGTAAATACCACCTTATTCAGGGATTGCAGCCAGTGTTTGTTTTTAAGCGGGTATTAAAAGACAAGTCACTGAATATAACAACCGCTTGTTTTATATAGAGATTCGTAAGCACTTTAGCCGTTTCTAAGCGCTATAGACTGAGCTGTTACCCAATTTATCCTGGAAGGATTATTTGTGGGGTTTCTAAACATTTACTATGCCATCCTCTCTCTATGAGCACCCTCGCACCCATCGTTAACCCCACAAAATCAAACCCATTGATAGATTTCTGCAGTAGAAAGTTGTCCAAAAATATATTTCGTGTCTAAATATATAAACTGCAATAGAAAAAGTAAACTTTTGGACACTTGAGTTGAAGTTGGGCTCACAGACTGTTTTTAAAATCAAGGTTATAGACCCCCCTCTAGTACTACTTGGTTATACAGAAAAGTAATTTTATCTGTGTTTCCAGGGTGGAAAGCTGTCTGCAAAAAAAAAAAGTGAAATGTTTGTGTTGGTTGCATCTTGTAGGGCCACTGCCTGGAATGCCGCAGTTCAGCCCCTAATTTGAAATTAGCAGTGGTGAAAAAACCCATCACACATCTTTTTCTTCCTCGTAAATACAATTTTCTATCGTGAAACTGAACCAACCCCACTTCTGTGAGTCAGGATGTAGACTTTACTATTGCAAATAGCCGGCAGGATGACTATTGGGTCTGAGCTGCAGGTCATGAGTTCAGGTTCCGCAGGGCGAACCAGCCTTTTATTCTTCCAATGTCGGTACCCTGAGTGCACTATGATTGAGATCAGAGGTCGAAGTGCATTAAAAAAGTACAGGAACTATGACGCTTTGGCAAAGGTGGCGGGGGTGAGTGAGCATGGGGTGCAGTAAAAGGCGTGGCTAAAAAAATAAAATATTCTGTAACTTTTTTCGGTCTTTCCCCTTTAGGTAACTACATATAAAGTAAGGCACAGCTTAAATGAAAAATAAATGCAAGTGAAGTAAATCAGTGGGAAATGCACTCTCGTAGGTCATGAAACCTCTAATAGCTAATGCAGTGCAGTGGTCTGTGTCTGTAATAGGGGTGGGCGGTGCACTCCGCTCCGTTCGTGGAGGTTGCAGAGTTTTTCCAACTACGTGCTTCGCCTTGACCGCAGAGTTCAAAAACAACTCAGCGGAGCGGAGTTTTTTCCCCTCTCGTGCTCGCCAACATTAATTTGGCGAGTATGAGCGAGGAAAATCACCACCTCCCAGCGAGATTTCTCAACGCGGGCAGTCGCGGATGGTAGTTACAGCCCACGTTGAGAAATCTTCCATTCGTGTTGAGGAAGTTGCCGCTCGAGTAGAAAATCTACTCGAGCTGCAGAAAAGAAGCAGAGCCCTCTAGCGCTGCACATGGTGCAGTTCACGCTGATTTTTCAGTGCAAGACAAACACCCGGTGCTAAAAATCAGCTTGAAAGGCGTCACCTAACGCACTCTGCCACTTGTGGAACTCCGCATAGCGCAGCAGAGTTTTTTAGTCACTTTGCAGAGTTCCGTGTGGTGGAACTCTGCCCTGGCCTAGCCTGTAACAAGAGAGCCACAGAACCGAATCCTGGTTGGTGCAGTGGAGAATAGTGGCCTGTGTATGTTTAGTGCTATGAGGTCACAGTCAGTGACAGAAAACACTATGGATGTGTAAGGATTGTATTAACTCATATTACACACAATAGAAGATAGGCTGCAACAAAACGCGTAAAAATGTTTGAGAATAAAAAGTGCTTCCAAACTATGCATTTTAGTAATAGCCAGACTGTGGGTAGTGCAATGTTTTTATAACTGTCCTTTACAAGCACACAGTTCACTTATCAGCTGGCAACTTACTTACAATACACTCAAAAAGAATAAATATGTGTTATCAGGAAGCTTCATGTGAGTTCATCAATTGAAGCCAATACTGGCTTCCAGGCACCCTTTACATTTACAGATTACCCTTTACATTTTCAGATTGACCAGTCCTGCACATTTGCATTTCTTTAAGGCAAGCAGCCACCCTGGCAGGAAGGCTTGTTTAGCTCTCTGTCCCTCCCTCGGTTTCACAGCCCAGGAGACTCCCTGCCTGACAATCAGCTGACACATTTAAACTGTTTTAAGCAAGTAGCTGTCTGGGAGGGTACAGTTTGCACTAAAAGTTGGGAAACGTTTTTTCTTAAATTAGAATAGTATATAGTCGTGTCCCTCAGACAGTGCTTAATTTGTGCTTGTTGTTTCCGGTGCGAGGCACCGGCACTTATTTTTGAGGACCGCCACTTATTTTTCTGCCTCAAGTATTTACTGCGAGCAAAAGACACATATGGGAAAGACGGAGGAAGAGAAAAACGAAAAGCGTTACAATGGGAGAAAACAGAAAGCTGCAAGAGTGAGCTGGAGGGGCAGGGAGTGGCTGTAAATGGATTGAAGAGGCCCAAGATGGCTTCAGGATTACACTGCCTCAGTATTCCGTGCCCGCACATTTAATTGCAGCAGCTGAGTTTTGAAGAGGAGCGCTTTGGGCACCGGCAAGTTTTTCTTTACAAATTAAGCACTGCCCTCAGATCCCGCTGACTTCGACCACTAGTTGAACTAAAATAACACATGTGATCTTCGGTCTCTAGAAGTCCTGGTGTACAGAAATAACTAATACTTACACTCCTTATTTTGATGAATATTAACAAGTGTCTGATTATTCGAAGTACTTCCGCTTGGAATGAAAACCAAGATTACTTGGTGGTAATATTTTTATTAAACTCATTAAACTCAAGTTCGAGAATGCTCTGCCCGTCCTTTACATCCCAGGAATGCCCAGGAGCCTTGCCAAGGGGCACGAGGAATGTGCATGTTCAGCTGAAGAATTCAGCTTATGAAACCCGACAAATCCTGCCTCCAGGACAAGGAGTGATTCTTGGATCCACCTGGGAGCCAGGCTGGCCATCTGGGCGTGAGGTACTGAGGCGGGAGGGGTCCTGACGTGCCCCCTGCAGCACAGGGATAACCCCAAGGTCTGATGACGCAACAGGCCAACAGACAGGTTGAATGTTTTCAGGAGACGGTGTCACTGCTACCCCTCGCCAAAGTAAGAAGTTTGGAGATCACTTTTTGTTGATGTCATCATGAAAAGTTAAACATTTTTACAATTCATTTAATTTGCAATTTGATTTGTTTATTTTTATATTTTATTAAACCAAACCTGCCCCACCATGAAAACTGATTGCAGTCGTACCACACTTTCTTTATTGGGAGGGCAGTACGACTGCCCTGCAGGACAGTTGAAACCTTTTGACCACCGGGATTATGTGGCAGGGGAGGCCAAATTGTGTAGCAGTGTTAGTAAATTATGCTGCAAGGAAAGGCAAATTATGCGGCAGAATGCGCCAATTGTTGTGGTAACATTACTGCATTATTTTGTCATGTTTACACTGTCTGGGTATTGGCTGCATCTTATTAGTACCAGTTTAACTCCCAAATACAGCAATAAGCAACAGAAAGGAGACCAGTCAACCTTTGAATGGGCCCTCCACAGCGCAGCAACACATGTCGCTGCATTTTTAGGCACTTTCAAAGCATCTGAGCTCGAAGCAATTTTTTTTTGTTAAAACCATGCAGCAGATGTTGATTATCAATCAATCAATCAAATACATTTCTTAAGCGCACTACTCACCCGGTAGGGTCTGAAGGCACTGGGGGGAGTAACTGCTCGAAAAGCTATGTTTTGAGGTGCTTTCCGAAGGTTAGGAGGTCCTGGGTCTTGCGTAGGTTGGTGGGGAGGGAGTTCCAGGTTTTGGCGGCGAGGGGGAGAAGGATCTGTCGCCGGAGGTGGTGCATTGGATGCGGAGGACTGTAGCGAGGGCGAGGTCGGCAGAGCTGTCAAGTTGGTTTGTGGAAGTTGATTCGTTCGTTGAGGTAGGCCGGTCCAGTGTCGTGGAGGGCTTTGTGAGAGTGGACAAGGATTTTGAAAATGATCCTTTTGTTGATGGGCAGCCAGTGTAGGGATCGGATGTGGGCGGAGATGTGTTTGTGGAGAGGGAGGTTGAGGATGAGACGTGCAGCTGCGTTCTGAATTCGCTGGAGTTTTCTCTGAAGCTTGGCTGTGGTCCCTGCGTAGAGGGCGTTGCCGTAGTCCAGTCTGCTGCTTATGAGGGCGTGGGTGACTGTTCTTCTTGTTTCTAAAGGAATCCATTTGAAAGTCTTGCGTAGCATGCGAAGGGTGTTGAAGCAGGAGGATGATATGGCGTTGATTTGCTGAGTCATGGAGAGAGATGAGTCCAGTATGATGCCAAGATTGCGTGCGTGGGTGTTGGGGTTGGTCCGAGGGTGGTGGGCCACCAAGAGCCGTTCCATGCTGTCTTGTTGGGACCGAAGATGATGATCTCTGTTTTGTCTGAGTTCAATTTGAGGTGGCTTGCTGTCATCCAGTTGGCGATGTCGAGGAGTCCGGCGTGCAGGTTATTCTTGGCGGTAGCTGGGTTCCTAGTGAGGAAGATGTTGAGCTGGGTGTCATCAGTGTATGAAATGATGGTGAGGCTGTGGGGGTGGAGGATGTTGGCGAGAGGAGCCATGTAGATGTTGAAAAGGGTGGGGCTGAGGGAGGATCCTTGGGGGACCCCACAGATGATCTTGGTGGCTGTAGACCGGAAAGGAGGGAGGCAAACTCTTTGGGTTCTTTTGGAGAAGAAGGAGGTGAGACAGTCCAGGGCTTTGTGGTGAATTCCGGCGTCGAAAAGGCGTGTGCGGAGGGTTTGGTGGCATACAGTGTCAAAGGCTGCAGAGAGGTCTAGGAGGCTGAGGGCGACAGTCTCGCCGTTGTCCAATCTGTTCCTGATGTCATCTGTTCAGGCGATGAGGGCGGTCTCGGTGCTGTGGTTTTTGCGGAATCCAGACTGGGAGATGTCGAGTATGTTGTTGTCTTCTAGAAAGCGAGACAGTTGTATGTTTACTATCTTCTCCAGGACCTTTGCGGGGAAGGGGAGAAGAGAGATGGGCCGGTAGTTTGTGAGGTCTTCAGGGTCTGCTTTGGGTTTTTTGAGAAGAGCGTTGACTTCGGCGTGCTTCCAAATATCTGGGAAGGCTGCGGTGCTGAAGGAACTATTGATGACGGCACGGAGCTGGGGAGCGATGATTTGGCTGGCCTTGTTGAAGATGAGGTGGGGGCAAGGGTCTGGTGGAGAGCCTGAGTGGATGGAGCTCATGGTTTTGCCGATTTCTTCATCGTTGTTGAGGGTCCAGGTGTTCAGAAAGTTGGTGCGGCAGGGTGTTGTGGTGTTGGTTGTATCGGTGGTGATGATGGTGGGTGCTGACGATGTGAAGCTGTCATGTATGTCTGCAATTTTGCGGTGGAAGTAGTTGGAGAGGGAGTTGCAGAGGTCTTGGGAGTGGGGAGAATCGATGGTGCAGGATTTGGGTTTGGTGAGTTCTTTGATGATGGCAAAAAGTTCCTTGCTGTTGTGTGTGTTGTTGTCTATGCGTTCTTTGTAGAAGCACCGTTTGGTGGTCCGGATGAGTTGGTGGTGTTTGCCCATGGCTGATTTGAGGGTGGAGAAGTTGCTCATTGAGGGTTCTTGGCGCCAGGCTTTTTGAATTTTTCGGCATTCTCGTTTGGAAGACTGAGGTTCTGTGGTGAACCAGGGGGCAGTCTTGATGGCGCGGGTGTTGTTTGTTTTCAAAGGGGCGAGGGAGTCTGCGCAAGCTCTAGCCATCGTGTGAGGTTGAGGGCGGCGGTGTTGGAGGTCATTGGTACTGGGAGGTGGAGCTTGTGTGAGGTTAGAGATCAGGTTTTCTTTGGAGATCTTGTTCCACTTGCGGTATGGTGTAGTGTGTTGTTGGTGGCGGGTGGTGGGTTTCATGAAGAAGAAGTGGACGCAGTGGTGGTCAGTCCAGTGGAGTTCTGTGGTGTGAGTGAAGGTGATGTGGGTGCTGGAGGTGAAGATGGCGTCTAGCGTGTGACCCGCTGAGTGGGTGGGTGAGGTGACCAGTTGCTTGAGGCCGAGGTTTGCGAGGTTGTCCAGCAGGGTAGTGGAGTTGCAGTCGTGGGTGCTTTCCAGGTGAAAGTTGAGGTCACCAAGGAGTATGTAGTCTGTGGAGGTGAGGGCGTGGGAGCTGATAGTGTTGGTGATGGTGTCACAGAATGGGGGGTGGGGTCCTGGTGGTCTGTAGATGAGGGTTCCTCTTAGGGTGGTGTTGGCGTTGATGTGGACCTGAAAGTGTACGTGTTCAGCATTGTCTAGGGTGTCGTAGGTGTTGGTGGAAATTTTGATGGAGTTTCTGTGTATTATGGCGATGCCTCCTCTTGGTTTGTTTATGCAGTCTCTGCGGGTGATTTTGTAACCTTCTGGGATGTCTATGGCGATGTCGGGTTCTGATGAGGAGTTCATCCATGTTTCAGTGAGGAAGGCGATGTTGGGAGAGTTTGTGGTGAGCAGGTCCCAAAGCTCGATGGAGTGCTTGTGGATGGAGCGGGTGTTAAGGAGGATGCAGTTGAGGTGATTGGGGGGTTTGGTGTTGATTATGTGGCAAATGCAGCAAATCTATAATTATGCAAACAACACTGTGGCTGTAGAGTCACATAATTCCAGTGGCCCTGGATAAATTGTCCCAGCCGGAACACACTCGGCAGCCAGTGAAGAAGTCCTTTCCTTTCCAGTCTCTCCACAACCTCAGATGTCCCACCAGCCCCTCAACCCTGGTTTTAGTTACTTGGTATCTCATGTCATCCCTGTCTTGGGGGTATTCACTTCACCCTCCTTTTTCCAGGTACAGGAAGTGGAAACACATCAGGGTCCACACATTCCACCACATGTCTGCGTTTTTTTCACTTGTGGACTATGTAGTGCAGAGTGCGGTGTCACAGTCACAACTCCAGTCTTAGTTCTGAGCCCACCTTGGGACAGGCTAAAATACTCTCTCAATGTAATGTTCTCTGAGGAACACAAATTCGTTTTATACCATAATATCCAACTCCTACCTTTCCATTAACTGTTCACTGTAATTGTCTCCAGAACACAAGTCCTAAAAAAAGAGGTGGAGGGACTAACCAAGTTAGGCAGTACGCAAGTGACTTCATGGTGCGTGACATCACAATGCGATGTCGCACCATCACAAGAAGTGATATCACCACCCATGACCTCACAGGATGTGACATCAGATCTTACCTCTTCACACACGTTTCGCAGGTCTATCACGAGTACATTTGAGCGCATTATGAGATTTAACAAATTAGATTTTGTGTATGGTTTGTGCAAAATTAGGACGCAACCCGACACAATACGTGGTCCTCAATTTATACATTTATATTTTTTAAACTCTGCCACAAAGAAGTTTGCAGCTAGGAGAAACGTAGCAGTAAATCTATTCTGATTATTTGGTTGCAAAGTCTGCAACTGCTGCAGGGATCTTTGTGTGCCAAGTACATCCCAGGGAACAATAAGAGAACTTTGAAGGGTAACACATTTGAGAGACCTGCATTTTCTCTAGTCCCAGTTGCAGGCGCTGCTGGATGTGTCCCGCTGTCTGAAAATTACACTTGGACATGTTCAGCATACTTCAGTGGGGCCCACTTCTTGCAGGGCGGACGGCGTCCACTCTCTGAAAATAGTGGTTGGACGCCGTGTGCCTAAGTGTACCCCCGACTTGTGCCCTGATTGTCTCGCTCCAAACTCCACAAGCAGATTGACTTGGGGCAGAAATGTATTCCCTAACTTACAGTAGACGACTCCATATATTTTACCGACACCTCTTCTGAGGGCATTTTCACACCTGGCGAATTCACTTATTTTCATGGTGCAGCAAACGACTCAAAGCATAGGTGCCAGGTTATAAGGGCTCGTGGGTCCTGGGACCACCAATATTTCAAGGTTGGTTGGAGGAAGGGGCAGGCCTGGACCTTCAAACTGTTAACTTTGGCACGACCTGCCTGTAGGGGGAAAGACCGGTATCCTTCCTTACTGTGAAGAGAGGAGGGCAGGTAACCATGGACGTCATTTAGGGGTCACCAGGGGTCCCAGCAGCGACTCCTGTCATGCCCTTTGCCACCCCTGGCATCAGAGGAGGCAAATTCAGTTGCCGGAACCCAGGGGCAGCTTGTCCTTATGGACCAGCTGGGATTCCACTCTCTTTGTTTTCTGTCAATTTCTGGTCACACTAATAGTGGATAATAGTCTATTATTCACTAGTGTAAAAAATGGGGTACAATTAGCTGGAACATGCAGCTGAGGTAAATAAAAAGTGCTTTTAAATGTATGTTGTGTGCGGGTGAGACTGTGTTTCTGTCAGAGAGACTGTATGTGTGTGTGTGTGTGTGTGTGTGTGTATATGTGTGTGTGAGTGTGTGTGTGTGTGCAAGTGGAGGTCAAAGGGCACGGGATTTCACATCTGCTACCCTTGGGATTTCAGTGAATTGACATCCAAGCAGGAAAAGGCAGCTGAACAAGAAATTTAAAATAGATCTCCTGTTCTTCTCCGAGGTGCATGTTTTCTGAAAGGCAGGGGTTAGGGTGATAATCCTACCTAAAGGCTGTTGGGGAAGGAACAAGGCTGGGACTGCAAACCATCCCAGTCCTGTAAGAGTGACAGCAGTCATGTGTTGGCTAAATAAAGATACAAAGTTTCTTTTATCTGTTGCAAATTGGATTTTTTAAGTGCACCAAACAAGTTGAACCCTCTTTTGTTGAGTCTGACTTGACGTCCCAGCTGTCTGCCAGAGCTCTTGTTCTCAATATACAGACGGTGGACTCAAGAGTAGTATTGTCTCAGCGCGTGCTGTGGGCTGCTTGGGGGACTGTGGAGTGCTTCCATTGCAATGCATGAGGGACTATTTTATTTCTAAATATCCACATTTCTTCATATTCACTCTCATACTTTACAATTTAAAGTCCTTAGTTTGGATTTCATCTATCAGCACTTCTCACATTTCCATTGGTGATCACCATTCTGCAGAGAAGTCTTCAGCCAAGTGCAAAGCAGCTCCCAATAGACATGTTTTTCGAGAGCACAGAAAACAAAATTTGCTGAAATTTAGAGCACACCCCATCCATGTGATAAAATAAGGATCGACATTTGATTTCATTTTCTAAATAAAAACAATTTAGAACGAAAAATTGATCAATCATTTAGAAGAAACAAGTACATTTTTATTCGTTTCTAATCTCTGTATACACCCATGTTATAGCTGCCACTGTATATGGGGCATAAGGAGTCCAGTGGCAGAGTGGAAAGGCAGACTCCTGTCTAGTTCCTTGAGAGGCCAGCTTCTTCCCTCCTCATTTCACTAATGACGTCAGAGGTGTGACCTAACAGGGTCCCGCCTCCCATTGATGAAGGTGGCAGCCATGTTAGAGGTGGCAATGCTGACAGTAAACTCACTATGAGATGAGCCTAATTTCACACTAATTAAAATATGTAAGCACGGTTACATAACTATTTCAGCATTTTTTTAATGTAAATATTACTATAGGAATGTGCATTGCTATATACATGGATAGCCGAGTACATTGTTTGTCAGGTGGTCAGTGTTGCTTTCGTTTTTAGTTAAGTAATATCTGGGAGTTTGCCTCTGAGGCTGGTATGCACTGCCAAAACCTTACAGGCCACTTTTAGGTAATTCTCCCCAGTACTTCCCAATAAGCCTTGACAAAGTCTACGGGTTTGGCCTTAGTCCCTAACAAATGCACACTTGAAAATGCCTCCGTTTCCATCTTCACGTATAGGCACCACTCATCCTCTGCCCTCTACCGCGCTACTGGTGTTTGTTGCCGTAGCTCAGAGCAGTCCATAGACCATAGACAACTGCATCAACTTTGTCACAAACAGGTGATTTTGCAGGCTAATGTGGCTGGACCTGGAAAGACAAAGGAAGTGCAAAGCGTGCTACCACAAGAAGCCTGCCAAACCTCTAAGATCAATGTGCAGTCCTTGCCTCTGTGTTTATATGTTTGTGTTTGCGTGTCAAACATCTCCAGGGCAAGTGCTATTATCCCATGTTCTGCAGCAGTTCCAGGACGCTGATGTGCTGAAGACTGCCTGGCCAGTACTTCCTGTCACTATGTTGACCCTGTAAGGTGTTCCCCATGGTCACCAAGGATAAGGAGTTCTCTGTTGATGCATGATACACGCCTGCTGCACAACTCCTGCATGCTCTAGGTGAGGAAGGCTTCTACATATTCCCTTGACCAAGCACACAAACCATTGGTGGAGCATTCAAGTGACCCGCTCTTTGGTGAATCGTACCTGCACTTCTGCCCGGCTGTTCTCCACCATAAGCACTACTGAGGTGGTGGATGATCAGCCATGTCCTTGAGGCATTCATTATTACCTTTGGTGCTAAGAACGAAGTCATGAGTTGTTGGAGTATGGTGCAGAAGTTCTGTCTCATGTATGAGTGATTCACTTAGTTTGAGTATGCGGTGACGTGTCGATAAGCGTCTCATGCTGAGGATTGTTGCAGTACTCCAAGTGGTGACTTTGGGGCTTCTTTGTTATTGTGTGAGTGCCACAGATGCCCACTGTGACCAAGTGGAAACCACTGATATCAAAGGCACCCTTTTCTGCTTGCTGTATCTCAAAATGTATGCATGTGATGGCACCGTGGCATGCCACCTTGGGTTTGATGCCATAGTGACTTGCTACTCAGCCTTGCAAATGAATGGATGTCAGACTTTGTCCCAAGTCTCTAGTAACACTCTGCAGAGACCCAGTGACGTAATATGCCACCGTACACAAAGGAACTTTGTTTACACAAGCATGTCAAGATGTGTCATCTTTTTGGGAGCACTGTGGGGAGCAAAAACTAGTAGGAGAATACTGATGGTGTCCTTGTTAAGTTTCCAGCAGTATCTGTTGTTCTGGTTGGTGTAGGTACCAATAGTTGTCATTGGCTCCAACCTTCTTTTCTTGTGTATTCCGTTCTTCCTAAGGCAATGCACGAGCATGCGCACCTGGTGGCGCTATCACAACATGAAGTCAAGTTCTTCTCAGAGGTTGCAATGAAGGGCTGGGTGGGAGTCATGTATATTCATGGGCTTTGTAGGTTTACCTGTGAATTTAGTCCATCACTGCAGGTTGCACCTAGCTACATACTACAACCGCTTCTTGACATCTCACGCTGACAATCCAGTGACGTCCAATCAGAGCGGAGCACTAAACGTTTGTGATCTGAGAGGAAATGGAGACGGCACCACTCCTGTCTAGTTCCACAAAAGGTCAGTGTCTTCCCTCCCTATTTCACTAATGAGGTCAGACGTGTCACCTAACACAGTCCTGCCCCCCCATTGATAAAGGTAGAAGCCATGTTAGAGATGGCAATGTTGACAGTAAACTCCCTAAGTAATTTGAGATATGGGATGGTATTAACAAAATCCTTTCCTACCATCTCTCCCTTTCCCTGCTCAGGATCATACATTTTAAACAAAACATCTCAGAATGGACAACCAGTGCAGTCACCAGCTAAGTGGACTATTAACATAGGAAATACGATAAAGGGACCTGCAGAGCTGCTCAGACCTGCCTCAGTACTGAAAACCATAAACTGCGCAACTACGGCTCACACGTCTTCGTCCATCACTCTAGTAAGCTCTGCCTCCTGTAACACAATAACTGCACTTCGGTGCTCGTCATGCACGACAAGGAAATAGTTCCTGGCAGAAGCAAAACAAAGACAGCACACTTCCAACCAGCACACATAGGGCCTGATTACGACTTCGGCGGAGAGGGTTAATCCGTCCCAAATGTGACCGATATCCCGCCCGCCAAATTACAAGTCCATTATATCCTATGGAACTCGTAATAGGGCGGGCGGGATATCCGTCACATTTGGGACGGATTAACCCTCTCCGCCGAAGTCGTAATCAGGCCCATAGTGTGCTGCGTATGTACAGAAGCACTTCAGAGCCCCACATACGGGTAGAAATCGCTATATAAATGTTTCAATACAATCTGAGGCGCAGAAATGTAGTACGTTGATTGTGGTGCTGTAAAAGCCTTTTTTTGCCGGCTTAGTCTGCGATTTTTGCTTTTCCTTGTGAATTCATTTGTACTGTATTGTAATTGTATTTATATAGTGCTACTACCCGTGATGAGGGTTCAAAGCGCTTTCTGGTGAGTAGCACGCTACTCCAGAACCCAGAAAGGATTAGTGGTGGATTAATATGGGCAGTGACGTAATGAACCTTGGGGGGGGGCTGCAAAGTACAAGGAGGGCTCCTCTCTGCATTCACTCAGGAGCTCCCTGGAAAGGGCACTGTGCTGAGGGAGCCCCTGCAGCACAGGGGCTGTGAGGGCCTTTGTTACACCACTGAGTACAGGGAAATACGGGTTAATTTGAGCAGTGTGGAGGCAACTCTGTTAGTTCGATTGACTAGAATAATGGCGGGATAGAGGAAAGTGTTATTTGTGAGATTATAGCAGTTAGATGAGGTTTGGGATGAGTAACATGAGACATGGAGGAGGGATGAATCTTTAGAAATTGATGAGGGAGATTATACTAGCAAAATGAGGTTTGGGATGAGTCAAAGGAATGATACGCGAAGGAAAAATTAAGAAAGGGTTGTTTGGGAGCTCACAGTGGTAACATTAGGTTTGGGGTGATCCAAGGGCGGCTAGAGGTGGGCAGAGTCTGGAAAGTGTTTTTTTGGAGATCGTAGTAGTAGAATGAGGTTTGGGACGAGTCAGAGAGTGGAAGTAGGGGATATGTTGAGAGGTATAGGGTGAGGCATAGAGTAGTGCATTGGAAACAGTCAAAGGTTTTATTGTTTTCTTCTACACTAGGAGTAAAGTAATAAATATATAGCTACATAAAAACATAGAGAAGGTATACATGTATAAGAAAGATAATATATCGAGCTTTAAAGTTGTATTCTACAAACTCAGGCTTTCAAGTGTTGCTATACTTTAAGCTAATTAATTTGTGTATTTTTATATCTTTTTTTTCGTGGTTTTGCTTTCTTGGGTTAATTGGCTATGAGTAAAAGCAAATTTGTGAGCCGTCTATTCCTGTGCGCTGTTTGTTTATAGCTGTAAATCTCACAACTCAGTTCAGACACTGCCCTCCCTCTGCCTGGGCTGTGTGACTCTAGCCTGCAGTTCCCCTGCTCGACGCGAGGCGGCGGTATATGACACTGCCTAGGACCACATTACATCTGTCTTTATTATTTTCAGCAAATTTAATCGAACAGTTGGTACTTGTGTACTTCTCACACCATCAGTGGGACATCGAGTGGTTTCCCGGTAATAAATTAATTAGTAATTGAGTGTTTCCGTCTTTTTGCGAGTACATACGTCAATGTCACTCTCGCCTTCATTAGGCAAAAGCCGCAGTTATTGTTCGAAGGTCAGTATTTACATTTTTTATGTAAGAGCAGGGGTCTCTCGTCCATCACCCATTACAAGTTGTCATAGCTTCTCTCCTTTAAGATTGATTTAACCAATTGGCGCTGATACCTCATTAGTCATTCCGTGATGCTGAGGGGGTCTTTGGACAATTTCATGCTCAATGATGTCCGTCATTTTAACCAAAAAAAACACATTAAAACAGTCGCATGCCTCGAGGACACCAGCAGCAGCAGAAGCTGAAACAAATGTTGGACTAATCAATAGTAGTCATATAGAAAATGGCGCGAGCCACGAGGCCTGCAGGTTCTCGCAAAAGCTGCCTGCTGGTGTTACCCCCAAGCATCAATCAATCAATCAAGGATTTATAGAGCGCACTAATCACCCGTTAGGGTCTCAAGGCGCTGGGGCGGGGGGAGCTACTGGTTGTAGAGCCATGTCTTGAGGCGTTTCCTGAATGTCAAGAGGTCTTGGGTCTGACGAAGGTGGAGCGGTATGGAGTTTCAGGTCTTGGCGGCTAGGTGACAGAAGGATCTTCCTCTGGCGGTGGTGCGGTGGATGCAGGGGATGGAGGTGAGGGCGAGGCTGGCGGGGTGAAGATTGCGGGTGGGGGTGTGGAAGGTGAGTCTGTCGTTGAGGTATTCTGGGCCTGTGTCGTGGAGGGCCTTGTGTGCATGGATGAGGAGTTTGAAGGTGATCCTCTTTGATACTGGTAGCCAGTGAAGGTCGCTTAGATGGTGGGAAATGTGGTTGCGGCGTGGGATGTCCAGAATGAGGTGGGCAGATGCGTTCTGGATTCTTTGCAGCTTTGTTAGGAGTTTGGTTGTTATTCCTGCATATAGAGCATTTCCGTAGTCCAATCAGCTGCTGACCAGGGCGTGGGTGACAGTTTTCCTGGTTTCGACAGGAATCCACATGAAGATTTTTCAGAGCATGCGGAGAGTGTTGTAGCAGGAAGAGGAGATGGTATTGACCTGCTGAGTCATGCTGAGTGTGGAGTCCAAGATGAAGCCTAGGTTGCGTGTGTGGGTGGTGGGTGAGGGCGCGGTTCCTAGGGAGGTGGGCCACTAGGAGTCGTTCCAAGTTCAGGGGTTTGTGCCAAAGATGAGGATTTCTGTCTTGTCTGTGTTTAACTTGAGGTGCCTTGATTCCATCTAGCTGGCGATGGCGTGAAGTCCGTTGTGGAGGTTGTTCTTTGCAGTTGTAGGGTCTTTCGTGAGGGAGAGGATGAGCTGAGTGTCGTCTGCGTAGGAAACTGTGTTGATGTGGTGGGTTCATGCGATGCTGGCGAGGGGGGCCATGTAAACGTTGAAGAGCGTGGGGCTGAGCGAAGATCCTTGGGGAACGCCACAGATGATTCTGGAGGCTTCTGACAGGAATGGTGGGAGGCGGACTGTCTGGGTTCTGCCTGAGAGAAATGATGAGATCCAGTCGAGTGCCTTGTCGCGGATTCCAGCGTTGTGGAGGCGTGTGCGGAGAGTGTGATGACATACCATGTTGAAAGCTGCGGAGAGGTCCAGGAGGATGACTGCTGCTGTTTCTCCTTTGTCGAGCATGGTCCTAATTTCGCCTGTGGCAGAAATGAGTGCAGTCTCGGTGCTGTGGTTTCTGCAGAATCCAGATTGGGAGGTGTTGAGTACCTTGCGGTCTTCCAGGAACCGGGATAGTTGGCTGTTTACGATTTTTTTCGATGACCTTGGCTGGGAAGGAGAGGAGGGAGATCGGCCGGTAGTTCTTGGGGTCGTCTGGGGCTGCCTTTGGTTTCTTTAGCAGGGCGTTGATTTCTGCATGCTTCCATCTTTCTGGGAAGGTGGCTGACTCGAAGGAGCTGTTGATGGTTTTGCAGAGGTTGGGGGGGGGGGGCGATGATGATGTTTGCCTTATTGAAGATATGGTGTGGGCAGGGGTCCGATGGTGATCCGGAGTGGATGGAGGCCATGGTGGTGGCGGTGTCCTCTATGTTGACGGGGGTCCAGGTGTGGAGTAGGTGGGTGTTGCTGGGAGCGTTGGGTTCCTGGGTGTTTGTAGTCAGCTGGTGGGTCTGGGGTTTAAAGCTATTGTGGATTTCTTCTATCTTTCGATGGAAGTGGGTTGCCATTGAGTTGCAGAACTCCTGTGATGGCGGGGGTTCGTTGGAGCAGGTCCTGGGGGTGGAGAGCTCATTGACGATGCCGAAGAGCTCTTTACTGTTGTGAGCGTTGGTGTCGATGCGGTTTTTGAAGTGGGTCCTTTTGGTGGTGCGGATCAGTTGGTGATGTTTGCGTAGGGCATCCTTGAAAGCGATGTGGTTGGAGTTGGTAGAGTCATGGAGCCATGTTTTTTCCATTCTGTGACAAAGCCGTTTGGATTCCTGTAGTTCTGGGGTGAACCAGCTGGCCTTGATTCTGTGGGAGGGGTTTGGTTTTTTTTTGAGCGGTGCAAGGGTGTTGGCGCAATCTTCTATCCAGCGATGCAGGTTGGTGGTGGCTGTGTTGGGGTCTGGGGTCCCAAGGGGTGGGGCCCGGGGGAGAGTGGAGATCAGTTGATCCGTTGATATTTTGCTCCAGTTGCGTCGGGGGGGTTGTGTGCGGTGGTGGTGAGTGACTGGTTTCTGGTAGGAGAAGTGGATTCAGCGGTGGTCTGTCCAGCTGAGTTCGGTGGTGTGGCTGAAAGAGACGTGGTTGCTGGCTGAGAAGATGGGGTCGAGTGTGTGGCTTGCGGAGTGGGTGTGTGTAGTGACGAGTTGCTTGAGGCCGAAGTTGGCGAGGATGTCGATTAGGTTGGTGGTGTTGATATCGTTGTTATTTTCTAGGTGGAAGTTTAGGTCACCGAGGAGAATGTAGTCTGTTGAGGCGAGGGCTTGGGAGCTGATGGTGTCGGCGATGTTGTCGCAGAACTGCGGTCTAGGGCCAAGGGGGCTGTAAACCAGTGTTCCTCTGAGTGTGCTGTTGAGGTGGATTTTGAAGCGGAGGTGCTCGGCGGAGTTGATGGTGTTGGGGGAGTTGGTGGAGACTCTTATGGTGTTTTGGTGGACTATGGCGATTGCTCCTCCTGGTCTGTTGATTCGGTCTCTTCTGGTGATCTTGTAGTTTTCTGGTATGGCTATGGCTACGTCTGGTTCCAAGGCTGAATTCATCCAGGTTTCGGTGAGGAATGCGACGTCGGGCGAGTATGTGGTCAGGAGGTCCCAGAGTTCAATTGCATGTTTGTGGACGGAGCGGGTGTTAAGTAGGCTGCATCTTAGGCGGTTGTCTGTTTTGATTTGGTGCTTGGAGGTTAGATTGCAGGTGAAATTGCAGCCTTTGCAGGAGAAGGGTCCTTTGGTGCCCATCGGTGTGGACTGGAAGCAGATGGAGGAGCGTCCTGGATTAAGGGTGTGGAGTTCGTTGGTAGTGTAAAGGTGTTCGGTGGCGCGGGAATAGTGTTGGCCAGGGGGTCTGGTGCTGGGCGCGGTCTTGGCGTGGACGGGCGCAGACAGGCTTGCCTTTGGTGCGCCTTCGACACCCCAGCAGCAGGTCCGTGCTGCGGCCGGCATAAGAGGGGAGGTGGGAGGGAGTGGCAGCTGGGAGAAGGGAGGAAAACCTCCAATGGGAGTGCTGGGGGGCGGGGGCAGCAGGAGTCAGGAGTGGGGCGAGCTCCGAGGAGGAGGGAGGGGGGCGGGGCCTTCCGGGAGAGGAGAAGCCAAGAAGCCCAAACAAGCCCAAACAAGCCCAAACAAGCCCAGACAAGACCAGACAAGACCAGACAAGCCCAAACAAGCCCAAAACAATGGCAGCACTTACCGGAGCAGTGGTGAGGAGGAAGCGACCTGCCTGCAAGAATGCAGGGTTAGCATCAGGCAACTTGACCAGAACCCCAAAACATGCTCTCCCTGAGTAAAGCATGAAGATGGTCCTTGCTGCAGTTTATTTACACTTAAAGCAAATGGCTAGCTGGCGTGCAGGGCACACGGTTTCAATTTTTATGGCAATTTGTATCAAACTTGGCAACAATCTATCATTAATGATCCAATGAAATTGAAGTATTTTGGGGTACCCACAGTACCAGGGCCTTGGCTTAACTTGCTCACATTTGCTAGTCCTCAAAAGCTTGGCTGTGCGGTTGTGAGTGACGTCTCTGCTTGCGGAAACATCGTCTCTTTCCGTTATTAACTAGTCTTGCTGTTTGGCATCCCAGGGCCCACTGTTGTAAACCATCCCCCAACCCGGTCCCCTGGTTGACTGTTAGGGGGGGTTTACCATTATCAGGCCCCTGTCCATGAGTTTACCACCAGCCCGCCAAGGTGTTGATGCCCGTTTGCAGCATCCCACCTTCTGCGACTCTGTCTTCTGTTCAGGACCCAGGAGCACTTACTAATTTAGGGCACCTGGTATGCTATGGGGGGGAACGTAACCAGACACACCCTGGATATGTATATGCCCCCCTTATTTACTCCTCCGTTGGGTGGTGCGCACCAATGATAGGGATTAGCAATTTCCCTACTGCAGCTACCACAATGGCCAACGCCTCCCTTCGCCAAGCATGTCATTAACCAAGATTTGAGCATGTCGTTGAATGTCCCACAATCAGTGTTTCTAACACCTCTTAGTGTGTGTCCCACTGACTTACTGATTTGCTTCAAAATTTTGTTCCTGTTGAAAATGACTCATAGCAAAGCCAAGAGAAGATCACGGGACCACCTTCTTACTCTTCAAGTCCTGGTAATGCCCATACCGGAGCCGAGTTGGCCACCAACCACAGGATATCAATCTTTCTCCCAGGAACAACAGCCAATGCCATTTTAAGACTAATACTGGTTCGTTCTGATGTGTTGGGCAAACCCTCACCGCAGCCCAAGGCCCCTTTAAACCGGTCACCCCTGAATTAGGGACTCGGACCACTTCTGCACCCTACTTGCATCCGCATTGTATTGGCGGGGATCCGTTTAGCTTTTCTGTACTCAGATATTGGATTTAGAGAACAATCTTTTCAGCGCCAGCTCAGACTCACGGATCAATCCAGCTTAAACAGTAAACTAGGCCAAACGGTATACATATAGTAGGTTTCATTCATTTTACAAATGCACTTTTGTTGGGGTTTTTTCCTAGTCTTTGTGATCAGGACGTCTGTTGGGATGAAAAGTCCCCGTGTGGTAATGTTCGTGCACCCCTGCCCTGAATGCCGCACTTTCATAAATACCTTGATCCCTGGTACTGATGTGTGACTATGTGTGTGCCCCATGACCTGCATCTCTCTCATGGTTTGCTCAGACCTGGAGAGGTGCACCAAGCGCTATCCTGGTGAAGGAAGAGATCTTCTGCCCTTACACACGAGCACAGTAGTGGTAGCGACCCATTCTGTGTTCTTTAGAAGCAGTAGTGTGAAAAGGCCTTTTTACCAGTGTCTTTTGAGTGGGGCCTAACACTCCAGTTATGTAAAGTTCAGTGGCTGTGTTCTGAACTCATCCTTGCCCTCCATGGATTGCGTGTAGCGCTGGACAGCGTATGATACTTGCATGTCCGCACTGCGTTGCATTTGTGGGCCTGTGGATGGTACTTAACATGGAGGCCTGTGGTTCCATTTTGGAAGCCCAGGGTCTGGAGGGGTTGGAAAGGTGAGGACAACATCCCCACACAGGAGTTTACTGGGGTCCACTGACACTAATTTTTGGGGAGCAGCACTTATTTTCCCTCAAAAGCCTTTGATCTAGAGAAACAAAGAAAGAACATAAAAAGGTGGAAAGAAAGAGAATGGGGTATAAAGGTACCTGCATGAGTGAGTTAAGAAAGCAGGGAGCCTCTGTTGGTGGAAAAAAGAGACCTGAGGTGCAATCACGAATGCGCAGCCTTGGTGTGCAGCACTCATGACATTCAATATTGCTGACCGCGGACGTCTGAGCAAAACTTTGGGCTCAACACTTATTGTTTTATAAATCAAGCACTGGGTGGGACACATTTACTTATTGCGTCATGTGTGTTGTGTGTGTTGTGCAATTGCTTTACACGTTGCCTCCAGGTTAGGGCTGACCGCTCGTGCAAAGCTACCAAGTGGGTGAGCAGGGGTTACCTTGGGTGTTTAACTCCCTCGCCCTGACTATAGTGAGTGGGTTCTTCCTGGCTTAGGTGCGTACCCTAGCCAACCTGAAACCTCATTTCTAACACTGAGTACATCGTGGAGGAGGAAAGGGGGAACAAGGGGACCCACAGAGGTGAGCACACACCTGACAGGCGCTAGCCTTGAGAGACTACTTGTGTGGGTTATTCATGTGTTGGACTTAGCATGTACAATAAATACTGCTTTTTATAATAAAGATTGGTTTGGGACTGGACAATCATTTCATTGGCGTCACTGTGGGTATTTTGAGGTATGATCCCTTGTGTACCTCGAGCCTACTTCACACTGAAGAATATCCTTCCACTGCTTGACCGTCGCAGTCACTGAGAGTGAAGTGCTGAAGGGGACAGTACTTGCCCGGATACTTGCCACCCATAGGAAGCTGGGTCCCGGGGCATGAGGACTAACGGACTCAACCCCCTCGATTGGGGGCCAGTATCTCCTGCTTGCCCTGTGGCCCTCTGGAAGAGGTTCTGACAGCGTCTCAGTGGTATGGGTTCAAATCTTGGTCTTTAAGGTGAAAAGACTGATCCTTACTGTGGAAGCTGAAAGCAAATGATGAAATGTGTGAACATTTTTTATTTGTTTCAGTTAAATAAATTCACCCGGATTATTTAGAGAGAGAGTCATTGGTGCTTGGACTGCCCAGGTTTTCTACGTGGCCACCCAACTCTGCCCATCATCTTTGGCCCTGTAATCAATTATAAAGTGCTTGGAACAGGTGAAAATAAGCAAGTGGCACCTTTGTAGACACAGGAGCACTCATTGCTAAGACAGTCAAATGCCTAAGACTCGTCTCCCCACCTCACTCAGGCTTTCAGGACTCCTGCCTTTTCAAGGCTTTGTCATTCAGTTAGTACATTTTCGTTGACAGGTTATGTCATGGTATTGCCAAGATTGCACGATGATAAACCGAGTCGCCCACCTCTGGTGTTGGCAAACCTGCGACAAGGCTACTTGACTATGCCTTATGCTTGCACCCAGACCTCAAAGTAGTCCAGGGCCACCATTGGGTGGCTAGTAGTGCAAATACCCCACACAGAAAAAATAATCAGAAACAGGAAAAGGTTCTGGCTCCCATCACTAAGAGGTTAGGGGACGTAAAGATTATTTTTGAACCTCTCCTAGAGGCTGAACCATTTCTAAAGCATTGGTGAATGATGCTGTGAGAACTTACAAACTCGGGAACTGCGGGTCAGAGGTCATCGGGTAAAAGATGAGTGGCTGATTTACTAACACAACACAGTGCGGCAAACAAGCAACCACAGGTCCCAAGTCTACTAAGACATGGCTCTGTTTCGCTCTTCCTGGACGCTGCCACACCCAGGCCTGCTTAGTGCCTTGCACGCCCTCATGCAACACAGCACAAAGATGTGTGCATGATGTCTAGCATAGGTTTTATATTGGAAGCATACCATTTTATAAAAATCCAATTATTCTGCACATTTTCCAAAATTCTGTGTCTGCTGTACACTACAGCAAACATGCAAAACTGGAATACTTTGGGCTAAATAAAACATTTCTCCAATGTTACGCCTGTTTGGAAGTACCATAGATTTTCCACTTTAACCCTGACTACCAATGTTAGTAGATACGAATTTGCATCAAATCCCAAGGATAGCGCCGCCCATAGTAAGCTTCTGCGTAAAGTAGCGCTGAGAAGGGCATATCGCTACTTTGTGGCCACTCTCCAGCACAAAAAAACAAGTTTGCACAGGAAAGCAAATCCGACTGCAACAGTTTGTGCGAGTTTTGTGGCCCAACCCCCCACAAAAATGTTAGTAAATCTGAGCCTTCGTTTTAAAAGAATAAACCTTGCATGTGAGCACTTGAATAATATTTACACGTAAAACCAGCCAGGGTTCTGGCCAGGTTATTCTCTCGTCAATATACATCAATGGATCTGGTTATGACTGCGGGCCCCTCCTGCCGCTCCCTGGTTTCCACAACTAAGCACGTTAAGCGCCAAGAGGCAATTCAATTTGGGGTGTGTGCTATATATGTGTGTTAAAAAATGCACAGCGCATTCTTCTCAAATCTAATGACTAAATCCACAGATGTAAACATAGCACAAACCTTAAGCACAGCTTGAACAGTAATCAAGCCACTTGTTTTAAGAACTTTTAAGAGCGCATGAAGTAATAGTGTAGTTGGTGCTTCTGGCCAGCGGAGGTCGCTGAAGCACACAGCACCACCCGATGCAGGCTCGCATGCTGATCCCTTGGGATTTATTCACCTCACTCACATACCCTCTCACCTTCCACAGGCTGTCAGCCCCGGTGTAATTTTTCTGCTTTCAAGTTCCTGTTCTTTCTCGAATTAATATTGATGCTTATTTGCTTTTAATAAATCTTCATTACAGGAAAGAGATTGCACGCAGTCCCACTTAATTATTACCTTGCTTTGGTAGACAATTCTGCAATCAAGGGTAAACTTTCCATCTCAGAGCAGTAAATTAAACAGAGAGGGGGCCTTTCACTGCATCTCCAATTCAGATTGTCATCCGTGTCCTGCCTGCTGAAGATGGGATCGCCTCAGAGAGAAGGGCCTGGGCATCCCTTGGGGAAGCTGTCTCAGGAGCTACTTTGTGTAGTGTGTAAAGGTGTGGTAGGCCTTACAGCGCCATCTAGTGGCAGCACCAAATTACAGCAGGAGGCTTAGAATTGCATGTAGTCAGTGCTGGAAACTTTCAAGTGGGCAGAATGTAAATTCGCCTGGAGCCAGTACCATATATGAAAATGAGGGCTCTATGCATTGGGGGAGGTAGGGGATGGGTGGAATTACGATGATGCACGGTTAGAAAGTGGGGAGGGGTGCCATTAGGAACAGAGTGAATGACACTTAGACTATGCCTTATATATTTATTTGTCTATTTAAACAAACTTTGTGCCAGATTTACAAAGCTTTTTAGGAGTCGCAAACTCTCAGTTCACAGGATCAAGCTGTTTGCAACCACAAAAAAGCTTTTTGGTATGTACCAATGCAAAATTGCAATTAGGTTTGAGACATGGTTTTAAGAAGGGGTGTGTTAACAGTGTCTATCCGAATACCGCATCGCAGTGGTATGTTTGAATGTTTTGCTACCAAAATACAGTCACAAAAGATTTGCAGGTTACTAACAATTTCAAATTACTGGTAACCCTGTCGCAAATGGGAATTTTTCCCATTTTTCAGGACCACTGCCTACTCTTAAAAAATGAAAAGAAAACTTTTTTAAATGCATCCCATTTTCCTTTAAGCAAAACCGCACTTAGGAACTCACACTTTCTAACGTACGTACATGTGGCTCTCTGTCCCCAATGACATTATCTACAAGAAACAAAGATACAAACATTGGTTGCGACTGCATTGTAAGCTAGCTCCAGGAGATGGTCCAGGGACATATGTGTATATGGAATATTTCAGTATTTAATACTGTTCTGATACCAGTGGTGATTGCCTCAATCAAAGCAATGATTAGTGTGCTCTCTGCCCCTCTCTCCCAGGTTTACTGTGCCTGTTGCATATCACAGCATGCAAGTGTAGGTTGTATTTTTATAAAAGATAGCTCAGTGGGTCCATGCTTTTGTTGCAGAGATCCGTCTTTCACACACTATGCTTATACTTCTGTCACAAGCCTTCACTTAGGAGTGCTACATTTTTAAAAGAATGAGTGCCAGGGCTTGAGTTTGGTCAAGAGCCTTCAGTCAACGCAACCAATGCCAGTGTACCGCATGCCAAGACTGCGTAGTCTTGATTCCACCTCAGGCATCTTCAATCCACCACCAAGCGCCCCCTGCCCCATTATGTCAATACTGCAGGATCTTTTTCATCCCAGCTGTCTCCTTATGACACTTGGGGGCATATTTACAAAACCCTACCGCCATATTTACAAAAAGCCACTTTTTGTGGTGTTAACGGCACCTTGTAAATATGGGCCCTTCTGACGTGGTTTTCTGCTGCAGAGGGGTGTGCAATGGGTTTTGCTGTGGGCGTTCCAAAGAAACACCCATTGCTTTTGACGCTGCCCCTGATTTAGAAGAATTTGTAAATCTGTGGCAGCGCCAAAATATAACCCCAACCCAGGGGTGGCGTTAGAGTGGCACAACGAGGAGAAATACTTTTATTCCTCCTTGTTTTTGCTTTTGCCATGTGTGTTACAAGAGGCCATGAATGATTGTTTATGTGCAGGAAGGTGTCCCTTCCTGCATATATACAAGCATTATATAATCAGAATTTGGTCGTTTTATGTGTGCTGCATTCTGCAGAAGTGCCAAATCACCATCGTAGATTGTTTATGAGCAGGAAGGGACACATTTCTGCACCCAAACAATCATTCCCTTCAACACAGACACACTTGCACTTTGGTGCAAGGATGCCTGTGTTGGCGCTGGCAGCTACATTTAGCGCCAGTGCAAGGGGAAATGCCCGGGTGCGCCATATTTTTGTAAATACGCTGCATCCCGGCATTTCAGAACTGACGCAGCTCTGAGCTTCCAATTTTGGCGCGGCGCTATGCCAGTTCCTTGTAAATCTGGCCCTTTATTCCTCCTTCTTCCCCCCACATGTTCTTCTGTCTCTTACTCTGGGCCGAAATCTGATGAGAACAAATAAGCATGTACCCCCAAGAACGAGGGCTGGTGAGCCCCACCAGCACTACATTTAAGTGTCCGCTCAGCAGCTCCAGGTAACCTGCAAGGCATATTTATGAAACCTTGAAGGAGTTAACACAAATCTTTCTTTATTATAGGGTTGATAACATCACTCCATGGGTAAATGACATGTTTGTTTGCTGTATTATGTGCTGATATAAATGCACTATTAGTGTTCTTGCACACACAGAGAAAGCCATGACAGGCATGTCTACACAGCATACCAAAGGTCTATGCATATTGCATAAACACAGAGATTGAGAAGTTCAAAAACACTTTAAACTCTCTGTCCATCTCCTAGCAATTTGTAAAATTATAGACCTTGGTGGGCTTCTCTGCTCCCTTCATGGTCTGCTGGAGCTGATGGCCAGGCTTCCTGATCCAGAAGACAACCTACTGTTGTCTTCCAGGACACCACTTCAACACAAAAGGAATTAGAAGGCTCCTGAGTGAGGCTTTTTGCAGCTGGTTGCTCTGGAAAGAAAAACAAGAGCCCCCTGCATCTTCCCTTGGCAGAGCCTGCTGAATGTGTGAGCAGCACCGCTTGTGAGGCTCGAATGAACAGAGCACCACGAAGCAGCTAGCAACTCCAGCGCCTCGAAACCCTCATGGGTGATGTGCCGTGCTTTATAAATGCTGATTGATTGTGTCCTGTTGTCGTAGCACAGCACCGGGACACAGGCAGGGAGATTTCCATGATCCGACCCGGACCACAGTTCCTTCTTAAGTTCAGCTGTTGAGATCCAGTCTGTTCTCCCTCTCTTCCGGCACTGTCTGGTGCCACCTCACAGCTCACCATTCCTGTTTCTAGTAGGAGTACAAGCCCATCTGTCTTCTTTTGAGACTGTTTACTGTCACCTCATCCACCTTCCTCATCACAGTTCTCGTAAACATGAGTTGAATCTTCACTCTTGAGACAGGCAACCTGCTCTTCACAACGTCCAAGCTTCCACTTTGTGGATGTAACCCTTCATCCATTTCTATCTTTAGTGGCCTTCCCACCTTTTGCCCATAATTCTCCCTGGCCATGATGGCCCCTTCTATTTATCACCAACATCTGCCAGCATCTTATTTAAATGGCTTTTTTCGTTGTTTTCATTTTTTAACCGAGAGAGAAACTGAACTGAGGAGAGGAAGATGAGAGCAATGGATTTTACAGGTGAGTCATCTGCTATTCACCAACTTCCTCTTCCTCATCATAGTCCCACCCATATCAAAATTACCCTGGGGAGGAGGGCCATGTGTCCTCCTCTTAAAAAACTTAAGGCTGTCAGAGATGTAATCAGTGATGCCATAAATGATTTCTTAAAACCTCATGGGTGATGTAATACGTGAGGTCATAGGCAGTTTATGGCAGGGTTGCAAGATATAGTTAGCTTTGCTAGCTATAATTGGTGAATTTTTTGTGTTTTTATTTCATTTGAAAACATTAATGTTGTGACTGACATATTCACCTCACTGTAACGTTACTTTAACCTTTGTTTTTTAAGTGAATATATATATATATATATATATATATATATATATATATATATATGAGCACACACACATACGCTGCAGAGGAAGTCTGGGCGACTAAGGTTGGCTGAGGCCGGTGAACGTCAGCGGATCAGTCCAGCCAACGTCTCCCTCTGTCCCATCGTATTTACTGCTGTTATTATTCACGCTGCCCTGTCTTTGCGTGCGTGCCACCAACCCCAGAAGCGTGGGCCGCTCGTGCGCCGCTGCCACTGCGCTCTCTCCGCTGCACCCCTCCTGGAGCCATCATTACAGCCCTGCCACAGGCAATTAGGCTCTGTCTATCAGGGTCTTTATTCTCTGCTGAAAGTGCCCTTAACCCCTCACATCCCGCCCGCTCCCTTCGTGCACCCGTGGCGCAGCACTGATTGCCTTTTGTTTGAGAGGCCCCTCCGAATAGAAGGGGCTCCCCGCACAGGCGTGGGCGGAACCTGCTTCTTCATGTGTTTATTTCACAGCGACACGAGGGAGGGGCTCACCACGGACACCGTCATCAGAAAATCAGAATAAAGAGGGATGCAAACTGGGTCCTTCAGAGAGGCCTTGAACCAGGGGCTCTGGTTAGAGCGCCCCCTTCTCCACCACCATCTGAGGGCGCCAGGTCACCAGAGGCTCCAGGCCATTTGAAAACATCTGCCGGTACAGTTTTTGTCTATTACAAACTATTGATGTCTAGATCACCAATGCACATGCTCCAATAAACGTGGAGCCCGACAACTCCCAGGATGAAAGCCTGGGGTGCGACTATGCAGTGTCCTTGTGGCTCCTGGTCACTCCATGCACAACGGGGCAGAATCAGCGGAATGTGAGCATGTTCTGTAAAACGAGCACGTGCCAACGACTCTGCAAAATGTTTTAAGGCAAATGTGCAAATGTTAAAGTGCTAACATGGTGCAATTGCACCACATTAGCGCAGATGCTTTTTGCTCCCTTGTGCTGAGACATTTGGGCCCATATTTATACTTTTGTTGCGCCGCATTTGCGTAATTTTTTTTAATGCAAATTTGGTGCAGACCTACCTCCATATTTATAGTTTTATGTTAGACACTTCTAATGTCAAAATATAGGAGTTTGCACCATTTTTGGATGAGTGAACCTACCTTGAGTCAATGAGATGGAAGGTAGGCGCTCCCATCCAAAAAATGGTGCTAATCCCATAGCCCCATATTTGTCCCACCATGCTAAAATGACGCACGGGTGGGAGGAGGGGCTAAATAATGGTGCTAAGCATGCTTAGCGCCATTATTTAACACCTGGATCAGACCAGGCGTTAGGGGACCTGTGGACCCATTTCCATGGTTAAACAACATGGAATGGGTTCACAGGTGCCCTCCCCAAGCCCCAGGAACATCCCCACCCCCACCAGAGGGACACCAGAGGATGGGGGACCCCATCCTAGGTAACAGCAGGTAAGTATTTTTTCTATATTTGTTTTGCTATCTTGGGCCCTAACCTGGGGCCCCCTGCATGGCAGAAGGTGCAATGGCCATGCCAAGGGGACCCTTGTCCCCTGTGCTGGCCACTGGGGTGGGGGGCATGACTTTCCTAAGACAGGAGTCATGTTTTCGGTGGTTGTGTGCCAGGAAATGGCGCTAGTGTGGTTAGAGGCATTTTTTTTTGCCTCTAACCAGGCTATGCGTCATCTTCTGACGCACAACCCCCTCCTTCCCCACCACCACCCCCTCTCGGCTACCGTTTAAAAAAAAAACGCTAGCCCAACTTTAGTGCCGGCTTGTGCCATTCAATAAATACCGCACCCAGCTGGCATTGTGAAATGACACAAGCTGGCGCTAAACGTTTTGCAGCAAAACTGCGTTAGAATAAATATAGGCTTTGGAGCTTTGTATGCACATGCACTGCTCCATGGACAGGCCTTTATGTTTTCTTCAGCAACAGACAGCAATTATTGGAAGGAATGCTTGAATTAACTTCAGTCATTAGTAATCACGTAAGCCACATTCCAGGATGTCATTTTATGCCCACTCTCCCGCACACAAATCAGATCTTGGAATGTTCAATAAGAACCGTCCAGCCTGAAGTGCCAGCGGAGGCCCCATTCGGAGAACATAGGGTAATACCGACCAGGTTCTGCCTACGTCAGACTAATTACTGGTGGCTGCAATTATTTCATTCACTCCACCCCCACTCTTCACTTTTCCTTCATCTTTTTGATGGCAGGGAGGGCATGTACCGGGGTGCATAATGTACTAATGAAAGCAGTAACATGGTCAGGTGCATCAGCGGGTGGTTGGGGAGGGGGCGAGCTTCAGGTTCTCCATCAACTATGCTGGCATGTCGTTTAAAATACACCAAATGAACAACATTAAAATGGTCAGCATGTTTTAAGACCTTGAAAAGTGAGAGAGAGAATATGTAAAAATCCAGGGTGAAATTTGACAGACTTCTCATCATACCAGACTGAAAACACCTGTACCCAACTATTTATCAGAGAATAGATTTATTTATTAAAGTTGCAGGCGAAGGCAATTTCTTGGATTAGCTGGGATTCTTCTGCAAGGATACATTTAGTGGTGAATGGCGCATTTGTGAGTTCATTGGATCCCACAGTTCAAGGGCCTGAGGCTGATGATCCTCTACAAGCCTCCCTGGAATTTATGGGGTTCACAGAAGACAATTAAAAGCTCTCCAGGGGACACTGTTGGAAGAGTACGGAACTGAATTGGGGCATTGGACATGGAATCACCATCAGACCAGCTGATTCATTTGGAGATCCTAAGGGGCATTTACTTAAATGGTGGCACAAGTGACCTTGTTATGCGGTCTTGCGCCACAGGGAAAAGGCAGAAATGCGCTGTATTTACAAAATACAGCTCATTTCTGTCCTTTTCCCTTGCGTTGCCACCTTTTAGCTACCTAGAGCCAACAGATGCACCATTGTGCAAGTGTGCCTGCGTTGCCTGCAGGATTGTAAACCTTCCTGCACAAAAACAATCCACAGCGTGTTGTCCTCTTTCTATGTGTGCTGCAAAATGCAGCGCACATAGAAAGACAAAAACAGGAGAAATAAACATGTTTCCCCTTGTTAGGCTTCTCATGCGGCGGTGTAACATTTTGATTAATTCCCAGGTTTACACGTCCTTTTAAATCTGGGAATGCATCAAAACCCATGGGTGCTGTGTGGGAAAACCCACTTTTGCCCATGGAAAGCCCCCACCGACGCAGTGTGAGGCAAGCAATGACTTGCGTTGCGTTGCCTTACATCATATCTGTGAGGTCATGAAGAACCACGCAAAGTGGCTTTGTGTGGCCAAATAGAAATGGGTCAGCAATCTTTGCCACTGGAGTGACAAAAAAAGTGAGGCTCCGGGAGTGCACGGGGCTTGTAAATATGCCTTTACAGGTTTATCCCGGAACCTCCAGGGGTTACAGGCCACATAGTTAACTCGGGAAACGTAGAACTATCATCCACACACCTGGGAGCCTGGTAATGACTCAGTCGGTCTTTACCATTGATCAGAATACAGGACAGAGGATTAGATTTCTTGGCCAAGGGTAGTTTACCGGCAAGTGATGTTCTCAAATTCAGCAGTAGATGTGGACAAAACCTGCAGGATTCAAAGACTACTTAACAAAAGTGATAAATAAATGAGATTTCCAGAAACAACTTGGCCTTTCTAACATAATTTGCAAAATGTTCTGATTGAGGTGCCCCATAGCTCAGGCTGCCTCGACTTGAGCTCGGATGCCCCTCCAGGAATGGTTTGTTTTTAAATGGCATCACATCCAAGCAGGATGGAGGAGGAGAATATTATGGGATATTTAGCATTACCATGGGTTCCAAGACACAAAAAGGAATAGAGTATCTAAATGGGGATGTACTTTTTATTAAACAAGTTTGCAATGTGGAATGTACAATTATACATTTTGATTTAAATGCAATTGATATCTTGATGAATGTAGGTGAATATTTTGTCTTTAGGAAGCCGTTTTTTACAGCCCTGAAGAAGCAGTACCACAACGCGAAACACGTGTTTGCTGTGACCTTATCGTTATGACCTTATTTGAAATTTGGCTAAAGTCCAAAATTTAGAGGACACCCAGTTTGGATATTTATTTTTATCAAAGAGAAGCAAACTAAGACAAGAAAGTTATCTGAAGTGTTGTTATGTTCTGAAAAATAAAGGATTGTTATCAGTAATAAGGTATTTGTTTCTTTGATCTCACTATGATGGAAGAACAGATATATGGTCAAATGGAAATGTATTTTTAATGTAAAGCTCTAATGTAATAGAAAATAAGCAAAAGAAATAACTGGCTAACTGCACTAAAGGTTATCTTGAGTGTTTTTCCTAGGTATACTAGTTAACCTGAAAGTCACTGCCCACACTGTGTACCTACACCATAGGAATAGTGAAGTGTTTGTTGCCATGGGACCATACTGTATCTGAAGGAAGATGCAGATGGACTTGATTGAATGCTCCCAACAGATCATGTGCTGCCGAAGCCCTATGTGGATATTTGGTTTGACTAATATTTGGAATGTGATCTAGTCTTTCAAGGCAGGTGGTTAGCTCACCTTACATCAAGTTCTGTGTATCAGCACAAATGGAAGGACTAAACCAGGGGCAGGAACCTTGCTATCCTCCCACAGCGATCAGAGCAGATCACAGGACCAAGGAAGAAATATCTTCTCTTGTTTGTGGAGGATGAGGTAGAGCTTACTACGAGTTAAGAACCAGCCTAAACCCATCTGAAGAGCCAATAGGGCTCAGATGCTTTGAGTGCTATTGTGAGAAGGATGGCCTAAATAGAAGGAGACTGTCTGAGACCAAACCAATGGTCAACCAAATTAATGCTCAACCAAAACAAACCAATGCTCAACCAAACCAAACCAAAGATCAACCAAACCAAATCAATGCTCAACCAAACCAAACCAATGTTCAACCAAACCAAACCAATGCTCAACCAAAACAAACCAATGCTCAACCAAACCAATGCTCAACCAAACCAAACCAAAGATCAACCAAACCAAATCAATGATCAACCAAACCAAATCAATGCTCAACCAAACCAAAACAATGCTCAACCAAAACAAAACAATTCTTAAACAAACCAATGCCGAACCAAAACAAACCAATGCTCAACCAAACCAATGCTCAATCAAACCAAACCAATGATCAACCAAACCAAATCAATGCTCAGCCTACTAAACTAATGCTCAACCACAGCAAACCAATACCCAACCAGACTAAACCAATGCTCAACCAAACCAAATCAATGATCAACCAAACTAATGATCAACCAAACCAAACCAATGCTCTACCAAGCCAATGCTCATCCAAACCAGACCAATGTTCAACCAAACTAAACCAATGCTCAACCCAACAAGTTTGCCCATTGAAGGAGATTGTCCGTTTTCACTCTATATGTTTCCTGAGACATAGACTACCATTGCATGCAGGGAGGGAACAGTGCAGGGCACATTTGGGCTAAAATGATGGCTTTCAGTAGTGTTGCACCGCCCCTCAAGGAAGTCTCCACTACCCTTGGTACCCATGCATCGTCCTCCTTCTGCTGCATGGCCCACTGTTGCCTGAACCCAATGATCACACTGACCAGCACCACCCCTGAGACTGCCCCTTGTGTTGTTTCTTGTTGTCTCTTTGTTTCTGAATTGAGATGATGGTTGAGTTGATGTCAGGAACCCATCACTGTGCTCTCTGCATCTTCTGACATCCTGCAGCATGGCCTACCTGGCTCTACAGACTCTACATCCATGACCTGCCTATGATCCATGAGTGACTGCTGGGCCCTGGACAGAGACACCAAGGACAAGTAAAAGGTCCTGCAAAGCTTGCAGGAATGCAGTGCATAGAAATTGTAAGGACTATAACTATGAGTGACTGGAACTAGCAGAGTTTCACTCCGCGGACTTCTGCAGAGTTACAAAAAAAACTCTTTGCGATTCTGCAGACGTCCTGCAGGCATAATTTGGGCACAGCATGCTGCTCGAGCTGATTTTTAGCTCTGGGAACTTGATCTGCATTGTAAAATCAGTGCAAAAATGCACCATGTGGCACACCAGAGGGTGCTGTTTCTTTCTGCCACTCAAGTAGATTTTCTACATGAGCAACAGCTTTCTCAGTGCAAAAGGCTGTGACCTGCCGCGACCTCCCTTCCTGAGCGATCATGCCAGGAGGCGTGCTATTCCCCAAATATAGGGCTAGGGGATGCAAATTCTTTATCAAGCTCGCTAACTTAACGTTGCTGAGCTGAGTGCGAGAAAACACTCCACCACGTGGCGGTTGGCGGAGTTCTGCCCAAAGTCTGCGCTCCTAGTTGCGCGCAGATTGGGCAAATCTCCCCTAAACTTCATCAACAGATGGAATTTTTTGACTACCCCGATCTATAAATTAATCTTCCCTTCTTTCAGATTCTAAAGTGCAGGCCGAGTTCCAATCTTGATAACCCAGAACTGAAGTCAGACTGTTCCCGGATTTGGATAAGAGTGATTTAACTATAGACCTATTACATTCAACTAAACTATGGAACTCAAGAGAAACTTAAAGTCTTATTTTTTTTTTTAAGGTAATGCATGTGACTGAACAACCTATTTATTGTGTAAGATAAGTGGTAGGAATATATAATCTTCTCCATCCTCATCGTCCTCCTACAGTAACCGTTGATAGTAGGACCTTGCAAACCCCTCAAAGTCAAAGCCTACAAGTTAGACGGTTAACAATTCAACAAGCTGGCAGTAGTACCTTGTCCCAGAGGTCCCAAGGACAACATCCCCTGATTGCCCCCAAAGACAACATCCACTGATTGCCCCGAAGGACAACATCCACTGATTGCCCCGAAGGACAACATCCACTGATTGCACCCAAGGACAACATCCAGTGATTGCCCCCAAGGACAAGATCCAATGATTGCCCCAAGGACAACATCCAATGATTGCCCCCAAGGACAACATCCACTGATTTCCCCCAAGGACAGCATCCAATGATTGCCCCCAAGGACAACATCCAATGATTGCCCAAAAGGACAACATCCAGTGATTGCCCCCAAGGACAACATCCAGTGATTGCCCCCAAGGACAACATCCAGTGATTGCCCCCAAGGACAACATCCAATGATTGCCCCCAAGGACAACATCCAATGATTGCCCCCAAGGACAACATCCAATGATTGCCCCCAAGGACAACATCCAATGATTGCCCCAAAGGACAACATCCAGTGATTGCCCCCAAAGACAACATCCAATGATTGCTCCCAAGGACAATATCCAATGATTGCCCCAAAGGACAACATCCAGTGATTGCCCCCAAGGACAACATCCAATGATTGCCCCCAAGGACAACATCCAATGATTTTCCCAAGGACAACATCCACTGATTGCCCCCAAGGACAACATCCACTGATTGTCCCAAGGACAACATCCAATGATTGCCCTATCGCTCATAGGTTCTTGAGCCCCAGGTGACTGGCCAGCCATGACTGCTGTATCCGAGGGCCCTTTTTAAGCATTCTACTGTAGGTGGCCAAATACCTTTGCGTTTTGCGGCTGCAGGTTGAAGAGCAGACGCCAGAATAAAAGACGTGCATCAATTTCTCTGTTCCCAACCTATATTAAAGGGTCTTTTGTCTATATTCTCACCCAGCTTTCCACACTGCCTAGGGGTAGAAGGCCAGGACTACAAATCCATCTAAAATGATCCCAAATGTGCTCACCATTTTCATCATTTCGTCAAAACGTGAAGCTATGCATCATTAAAAACTTTAATTTTCAGACTGAAGGTTCATTAAATATATTCAATATCTGAACTACATAATTTTAAAACTGATATTACTGTAAATAATTTATCATTATTCTCGTTTGACGTTTTACATCCTTGTTGGATAAGGGTAGGGTGTAATGCTTGCATCTGAATATGCTGAAATATTAATCAGGTTTCTCAGAGAACCCATTAAATGAATAACTAGCTAATCTCTCCCTGTGGGACTTGTCTGTCACTTGCATCTTGAGATAACAGGACAAAGGGAAGATGATTGAGGTATCAAGGTTTCGGGTTTGGGGGCAGGCAAGAGATTCTGAATCAGCGCATCGATTCTGGAGGGAACTCCCGTTGCCTTCCGCAATGGGGTGTACTCTGTCCATTGACTGACTGACTAAAGGCATTTCTTGTAATTGTATTTGTATAGCGCTTACCACACCTGAAGAGGTGTCAAAGTGCTTTTCGACGAGTAGTGCAGTGCTCCAGAACCCAAAGCAGATTAGTGGTGGATTAGTATATGGAAATATGAGGTAATTTGAGCGACGGACATGTGAGTCTGCCAGCTGGATTTAATAGGATAATGGAGGGATAGAGGAGGGAAGAGTTGAGAAAATGCTATTTGGGAGACCATAGTAGTAAGATGAGGTTTGGGATGGGTCAAAGTGGGAATAGAGGAGGGAAGAGTCTCTAGAAAGGGATTAAGGAGGTCATAGTAGTAAAATTAGGTTTGGGATGAGTCAAGGGAGGGATACATAAAGGAAGAAAGTAGAAAGTATTATTTGGGAGGTCACAGTAGTAAAAAGAGGTTTGGGTGAGAAAAGGAGGGCTAGAGGAGGGAATAGTTTAGAAGGAGTTCTTTTGGAGATCACGGTAGTAGAATGAGGTTTGGGTCGAGCCAGAGAGTAGAGGTAGTGGATAGATTGAGACAGGTATAGGGCGAGACATAGAGTAGTGCATAGGAGAGAGACAAAAGTATTTTCTCTTCTACAGAGGGAGCAATGCAATAAATATATGGATTCATAAAACAAATGTGTATAGTGCTCAATTTCCGATTGGGTTTCGGACCTTCCACATGGTGGGTACTACACGCTTAACCCTATTGGATTTACAATCAGCCTTTCCTACCCTCAGAAAGAAGACAAAGCACCACAAAATGCATTTCTGTGGGTGAAAAGGGTATTTTCAGATGGGCAACGGACGCTGTTGGCAGTGGGACCGAGTACAGTGTGCTAGCCCACTGGACCATGGCCTGAGGGCTCTGGCCTCAGGGGAACTGGGCTTTAGCCATGGTTGAAGGTGAATCCAAGCAAGCGGAGCCTGCCGGGCATGGCCCTCGGCGATGGGCAGTGGACGCTGTTGGCAACGGGACTGAGTACAGTGTGCTAGCCCACTGGACCATGGACTGAGGGCTCTGGCCTCAGGAGAACTGGACTTTAGCCATGGCTGAAGGTGAACCCAAGCAAGCGGAGCCTGCCGGGCATGGCCCTCGGCGATGGGCAGTGGACGCTGTTGGCAGCGGGACCGAGTACAGTGTGCTAGCCCACTAGACCATGGCCTGAGGGCTCTGGCCCCACGGGAACTGGACTTTAGCCATGGCTAAAGGCAAACCCAAGCAAGTGGAGCCTGCCGGGCATGGCCCACGGCGATGGGCAGTGGACGCTGTTGGCAGTGGGACCGAGTACAGTGTGCTAGCCCACTGGACCATGGCCTGAGGGCTCTGGCCTCAGGGGAACTGGACTTTAGCCATGGCTGAAGGTGAACCCAAGCAAGCGGAGCCTGTCGGGCATGCCCCTCGGCGATGGGCAGTGGATGCTGTTGGCAGCGGGACTGAGTACACTGTGCTAGCCCACTGGACCATGGCCTGAGGGCTCTGGCCCCACGGGGACTGGACTTTAACCATGGCTGAAGGCAAACCCAAGCAAGTGGAGCCTGCCGGGCATGGCCCTCGGCGTTGGGCAGTGGACTCTGTTCGCATCGGGACTGAGTACAGTGTGCTAGCCCACTGGACCTTGGCCTGAGGTCTCTGGCCCCAGGGGAACTGGGCTTTAGCCATGGCTGAAGGTGATCCCAAGCAAGCGGAGCCTGCCGGGCATGGCCCTCGGCGATGGGCAGTGGACGCTGTTGGCATCGGGACCGAGTACAGTGTACTAGCCCACTGGACCTTGGCCTGAGGTCTCTGGCCCCAGGGGAACTGGGCTTTAGCCATGGCTGAAGGTGAACCCAAGCAAGCGGAGCCTGCCAGGCATTGCCCTCGGCGATGGGCAGTGGACGCTGTTGGCAGCGGGACTGAGTACAGTGTGTTAGCCCACTGGACCATGGGCCTCGGCGATGGGCAGTGGACTCTGGTGGGTTCTGGAGTATTGGGACTGCGAAAAAAGCAACGTTAATTGTCAAACTGTAGCCCCTAAGCCCCTATCACGTGAAAACTAGGGGTAGATTTAGAGGCAATTCAGGGTAGTTCTTAAAGGGCAGTATTACAACCCCTAAAGTCCAAGTCAAAACGTACGTAAAAGGAAATGAAGGTATGATCCCAAGCCTAAAAATCCACAAAGTAACTTGAAGAATGCAACCATAACTTTACCATGGCACCGCTCGTGGCTTCAGACATAGGGGGTCATTCCGACCCCGGCGGTCAAGGACCGCCGGGGCCGGGGTCGGCGGGAGCACTGCCAACAGGCTGGCGGTGCTCCACCGGGCATTCTGACCGCGGCGGTACAGCCGCGGCCAGAAACTGAAAGTCGGCGGTGTACCGCCGACTTTCTGCTGCCCATGGGAATCCTCCATGGCGGCGCAGCTTGCTGCGCCGCCATGGGGATTCCGACCCCCTCACCGCCATCCTGTTCCTGGCGGTTTCGACCACCAGGAACAGGATGGCGGTGTGGGGTGTCGTGGGGCACCTGGGGGCCCCTGCAGTGCCCATGCCAATGGCATGGGCACTGCAGGGGCCCCCGTAAGAGGGCCCCACTTTGAATTTCAGTGTCTGCTCAGCAGACAATGAAATTCGCGACGGGTGCTAATGCACCCGTCGCACACCTTCCACTCCGCCGGCTCCATTCGGAGCCGGCTTCATCGTGGAAGGGTGTTTCCCGCTGGGCTGGCGGGCGGCCTTTTGGCGGTCGCCCGCCAGCCCAGTGGGAAACCCAGAATGACCGCCGCGGTCTTTTGACCGCAGTACGGTCTTCTGGCGGTCCCAGCCAGGCCGGCGGCTACCGCCGCCGGCCGGGGTCAGAATGACCCCCATAATGTCATCAATTACATCACATTTTAAATCAATAATGACATCCTTGGTGACATCACATTTCACACCACCTTTGACTTTTTCGGTGACATCACTGATGCGCAAAGTATTCAAAGATGCTGTTTCAGTCATTTCCTTTTGAGCCCCGCCAGTGCCTGTATCGCTGCTGACTGCCACTTAGACAGCAACATTGTAAAAGTTTTTCTTAAATGTGCAATTTGGGTTGCAAAGTATTTTAATTATTAATGATGAATTCGAGTGGCAAACTCTGAATTAATAATATTGTACGTAAAACACCTTTAATTATACATTTAGAAGTGTGTTTTTAATGTGATCTAGTTGTGCCACATTTTCATGAATACAATTGGACTTCTGATGTATTGTTCATTTTTCCCCTGGCCATTCCGCCTCCCAATCAATGTCCCCCTGAGGGTCATCTCTCCCCAAGTCTCTGCAGGCGTCGCGAGGCAGCGGACCCTGTGACGTAGCTGGCTGTCGTCCTTAGAGTGCGCGTGCTACGAACTGAGCTTTCTTCATGTTCCAAGTGATGTCGAGTGTCCCAGGACACCTCCAATGTAGCTCCGCTGTGCGCCTGACAGAAACCATTAGTGTATGTGTCAATAGTTTAAAAAAGTTTCATAATGTTCAGAACCTCCAGACAGAGACACTGCAGAAGCGGCTGGAGTCTTACGCGGAAGGGGGTTGGTAGCACTGCCTTAAAATGGTGACGTGTCAATTGGTAATTGGTTCATGTTGAATTATCTATGATTTTGGGGTGAACCAGAGACTTTCCTTTTCCTCCCGAGACTCTGTCCATTTGTCCTGAGACGTCCCCCTTATCACCCAGAGATGCTGTCAGTTTCCCCTGTGGCTCTGAGAATTTAATATAATTTAGCCTTTTCCTTTGCTAGAATCTCTAATGTTTTTTTCTGTTCAGTTGGGAGTTAGGCTTTTTCTGGTTTCTGATTATGTACTCTGTACCCATGTCTTCATGGCATTTAACTGTTATTCTGCACCACCTGATTATTTTGCAATAAAACATTTTTAAATGTTCCCCGAATATAGGACTCATTTATTGAGTGGTCCCAGTAATTATTTATTACTCTGCTAACTTTATACTGGGCCTGATGTCGAAAAGGGTCTTTTGAATGCAAGATCAAGGGTGTTCAAGCTGAACACCCATAGGTAAATTTTGGGGTGATCTAATTTATGGGGTGCATTAAAATGTGGGTTTCGGGGTTCCGCTTCCATAACACTATGGAAAAGAACACGGAGATGTCTTCCAATTCACGCTATAATCAAAGCTTTTGATGCACATCATGACCAGGCGGACCCCTCCGTGCAAGGAATCAGTATGGCCGCGCTTGTGAGTTTGTGTGGTGAACGGAAGGAGATGGGCGCACACTGCCTCACATCAATGCACAATTCGCCCTCTTGCATTGTGGTAAATGCTGTACAAAGTTTGGGCTTACTTTAATTTTTTTCACCAGAGCTGGTGCAGATAGTGCTGTACATCTCTAGACACGTTTCTGGATTTTATCCATCATTAGTAAAGATCAAAAAAACAATTTAATCGGGGGTTGCTGAGAACGCTGCCACAGTCCCCTCAGGTGTCGGTGCATTGAACGAGCCTTGCAAAACCTGGCTCATGTGTTCACCTAGAGGGGGAAGACTCTGGGCAGAAGGACCAGTTTCATGGAGCAGCCCCAAGATGGTAGCGGGGAGGGTGGAACCACTTGGGGGTACCCTTACCACAAACAGAAGCCAGCCAGACACCGGGGAAGGACCATCTCTCGCAATGCGACCTTGGACTCACCTCTATAGCTCTACAGTAAGAATTGGCCTTGTGTTTCTGACATCTGTAGCTCCCCCCACCCACGTCATATATACCGGGGCCATGACGGCACCAGTCATGTGGATACCCCACTGTGGGACCTTACTCTGACCAGCACCAGGCTGCTGACAGCGTAGCGGATCAATGCCAGATCTCAGCGCTACATTGCTTATGTCAGAGCGAGGTCACAGGATTGGATTTGGTGACAATCGTACAGTTTTAGGCCACTATTCCCAATATTACTGTATTGATACAAGTAGGCTAGTATCGATTGCTTCCTTATATAAGCAAGCACTGTACCCCGGGTTTTGCAGCTTAATAAATAGTTACTAATTAGGGTGAAGAGGGCCCCTCAAACTCCTGGGTCCTGGTGCTACTGCACACGTTGCACTATCGATAGCTACGCTCCTGCTCATGTGACCATCTAACATTCATGCCAACCTCTCTTCTGTTATACACGTAGGCAGAACTTTAAGCAAAGGTTTGGGAGAGAGAGTCTTAAAGTGCCTTAGAATGTATTTCCTCAAATTGAGAAAGTCATTCCACTTTTTAGAAGTCTGAATGCCTTCTCTCTTAGAAGGTGGCGAGTGAATGGCATTCAAAACAGAATACGGACAGTCTTTAGATGAGGAACCTGGCAAAATCCTTCTCACAGTTTTTAATTCTATGAGCAGAATCGGAGGCCAAGAAACCAATGAGATTTGGAAGAGGCCGAATTCAGTATAAGTAAAAGCATGCAGAAACTCTGGAAGATGCCAACACTGAAACTGTCCTTTCATGATCTTTGGAAACAGTCCGCAAACTCCGAAACTGGGAGTGATTTTTCAAACACAATAAATCTCATAGAAGTCTTTAGCTTCCTGCCATTGAGGGATTTGGCCCTTTTGGACTTAAACTGGTCCAAAGTCTAAAATGAGCCAAACTGAAGCATTGCTGAAAGGTCACAAGGTCATTGTTACAAAAGTTCTCTGTTGTTTTTTAAGGGTATACATGCCTGCAGGTACTGGGGCATTCCTTTACTGCCCCGCTACCCAGAATTCCCTGGTTGTGCACCCCTCTTCTAACCCCCAGGTGAAACTTCACTGAGTACTCACTGCCCTCCTCGCTGTCCCCGCTCGACTGACTGACATCCCTGGTGCACCCCCTGTCCCTGCTAACTTCAGTCCACTGATACCACACACAGCTGTCCAGAATCATGGGTCTGGCGCAGCTAAGCGTTCACCTAACCACATCCAACAGGCTTCCCCAATAACTGCCCTTGTGCCCTTCACACTGCCCTCCTCGCTGTCCCGCTCGACTGACTGACATCCCTGGTACACCCCCTGTCCCTGCTAACTTCAGTCCACTGATACCACACACAGCTGTCCAGAATCGTTAGTCTGGCGCAGCTAAGCAATCTTCTACCCACATCCAACAGGCTTCCCCAATAACTGCCCTTGTGCCCTTCACACTGCCCTGCTGCGCTGCCCGCCCACTGCCCAAATCCACACACTGCCGCTTCAGAACATTCTGGTTGTGCCATGGCTTTGAAAAGTGGCTTGTGTCTTTGTGCTAAGATGGTCAGTGGTGAAAGAGAGGGATTGCCACCCTCCCCCCATGGCTGTAGGGGCAAACAAGGAGAGGTGTGGCGTAAGAGCCTGAGCAGCCGACTTCAGAGAGGGGGAACCAGGTTTGAATCTCAGCGCCAGCCCAACATCCTGTGATTCTGGGCAAACCACTTAGGACCTGATTACGACCTAGGTGGAGGGGATTACTCCATCCCAAGTGTGATGGATATCCCGCCCGCTGTATTACAAGATCCTTTATATCCTATGGAACTTGTAATACAGCGGATGGGACATCCGTGACATTTGGGACGGAGTAATCCCCACCACCAAGGTCATAATCAGGCCCTTAATTTCCCTGGTCCTACAATTCAGCGCCTAGAGACCCTTATGGGTGATTTGCTGCACTTTACAAATCCTGGATTATTAAAACGAGGATTTTATTTGGCCCGAAAGACAAGTAATCAAATAAAAGCTGACCACTACTGGATTAGATGTAGCACCCGTTGGCAGGTTTGCACTCATTTCTTGTTGCCCCCCCTGCTGCAGAAGGAACAACATGGATGAAGGTACATGAAGGTGGCATTCAGGTGGTAGGGACACAGAGAGGCAGGGAGGGCACCTAGGCATGCTAGGTGGGCACATTCTGAGATACTCTCATCCAAGCTGGGCCAAGAATCTTTTCAGCAAAGCACATCTGTCTCAGGTTTAACTCTGCACAGCTCAGTGTGTGGGCAGCAGCAAGGGGAAACATCATTACCAGTGTGGTCATTACCACGCAATCCCGTTACCACGCATCCCCTGCAACACATGTGCCTTCACCATGCATGACTGTACCACACACATTTTTACCATATATGCATATGTATATATATATATACATATATATATATATCCCAGCAACGTGTTGTCTAAAAAACAAACGAGAAACCTCGGTGTCTAAAGAAACAACGTACCGTGACTCTAATGCACCAGCGTGTTTATTCAACTTTCAAAACGAAAAGAATCCTGGCGCGTTTCGGAGCCTCCCCTCCTTGTTCACAGGATACAAGTGTACCATACACATTCAATGATTAAATATACACACAATAATACATTGTATTATTGCAATAGACCAGGCTACTGAAAAAATCAAAGGGGCAAAAAGAATACAGACCCTATTTGATAATACAGTTAAAATGAAGGAAGATGGTACCGATGAGATGAGACTCATTGTGACCTATAAGGAGGATACAGCACAGATCAAGAAGATGGTTTCAAAGAATTGGAACATCCTGAGGAGTGATCCTATTATCGGTACTATATTTCAAAGAACACCACAGATTACCTATGGAAGGGGACGTAGTTTTCGTGACATTTTGAGATCTAATGACATCACTACTATCCCTCAAATTAGGGAACACAATTTACAGGGATTTTTTCCATGTGGACATTGCAAAGCTTGCCGTAATAGTGTGATGCGGAAAGAATATCCTACATGTAAACCAGAAAACTTAAGACAGATTAAGCAGTTTTTGACATGCAGTACTCCATTTACTATCTATGTTAGAATGCCCTTGCCATCGGTGGTATGTGTGAAGCACTAAACATAGTGTGAAAAAAAGCATTCTTGATCATATGAGAGCTATTGCAACCAAGGACTCACATTATCCAGTAGCTAGACATTTTCAGGACAAACACAATTCTGATAATTCTTTGCTGTCATACTTTGGCATTGAGCATGTGCCATCTTATCATAGAGACGGGAATAGAGAATTAACCCTACGCAAAAAAGAATCCAGAAATATTCTGATTTGGAAACTAAGATGCCTAAGGGATTGAACACGGGTGAGGAATTAAATACTCACCTGTATGAGGATTAATGGCTTGCTGATTTCTGAAATTATTCTTTGATAATGTGATTTTAAATAGTGGAGTAAATTATTGGAGTTCGATATGTCATGGATTGTATAATATACATAGAGGTTTTGGGGTTTGGATGGTTATCTATTTGATTAGGATTTTTTAATAAGTTTATTTTATATTTTATGTTCTTACAGGAAGAAGGGGGCCAGATGGATATTATATGGATTTCCTTTATCTTCACTCGTTCTCTTCTATGTCTAACCACACGTGTTGCACTGGGTGTCTTGTAGACAGATAAGGATGATTTGCATATTTGTTTTCTTTTTTTTGTTCTTTTACTACATGTTGAGTAATTATATTATAGTTTAATGTGACATCAAATCAACAAACAGGCTAAGATTATAGATTTTCTGAAGGAGATTTGGGATTTTTGACAATTTATTTATTATACAGTGTAAGCTGGTTAAAGGGTTGATGTGATCTATTTTTATATGTATCAATGCATTGGCTTGAGGAGGAATGATAATTTATCTAACTACATATGTAAGCCTTGCTTGTTAAAGATGCATTATAGATTTCCAGTGTTTTTGCATTTTCCCTTTACTTAGGTTTTGAATACTTTATACCAATGTATTATCCATGGATTTTATTTCTACTTTTGTATTCATTCTAAAACGATAAGCCACACTGTGATTAACAATTCTATTCTGTTTCTTTTCCCATCTTCTTTTTGGTCCTGTTTCTATGTGACTGAATACATTTTATTTAACTGCTAATGATTGGATATGTAATACACATGACCAAGGTTGCGGAGACAGCCGAAACGCGTTGTGTGATTAAAGCTCACCGCTTTCTTTTCTGTCGGAACTCCTTCAGGTGCGTATTTCATTGTTTATATTTTTGGACTGATATATATATATATGTGTATATATATATATATATATATATATATATATATATATATATATATATATATATATATATATATATTTAGGTGGGTAAATATATATATATATATATATATTTTTTTTTTTATATAGGTGGGTAAGGGTTTTTGGGTGGCAAGGGAAGTTTTAGGGTCGGTAATGGTATTTGGATGGCAAGGGTATTTTGGGGTTTAGGGTGGGTAAGAGTATTTGGGTGGCAATGGTATTTTTAGGGTTTTGGCTGGGTAAGGGTATTTGGGTGGGAAGGGTCTTTTTATGGTTTAAGGTGGGTGCGTTTTGGGGTTGGGGTTGTTAAGGTTATATTTCTGTGTGTGTGTGTAAAATAGGTTTTCATTTACCTTTAATATACTTATTGTTTTTTTTGTAATGGTATGGCTGCTAAAGGGATATGTGTAGAAAAGGCATGCATGATAAAGGCAAATGCGTGGTAATGGTCGCGTTGTAAAGGCATGTGCGGTAACGGAATGTGTGGTTTGGTTGTACAACCCTAGCAAGATGCCATTCTACATCTAACAGTGACTTCGAACCGAAGCCCTCATTCATGTGTGAACCAAGTATGAATCCCACAAAGTGTGGAAACAAGGCCATTAAATACCTGCCACAGAAGATGGATGCAGGCATGAAAGTTCTACCCAGCAGGATGGCACACAGCGTGGACCTTCTCTTTATCATTGTACGGTTCATGCGAGTATAATGCTGGAAGGCAGCCACATGGATGTCCTGTAATACCAAAACTATTCTACTGACATGCAGGCACCTGAGCAGAATCTGTTGTGGATCCTGTAATTCCTGTCGCACAGAGGTGTCTGATTTAATCCCCTTCAGGTGGGGGATTAATTTGTTGTGACTTCTTTGCGGTAATCACATTCATTAAAGAGGCAGGTGCAGGCCAAGACGGTCTTGGGGCAGAATGGAGCACTCACGTCAGCCACCTTCTGCTCCAATTCCCAGGCCGGTCGAGTCCCCAAGTTCAATTCAGAGTCTGTCGCTCTTCGTATTCACAGCAGGCTGGTCTCGCTTGACCTTTCTAATTGACATTAGGAAGCAATCAGATTCCCTTATGCCCTGGATGTGTCCAGTTAAGACGTGTTCAAGTGTCCTTGATAACAACACCCCGGCAGTATGTCTGGGTGCATGAGCATCCGTAATGCAGTGAATCAGTGAAGTGGCGCACTGGCAAACCCTCTGAACGTGGATGCCCCGGACTGAGAAGTGGACTAAGGGTGTCCCTACCTCCCCGAGCATCTCAAGATTCAAGCCCACTTGGTGGCTCACCCTGACTGGACCTGAAGTCCCCACAAGCAGCCTCTTTGCAACCAGACCGATCCCCATTGACTAACTTTGGGCACCCGACTCCATACCATACCTCTGCAACCGGCGGCCCCGGTGCTGCCCGCTGTGACCTGTTGGTGTGGCCTTGACCCTTGCCCAATGCCTACCTTAAGTCCCGGAGATTGGTCCTGTAAGTTACTGTACTATACCTGTTTGCCATACTTGTTTTCCCTCCAGAGGATAACATTGCAGCTTTCAAGAATTGTACTGTAGACTTTTTCAAACTATAAAAACTTTTCTTGCAAAACGTACTTACCTGATCGTATTGATTGCGGCGCCAAAACATATATAAAGATACTTGTTATTTTTGGAAATTGGTGTGGATCTCCTTATTGTGTAATCTGCAGATGTTTACAGACCTGTAACTTTGCCAAAATTCTCACAGTGTGAAGAGGGGGCAGGGCCTTGGGGGGGGTGTGACCTTGTGCCGAGAAGCACCTAAGAGGCACTTTTACCCTCACCCCAGCCCCAAACCCCATCCTCTAAAAAAATAAAAACAAAAGCTTGCTGATGCTGCTTTTGATGTTGTGGGTTGTTTTTAAACCCATTAATGGACATCAGCCTTTAAAAACCACTGGATCCTCAGCAGGTGACCATGTGCGGTGCGCCAATATCCTGTGTCACACGGTGGCACCGTGTGAGTTGGCAGGTCTGTGCCTAACACTCCTCTCTGATAAGCCTAAGGCTGCTCGACCACACTACCAAACACAGCAGTAATAAAATCTGATGGATTTCAGTCTTGTGTAGATTACACATAGTAAATGTAATTTGCCACATTTATTTAATGACTCTTTGCATAATATTTGTTCCCTTCACCCTCCAGCATTAAGCGCAAAGTGCTCTATTAGTAATTCAAATGTCATTAACACATATTTTATATTATTTGGAATTATTATAACGTTTACGAAAATGTTGTCTTATGCTTTCTGAATTCACCCAGAGACAGGAAGAGCAGGGTGGTGGAACAAAGAGGCTTGAGGTGAAATCAAGACCAGGCGACCTTGGTATTTATGAGATAAAGAGACAGGAAGTGCAGGTGGTGGAAGAAAAAGGGATGTGGTGCAACCAAGACCAGGCGACCTTGGTATTCATGAGATAAAGAAACAGGAAGTGCAGGGTGGTGGAAGAAAGAGGCATGAGATGGAATCAGGACCAGGTGGCCTTGGTATTCATGAGATAAAGAGAGAGGAAGTGTAGGCGGTGGAAGACAGAGTCTTTAGGTGGAATCAATACCAGGCAGCCTTAGTATTCATGAGATAAAGAGACAGGAAGTGTAGGGTCGTGGAAAAAAGAGGCATGTGGTGGAATCAGGACCAGGCGGCCTTGGTATTCATAGGATAAGGAGACAAGAAGTGCAGGGTGGTGGAAGAAAGGCATGAGAAGGAATCAGGACCAGGTGGCCTTGGTATTCATGAGATAAAGATACAGGAAGTGCAGGGTGGTGGAAGAAAGAGGCTTTAGGTGGAATCAAGACCAAGCGGCCTTTGGATTAATGACATAAAGAGACAGGAAGTGATGGTTGGTGAGAGAGAGGCATGAAGTGGAATGATAAGCAGATAGCTTCAGTATTCCTGAGTTAATGAGGCAGGAAGTGTACGGTAGAGTAGTAAAGAGGCATGAGATGGAATCAAGAAGACAAAAGAGGCATGAGATGGAATCAAGAAGACATCCTTGGGATTCATGAGATAAAGAGACAGGCAGTGTAGGGCGGTGTAGGACGGTGGAAGAAAGAGGCATGAGATGGAATCAAGAAGACATCCTTGGGATTCATGAGATAAAGAGACAGGCAGTGTAGGGCGGTGTAGGGCGGTGGACGAAAGAGGCATGAGATGGAATCAAGAAGACATCCTTGGGATTCATGAGATAAAGAGACAGGCAGTGTCGGGCGGTGGAAGAAAGAGGCATGAGATGGAATCAAGAAGACATCCTTGGGATTCATGAGATAAAGAGACAGGCAGTGTCGGGCGGTGGAAGAAAGAGGCATGAGATGGAATCAAGAAGACATCCTTGGGATTCATGAGATAAAGAGACCGGAAGTGTCGGGCGGTGGAAGAAAGAGGCATGAGATGGAATCAAGAAGACATCCTTGGGATTCATGAGATAAAGAGACCGGAAGTGTCGGGCGGTGGAAGAAAGAGGCATGAGATGGAATCAAGAAGACATCCTTGGGATTCATGAGATAAAGAGACCGGAAGTGTCGGGCGGTGGAAGAAAGAGGCATGAGATGGAATCAAGAAGACATCCTTGGGATTCATGAGATAAAGAGACCGGAAGTGTCGGGCGGTGGAAGAAAGAGGCATGAGATGGAATCAAGAAGACATCCTTGGGATTCATGAGATAAAGAGACAGGCAGTGTAGGGCAGTGTAGGGCGGTGGAAGAAAGAGGCATGAGATGGAATCAAGAAGACATCCTTGGGATTCTGTTGCGCCAGTGGGGAGCGTCATTAAAAAAATATTTTTTTTTAAATGACGCTCTGTGAGTAGCCATTGAAAAGAAGGGGTGCGGGCCCCAGGAGCGGTGAACTACACAAGAAGAGAGGTCTTGGCATCACTCAGGCATTTACAGTGAGTAACAAACTGACGTCGCGTGCACGAGCAGACTTGTCCCACGCGCTACAATGACGTCATCGTTATAAGAGTTCAGAGGACATGCCCCCCACCCCCAGCACAAACAGGACCCGGCCGCCCACCACCTCACCTCCTATGAGACCCACAGGTACAAGCACCGAGTGGTGCATCTCTCAAGAATATGTGTGTCCTTGCACTAAACAAAAAAACACAACCGATTTAAGGGGTGTAAAAAGAAAATAGTAAAACATCTACACCGGACTAAACTCATCAACACACTCACGAGAGCGGAAATAGGAATGTGACCACCTCAAACACTTCTACTAGAAGATATTCGGGGACGACAGCGAGGTGTTTAATCTAGTGTCCTGTCCCCGCGCAAAATCTTATTTTACACAGGCTCGATGACAACCCATGACATTGGATTGTTTGCGCATTGGCTTTGGGCTGTTTATTTTCAGTAACATCAGACAGAAATTGAAAAATGGATAAAACTCTGAAAATGGCATTTGTGCCTCTCTGGAGATGCGCTTCAGTCCGTTTTCTATGTCTCTGCCCAGCATTGACCATTGGACGAGTCACCCCCTCAGACCTCCATTTAGAAGATTAGGCTGAGGTCTTTTAAAACTGTTTTAATTGTAGTGACGCGTAGACACAGCCTGCTTTTCTTAAACACACGAAGCTCGCAGAACCTACATTTATGGTGGCGAGAAGGTTAGACTAGAACTTGCACAAGAAGGCAGGAATGAGATGGGCAAAGTCAACTCAATTTTTATGCGATTAAACTTTCTGAGGAAACGTAATCTAGCAGGATTTATCTCAGCACTCCTTGTGGGAGAAAATGTAGTAATTGTGCTAACACTGTGGTTTAGTTTGTGTGACAGATTGTTCTAAATAGACACAGAATATTTATTATTTTGGATTATAATTCCTCCAGTTCATTTATTAGAATTCAAAGTCATTATTTTTCTAAATACTTATGTTTAAAATGTGTCTGTTGAGCATTATGACGAATGTTTTGAGTGTTTTGGCGATGTACGAGCTGTGAAGCTTTTAATAAACTACCAAAAGCATTATTTTTCTTTTTCTTCTGAGAAGCTGCCAGTTTAGGCGCCAGAAACGCCCGCTCTCTCACGAGCAGTGCAACAAGCGCAGTGGTGTGTGTGTGTGTGTGTGTGTGGGGGGGGTGGGGGGGTGTTCTTGTGCATTCACACAAACAGGGCCTCTTGGTACCTGCTGAAAAGCAAACGGTGGCCATGAACTGGGTGCAGTAGGAGTCTCGGATCCCTGGGTCCCGCTGCACCGCACCGGCTGCACTATTGCAACATATGCCCCCGCCTTCCATGCTGCCCACGTGTTCCCAGTCCAGCAGAATCTCATTAAGGTGTGACGTCTGCTGCCCCCCAACAACTTTACAACTATTTCTGGCTCTAGCAAAGCACCCTAAAACTGCCCGGCACCATCAGCACAACCAACCAGTGAAACAATAAACCTGCGAATCGGTCAAAACAACATCAGAGAAGCTCTGGTAGAGCTGAAGTCCACCTGCCAGATGTTCTTGCGTGGTGGAATCCCACCGGAGTCAGTGCCAGAAGCAGCCTTCGCCGGATGTCCCCGACACGTCTGAAGATCCTCTCGGATCTTGGACAAAATCCCTTAATGTCTCTACTAAGGTCCAAAACCTCAGGAAATATTGTCCTCTCGGTTCAGCGTCTCCCATCTCTTTCCAGGGAGCAGGAACGTGGGGCTGGTGCAGGTTGGACATCTGCAGCACTTCTCTCCTGATATGAGGTCTTTCCATTTTTCCCCAGAGGGTTCTTCAGGGCTTCCACAAACATAACCTTGACTATTCCCTGAGAAAGCTCCTTTGATACACTGTGGAGCCGCCCTTCTCTCGGGGGAGGATGGAGGTATCATTTGTGGAATCATCTCTGTGTTTTCCTTCATCTGAGTATTTCCCCACTGCTGTATATCACCAGAAGCACCAGAATCAGTATCTGCAGTTCTGCTTCGGTCATGTCATGCAGCCGCCCCCCTAGTACCAGCACCAGATTGCTGCTCCTGTGCAGCCCTATCACAAGTACAGCGCCTCACTCCGGAACTCTTTTACCCGCCACATGGATCCCTCACCCATGGGCGATGCTATGGAGTCACGTAATCCCTAGCAATATCCTTGGGCCTGAGCCCTGCATAGGTTTCTGAGACCCGCCTGTAGGAAACAGGAGAAAGCAAAACTGGAATGTGTGAGAGTTGGCTACACCAGCTACAGGGTGAGGCAGGACACACAGTTGTGTATTTGTGGTGCTGGGAGGAAGAGGAGAAGGGACACCCCATAAGAAACGGGACGAGAAAGGAGGCTCTGGGCATTTCACTTTGGTTGAACTGGAACCAGATTTCCAGAACTTGTGTGGTAATGTCTGTGTGTGCACTACATGTGCCATGTTCTAGATACTCATCAGATACTGACTTTGTCCTATCTAACCACTCCACATTATAGCTAAATCCTGAGCATTGTTCAAGAAAGACATTTTCACTAATGTTTTGGGCAAGGGGTTCATACAGATTAAATGCCCATGTCAAGGTTGTTGAAATTCGACACGAACAGTTCTGACAAATGTGTGCTTTGATGTGTTTTCTGAGGCTGCACATGTTAAAAGAGTGCTCATGAACATCTTACTTTTTTTTGTTTTGTTTTTTAAATGACATTTTTAATCAATCTGTTAAAGGACACTGTGCTGAATGTATTGGAATGTATTCAAATATTTCATAAGATGTGGGAGCATCAATTGAGTAGGGCCCCCCACTATTCATTGAGAAATAATTACAATTGTTCATTATTACAGTGCTGCCTCTTTTTTTCTTTATTTACTTATATTGGTCTAGCCTCACTGTTTAATGAGCAAACCTCTGAGTTGTTTAAAAAAGTTATTAAAAATGACATTTTCAAAATTGTAATTTCAAATCCAATTTTACAATTAAAGAGGATTTTTAATTGCAATTTCGTAGATACCAAGCATGAAACGCTGATTAGTTCCCAGTCAAAATTTAGTATTTATTAAATGTTATAAGGTAACTCAATGTTATCCTAGGGGACAGTTAGCCCGTACAGTAGTCAATACCGAATTTAGGAGTTTTTCACTACCAGGACATGTAAAACCTAAAAGTACATGTTCAACCTTTTAAGTACAATGCACCTTGCGCTATGGGTGACCATGGCCTACCTTAGGGGTGTCTTATATGGAATAAAAGGGGAGTTTGAGACTTGGCAAGGATTTATATTGTCAAGACGAATTTATAGTTTAAAACTACATTCAGGCTGCAATGGCCGGCCTGGGACATGTTTTAGGGGGCTATTATGTGGGTGGCACAATAAGTACAGCAAGCCCACTGGTAGCATTTCATTTACAGGCCCTTAGTATGTGGTATACCACTCTTCAAAGGACTTACAAGTAAATTAAATGTGCCAATTAGGTGCAAGTGCATTTTACCATGTTTAGGAAGTGAGCACAAGCACTTTAGCACTGGTCAGTCGTGGTAAAGTGCACAGCATCCTAGGGCCAACAAAAACAAATTTGGGTGAACAAATGGATGGAAAAGGGCAAAAAGGCTGGTGGAGACCCTGCAGAGAGAGCCTAGTCGAACAATTAGTAAATCATGTAGGGGTGACTATGCCCGCCCAAGTGTTGTTAATCGTATCTCTGGGCATGACGTCTTCTGCTGAAACCAGGACATTTTCATGTGGCTACTAACATGAAGTGACTGAAAACCAACAAAAATGTACAAGTCATTAATGTGAAAGAACCATCACCACGTTTTTTAAAGAAACCATGACAAAATCAAAGATTCTGCTTGAACCCCTACCAGAAAACCATGCAAAAAAATAAAATAAATAACACAACCGTGAAAGAACTCAAACACCGCTGTTACCTCTTGTATTGTTAATATATGTATTTCTTTGTTGAAAGAAAAAAAAGAAATGTACAAAAACAGTATCCAGTGAACCATCACCCAACATCTGTGGTAGAGCTGTGTGTACCCTAACCCCATTTTTAACAATTAATCTGAGTGTCAGCTATCCCATTTGAACATGATCAGAAAATCTGAATGCCCTTTAGCCTGTGTATTTCAAGCCAGCAAGAGAGGTCGCATGCACAACTGCCCCGCGGGCACCATCTTGGAATAGGTTTGTGTGAAAGAATAGTATAGAACCTGCTAATCACTCTTAGCCTGAAGTAAAATAACCTCCACCTCATCCCTATAGAAAGGATCAGTGAATGAACCCTAAAAAAATATTTGAGTGTGTTTGAGAATTACTTGTGTATCCTGCAGAGGAATCATTGTGCCCAATAGTTCCAAATAATTCAAGCACGCAAAATAACATATCCCTGGCTGAATGAAAGTGACAAGCTGTAGGCTACTTGTTTTAAACCTAAAACATACTGATAGATATTGTGAAGAGACTTCAGTGTGTGCTTGACCAATGATTCAAAATGTCCTGTCCCTGAGTTGAAGTGGTATACTATAACCTAGTTATCTTGGAAAGGTAAATCTGGAATGGAAATCCTGGACCATAGTGGTGTTAACATCAGAGCTATGTTCACAAAAAACATGACATTTCCAGTCTGTCATTTAACCCTGCAAGTTGAAGAGTGTTTAAACATTTGATCTACATGATTTCTTTTTGTAACAGTCTTTTGTTAGTGTCCACTTTAGGAGTTGTCAAGAGTGAGGGCTCGAGTTGGAACTCAGCAGATGGGTTACTCTGTCACAACAGTGACAGATATCCCATCCGCTGTAATCTAAATCCCATTATCTTATATGGGATTTATATTTCCGCAGACGGGATATCTGTGACAAATATCCTATCTGCTGTATTATGGTCTCCATGGGCTATAATGGGATTGTAATACTGCGGACTGGATATCCGCCACTTTTGTGACAGAGTAACTCCCTCCTCAAACTCTAAATCAGGTTCTAATTTTTGAACCTGGAATCTCAATTGGCTGATGTCATGCTTCTGTTCATGCCAATGCATGGCTACACTTGATTCATGTTGTGATTTCTTGTGCTGTTTGTGCTCAGAAATATGTTTTCATATTTCTTTTTGGTTTACCGATGTACAATTTTCCGTGTGGATATTTCAGTGCATATATGTTCTATTACTTAACTTATAAAGCACATGGCTACCTGGAGGCCTCCCAGCGCTAAAGGGAGATCCCCTGGCTAAGAAGGAGAGACGGCTAGGTCTAGAATAGCCAGGTTTTAAGTGCCTTTCGAAAATTACATTTGTATTCATATATACGATTCACTGGCACAAAATGCAGAATATTTCACTCTGATCTTGTGTCCTTTCGAAGGACGTGTAATAGTGTTACCACGAACCACATTGTTACAATGAGCACAATTTTTACAGTTTCTGGTACCTTGTAGTTGATTATTTCATATTTTGTTTCAGAATAAGAAGCGCCGGTTTTGACGATCATACCATAAGGTTGTGCATCGTGGGACCGTTCCCCCCACTTTGGATAGGAGTTGTGTTCAGTTTTGCATATGGATGGAATACACTAAAGAACCTGCATGCCAAAAAAGGAGATAAACATTTACAATAAAGCCTAATTAAATAATTGGAAGTGCAATTTCAGGAACTTTGGAAAGTCAACATAGTGCAAATAGCACATGGGTCTCAGCATTGCAAGCTTCACTCACTCAAGAAGGGCATCCAGGATGGACATTGTGGGTTTCACACACACAAATTTCAGTCACATGGGTCCAGGTTTCACAACTTGTCTGGTGCTAAGGCCCTGAGTGGAGAGCAGTGTTACAAGGGGGCGTGGCCTGCCCTGGCTGACCCCAGAGCTGCAACACAACCTCACAGGAAGTACCCTTTAATAAAAATAAACACAAAGAAACACAAAGGATACTGTCAGATACCATCTTTGCTGCTACAGTTCCTAAGATGTTATTTATTCAAATGTAATGACTAAATTATCCCCATTGGGCACTTGTCTGTTCAGCTGTAGTGCGGGCAAAGAGTCAAGGTGATTCCTACTTTGAAAGTTACCTTGTCAGGTGTATTATAGTTTATCACCCAAGATTATGGTACTAATTAAAGTGTTACCTACCTTGCAGTCTTCAATCTTTGCTTATTTTGTGTTCTATTCTCAATTTATGAATTTGTTTTTTGAATGATTACATTTTACGTTCCTAAGTCGCGGCCTTAGCCTCATAGCCGCGCCTCTTACGGAAAGTTCATGGTTATTCTTCCTAAGCCATGCCCCCTTTCGAGTCCCATCCACCTTGAAACACAAGTGGAGAGGTGCCTTGGACCTGATGTTGTGACAGTGAAGTGAACCCCTGTGCCATGTCCACGTGTGGGTGATGAGATAAAAGTGAGGTACAGGGGAAAGCGTGGCACACAGAGGTAGACGGTCAGGAGGCAGTTGGGTAGCAGAGGGCTGTAGGTCCAGGGTGGTATTGGAGCACAAAGGGAGTGAGATAAGTGAAGTGGAGCGGGAGAAACTGGAGATTATCCATGGATGCACAGGGATAGAAGGACCATAGGATCTGGTGCTCCAGGAAGAACATGGGGCGAACCATTCAGAAAGACACAAAGGTAAAATGGGCGGGGAGAACCGAGGTCACAATCTTAGAAGCTCTTCTAAGCCAGAAGAGGACATGTGGCCACATAGGTAGAGCAGGGGCTGGTAAGAAATATTGCTGTTTCTAACTGATGTAAGATCAGGATGGTGGAGAACATAGGGGGTCATTATGACCCTGGCAGTCAGTGGAATAGTGGCAGTAGTACCACCAACAGGCTGGCGGTACATACCGCCATATTGTGACATTGGCTGTTTGGCAAAAGCCAAACCGCCAATGTCCCACTCCGACCACCAGGGCGGTAATGACCGCCGGGCTGGAGACTACAGTCTCCAGCCTGGAAGCCGTCACCAGGCCGCCCACGGCATTATGACCCCGTCCACTGCCATGGTTTCCGTGGCTTCTGTACCGCCACAAAAACCATGGCGGTAGGCACTATCAGTGCCAGGGAATTCCTTCCCTAGCACTGATAGAGGTCTCCCCTGCCCCTCTACCCCTCCCCAGAGTCCTCCCTCACCCTCCCCCTCCCGACCCCCCGACTTACACACACCTACACACGCATACATGCACACTCATACACACACGCATATCCACATTCACCCACGCATTCATGCATTCACACACAAACAGCAAAACTCACTAACATACATTCTAGCACACACGCAATCACACGACACAACATACACGTATACCCACACCCATTTATGCACACATGCATAACACATGCCTCACACCCGCATGCACACATACAAACACAGACACACACACCCCCACACACACAGACACAACACCCCGCACCCCCCCCCCCTGTTGGAGCACCCGACTTACCTGTATGCAGGGGGTCCTCCGGCAGGAGATCGGAAGCAGCGCTGCTGTCAGGAGCAGCGTCCCTCAGCGCAACACCGGCAGGCCGTATCATGGCTCATGATACGGTCAGCGGTGTTCTACTGTCGTGGCGCTGCTGCTTACCGCTGTCTGCTGCCACGACCATAGCTGGAATTCCGCCAGCCTTCTGGCGGAATTCCGGCTACGGTCATAATATGGCGGACAGTAGGTAGCCACGGCGATGGTCTTTTGGAGGCCGTCGCTGTGGCGGTATGCGGCATTTACTGCCTAGGTCATAATGGGGACCATAATGTCTGAGTTTGGAATTAAGGCCCAAATTTAAGAGGGCATAGTACCAACCAGTGCCACATTAGCGTCATTATTTTTTATGCTAATTTGGCAATAGCATGGCAAAAACGCCACACCACTTTTAGAAAGTGGCGCAATGCACACATTTCACCGTTTTGTAAACTCTTGCGCCACATTATGGCTGCGTCAGGTATGATGTATGCAAGGGGTGGCCTTCCCACATTAAGGGGACCCGCAAAAATGGCACAGTGGAATCTCTGAGATTCCACTGCACCATTTTTAGAAGCATTTTCAATGCCTGAACAGAGCTGGCATTAAAACGAGGCGCACCATTATTTTAAATAGGCCTCTATGTACGTTGCAGGATTAGCTCCTAAATTTTTGGTGCTAATCCTACAAGGTACAACTATAGTCTCATAATTTTTTACGCTATAGTCCCTAACCTGCGCCATGGTGCGCCGTATGTTAAATACAGCACACACATGGTCCCGTTAGGGGTGCGAAATGGACCGCAACAAAAGTGGTGCTTTATTATATGAAGTGTTACTTATCTTAAATATGGGCCTAAATTTCCAGATTATATATTTTTGAGGGAAGGGCTACTGGAAAGAATTGTGCAGCCAATGGGTCCCAGTTCACCGGTCAGTGCATCATGGGCCATTTAGGGGTCACCATGGGTCGCAGCTGCGACCCCTGGCTTGCCCCTTGCAACCCCTGGCACTACCTTTATGACCCCTGGCGTCAGATGTGGCAAAATCAGTGCCAGGAACACAGCGGCAGCGCCTCCGTTTGGACATAGGTTGGGGCTGCACTTTCCTGGTGTTCTGTATTTTTTTTCATTACACACATTTTTGTAATATTATTCAGTATTTTTGTAATAGAAATGGAGAACAGTTTGCTCGCATATGACATTCTCTGGCAGCTGATGTGAGTGAAAACTGCCTTCAAATCCATGAGGTATGCATGATTGCGGGTGAGAGTGCGTTCATGAGAGTGACGCTGTGTGCATGTGTGAGTTTGAGTGTGTATGTCAGGGGGCGTGGCGTGTGCTGTCACTTCTGCTACCCCTGCAGTTTTGGTGAACTGACGCCCACGCAAGGCACGAAGGAGTACTTAATGTAAGCTGGTGTCATTTACTCGAGGATATCTCTTTCTCACCTTGAAGTGAGCGGCCACGTGCAGAAGTTTCATCATTTGTCAAAAGATGGCATCGCCCTTATCAATAACTTGAACTGGAGGAAGTGACGTCAAGTTAGATTGCATTTTGGGGGGAAGGCTAACGTCCCAGCACATGCATGTGCGTGTGTGTGATCACTTGGAAGATGGAAAGTTGGGTTGGGTGATTGGGGAGTTTGGCAGCTGGAAGCTGGATTTAGGATTGTCAGATCGACGGTTCCCCCTCTGAGTACTGGTAGATGTTACCCAAAAAAGTACCCTTGGGATTTTACCAGCTGCTCTCCTGCTTCCCGACACCGTCTGTCAGTCAGTCTCAAACCCTTCCCTCGCCAGGTCCATTCACTGCCCCCCCCCCAGTGGGAGATGTATCAGTAGTCCGTCCTCTCTTTTTACTCACGTGGAAACAATTTACTAATGAATTCATTCTACTCAACCACATAATGTGTAATTATCAAGGGCTTTCAATCGTTCACACTTGGGTAAAGCACGGCACATTCTGTAATTGCGTTCACTGTGTATGTCCTGGCATTAATAATATATGTAAGAACAGTAATGCGCCCTGAAGTCCTCATGAGCGGGGGAGGAGCTGTCTGTCAGTTGCGCCTGCAGAAGAGGCGGGGCCAGGACGCCCAGAGCACAGAGGCTCAGGTGAGCGGGGCCCACGCCCAGGGCGCCTACCGGGGAGGGGCGCACAGGTAGCTGAACTCCTGAGCCGCCTTGAGTAAATCATTCACTCCAGACGCCTGTGAGGTCATTGCCTCCAAGCTGTGTGTGTAAATCATGTTTTCTTTCATTTTATTAGACTCCTTAAATTACCACGCACACTGCCCCTCACAGGGACTCTCACCTCCAGTTTTTGCAACTGAATGGGTGATTGTGTGTGGGGGGGTGCAAATGTGGGTCCACAGGTGGTCACTGCTCTGAGGTATTATGACATGACCTGTGAGCACAACCACCTTCCCAGGGGTGTAACAGAGTCTCCCGCAGCCCCCCACCCCGGGGGATGGGGGGGACAGGCTTATACATAATGGAGGGGGCCCCCTGCATATCTTGGTGGGCGGGTGGGCGGGCTGCTGCTTCTCCCCCACTAGGGTGGCCAGTGGGAGCGGACGGATGGGGAACACACTTGAGGGGGGGGGGGGGGACAGGCAACAAATCTAGTTTCGCCCGGGAAGCTGTCAGAGGAAAGGCCGGCCCTGGACAGAGCACGGAGGGCATCGGGGTGGAACTTTACTCTGCACAGATTCACTTATCTTCACCCCACACCACTGAATCCAATCCACCCCGCACCAGTCCAATCCACACCACTCCAATCCACTACAAGGCACCCCACACCAATCCTATCCACCAACCCCACTCCCATCCAATCCACCCACTCCAGTGCAATCCACCCCACTCCAATCCACCCCACCCAACTCCAGTCCAATCCACCCCACACCAATCTTTTCCAACCCGCACCAGTCCAATCAACCCCACACCAGTCCAATCCACCCCGCACCAGTCCAATCCACACCACTCCAATCCACTTCAAGCCACCCCACACCAATCCAATCCACCAACCCAACTCCTATCCAATCCACCCACTCCAGTGCAATCCACCCGACTCCAATCCACCCCACTACAATCCAATCCACCCCACCCAACTCCAGTCCAATCCACCCCACACCAATCCATTCCAACCCGCACCAGTGCAATCCACCCCACAGCAGTCCAGTCCACCCCGCACCAACCCAATCCACCCGAACCAATTCAATCCACCCGCACCGGTCCAATCCACCATCCAGCACCCACACCAGTCCAATCCACCCCACACCAGTCCAATCCACCCTGCACCAACCCAATTCACCCCACACCAATCCAATCCACCCCGCACCTGTCCAATCCACCCTGCACCAATACAATCAACCCCCAATCCAATCCACCCACACTAATCCAATCCACCCAGCACCAGTCCAATCCACCCAGCACCAGTCCAATCCATTTCCCCAAATTCACCCCTCTCAAGTCCACCCGACAATCCACACCACTCCAATCCACTCACCCCAATCCAATCCAGTCCAATATACCACACTCCAGTATACCCCACAATCCACACCACTCCAATCCACTCTCCCCAATCCACTCCACTATACCACTCTCTAAACCACCGACAATCCACACCAGTCCAATCTAATCACCAATCTACTCCAATATACCACACTCAAATCCGCCCCACAATCCACACCCCTCCAGTCACTTATCTTCACCCCACACCACTGAATCCAATCCACCCACTCCAGTGCAATCCACCCCACTCCAATCCACCCCACTACAATCCAATCCACCCCACCCAACTCCAGTCCAATCCACCCCACACCAATCCATTCCAACCCGCACCAGTCCAATCCACCCCACAGCAGTCCAGTCCACCCCGCACCAACCCAATCCACCCCGAACCAATTCAATCCACCCGCACCAGTCCAATCCACCATGCAGCACCCACACCAGTCCAATCCACCCCACACCAGTCCAATCCACCCTGCACCAACCCAATTCACCCCACACCAATCCAATCCACCCCGCACCGGTCCAATCCACCCTGCACCAATACAATCCACCCCCAATCCAATCCACCCACACTAATCCAATCCACCCAGCACCAGTCCATTCCACCCAGCACCAGTCCAATCCATTCCCCCAAATTCACCCCTCTCCAATCGACCCGACAATCCACACCACTCCAATCCACTCACCCCAATCCAATCCAGTCCAATATACCACACTCCAGCATACCCCACAATCCACACCACTCCAATCCACTCTCCCCAATCCACTCCACTATACCACTCTCTAAACCACCCGACAATCCACACCACTCCAATCTAATTACCAATCTACTCCAATATACCACACTCCAATCCACCCGATAATCCACACCACTCCAATATACCACACTCCAATCCGCCCCACAATCCACACCCCTCCAGTCACTTATCTTCACCCCACACCACTGAATCCAATCCACCCCACACCAGTCCAATCCACCCCGCACCAATCCAATCCACCCCACTACAATCCAATCTACACCACTCCAATCCACTACAAGCCACCCCACCCCAATCCAATCCAACAACCCCACTCCTATCCAATCCACCCACTCCAGTGCAATCCACCCCACTCCAATCCAATCCACCCCACCCAACTCCAGTCCAATCCACCCCACACCAGTCAAATCCACCCCGCACAAATCCATCGCAACCCGCACCAGTCCAATCCACCCTGCACCAGTCCAATCCACTCCGCACCAATCCAATCCACCCCGAACCAGTCAAATCCACCGCACCAGTCCAATCCACCTGCACCAATCCAATCACCCCTGCACCAGTCCAATCCACCCTGCACCAGTCCAATCCACCCTGCACCAATCCAATCCAACCTGCATCAATCCAATCCACCCGCACCAATCCAATCCATCCCACTCCAAAAATCTACCCATTCAATCCTATTCCAATCCATTCTAATCCACCCAAATGCAATCTGCCCTACTCCAATCCCCCCCATCTCGCCCCAATCAAATCTATTCCAATCAATCCATCCCACACCAATCAAGTTCACCCTACCCCACTCGCCCACCCCACCTTCATGCAATCCACCCCAATCAAATCCACATCACTCCAATCCAACCCACTCCACTCTATCCAATCCACATCACTCCAATCCAATCCACTCCACTCTACCCAATCCACATCACTCCAATCCAATCCACTCCACTCTATCCAATCCACATCAATCCAATCCAATCCACCCCACTGCAATCCAATCCATCCCACTCCACTCAACTCTAATCCACCCCACCCCACTCCATTCTACTCCACTCCACCGCACTACAATCCACCCCATTCCAATCCACCGCTCCAATCCAATCTACCCCATCCAATGCCCCATTCCAATCCAGTCCACACAACTCAAATACATGCCACTCCATTCCAGTTATCCCACTCCAATCCAGCCCAATCCTGTCCAATCCATTCCAATCCTATTCACTCATCTAATCTACCCCACTCAATCCAATTCACCTCTCTCAATCCACCCCAATCAAATCCACCCCAATCCAATCAATCCCAACCCAATCCGAGCCAACCCACCCCACTCAATCCACCACACTCCATATTAATCCAACCCACCCCAATCCACCTCTCACAACCTCATTTCAAACCACCCCACTCCAATCCAATACAACCTCACCAGTCCACCCACTACAATAAACCCCAATCTGATCCACCCCCCTGCATTCCACTGCCCTGCAATCCACTCCATTCCAATCTACCCCACTCTGATCCACTGTATTCCAATCCACCCTACTCCACTCCAATGCAATTCAATCCACTCTACTCAAAGCCACCTCACTCCACTCAATCCACCTCACTCCACTCAGTCCACACCACTACCCAATTCCAGTCCACCGCACTCCAGTGCACCCCACCCTACTTCAGTTCAATCCACCTCACTCCTGTCCAATCCACCCAGCTCCAATCCAGTCCACCCCACTATAATCCAATCCACCTCACTCCAATACAATCCACCCAATTCAATCCACCACTCCAATCCAACAATCCAACCTACCCCACTCCAGTCCAATCCACCAAAGTTCACCCCACTCCACTCCAGTCCAAACTAATCCACCCCGCCACACAACTCCACCCCACTCCAATTCACCACACTCCAAACCATCCCACTCCAATCTAATCCACCCTGATCCAATCCAATCCACCCCACTACCTCAATCCACTCCAACCCACTCCACCCTATTCCACACTACTCCACCCCACTCTACGCCACTCCACTCTACGGCACTGTACTCTACGACACTGTCTGCCACTGAACCACTGAAATCCGCTCTGCTTTACCCTCTCTGCTCCACTCTGCCACACTCCAACAAATCTACTCTCAGTGCTTGAAATGGGCCGGTACTGTCCGGTACTGAGTACCAGCACTGACGGAGAGTGCCTGCACTTCTCAAGAACAACGTAATACTTTTAATTGGAGAGTACCGGCACTTCTCAGAAATAAGCAGGTACTCTGGCACTGAGTACCCACACTTCTCTTTTTCCTTTGCAAACACCGTCTACTCTACAACACTCTACTCCAGTGGTTCCCAACCTGTCGTCCGGGGACCCCTGGGGGTCTGCGAAGTCTCCTCAGGGGGTCCTCGAAAATTAAATAATATTAACAGATCAAGGGCCAGATGTAGCAAAAATAAAAATTGCGACTCGCATTTTGCGAGTAGATGCGACTCGCAAAATGCGAGTCGCAAATTGGAATGTCAGAAAAAAAAGCGATCCGATTTTGCAACTCACAGCCGGACTCGCAACGCTGTGTGCGAGTCCGCAGTTTGCAAGGTCGCTGTTTGCGAGTGTGCAAAAAACGAACTCGCAATTAGCGAGTGGGTGTCTCAAATTGCGATTACCTTCAAAATTGCTTGCAGGTGCAGCAGAACACTCCAGAAAGCATACCAGAACACTCTGGAAACACTTCCTGGCACATGATGATGACATCACAGCCAGGAAGTTAACAAATACACCTGGGAGGAGGGCTCAACAGTGAGCAGTGTCTCTGCCACTGACAGTAGGGTGCTGAGGAGTGGTAGGCACAGCACCATGGACGCAGCAGGGACCAGCCAGGCTGGCAGGAGGGGCAGGCATAGATAACAGCCAGGACAGATTAATGTGGCACATGGCGTTAATGTGCCACATGACTGGTTGGCATTTTCCTGCCCATGGACAATTTCAACTTGTATATAGTTTCTTCATGACATTAATAAAACAGTTATTTTTGTTCCACTTAACAAATGGTTAATAGGTGAGTATGGTGGGAGTTGACACGTACCGTCCAAAATATTGTGTTGCAATGTGGTCCCGTCTCAGTCTGCCTTGATTAGCTAGACTCCTATCCCCATGATGGCGATGTGGTTGTTCTTGCTCTTCATCATCAGGATCTGGGTCTGCAGGGGTGAGAGGTAGCCCACGTTGGGTGGCTATGTTGTGGAGGATGGCGCATGCGACCACAATTTTGAAAGCGGTAATGGGGGTGTATTGGAGGGCGCCTCCACTGCGGTGGAGGCATCTGAATCTTGCCTTCAGCAGTCCGAAGGTGTGCTCGATCAGGTTCCTGGTCCTCTTATGCGCACTGTTGTATTGCCTCTCTGATTCAGTTCTGGGTGTTAAAAACGGAGTCATGATCTAAGGCCTGAGAGCATATGCACTGTCACCTGTTGGGCACAAAAGTACACGGTTAGGAAGTCCAGATTGTCGTGCACAGTGACCTGTGTGTATGTCTGCAAGTGTCTGTGGCTCTACCTAGGAGGTAACCGTCTCCAAATTCCCCACGTTCCAGGCGTTGATGTATCGCACTATGCCTAAAAATGTATGAGTCATGGGTACTGCCAGGAAACTTAGCTACGATGTCCGTGATGACATAATGGGCATCACAAACAACCTGTATGTTGAGTGAGTGGGTACACTTGCTGTTGCGGAAAATGTGTTCCAGATTAGCAGGGGGGCATATTTGAATGTGTGTCCCATCTACACACCCTATGACATGGGGAAAGTGGGCAATGCGGTAAAAGTCCAGCTTGGTGCTGTTCATTTCTGCCTCATTCCTTGGTAAGTATATGAAGTGAGACATGTGCGTGACTAAGGCATCTAGGAAGACCCTGAGGAACCTTGACACTGCACTTTGGGATACCCCACCTGCCACAGCAATGACCCCCTGATAGCTCCCTGAGGCCAAGAGGTGCAGTGAGCATAGTACTTGCACATGCGTAGGAATGGCGCAGCCACGCAGAGTCTTGTGTTCTAGCTGTGGTTTGAGTAAATCTATTAATTCTAGTATAGCTGCGCTGCTAAGGCGGTATTTGTCATAGATCTCCTCTTCAGTTTGCTGAAAAAGAGTCTGCCTGGTTCTATATATCTTCTCCTGTCTGTGGCCCCTCCTCCTCCTCTGCTGGGCTGCGTAGACTCTCCTTCTCACTGCTATCAGGTATATCTCTGCCATCTTGTGTAACCCAGATGGCTTCTGGGTCTCCTTTTATACTTTGGTGATGGTTACCACCTGCTCTGAGTTAGTGGTAAATGGGACGTGCAAACTGGGCTTTTTGCGACTAGTTGCAATCTGCGAGTTGCAATTGCATAAGGTTTGAGACTCGCAAATTACGACTTGCTATTTGCGGGTCGCAAAATGGGGTCGCAACGGATGCGACTCGCAAACGGGTCCCATCGCTTTTTGCGAGTCGGAAATGGGCTTTTTGCATCCCATTTCCGATTTTGCACTGTCGCAAATTGCGAATCGGCCCGTTTGCGAGTCGCAATCGTTTGCTACATCTGGCCCTAGGTCCCCAGCTTTCAGCAATAACTCAGTAGGGGTTCCCCGGATTCCAAAAAGATTCAGTGGGGGTCCCCGGGCTCCAGTAATGATAAATTGGGAGTCCACAGAAGTCAAAAGGTTGGGAATCACTGCTCTACTCCACCATTCCACTCTACGATACTCCACCCCACTAATTTTTAGCCATGCTGAACAGCAGCGACACTGGTAAACAACATGGCAAAACACATTGCCAAAGCCAATAGCTCTTGTACAGGCGAGACCTGTTGGCTTTGCCAATGCTTGTTTAATGAGATAGTACTCGCACTTTTCAATAACCATCAGGTTACTGAGTTATTGAGTACCATCACTTTTTATACAGACACTGATAGTAATCACCTGCCCCTCCCCGCCGTGGTGCAGCGCAGAGATGGGGGCTCCGCGCAGCGCGTTACGCACAGCCGCCCTCCCACCTATGGCCAACCCCAGGGAAGCGCTTTATGGTCCTCAGTCAGAATGAAGGGTCGCTTCTGGACCAATCAGGAGCGGTTACGGCCGTGGGGTACCAGACGGCCCCTAGGCGCGAACCGGTGATAAAGGTGTTATGGCCACCTGCTGCTGGAGATAGCGCAGAGCCCCACGCCCACACATTCACACTGTAGCGCCTGGCACCGGCCCAGCTCCCCCCTCCTCCTCTGGGCGCTGCTGATAACAAGCCCTGGTATTCAGTGGGTCACAATGGGACCACTGGGCCTGGGCTTTCATGTCATGTTTTGTATCCCCTCCCTCACTGGGGTAATGGAGGTGGGGGGCTTGTGGAGAGGGGGTAGGGGTGCAGGGCGGATCGCACAGACGAAAGGCCCCACGCTTTGGGAAAACGGGGTTCTGTGTCCGTGTAATTTTGTAAAAATAATAATTATTTAAAATTGTAGAAATCTTCGCAGAATGGAAAGATGCGCTTTTACGCACGTATTTGTCAGGGAGAGAACGTCTCGTGCACTGCAATGAAGGGGGGGTTCGGGGGGTTGACAGAAGTTGAGGACTCGACGAGCCGCCCGCCACGCTCCCCTGATTTATGGTACTTTCTTATAATAATGTATACCAAGATTCAGCTGCAAAAGTGTAAACATTTAAATAGTCCCAGAGACCGGGGGGCCGTCAGTGTGCGCCCTCCGGGGGCGTGGCTTATGCTAATACTGGCGGGGGCGGGGTGGGGTGGGTTGAAAGGTGTCTGCAGTCATGGTTAGTGTTTAATTACATATTTATCTAGCGCAGACCTAACATTAAGTTGCAGAAGTGTACTTTGTTGCCGCATTTTTGTTGTAGCAGGGGCACATGGGAGAATGGGGGCGCATTTATCGAAAGGTTACGCGAGGGCAGCAGGCAAAGTAGCTGTGCTGTGTTGTGGGCATGAAAGAGCTGAAAAGCGCAATGTTTCTTGAGATTTGGCACTTGTGAGCACCCCACTAGGCCTGGCACACTTCTGGCTGCCTAGGGCCGCCAGAGGCACCTCTGCGCCATGCTGCACGTGCGCCTGCAGCATCTCCCTCATAAAAACAAGCTTTTAAGGCAATGTTCTCTTTCTGCATCACACACCGAAAGCTCAGGTGATGTGGAGAGATGATGATATATCTCCTCGTCACACCTCTCTGCGGAAGGTGTAACATTCTGACGCAGTCCCAGGTTCACTAGCTTTAGTAAATGCTGGAATGCACCAACATCCATGTGTGGATGCAAGGGAACGCCCATACCCCACCCGTGGCTCGCGTCTCAAGCGCAGTGTAGCAACGCAGCGCAAAGGGCCGCGCTGCATTATATTTTGTGCACAAGCCATGCAAGACCATGCACGTCGGCCCTCGTGTGACTTTGTAATTTGTAAATGCAGACTAACATTTTGCATTGTGGTTGCGTCAAAAAAGTGTGGGTGGGGGGGTTGGTGAGTGAGTGGTGGGGAGTGGTGTGGGAGTGGTGTGGGAGTGGTGTGTGTGTGTGTGTGTGCACGCCCCAGCAGTGGTTCCTCCAAAGGACCAGAAGACGATCACCCCTCCACACACACTGCTGCAGGAAGAGTGAAAATTAAAATGGTAATAAATGTTTTCATTAGTGTTTTATTTTTTACTCTCTTCCGAACGGAGTGTGGAGGCGGGACCAGTGGTTCATTGTTCTTGATTGGCAGCAATAAGCAGTGGCCCCTTTGTTTGAAGTGCGCATGTAGGTTTGGCCGTCTATCTTCCAGCGGCCAGCCTGACATGCGCAATTCAGACCTCTCTAACCCAGCTGTCTTAGAAAGCTGGGTTGGAGAGGAGGCACAGGGCTCCATTGCAGCTCGGAGCACTGAGGCAGCCTGCTCCACGCAATCCAGATGCTTCACTCATGCTGCTTCAGAGCATGAGAGCAGTGTCTGGATTGGACGAGGTAGCTGGCTGTGTTACATCATCTTGCGCTCTGAGTCTGGAGCCAGGGACTGGAGAGCATCGAGGATCTGCTGCCGCATGAGGTAACTTTTATTTTTTCTTTCCTAGATGTTGATTTTAATGTATTTTATTGTAAGTGATATGTATGTGTGTTTGAATGTATGTAGCACCCCGCCCCACTGTATTTTGATGTCACCAACTGCCACAGGTGTGCGCTCTAGGATTACATGACTTACAGAGACAAAGTTACATCACCAAGGCCAAGTCAAGCCCTACAGACCAATCTACGTCCAGTAACACCCTGCCTCATGTAACCACAGACCACACTCACTGTCCAGTTCTCTCTTCGCACCTGGTGCCCCCAGAGTGCCAGCTTGTGGTATACAGTGCCAAAGAGAAGTCTAATACAAAATATGATGAACCACAAATCGTGGTTCTTTAGGGAGAGGCCAACAAGGCTGAAGACCCTTCACCTCGACTTTAAAACCAAAATGATGGTGTATTCACCAACACACAACATGTAAACTGTAAACTTCGTACTTGTATAGCGCACTACTCACCTGTTAGGGTCTCAAGGTGCTGTACGCATACCACTGTGGAACCCCTCCTGGCTTTTCCCTGTGAGGCACCCACTCCTGGGCAACCTCCAAGGTGAAGCCAGGCATTCCAGCGCTGTTGGGGCCGTTGTGGAGATTAAGCAAGCTATTGCCCAGAGTTACAGAGTGGGACCCATGAATTAGATTAGGCACCAATGCGAGAATTATCAGGTCTGAGGGAATTGAGCCCAAGACCCACCAAGGCGGGAATTGAACCCTTGTCCCAGGCCAGATTTCTGCACCAGGGTCTGCCACTCTAACCATTGAGCCACACTTCTCCAACGTGTGCACATATCTGAACCGGAAAGCATCACTGCACCAAACAAATGGCATATGTGCTCTATATACACTTTGGAAACATAATCTGACATCTCTCAATAAAAGGTGTCCCTCTTATATTCTGCCAGTTGCAGCCACAGTTTCGAAGCAGCCCCTGGAGACCAGTGTTGGGAGTATTGTGTGTTCACACCACTAGGCAGTTGCTATTTTGTTTCTGATAACAGCTTGTACTGCATTTTAGCAGTAAAATAATTGTGGGTGTGTGGCTAGGAGGCATTTTTGTCAGGTGTGAAAAGCCACAAGACTTTTGAGTGACTGTGGCAGGAGCAGGTCAGATTATGCGGCAGGGCTGAGTATATTATGCAGCAAGAAAAGCCAAATTATGTGGCATAATACAGCACATTTTATAATGGTATAACTTAATTATTTTAACATTTTTAAACTTGGTAGCACTGTATGGGCATTGGTTGCACCTCACTAGTAACAGTTTAACTCCAAAATATAATAAGCAACAGAAAAGTGACCAGTCCAGCTTTGTAAAGGGCCTTTTCACGACGCAGCGATACATGTTACTGCAGTCTTAGTAACTTTTGAACTGTTTGAGCTAGAAATATTTTTTTAATTAAAATCTGCAGATTGTGTGGCAGATGATTGATTATGTGGCTAATGAGTCAAATATATAATTTTGCAAAAATCGCCGCAGCCAAACAATCGCATATATCCTGTGGCCCTGATGATAGAACACACAGGACTCCGCAAACATGTATCTGTGGAGTAAACCTCTTAATGGATTCATTATTTCAGCGTCACACCACTTGCCCAACCACGCCCTGGAGAATTTGTCAAAATGTTGCACTAAGGTTGTTCTAACACATGCTCCACATTTGGACTGCTGCACATCCCTACAAATGATATTATCTATTTCACCATATTCAATGCAGTTTTCTAGCTACACCTCCTTGCCAATATCTGTTTTCGTTTTAAGCATTGAAGGAAAAGGTGACTTTAAAATTCTGATGAAAATGTCTCAATACTTTATTCTGTTTCAAGCCCAAAGATAATTCCCAGGGTGCTATAAATGGGAATATTTAGTCTGGCCAAATAAGTTTGCAGAGGTGCTCCAGGGATGTTACGTTCTTCCAAGGATTAGTGTAATATTGGGACGTAACAGTAATTATTGATTATGGATTATAATCAAGGTCACTAGAATTATGCGGCAATGGAGGACTAAATTACGTGGAAGGTTTGGCAAAATTATGTGGAAAAAGGCAAATAGTGCAGCATAATGGAGCACATTTTGTGATAGTATTAGTTCATTATTTTGTGTTCTTTACACAAATTAACACTGTCTGGGCTAAGTTTAACCTAATTAGTACCAGTTCAACCCTCAAATAAAGCAATAAGCAAAATACAGGGCACCAGTCAAATATTTGAAGGGTCATTCCACGGTGCAGCAACATAAAGCACCGTTGTATCCATCTGAGCTATCAATCAATCAGGTGCTATTTGTATAGCGTGGCTTGTCACCCGAGTGGGTATCCAGGCGCTTGCTGCCGCCGTTTATTCAAAAAGCCAGGTTTTCCGTCCCGTTTTGAAGTGGGTCAGCGAGGGTGTGGTGCGGAGGTAGAGGGCGTTCCAGGCTTTGGCGGCGAGGTGGGAGAAGGAGCGTTCTTTGGCGCGGCATCTGCGGGTTATGATGGATTATTTCGCCTATGCAGCAAATCCATATTTCTAGGAAAAACACCACATCCACAAAACCACATAATTCCAATGGGCCTGGTTATAATGCACTGTTCATTCAATGGCCCATGGCAACCCCAAGAGTCTATGGAAACTTGGAAGACTGCATATTCTCTTAATATGAATTCCCTCAGGCACATGCTGGAGTTCTTTCTCCAACAGGTGGCCTATTTGAGGGAAATTGTTTAAAAAAGTTATTTATTTTCATGTTCTTTTTCCATTAAACTCTCAAAAAAGGCAGCGTTTTTGTTCTGTTCCCATCGGGGCCCATCTCAAAGAAACATGTCAGAATATTTCAATTGTCCCATAAATTGATTTCCTTACATCTGATTGTGTCCGTTCTTGACTATTACAGGCTTTACATGGGTTTATGGAGTTGTGTTAGTTCCCATAAAGAGAATAGTCAGTTTTTTTTTTTTTCTAGTCCTCATGAAAAGTACAAGAGATGATTTTGGGAACTATCATGCAGTAAAGGCCTCAACAATTCTGCTACAAGGACTTGGTCTCAAAAGAAGCTAAATAACTGGGAATCAGTCAATAGAAAGACATACTCCACACATCACACATTATCCGGTGGGTAGACAAACATTACACCTATTGATATATGCAGCCCTTCACTATTAACTCCGTTTCTGCCTCCTCTATAGACAAATATTCAGCACAGGTCACTGGAGTTTGCAGGTTTCTGAAGTTTGCAGGTCTCTGAAGTTTGCAGGTCACTGGAGTTTGCAGGTCTCTGAAGTTTGCAGGTCACTGGAGTTTGCAGGTCTCTGAAGTTTGCAGGTCTCTGAAGTTTGCAGGTCTCTGAAGTTTGCAGGTCACTGGAGTTTGCAGGTCACTGAAGTTTGCAGGTCACTGGAGTTTGCAGATCTCTGAAGTTTGCAGGTCTCTGAAGTTTGCCGGTCTCTGAAGTTTGCAGGTCACTGGAGTTTGCAGGTTTCTGAAGTTTGCAGGTCTCTGAAGTTTGCAGGTCACTAGAGTTTGCAGGTCACTGGAGTTTGCAGGTCACTGGAGTTTGCAGGTTTCTGAAGTTTGCAGGTCTCTGAAGTTTGCAGGTCACTGGAGTTTGCAGGTTTCTGAAGTTTGCAGGTTTCTGAAGTTTGCAGGTCACTAGAGTTTGCAGGTCACTGGAGTTTGCAGGTCACTGGAGTTTGCAGGTCACTGGAGTTTGCAGGTTTCTGAAGTTTGCAGGTTTCTGAAGTTTGCAGGTCTCTGAAGTTTGCAGGTCACTGGAGTTTGCAGGTTTCTGAAGTTTGCAGGTCTCTGAAGTTTGCAGGTCACTAGAGTTTGCAGGTCACTGGAGTTTGCAGGTTTCTGAAGTTTGCAGGTTTCTGAAGTTTGCAGGTCACTGGAGTTTGCAGGTCACTGGAGTTTGCAGGTTTCTGAAGTTTGCAGGTTTCTGAAGTTTGCAGGTCTCTGAAGTTTGCAGGTCACTGGAGTTTGCAGGTCACTAGAGTTTGCAGAGGTAAAAATTATCAACTTCATTTCAACCGATTTTCAGCAAACAGTATTTTAAGCTTATAGAAATATATTTTATTAAGAAAAAACTTTGTTTGCATAGTTTCCATGCATCAGTCTGAGCAAAAGGAAAACTATCATTTGTAGTTATTGTGATTTAATGAAACATGTTAATGGTACATCATATTGCATAAGCTTCTATCTTGCAGGGCAGCAGGCCTGGAATGCAGGCATAGCATCTTAATATATTGTTTGCATCTTTATGGCCATAAACTGCTCTTTGTTATATGTAAAATAGTACTAATGAGGTACAACTTAGTACAAAGTGCAACTCACAAACCAAAAGGATTACATTTCCACCTTTCCCTCTCTTCTCTCTTCTGTGGCGAGATCTTCACAAGTGTAAGTTTACTGCTGAATTGTACATGTGAAAGGGGCCAGGAGAGTCACAGGAAAATGGGAATACTTACTCCTAAGTGGGAGTGGGTTGGGGAGACGTAAGGAGGGTTTTAGCGAGGCTTAAGGAGGGGGGTGGACGTACACCCACCCACAAGAAGTAAGCACATTGCTATTTTCAAACTGCAATTCTAAACGCTACTACATCCCAAAAGGACCCAAAAATGTGGTAAACGCACTTCAGTTTAGTCCTCGAGCACCACATATGGCCAACCACGGGTTCTGTAACACCCACCCATAGAAAATAATGGAGGCAGGGACTTAAAATAGAATTGTTTTGTTTCGACTTTTTCAAAAATATATACATTTATTTTAATGCAAAAATATATATAAACAAAAACAATATTATTTCGTAATAAAACATTTTCAAAACTATAAAAGAAGTAACATTGTCAAAAAATTAAATGAATTTAAAATAATACTATATATAGCTTTTTGTAATTTTTAATACATATTGAATAAATATAAATATTTTATTTTTGGCAGCTTTTTAAAAAAAATCTCTTTAAAAAGTCTATAATTTAATATATTTTAATTTATGACATATCTTTTTGCTGTATATTTAAAGTAAACAGGCATAATGAATTTACAATAATATTTAACTAAATATTTTTTCTATTTTTTTTGTTCAATAAACTTTAAATACCTTTCTTATACTTTGGCAGATGCAAATCTCTGCCCCAGAGGTGGAGACTTTCGACTATGTGTAAAAAGTTACTAGTAGTAGACTGGCACTCATAGATGGTGCCCACTCCCTGTTTCAGGGATGGAGTCATGTAAGTCTAAACCTTCTAGTAAATTTACACTTAGAAACAGCGACTAGCTAAAAATAGAGAGTTTAGGAGCAAATTTACTTTTACTCATGTGTAAATTTACTACGGGTGGGCGTAACTGGCTTAATTCTCTCTAACGTAATTACTTGTAATTACGTCAGAATTACCCGTAATTATGCATAAGTACGTGAGAAGCTTAATCCATTATTTAATGTTATTTTATTAGTGAAAAATGCACCCATACATTCAAAACGGCAGATAGCACTAATTGCTACAGGACAGGAACAGCAGCCGCTTGCCATCTTTGTTGGTCTTGTGCTCCTGCCAAAGGCGCTGGAAGCAGAAGTGCTTGGGGTACTATAGCACCCCAAAATAACTACTCTTGAGTTAACATGGTGAATGAGCAATGCAAATGGCTGCAAACTTAGATATTTATCCAGTCACATTCAGTGCGCTTCAAGGACAGAGGTCAAATGTCAGGCTATGTCTTCTGATAGATTGCTGCCTATTCTTTTAACATGGAGACTGGTGTTTACTTTTCTTTCTCTGACTGCAAAGTGAGAGGATTTAGTAAAAAGCGCTATGTGACAGTCTTGCTGGGTACCGGCGGTCTGAAAGAAAAGGCAAGAGCATCACATTTTTTTCTAACACACAACAACATTTAAGTACCGGAAAATTGACTGTCCAAATACTCCAAACAAAGCACCTTTTTTTGTTAAGTTTGAAATTAGATTGATTTTAATGGATCAAAACAAGTCAAGACTATTTATTTGGTGATGCACAAATAATATAAGTTCACTGACGCCCAATTTCTACTTATTATTGTTGTGCACAATATAGTTTTATTAGTAAAACTGTACGTCTGTGGAAATGTATTGGCCATTTCAATGAAAAATGTGGTGTCATGATTCAGTGATATTTGTGACAAGGTACCCAAAAATGCACCATTGGCTACATACCACACCCTTACCACTCTTCAGCTGGAACAGGTGACTTATCTGCTATGCTTGTCCTTTGTGCGATGCTTGGGAGTTTCACACGCCCTATGACTTCAGAGATGTAACACTGATGTCAGCACCCCACTCTCAAAATTATTCAGCACCACAGGCTCCTGCAATAGGATTATTGCCCCAAGCTACTCTTAATTACTCAAACTGGTGTAATCTCATCATTTATGTAATTTCAGATCACAAGAGTAATGCGATTACTGAAATTGCTCCAATTACTCTGGCATAATTAAAATTGCTCCAAGGGCTAAATGTTCCCTTGTGAATAACCCCACTGTGTCTTATCTAAGGTTAATATATATATATATATATATATATATATATATATATATATATAATTTTATGCTTAACATGTATAGAGGTCACTGCATGGTTTTCATGTATGTTATTTGACTAGATGCTAATGGGTCTCTGTTTTATTTATCTATCACAATATGTAAATGTTATCATAACTGTTTTGTCTACAAGTGTTTCCCTACTGAAATATTGAGGAAAATGTAAAATTAAAATAAAATATATAAAAAAATATTTATGAGGATACATAAATAAATTAGCTTTCAGTAAAGCAACACTTGAAAATCTGTGTTTATATAATTCAACTTTATATTGAGATATGTTATCTTCCTTATACATGTATACCCTTTCTGTGGGGTTATGTGTCTATATATTAATTAAATTACTCACTTCAATGTACCTCTATGTCTCACCCTAAACCTCTCTCAAAGTATCCTATATCTCCTCTGTCCGACTCATCCCAAACCTCATTCTACTACTGTGATCGCCAAAATAATACTTTAAAGGCTCTGCCCTCCTTTATCCCTCCTTGTCTCACCCAAACCTCATTCTATTACTAAGATCTCCCAAATAACACTTTCTACATTCTTCCCTCATGTATCCCCCTTTTACTCATCCCAAACCTCACTTAACTACTATAATCTCCCTAATACCTTTCTCAACTCATCTATCATCCATTCATCCTTTGACTCATCCCAAACCTCATTTTACCTCTATGATCTCCCAATTAACACTTTCTAGACTCCCCCCTCGTATCCCTCCATTATCCTATCCAACTAAGAGACTTGCATCCCCACTGCTCAAATTAACTCACATTTCCCTATACTAATCCACCACTAATCCTCGGAGTAGCATGCTACTCACCTAAAAGTGCTTTGGTGCCTCATTAGGGGAAGAAAGAGCTATATAGGTACAATTACAATTACAATTCACCCCTTGTCTGGGCTAGGGTTATTCACCCCTTGTCTTGGCTAGGGTTATTCACCCCTTGTCTGGGCTGGGGTTATTCACCCCTTGTCTGGACTAGAGCTGTTCCTTCTGTGTCTAGGCTAGGGTTAGTCACCCCTTGTCTGGACTAGGGCTGTTCCTTCTGTGTCTAGGCTAGGGTTATTCACCCTGTGTCTGGGCTGGGGTTATTCACCCTGTGTCTGGGCTATGGTTATTCACCCTGTGTCTGGGCTGGGGTTATTCACCCTGTGTCTGGGATAGGGTTATTCACTCTGGCCCATATTTATACTTTTTGACGCTAAACTGCGCTAACGCAGTTTAGCGTCAAAAAATTTAGCGCCGTCTAACGCCATTCTGAAGCGCCATGCGGGCGCCGTATTTATGGAATGGCGTTAGCCGGCGCAAGCAGACCGGCGCTGCCTGGTGTGCGTGGAAAAAAAACACGTAGACCAGGCAGCGCCGGCGTTGGGAAAAAATGACGTTAGGGCGTCTTAAAATGGGGCAAGTCAGGTTGAGGCAAAAGAATCGCCTCAACCCGATTTGCCCCATTTTTTTACGACGCCCAGACGCCATTTCATGACTCCTGTCTTAGTAAAGACAGGAGTCATGCCCCCTTGCCCAATGGCCATGCCCAGGGGACTTGTGTCCCCTGGGCATGGTCATTGGGCATAGTGGCATGTAGGGGGGCACAAATAAGGCCCCCCTATGCCACCCAAAAAAAAAAAATATATATAAAAAATTATACTTACCTGAACTTACCTGAATGTCCCTGGGGTGGGTCCCTCCATCCTTGGGTGTCCTCCTGGGGTGGGCAGGGGTGGCAGGGGGGGTCCATGGGGGCAGGGGAGGGCACCTGTGGGCTCATTTTGAGCCCACAGGCCCCTTAACGCCTACCCTGACCCAGGCGTTAAATAGTGGCGCAAATGCGGGGTTTTTTGACCCGCCACCTCCCGGGCGTGATTTTTGCCCGGGAGTATAAATACGACTCATTTGCGTCGCCGTCATTGTTTTAGACGGGAACGCCTTCCTTGCATCTCATTAACGCAAGGAAGGCGTTCATGCAAAAAAATGACGCTATTTGCCCATACTTTGGCGCTAGACGCGTCTAACGCCAAAGTATAAATATGGCGTTCGTTTTGCGCCGAATTTGCGTCGAAAAAAACGACGCAAATTCGGCGCAAACGGAGTATAAATACGGGCCTCTGTGTCTGGGCTGGGGTTATTCACCCTGTGTCTGGGATAGGCTTATTCACCCTGTGCCTGGGCTAGGGCTGTTCCTCCTGTGTCTGGGATAGGGTTATTCACCCTGTGTCTGGGCTGGGGTTATTCACTCTGTGTCTGGGATAGGGTTATTCACTCTGTGTCTGGGCTGGGGTTGTTCACCCTGTGTCTGGACTGGGGTTATTCACCCTGTCTGGACTGGGGTTATTCACCCTGTGTCTGGGCTGGGGTTGTTCCTCTTGTGTCTGGGCTGGGGTTGTTCACCCTTTGTCTGGGCTGTGGTTATTCACCCTGTGTCTCGGCTGGGGTTATTCTCCCTGTGTCTGGGCTGTGGTTATTCACCTTGTGTCTGGGCTGGGGTTATTCACCCTGTGTCTGGGCTGGGGTTGTTCACCCTGTGTCTGGGCTGGTGTTATTCACCCTGTGTCTGGGCTATGGTTATTCACTCTGTGTCTGGGCTAGGGTTATTCACCCTGTGTCTGGGCTGGGGTTATTCACCCTGTGTCTGGGCTATGGTTATTCACCCTGTGTCTGGGCTGGGGTTATTCACCCTGTGTCTGGTATAGGGTTATTCACTCTGTGTCTGGGCTGGGGTTATTCACCCTGTGTCTGGGATAGGCTTATTCACCCTGTGCCTGGGCTAGGGCTGTTCCCCCTGTGTCTGGGATAGGGTTATTCACTCTGTGTCTGGGCTGGGGTTATTCACCCTGTGTCTGGGATAGGCTTATTCACCCTGTGCCTGGGCTAGGGCTGTTCCTCCTGTGTCTGGGATAGGGTTATTCACCCTGTGTCTGGGCTGGGGTTATTCACTCTGTGTCTGGGATAGGGTTATTCACTCTGTGTCTGGGCTGGGGTTGTTCACCCTGTGTCTGGGCTGGGGTTATTCACCCTGTCTGGACTGGGGTTATTCACCCTGTGTCTGGGCTGGGGTTGTTCCTCTTGTGTCTGGGCTGGGGTTGTTCACCCTTTGTCTGGGCTGTGGTTATTCACCCTGTGTCTCGGCTGGGGTTATTCTCCCTGTGTCTGGGCTGTGGTTATTCACCTTGTGTCTGGGCTGGGGTTATTCACCCTGTGTCTGGGCTGGGGTTGTTCACCCTGTGTCTGGGCTGGTGTTATCCACCCTGTGTCTGGGCTATGGTTATTCACTCTGTGTCTGGGCTACGGTTGTTCACCCTGTGTCTGGGCTGGTGTTATTCACCCTGTGTCTGGGCTGGGGTTGTTCACCCTGTGTCTGGTCTGGGGTTGTTCACCCTGTGTCTGGGCTGGGGTTGTTCACCCTGTCTGGACTGGGGTTACATGTCTGTCCATTCTCCCCTTTGGATTGTCCTTTGGTCACATGGCATCCACGGTTTGGGGTGGTGACACCCACCCAGGAAGGTGCGTCTTGGGCAGCGCTCGAAGTGCATAAAGGAAAGAATGGGAGCTATAATGGGGGCATGGTCAGGCTGTGGGGTGTGGGTCGAGATGTGGCTTCAAAGAACAAAATGTTCTTTAACTTTTTTGTTGCCCTTTCACCTATAAGTATCTATCTGCATATAACATGTAATGCACATATCTTAAATGAAAAATAGATTTACGTTAAAAGTATCCGTGAGAAATGAATTTGTAAAGTAGGATAGCTCGGCTGGTTAATGCAATCACTTCAGATGTCTGAATATATACCTGGATGTTCACTGATTTGAATCCTAGTTGGGAAATAGAAACGTGTATTTATAGCGCTAAGAGGGCGAAGCTGTGACAGAAAGCACTGTGAATAAGTAGGTCACTAGTTTCAAAAATGTATTCCCCAGTCCCCTTCGATCTCTTGTCTTGGGTCTTCCCAGAGAGTTTTAAGGCAAAGGGAAAGTGGGCTCTGGCCCAGGGCCCCAGCCTTTCAGGGGGGCCCTTGACAGAGCCAGCTCTGTTCTGCAGAGAGTCCTGCCCTGATGGCCTCGAATAATTCTTAAACAGATTGTTTTAAATACATTTTCCTTTAATATATTTTTAGTGTGGGTGATGTGTGAGAGTCTATTACAGGAAATATGTAATTGTTCATGAAACATCCATAAAAAAGGTTTCTTCTACATCCCTACAGGACCTGTATATGAGAAATGGGAGAGGGCCACTGGGATTATTTTCAGCAATATTAATTAGCAGCTGCTGTTTTGTAATATTGAAAACACACGTCACTATCCCTGAACACTAGATGTAAACACGTTTAGAGTGTGGATGAGTGCGTCTGCGCACCACCAGTGACCTGGCCAAAGAGGGCACGAAAGAGCTGAAATTGAATGATAAATTAAAACCAGTTCTGAAATAGGGTGACCAGGTGTCCCTTCCAAACATTTAGCTCGTGTCCCAGTTTTTAGAGAGGGTCGACTGAAAACAGTGAGCGATACCTTGTATGTTTTCCGAAGCTCGGATGGTTAGCAGCTGTTATAAAAAAGCAATGATCAGCCATGATATTGGCTTTATAAATTTCATCTTATATAGGTTCTTAGGGCCTCTGCTGTAATTCTATGCTGATGAGCGCTGTCATTCTGTGCACTCGATTGAAGTAAAATGGTAGTCCTTTTTCTATTTTTTATGAAATGTCCCGGTTTTCGACTTTAAAATTCTGATCACCCTAGAAAAGGGGCCACCAAAATAGTTTGGCCCAGGCCCCCCAAAAATCCTTAAAATGTCCCTGGGTCTTCCTGGTGCGCTAGAGGGTGGTTCCGCCCTCTGGTCACATCTACAAATAACCTAAAAGTGCTCGGAGCAACACACCAACGTTAGGCTCCAAAAATGACCAATCAGCAGCAGTCACACACACACTCACATCAACAACCACTCAGAGAAAGAACAACTGTTCACACCGATTAACACAGCGTCAGTCTTTTCGACTAGCTCACTCACTCCTACCATCTCACTGCAATGTCATCCCTCAGTACCTAAAGGGTCCACTCACGGCGCTACACACTCACCCACACAGCAGTGTGCGCCTCCACCCACATCTGGCTAAAGATAGTACTCGTAAATGCCCTTTGTGAATTCCCAAACTCCTAAACTTAGGCCCATGATTATACTTTTGTTTGCGCCACATTTGCGTCATTGTTTGTCGCAAAAGCGGCACAAACGTACAAAATATAATTATATTTTGTAAGTTTGCGCCACTTTTGCATCAGAAAGTGACGCAAATGCTGTGCAAAAAAAGTATAAGTATGAGCCTTAGTCTTTTCATCCAAGTTTAGACCTAACCTCTAAGTTTACCTTTGTGAATGGGGTCCACAGTTTGTGTTGTTGACTGTCACATCTTGTTTGCCGCACACACAGCATTAAGGTGTATCTGTCTGTGTGCGTGGATGTGTTGCCTTTTTTATGGGACCAGTGTGTACACGCACACACAACGTACAGTCACCATCAATAGCCCAGACCTATTGGCTTTACGAGTATGCCCAAGTCCATTCTTTTCACTGCTATCCCCACGCTCCCTCCCCCACCCTCGGGAGTCATGCCACGTACAGCCACATAATGTGCTCTTGTTGTAAGTGGCACTCACACAGCCCACAGAGTGCCTACCCTGAGGTGAATGTCATTTCCCAACACATATTTCCGAAGTTTGACTTTTACTGTGAATGTTGCAATCTCCTTCTCCACTAAAAACTTCCAGTTTCGAGAGCTTTCTCCCCCCCCAGTGCACTTTAAGACGTGTTTCCGGCAGTAACCACAGCCCACGTGCGCCCTGAGGCCGGGGTCGCTGCAGCAGAGCCAGAACCCGCCGAGATGCCATTAATCAAAGGGGCGCTCGGAGCCAGGCGGGGGAGACAAGTGCTTAGAGGCACAATCAGCGCAATAATCAGGAGAATGCATTTAATTACCGCCGAGCAGCCCCCCCCCCCCCCCCCCCCGCGCCCTGTCTGTCTCCCAAGCCCCTCTTTAACACAATAAATCTCCCTTTGTCGGCTTTTAATGCCTTTTCACACCTGTCTCGATCCGTATAATTCTTACAGCGCTCTGTATCCTTCGGTTTCGAGGTGCTTGACTGGTGAAACTCATTGCTGTGACACCTGTCAGACGGAGGGGGCGCCCCCCTTCTGCAGGCATAATATGCTGTGCCCTGAAGACACATTTAACTCAGTGAGAGACTAGCGCCTTCTGCACCACTGAAAGAACTAGGCGCTATGATAACCTCATGTGCACAGCAAGTGAAAGGAGTGGTGCAAGGGTGTCTGTGTTGCACGCAGGATTGTTTTTGAGCATTCCTGGGAGGTTTTATCCTCTTTCTATGTGTGCAGCAGAATGAAGCACACCTTAGAAATAAAAATACATTTCCTCGTTCGGCCTCTCCTAGTGAGGTGTAAGATTTTGCAGAATCCCCAGCTTACATGGCCTTGTAAATATGCGGATGCTTCCAAATCCATGGGGGTCACATGGGAACACCCACCACAACGCCCATGGAACGCCTCCCGAGCGTAAAGAAACGCAGTGACTTGCGCTGCCTTGCCTAACTCCATGTCAGTGAGGCCACCCGAAGCCATGCAAAGGCGCTTTGCGTTGCCTCCTAGATAGAAGATCAAGGTTTTTGCTGCTGTTGCACCATATAAAAGTGACGCACCAGCAGCGCAAGGGGCTCGTAAATCTGCTCCCTGGGGTGGAATGTTGTTGGATGGCATGGTCAAATTTTTGATATTTTTTTTGCAAACAATATTTAGGGCACAGTATTCATGTGAGATGATGTTCCAGGAATGACTTTCTGATGCTATTGTTTTTATGTCTGAGGTCAAAAGGCTGAATAGAAGTGGATAAGCCAACAACTTAACAGGGAGAGCCGAGCCGGACCGAGCCAGGGGTCTGGATCAGAGCTTAGAGTCTGTGCACAAGCCGAAACTTGAAAATATGAGTTATGTAAATCATACAGTAAACCAAGTATAATATGCTTAAGTCTCTTCAAAGTCGAGAAAAAATATTTCTTTAATATGTGGAAGATTCAACATTAATAGGGCACATTATGGCATTGCACTGAGAAGCACTTACTAAAAGTGATCGTTTTGTACAGATGGTAGTTTGAAATCTAATGTTCAAGAAAGTACTTTCACACAGGATAAAGAAGAAAAAAAAAGAGTTTTTAAAATATTTGCCTAACATCACACAATTTACAGGGGGAAGTCATCATTTATCTATGTTTTTTGGTTTCACTCTGTACAAATTCGACAGTAGATGGGTATCTATTTGTCTTTCCTTATGTAAAAGCTTTGTTTTCACCCCTTAATGTATTCTTCTGAAGTTTTTTAAATACAGCGCAAACTCGACCCAAAGGTACTGGGACCCTTTACATGAACACCAGTTACATTAATTACACACAGTCACATGCATTGTTTATAGACATCACATGATGTTGAGCCGATGCCGAGACTCAGATCTGGTCCCGAGTTCCACAGTTGTCTACTCTGGCTGTGACACCCCATCCCAGGTGGGAGGAGGGAGGCAGAAGCCACATGAAAGTCCTGCTAGTTATGGGCTCGAGGTTCCAAGAGGACCTCCATCTGATCCAGACCCAGTGCTTAATTTGAGCTGGTGGTTGCCGGTGGGGGGCACAGCACTTAATTCTCCACATCAGACATTTCTCGAGACCAAGAGAGGGAAAAACAAACAAAACGAAAAGAGGGAGGAAAAGAAGTACAGAAAATCTGTCATCAAAGGAGAAAGCAGAAACCGGTAAGAGTGTGATAAAGGGGACGGGAGTGCCTGGCAGTGAATTAAAGATGCCTGAGGTGGATTCAGGACTGCGCACTCTTGCTATCAGCGCTTTACATTTTATAGTGTCAGTCGCAAGTCTCTGAGCAGTGCTTCGGGCACCAGCACTCAACATTTTCGAAAAAAGCACTGGCCAGACCCAGGCTTCAGGCTCAAGCCTTGCTGGAGCTTCCAGTGGCTTGCCAACCTCTGAGGCTTAACGCAACATTTGTTCTGATCCAGTGCAGAACACTGGGATTCATGGAAAAACTAGAGAACCCTAATGCAATGGCAAGGAAATTCTAATGTTTAAATGTACATACAAACTAAAATCACCTCCAGGATGCAAATAATTGCCAAACACTGGATTTCTTTCCAGGAGAGCTCTCTACGTGCACAAAAAACTGATAAGCAGGAACTGGATCCGGTGAAGAGCATTTTCAACTGGTCGATTGGGATTTACACCAGGGTTAGGCCCAATTCAGCGCAAACCAGTGTCCTGCAGGTTCCACGCAATTCAATGCAGTACGGGGTTCAACACACTCTGCAATCCTACCAGTTAATCCCACTGAAATGCTTGGGGCCATAACAAACTGGGAAGGAGTCATTGACCCAGAAGAGAAGTCTCTGCTACAGCCATGCAGACATTTACTTCCAGACTGGATCAAGGGGTACAAACGTCCAGCTCTTCTTTCAAATTTTGTGGGTCAACCCACAGGGTCACTGGGGTCACCTGGGAGGCCTGCACGGACATATGGACAGGTTAAGAAGGGGGGAACCATACCTGTTAACCACGCTGTTGCCTGGGTGTCCCTGCCGACGTGACCCATGCTCCTCCATCCAACCCGGAAAGTATCTTTTCTTTGCCACAAGGGCCTTTGGGTGGTCAACCATGACTCCTTACTGAAGCTCTTAGGTGATTGAATGTATAGATTTGTCCAGGAGATACTCTATGACAATAGTTCTCAAACTTTTGCCTTCTGTGGCCCCCCACTTCATCATTGTGGAACCTGGGGACCCCCACTGAATCATTATTAGAATCCAGGGACCCCCCACCGAGTCATTACTGGAAGCGGGGGATCCAGGCCTAAACATTGTTGATAATTTGAAGCGCAAAACAATTCACAAAAAATAAAGAAGCACGCATTCCATCAAAACACACACAAATGATAACACCTTTTATTTAATTTTCAAATAAATCTAAACAAAATAAAAAAATATTTTAATAGGTAGGTTGGAGCTTTTCTAAATTCACATCGTCCATACAAAATTCTCTTTGATGCACCCGCGCTGCTCCCACGAATTAATCTGAGAATACTAATTTAATTTTTAGCCTCCAATTTCAAATTCCATGACATTTACAGCACGTTTTAAAATGTTCAGTTGTACATTTAGCCACTTTATTTATCGGTTAATATTATTTAATTTTCTAAATAGTCAGCCCCAAAATTATGGTTTCTCAAACGCAAATGAGGCAGTGAGTTTCAGGCCATTTTGTGCGCCTTAACCCTCATCTGTCTAACCATATTTCTTTAATTAAGCATGACAGAAATTGCTCTATCTTAAGAAAAGGGGGTCTTTATGAAGTAAAGGTCAGGCACTGAATAATACTAATTCATATTAATGGCGCTCCTGTGTGCACGTCCCAACATATCAACGTATTTCCAGCTGGCCCTGTCATCACTTGTTGTGAGAGGCAGTACTCAGGCGGAGCTCCAGGAAAAAAAACAGAATTAATTCTGACTAATTTGGTACCAGGTGACCTTTTCCTGGATATGAAGATCTATGAGTGTATTTATTTTCGGTCAGGTGAGTTGTAAAATATCCTTTTGTCAACAGAGTATGTGAGTGAGCGCCATTTTCAGACCGATTTGAAAGCGAGGCTGGCAACGTGTGGTGTCTTGTGGCACGAAGAGTCCTCTCCCCGCTCTCAGCACGGTAGGCGCTACAACTGAAAGTAGGTTACTGTTGTGTCACCTGGGCATTTTGTAGCCAGACATTTCCATTTTATTTTATATCATTTAACACACCTCGTCCCATTTCACTAATAGATTGGACTCACTTTTCAACAAGCATAGGCAATTCCAATAGGTTTGGCTTTAAAGGAAGTTGGATGGTAATGGGAAACATTACAAGTAAGTAGCATTGGAATAGATATGCTTTCGGATTTATATATATATATATATATGCGAAGAACTGTAGAATAATATTGATGGAGGTTAAAAGGCCAAGTGAGAGTTGTAATGTCAGCCAGACCTAAACATCCATGTAGATTTGTGTCTCTCCTCCTTCCTTCCGTGTTGCTACCAGAGAAAAACACCATAAATTATATAGTTATCTAAGACACTTTAATCACAACCCAATGTCATGCGTGTGCCCCTGAAAGTTCAAACTCAGGCAGCTGGATAAATAAACAAAATAATTTCAGATTGGTGGAGGGCAAGCACTTTTTTTTTGGAAGCGCACACCTTCTGCCCAATCAAAAAATTGTACTCCTGGTTCCCAACATGTGGGTGGAGCCAAAGCGCCTCTCTAATGATGCTCACATGATTGTCTGGCAACTGCTGCCCTTTAAAGCCCCAGAGCATTAAAAAAGAATCGGAATGTAAAGTACAACATTGCTCTGGTACCAGAATACTGAGTGCTAAATATTGAGGCACAAAAATATGAAAGCACAAACATGAGTGACTACAATATTGTCATATTAGCTTTATAAAGAAAGCAAAAACAATTACTGTACTAAACTCCACATTTACCTTGATAACAAATGTATCTTCAAAGAAATATACTTTACATTATTTTGGTCATTGATGCATTTTCTACAATGTTTGTTGTAGAAATTGTGCCATGCATCATTCCAGAACATTCTGAAGGAATATGTATATGTAAATGCCGGTAGAGCCTGGAATACACATCACCCACGGAAGGAGGACAAATCTTAGGCGACTGAAGGGTTCTCAAAGTGCACCATGCTTTATGTAGGAGGGATCAAGCCACATTTTCGGTAGCAGCAGTGGTGTAACAAAGATCCCCGCTGTGCAGCGGGTGGGGAGTCCTAAGCACAATATCATGGCCTGAAAGCTCCTTAATGAGTTCAAAGGGGACCCCCTCCTCGTACTTTGCAAGGAGGGCCCTCAAGTTTCGTTGCGCCACTGGGCAGCAGATGCATCTAGTGGTTGGAAGCGAGGTCTGAGAAGGTGCTGCTGTGGCCAGGCGGAGCCGCAACTTTTGGCTGCTATGGATTGCTGCCACAGGAAGACCAAGGACTTGCAACAATGGAGGCTGATATTCAGTTTATCCTGAAGGTGTCAGTGTCTGCTTCTAACCACCTCTGTGGGTCTAGCTAAGGCATGTGGACAGTTTTGCACTTTGCCATTTTCAGACTGTGCAAGGAGCATGTGGTTCCTTACATGGGAACCGGCCTTCAGGAGCACACAATGGGCCCAAGAGCCTCTGAGGTTTACACAGCAGCACATGTTTTTTAGAGGGAGAGGATGTGGCGTAAGGACCAGAGGTGTCAACTTCAGAGCTGGGGGAACCAGGCTCAAGTCTTGGTGTCAGCTCAAAATCTTGTGATTCTGGGCAAAGCACTGAGGGACTGATTATGAGTCATCTGCCCGTCAGACTCCTGATGGGGAGGTCGCCACGGTGCTGGTGACCTCCCAGCTGGCCCCATTATGACTTTCCCAATGGGCTAACCGGCGGAAACCAAGGTTTCCGCCTGTCAGCCCAGTGGGAAACGTGCAGCAGCTTTCCTGCCGGCTCATAATAGACACTACCCATACCTTTCAAGGGTGCTGGGCAGAGGGACCCCTGCACTCCCATACCATGGGCAGTGCAAGGGCCCCCCTGCGGCCCCCTGCACTTGTTCTCAGCCAGCCTTTTCATGGCGGTGGAAGAGCCATGAAAAGACTGGCAGAGAACAAGGTTGTAATCTGCAGGGTGGAGATCCTGGCGGAAAAGGCGGTCCGCTGGTGGTCAGACTGCCGGGGACGTAATGTGGCAGTTGGATCACCGCAGCCACGGCGGTCCGACCTCCCCCACGAGTCTGGCAGTCCTAGGACCGCCAGACTCGTAATCAAGCTCTTAATTTCCCAGTATCTACAATTCAGCACCTTGAGACCCTCACAAGTGATTTGCCGCATTTTACAAATCCTGGATGTATTTATTTATTTAGATACCAGCAGGAAACTGTTGGTAAAGTCGAGGCTGTGTTTAAATCAGGTATCTACCGTGCATATATCAGCAAAGAGCAGACCTAATCAGGTAAGGAAGTTAAATACACAAGCTTTGGCTCGAATAGTGTTGGACATAGTAGTACAATAACAAGTTATGGCTTGCACCACTGTGGACAAGCTCCAACAGAGTGGTTCACCATACCCATCGCAAAACCAGTAACTGGTAACTATTGATTACCGGTTACTTACCGGTAAGCAATATTACTCCTTGTCGGAGAGTAGAGGCCTCTCAAGCATAAGGAATGCATCCAGCAAGACAGACGAGGAGGTAATGTTTTCAGTTTAGAACACGCTACTCTAATCAGCTCCCCCCTTCATGACACAACACACGTGCAGCTTCAAGGTGGGCGAACATATTCAGAGCACATCTCATGACCAGGAAGTAGGCACCTACTCCAGACTTGCACAAAACCAGACAAAGCTGCCCGGGGCACATGCCCCTGCTTGAAATATATTGAGCAAGGTCACAAGTCACACATACTCCTGCTTCGTACAGAGACCGGGCCACTTCTTAAAGGGAGAGACTTGTCCTTTATCACGGCTGCTCCGTTCCTCCATTCTAGGCCTCTTGTTCTGACTATAATGCTAGTATCTGCTGGATCTGCCAAAAATACCTGTGATCAGCCTACCTCTCCCTCGCAGACACCCCACGGATCTGTTGAGCCAACGGCGGAGGACGCTCCTTCTCACACCTGGCAGCCAGGGCTTGGAACAACAACCCCTTGCACGTCAGGACCGCACCATCACTCCAGCGATTCATAAGAGAACTAAATACCTGGATGTTGGAAGCATGACACCTCCACACAGCAGCATGCAACTCCAGCGCCTCGAGAGCATCACCGGTGATTAGCCACGCTCTATAAATGTTTGATTGATTGAATACAAAGCGCCACGCATATGGAGGACACACTAGAGGGCCACCCTTAATGCACAAGTGCAGTGCAGCTCAGTGGGTTCAGTCTGGGTGTGGCAGCAACAGACCTCTTTACAGCCAGAGCTGCCGACTTTGTAACTGGGGGACCAGGTTTGAGTCTCAGCATCGGCTCAACTTCCTGTGATTCCGGGCAAATCGCTCAACCTTCCCGTCCCTAAAAAGAATGAATGTGTCCTTGTGTAGTATAACTGGTGCTCATGTAAAGGACTCCAATAAGTACGGGCAGATTTCGCACTATATGAAACTGCTAAAATGAACTTAAAAAGATGATAAAGTTCTGCTTCTGGGTGCTGTGTCCGTCACCCAGAACTTAACTCTGTTACAGAGAAAGGAAAGGTCTGTCGTAGGAAAAGAGTCCCTGAGTAGAAGCTCAGCCCATCACCTCGAGGTGGTTGGGAGAATACTGTAAGCAGTTGGGCTTAATTTGTCCCAGAGGTTTCAGGTGCTGGACAGAGCCACTGTTTTTGGGGATTAGTGCTTGTTTTTTGCACTGTCAACTTTGACCCAGAGCAACAGAGAGAGACAAAACAAGCAGGATGCGAACGAACCTGCAAGAGTGAAAGAAAGAGGCAGCAAATGTAGGTCGTGGGGAAAAAAGAGGCATCCCTTGGAGCCAAGACTAACAGCCTCGGTGTATGTCAACCCCACATTCAGCAGCGCTGCTGATGTGCTGCTAAGACAAGCTTTGGGCCACTGCACTTCAGTTTTTTGTTTTTTTACAAATTAAGCACCGCACTGTTTCCATCCTCGTGGGCCCTCAGACCTTCTAATGGGCACGGGTGTATTGACCAAGGGCCGGTCCATTGTACCTGCGGCACTGACTCTTTTGACGTAGATGCCCTGAGATGATTTTGCAAGAAAGACCGGGGCCTACAGACTTAAACTGCCATGCACTCCTGGAGGTGCCAAGGAGAGTCTTTTGGATCCTGAAGGCCGCAAGGCACTAAATTCCCACCAAACCAACTGCTTTGAACATTTATTGCCTCTCCCAGGGACCTGGTGCACGTGCGCATGCTCAGATGCAATGGGACCTTCCTAACTTCCTGGGCAAATGCACCCCTGCTGTGAGGGAACCGCCCACTGCCCAATGTATGAACATGCAGACGCAGTCTTTGCACATTCTATATAGTTTTATAGGGTGGGCTAGGCAACCTGCCTCAGCCACAAGTTCCCCTAGGATGCTATAATGGGTGCAATATGTCAGTTTACTTCTGTTGCAGTGTATGGTCCACAACCACAATCATTTGCTAGAAACGTTTTGTCGCATGGTGTTTTTTTCATTAGCTCTCTGCATGGCTGGACGGGCCAGCTGGGCAAGAGGGCAATCGCCCTGGACATTGGAGCCCCAGGAGGTCACTTTTGACACTTGGAGGCTGGTTTTGGCTGCCAGGAGTGGTGGTGCACATTATGCGATCCCGGAGGCAACTTGAAAGAGTTGCTCAGGTGCTAGTGCGCATTAACATGTCTGCACATGGGGCTGAATTCATAATTTTTGCCAGGACTGTTTAAAGTTCCCGGTCTGGCCCTAGCTCCCTGAGAAACATCTTGGTTCTCTCATGAACAGCTGAATTGCCAAACAGGGTTGTACTTTCACAGTGCGGAAGAGGATGGAAGACGGTGGAGTGGGCAGCCCCCTGAACCTGTCATCAGAGCGCCCTCGAAGGTGAATGGAGGTGGTTGGGTTCCTACTCACACTGCCAGAGCAGCAATCCTCACCCTCTCCCAAACATAAGGACAAAGGGCCTGATTTAGAGTTTGGCTGATGGGGTAACCTCATCACAAATGTGACGGATAGCCCATCCGCTGTGCCACGATCCCATTATACATCATCAGGCAATCATAATACGGCGGATGGGAAATCCGTCACATTTGTGAAGGAGTAACCTCCCCGCCAAATTCTAAATCAGGCCCTAAGTCTGAGATGGAATCTCATACCAACAACTTAAAAACTTAGGGCCTGATTTAGAGTTTTCCGGACGGGCTTACTCCATCGGAAATGTGACGGATTCCTGTCTGCTGTGTTACAATCCCATTATATCCTATGGGAATCGTAATACGGCGGACGGCCCTAATTCTTTCTTTTTGTTCCAATGCGAATAGGGGAAGTTGTTAGCTGACATGAGCACCTCACAGCTGCCCAAAGCAATAGCACTTAGAAAATGAGTCAGTTGTAGACAGACTCCTACATTTAAACTTTCTGCCATCCTATAGCAGCCAATAGTCCTGCAAACTCCGTTAACCTTTCATGTTTGTGATCTTAGGTCTGGTCTAGAAACAGCTTTAATGCCTCACCACCTGATTTCGTAAAAAAAAAAAAAAATACAATATACGTACTTCCCAGCATACGTAGAAGGACGGTCAGCTCCTGTCATCCATTGGTCTGTTCAGCTGTCATTCACATTCGGCTTCCGCTCACTACAGTGTGCAACATAGGGCAACAGGTCAGCTCACTTCAGCCATAGGCTCCCCTGCAGTGTGAGGAGTGAGACTTCTACCTAAAGCAAGCATTAGCATAGATAATAGGGCTCACCTATACAAGAGCTATTGGCTTTGGCAGTGTGTTTTTGCCATGTTGTACACCAGTGTGGCGGCTGTTCAGCATGGCTAAAAGTTAGTGTCATGGAGTGTCATGGGGTGGAGTGGAGGAATAGAGTGGATTTGTTGGAGTGCCCTAGGGTGAAGTATTGGGAGTAGTAGAGTGTCGTAGTCTTTGGTTGGTAGGGAGTAGAGTTCAGTGGTTCAGTGGCAGAGAGTGTTGTAGATTGGAGTGGAATGAGGTGGAATAGGGTGGAGTAGGTTTGAGTGGATTGAGGTAGTGGGGTGGATTGGATTGAAGTAGAGTGGGGCGGATTAATTGCGGTAGAATGAAGTGGGTTGGATTGGGATAGAGTTGGTGGATTAAGTGGAGTGAGGTGGATTGGACTGGAGTGGATTTGAATGGGATGGATTAAAACGGAGTGAGGTGGATTGAATTGGGTGGATTGGAGTAAGGTGGGCTAGATTGGATTAAGGTGGGTGGAATGGAGTGGTATGACTGGGGCGGGGAGGGTTTGGTTGGGGTGGATTGGAGTGGGGTGGAGTGGGGTGGGATGGATTAAATTAGACTGTAGTGGGGTGGGGTGTGGTAGATTGAAGTGTGGTTGATTGTATTCACTGGATTGGAGTAGGGTAGATTGGACTGGAGTGGGGTGGGTTGAAAAAGGGTGGGCTGAATGGATTGGCCTGGAGTGGGGTGGACTGAACTAAGATGGGGTAGGGTGGTTTGGATTGGGGTAAAGTGGGCTGGATTGGAGTTGACTGTGCTGGGGTGGAGTGGGCTGGATTGGATTGGATTGGGGTGGGTTGAATTTGGGTGGATTGTTTTGGGGTGGGGTGGTTTGGGGTGGGGTGGATTGGAGTGGGTTGGATTGCACTGAGGTGGGTGGATTGGATTGGCGTGGGGTGACATGGATTGAGCTGGGTGGTTTCGAGTGGAGAAGGCTGGATGGATTGGAGTGGGGTGGACTAAACTGGGATGGGGTGGGGGTGTTTGGTTTGGGGTGTAATGAATTGAAGTGGGGTGGATTGCATCAAGGTGGGTGGATTGATTGTCGTGGGGTGTATTGGATTACAGTGAGGTAGGCCAGATGGATTGCACTGAAGTGCAGTGGAGGGAGCGAGATGGGGTAGGGTGAATTGGATTGGGTAGAGAGGGGGGGAATTGGAGTAGAGTGGGGTGGATTGGAGTGGGTGGGTTGGATTGGAGTGGGGTGGAGTGAATTGAAATATGGTGGGGTAGACTGGAATGAGGCAGATTGGATTGGAGTGGAGTGAGGTGGATTGGACTGCAGTGGAGTGGGTTTGATTAGGGTGGTCGGATTGGGGTGGGGTTGATTGGAGTGGGGGGATTGGAGTGAGGTGAATTTCATTGAGGTGGGGTGGATTGGATTGGCATGTGGTGAATTGGATTCAATGGGGTGGACGGGAGTGGGGTGGACTGAATTGGGGTGAAATGGAGTGGGGTGGATTGGATAGGAGTGGATTGGATTGGTGTGGATCGGATTGGGGTGTATGGATTGGAGTGGAGTGGATTAGATTCGATTGGAGTGAGGTGGATTGGATTGAGTGGGGTGGATTGGGATAGGGTGGATTGGATTGAATGAGGTACTTTGAGGTGGACTGGATAGGGGTACGGTGGATGGGATAGAAATGGGGTGGATTGGATTGAGATGGGATGGTTTGTAGTGGGATGGGTTGGACCAAAGTGGACTGGATTGGCATGTGGTGAATTGGATTCAATGGGGTGGAATGGATTGTAGTGGGGTGGACTGGACTGGGTTGGACTGGATTGGGGTGGAATGGAGTGGGGTGGCTTGGAAAGGAGTGGATTGGATTGGATTGGTGTAGATCAAATTGGGGTGAGTGGATTAGATTGGATTGGAGTGAGGTGGATTGGATTGAGTAGGGTACATTGGATTGAGTGGGGTGGATTGGGGTAGGGTGGATTGGATTGAATGAGGTACTTTGGGGTGGATTGGATAGGGGTGGGTGGATTGGATAGGGATGGGGTGGATTGGATTGAGGTGGGATGGTTTGTAGTGGGATGGGTGGGAGCAAAGTGGGGTAGATTGTGGTGGATTTGGCTGGCGTGGGAGTGGATTGGATTGGGGTAGGGTGGATTGGAGTAGTCTGAATTGGATTAGTATGGGGTGGATTGATTGGAGTTGGGTGGATTAAGGTGGTTTGGAGTTGAGTGGATTGGTTTGGAGTAGGGTGGATTAAGGTTGAATGACTTGGACTGGTGTGGTGGGGATTACAGTGAATTGGTTTGGAGTGGGATGGATTAGGGTGTTGTGGGTGGATTCAATTTGGAGTAAAGTGGATTGGGTTGAGGTGGACTTGATGGGAGTGGGGTGGATGGGATTGGAATGGGGTGGACTTGATTTGAGTGGGTGGACTACGTTGGATTGGATTGGAGTGGGGTAGATTGGACTGCAGTGGAGGGAATTAGAGTGAGGTGGATTGGAGCTGGGTGAGTTGGAGTGGAGTGGAGTGGGGTGGATTGGAGTGGAGTGGGTGGATTGGACTGGCGCGGGATGGATTAGACTGGAGTGGGGGGAATGGATTGAAGTTGATTAGTTTGGGTGGGGTGGGTTGGATTGGATTGCGGTGAGGTATATTGGATTGGAGTGGGGAAATTGGACTGAGCTGGATTGGGGTGGGTTGGATTAGTGTGGGGTGGATTGGATTGGAGTGGGGTGGGGTAGATTGTGGTGGATTGGAGTGTGGTGAATTGGAATAGATTGGGGTGGAATGGATTGCTGTGAGGTGGATTGGAGTGGGGTGGTTTGGAGTATGGCATTTTATAGTGGGGCTGTTTGGAGGGGGCAGGTTGTTTTGGATTGAAGTGGGGCTGATTGGAGTGGGGCAGATTGTTTTGGATTGGAGTGGGGCAGACTGTAGTGGGGCGGATTGGAATGGGGCAGATTGTTTTGGATTGGAATGGGGAGGACTTAAGTGACGCAGATTGTCTTGGATTTGAGTGTGGCAGTTTGGAGTGGGGCGGATTGGAGGGGGACAGATTGTTTTGGATTAGAGTTTGGTTGATTGGAGTGGGGCAGATTGTTTTAGATTGGAGTGTGGCAGATTGTTTTGAAATGGATGGGGGCAGATTGGAATGACAGATTGGAGTGTGGCAGATTGGATTGGATCGGAGTGTGGCAGATTGTTTTGAATTGGATTGGGGCAGAATAGAGTAGGGCAGATTGTTTTGGATGTGAGTGGGACAGATTATTTTGGACTGGAGTGGGGCAGACTGCAATGCGGCAGATTTAAGTGGGGCAGATTGTTTTGGATAGGAGTGGGGCAGATTGTTGTGGAGTATTGCAGATTGTTTTGGACTGGAGTGAGGCAGATTGTTTTGGATTGCAGTGGGGTGATGTGGCGTTGGGCAGATTAAATTGTGGTGGGTTGGGAAGGTTGGAGTGGACTGGATTTGGGTGAGTGGTTTGGATTGGAATGGGGTGGATTGGATTTAGAGGGGTGGATTGGTGTTGGGATGAGGTGGGGTGGATTGGCATGGATTGTTGTGGGGCGGATTGGAATGGGATGGATTGGGGTTTACTGACCGATTATGTTTTAAAGCATCTTTGCAGTATTTAGAACAAGAGAATTCTCATCTTTTTGCGAACAGCACCCATGAGCAAGAAAACGTGAGTGCAAAGTGAGAAAAGACGACTTAGCAAAAGAAGAGAAAGTTAGCTAGGAAGCATAAAACTTTGCAATTTTGTTTATCCTGCTGGGCATGTTTTTGCCGATCACACGCCTTTTGTTTGCAGGGTACTAGAAGTTAAAAAGAGCAAAATAGTATCTCAATCATGTCAGGAGCAGCAGAGAGGCACTGATTGAGTTGAATCAATCAGCGCTTGGCCCTTGCTCCATACAGAGGAACGGGAATGATGATTGGCCTGTAGTGACCAATTAGGAGGCTGGAAAGATGAGTACCATGCAAGTCAAGAAATGTTAAGCCACAGGTGGACTCCAAGACCTTTACTGTTAAAAAACTGAGTCTCGCGAGCGAGACACAAGCTCTAGCACATGCACTCACAGGCTCAGTCCTAATAGTTACACTTCAGTCCCAGGGCTGAGGGCCAATAACTTTCTTTCACAATACCTTTTCTTTCAACCACCATGTTTTCATTATTTTTTGTAATCCTTGTTTATTTTAAATGTATTTTTAGAATACAGTAATTCTAAGGCAATATTACGTTTTCTTTGCTCCACTAAGAGCCATATTTTCCTGCGCACGAAAACACCATGATGTCTATACCTGTCTGCCTAGTAGGGAGCTCCTGTGCTGTTCTAATAAAGTTACATGTTTTTTTATTTAACTTAACATTTTTATTGCAAGCATCTGGCAACATTTTGGGGCAGAGCTTATTTTGATTTTTCTATTCTTTCTTATATTTGTGGTGTGTACCTACCATTATTATTTTAAATCAACCATCACAGCAGCTGTCAAGCCAGACCCATTGGCTTTGAAATGCTTGTTTATTTGTCATTTTTATACCTCCCCTAGGTTGGAGAAGTCTAGTTGTGCAGTGCAGCCTTGAGAATTGTGAAGGCTTCACCAGGGTAAGGAGGAGGGGTAACTGCAGAGAACCTACGTAGGGACATGAAACAGGTGCCTCTGCACTTTTGGCAGGTTTGTGAGCTTCTCTCAGAGAAAAAGCATCCTTTTGTCATGTGCTGTGAGTGGCAGGTGCAGAAACTAAAGCTGTCCCCTGCTGCTGCTTCTGTCAAGCAGTGGGAGGCGCCATCTTTGAATGGGAGAGGGAGGCAGCAAACAGAATCATCGAGTGCCACCTGCAAACACTGAAAGGAAGAACAGAACATGGATCTGTTTTGGATTGCTGCCTGTTTGACAAGAGAAAAGGATTCTTTTTTATATATTTGCATTTGCAATGATGTAAACTGGGCAGAAGAAAAGGTAATGGGACTGGAAGCGAGAAGCTGAAAATAGGGAACTAGCAATGGAACACATTAAAAAGAGAACAAAATAAAGGGAAAGGAGTGGGAGACTGGCGAAAGGGTGAGCAGTGGGAGAATGCGGAGGAAGAGAAATGTCAAAAGCCGGGACAAAGAGGGGGAAAAGCGTAATAATTCAATGCCAGCTGCTGTGAGGAACAGAGTGCGGAGGAAGGAGTCAAAAGGAGAGACTGAAACAAAAAGGGACAAGAGAGGAGGTTAAGAAGCATCAAAAAGTTTTGGATTTAAAGATGATAAGAATGGAGAGAAAACAGAGGAAAGCGGGCAGGCTTAACTGGAGACCGCAAGAAGTGGTGGTACGTAGACTCATCACCAATCTGGACCTGGTGCCACTGCACCGGCTGCACTGCTGACTGTCCTGTCCCTGAGAAGGTGTTCCCTGCCGAATGATGTTCCATAGAGGAACAGTTTGTTGGACTTTACTGCACATGTTATCAAACATATTGCCTAACAGGCTAAAGCTTGAGGGGCATATTTACAAGGAGTTTGGGCGCGTCATTATTTTTGACGCAGCGGCGACGTTTCCAGTGCTCCATATTTACAAAGTGACACGCTAGGCGTCACTTTTCTCCCCTGCGTTATTTTTTACCTGCACTACACCAGCTGCGTCAGGTTAAGTCAATCATATGCAAGGTAGGTGTTCCCTATGAAAATCCCACACAGAACTGATGAATCTAAATTTGCAAGTTTTCATGGAAGTGACACATCTTTGGCAAATGACATGCAGAGTCTAAAACATGCCAAATTTCCTACGCCTCCTTAACCCAGGTGTAAAAATGACACATTGGCTTTGCAATAGGAATTGGACCAGCTGCATTCACTGTACACACTCAAATATATCTGTACTTCACTTCCCCTCTATTAATAGTGTGTCTACACATGTGAGAGTCATGTTCTAGGACCCCATGACCAAGCTGGGACCATGGCACCTATGACTCCCTCATCCTCTGCAGCAAGGCAATCTGATGTTGTGCACGTTATGCAAGGGACAGGCCAGGATTGTCACTTCTCCATGGACGAAGGAATCCCCAACCCAGGCCTGCATAGAGCAAGGAACAACAGGTAAGTACACACATTAGGTAGGTAATACGTGTATTGCCACTTCACATTCCAACAAATACTTGTATTCACTTACATCACTCTGCCACTCACTATGTCAAACATACTCAGGTCCCTACATACACATAAAGACACAATGCCAACTGTAATGTGACACATTATCATACTGCACACATCACATCTTCCATCCAGGACCAACGTAAAAGTGTATAAGGTGACATTCCACCATTTTGCAATCTTTTACATTGGTCCTAAAGCATTAGGCTACTAGCATCATTTAAAGCTGATGCTGCACCTCTAAATTTTGAGGTATCGCTGAAGTTGCGTCAGTTCTGAGGCCAGCTTCAGTGATGCGTCACTTTTGAGGCAAGTCTCTTATGGCAAAGTTCCAACAAATGCATCAGAACTTCTGAAGCACCTTGAGTGCATTCGCTATGGTGCCCCATATTGTAAATATGGAGCATCCATGGTGTTGTAACGGATTTCTGAGGATCGTAAGTATTTTTGACACATTGCTGTCGCAACGCAGCGATGCGTCATTTCTTGTAAATATGCCCGTGAGTGTTCGAGAGTGCCCTGCATTTGCTTGAAAGAGCCAAACTTAGCAGCTCATACAATGTTCTGTGCAGTGCCAAGTACAGGAAAAAAGAAAGGGGCAGACATTGGAAAATTGTGAAATCACACCTCTGTATTGCACCAGTCACCTCACTGAAATAATTTACCGAGCATTCTGGGTCTGGTTGTTCAGTGCAGCAATACATATTTCCAGACATCTTTGTTTGAGCCTATTGTCACAATTTTGAGTTCCAGTATATCCACTCAGCCCTTTATACTTATGAGAGTGGTAAAACGAGTACCATTAGTTGAATAACAATAAACAAAAACAAAGATACCTCCTTGGAGGTGGGAGTGCTCTACAAACAAGTCTGCTATGTAAGGTGTTATAGCTTAAACCCAGATGTGGGCGAGCCACTGAAAGTTCGAGCCTGAAGCCTGGCTTTGGCTCACCTAGATGTCCTGTTGGGAGCCTGGGCCCATAGCCAGCCGTGCTTTCTAATGACTTCTGCCCGCTATTCTTCCTCGACCAAGGATGTGGCATCATGGCCAGAGCTGCCGTCTTTAGAACCGGAGAACCATTGTCAGATCAACCTCCTGTGATTCTGGCCAAATCACATGGGCCCTCGTGTGTGGGGACTTCGTGACGGTCAGGAATGCACTGTACTTATCCAATAACGGGCATTCCTGTCCTTTCCCACTGCGCTGGTGCATCTTCGACAGCCTAGAGCCAACACAGACACCCTCTCACCATGGTGCATGAGTGCCTGCGTTGCATACGGTATTGTTTTTGTGCATAGAGTGGCTCCTTCCTAAAACAATCCTGAAAGTTGTTTTCCTCTTTTAATGTGTGCTGCAGAATGCAGCACACCAAGAGGCGGAACAAATGAGGAGAATTAAAGATATTCCTGGCCTGGGGAGGCGTAAGAGTTTGACGCATTCCTGGGTTTACAAGTCCTCGTAAACCTGGGGATGCGTCAAATTCTATGGGTGTTGTGTGGGAACTCCCATCACAAAGCCCATGGAATGCCTCCCTTGCGCAGTGTTAGGTGACGCAACAACTTACGCTGCGTTGTCTTACTCAGGCCACTGAAAGCCACGCAATGTGGCTTTGTGTGGCTTCATAAACCTGACTCAGAGTCTTGCGTCACACATGTACCACTTGGAGTGGTGCAGTTGGGATGAAAGTCTCTCATAAATATGCCCCAAAATCTCCATTGCCTAAAAACATATGGATGTGACCTTGTGTAATGTAACCAGTGCTCACATAAAGGCCTTCGAATCGAGCTCCTGCTGTAAAAACAAATTGCAAAGAAATGAAGGGAGAGGTAAAAACAAAGCATTAACAGAAAGAAGGAAAGACAAATAGCCTTTTAGTGAGTAATTTCTACAAAGTGAAAACTAAAAACCTGGATAAGTCGTGCTTCACCTGCTTAGGCACATATTTTATTTCACTAAAACTCCTTTCCCTTTGTTTCCAATATAAAAGGATTTTAAAAAAAAATAGTTCAGGATACCAGTTGAACAAAAAACTATTGTGTTTGATTCTATAATGATCTTGGCCACCTAGAGGGTTTACATGACAACTGCCTTGCCTCTTTGTTCACTAAGAATGATGTTTAAAAACCAACCCTTTTAATAAGTACTTCTCAGTGCAGTGCTATACTATGACATATTAAATTAAAGCCTTCCGCAGGTGAAAGAAATACACTTTTATGAATTTTGAGGAGATGTTATATAACCTATAGCAAACATTTTCAGGGCTCTATCCGTGCCTGGGCTCTAAGAGCCGAGCCGGAACCATGGCTGGGCTCTGGCTTGGCTCTCCCATTTAATTGTTTTGGTTTGCGCACCTCTACTTAGAACACAGAACATATTTTAAAAGTGTTCAATAACTCACAGAGCACAGATGCAGCACAAAGAAAGCTTCTAACACAGACACAGCACAGCAGAAGTGCACACTTTGTGACACACAAAGTAGCTACAACTTGTTCAGTAGCCAAACAAGCTTCCCACAATCATGAGAAGAGTTACAGTACAGACAGCAGCAGTTCAGCCCCTGTAAAAATCACAGAACAGGTAGAGAAGCGGCAACTGATGTGCAAGCTTCCCACACACACTTCGGAAAAGTTGCAGTACTTACAGCAATAGTGCAATCCTTGGTAGCACTCACTGAACAGGTGCACTTGAAACAACAGCTCTGCAAGCTTCCCACACACATGAGAACATTGCAGTACAAACAGCAGCAACGCGAACCCCTGTAGAAATCACAAAACAGGTGCAGCAGAGGCAATCTCTGTGCAAGCTTCCCACACACAGTTACAGCACTGACAGCAACAGTGCAGGCCTCTATGGCATTCATGGAACAAGTAAAACAGAGACATCAGCTGTGCAAGCCTCCCCCACACACTTCTGAAGAGTTACATCATTAACAATAGTAGTGGAAGCCTATGTGAAACTCACAGAACAGATACAGCAGAGACAGCCGTGCAAGGTTCCCACACACACTGCTGAAGAGTTACAGCACTTACAATAGCAGTGCAGGCCTCTGTACCACTCACAGAATAGATACAGCAGAGCCAGCTGTGCAAGCTTCCCATGCACACTTCTGAAGAGTTACAGCACTAAAAGAAGCAGTGCAAGCCTCTGTAGTACTCACAGGACAGGCACAGCAGAGACAACAGCTGTGCAAGACTCCCCCGCACACACCTCTGAAGAGTTACAGCACTAAAAAGAGCTGTGTAGGCCTCTGCAATACCCACAGAACAGGTACAGCACAGACAACAGCTGTGCAAGCTGCCCACACACATTTCTGAAGAATTACAGCACTGACAGCAGCAATGCAGGCCTAAGTCGCACTCACAAAACAGATACAGCAGAGACAGCCGTGCAAGCTTCCCACACACACTGCTGAAGAGTTACAGCACTTACAATAGCAGTGCAGGCCTCTGTACCACTCACAGAACAGATACAGCAGAGGCAGCTGTGCAAGCTTCCCATGCACACGTCTGAAGAGTTACAGCACTAAAAGGAGCAGTGCAAGCCTCTGTCACAATCACAGAACAGGTACAGCAGAGACAACAGCTGTGCAAGCTACCCACACACCTTTTGGAAGAGTTACAGCACTAAAAGGAGCAGTTCAGGCCTCTGTCGCACTCACAGAACAGGTACAACAGAGACAACAGCTGTGCAAGATACCCACACACACTTATGAAGAGTTACAGCACTAAAAGGAGCGGTGCAAGCCTCTGTCGCACTCACAGAACAGGTACAGCAGAGACAGCTGTGTAAGCTTCCCACACACATTTCTGAAGAGTTACAGCACTAACGATAGCAGTGTAAGACTCTGTAGCACTCATAGAACAGGTACAGCAGAGGCAACTGCTGCTTCCGACACACTTTTGAAGAGTTACAGCACTAAAAGGAGCAGTGCAAGTCTCTGTCGCACTCACAGAACAGGCACAGCATAGACAGCTGTCCAAGCTTCCCACACACACTTTTGAAGAGTTAGAGCATGAACAGCACCAACGATAACAGTGCAAGCCTCTGTAACACTCACAAAACAGGTGCAGCAGAGGCAACAACTGTGCAAGCTTCCCACACACATTTCTGAAGAGCTACAGCACTAACAATAACAGTGAAAGGCTCTGTCGAGCTCACAGAGCAGGTACAACAGAGACAACAGCTGTGCAAGCTTCCCACACACACACTTATGAAGAGTTACAGCACTAAAAAGAGCTGTGTAGGCCTCTGCAATTCCCACAGAACAGGTACAGCACAGACAACAACTGTGCAAGCTGCCCACACACCTTTCTGAAGAATTACAGCACTGACAGCAGTAATGCAGGCCTAAGTCGCACTCACAGAACAGATACAGCATCCCATGCACATTCTGAAGAGTTACAGCACTAAAAGGAGCAGTGCAAGCCTCTGTTGCACTCACAGAACAGGTACAGCAGAGACAGCTGTGCAAGTGTCCCACACACACTTTCGAAGAGTTACAGCACTAACAGCACTAACAATAACAGTGCAAGCCTCCGTACCACTTACAAAACAGGTACAGCAGAGGCAACAGCTGTGCAAGCTTCCCACACACACACTTCTGAAGAGCTACAGCACTAACAATAACAGTGAAAGGCTCTGCCAAGCTCACAGAACAGGTACAGCAGAGGCAACAGCTGTGCAAGCTTCCCACACACACACTTCTAAAGAGTTACAGCACTAAAAAGAGCTGTGTAGGCCTCTGCAATACCCACAGAACAGGTACAGCAGAGGCAACAACTGTGCATGCTCCCCACCACACTTATGAAGAGTTACAGCACTAACAATAACAGAGACAGGCTCTGTCTCACTCACAGAACAGGTACCATAGAGACAACAGCTATGCAAGCTTCCCGCACACAATTCTGAAGAGTTACAGTTCCTACAGTAGCAGTGCAGGCCTCAGTAACTCCCACAGAAGAGGTAAGGCAGAGATAACAGCTTTGCAAGCTTCCCCCACACACTCCTGAAGAGTTACAGCAAAACAGCACTAACAATAACAGTGCAAGCCTCTGTAGCACTCACATCAAAGGTACAGCAGAGACAGCTACGCAAGCTTCCCACGCACACTTCAGAAGCGTTACCGTCATTACAGTAGGAGTGAAGGCCTCGGTAACACCCACAGAACAGGTACAGCAGAGACAACAGCTGCTTCCCACACACACTTCTGTAGAGTTACAGCACTAACAGCACTAACAATAACAGTGAAAAGCTCTGCCAAGCTCACAGAACAGGTACAGCACAGGCAACAGCTGTGCAAGCTTCCCACACACACACACTTCTGAAGAGGTACAGCACTAAAAAGAGCTGTGTAGGCCTCTGCAATACCCACAGAACAGGTACAGCAGAGACAACAGCTGTGCATGCTTCCCACCACACTTCTGAAGAGTTACAGCACTAACAATAACAGTGACAGGCTCTGTCTCATTCACAGAACAGATACAGAAGAGACAACAGCTATGCAAGCTTCCCGCACACACTTCTGAAGAGTTACAGTTCCTACAGTAGCAGTGCAGGCCTCAGTAACTCCCACAGAAGAGGTAAAGCAGAGATAACAGCTTTGCAAGCTTCCCCCACACACTCCTGAAGAGTTACAGCAAAACAGCACTAACAATAACAGTGCAAGCCTCTGTAGCACTCACATAAAAGGTACAGCAGAGACAGCTACGCAAGCTTCCCACGCACACTTCAGAAGCGTTACTGTCCTTACGGTAGGAGTGAACGCCTCAGTAACACTCACAGAACAGGTACAGCAGAGACAACAGCTGCTTCCCACACACACTTCAGAAGAGTTACAGCACTTACAATAGCAGTGCAAGTCTCTTTAGGACACACAGAACAGATACAGCTTAGGCAACAGCTGTGCAAGCTTCTCACACACACTTCTGAAGAGTTACATCACGAACAATAGCAGTGCAAGTCTCTATAGCACCCACAGAACAGGTACAGCTTAGGCAACAGCTGTGCAAGCTCCTCACACACACTTCTGAAGAGTTACAGCAATAACAATAGCAGTACAAACCTCTGTCTCACTCACTCAAACATGTATAGCAGAGTCAACAGCTGTGCAAGCTTCTCACACACACTTCTGAAGAGTTACAGCAATAACAATAGCAGTACAAACCTCTTTCTCACTCACTCGAACATGTATAGCAGAGTCAACAGCTGTGCGAGCTTCTCATGCACACTTTTTAAGGGTATAAGCACTAACAGCAGCAGTGCAAGGTTCTGTAGCACTAGTAGAACAGGTACAGCAGAGACAACAGCTGTGAAAGCTTCCTACACACACAGTTGTGAAGAGTTACAGCGCTTACAACAGCAGTGCACGCCTCTGTAGCACTCACAAGACAGGCACAGCAGAGACAACGCCTGTGCGAGCTTCTCATAAACACTTCTGTAGAGTTACAGCACTTATGATAGCAGTGCAAGCCTCTCTAGCACTCACAGAACAGTTACAGCAGAGACAACAGCTCTGCAAGCTTCCCCCATACACTTCGTAAGAGTTACAGCACTTACAACAGCAGTGCAAGCCTCTCTAGCGCTCACAGAACAGGTGCAGCAGAGACAACAGCTGTGCAAGCTTCTCATGCACATTTTTGAAGGGTATAAGCACTAACAGCAGCAGTGCAAGGCTCTGTAGCACTCACAGAACAGGTACAGCAGAGACAGCTTTGCAAGCTTCCCCCATACACTTCTAAAGAGTTACAGCACTTACAACAGCAGTGCAAGCCTCTGTAGCACTCACTGGACAGGTGTATCAGAGACAACAGCTGTGTAAGCTTCCCACGCACACACAGGAAGAGCACTAACAGCAGCAGTGCAAGGCTCTGTGGCACCACAGAACAGGTACAGTAGTGACAACAGCTGTGCAAGCTTCCTACCCACACTTCTGTAGAGTTACAGTCCTTACAGTGGCGGTGCAGGCCTCGGCCCCACCCACAGAACAGGTACAGCAGAGACAATGGCTGTGCAAGCTTCCCTGTCATTAACGATTGTCTTTTCCCTGAGGAAACCCCAAAACAGCTCTAAACCACCTTTGACACTTAATACATAAATAACAGGAATAAACACCCTGATGTTCCTGGTGTTTTGGGGCAGGTCAGGAGGAATGAATTCCCCTTCCCATGAAGAGCCCGTTTCCTCCCCATTTCACTCCTTTTGTAAATGGTCCATTAATGGCCCAGTTGGAAAGACTTGTGCATTAGTGCCCAATATCCCGCCTCAACTTTTTAAACTTTGCAGTGTGTGTTTTTGCCCCCTTGACCATTGAAATTGGTCCATGGCCCTTAGCAGTGGTAGTACCCCCAGGTGAACCCGTGCCCCCCTCCCCCCTCCCTTTCCATGATGCACCTCCCAGATTAATTTATAACAACATGTTCATTATCTAGCTCTTCACACTGCACTCCTACTGCTTCTAAGCACTTCAAAATAAAATTCAGATGCCATTCCTACTCGGGTGACCACATGGCATTGAGGCAAAGTCTGGACAGGACTGTACAAAATTCAGGACAAAGAGTCTAAATTTAGGACAAGAATTCAGGACGAAGGGTCAAAATTCAGAACAAAAATTCAACAACAAACTTCAGTTTTACAGAAAAATCCAAAAGAGGGTATACCCTGTTACTTTATCAGTGAATTTATTTACTCTTTTTTGACATAGCACTATTTATTCACTGTGGTCTTTTTGTGATTGTCTCCTGGTATGCCACATTCAGGTGTCACATTACATCCTTGTTCAGTAGTAAACTAGTGCCCTTCAGCACTGTGTCAAGGCGATCACCCATTCCCAAATCTAGCCAACCTTTCTTGGAGAGAAAGCAACAGCAAATTTTTGATTATGTTTCTAAACATTTGAAAACCTATGGCAAACAATTTGGGAAACATTAAGGCAAGTATCCTTATGCTAGTTTAAACAAATTGAACAAAAACATTTCGCTCACCCAAACCTCCAATGGACTTTTAACCTAAAAAAATGAATGAGGCAGAGCAGATGGTGTGGGCGACAGTCTCACACCTAATGTCAGGATGTGAGGTACCCACAACATGTCTGTAGTATCACAGCACTAGAGTGTATGTCTGGGACTCTACATTTATCTCAGAGCTGTGTGCCCGGACTACCAATCAAAGATACTAAAAGAAGAGGATGTAATCTGGATCAGATGGGAGATCCACGGCAAGTGATTCAAAGGGGTGTTGCTAAGAACTGGATAAATAAGGAAGAGAAGAACAAAGTGGGACAATTCCCAAAATCAGACAAGATGGGTCCACCAAGATTATCGTAGATATTAGGTACCTGAGGAGTTGTCTCTGCAGACAGAAGAGAAACAGAAGAGGCACTGTCAAGTGGTTGAACAAGCAACACCTACCCACCCTGGCAAACTCTTCTGGTGCAATAGGCCGCTGTTTGTGTCTGTGAAGGGTGAGCAGGGGCCAGACCCCTTGCAAGGTTGTGCAAGGCAATTGCCCACTCTGTCCATGCCTTAAATTTTGCAATTGAACAAAAGCCAAACCAGTGATCTGTCTTATCTCCAAGTGTCAAAGTACTCATAGAATCTTCAAAATATTTGGGATATAAATTGCACAAACAAAATGTAAGAACACGAGAAAGATATAAAATGTAATTAGTGTCTTTTTAACATACAGTACTGTTTTCCCCTCTAAGCCACTGCACTTTACAGCACTATACTTTACCCTGCACTGCACCACTCTACGCTACCCTGCTCTGCACCACTCTATGCCACTGCACTCTATGCCACTCAAGTCTACCCTGAACTTTACGCCACTGCACTATGCACCACTCTACTTCACTGCACCCTCTGTCACTCTATTGTATGCTACTCTACTCCACTGCACTCTATGCCTCTCTACTCTGGCCCCACGCTGCTCTGTGCCACTGCACTCTACGCCAATGCACTCAAAACAACTGCACTGTATGCCTCTGCACTCTACTCTTCACCAATGTACTCTACACCACTGCTCTGTATGCCACTATACTCTACTCTGAGCTGCACCACTCTACGCTACTGTACTCTGCTCCACTCTACACCACTGCACTCTAGGCCACTCAAGTCTACTCTGCACTCTACGTCACTGCACTATACACCACTACAGCACACTCTGCCACTCTATTGTACGCCACTCTATGACACTGCACTCTATGGCAATCTACTCTGCACCACTCCGGGGGGAGTGTGGGCCAGTTACAGAGCTGCATGAACCCCGAGTATAGTTTCTTGGAAACGATGAGGGAAACAAAGACGTTGCATGGAGTCAGAGAGGTGAGGCGTCGATCGAGCCGGTGCGGCATCGTTTCCTTATTGCTACCGGGAAGGTGATGCATTGGTTCCTTACTGCTAGGCAGGGGACGTGAGGCGTCGGTTCCTTACTGCTAGGCAGGGGAGGTGTACCCTTCCAGTACAAAACCTATCCATGCTCACGCATACACCCTTGCGTTATGGCGCAAAGGTGTGTGTGTGTGACGCACAGCAGTTAAACCAGAGCTGGCGCTTGGGAGAAGGGAAAAGAGAGGCATATCTCTGTATACATGGCACTGTCCTGCTCTCTCCTTCTCATTCAGGGCAGCATGTTTCTCTGCTGCACTGCGCTGCGTGACTTTTTAGTAAATCCGGGCCTCTGTGCCATCGGTTATATCATGGTGATCAGGTATCGAGATCCTCTGTGGAGACATGGAAATCCTCCATTGGTTCCTTGGGGGAAGAGTCACTGTGTGTGCATTGTGACCAATGCTTGCTGATCATCGCTAATGAGTACAGTGAGGGCCAGGAATCCCATTGGATGCTCAGGGTCATGAACCATTGCTCTGGTTCCCATGAGAGGAATGGCGAATCTTTCTTTGTGAACATCAGATGACAAACAGGACAGTCATTTGATCATTGTAATGGCTGCAGGAGCACATCTTGGTTGTAACTCCGGGACTCAATGTTGATAACGTGTTTTCATTGCTGTTACTCAGTGTTTATTGAACAGGGTGATTTCTTAGTTTGGTTCACTCTTCAATATTTTTATGTGCCAGTATGCTTCATTGGTTAAGTAAGAGCTCTTGCTTGAAATTCTATTTTTACTGAGATTGTAATAATTACATAATACTGTATTTGTTTTCAGTTTTCACACTACTTCCTTCAAGCTTTTCCTTCCCTCCTCTTGTAAGCAATCATGGAGCATCAATGGTCCTTTGGAGGCTTAGCTTTCCCTAGCAGATGGAGGGCCTGAGTTAGATTTTGGCGGACAGGGCACTCCATCACAAATGTGGCCCACTGATTCCCTACTCCATCTGCTGAACTATGATTGGATGGACTGTCATCTTTCTGATGCCGTTGCCATGGATGCCTCACCTGTCGGAAAGCTTACTCTGCTGGCCTAACAGAGTAGGGTCCATCAAAGCAGGAACATCAGATGGCCCGCTCTGTTTAGAGTAGATGGTCTTATGTCCTTTTTTCATGTCCATCACTGCCAGTGACAACCTTGTAGTCACAAACAGAAATAAAAAAACAAAATGTCGGCATACCAGGGGGGTTGAAAAGTCAAGGCATCAGAGTTATTATTTATTTGTTGTTTACAAACAAACTTTTGCTTTGGGAGTTTGCTTTTGAAAAACGAAAACGTTTGGGGCACCACCGCCTAGAAGATTGTGGCTGAGCACAAACCATCCAGTATCATTGGAAGAGCCCCCATGACAGCGTGTGGTTGGTCATGGTTGGGACTCCCTCAATTCTCTGTATTAGGAGATATGTTTGCGTGCATGTAGTGCATTGGTGAGAGCATAAGGGGCAAGGATACCGCGGGATGGTGGTCCCCAAGCTGGCGTGGAACCCCAAGAAGGTGGTTTGTCATGATAGACTATCCAAGTAGTTAAGTGAGTGCCATCCCCTTACCCCTGAATGTCGCTGTGGTGCACAGGGCATCAGTGCCATACTGTTGCATGTCTGGAAATATTTGGCCTTGAGGCAGTGCACCCAGAAAACTGCCATCTTGGCATGAACAACAGATGGTTTGAAGGATACTGGATCAGACGGCTCACTGCTGTTCTACAAGCATGTGGAGGGGGTAGTCATTGCAGTCCTGACTGCATGAGCCGTCCTCTGCTCCCACAGAAATTGATCACCTTAACCAGCCAGAAAATACACCCAATATGGCTGCTCCCATCCCAGCCTGCCCGGTAACAGGAAGCCCCACCTAACCACATCCTGACATAGCCTAGCCCAAAAGAACCAAAAGCAGGATGGGACCGGGGGGATGGGGAGGGAATTCAGGACTGAGACGAGGAAGACCTGTACTCGGAGTAATGAAGTTTACAGCTAAGTAACCAAGTGATACTGTGACATGAACGTCTCAGAGCGCAGACCGAAGGTTTTTAAAGATGGATGGGTATATCACAGAGAAAAGAAAAGAGGGAATTGATGGAAAGAGGGAGTGAGGTGGAGGGAAGACAAGCAAAAAACAGGAAAAGCAGGAGACAGATGGATATTGAGAAAGGCAAAAAGGGAGAGAGTACAGGGAAAGGGGTGAAAAGCTGGCGAAGCAAAGGAGTGGAGAAGCGATTACATAATCAGAAAACTGGGAAGAATAGAGGGATGAAATAGAAAGGACAGAGAAAGCACGACACGAAAGGGAGAGAAGTAACGAGTGGAATTAAAGAGAAAGAAAATGGGACATATGAGGAGAGAGAAGAGTGTAGGCGATGCAGGGGGGATTAAGTGAAACAGGGTTGGGAACAAGGAGACAGCGAGGAGTGATAGACGGGCGAGGGAGCAAACGTGGGAGGAAACAGAGGAAGAGACAGGGAGACGGAGGGAGGGGGCGGGAAGAGCACAGTGTCTGTTTTCATTAATCTGGGTAATTGCTTTTGTAAATCGGCTCCTCTGAGCTGGGAGCAGTGAGCTGTGGTGAGCAACTGTGTGGAGATTTCTAATACTGCCTCCTCCCTTTGGGTCCCCTGCCCTATCGGGGCCTCCCCCGCAGGGACATCTTTAGGATTTGTGGGGCCCTGGGCCAAAAGTATTTTGGAGGCCCCTGTTCATAACAGCTTTGAATTTATGATCCAGTTTCAGCTCTTTTCTGCCCTCTTTGGCCAGGTCACTGTCAGTGCACAGACACTGGTCCAAATTATAAATGTGCTTACATCTAATATTCAGGGATAGTGACCTGTGTTTTCAATATTGTATCACAGCAGCAGCAGCTCACTAATATTACTACAGATAATCTCTGTGACACCCCCCATTTCTCATATATGACATCTCCTATTTTGAACTAACGTCTTTCAGGATGTTGCATGAAACATTAACACACTTGGCCATATTTACAAGATGATGCATAACTTTACTTGCCCCCCCTCTACTGGCACTTAACGACACCATGGTTGCACCACAATTTCAGTACGTGCACCACGACAATCGTTAGTACCATAGCATCAAACTTTTTGACGCTATTATGGCACTGTGCTACACTAACGTAATTTTAACGGCTGCTCAGAGCAAGCGATAAAAATGTTGTAAATTTCACTGCTGCATTTTTTTGGGCCTCCCTGTGCTGCAATGCACCCCTTGCATACATTATGCCTGGTGCAGGAATAATGTGGCGCAAGGGTTTACAAAGTGCGCAATGCAAGCATTGTGCCACTTGGTAAATATGGCGCAGCAGAAAAAGCCTCCTTAGTGCCACTTTAGCAGCAAAAAAATGACACTATGGTGGCACTAAGGTGGCGCGAGGGGCTTCTGAGTATGCCCCAACATTTCTCTGCAAAATGTCTGTAACAGACTCTCACCCATCACTCACATTTAAAACAAATTCAAGGAAAGTAGTACTTTTAGCAGATATTTTTAAGAATGAATCAAGTTCATCAGGGCAAGACTCTCTGAAGAACAGAGCTGGCTCTGCGGGGGAGGGGTCCTGAAGGGCTGGGGCGGCTGAAATGGTGGTCCAGGGCCAGAGCCCACTTTGCCCGTACCTTAAAAGGTCTCTGCTCACCAGACACTTCAATGAGTGGTTTACACCAGCAGCTGGTAAGTGTGAAAATGAGAACTCAGTGTTAAATGACTGTGAGCTGCCAAGGTTTGTGTGTCAGAATATTATATCCAAAAATATCAGTCCTAAATACCATTTTACAAAAATGCGGTCTGATTGGGTTTAGGATTTCTTTTATTAACTGCAATGGAGTAATATTTTTGGAGGATATTTAGGGCCAGATGCAGGAAACGGATAGCGACTTGCAAACGGCAAAAATTGCCGTTTGCGACTCGCTAATCGCGTTTCCCAATGCAGAAATGCATATTGCGAGTCGGTACCGACTCGCAATATGCATTTCAGAATCGCAAATAGGAAGGGGTGTTCCCTTCCTATTTGCGATTCGGAGTGGTATGCAATACCATTTGCGACCGCATATGCGGTCGCAAATGGTGTCGCAGTTACCATCCACTTCAAGTGGATGGTAACCCAATCGCAAATTGGAAGGGGTCCCCATGGGACCCCTTCCACTTTGTGAATGGACCCACAAATATTTTTTCAGGGTAGGTAGTGGTCCAAAGGACCACTACCTGCCCTGAAAAAAAAACGAAACTAAAGGTTTTGGATTTTTTTTAAGTGTAGCTCGTTTTCCTTTAAGGAAACGGGCTACACTTAAAAACAAAAAACTGCTTTATTTAAAAGCAGTCACGAACATGGAGGTCTGCTGCCTACAGCAGGCCTCCATGTTTGCGAATGCCTAGACTCGCTATGGGGCCGCAGTTTGCGACCCACCTCATGAATATTAATGAGGTGGGTCATTGTGACCCCATAGCGAGTCGCAGACGGTGTCTGAGACACCGTTCTGCATTGGAAATTGCGACTTGCAATTTGCGAGTCGCTCCGACTCGCAAATTGCAAGTCGCAATTCCCAACTTTGCTACATCTGGCCCTTAGTTCCCCTTCGTGCACAAAAAAAATCCTACGTGCAACGCAGGAACACTTGCACTGTGGTTCTAGGGTGCCTGCATTTGTGCTAGGCACCAAATTTGTGTGGTAACGCAGGCAGAAAGAACAGGAATGCGCCGTGTGCATTAATACGGTGCATTCCTGCCCTTTCTTTTTGATGCAGTGCGTGCAGCAAGGAGCCTTGCAGCCCTGCACCAAAAAGCTGTAAATGAGGACCCCAAAGATTTAACCTTTGATGTGAAACAGGAGAGCAAGAGGCCCATTTAGTGGCTCAAGTGCACAATGTGAAACCAAAAAACCTTAGATGAATCTCTGTTTGATCGAGTTGTGTGATCCTAGGTGAATGTTGCATTTCACAGAGGCATCTTTGCATTATCACATAAGAGAGCATCCTCAAATATGCAGGCCAGGTTTCGCACTGTGCAAAAACCTCTTTTGTGCTTTATTTGTTACACTATACTGTTGTCCTACTATAATGAGACTCCAGGCCTTAGAGAGGGTGCACCTGACAACAGATGGCCTTTTAGCTCACTAATGGCATTGTGGTCAGGTGCACATGAATTTTTCTAAGGGCATGTTTAAAAACTCTTACTTTTAATAAATATATTTCAATGCAGTGACATAATCTGATTTACTAAAATGAAACACTTGATTAATGACTTATTTTGTGTTTTGAAGAGATTTTTTAACATAGTTTTACATGGTGTTTATTGCACGATTTACATGGCAAACATTTTCATGGCCTGGCTCGTTCAGAGGCTCCTGCAGCCAAGCCAGACAGAGGGAGGCAGGTTTTCATCATTTTTACTGCTGAATTAGTCAGCAGCGATTATAAGAAATCAATTTAACGAATACATTTGGTATTGTGTGTAAAAGTTGTGTTTAATCTCATTACTTCCTCGTTCTCAGTGTTGCCTATGCTGGTGAGTTTTTGTTCAGAAAATGTAGGCATTTTACATTGAACAAAAGTATGACAGGCAGATTCTGTAGATACACAGTGGGCAAAGATATGATATGCAGCAGATTATATAATTTGTGCACACTTTGACCAGGGAAGTTTTATGGCATGGGCAAAGTGTGCAATTGCCCAGGACCCTCAAATTCAAATTGGCCTCCAAGGAAGGTGGCCTTTCAATTTGACCTCCATCTATTCTATTTCTCTATCTAAACCTCTCTCCCTCCCTCTACCACTTTCTCTGAACACCAGTGTGATGTGCATTTTGGGATCCCAGCGAGGCATATTTAAAATGTTTTTGTTTGACCTTGTTCTCATTTAACATATACATTTGTATTGTTTAGCATCATGTGGGATTGGCTTGGCAATAAAATTCGAATTTGCTCCATAAAGGGGACCCTAAAATATGTTTTGCCCCCAAATCTTTAACTTTCACATAGTATTCACAGCAATATTAGCAATTAAACAGTTACAGATAAAGGCACATATTTATGGACTTTTGGGTGGGGCGGCTCCTTTTGCAATGGCGGAGGAGCGTTGTCCCCCTGTCAAAGATCCAGGAGATGAAAAATAAAACAATATTTTAATATCCTTTTATTTTTCATCTGCGGGCTCAGCCAGCAGTACAGGGAGGGGAGGGGCTGGGCCACTGGAGGTGGGAGAGGAGGGGAGAGTGTACCTAAGTGTGTATGTGTGTTTGACTGGCTGTCTCAGGCCGGCCAAACACACATGCGCACTTAGGTTTCTCCAGCCCGGCTGTGTTTAACAGCTGGGCTGGAGAAATTGCACAGACCCCCAGGGCTGTGTCTGAGTAGCAGTCACTGCCGCTCAGACCAATCCTGATGCTGCTTTCATGCTATGTTTAGCATGAAAGCAGTGCCAGCTTTACTGGAAAGCCTGTGCTGCTATCCCAGTGAATCCTGGGACACCAGAAGAGGAGCAAGGCAGCAGGAGACAGAGGGTGGGGGCGATGAAACCGTAAGTATTTTTTCCCCCTGTTTCCCCCATCCCTATCGTCCACCTGCCCTCCCTGCCCTCCCCATGATATTTGCAGTGGCCACCGCTGCTTTTGGCGCAGGGCAGTGAAAAGAGGTGACTTGTTGAGCTGCCTTACGTCAAAGGGAAAGTACTGGAATGTGCCCTATTTAACAATATGATGCATTCATGTCCTTTCCCATTGCCCTTGTGCGATTTTGGCAGCTTAGTGCCAATGTTGGCACCCTTGCACCATGGTGCAAGGGTCCCTGCGTTGCATGCAGGATTGTTTTTGTGCAGGAAGGAACATCTTACTGCACCAAAACAAACCTGGGAGGCTTTTTCCTCTCTGTAGAAGGAGGAAAAAACTGGAGCAATAAAAATATTTCTCCTCCTTGCGCCTCCCCTGGGGAGGCGTAAGGTTTTGTCGCATCCAGAGGTTTACAAGGTCTTGTAAATCTGGGCATGCGTCAAAACCAAAGGGAGTTGCATGGGAAAAACCCCCGCAACGCCCATGGAACGCCTCCCTGGGTCAAAGTAAGGCAACATAGAGACTTGTGCTGCATTGCATTAATCCATGATATGATTTAGTAGTTTGTGCCACAAAAGCGTCACAAAAAATGACGCAACAGCGATGCAAGGAGCTCATAAATATGCCCCTGACGGACCAAAGTAACCTGCTTAAGAATTTGAAATGTAAAAGTGTGTTCCTGCAGTTGATGGAAATCATCTTAGTTTGGCTGCAGCAGAACTTCTAGATCACCAGGATTATGTTTTTACGCATGACTTGTTCTCAACTCTTTAGTGCACCATTTTCAGTGCTGGAGGGAAGTCCGTTTCTAGCCTGTAGAGTTTACAGGTCCATGTCTAGCCTATAGAGTTTAGAGGTCTATGTCTAGCCCTACAGAGTTTAGAGGTCCACATCTAGCCTATAGAGCATGGATACTCAAAGTACGGCCCGCGGGCCTCATGCGGCCCCTCTGACCTTTACATGTGGCCCCTTGGGCAACAGGAGCACTGGGCAGCTGTTTGCTCGACTCTGCACTAACAATAAAAATATTAAGTAGACACACAATCATTTATTTCAAATTTATTTAGTGTTAAAAAAAGAAAGTAACTAACTAGGGACTCCTGCACTTCACTTTAGAAACGCCTTCATTTTTAAAGACATCTTGCAGCACAAGTGTAAAACTAAGACAATCTCTTCAAAATTAAAAAAGTGTATTTAGTTAACATGCAGAAACTTTTCGCCTTAGTACAATGTATTTTATCAGTGCATTGAGATGCATTCATTTACAAGTGATAGTTTTCAAACAAAAATTTGGAAACATCAATTCTTTCCCTTACCCTCAGAACACCACCAATAGTATATTAAAGAGGCAAGTCACTTGGTATGTGCACTTTATGGGTGGCCTGGGTTCCTATCATACATGAACAACATTTTAGTTTAATAAATCAAACATAGAAGCAGGTTTTGTGCAGCGCACACCATGAATCATGTATTTCGAGGTCATCTTAAATGTGATAATGCAGAAAAAGGATGGAAAGTGAGACTAAACAATTGCCTAGGATCACACAATTTGGAAAAGTGGGTAAGCCGGGAGTAATTACAGGTTTTCTGGTTCCCCGTTGTTTTTTTCAGCCACTAGATGTATACAATTTGCTTCTCCTACACCACCAACCCCCAGCCCCCCCCCCACCGACCACCACTGCCCTGACTTCAATGCGGCCCCCAGGCATGTCACAGACCAAACTTTTTGGTCCCTGGGAAAATGTTTGTGAGTACCCATGCTATAGAGTTTAGAGATCCACGTCTAGCCTATAGAGTTTACAGGTCCATGTCTAGCCAATGGAGTTTAGAGATCCACATCTAGCCTACAGAGTTTAGAGGTCCACATCTAGCCTATAGAGTTTGGAGCCTGAGCTGTAGACAACATGTAGACACCTACAGAGAGTTGTTGGCTAGGATGCGGTCTTGCATGATTTCAGTCCTGGACCATGTGATTCTTGAAACCAGTCCTCTAACCTGCAACTAGGGAATGTCAAAGTGCTCGGATGGCCAATCTGACCCCAGAGAAAAGGCAGTAGTGGCTTTTGAGCTTTCAAGGCTGCAGGGCATGCATGACAACTGACATGTTTTCAGTGGGAGACTAGAAATAAGCAAAATAATGGCGTCAATTTAGGGATATGCCGTCTAAAATTGCTTCAACTTCAATGCCAGTCAGTATTGAAAATAAATCCTCCGATATCAGTCTTCAGTGTAGGCAAATATTGGCATGTACTTCACGGCCCTCAAAACCTTAAGGGCTGCCCAGGATGGACCTCAAGGGCCTACGGGGCGGCTAAATGCTCTAAAATATACCGCTGCGGAACACTGTCAGTCCAAGACTATTGTGCAGCACTGAGTTTTGGTGGATGTATGCTTGTTCACATGCTGTCTATGGCGGGAGGGGTCATTAAATGACAAAAAAGGAGAAAATAACCTTCTGTCCTCACAAGCTGCCAGTGCCCTGCCTTTGCTTCTCTTCTACGAATAAGTCCTCCTTTCTTTTGTGATTTAAAAGAAGCAGACTTTATTTCTAACTTCTAACAAGATGGCCGCCTTTGAGCAGACCTATCTCCAAAGATTGAGATGGCAGGACCCGGCACGTCCCACGCCATCTGCAGACCGACTCTGTGGCTGCCAGATTTCTTCTCTGTGACAGATCTGTGTTCCCCCTCTCATCCATCTCTCTGCCCATTAGAATGTTTTGTCTATTGATCAGCACAGGATAATGTGTGGATTGTCAAGCAGGCAGAGAGCATCTTTTGCAGAGCATAGCATGGAAGACCATTACTTCAGCCCACATGGATCATTTAACCAAGTGTAATTGCTTCTGTGTGGGAATTCTTCATCTCCCACACGCCTGGAGAGCTTTGGTGCTGGCACTCAGAGTGCACTTTTGGACAGTTGGGCGCGTCGGCACAAGAGGCATAACTTCTGGGTTGTGCAAGAACGCCTTCATTGAGTGGTGCCTAGGACTATACTAAACAAAGTGAAAAGACTACATCACAATAACTCTGTCGGCTACTTAGGCTGATGGGGACAGATGTATTTGTTTACCGGCAGAGCAAGTCGCTTTCATGTTCTGGCAATGTTGAGGGGTAAACATGAACTTCCTTCCCCTCATCCGCAGTGGGCTGTAGCTGGCCTGTGAGGAGCAGGAGGCCTGTGTGGTGTGAAAGAATTGTCCTTGGGTTAAGTACGAGCAGAGCACAGTCCGGTCAGGATGTCTGTCCGGTCTTTGTTCCACATTCTGGGATGGTTATTGGATGCTAGACATTCAGTGGTGGCAATGATTAATTTGCAAGTAAAAAAAACATAGTCCCAACGTTTTTCTTATGAGTCCACCGCTAATGTGTTCTTTGAGAGAATGTTAAATACCATGGATGCCTAGTCTTCATTCCACCTCATGTCTCTTTATCTCATGAATACTGAGGCTGCCTATACTCGATTCAACCTCATGTCTCTTTCTTCCACCACCCCAAACACTTCCTGTCTCTTCATCTCGTGGATACTGAGGCTGCCTGTACTCGATTCCACCTCATGTCTCTTTCTTCCATCACCCTACACTTCCTGTCTCTTTATCTCATATATACTGAGGCTGCCTGTACACGAGTCCACCTCATGCTTCTTTCTTCCACCACCCTAAGCTTCCACCTATTTATGTTACCAACACAAAGGCTGCCCAGACTTGATTCCACCTTGTGTCTCTTTTGTCTACCACCCAACACTTCCTATCTCTTTACCTAATGAATGCCAAGGCTGCCAAAGACTTGATTCCACCTCATGTCTCTTTATCTCATGAATACTGAGGCTGCCAAGACTTGATTCCACCTCATGTCTCTTTCTTCCACCACCCTACACTTCCTGTCTCTTCATCTCATGGATACTGAGGCTGCCTGTACTCGATTCCACCTCATGTCTCTTTCTCCCACCACCCTACACTTCCTGTCTCTTTATCTCATGAATACTGAGGCTGCCTGTACTCGAGTCCACCTCATGCTTCTTTCTTCCACCACCCTAAGCTTCCATCGCTTTATGTTACTTACACCAAGGCTGCCAAGACTCGATTCCACCTCATGTCTCTTTCTTCCACCACCCTACACTTCCTGTCTCTTCATCTCATGAATACTGAGGCTGCCGGTACTCGATTCCACCTCATGTCTCTTTCTTCCACCACCCTACACTTCCTGTCCCTTCATCTCATGGATACTGAGGCTGCCTGTATTCTATTCCACCTCATGCTTCTTTCTTTCACCACCCTAAGCTTCCATCGCTTTATGTTACTAACACCAAGGCTGCCAAGACTTGATTCCACCTCATGTCTCTTTCTTCCATCACCCTACACTTCCTGTCTCTTCATCTCATGAATACTGATGCTGCCTATACTCGAGTCCACCTTGTGCTTCTTTCTTCCACTACCCTAAGCTTCCATCTCTTTATTTTACCAACACCAAGCCTGCCCAGACTTGATTCCAGCTTGTGTCTCTTTTGTCTACCACCCAACACTTCCTATCTCTTTATCTCATGAATGCCAAGGCTGCCAAGACTTGATTCCACCTCATGTCTCTTTCTTCCACCACCCTACACTTCCTGTTTCTTCATCTCATGAATACTGAGGCTGCCTATACTCGACTCCACCTCATGCTCCTTTCTTCCACCACCCTAAGCTTCCATCTCTTTATGTTACCAACACCAAGGCTGCCCAGACTTGATTCCACATTGTGTCTCTTTTGTCTACCACCCAACACTTCCTATCTCTTTATCTAATGAATGCCAAGGCTGCCAAAGACTTGATTCTACCTCATGTCTCTTTCTTCCACCACCCTACACTTCCTGTCTCTTCATCTCCTGGATACTGAGGCTGCCTGTACTCGATTCCACCTCATGCTCCTTTCTTCCACCACCCTAAGCTTCCATCTCTTTATGTTACCAACACCAAGGATGCCCAGACTTGATTCCACCTTGTACCTCTTTTTTCTACCACCGAACACTTCCTATCTGTTTATCTCATCAATGCCAAGGCTGCCAAGACTTGATTCCACCTCATGTCTTTTTCTTCCACCACCCTACACTTCCTGTTTCCTTATCCCATGAATGCCAAGGCTGCAAAGCCTTGATTCCACCTCATGTCTTTTTCATCCACCACACTACGCTTCCTGTTTCCTTATCCCATGAATGCCAAGGCTGCCAAGGCTTGATTTAATCTCATCCTCTTTTTTCTACCACCCTACATGTCCTGTCTCTTTAGCTCATGAATGCCAAGGCTGCCAAAATTTAAAATCACCATGTGCCTCTTTTTTCCTCCGCTCAACCCTTCCATCTCTTTATCTTATGAACACCAAGGCTGACTGGTTTTAATTCTATCTTATGCCTTTTCTTCTACCATCCTATATTGCCTGTCTCTTTATCTCATGAAAACCAAGGCCGACATTGTTGGTGCCACCTCTTGTCTCTCTTGTCCATCACCCTACACTTCCTGTCTCTTCATCGCATGAATACCGAGGCTGCCAAAGCTTGATTCCACCTCAAGCATCTTTCTCCCACCTACACTTTCAGTCTCTTCCTCTCAAGAATATCAAGGCTGTCTATTCTCCCTTCCCTCTCAAGTTTGTGAATATAATTTGCTTGACGTCTTCACTAACAGATTTATCTGAGAATCAAACTCTTAATTTATATCCAAACATGCAGTATATTCTGGTTTTAGGGTTCATCAATCCAAGTCAAGACTGCAAAACCTTTTAAAACATTTCTGTCTCAGATTAGAAATCTTCAGGAACATCAAGCTTGAGCTACATGAGCAGCCACCATAGCCTGGCCATGTGCAGTACATGGATCAGTGATAGTGTGGGAGGCTCTGCACTCTTCCCACCTGGTCCCAGTGCATGAACAGTCAGTGGAATCAGTTGGGCTTCCATTGAACATATGAGTATTGCACACATACACAGACTCACACACATGCACCACGCACCAAGCACACATGCACACACACACGTTGCTCAGTAAAACACACCAAGATCATCTACAGACCCTCTGAACATCATGTGCCCACATATCGGCCTCACCAATAACCACCATTCTTATTTCTTTCCTTGTGTTTTCACATGGCACTAGTAGACCCCAGAGACTTGCAGAGCACAGTACAACAGTGTTTTCATTTAACATACATGTTAATGGACACAGTCATATGACAGAAGGGAGGCAGCATTTCAGGTCACACTCTCATCAGCACTTAATGAAAATGTTTTGCAACACGAGGCTCACCATGTCTGGAGCATGACTTCAAACCTCGTTCTTCAGCTAACATCTTCCACATTCAACTACACACCTCTGCGTCCACACACCTCTGGTGAAAAACTAACCATGCATTGTGTCATACACATATATTCCCATACATGATATTATTGTTAATTTACAAATATGACCAAGAAGGTATCAATATTTTATAATCAAATGTGGGTGTCATTTCACATTGGCTTAGAACATTCAGTAGCTCTGAGTATGCTTGCTAAGTTTCATGGTTTAAGTAGGCCCTGAAGTCATGTTATCCAGGGTTGTACATTTGCACATTTCCAAGAAGCACAACCTAGCTTTCAAACCTGGTGAATTGAAGCAAAGTTTTAGAAGAGTAATGAGTTCTGTATTGCGTTTATGAATGATATGTCCTCCTCACGGACTCCTTGCTCTCCCTCATTGTGAAGATCACGCCATTTGCTTTTTGATAAAGGTAACAGGTGTCTGTCATGTGATTAGGTCCCATAGACTTGAACTGAGAGAAAGCATAAATATACTAGTGTAAATGTTACGCATTTTTAGCAATATGTTCCAACTGATCATCTTCTAGTAAGAGCCCTGGTCAGTTCAAATGCTATTGGGGGTCATTCTGACCTCGGCGGTAAAAGGCGCCTACCGCCGGTCAGAAATCCTCCATAATCCCGCCGCGGTCGCGGAAACCCGCCACGGTCATTCTGACCCGCAGAAGGCAAACCTCCGAAAATCCGACCGCCACAACAGACCGCCAGACCAGCGGTCGGCGGAAAGGTGGAGGTGACAAAACCTCCACCGTCACGCCAACAGAAATACGCCCATGCCATTACGACCCACGAATCCACGCGGCGGTCATTCAAACGCGGTATTCCATTGGCGGGACACACCGCCGCGGTCAGAATACACACAAACGAACAAAACTCAGCCACATTGGACGATTTGAATCCCACACACCTGATACACATACACACACCACTCCCACACACACAATACGATATAAAACACCCACCCACATCACCCACAAACCCCTACGCTAAAAAATTCGTAAAGAAGGCAAGAGCGAGACACCAGCATCCAAAAAATAACAGCCACAGCCACTCAACACCATCACCCACACACTATCCACACACAAAACAACACACACCACCACACTCAACTCACTTAAATACACATACTCCACCCCACACATCATACACACCACCCCATGGCACCCCAAAGACAACCCCGCTTCACAGACGAAGAACTCAGGGTCATGGTGGAGGAAATCGTTCGGGTAGAGCCCCAGCTGTTCGGCACACAGATACAATACACCAGCATTGCCCGGAGGACGGAGCTATGGCAGAGGATTGTCGACAGGGTGAACGCAGTGGGACAGCACCCCAGAAATCGGGAAGACATCAGGAAGCGATGGAACGACCTACGGGGGAAGGTGCGTTCCATGGTATCCAGGCACAACATCGCCGTGCAGAAGACTGGCGGAGGACCCCCACCTCAACCCCCACAATTCACATCATGGGAGGAGGAAGTCTTGAACATCCTGCATCCTGACGGCCTCGCAGGAGTCGGCAGAGGAATGGATACTGGTAAGTTGAAGCTTCAATACTGCTTCCCCCCCACCTGCATGCCAAATCAGACCCCAACCCTCACCCCCATCCTCGAACCCCACCCTCACCCCCACCCCCATCCTCACCCCCACCACCATCCTCACCCCCACCCCCACCACCATCCTCACCCCCACCCCCAGCACACCTATTCCCCGCCAATGTCTCACCATCACAACCCACACATCCCAAAACCTAGGCCTGCATGCGTCCACTAAGCATGGACACCCATCACCAAAGCATGCCCAATGCATATACACATCCCCCCCACAAGCCACCCTCACCAAAGCCCCCACACACGAATGCCAGCACTTGGGGACACGAGAACCCACAGATACACCCATATGCCACACATTGAAACTATAACCATACCTCTATACCCCTGCAGGACCCGACCGTCAACACACCGCGGCGGAGGGGCCAGAATTCTCCACACCCCCCACCCAAGAGGCCGTCAGCGATGACAGCAGCTCTGTCGACCTGGACACCGATGACCAGCCCGGACCATCGGGGACCTCTGGACAGTCGGTTCCCCTCACACAGGCCCAGGCCACTACAGACCCAAACCCCTCTGGGAACACCAGCACAGCTCCCACCCAGCGGGCCCATGCCTCTGTCTCCAGGGCGCGTCAATCTGCGGTGTGTCTACCACTACAGGGCACCCAGGATAACCCACCACCCCAACAACAACAGGGACCTGGGGGCAGTGGTAGTGGGCACACCGGCCAGGGGGCAGAGGCCCAGGGAAACAGGGGAACTCGGAAGGCAGCTGTGCGACAGGGGGGGAGGAGAGGCCCAGGGAACCCACTCTCCACGAGGTCCTCACCACCATCATGGGAGCATACAACCGCTCCCAGGAGACGATGGCGACGGTACTGGCCCGGTTCCAGGAGATCCAGGTACTGCAGGAGGAACACTATCGGGGGTACAGGGAGGACATCAGAGCCATCAACACCACCCTGGTTACCATGGTAGGGCTGCTGCAGGACCTCGTCAACAACAGGGCGGACACTCAACAACACCCAAGGGCCCCTGCCACTAGCCTGGACCAAGAACAGCCAACCACCTCCGCCGGCGCTAGTGGACAGGAGGCCCCCGCACAGCAGCAGCCCACCAGACCCCCACCTCCTGCAGGAGAAGAACCACCCCGCAAGAGGGCCCTGAGATCTCGCAAGAAGACAGAGTAGGATGTCAAGACCCCCGCCAGCAATGGATACCACCTGATGTCATCCCACTGTCCCACATTGTCACCCTGTCCATCCTTGAACTGCCCATGCTCCATCTCTCCACAGGCCTCTGGACAATGCACCTGTGTGACTGTTACTCTGGACTCTGCCATGGACATTCCTTCACCATAGCCCCCACCCACTTGAAACCACCCATCCCATTTTGAGCACTTAAATAAACACCTATTTTGCACCAAAATATCTGGAGTCTGGCTGTGATTTCAATAGATTGTAATTGACATGACAGTTCAAATATGTCCTTGTACATGGTGAAGTCAACAAACAGCTGCCACAAAGCTGTAGTCCATGGGGAAACGAAGCACAGGACTCGTAGTGGGGACCCCAGATCTGAAATAGGGAGGGAAAAGCCAAAACTCAGTCATCATACACTGGGGCAAATAGACAGGCAGCAGAGATGCTGGAGAGTAGTTAACATTTACTAAATTATCTTTGAAATGTTACCTGTGTCCTATTGGAAGTACTGTTCAATGATTCTGTCCCTGTTGTCTGTTTCAGCCCCGTCATCTTCCTCCTCGTCACTCTCCTCAGGTTCCACCGCTGCCACAACACCACCGTCTCGACCATCCTCCTGCAGGAAAGGCACCTGGCGGCGCAAAGCCAGGTTGTGAAGCATGCAGCAGGCCACGATGATGTGACACACCTTCTTAGGTGAGTACATTAGGGATCCACCTGTCATATGCAGGCACCTAAACCTGGCCTTTAGGAGGCCAAAGGTGCGTTCGATCACCCTCCTAGTACGCCCATGGGCCTCATTGTACCGTTCCTCTGCCCTGGTCCGGGGATTCCTTACTGGGGTCAGTAGCCACGACAGGTTGGGGTACCCAGAGTCCCCCACTAGCCATACACGGTGTCTCTGTAGCTGTTCCATCACGTAAGGGATGCTGCTATTCCTGAGGATGTAGGCGTCATGCACTGACCCAGGGAATTTGGCATTTACATGCGAGATGTACTGGTCAGCCAAACACACCACCTGGATGTTCATTGAATGGTAATTTTTTCTGTTCCTGTACACCTGCTCCCTGTCTCTTGGGGGAACCAAAGCCACATGGGTCCCATCAATGGCACCAATTACGTTGGGAATATGTCCAAGGGCGTAGAAATCACCCTTCACTGTAGCCAATTCGCCCACCTCAGGGAAAATGATGTAGCTCCTCACGGATTTCATCAGGGCAGACAACACTCTGGATAACACCTTCGAAAACATGGGCTGAGACATCCCAGAAGCAATTCCCACGGTTGTCTGAAATGACCCACTTGCCAAGAAATGGAGTACTGACATGACCTGCACCAGAGGGGGAATCCCTGTGGGTTGGCGGATGGGGGACATCAGGTCGGGCTCCAGCTGGGCACACAGTTCATGGATAGTGGCACGGTTAAGACGGTAGGTCAGGATAATGTGGCGTTCTTCCATTGTCGACAGGTCCACCAGCGGTCGGTACACGGGAGGATTCATCCGTCTCCTCGCCCAACCCAGCGGACGGTGCCTAGGAAGGACAACATGGAGCACACAGTCAAGCAACCCACAGGTACGTACTCACAGCTAGCACAGTAAACGATTCTCTATGCAGTGAATGGCGTGTCTGAGTGGCTAAGCAAGGCCTAGGCCTGTGTGACGCAGTTGAAATTGAGCCATGTGGGCCCTGGAAATGGCGGCTGCCTGACCTGTGAAGTGTGACAATGGGATGTGAGGTCAATGCGCTGGCGTGGCACACCGCGGCGGGCGGCGGGCCAAGACCGCGGCGCCAAGCCGCATTGGTTAACATTGAAGCCTATGGGTTTCAGGAGCCAATGGCGAAGGGCGCCGGCGGTGGCGGGACGCACCGCCGCGGTACGCACCGCCGCGGACGTGACCGCCATTTTCTATCTACTTATCCACTTGCGACTTGAACTTTCACAGGAGAGGACCTATTCTGCAAGTGTTGCTGTGACCTCGGTCTGGAAGGGACAATGGCTGCTGCACCTGGGGAAAGGGCCCCTGCCTTCACTGGAGAGGAGTTGGAGAAACTTGTGGATGGGGTCCTCCCCCAGTATGCGCTACTCTACGGTCCTCCAGACCAACAAGTGAGTTTAATTCAATATGGATTTGGGGCCACTGGCTGGCTTGGGGGCCTGGCGGGGGGCCTGGCGGGGATGGGGGGCATGTTGGGCCTGGCGGGGGTCCTGGCGGGGGGCCTGGCGGGGATGGGGGGCATGTTGGGCCTGGCGGGGGGCCTGGCGGGGATGGGGGGCATGTTGGGCATGGCGGGGGGCCTGGCGGGGATGGGGGGCATGTTGGGCCTGGCGGGGGGCCTGGCGGGGATGGGGGGCATGTTGGGCCTGGCGGGGGGCCTGGCGGGGATGGGGGGCGTTGGGCCACTGGAAAGGAAAATGCTGACAAACTTGAACGTGGTATTTCTCCCTCCCTGTACGTGTCACATAGGTCCGCGCCCATGAGAAGATCGGGATTTGGCGTGCCATCGCCAAGGAAGTCCGGACCCTGGGGGTCCACCATCGACGGGGCACCCACTGCCGCAAGAGGTGGGAGGACATCCGCCGCGGGACCAAGAAGACCGCCGAGTCTCTGCTGGGGATGGCCTCCCAACGTAGGCGGGGTGCCTGCCGTCAACTGAGCCCCCTGATGTTCCGGATCCTGGCGGTGGCCTACCCTGAATTGGATGGGCGCGTGAGGGCAGCACAGCAGACACAAGGGGGTGAGTACAAGCATTATCTACTCTGTTGTCGCGCAGTGGAGGTGTCTGGTTGGGGGAGGAGGGCTGGGGGTCCCCCTAGGCCAGGGCGATATCTGTAGGCTGGGCACCCCCGTAAGCCCCTGTGTCCCCAGCCACCACCCTCAGTAGTTTGTCAGTACAGCCATCCCTGGGCCGTGTCATCCATGGGTGCAGTTGTCAACTCTAGGCGTGTAGGGCATGTTCCACGGAATGCGTAGCGGACCCCAAGTGCGCAACTTAGTGCAGGGGGCATCTGTGTCTGTCATGTCCGCTAACTGTACCGGAGATCCATGTACTCAATATCCCTTTATTTCTCTCTCCCCCCCCCCTTTTTGTTTGTCTTTCTGTGCTTGTGTGCATCAGCATCATCAGGCGGAGGAGAAGTGGCATCGGGGCAGGAGGGAGCTGCATCTCACATGGCCCAGGAGGGCCATGCCACAGAGTCAGACTGGACCAGTGAGACGGAGGGCGAGGGGAGCTCCACGACGGGGACGACTGGACCCTGCAGCGACACGGACACGTCCTCGGAAGGGGGCTCCCTTGCGCGGGTGGCACCATCCGTGCCCCCCGCCATTACAGGTACAGCCGCCACCCAGCGCACCATCTCCGCCCTCCCAGCAGCCCCTCCGCGTTCGCCCCGTGCCCGCTCTGCCAGGAAGCCGGGCATCTCCTTCGCCCCAGGCACCTCAGGCCCTGCCCCTGTTACCCCCGCTGCCCTCAGTGAGGAGGTCATTGACCTCCTCCGAACGCTCATTGTTGGGCAGACTACCCTTTTGAATGCCATCCAGGGGGTGGAGAGGGAGGTTCATCGCAGCAATGCGTACCTGGAGGGCATTCATTCGGGTCAGGCTGCCCATCAGCGATCGTTCCAGGCTCTGGCCTCAGCACTGACGGCAGCCATTGTCCCTGTCTCCTGCCTGCCTCTACTAACTCCCTCCTCCCAGTCTCCTGTTCCTCTGCCTGTCCCACCCACACCATCAGACCAGCCTGCACACACCTCAACACCCAAGAGAAGCTCATCCAAACATAAGCACCACAGATCACGCAGACATTCACACACGCAACATTCCGATGCAGACATGCCAACAGTCACTACCACCTCTGTGACCCCCACCTCCTCGTCTCCCTCCTCCCTCCCTGTGACGTCTACACTCACACCTCCATTCACCTCACCATCAGCCAGTGTTTCCATCACCAGCACACCCTCCACTCCAGTCCGCACACGTGCAGTCACCACCCCCACTGCCATTTACACGTCCCCTGTGTCCTCTCCCACTGTGTCTGTCACCCCCTCTTCCACACCACACAAACGCAGCCACCCACCCACCCAACAGCCATCCACCTCACGACAGCCTATCCCTCCTGCACCTGCACCCAAAGACAGCAAACGTGACTCACCTACAACCACATCCTCTCCCTCCACTCCCATTCCCACTGTACCTACCACTCTCCATTGTCCCAAGAAGCTCTTCCTCGCCACTACTAACTTCTTTCCTGACCCTGAGCCCCCCCCTCCTTCTCGTCGGGGTAAGAAGAGCACCTCAGCCACCACCAGCCCTGCAGCCCCCTTGACAAGGGTGCAGGGGTATTGGAGCCCGCCAGCCCGCATGTCTGGATCTTCGCCCAGCAGCAAGGGGACAGCCAGCCCACCCCCTGGGAAGAGGAGCAGAAGGCGGAAGGGGCGCCGCAGGTGCCCGCCTTCTACATCCCCCCCGGACACCACCCAGAGACAGTCACCAGCCACAGCTCCAAAGGGAGGAAAGGGCCACAGGCCGACGACTAAGGAGGGCAAGGGCAGCAAGTCGGAGAGGTCAGGCAGCAGGCCTGCTGCCCAGGAGGAGCCCACAACCCCCATAGCTGCTGCCCCGGGAGGAACCGGCACAGCTGCCCCGGGAGAGCCCACCACCCCCATAGCCGCTGCCCAGGGAGGACCCAGCCCAGCTGGCCAGGAGGGCCCCACCACCCACAGCCCAGGTGGGCAGTGAAGGAGCACCATCCCCGCTGCCCAGGAGGGCACCACCAGGCAATTAGCAGTTGGCCATAGACCGTCCGCCGTCTCAAGAACCGCTGAACTGGTCCCTTCAAGGCAAGGACCGCTGAACTGGGCCCCGCCGTCTCAAGAACCGCTGAACTGGGCCCTTCAAGGCAAGGAGCGCTGAACTGGGCCCCGCCGTCTCAAGAACCGCTGAACTGGGCCCTTCAAGGCAAGGACCGCTGAACTGGGCCCCGCCGTCTCAAGAACCGCTGAACTGGGCCCTTCAAGGCAAGGAGCGCTGAACTGGGCCCCGCCGTCTCAAGAACCGCTGAACTGGGCCCTTCAAGGCAAGGAGCGCTGAACTGGGCCCCGCCGTCTCAAGAACCGCTGAACTGGGCCCTTCAAGGCAAGGAGCGCTGAACTGGGCCCCGCCGTCTCAAGAACCGCTGAACTGGGCCCTTCAAGGCAAGGAGCGCTGAACTGGGCCCCGCCGTCTCAAGAACCGCTGAACTGGGCCCCGCCGTCTCAAGAACCGCTTAACTGGGCCCTTCAGGGCAAGGACCGCTGAACTGGGCCCCGCCGTCTCAAGCACCGCTCCGCTGGGCCCCGCCGTCTCAAGAACCGCTCCGCTGGGCCCCGCCGTCTCAAGAACCGCTTAACTGGGCCCTTCAGGGCAAGGAGCGCTGAACTGGGCCCCGCCGTCTCAAGAACCGCTGAACTGGGCCCTTCAAGGCAAGGACCGCTGAACTGGGCCCCGCCGTCTCAAGCACCGCTCCGCTGGGCCCCGCCGTCTCAAGAACCGCTCCGCTGGGCCCCGCCGTCTCAAGAACCGCTGAACTGGGCCCTTCAAGGCAAGGAGCGCTGAACTGGGCCCCGCCGTCTCAAGAACCGCTGAACTGGGCCCCGCCGTCTCAAGAACCGCTGAACTGGGCCCTTCAGGGCAAGGACCGCTGAACTGGGCCCCGCCGTCTCAAGAACCGCTGAACTGGGCCCTTCAAGGCAAGGAGCGCTGAACTGGGCCCCGCCGTCTCAAGAACCGCTGAACTGGGCCCTTCAAGGCAAGGAGCGCTGAACTGGGCCCCGCCGTCTCAAGAACCGCTGAACTGGGCCCCGCCGTCTCAAGAACCGCTGAACTGGGCCCTTCAGGGCAAGGACCGCTGAACTGGGCCCCGCCGTCTCAGGAACCGCTGAACTGGGCCCTTCAAGGCAAGAACCGCTGGCCCTTTGGCAGACGTGGCAGGGCAGGATCTATCTCGGGCAGGGCTGCAGGATGTCCTCTGGCCAACTTGCCTCCTCCAGTGGCAGTGGGGTCTGTTATGGACTGTATGGACTGTGGCTTTGCTCTCCCCAGGATGGCCCAGTGGGCAGGCCACCCACTGTATGGACTGTATGGACTGTGGCTTGGCTCTCCCCAGGATGGCCCAGTGGGCAGGCCACCCACTGTATGGACTGTTTGGACTGTGGCTTTGCTCTCCCCAGGATGGCCCAGTGGGCAGGCCACCCACTGTATGGACTGTTTGGACTGTGGCTTTGCTCTCCCCAGGATGGCCCAGTGGGCAGGCCACCCACTGTATGGACTGTTTGGACTGTGGCTTTGCTCTCCCCAGGATGGCCCAGTGGGCAGGCCACCCACTGTATGGACTGTATGGACTGTGGCTTTGCTCTCCCCAGGATGGCCCAGTGGGCAGGCCACCCACTGTATGGACTGTTTGGACTGTGGCTTTGCTCTCCCCAGGATGGCCCAGTGGGCAGGCCACCCACTGTATGGACTGTATGGACTGTGGCTTTGCTCTCCCCAGGATGGCCCAGTGGGCAGGCCACCCACTGTATGGACTGTATGGACTGTGGCTTTGCTCTCCCCAGGATGGCCCAGTGGGCAGGCCACCCACTGTATGGACTGTATGGACTGTGGCTTTGCTCTCCCCAGGATGGCCCAGTGGGCAGGCCACCCACTGTATGGACTGTATGGACTGTGGCTTTGCTCTCCCCAGGATGGCCCAGTGGGCAGGCCACCCACTGTATGGACTGTATGGACTGTGGCTTTGCTCTCCCCAGGATGGCCCAGTGGGCAGGCCACCCACTGTATGGACTGTATGGACTGTGGCTTTGCTCTCCCCAGGATGGCCCAGTGGGCAGGCCACCCACTGTATGGACTGTATGGACTGTGGCTTTGCTCTCCCCAGGATGGCCCAGTGGGCAGGCCACCCACTGTATGGACTGTATGGACTGTGGCTTTGCTCTCCCCAGGATGGCCCAGTGGGCAGGCCACCCACTGTATGGACTGTTTGGACTGTGGCTTTTCTCTCCCCAGGATGGCCCAGTGGTCATGGAGTCCCCTCGTGGATCTGGCGTCGTGTACTCAAGTGGCTGAGGTGCCCCCCCTTCCCTTCCCCCTGAGGTGCCTGTCCTATTTTCTTTCTGATGCCCCTGCAGTGTTCTCTCCGTGGAGTTCTTGTCGTGGGACTGGGCCTTGCCCCTTTGCACAGGACGCCTGTGATCCACGGACAGTGGTTGGACTACATTTAGTAGCTGTATATATTTTGTACATAGTTTATTTATTTATTGGGATTACTGGTGTACATATTTCAATATATCTGCCCGTTTATGATCTCTTCTTTTGGTCTTTGCATTATTTCGGAGGGGGGTGGTTTGTGGGTTGTGACAGTGATCTGTGGGAATGCATTGATGTGTGTGTTGTAGTGGGTGTGGGTGGGTGGGTGTGTGCCGGTAATCTTTTCCCTCCCCTGTGTCGTAGGTGCAGTACTCACCGATGTCTTCCGCGCCGCCGGGCGTGCTCCTGGTATATGAGCAGGAATAGGAGTGCGGGGATGACCTGCAACTCTGGTTCCATACTGCCGGAATCTCGCGTGGAGTGCGTAGAGGTGAGCGTTTTCCCGTTCGTAGTCTGTTTCCGCCGTGTTCTTATCGGCGGTGCTCCCGCCCCGAAAAAGGTGGCAGATTGGTGGGTCGTAATAGGGTGGGCGGTACATTGTCTGCCGCCTGGCTGTTGGCGGGAACCGCCGCGCTGTTTGTTTGTACCGCTGTGGCGGGCGGAGTGTTAAGTTGGCGGGCTGTGTTGGCGGTTCCCGCCAGGGTCAGAATTGCATATTTTAGACCGCCGGCCTGTTGGCGGCTTGGCCGCCGCTTTATCACCGACCGCCAGGGTCAGAATGAGGGCCATAGTCTCTAATCGTTTTGCTGTGTTGCTTACTATTTTACATTAAACTCTAGTTGGACCTTAGGCTTTCTGACATGTTGTGACTTATTTCTAACACTCTGAAAGGGTGCCCAGAAACTAAGGAGAATCAGAGCACTTTCCCATCACCTCTGGGCATAAAGCACTAATAAATACAGTACAATACAATTATTTGCATTGGAAGAATGCTTTTGGAAACTTCAGGCCTGATTCACAAAGGTAAAGTTAGACTTTGGGTCTAAGTGATGAGTAGTATCTTTACGTTGGCACTTGGGGTGGAATCTCCACACTCAGGGGAGAATCTCCACACTCAGAGCAGAGATCCGCCCTGAGCGTGGAGATTCTGGCCCGAATGTGGAGATTCCAATCCAGGGGCGGACAGTCCACTCTGGGTGCAGAGTGGAATCTCTGCACTCAGGGTGGCGTTTGCGCCTGAGTGCAGAGATTCCACCCCGAGTGTGCACGTAAAGATACTACTTATAACTTACCTTTGTGAATGCCATAAGTCGTAAACGTCGACTTTTGGTCTAAGTTTACCCTTATGAATCGGGCCCTTCCTATGTTTTATACACAATGTTCTGCATGCTGGAGGACCGCTGCTCTAGATGAAGTACTTTGGACTAGAACCAAGCACCCCACAATCTGACGGCAGGAGATGGGTACGAGAAATTAGCGGCATCGGCCTTGTCATATGGATACACTACTCATACGTCAGAACTGGCAGTGCAAGCCCATGGGCTTCATCTGTCTTCCTAATAGTATACTTTATGGTAAGACACTATAGGCATATACCTTGTCCACGGGCCTTATTGGCTGACCTCAGAACTCTCTGAAGCCCCCTTAGATCAGTGTAGACTAGAGGCCACAGCTGAAGAAGGAGGTCATGGTACAGAGGGCTGAAGAGCTTGCGCGTGGCAGTGAAAAGCTACTAGAGGAAGAAAGCAAATTCTTACACCATGATTTACAGGGTGAGCATGATAGTGAAATTGACTGTACGTAGGAGAGTGACTACCTGGACAGAAGTAATACACTGGGTTACCTTTGAACAGGTGGTTTCACTGTACATTCAACAGGATGACTTCTATCGCCTCTCTAAACACCTGAGGCCTCATCACAGCTCCCGCACTTGGGTTGGGAGTGGGTTGCATCACTATACACCTTCCCTATGTACACCCTTCACAAACCGGGAAGCGTGCCTCAGTATACAAAAAATGACCACTGCTGTATGTGCATTACATATCCGATCATGCACTGGGGTAAGGCAGCTCTGAAAGGGCTGTATAGCACCATATCGAGGATAAAAATGTTGGCCTGCTAAAATCTCATGCCTAAAAGTATGGACTAACAGAATATCATGAATATAAGGAAACATAGGCAAGTACAGATTTACTATTCCTAACAACACATCTCCGTACCTTGATAAAATACATATTGTCAAGGTATATAGACCTGAAATCAATTATCGTAAACCCATGTTTACTCACACCTTCACAGTATTCTAGTGCTCAATATTTTGGCCACTATAATTTGTAGACCAATATTTAAATCTCGATGTAAACCTACTTAGTGACAAAGTGACACTTCAAACCGCTCTTCCATCTTCTACTGTGCACCTGGCTAGCCTTCGTTAAGAGGACATTGACCTCTGGAAGGGGCTCCTGAGCTCCTCTCTGCTATTGCTGGAGGACATTGACCTCTGGAAGGAGCTCCTGTCTGCTATTGCTGGAGGTCATTGACCTCTGGAAGAGGCTCCTGTCTGCTATTGCTGGAGGAGATTGACCTCTGGAAGGGGCTCCTGAGCTCCTGTCTGCTATTGCTCAAGGACATTGACCTCTGGAAGGAGCTCCTGTCTGCTATTGCTAGAGGACATTGACCTCTGGAAGGAGCTCCTGTCTGCTATTGCTAGAGGACATTGACCTCTGGAAGGAGGTCCAGTCTGCTATTGCTAGAGGACATTGACCTCTGGAAGGAGCTCCTGTCTGTTATTGCTGGAGGACATTGACCTCTGGAAGGGCTCCTGTCTGCTATTGCTGGAGGACATTGACCTCTGGAAGGAGCTCCTGTCTGCTATTGCTGGAGGACATTGACCTCTGGAAGGAGGTCCAGTCTGTTATTGCTAGAGGACATTGACCTCTGGAAGAGGCTCCTGTCTGCTATTGCTGGAGAACATTGACCTCTGGAAGAGGCTCCTGTCTGCTATTGCTGGAGGACATTGACCTCTGGAAGGGCTCCTGTCTGCTATTGCTGGAGGACATTGACCTCTGGAAGGAGCTCCTGTCTGCTATTGCTGGAGGTCATTGACCTCTGGAAGAGGCTCCTGTCTGCTATTGCTAGAGGACTAGAGGACATTGACCTCTGGAAGGAGCTCCTGTCTGCTATTGCTGAAGGACATTGACCTCTGGAAGGGCTCCTGCCTGCTATTGCTGGAGGACATTGACCTCTGGAAGGGCTCCTGTCTGCTATTGCTGGAGGACATTGACCTCTGGAAGAGGCTCCTGTCTGCTATTGCTGGAGGACATTGACCTCTGGAAGGAGCTCCTGTCTGCTATTGCTGGAGGTCATTGACCTCTGGAAGAGGCTCCTGTCTGCTATTGCTGAAGGACATTGACCTCTGGAAGGAGGTCCAGTCTGTTATTGCTGGAGGACATTGACCTCTGGAAGGGCTCCTGTCTGCTATTGCTGGAGGACATTGACCTCTGGAAGAGGCTCCTGTCTGCTATTGCTAGAGGACTAGAGGACATTGACCTCTGGAAGGAGGTCCTGTCTGTTATTGGTGGAGGACATTGACCTCTGGAAGGAGCTCCTGTCTGCTATTGCTAGAGGACATTGACCTCTGGAAGGGCTCCTGTCTGCTATTGCTGGAGGACATTGACCTCTGGAAGAGGCTCCTGTCTGCTATTGCTAGAGGACTAGAGGACATTGACCTCTGGAAGGAGGTCCTGTCTGTTATTGGTGGAGGACATTGACCTCTGGAAGGAGCTCCTGTCTGCTATTGCTAGAGGACATTGACCTCTGGAAGGGCTCCTGTCTGCTATTGCTGGAGGACATTGACCTCTGGAAGAGGCTCCTGTCTGCTATTGCTAGAGGACTAGAGGACATTGACCTCTGGAAGGAGGTCCTGTCTGCTATTGCTAGAGGACATTGACCTCTGGAAGGAGCTCCTGTCTGCTATTGCTGGAGGACATTGACCTCTGGAAGGGCTCCTGTCTGCTATTGCTGGAGGACATTGACCTCTGGAAGAGGCTCCCGTCTGCTATTGCTAGAGGACTAGAGGACATTGACCTCTGGAAGGAGGTCCTGTCTGTTATTGGTGGAGGACATTGACCTCTGGAAGGAGCTCCTGTCTGCTATTGGTGGAGGACATTGACCTCTGGAAGGGGCTCCTGTCTGTTATTGGTGGAGGACATTGACCTCTGGAAGGGCTCCTGTCTGCTATTGCTGGAGGACATTGACCTCTGGAAGAGGCTCCTGTCTGCTATTGCTAGAGGACTAGAGGACATTGACCTCTGGAAGTAGGTCCTGTCTGTTATTGGTGGAGGACATTGACCTCTGGAAGGAGCTCCTGTTTGTTATTGCTGAAGGACATTGACCTCTGGAAGGGGCTCCTGTCTGCTATTGCTGGAGAACATTGACCTCTGGAAGGGGCTCCTGTCTGCTATTGCTGGAGGACATTGACCTCCGGAAGAGGCTCCTGTCTGCTATTGCTGGAGGACATTGACCTCTGGAAGGAGGTCCAGTCTGTTATTGCTGGAGGACATTGACCTCTGGAAGGGGCTCCTGTCTGCTATTGCTAGAGGACATTGACCTCTGGAAGGGGATCCTGAGCTCCTGTCTGCTAATGCTAGAGGACATTGACCTCTGGAAGGAGCTCCTGTCTGCTATTGCTAGAGGACATTGACCTCTGGAAGGAGCTCCTGTCTGCTATTGCTGGAGGAGATTGACCTCTGGAAGGAGCTCCTGCCTGCTATTGCTAGAGGAAATTGACCTCTGGAAGGAGCTCCTGTCTGCTATTGCTAGAGGACATTGACCTCTGGAAGGAGGTCCAGTCTGTTATTGCTAGAGGACATTGACCTCTGGAAGGGGCTCCTGTCTGCTATTGCTAGAGGACATTGACCTCTGGAAGGGGATCCTGAGCTCCTGTCTGCTATTGCTAGAGGACATTGACCTCTGGAAGGGGCTCCTGTCTGCTATTGCTAGAGGACATTGACCTCTGGGAGGAGCTCCTGTCTGCTATTGCTAGAGGACATTGACCTCTGGAAGGAGGTCCAGTCTGTTATTGCTAGAGGACATTGACCTCTGGAAGGAGCTCCTGTCTGCTATTGCTAGAGGACATTGACCTCTGGAAGGAGCTCCTGCCTGCTATTGCTAGAGGACATTGACCTCTGGGAGGGGATCCTGAGCTCCTGTCTGCTATTGCTAGAGGACATTGACCTCTGGAAGGAGCTCCTGCCTGCTATTGCTGGAGGACATTGACCTCTGGGGGGAGCTCCTGTCTGCTATTGCTAGAGGACATTGACCTCTGGAAAGGGCTCCTGTCTGCTATTGCTAGAGGACATTGACTATTTCTAGAGGAAATTGACCTCTGGAAGGGGCTCCTCTCTGCCATTGCAGCCCCCCCTGCTGGAGATATCTTGGGGTGGTTCCAGGGTGTTCGCCATTCCACTTTCTAAAGGGTGCCACAGACACCACACTAACTGTGCACTATTTTCTATCTGGCTGTGTATCTCTAACTGGACAAAGGCTGTGTGTGTCGGGGTTGGCTGAAAATCTACAACAATACATTACTTTACGTTACAAAAAGCCATTGAAGTTCTCTGAAAGAACCAACAATTACAAAGAAGTTATAGGTGAGGAAGGTATTAAGATTTTAACTTACTATAAAAGAAAAACCCATTAGAAATTGACTGAATAAGCACCACGGTTTAAAAGCCAGAAAACACTTATATTCACCAGTTATACATAACTGACTTTATGTATACCTTGAACTAATGTGATGCACTGCTAATGACCTCACACATTACACCACTGATGACATCTGAAGTCTATGGCGGTGCAAGTTGACTGGGGTGCAGAAGAACCCCCCCCCCCCCCCCCCCCCCCCCCCCCAGCTTGCTTCCAGGGAAATGTCGAGCTATAATAATACATTGACGTTCGTGTTTTTGAAATCATGTAGCTCCCTTAATGTGCCTTTTTTTATGGCATCTAACTTGTTTATGGAAGACACATGTGCAGTAGCCAGATGAACTCACACTAGTCTGGGCTGGCACATCATCATTGCTGGCTTCTAAACGCTGCCCGTGGCTGACGTCCAGGCGCCTTTTTAATTTATGATCCTAATTTATTCGCAGAAAGCAATTTCTTCATTTCAGTCTCTCTTTCACAGTTTCTTTGCCTTTTGCCAGGCTGCCGTGACTGATTACAGTTATTAGAACCCTCCAGTTGGGTCATATTAAATATTGGTGCTTAATAAAGGCTAATAGAGCCCGCATTCAATCTCATTACTGCTTCATTACTTTCCATGTAAAAGGTCCACTTCAGTCCCGGAGTGCAGTTTGGAGCCAGTGCGCATGTGCTGTTGCTCCGGGTCAATGAGGTCACACCCTGGTAAGCTGCTGTCAATCCTCGGGGCAGACGTTACTGAGATTTGATATAGAAATTACTTTATAGAGGTCTCATAAAAAGCCTATTAGAGTTGGATGGGGCTGGCTCGGGTAACGGCTGAGGTTGAAGTGGAACGCTCTGTGAAAAAATATGAAAAACATGAATGCTGATGCATTGGGTACACACACGCACACATGCATCCAAACACACGCAACCACACACGCTCATCCACACATCCGCGACCGTAGGCACAAATGCAGATAACGTCCCTTGTATGTGGGAAGCACTGCGCATGTCATTGTGACAACCTTCTTTTCATTGGTCTGCTTCAGCAGACCTAGTATACTTTTTTGCGTGAGGGACCCATGTCACAAGTCTTTTGGCAGATTCCCTGCAAGATTACGGAAGGAGGTTTCTAAGTATGGCCTGTCCTTTTGTCTGTTCTCAGTTACTACTTCAGAATGGCTGGTGGCAGTCCAGTGGAAAGACCACATACTCAATTGTGGTTCTATTTAGGATCCTCCTGCTGGAACCAGCATCATTCCTACCTGCTGTGGAAGCCCTCCCTGTGCACAGAGGCTGTGTCTAGAGGGCAACTAGATATTGGCATTTCAATAGGAACCAATGCAGACCAGTTCTGAAACCTTAAACGTTGGATCAACATTCCCTGGCTAGAAGATGTGTATGAAGTGTGATCCAAACCACCACACTTTATTCCACTCCCACATCTTGACAATGGAAGGGAGTGTCCCGCAGACTACATGAAGAGCTGCTCTGAGCATAGGGATGGTGTCTGCCCAACAGCCCATTTCCCAGAGGTGAGGGGATATTTCCAGTCAGCTGTGCTTTCTGTTGCAGGAGATGAGGCTCTGCCTGAAGCGCCTAGAAGTGTGTCTGCGTGGTGTGAGGTGGAAGGGACATACCGTCCACGCAGGAGGAGATACTGTCCCGGAGGAGGGACTCGCTATGTTTCTGGCATGAGGAGCACCTAGTGAAAGCCAGCTTGCACGGAGAGTGAAGCCAAGACTAACCCACGCCATGAGGAGGTCCCGGAGGAGAAACTCAACATGTTCCTGACGTGAGAAGCACCTAGAGAAAGCTGACTTGCTCAGAGAGTGACGACAGAGGTAACGTGTCATAACCCATCCCCCCAGCGGTCCCTCTTTAGAGTTTCCATGTGAGTTGCTTAAGACTGAACTAGAACTATCATCCCATATCACCCAGACATTTGTCGAAGTCTTCAGAGACTGGTGATGCCAACGTTGTGAGTGAAAGCCATGTCTCAACCAAAGCAAACTTTGTCTCAAACAAGGCTGCCGCGTGTCCCCCACAGTGGAGAAACCACTGTGGGGGATGCAGATTTGGGCCTGGACTCCGCCCACTACACTGCCCAACCTCCTACAATAACCAGAAGATAAGATGCAAGTCTCAGCCTGCACTGGGGCGAGAGGCTTTACAAAAACAGAGTCTGCTCCATAGACTAGGGATTTTTTGCTGCAGGGGAGAAGAGACATGGGCCATATGTACAAACACTTTTTCCCATTGACACAGAATCGGAAACCCTTTGCTACATCTGGCCCATGGAACTGAGTTGCATATTGGACCTTTGAAAGTATTTGAGCAATTTGCACATTAATCTTAATGGTGCCTAAACTTGTTGTGCATTGGGGACTGTGAATACCAGATCTTAACCATAGCACCAGGAAGGGGGTGGGTGGGATGTCAGGCTACTGGAAGAAGTGGTATAGCGCCTCACTGCTTACTGCAGCTGGGGTTGGAAGGTCTCTAATCTGAGGCAGGTTTCTTGCCGCTGCATTCAACCTATCGGGCCAGGTGGACTGCACCCTCCACCTCTCCTACACCCCCGTCTACTCTGTAAAAGGTGAGATAAATTGCTCGGCTCATGTTGTATAATTCCAGCAGCATCTTTAAAACTCAGGAGTTTACCCATCCATACCAGGAGGGGGCTGCAGGCTCCCGGCACTGACTGTAGACTCATTAAAACAAATGAATTCTCCTCCAAAGCAAACTCCTTCCTCGCTCTACCATGTAACCCCTCATTACAAATCATGCCCAAGTGATATGAACGTCACCCGCCTCTGCATTCGCTTTCCTGCCCTTATTAATGGATGGCCCAGGCACATAAAAATCGAACTCCTGAGATGTATAATTAAAGACTTTGGAAAATACTGCCTGGCACCATTTCCACTTCTCTTTTTTGTCAGTTGTTAGGGTCGTGCCTGCGTATCGCTTGCGAGACGCTGTAGTAGTTAGAAAAGGGCTCGGGCCCCGTCCATGTCATGTCAGTGTCTTTCATTGGATCGTGGGCTTGCCTTCTAAAATCTGCTTGCTTTCATTAGTGGAAGGAATGCATACGTCATGCCTTTTCCGGTGGTTAGCGCTCCTCGAACGCAGTGACCAAGTACTGAAAACATACGAGGCTCGCTGTTTTCCGTCCGGTGTGTGGGCTAATTTTTCTCTTTTTTTGCAGAGCGATCTCACTTGTTTAGCAGCGCAATCACGCCTGTTTTTCCCATTTAATGAGGCAAGAAAAGTCCAGTTGGAAGTTTACAACTGCTAATAGCTCTACCTCGGAGAAATGTGAGACCCGTTGCACTGCAAATGCTTGTTCATATAATAGTCACTGGACATTGCGGCCCCAGGGAACCAGACATTTTTGACACCCAGAATTTACCTTAATCAGAATGTCCACAATTAGATGACTTGTAGAGGGTGTTGGACCTCAGCTCATGAGGCAATGTGTCTCTGAGTAAAGTGACATGTAGAAATATCAAAAACACAATCAATTTATAGGGGCCATTCAAAAACTGAGTTCTAGGTCATCGTAATAATTCAATGTTTTTTCACAAAATTTCAAAGTTAGGCAATAGAGACTCAATCCCAGAAGGATCTCAGTAAATAATAGGTCAATACAGAGGAATGCAAAGTCAAAAAGAACTCATAAAGAACAGATGATGGACGGAATTCAGAACAAATCAAACATTCACCCCAGTCACAGATCTGGGTTTAATCCATCAGTTTTTGCTCACTATGCCACCCTAGTTCGGACCCAGCCATATGAAAATCAGTCTTGACCCTGCTTCCCAAGAGAGCAGTGCAGCCAGATCCTCCCTGGATCGCAAACGAGCATCTTGGGACCGGAACACATTCATTGTAGTGTGACTGAAAAGCTTACATTCGCAGCAGATCAGAGCACAATCTCATAAAACATTGAATTGCTTTAGTGCCCACGCACTATCCCACTTCATGAATAATTATTCTACCCGCCTATGATAATGTCATCCGGAGTTGATGGAACAAACGAGATGCATGAACAACAGCAAACTATTATAAAGTATATTGAATGAACAGGGTACCGTGAGCGAGCAATCCAATGTGGTCACGGAAGTTGTGAGTTAGACATGTGAACACCAGAGAGAAAGCGAGGAGAGCCAGTTCTTTAAACGAGCCACTCGTTCGAGTCCCCACATTGGCATGTCGAGACGGTGGAATATCCACGCTTTGATTCTAGTCTTTACATGTCTCACAACTCTTGTGACCACATTTAGGGCCAGATGTAGGAAGCCGTTTGCATGGTGTAAACTGTGAAAATCGCAGATTACGCCATGCAAACGGCCGAACGCGATGCACATTCACAAATTGCGAGTCGGTACCGACTCGCAATTTGTGAATGCGACTCGCAAATAGGAAGGGGTGTTCCCTTCCTATTTGCGACTCGCATCGCAATTCAGAAAAAGCAATTCGCAGTTACCACCAGTGTGGCACTGGTGGTAACTCATTCGCAAAAGGGAAGGGGTCCCCATGGGACCCCTTCCCCTTTGTGAATGTTGCCCAGAATGTTTTTTTTAAGCAGGCAGTGGTCCAATGGACCACTGCCTACACTGAAAAAACGAAACCAAATAGTTTCGGTATTTTTTTCATTTTGCAACTCGTTTTCGTTTAAGGAAAACGGTCTGCAAAATAAATAAAAAAACTGCTTTATTGAAAAAGCAGTCACAGACATGGAGGTCTGCTGACTTCAGCAGGCCACCATCCCTGTGAGGGCAAGGACTCGCTATGGGGTCGCAAAATGCGACCCACCTCATTAATATTGATGAGGTGGGTCTTTGCGACCCCATAGCGAGTCGCAGACGGTGTCTGAGACACCGTTCTGCATCCGAGAATGTGACTCAGAAATTGCAAGTCGGACAGACTCGCAATTTCTGAGTCGCAATCTCGGAGTTTGCTACATGTGGCCCCTAATTACTTACTACCGGAGTAGTTCCTATAATGAGACACATCACCCATTTCTGTTTGGGATTCATTTTTTTCGTGACTTTCGGCTTAGAGATGCTTCTGCCCTTTGGGCACAGTCTGTGGCCCTTAACGTATTGGCTACTTTGTACAGATCTCCTCAACTCAGCGATAAGGTTCCTTTTGTGCTTCACAAGCGATTCGTACCCTTATCTCGTTCAGTGGCTATCTCCTTTCTGAACAAAATTTGATTTCAGAGAGGCGATTTCTACCTGGAATCTTTGACCCTGTTTATATATATTGAATGACCTCCGCTGGTCCTGATGAAAGTGGAATATGTATCACTAATTGGCTACCGAAATCTGCTTTAACTGATTTATATGAAATCTGAAATCCCCCACAGCCCACCACGTGAGCTCCTACAGTTCTCCTCCTCATGGGAATCGAATGAGGACGACCAACAAGGCCATTTCCACTCTAAAATCCTATTATCCACTGGAACAGGCAGAGCTGGCAGTAGATGTCAGCCTCAAGGAGCTAGAGTACGCCCTCCTGCACATTCAGGAACATGTGTCGTGGGCTCCATCCCATTTGCCATCAGAGCCCTCACCCCGACAGAAGTGCTCCTCAGGGTGGGGTTGTCCACTGCGTGTGCTCATGGAAGCTGCATTAAATACCATAGACGTACGGTACAGGAGGGCAGTTTTAACGCTGTTTGTAGGAGACGGGTAACTGGGTTCAGTGGAGGGGATTCTTCTGAGGTTGCTGGGGCAGATTGATCTGTGATTGCGCTTGGGATTTCCAACTCTGGAGTTTGTGTGTTGAGATTTTTGTGGTCATAGAGCATTAGGGTGTTTGCAATGTTTATATGTAAGGTGTATGGAGGAACCCTCTGCAGCATTGAGGTTGTTCCATGTGTTGGGTTCTTTAGAGACTGGGGCATCAAGAGAGATGCAATGGTGGGACATTAGGAGGGCAGTCCTTCGGCACAGAGGCCTTGTGGACAGATACTTAGATTGTGGTTTGCAGACTTTGTATCCTCTCATGCTGGTGGCCCACCTTCAATCTGATGTCAAGCAGCTCATTTTGAGGAGTTGGATGAGATACATGTCCTCTGGCTAGGAACAAGTGGATGTAATGAATCCTGAGATGTGGATAGCAGGTGACTGTGGCTTAACAGCATGTCAGTCAGTGTCAAGGTAAGAGTCGCTTTGTTTCACAAATGGCCCATACTCCCTTCACATATGTTGGCATTATACTGTTTGGTTTCAATCCGCCAGGGGTGAAATGGTCATTATAGTGCTATGAAGGCAGTTGCGTTTTTTGTTGGGCAGGTTTCTCTTCCTTTTTAACAGAAACCTCCAAAGAGCGTTGTGATTCCTGTCTCGGTTTCACGTACTCTGTCCTGCGCTCTGACCGCCCACCTCTCTCATTTTGTTTTTCCGATGAGTCCTGAATGGAATGAGATTGGCGTGTATCAGTATATTGATATCTATCAGGCGTTTTTATATTATCTCGAATTCTGAGATTATATCTATTCTGCAGGGTCTCCATATGCTGAGATTCTCCCCTCTCTTTTTTAGGAGTTTGTCGCTTTTTATCCCAGCGTTTCTTATTACCCTCTGGTGCTTGCTTGGGGGAATCTTTACTCGATTTACCCTGAAATTGTGGTTTAGATGGTATGGCCCCTAAACTGTCTCGACCAATGCTAGAATAAGTTTCAGTGATTATTTTGGGCAGCTCTTGTTCCTGATCCTGTTGAGGAACGTCACTGAGCCGCATGCGCAGTGCAAGCGCTACCGCTTCCCCTTTAAGATTACTTAAAATGATTGAGCATACTGTGGCAAAATTGCCCATCAATTGCATCCCCAAATCTAGGGCCGGGGAAGCCCCGTATTTATCTTGAATTTGTGTCAACACCTCCAGTAAATTGGTGAGTGTCGGTGTTTCATGTGCGGTTGTATAGAGCGCGGCAAACACCGTGCACCAGGTATTACAGTTATCTACTGTAGGGACCATCCCAAAGGGCAAGCACATTGTTAATATTCTATGTTTATCCTGAGGTCCCGTATGGGGAAATACTGCCTCCAGCGCATTAATCTTTTATGCTAACCAAAACGGAGTTTCCTCTCGTTTGGCGGGTACTTTACCCATAATCTAATGTACAGTCGCAGGATTTATACCTAGCGTTGCTGCATGTGGATGCGCTGGAGCAGTACGTGCTGGGTTTTGTATTTAGTGTTTGCATTACAAATTGTACCAATCATCTATATATCGCTGTTAATTCAGTATATAAATGACAAACCTCAGCTACCGCTAAATTTGCAACTGCAGGATGTGGTGTATAAGTGGCCAATAAAGGCCAGGTAGGACCGTCATTACTTAGAGGACCTAACCTTACTAGTAATATTGTGTGGGGTAGGGCGCCATCAGGCCAATTATTATGTTCTTGATAAGATAAAGGTATTTCTAAATATGCATATGCTCTGTATTGTCCAGGTGCATTTGCAGGTGTATATTGGTGAAATATATTTGTGCTCCCATCAACTGCTGGAAATGTGACCCAAGAATAAAAAAGTTCTGTTCTATAAGCTGCATCTGCATCAACAACAAATGTGACTGGACCCCCCGGGCCGTTAGGCCATTCGCTAATAAATGTGTAGTGAGAGGTTGTCTCATATTAACCGCTATTTGTACCTGCTGTGGATTCGCGATTGTAGTGACACTATGAGTTCAGAGAAGGCACACCAAATAGGGCTTTCCTTTTAAAGTTCAAGCTTGAATAACCTCCAGCTGCAAATAGGATAGCCTACGCAGCTGGGGTGGAAATCCTCACTACCACGGACGTCTCCGCATACGGTATTGAGGCGTCATTATGTATAATGAGACAGAGATACTCTGGAGGACCCGAAAATTAGAGCCTGACCAAACGTTGGTGGCGCCATGTCGCGCAGGCTCTCATTATTCCAATGAGACTACTGGATTTTGAGCTGCAGAATCGTCCGCGGTGTGGGAGACTGAGTCTAACCCACTGCGGGTGACACCTGTCACTCTATTCCGGGTTTTGCTCCAGCCAACTAGCAGTGCCTCATCTCTGGGAAAGGATAGTGATGATTGGGCAGCCGAGCGCATGACCTACTAGGCTTCTCAGGGAAGTCGTGGTCACTCAGGTCGCATCCGGTTCTCTCATTTACATCTTAGTCTCATTTATAAATGACAACCAGAAGCAGTATGTGTTTCAATAATGAGTTTATAAAACAACTGCATCTTAGATAGCAAAGCGTGAGCTGCAATAACCAGCACGACACAACATGACAGTATTAAAATTGTGACGAGAAGAGTGAAGCACAAAAACAACGCAATCATATTGTCACTATGATCAATGAACTATTTCCTATCTAGGTTGTAATTTGAGTACAGCATGTTAAGCTTTAATTCTGCCTTTCAGGTTCCCCTGGGAAGACATCAACCCCCATACCTGAGCAAAGGCTTGTGGTCTGCGTTAGCATCTGTAGCGAAGCGTTCAGCAATCAGCATACAGTTGTGGTTCCCTGGCTGGAATCTCCCTCTAACGTCTAAGGGACAAGGAAGTGTTTATATAATAACACAACTGATGTTCTGAGAAAATGTCCCTACGTAAGGATGTGTATTTTCTACGAATGTTGGAGACTAAACTTCTACCACGTTCACCGGCAATATATCAAACTGCAGCCTTGAATGAAGCACAGAGTGATCAAGAATGTCTTGTTTGAGAACAGAGTGTTGGCCTAGGCAAAAACAGTTAGATAGATGAAAATAAAACAAGACCGTAAAAATGGTTATTGTAATAATAATAACGTGAAGCTGAATAAAATATATCTAGGTTAAAGTGCACAGCAGCCTAGTGTGTTAAAATAACATGCATGGAGCTATAACTAAAATGGCTACACAACAGTAGCACATTGTCATTTACAGGCAGCACATCTTCCATTGAAATGGGCACTAACTTTGCACAATTTTACTGAGAAATCTACACAGCACACAAACGATAATGTGTGGAAAGCAGGTTTCAGCGAATATTTGTAGTGCTTCACCAAGTAAAGGGCCTGATTTAGATCTTGGCGGATGAGTTACTCCTTTACAACGGTGACGGGTATCCCGTCCGCAGAAATCTAATCCCATAGGATAGAATGGGATTTAGATTTCCGCAGATGTGATAGCCGTCACTGCTGTGATGGAGTAACACATCCACCGAGTTCTAAATCAGGCCTAAAGTGTCTTGATTTGCTTTGATCGTTTTAAAATCTTTGTTTCCATTACACCTCAGAATTTTTTTAAACAATTTATTTGTGTTTCCTAACTGCTGATGTATTTTTGAAAACCTGTACAGTTCATTTCTAGGTATTTAAATAATATTGCTGTGTAAGAAAAACATGACAAACTGCACCCATTCTTTCAACACCAGGAAGATTCTCACACAGTTCACTTAAAACATTCTTCTCACTTTGCAATCAGAGAAAGAAAACTTAACACCAACTCCCCCTCAAAAGGATAGGAAGTTGTTTGTCAGATGAAAGAGCATTTGACCTGTATCTTTGAACACACACCAAATGTGACATGATAATAACACAATTTAAATGTATGTTGATGCCTGGCTTGTTTCTGAACTCCAGAACAGTTATTTCGGGGGGGTGAGGGGGGTTGAAGCACACCCAGCACCCCTACTTCCAGGGCCTATGTGGTCGTCATGGTATAATCCCTGGCTACGGTAGAACCATGAGTTTTTGGGGTATCAATATGGTTAGGGCATGGAAGGTGCGAATATTACATAATGTTTTTTTCTTTAGACTAAAACGAAATATCATAAAACACTGTGCCAGGATTGTATGCCATTCATAAAAAGAGGAAGCCAGTTTCAATGAATCTCAGTCTGACAGACTGGCATTTGTCATCAATGAAGGTTTCCGGTTTGGCATGAGGGTTGGTGTTTGTGGTAATTGAGGCCAGTTTTGGACAAGCCGGGGGGGGGTATAATATTTGAGGTGTTATTCCATGCATTATGGGGACTGATTGGTTTGAAACTTGTTTTAGGCCTGATCTTCAGAAGCAGATTCAGTATGCGGCAGCTGCAACAGGCAGGCCTGGGGTTTCACTTGGGACGGAGAGAAAATGCACCGGTAAGGTGTCATCAGAGCCTCTGGAATTCTGTGGGAGGGGGTCAAATTATGTGGCAGGGTTGAGTAAATTATGCTGCAAGAAAAGGCAAATTATGCAGCAATATGTGGCACATTTTGTAACAGTATTACTTCATTATATATTCATTTTTAGGTCAAACATGCAAGTGCTCTAACCTGTTGTAACCTATCTGTGGGCTTTTAACCATGCCGGCCGCACGCCCATCACTATCACTCGTTCATGGGCTTGCCTTTCAAAAATACTTTGTTACCATTGGTAAATGCTTTACTTTTGTCCCTCCTTGGGGATGTTTTGTTACCGCCTTGGCCATCAATCCTGTTCCATGGCTAATTGCACTTTTGCCAATATGTTTGACTGTGAGCAAACTTCTTTTTCCTTTTGTGCCTCACCTTCGCGCTCATGCTCATGGCAGCCTTGGCACTTTGAATCGGCTTGCTTATGTCAACTGTTTTACTTTCATTTTCAATTTATGTGGCAAGAAATGTCCAGTTTGGAATTTACAACGCTAATAGCTCTAACTCCAGCAAACGCAATACCCGCTGCATTGCAAATGCTTGTTACACTTGGTGACACTGTCTGGGCATTGGCTGCACCTCATTAGTATCTGTTTAACACCCAAACATAGCAGTTGGCTACAGAAAGGCGACCAGTTCAGCTTTGCAAAGGGCCTCCCACTGAAGACGTGTTGCTGCATTTTTACGAACGTTTGAGCTAAAAACTATTTTTTTTTAATCTGCAGATTATGTGGCAGATGATGGATTATGTTGAAAATGCAGCCAATCTACAATTATGTGAAAATCGCCATGGCCGCACAATCGCATAATTCCAGTGGCCCTTGGTATAACACCAGGCGCAAAAGGTGTGGCTGAGTGTGATATCATATAGCTGGAGACCACATCAAGGTGAAAAATCAGTACTCTCAGAATGAGCTGGGAAAGATTTAAGATGACCAAATCACATTTAGGTGTAAAATCATATAGGTATTAAATATTGTTTCTGAAAACTCACCCGGGGCAGAAGGTACGCACCATTGGCACATCATAATCAGGAGCAAAATTCCATTCAGGTGTTAAACACAATAAGGAGCAAAAGCAGTGTGTTTACAAACAAGAAGCTTTATTTTGGTATCACATTTAGGAGCAAAATTACATTTGGTACAAAATCAGATTAAAGAACAGAATCACCCTCAGTACAAGACCAGCAGGAATGTGCAAACAATTAGGAACTACAAGTTCCATCTAGGAGCATAAGTGCATTTACGACCAAAATCACATTTAAAAGCAAAATGTCACGTGGTGCAGCATTAACAGGAGTCTGGAAACACTTTTACAAGTATAAATGGAGCTTTATTGCAATGCATGGCCCTCTGATTCACTGGCCATGCACTCCAATGGGAAGCTTTTTCAAGGGGGGTGGATGTACACTCCCAATAGCTAGCGACAAGACTGAAATACTCATCCTGAACCAGAATATGAATGCCTCTTGGTTCAAACACTGGCTGAACAAGCCTGACCCAAACGGGCCAAGGGCTGACAGGACAGGACTTTAAGTTGGGCAGGCCCCGCCAGTGCTCAGCATCAGAGCCTGGCCTCTCTCCCCTGATACACAGCTCCTTAGCTCTTGGAGTATCGATGACAAAGCAGTGTGTGTGATTTGCAGGCATTTCGTCCATGGTGTATGAGCACTTTTCCAGGCAGAGGGGTCTGAGCAGTGTTTTTGTTTTACTGATTTTTGACAGCATGATGGGCGGTCTAGCTGCGCCTATTTTAGAAACTAAAATGAATGTTTCTAGGCTGAAGCACATTGAAAATATTTCTCATTAATATTTACCTGCCACCCCCCACACTAAAGTAGACATTACACAACAGAATTGACACAACTTAACTTTGCCAAAGTTGACGCAAAATAAAGTGGGGTCCTTAAGATGCTCCCAGTTTTTTAAATGGGCAGAATTGTAAACAACGTAAAATTGAGATTTCAGGACACGTTTCAGACACTCACCTCTTGGCAATGAGCGTGGGAGCACTTAAAGTGATGCTAATAAGATACGCAGTCCTTGTTTACATTTCACGTTTTATGTCATGTTTCATGGTATGGGGAAGTGGTTCTTAAAGTTTTCACTTCTAAGGACCCCTACAGAATCACTAATGGAAGCCAAGGTACCCCACTGAAGCAATTGCTATGACTTAAACCCCAATATAATACACAAACACCCAGAAATAATTATGTTTACAACAATAAAATACACAAATAAAAAATAATTTAGTTTACAAATAAGAAAAACACAAATATCGAAATTTTTATTTTAATGGGAAGGCTGGAGCTTTTTACAATTTAGTTACTTTTCTAAAGAAGAGAAATGTGCTAGACTCTAACATATCACTGTTATTTTTGCTCCTACTGCTTGCTGTCCTATTGTTGGCAATTCCAGTGCTCCAGCAGAGACCACCAATCATCCATACCGGATTCTGTTTGTTGTATTTGAACTGCTTCTATGAAGTAAGCATGTCAACTTAATTTTTAGCCTCCAATTTCAAATTTCTTCACATTTAGAGTGTTTTACATTATTCATTTTTCAATCATGTTTTCCCTTATGTTTATATTCATTGGTAATCTTCTAATATAATTTAACTTTCTAAACACTCGCTGACATCCTGGCCCGGTGTTGCGGACTCCTGTGGGTCCACAGACCCCAGTTTAGGAACCTCTGGTGGACGGGATATGAGTTCCTGTTGCCAAAGAGTATTTCACCATCCCTAATGTGTTTTTGGAGTTTGTGTTTCATGCAACATATGAATCTTTGGTAGCATGCACTACAAACTGATTGGCCTTCAGGTGTCTGTTGGACCTCATTGTGTAGATTGGTGTTCACGACTGGCCACGACCTCGAGCCCGGAAGTTCAGGATGAAGGCAGTGACAGTTTCTCTCGGTTCATTGTCACTGTTTCATTACACTGGTCGGATGTCATGCTCATCCGATCCTTGGCAACCGGGCAGAGTTCACAGAGCATGAGACACATCTCTATACGTTCTTTGCTGTAGCATCGGTTTCTTGTGGGATATGTTTGGCTGCACTAATATAAAACACACATAGGTGCACCCATATCCCAGCCAGGTGGCACACTCTGTCAAGCAGAGGGTTCCAGTTGACAAGTTCTGGGACATACACTTAATTACATATGGTATACCTCTTGTAAAGGATTTCTGGTTCGGCTTCTTTGGTTCTCGCCCTTTTAGAGACCCCGCAATTTTTCCGTCCCCTGAAACCACGGTAAAGGGAGCTGGCCTAACGTCTCTCTCCATGTTTGTTTTTTGTGTTGGTTGCATGAGTTCAGCAGATGATTAAAGCTGGCAGTAGCAAGACCTAAAAAGGCGGATTCCACTACATTAGCATTTCTGAGAATGATTTCACCCATCATTATGACTACATGACCATTATCAGTAGCTTTCAGGTCCTGCTTGAATAAGACCTGGCATAGGTGTTCTTTTCTCCAATGTGATATGAAAACCATAGCTATGAATGACTCACTGAAACCCCATCTTGACAACGCTTTCCCTATCACAGCCTGACACAAACATGACACACGGTGTCAGGCTGGAAACCAGTCCGCGGCTCGCCGTCTTCTTTAATTCGATGCGCTGCCATCCGCAGGTTACGGGTATCTCGGCGCTTTGCAGTATCCGTAGCCAGCATTGTTTCCTAGAGCCAGGGAGTTGACAATCATCCTGTCCTGAGGGCCTGATACACTACGATAAACTTACACCTTTGTGTAAGTTTACAATTGTTTGTTATTCACAGAGGAATTTTACTAGTAGTGTCTTTACGACTGTGAAGTCTCCGCACAGAAAAAGACAGGACAGTCCTGAAAGCCTGAGAACTGGAAAGTGCTCCTTCTGATTGTTGTGAAATGAACAGAGGGGAAGTGTTGTTGACGGCAGATTTGCCAAATTAGGAACTACACAAAGGTTTGAGTCATCCCGGTCTCGGCACAAGATCCTGTGATTCTGGACAAATCACTCAGGGCCTGATTTAAATTTCGGTGAACGGGGTACTCTGTCACAACAGTGAAGGATATCCCATCCACTGAAATCTAAATCCATTATGCCCTGTGGGATTTAGATTTTGGTAGACGGGATATCTGTCGCCACTGTGACGGAGCGGCCTTTCTGCCAAAATATAAATCAGACCCTTTATGTCCCTGTGCCTAAAAAAAAAATTATTGTAGTCTGGTTCTCATGTAAAGCACTTTAATGCCCTCAAGCCAAGTACCCAGGGTATAACACTGAAAAGAAAAGGAGTTGGCTTAGCAGGATGGGTGGAGAGGAGAGAGGAAAGGCTGGTAGGGGAAGAACAGGAAGGGAGGGTGATCGAGAGAGCACAAAGGTGGAGCGAAGGAAATGAGGTAGGAAAGAGGAAGGAAAGAAAAAAGACAGGAAGTATGAAAGTGAGGGAGGTAAAGAGGGTTGTGTGGCTGGAGAGGGAAAGGATGAAGGAAAGAATGCCTTAGGGAAAGGCAGGAAGAGGGGGGAACAGGAGAGGAGGCAGGAAGAAGGGACCAAGGACCGAGGGACACTGGAAGAATAGATTAAAGGACACTTACCAGAGAGAATAGAAAAAAGGGAGGCAAAAAGTGACCAGGAGGAAAGGAGGCTGAGAGGGATGGAGAGATGATGGGATGAAGGCCGTTTTTAACAAAGGAGTGATGTGTCCCAATGCAAGCAACACAACTGGCCCTCATCCCTTGGTTCGATAGCACCATAGCACCTGCTGCACTCTTGATAGCTACACTCATGAATGACATAATGAAGAAACATAGATTGCGCCTCTAGATTTCCTCTGTCCAAAAGAGGTGATGAGTCTTCCATTGTTCTGCCTTTAGAACTCCTCTGTCCAAAAGAGGTGATGAGTCTCCCACTGTTCTGCCTCTAGATCTCCTCTGTCCAAATAACGCGATGGGATTCTCATCATTCTGCCTCTGGATCTCCTTTGAAAAGATGTGATGAGTCTCCCATTGATATGTCTCTAGATCACCTCTGTCCAAAAGTTGTGGTGAGTCTCCCATTGATGTGTCTCTAGGTCTCCTCTGTCCAAAAGACGCAATGTGTCTCCCATTGATGTGTCTCTAGATCTCCTTTGTCCAAAAGTTGTGGTGAGTCTCCCATTGATGTGTCTCTAGGTCTCCTCTGTCCAAAAGACATGATGAATCTCCCACTGATGTGTCTCTAGGTCTCCTCTGTCCAAAAGACGCGATGTGTCTCCCATTGATGTGTCTCTAGATCTCCGTTGTCCAAAAGTTGTGATGAGTCTCCCATTGATGTGTCTCTAGATCTCCTCTGTCCAAAAGACATGATGAATCTCCCACTGATGTGTCTCTAGGTCTCTTCTGTCCAAAATATGCAATGTGTCTCCCATTGACGTGTCTCTAGATCTCCTCTGTCCAAAGGTTGTGATGAGTTTGCCATTGAAGTGTCTCTAGATCTCCTCTGTCCAAAAGACGCGATGTGTCTCCCATTGATGTGTCTCTAGATCTCCTTTGTCCAAAAGCTGTGATGACTCTCCCATTGAAGTGTCTCTAGATCTCCTCTGTCCAAAAGATGTGATGAGTCTCCCATTGATGTGTCTCTAGATCTCCTCTGTCCAAAAGTTGTGATGAGTTTCCCATTGAAGTGTCTCTAGATCTCCTCTGTCCAAAAGACGCAATGTGTCTCCCATTGATGTGTCTCTAGGTCTCCTCTGTCCAAAAGACATGATGAGTCTCCAATTTATGTGTCTCTAGATCTCCTCTATCCAAAAGCTGTGATGAGTCTCCCATTGATGTGTCTCTAGATCTCCTCTGTCCAAAAGATGCAATGTGTCTCCCATTGATGTGTCTCTAGATCTCCTCTGTCCAAAAGCTGTGATGAGTCTCCCATTGATGTGTCTCTAGATCTCCTCTGTCCAAAACACGCGATGTGTCTCCCATTAATGTGTCTCTAGATCTCCTCTGTCCAAAAGATGCAATGTGTCTCCCACTGATATGTCTCTAGATGTCCTCTGTCCAAAAGCTGTGATGAGTCTCCCATTGATGTGTCTCTAGATCTCATCTGCCCAAAAAGACGCAATGTGTCTCCCATTGATGTGTCTCTAGGTCTCCTCTGTCCAAAAGACATGATGAGTCTCCACTTGATGTGTCTCTAGATCTCCTCTGCCCAAAAGTTGTGATGAGTCTCTCATTGATGTGTCTCTAGATCTCCTCTGTCCAAAAGATGCAATGTGTCTCCCATTGATGTGTCTCTAGATCTCCTCTGTCCAAAAGCTGTGATGAGTCTCTCATTGATGTGTCTCTAGATCTCCTCTGTTCAAAAGATGCGATGTGTCTCCCATTACTGTGTCTCTAGATCTCCTCTGTCCAAAAGACATGATGAGTCTCCCATTGTTGTGGCTCCAGATCTCCTTTGAAAAGATGCGATGAGTCTCCCATTGTTCTGGCTCTAGAGCTCCTTTGTTTAACAGATTCGACGAGTCTCCCGTTATTATGCCTCTAAGTGTCTATTGTTCAAATGATGTGATGAGTCTCCCATTGTTGTGCCTCTAGATCTCCTTTGTTTCAAGTGACATGATGAGTCTCTCTTTATTGTGCCTCAAGATCTCCTTTGTCAAAAAGCACAATGAGTCTCGTGTTATTGCTCCTCTAAGTGTATTTTGTTCAAAAGACATGATGAGTCTTCCCTTGTTGTGGCTCTAGAGCAGTGGTTCCCAACATGTGGTCCGGGGACCCCGGGGGATCTGGGAAGCCTCATCAGCGGGTCTGCGACTGCTTGGAAAATTCAATAATATTAACAGATTGGTCCCCAGCTTTCAGCAATGACTTAGTGGGGGTCCTCAGATTCCAAGAAAGATTCAGTGGGGGTCCCCGGGTTCCAGTAATGAGAAAATGAGGGTCCATAGAAGTCAAAAGGTTGGGAACTACTACTCTAGAGCTCCTAACAGGGACAATTACTACATTTAGGGAAAAATAAAAATAAATATTAATATAACATATACCCTCCAGCCCCCCTAGCTACCTCCTCTCAACATAGGACTATGGCACTAAAAAGACACAACACACCAGCTTAAAAACTTAACATCCCATCCGGGACATCTTAAGAATTTTGGGGGCCCCGGGCCAAACATAATTTGATCCCCCTGTTCTGAGCTAATCTGAATCTATTATCCTTTGTCAGCTCATCGAAGCCCTCAGCAACAATGGTCTGATAATTGACAATCCTCTTTGTTGGCCCTCAAACCTTTAGGGGGACACAGTGCTTAATTTGTGCTTGTTGTTTCTGGTGCGGAGCACCAGCACTTATTTTTGAGGGCCGGGGCTTATTTCTCTGCTTCAGCCATCTACTGCAAGCAAAAGACACATATGAGAAAGGCAGAGGAAGAGAAAAACGAAAAAGTGTCACATTAGGAGAAAGCAGAAAGCTGCAAGAGTGAGCTGAAGGGGCAGGGAGTGGCTTTAAATGGATTGCAGAGGACTGAAATGGATTCAGGATTACGCTGTCTCAGTATTGCCTGTTTGCACATTTAATTGCAGCAGCCGCATGTTTAAGAGTAGGGCGTTGGGTCCCGGCACGTTTTTATTGACAAATTAACCACTGGGGGACCTCAGTTCTTCAGGGGGCCCCCATTCAGTGCAAAGTCTTTGAATACTTATGAGTTATTGGAGACCTGGGAGCCCCTTTTCATATTGTGCAGGGACACCCATCATCTTTGAGTTATACCTCTATCTGGGACTGTCCTCAAAGCTTAATGATTTAGCCTCTAGATGGGTGGAGGCCCTGGGCCAGAGCCCACTTTACCCATGCCTTCAAACATCTCTGAATCCCATTCAATTATATTGTAAATTAACGTTCATGTTATGTTAATTACAGTATTAATTCCTCTTATGGTATCAGGTACAGTAAATTTATTATAAGCATAATTGGAATGCATATTTTAAGTTAACATTATATTAAATTAATTTTACATTAAGTTGCCATTTAAAATAAATACAAATATAATGTATTAGTTGAAAAAATAAATATGTTGTATTATAATATGCTATTATATTATTTAAAAAAAAAGATTTCAGCATGTAGAAATGAATTATTCAAAATGTAATTTATATGCTTTTATCGAACACTTACTACGATATATGTTTTAATATTATTCCCTGCCTCCACTGATTTCTACAAGAGTGTGGTTGGTCTTGTGTGATACTTGACTTTGTCTTGGCTGGAGTAGTTTGAGCTTCTTTTGCAGTAGATGTCAGTGTGTATTTTGTGAATTGATATTGTCTTACGTATTTGAAGGAGTGTTTTTGCATTGGTATGTCCCTACCTAAATCCTTTAAATTTCCTAAATTCCACCTTTTTATTTGTATTTTTTTTTCCCTTTTCCACACCATTCCTAATAGTTCCTCCCACATTTATTACTAACATCTAAACTTCAATGTGCAGAGATCTCGCCTGAAGAGAAAAGTTAGGCGAGCCTGAGACAGAGATCTCCGGCTGGAGGTTTCCAAAATGGTCCTATGGAATAGTCCCCAAAGGGTCCATGCAATAAACCATTCAGTGAACATCCGGGGATGCTCCACTTAACTTGACTGATCTCTGAGACTGGATGTCTCTTGAGTCAAATCCAAAAATGAATGCGGCAAATGCCATAGTCTTTGGTTTTCTGAATTATGCTAAGATTTGAAGCAAAACTCCATCCCTGAAGCAGGACGCAGGCAACGTAGTTCAGTGACACTGAAGACAACAGCAGTTGATTTTGAAAGCACTGATTGCCTTCAGAGGCATAGATTGAGGTGTATTCGCAACATCCATATATCAAGGTTAAGATGCTGAGTGTCAGGAAGGATAGCTTTTAGGGTGGAAAGGGAGCAGGGGAGGTGGAAGTCAGGGATGAGGTCCACCCATCTGCTCCAGTGAGGACCAACCCTTGCACTACAGAGCACCTGTCAGAACTTTGGATTTAAAGAGATGATCTCAGAAAGGATTTGAAAAACACGGCTGAGGTGCAATGAGTTGGTGATTGCAGTCATGCGGGAGTCAACTAGCAACAGTACTTACTCCCAGGGTAAGGGTGGGTGTGCACCTAGTCATCCCTCAGTATGTACCGCCAAGGTAAGGGTGGGCCCGCACCTGGTCGCTGATCAGTACATACAGCCAGGGTAAGGGTGGGCTCACACCAGGCCATCCATCAGTACATATCGCCAGGGTAAGGGTGGGCTTGCACCAGGCCGTCCATCAGTACATATCGCCAGGGTAAGGGTGGGCCCGAACTTGGTCGCTGATCAGTACATACAGCCAGGGTAAGGGTGGGCTCACACCAGGCCGTCCATTAGTACATACCGCCAGGGTAAGGGTGGGCGTGCACCAGGCCGTCCATCAGTACATATTGCAAGGGTAAGGGTGTGCGTGCACCAGGTCGCTCATCACTACATACAGCCAGGGTAAGGGTGGGCTTGCACCAGGCCGTCCATCAGTACATATCGCCAGGGAAAGGGTGTGCGTGCACCAGGTCGCTCATCAGTACATACAGCCAGGGTAAGGGTGGGCTTGCACCAGGCCGTCCATCAGTACATATCGCCAGGGTAAGGGTGGGCCCGCACCTGGTCGCTGATCGGTACATACAGCCGGGGTAAGGGTGGGCTCACACCAGGCCGTCCATCAGTACATACTGCCAGGGTAAGGGTGAGCGTGCACCTAGTCATACCTCAGTATGTACCGCCAAGGTAAGGGTGAGCATGCACCAGGTCGCTCATTACTACATACAGCCAGGGTAAGGGTGGGCTTGCACCAGGCCGTCCATCAGTACATATCGCCAGGGTAAGGGTGGGCTTGCAGCAGGTCACTCATCAGTACATACAGCCAGGGAAAGGGTGGGCTTGCACCAGGCCGTCCATCAGTACATATCGCCAGGGTAAGGGTGTGCGTGCACCAGGTCATCTATCCGTACATACTGCCAGGGTAAGGGTGTGCGTGCACCAGGTCATCTATCCGTACATACCGCCGGGGTAAGGGTGTGCGTGCACCTAGTCATCCCTCAGTATGTACCGCCAAGGTAAGGGTGGGCGTGCAGCAGGTCGCTCATCAGTACATACAGCCAGGGTAAGGGTGGGCTCACACCAGGCCGTCCATCAGTACATATCGCCAGGGTAAGGGTGGGCTTGCACCAGGCCGTCCATCAGTACATATCGCCAGGGTAAGGGTGGGCTTGCATCAGGCCGTCCATCAGTACATATCGCCAGGGTAAGGGTGGGCTTGCAGCAGGTCGCTCATCAGTACATACAGCAAGGGTGAGGGTCGGCTTGCACCAGGCCTTCCATCAGTACATATCGCCAGGGTAAGTTGGGCTCACACCAGGTCTTTTATCGGTACATACGGCCAGGGAGAAGGTGGACGTGCAACAGGTCGCCCATCAGACATACCGCCACAGTAAGGGTGGGCTCACACCAGTACGCCCATCAGTTCATACCGCTACAGTAAGGGTGGGCGTATACCTGGTCATACATCAGTACATACTATTAGGGTAAGGGTGGGCGTGCACCAGGTCGCTCATCAGTACATGCCACCAGGGTAAGGGCGAGCTCGCACCTGGTCGCACATCAGTACATACCACCAGGGTAAGTTTGGGCTTGCACCAGGTCATCTATCAGTACATACCACCAGGGTAAGGGTGTGTGTGCACCAGTTTGCCCATCAGTACATACTGCCAGGGTAAGGGTGGGCGTGCACCAGGTCGCTCATCAGTACATGCCACCAGGGTAAGGGTGGGCTCGCACCTGGTCGCTCATCAGTACATACCACCAGGGTAAGGGTGGGCTCGCACCTGGTCACTTATCAGTACATACCACCAGGCTAAGTTTGGGCTTGCACCAGGTCATCTATTAGTACATGTCTCCAGGGTAAGGGTGTGCGTGCACCAGGTTGCTCATCAGTACATACCGCCAGAGTGAGGTTGTGCGTGCACCAGGTCATCTATCAGTACATACCACAAGGGTAAGGGTGTGCGTGCACCAGTTCGCCCCTCAGTACATACCGCCAGGGTAAGGGTGGGCGTGCACCAGGTCGCTCATCAGTATATGCCACCAGGGTAAGGGTGGGCTCGCACATGGTCGCTCATCAGTACATACCACCAGGGTAAGGGTGGGTGTGCACCGGGTCACTCATCAGTACATACCGCCAGGATGAGGGTGTGCGTGCACCAGGTCATCTATCAGTACATGCCACCAGGGAAAGGGTGGGCTCGCACCTGGTCGCTCATCAGTACATACCGCCAGGGTAAGGGTGGGCGTGCACCAGGTCGCCTATCAGTACATTCCGCCAGGGTAAGGGTGTGCGTGCACCTGGATGCCCATAGGTACATACCGCCAGGGTAAGGGTGGGCTCGCACCAGGTCGCCTATCTGTACGTACCGCCACAGTAAGGGTGGGCGTGCACCGGGTCGCCGATCTGTACATACCGCCAGGGTAAGGGTGGGCATGCACCTGGTCATCCATCAGTACATACCGCCAGGGTAAGGGTAGGGGTGCACCTGGCCGTCCATCAGTACATATCACCAGGGTAAGTTGGGCTCACACCAGGTCTTTTATCGGTACATACGGCCAGGGAGAAGGTGGACGTGCAACAGGTCGCCCATCAGACATACCCACAGTAAGGGTGGGCTCACACCAGTACGCCCATCAGTTCATACCGCTACAGTAAGGGTGGGCGTATACCTGGTCATACATCAGTACATACTACTAGGGTAAGGGTGGGCGTGCACCAGGTCGCTCATCAGTACATGCCACCAGGGTAAGGGCGAGCTCGCACCTGGTCGCTCATCAGTACATACCACCAGGGTAAGTTTGGGCTTGCACCAGGTCATCTATCAGTACATACCACCAGGGTAAGGGTGTGTGTGCACCAGTTTGCCCATCAGTACATACTGCCAGGGTAAGGGTGGGCGTGCACCAGGTCGCTCATCAGTACATGCCACCAGGGTAAGGGTGGGCTCGCACCTGGTCGCTCATCAGTACATACCATCAGGGTAAGGGTGGGCTCGCACCTGGTCACTTATCAGTACATACCACCAGGCTAAGTTTGGGCTTGCACCAGGTCATCTATTAGTACATGCCTCCAAGGAAAGGGTGTGCGTGCACCAGGTTGCTCATCAGTACATACCGCCAGAGTGAGGTTGTGCGTGCACCAGGTCATCTATCAGTACATACCACGAGGGTAAGGGTGTGCGTGCACCAGTTCGCCCCTCAGTACATACCGCCAGGGTAAGGGTGGGCGTGCACCAGGTCGCTCATCAGTATATGCCACCAGGGTAAGGGTGGGCTCGCACATGGTCGCTCATCAGTACATACCACCAGGGTAAGGGTGGGTGTGCACCGGGTCACTCATCAGTACATACCGCCAGGATGAGGGTGTGCGTGCACCAGGTCATCTATCAGTACATGACACCAGGGTAAGGGTGGGCTCGCACCTGGTCGCTCATCAGTACATACCGCCAGGGTAAGGGTGGGCGTGCACCAGGTCGCCTATCAGTACATACCGCCAGGGTAAGGGTGTGCGTGCACCTGGATGCCCATCAGTACATACCGCCAGGGTAAGGGTGGGCTCGCACCAGGTCACCCATCTGTACATACCGCCACAGTAAGGGTGGGCGTGCACCGGGTCGCCGATCTGTACATACCGCCAGGGTAAGGGTGGGCATGCACCTGGTCATCCATCAGTACATACCACCAGGGTAAGGGTGGGCGTGCACCGGGTCGCCGATCTGTACATACCGCCAGGGTAAGGGTGTGCGTGCACCTGGATGCCCATCAGTACATACCGCCAGGGTAAGGGTGGGCTCGCACCAGGTCGCCCATCTGTACATACCGCCACAGTAAGGGTGGGCGTGCACCGGGTCGCCGATCTGTACATACCGCCAGGGTAAGGGTGGGCATGCACCTGGTCATCCATCAGTACATACCGCCAGGGTAAGGGTAGGGGTGCACCTGGTCATCCATCAGTACATACCACCAGGGTAAGGGTGTGCGTGCATCGGGTCGCCGATCTGTACATACCGCCAGGGTAAGGGTGTGCGTGCAGCAGGTCGACCATCTGTACATACCGCCAGGGTAAGGGTGGGCTCGCACCAGGTCGCTCATCAGTACATACCGCCAGGGTAAGGGTGGGCGTGCACCAGGTCGCCCATCAGTACATACTGCCAGGGTAACGGTGGGCGTGCACAAGGCCACCCTTTAGTACAGACCTTCACCAAGCAACATACACAACAGAACACCTGGAGACGCCGCCAGAAGTGTACGGATGACACACACATTGTTTGCTAGTGTTGCGCACTTCTAGCACTTTTCAAAAACACACAAAGTCAAATATACAATGGAAGAAAAGAACAAACTTCTTAGAAGGTGCAGCCTCCATGCCTAAGGCCTCAGAGAAAGGAGGACCAGGCCTTGCAGTGCGAACTGGTAGCCAAGGGATGCACAGCGCCCCCGCACCGCCGGCTGTGCTCACAGCAAGGCTGCGAAGTGAAAGGCCAAAGACGCTCCAAGTGCCATCAGCGGCGATCATTATTGTTCTGAAAAGGACACGCATCATGTGCGCCAGCAGAACCTGTCTCACGCACAATCCCACGGTTAGGCACGCAACATTAACCCACCTAACTGCAGTAATCACCTCACACCACGACCACCTTCTATAACAAGCAGCAATCACACCGGGCACCCGAGGACACTTCAGACAAAAAGAACCATCCATGCATGAGCAAAGGCTGAAGGCCCTGACGCCCAACGCACAGGCCAGCCACAGGAGCCCCACATAGAGCAAACACCTTGCATGAGCTGGACCTCTGACTGGGAGATGGCTTAAAGCTGCCACACCCGGGCAAGTTCAAGTCCAGACTCTGCAGGAAAGAAGAGACCCTTGTGCCCCACCCAGGGCTGCCACCTCGCTTCAGGTTGTCAGGATGCTTTGGGTTCAGACCTGGGCAATCATGGGAACCATACATGTCCTGGAGGCTGTAGACATGGCTTGCTTCCAGGACACAGGAAGCAAGTGTAGTAAACCAATGAGCAAAGGCGATTGTGCTGAACAACACCTTGTGGAGTGACGTCACGGGAAGTGACGTCACAGGAAACGACGCCATAACCTGTCACACTCCTCACTTTAATAGGACAGGTCCTATTTTTGCAGCCAGAAATGTGATACAAGCTGTGAGTTATATGAATGAACACATGTGAATACTAGGTATATCTTCAGATATAAAAAACAGAAACATATTTAAGGCAGTTTATTTTTTTGACACTACAAGTAATTTGATTTAAATTTATAAAGCACAACAACTACCCTAGGCATCAAGGCACTATAATCAAGCAGTCTGATGCAGTCGACTGCAAATCACCTGTGTATGTTAGTAGGAGCTGCCTAAATAGTGGACAACCAGGTCTTAAGTGCCTTTCTAAAAGGCTAGTGTCCATTTATTGAAGTTAAAGACTGGTTGGGTTCCAGAGTCTGGCAGCAGCAATCGAAAAGGCTCTGCCCCCCATCTCTTCTTGCGAACTCTAGGCGAGAGAACCAGATTGCGATGAGCTGAACAGAGTTTTCTGCCTGGGTTGTACTGATGAAACATCTCCCTGATTCCAGCTGGACTCGCTTGGTGGAGAGCCTTCTGCACTATCCAGTGGTTCCCAATCTTTTGACTTCTGTGGACCCCCACTTTATCAATACAGGAACTCGGGGACCCCATTGAATCATTATTGGAACCCGGGGACCCACCACTGAGTCCTTAATGAAAGCTGGGGACCTAATCTGTCAATATTATTTCATTTTCTCAGCAGTCACGAACCCCCTGAGTACGCTTCGTGGACCCCCAGGGGTCCCTGGACCATAGGTTGGGACCCACTCACTATACAGATAGCCAGAGTGGCCTGAAAAATGCAAAATCCTGGGAAAACGGACCTTTCCGCTCCCTCCTTCTGCCATCAAAGAGGGACAGGCCTGTGTGCCAGCAGGCAAAGCCCAGCAAGCCTGTCTGGCCCGCTCAAGGTAGACCACAGAGGCGTCCAGTGTGCCAATGTTTGCAGCACTGGCACCCTTGCAGCAGGGGGTGTTTTTTTTACAAAGCCACAGGTGCGTGGGGTGGGTAACAAGGATTTTTATGTGCTGAGTGGCTTGCAGGATTTATACTCGGTGGGGTAAATATCAAACCAGCGGATAATTCATAAAAAATATTCAAAAGTTATTCAAGTCTCTATTATACGTATATTTTTAGATAAGTAGAATTAATCAAGCAGTTAATGTTTTATTGAAAATGAAATGGAAGAGTAGGTGTACAAATGCAAAGGTGTGCAATTAATAAACTGCAGGGTTCCATCAGGAAACACGCAAATGACAACACAGAACATTTTCTAGCATGCAACATATACTTGTCATGAATAATTTCACAATAGCACAATAAACCTAGGTTCAAAAATCTCTTTTATACATGTGTATTCTGTTCTACGCTTGTTAAAAAGATAGTCCACAGAGCTTATCACATCGGTTATGGATGAGACTGCTGTTTCCCTTTTAAACAAGAAGTGGAATGACCGGCGACGTTTCGGTCTCTGTCTTAATGAATGAATAGGACCATCTTCAGGACTATATTGGATAGAGTGGATAATTGACCTCTAAATGTTCAGTATGATTCAGATATCCTAGTTCAGTTGGATGGATACAGGTTATGGATTGTTATAAGCTTCTCACTAGAAGGGGCTGCTCATTTTCAAGATTTCTTTGAATTCATTGAAATTGCCACTGAATGCCAGACGCCTGATCAGTCCTTTCACGGTGTCCACGGTCTGATAATTCCAGCATTAAATGCAAGAGATGGTTCTTTGTAGAGCGTCTGCAATAATTGTCCAGCTTATATAAATACAATTACAGAATTGTTAATTATGCATGCCTACTGATGGAAAACTCAGTGTCGAAGAGGTGATTGTTCTGCTGTACAATTATAAACTGCGAAGCAGCTAGCAACTCCAGCGCCTTCAGATCCTCACGGATGATTTGTTGTGCTTTATAAATCCTGATTGATTGATTAAAAAAACGTTCCACAACTTTTTCAGTAATCATGGGAGTCACCTTCTAAATCCAACTTGGTAAACCACTTTGTGGACTTTGTAGGCTTAGCTAACGAGGAAAACATTCCTGCAGGTATTAAGGCTGCGAGCTCTCTTTCTGTGTACAGGTGGACTCATCCCTTGATCCATGCCCAAGCTGATGACCATTTTTAAAGGCTTGTTGATGACAACAAGGAACAAAACATCTTTTCCAAACAAGAGTCACAGCTTTACAGATACCACCTCCATAGTATGTCATGTTACGTTACATTACGTTATGTTATAAGCATTTTTATAGCACACGTACACCAGTCAGTTTCTTGGCGCATGATTATTATAATATATGTTCAAATACACTGCTAGGAAACTCTTGGCAGCTACAGATGTTTAGCCGATGTGCCCTCTGCATGCCTCCTCAATGAGCTTTCCATTGATAATGCTGCAGGTTGCACCTCAACATACCCCCTTGTTCCTCCCCTGACATGTTTGAGAGTTTGGACTATTTTATTGAAGGGGCGCACAGAGCCCTGCCACCTTTAAAAGCATCCATGTTCACGTGAAGGTGGATCACGAGACCTCCACAACCTGTAAAGTGGTGCATGTTCTGGCCAGGACTATTCGGTCCCAGTAAATCCATCACTACCTTTGACCCCCTAACAGCAGGTGTTACTATCAGTACCCCAGTACTTGAACTCCCTGCTCATCTCCCGCCTTGTATGTAGCTCTGACGCCCTGAGGTTCACATTTCAAACACACCTCTCTGGAATCCCTGCCACATGTGATGCACAGTTTAAGATGCCCCCACAGCAGGGAGTAAACGCTTATTGACTGTCCAAGCCATGACCGAGGGAGAGAAGCAAAGCTGTCAGATGTACAGTCAGGGGCACTTAGTAAAGCCGTTCTGTTGTCTCAGTGCGTCGTTGTAAAAGGCGCTCTTAAAAACACAGGATCAAACCTGACAGTAATGATGGTCAAAGCCCATGAGCACAAAGTAAACTTGTTTCCATAAGCTGATTTTTCATGGCATTGGTAGGCGTAACCGGAGACATGTATGTGTGAGTGGGAAAGGGTTGTGGGTGAGGGTCCTGTAAATATGTAAACACATATATGTGCCTGATCATGTACAGATGCCTACTTCCAAGTATCTACTGTACTCCTAGACTCAAAATGGGTCCAGCCTGGGTAGTATCTGTTTCACTTGATTTAATTCAAAATTTCCCACACCAAATCATCCTCACCATACTTACAAATGCTTGAGGAGCAACATGGGTGTGGTAGTTGGCCAGAATTCTGTCCTGTGCACGGCGGCAACCTGCGGTGCATGGGATCACTGCTCTTTAAATCCTATGGCCAAAGTCACAGCAAAAGGTGGTCAGTGCTAGCGGGCCAGCCTAGCTCCTAATAACTAACTTTCTTGAAAAGGGTTTTCATTTTGTCCTTGGCGGGCATTTTTAAATAGGTTCTCCTATTATCTTTGGTGGCCATCTTCAAACGGTCCATCGGTTCATCATTGATGGGCAGCTTTGATCCGGTGTATCAGGGGATCTCATCATTTGTTGGCCATGTTTGGTCTCTGTCTCTAGAAAACAAGTCCAGGAAGGCACCAGCTGATTCACAATATCATCTTTGCAGGTTGTGTTTCTGTAAGCTTCTTGAGTCCTGTGGTTCTGTGGTGGCTTGGTGGTTCATTGATCCAGCAGACTTGAAGCACAGTGCAGTGCTTTTTTTCTCCTTGCCAGTTCCAGACACATGTGACACTGGCAAGCCAGGATTAGCGATAAATTGATACGTATCCTAGCAGTGCACTGAGTGTTGAGATTAAATTCTGAGACTGAGGGTCCATTGGAATCTTCGCAAATTGTGATTATGATAAATCTGATCTATCGTCCTTGCAGCTTCTTTAATTACATATTTATGCGGGTTCACCACCCAAAAGAACCTGAAGAACATGCAGCACATACAAGATGCTTCCGTCAGCCTCATCCTGGATGTCCCATGCTGCAAAGACATCACCAGACACCTAAGGGACCTCCACTGGCTCCCAGACGAGAAGAGGATCAACTTCAAACTCCTCGTCCACACGTACAAGGTTCTCCACGACCTAGGACCCAACCTACCTGAACCACCGCATCACCGTCTACTCCCCCGCCAGATCTCTCCACTCGCTCGACAAGCACCAGCCACCGTACTCCGCAGATGGAAGACTTCGGCAGAGGCAAAGAGCTGGAACAGCTCACCTCTTCACCTCAGGCGGTCACCTTCGTTGCCTTAATTCAGGAAGGACCTTTGGACCTGGCTCTTCGACTGAAGCACAAAGGACTGATCCCCTCAGCGCCTTGAGACCCTTACGGTTGAGTAGTTGCGCTCTATCAATATGATTGATTGACTGATTTAACGATTGGTTCAAGTAAAGTCTAGGTATATGAGGCCTAGTGAGCCCTACACTGCGATGTTTGAATTGTGTTTGTTGCTGTGTGTACCTTGACATAGTAGTGAATGTCTAAGACCTAGAATAAAGAAGGTTTCTTTTCTTCTGCTGGCTCTACTCACCCTCTTACTTTGCTGTGTATCTGTGTTCTACTTGTAAAGTTTGCACAAGGTTAATTTTGGGTCCAAGACTGTCATGTCTCGCAGGTGTAGTCCTGAGTACATACATGTGCTTGTGCTCTGACAGCGGGAAAGTGTTGCTGTACCTGTGAAGATCCTTTTACCCTGGGGCGTGTCTGAACTGGACTTTAGAAGTGGTTCCACATACACATTACAGACCGCAGACTATGTCCAGGATGAATCTCCAGCATGATTCTCAACTATATGTCCTGGAACACGTGTTGGGCCACAAACATGTACTTAAATAGGTTCAGCCACGAAACTGTGGCAGTGTACCTATGCTGTGATCAGGCACATAAGACTATTGTTGCTGCATTCATTGATTATAAGAGCCACGGACATCATGAGGGCTGCACGTTGTTACACCCACATACATGTATGTATGATGATCAGCGGCATAGACTTTCTGTTAACCACGAGATAAAGATATATATAAGCCTTAAAGCTCATCATTGCCTCATCTGGGTGGCTAACAGTGTTGTAAACATGAGGACACACTGTGAGTTCTGTGAGAAGTTTGGATTGATTATTAGGACCCAGTTTAATGAATGTAGATTTGTGTGTTAGAAATCTGAATTAAATAACAATAACCTCTGGGGTGCAAATAAATCCTTTCTTCATGAAAGTGACAAAGTTATGTTTTAGTTGCTGAACTCTCTTGCTGAAAAGCTCCCTGTGCCATCCTGTTAGCTGAAGTGTGGAAACAGCTGATAAGACTCAGTCTCTGCGTGGTTTTGTGGCTGGCAAACACAAGAAGATAAGATTCAAGACGTGGAATTTTGTACCAATAAGTAAACACAGTTATAGGCTCCAAACTGCAAACCACATTCCTAGTGAGGGAGTCAGGACTTGGTTCTCGTACAGTTGTGGTGCTGGGAAGATTTACCTGGACTAAGGCATGTACAGGGGTGTGGACTGGATATGAAGCCTGGATGGGTCCCATCACCTGATACATCACCTGAGCACAGAGAGCTCTGGAGCACATCCACTCTGTGTCCTGCCTCTAGCATGACCTCAGTCATGTGTTCTTTTCACTGGCACAGGATGGGACATTGGTGGCCAGGGCATGATGACCCTTTACAGTTGGGATGGGTTGCAGACACTATAAAATGGCCCCCAAAATGCCTTCAACCACTGACGGGTGGAGACTAAAGTCGAGCATGTTATGGTGGAACGGAGTGAAGTATGGGACAGAAGAAGTGTGGTCTCCTATCAAAAATACTATGGTGTCAGTTCATTGATTATTTTTTAGCTATTTCAGTGGCTGGCAGCTCCATGTTGCTGCCAGCCTCTCTGCTTAAAGAAATGCTCTTTTGTGCAAGTGACATTCACTATTTTATTTTGACCTCTCTAAGTGATGTCCACCACCGTGGATTAGTACATAAAATAAAATTGCCACTGAGTCAAAACTACCACTGGACAAAACCCCGATTTTTTGCTCTAGCAGGAACATTAATCACATGAGTTATCTTGATATTTATTATTGCTGGCCGAAAGCTGGATGCGCAAGGAACTCTGCAGTAGGTGTTTTTAAATCGCAAGTTATTGCTAAACACAGCGTCCCTCCCCCTTTGGTCAGTACCCCCCTCCACAGGTCAGCGCCCAGTGAGTCCCCACCAGTTGCACTGCCCTAATGCCCCCTGAGTGGCAGCTACGATTACTTGCCAATAGACAATTATTTCGGGGTATATAAACAAATTTAGCAGGTCGGGGCCCTGAAAAAGTGGGGCCTGGGGCATAAAGCCCCGGCAGCTGCCCCTTTTGACGCCCCTCGGGGCAGCTCACACACATCACCACAATGCCTCTAAGGCACCAACTCAGCTCTACTGGTCACTTTGCCTCAATAAACCTTCCTCAGAGGCTCTGGAAGTGGGTGGAAGGCTATCTGGTTGGAGGTTATATAAAGCAGAAATAAATACAGACAAGAAGGATGCGGGGATCCCCAGTGCCCAGCCCCAGGGATAACTTTCCTTCTTGAACAGGCTTTTAGAAAGCATGCGCCGCTCTGAGGGGGGTTTCACGGTCTCGCTCTCATTCCTTTCCAGAAGATCAGTCCTTACACGCACTGTGACTGAAGACCGTGTCTTTGTAGTTAAAGATAATGGCATAAAAATTGAAGGATATTGCCCTTTCCATGGTCCCTGAACTGCTGGTGTTTCTGCCTGGATGTTTTACAAGGTGGACCTTGGTGAAGAGGCGCATCGAGCAGGTGTGGAGATGTGACACACAGCACAGCTGAGGAGGAAGAGAATCCATGGGTACAACAAGCCGGCTTTGCCATCACAAAATGAGGACCACTTGGTTTCCAACACTGGCTGTGCAGTGTCCAGTTGGTGCATGCCTGTGATGGTGCTTAAATTGTGCAAACACAGCCGAGTTGCAAGGGAGAGAAGAACTGCAAATGATATACTAGACCTGGCAACTTATCCCTAAAACTTTCAACCCATCAGCATTCCCTACGTCATGCTAGCATTTGAGATGGCTTAACTTGCATCGGGATGCTGCTAAGAGACGTGCCACTTGCCAGCCCGCTAGCTACGCACAGCATCGACAGGAGCCACGGATAATCCAGGCACCCGGACTCTACCTACCTCAACCAGTCACCCATCATACGTGGTCTTCAGAACCTTCTCACCAGAGGTCACCACGTCTGCCAATTCCCAGTAGAGTTCCCCACATTCAAGCTCCACCGAGCCAAAGGCTTAGCAGTCACTTTGCAGTCTTTTGTTCTTCATTTTCCCGCCAAATGTCTCAATGCTTTTAAATTGTCAGTTTGAGTCTTTTGAGACAGAGAAATGACGCCTCAGCAGCATATCGCCCTCGCCCACGCCCTACCACCCAAAACCAGCGACCCCAACACTGCCGCCCTCAACCTCAAACAATGGCTCGACGAATGCGCCAACACCCTCGCTCCACTCAAGAAAACCACCAACATCCATGCCAACAAGCAAGCTCCATGGCTCACCGCAGACCTTCAGGCCTCCAAACGAGAATGCCGGAAAGCCAAGAAGATTTAGCGCCAGGAACAATCAGAAAGCAACCACTCCGCCCTCAAATCAGCCATCCGCATACATCACCAGCTCATCCGGACCACCAAAAGATCTTTCTACAAAGAACGAATTGACAACAACGCATACAACAGCAAGGAGCTATTCAGCATCATCAAGGAACTCACCAACCCCCAAGTCCTGCTCCGCTGACCCACCCCACTCGCAAGACCTCTGCGACTCCCTCGCCACATTCTTTCACCGCAAGATCACAGATATCCATGAAACCTTCGCACCGCCGCCCCCCACCCCCACCACTGCCAAGGCCGACCCCAACCCACCCATCCACACCAACGTACTGAGCACTTGGACCCCCACCAACGAGGAGGAAACCACCAAGACCATGAGCACCATCCACTCCCGCTCTCCCGCTGACCCCTGCCCTCACCACGTCTTCAATAAAGCTAGCTAAATCATCGCTCCCCAGCCCTGGACCATCATCAACAGCTCCTTCAAGACTGCCATCTTCCCGAAGAGCTGGAAACACACCAAAGTCAACGCCTTGCTCAAAAAGCCCAAAGCTGACCCCCAAAGACCTCAAAAACTACCATCCTATCTCCCTACTTCCCTTCCCTGCGAAGGTCATCGAGAAGATATTCAACAACCAACTTTCCTGCTTCCTGGAGGATAACAGCCTACTCGATGTCTCCCAGTCCGGATTCTGAAAGAACCACAGCACCGAGACTGCCCTTATCGCCTGCACCGACGTCATCAGGAGCAGGCTCGATACAGGCCCTCATCCTCCTTGACCTTTCCACAGCCTTCGACACCGTCTGTCACCACACCCTTCGCACACGCCTCTTTGACGCCGGAATTTGCCACAGTGCCCTGGACTGGCTCACCTCCTTCCTCTCGGGAAGAACCCAAAGAGTGTGCCTCCCCCCCATTCCTGTCTAAGGCCACCTAAACCATTTGCGGAGTTCCCTAGGGATCCTCACTCAGCCCCACCCTCTTCAATGTCTACATGGCTCCGCTTGCCAACATCGTCCGATCCCACGGCCTCAACATCGTCTCCTACGCGGATGACACTCAGCTCATCCTCTCTCTCACGAAGGACCCCACAACGGCTAAGGACAACCTCCACACCGGACTCCACGCCATCGCCAACTGGATGAAAGCAGGCCGCCTCAAGCTGAACTCAGAGAAGACCGAGATCATCATCTTCGGCCCCAACAGATCAGCATGGGACGATTCCTGGTGGCCTGCTACTCTGGGGTCGGCCCCAGTGCCCACCACCCACGCATGCAACCTCAGCTTCATACTGGACTCCTCGCTCTCTATGACCCAGCAAGTCAACGCCATCTCGTCCTCATGCTTCAACACCCTTCGAATGCTCCGCAAGACCTTCAGGTGGATTCCCGTGGAAACCAGAAGAACGGTCACCCACGCCCTCGTCAGCAGCAGACTGGATTATAACAACGCCCTCTACGCGGGAACAATAGCCAAGCTCCAGAAGAAACTCCAGCGCATACAGAATGCTTCAGCACGGCTCATCCTCAACCTCCCTCGCCACAAGCGCATCTCTGGCCACCTCCGAGACCTCTACTGGCTACCTGTCAACAAAAGGATCGTCTTCAAACTCCTAATCCACGCTCACAAAGCTCTCCACGACAAAGGACCGGCCTACCTCAATGAGCGTCTTAACTTCCAAATCCCGATACGCCAGCTCCGTTCTGCCAAGCTCACCCTCGCAACTGTCCCCCGCATACACTGTACCACAACCGGCGGCAGATCCTTCTCCCACCTTGCCACCAAAACCTGGAACTTCCTCCCTTCCAACCTACATCTGACCCAGGACCTCCAGACCTTCAGTAAGTGCCTCAAGACCTGGCTCTTCGAGATGTAGCCCCACCGTACCCCACCCCAGTGCCTTGAGACCCTTCCGGGTGAGTAGCACGCTTAACAAATTTCTGATTGATTGATTGATCTCCCAACCTTCAAACTAGCTCACAGTGAAATCAGCACTGCTTCAAGGGTTGGGACAGCGCACTTGTTCCACTCATTTCAGTTTAAATGTACCTTGAACATGGCCTTGAGCCTAGATTAACCCTGGCCTCTGGTCTCTACGGACTTCATTACAAGTTGCCCATCATTTGGGGTGACAGCTGAGGGACAGCATCTCCTGTTCCACTTAGTGACCCCCCCAAATAACAGACATTACTGTTTATTCCACCCAGACTGAATAATACATGTGGACCGACTAGGTCATTTTTGTGTGAAATTTCCCCTTCCAGGATGAATAACAGACTATTTTTAGGATTGTGCACGCAAGCGTTCTGGGCCCTCTTGTAATTTCATTGTGAGCTTTTAACCATGCCCATGTCACGCCCCCATCAGTTTGGGTAGTTCGTGGGCTTGCCTTTTTAAATTCACTTGATTTAATCAGTGAAAGGCATGCATATGTCATGCCTTTACCAGTGTTTAGCCCTCCTCAAGAGCACTGGTAAACTAATGAAAACATACAAGGCTCTGTGTTTTTTGCATGGCTTCTGGACTACCTTTTGTTTTTATTTCCTACGCAGCACGATCTCACTGGGCAGTAGGCAAGCGCTTTGCATGACATCGACCCTGTTACATGGATAATTGCCCTTTTGCCTATACGTTTGACTGCTGGCAAACTTCTGTTTCCTTTTCTGTGTCGCCTTCACACTCATAGCGGCCATCGGCTCGCTTACATGAAACTTTTAGTTTTCATTTTCAATTTATGTGGCAAGAAAAGTCCGGTTAGGAGTTTACAATGCTAATAGCTCTAACTCGAGCAAATGCGTGTGTGGGGTCTCTGGGTTGGGTGGAGACTAGGACATGCCAATGCTGGGGAAAGAGTTGTATACTCCCACATGGAGCTCCGGCTGGAGTGGCCAGAAGGAGCCAGGATGTACCTCTGCCTGTTGCCTATGCCACTCATTTAAAGTGGACTTACTTAGTCAATTGCTGCTTTTACCTCCACAAGATCCTGAAAAACAGTCTTTAAATAGCGGCTGCTCAACATACACAGAACTGTAAACCGGGCGCTCATCACCCGCAGACTGGATTATGGCAACACCGCTAAACTGACCAGAAGACCTCAGACCTTACAAAACACAAAGCAGCCAGACTCGGGCTCCCACCCCGCACACATCTCCGCACACCTGAGAGACCTCTGCTGGGTCTCCGTTCACAGGTGTGCCCCGCTCACACTCCTCACACACAACACATGCCTACAAAGCCCTGCACAACCTAGGCTCCTCAACAGCCGAATTAATTACCACACCCGATCAGAATCCTCTGCTCGGGCATCCTCTTACTCGCACACATCCCTTGAATACGCAAAGCCAGTGCCGGCAGTCGAGCGTTCTCATACCTTGCGCCTAAAGCCTGAAATAACCTCTCCGTGCACATTGTGAACCCTCAAACTTTGAATACCACAAGAAGCTGAAGATGTGGCTCTTCGCCTGGACTTCCGACATGGCCAGCGCAGTCCCCCCTTATCAGCGCCAGGATACCCTCTCGGGTGACGTGCACTCTACAGGTATCCATTACATTACATGCTGTAATACTGAGTCCAGTGTTTTCAGATCTGGAAATTTTGGATCCCGAGTTAAAGAATGACTGATATTAAGGTGAAGGGTATCCTTCCGGGGATATTCCTTCACCATACTCGTAATGGGCGCCTAATTGTTCAGAGAAATCTTTGGTGGCGTTCCATATTGTGATAATGTACTGTTGGAGGTACCTTATCCAAATGAAATATACAAGTATTACGAGCTGTGTTTCTAAACGCCTGTGCTTGAACACTCAGCAGGGATGTACATGGAAGGTTTAAGTGCTCTCTAGGGCTGTGTAACCAGTGGCACTTGTCATGAAATGTAATTTTATCACAGTAAATGCCATCTGCAGAATGTCAGTCTCATTATAAGGTGGTGTTGCAGTGCTGTAACTTACACGGTGTCGTTCTCAGGAACAGCTAGGCCAATTTGCAGAGAGTTATCCCAATCATTGGGGCGCCGTATTGATTTTAATGCGTCTGTTACTTCTGACTTCTCTCCACTTGTTAGCAAGCGCGCCCACATCACCTTGATGGTACCGCCATGAGTAAACCAAAGTGGGAATGAGGCCAGGTTATTTCCATGGCCTCCTCCTGGGCTGGCGGTGTGGTCCATGCACCGGAAGTGATGAGGGCTTGAGTTCTCTTGCCACTGGAAATGGCAGGCAGAAAGTGGCCACAAGACTCCTTGGCCCAGGCTTCCCACTATGGTCCATTGACACAATGCAAGCAGGTGGACCCAGAGAGCCACAGGGCCAGATGTACTAACATTTTTGCATCTTGGTTGCACCACTTTTTTGGGGGCATCCTTCATGCAAAATGCTAGTCGATATTTACAAAGCTACGCAATAGGCGATTTGTGCCACCTTGCATGGCTTTGTGAAAAATGTAACGCAATGGAGTGGCTTGTGCCTCATTGCGTTACATTTCACTGGGAAGCATTTCACGGGTGGAACATGGGCGTTCCCATGCATCCGCCCATGGAATTCACGCAGTCCCAGATTTACAAAGGTTTGGAAACCTGGGATTGCATGAAATCGTTACACCTCCCAGAGGATGGAATAGCCAGAAGAAACATATTTTATTCGCCTTGTTATTTTCTCTGTGTTTACTGCAATCTGAGCACCCATAGGAAGAAGAAAATGCCTGGACAGATTGTTTTTGTACGAAGGTGTTCCTTCATGCACTAAAAAAACCTCTCCATGCAATGCAGGCACCCTTGAACTATGGTGCATGGTGCCCTGCGTTGGTGCTAGGCTGCCTAAAATGTGCCATCGCTATGACAGAGCAGAAGTGAGCCAAATCTTAGTAGATATGATGCATTTCTGCTCTCTCCCATCTACGCAACACAGAGCAGGAAGTTGCCTTGCTACACTGAGTTGCCTGAGAGGTTTGTAGATACGGCCCACAGTTTATTCCTAAATGAAGAGCTTCACTGAAATGTCAACATTTTAAGTGCTTTTTGCAGTTTGAGACAATGTGATTGATTTTAGGGAAACTTCTAAAGCGTCTGAAATAGAGGGCCTCATTTACAAGGCCCTGGCAGCACACTGCGCCACAGGAGCGCCAGTTTTTTTGACGCTCTGGTGGAGCAGTGTGGCGACCCACATTTACAAGGCCACGCAAAGCCACCTTGCGTGGTTTTTCATGGCCTTGTATATATGGCCCCCTTTCTTGCATAACATTATGTGAATGGGGTGTTCCATGGGTGTTGCTATGGGTGTTCCCACGCAACACAAATGGAACCTGATGGAATCTGACGCATTGTAATATTTACAAGGCTGGAAATGCGTCAGATTCCTATGCCACCTCAGGGGTGGCATTAAAGTGGAGCAACAGGGAGATTATTTCTTGCTGTTATTTCCTCTTTCTATGTGTACTACATTCTGCAGCACACATAGAAAGAAGAAAACACCATTAATGATTGTTTATGTGCAAGAAGAAGCCCCTTCCTGCACAGAAACGATCATCCCTTTAACGCAGGCACCCCTGCATGTGGTGTAAGCGTGTCTGCGTTGGAGTTAGGCAGCGGTTTGTGCTCCAGCGCAGAGGAAAGTACAGGGATACGTCTTATTTCTGTAAATATGACGCATCCCCTGCACTTCCAAATTAGAGCGGCGTAGCGCTGCGAGCTGGCTTGCAGCGCCGCACTGCGTAATTTCTTTCTAAATGAGCCCAGAGTTTGAAGCCTTCACTATCCAATAGGACTGCTAATAGGTGGGAAATGAATACATTTAGAGACAGAGCGAAGTCCATGCAACATGCAAATATTGTTCTACCTTACACAGCCTTAAATTAGACTGCCTTTGGCTTGGGCAATTATACTGCATGGTAATAAATATGCTAATATCAAAGTGATTTTTTATTGCTTACAGAAATCAGCCTCATTATTAAAGTAATTTAAATACTGATATATCAAAATGCACACACCTCCCCCGTTACCTGTGCAAATATTTCCTAAGGTGTGTGCGCAAACATTCAGTAGACTGTGCATGTGCCAGCCATTGGTGTCCACCCAGCCCCCAACCCCACTCACCACGTGGGGGCATTAAAGAACGGGGACACACGGTCCTGCCAAGAAGTTCTGGGGCACCTCAGCCACTTTGACTGGTGTCGCTGATTAATATTAAGATTGATCGCACACATTTGGCAAAAATATTTCTTTTTAAGCGAGAGAACTAAACAATATTTCAATGTGTGAACGAAAATGTTACATGTGTTATGATAAGAGAATACAAACTATTAAAAAACAAAAATCTTTGTCAAAATTTCATAGAAGAGATCACCCTGCCTGTTCCAGAGTGTCTTAGTTATTTTGACTTATTGATTGCAATATTTTCTGCTTCAAATTCTCAGCTGCAATGATTGTACAAAATTATAACACAAAAAACACCAATATTAATAAAATTTTAAGACAATATGTTTCTGAGCTTTTAGTCTAATATAACCCCCGGCGGCTCCACACTTGGGAAGTTTGAATTGTTGGCAGTGGTTTTAATTACATCAATTTCTTTGGAGAAATCAGAAGTGACTACTGAAGAAAAGTTTGTATTCACATTCCTATGAGTCAATTCCTAGATTTGCCACAACGTTTACCGAGCTCGCCTAATCTGACATTGGCCATAATAATTTTTAAAAATAAAATGATCAGTTATGTTGTTTGGAGTAAGGGGCGACCAGATCCTTTAAATGGGGGAATCTTTGGCATCGAAGTCTGAAGAGTTTCTAGCCTTATTTTAGTGAGAAAAAAAAAACCAACACGGTGCCAGGCCAGTGGGGTAACGAAACTTGAGCCGGCCCCCTGCAAAGTACGTTGCGGGGGGCCCTCGAACTTACTCATGAGCTATCAGGCCGGGTATTGTTCTGAGGGGGGCCCGTGGGGCTCGCCCCACCCCCTCCCACGCGCACCGAGAGCAGCGGGGGCCTTTGTTACGCCATTGTGCAGGGGTGCCTTTGCGAGGCCCACAGTACATGGAACTTTACGCACTCAGGTCTCGGGAATTCTCCCGCAGCGCGTGTTAAAAATCTATAAGGAATGTGAAAATGACACCTGTGCCGCCTTCAGACAAGTCGCAAAAAATTGCCAATTACCGTGACACTGATGCCCACGTTCCTCGAGACAATCCCGGGCAAAGGGTCTCCTGCGAGGCCGCCTCTCATATTGGAAGTCATCACAATTTTGTGGCGCTGCGGAAGCGAGACGCGCTCTTCCCAGAATCTTACAGGCGCGCCTAGCGGCGCATCACGCAGCGCTACTGTGCCAGGAAATTAATTTTTAACGCCTCCTCTTCTGTCTAGTCCGCGCAGGATTCAGCATCCTGGCCGCTGCCCGGGCTTAGCGGGGTAATGGGGTGCGACAAGGCAAAATTGAAGGTAAGCAGATCTGACAAATTCCAAATGTCGTTATTATAATCACAATTCAGCTTCTCTGGAACTAACCAGGTACAGATTTCATGGGACGGAACATTAAATGGAAATTTATAATTTTTTAGATAGGCACGGTTGGGCAGAGGATGGGTGGGGGCACTTCTGGCATCTGGAGTAGTATGCTTAGTGCATCTTAGGAAAACATGAACACTGATGAAATTCTTTCACAGCCTCGGTTGTTCTATGGGATGAAATCCTGCAGCCTGATTTCCCCAGAGAGGCGAAGTCGGGCTGTGCCAACATCCGTAATAGTGTAGTAGGGGCAGAGGGAGTCCCAGGTGCCCAGTTTGTCGAAGTCGCAGCAAGACTGATTGTGTTAGGGCGGGACCAGAGCGGTGGGGCTTCCGGTTGTACCTGGTGCCATGATGATGACGTCATCAGCGGGGGCGGGGGGAGCCATGGTCTGGGAATCCTTGTAACAGGGTAGCCTTGATCGGGACAGTGGTGATGCTGACCTGTCCCCAGCCCCGCTGACTAGATGTCAGGCCAGGGTGAATCAGTGCGTAATCCGTGAACACCAGTGATCGGTCTGTTGGCAGGAGGCCACAGCGCCTTGCACCACCCATTGCCCTTTCTAGCGCTGCAATGGCAGGACCAACGCAGCTTCTAACCATCAGTGGGACAATTCAGACTATTCCGGGCACCGAGAGCTACAAGAATGGCTTGGGAGGCAGATATCAGTCATTTTAATGTATGTTGAATCAGTTGAACTGAATGCTGTTGTGTGTGTGTGTGTGTGTGGGGGGGGGGGGTGGGGGCGCATAACAGCACAAACTGGGACGTGCTTTTTTGCCCCCCCCAATAAGCTGTTTTCTCTGGATTATGCACTAAACTCTCTGTAGATTGGTATTGGATTGTTCTTTTGTTGCTGGGTTTTTATATCACAATGTTCCGCATTAGATTCTATTTGTGTAATTTGTTAGAGGGGGTTGAGAACTAAAGTGATCAAACTGTAGTTTTCTCTGCGATTGTTGTTTCCTTCATGTAAATATCGTACGGTATTTTAAGTCACAAGGGATGGGTGGAGACCTGATTATATTGTATTTTAAAGATAAGCCCGTTTTACATTTTTCATTGATTTTATGTATATTAAGTATAGTATTCAAGATAATATATATATATTTTTTATGGACTTCGTTTCTATTCTTATTTCATTTTTTTGTGCTGATGATGAGTGTGCACGTGGACCTCTTTGGAGTTCCAAATCGTGAAATAAAATAACTCGAATGAATAAACAACCGGTGATCTGCTCATCTTCACATTACAGAAAGGGAGGGGGCATTGATAATTAAGTGCCAGTATCGAGCACTGGAAAACCCTGGCTCAAATTAAGCACTGGGTGAAGAGTGGTGGCTGATATGGTGTTCGAGGGGAGAGGGGGGACCTGGCTGGTGTAAGGGCCTCCACTTTCGATCTGTATGCACCACAAGGGCACAGGGAGAGGCAGGTCTCAGGTGCAGGAAAGAGCCCCAAGTTTTGGGAGCGTTAACACGACTTCCACCCCACACCAGCCCTTCACCAAGCTCTGGTTGTAAATCAGGTTTGCACTACTGTGGTAGTTGGACCTGCAAACTCAACATGTAATGTCGTTCACACAGGGCCCTGCAGAAGCATCTCTCCCAGTAGACCAGACCCTGGTGGACACCTGATCCAGGGATCTCACTCCATCTGAGTTAGGATCCATGAAAATCCAGCTGAATCTCGATAAGCAACCTTCATACAGCAAAAAGATCTTCTCATGCTTCAGTAACACAGAGAGAAGATGTGCAGCAGGGCATCAGTAATGCAAGCTTCCCTCACACACTCAGGCGGATGGTAGGACACGGACATCAGTAATGCAAGCTTCCCTCACACACTCAGGGGGATGGTAGGACAAGGGCATCAGTAATGCAAGCTTCCCTCACACACTCAGGAGGAGGGTAGCACATTGGCATCAGTAATGCAAGCTTCCCTCACACACTCAGGCGGAGGGTAGGACACGGGCATCAGTAATGCAAGCTTCCCTCACACACTCAGGGGGATGGTAGGACAAGGGCATCAGTAATGTAAGTTTCCCTCTCACACTCAGGAGGAGGGTAGCACACAGGCATCAGTAATGCAAGCTTCCCTCACACACTCAGGTGGATGGCACCTCATGGGTATCAGCTGTGCAAGCATTCCTCTCCCTATGAGATGATTACACGCGGGCATCAGTAATGCAAGCTTCCCTCACACACTCAGGAGGAGGGTAGCACATGGGCATCAGTAATGCAAGCTTCCCTCACACACTCAGGAGGAGGGTAGCACATGGGCATCAGTAATGGAAGCTTCCCTCACACACTCAGGAGGAGGGTAGCACATGGGCATCAGTAAAGCAAGCTTCCCTCACACACTCAGGAGGAGGGTAGCACGTGGGCATCAGTAATGCAAGCTTCCCTCACACACTCAGGCGGAGGGTAGGACACGGGCATCAGTAATGCAAGCTTCCCTCACACACTCAGGGGGATGGTAGGACAAGGGCATCAGTAATGTAAGCTTCCCTCTCACACTCAGGAGGAGGGTAGCACACAGGCATCAGTAATGCAAGCTTCCCTCACACACTCAGGTGGATGGCACCTCATGGGTATCAGTAATGCAAGCTTCCCTCACACACTCAGGCGGAGGGTAGGACACAGGCATCAGTAATGCAAGCTTCCCTCACACACTCAGGAGGAGGGAAGCACACAGGCATCAGTAATGCAAGCTTCCCTCACACACTCAGGTGGATGGCACCTCATGGGTATCAGCTGTGCAAGCATTCCTCTCCCTATGAGATGATTACACGCGGGCATCAGTAATGCAAGCTTCCCTCACACACTCAGGAGGAGGGTAGCACATGGGCATCAGTAATGCAAGCTTCCCTGACACACTCAGGAGGAGGGTAGCACATGGGCATCAGTAATGGAAGCTTCCCTCACACACTCAGGAGGAGGGTGGCACATGGGCATCAGTAATGCAAGCTTCCCTCACACACTCAGGAGGAGGGTAGCACATGGGCATCAGTAATGGAAGCTTCCCGCACACACTCAGGAGGAGGGTAGCACATGGGCATCAGTAATGCAAGCTTCCCTCACACACTCAGGAGGAGGGTAGCACATTGGCATCAGTAATGGAAGCTTCCCTCACACACTCAGGAGGAGGGTAGCACATGGGCATCAGTGATGCAAGCTTCCCTCACACACTCAGGCGGATGGTAGGACACAGGCATCAGTAATGTAAGCTTCCCTCACACACTCAGATTGACGGTAACACATGGGTATCAATAATGCAAGCTTCCCTCAAACTCAGATGGATGGTACCCCATTGGCATTAGTTGTGCAATCTTTCCTCTCTTTCTCCCTGAAAAGATTACACCTGGGCATCAGAAATGCAAGTTTACCTCACACACTCAGGTGGATGGTACTACATGGGCACCAGAAATGCAAGCTGCCCTCACACACTCAGGAGGAGGGTAGCACATGGGCATCAGTAATGCAAGCTTCCCTCACACACTCAGGTGGATTGTACCGCATGGATATCAACTGTGCAATTATTCCTCTCTCCCTTTATATGATTACACCCAGGCATCAGTAATGCAAGCTTCCCTCACACACTCAGATGGATGGTACCATATGGGTATCAGCTGTGCAAGCATTCTTTTCTCTATGAGGTGATTACACCGGGCATCAGTAATGCAAGCTTCCCTCACACACTCAGATGGATGGTACAACATGGGTATAAGTAATGCAAACTTCCCTCACTCAGATGGATGGTACCACATGGACATCCGTAATGCAAGCTTCCCTCACACACTCAGATTGATGGTAACACATGGGCATCAGTAATGCAAGCTTCCCTTACAAACTCAGATGAATGGTACCACATATTGGCTTTAGTTGTGCAATCTTTCCTCTCTTTCTCCCTGAAAAGATTACACCTGGGCATCAGAAATGAAAGTTTACCTCACACACTCAGGTGGATGGTACTTCAATGGCACCAGTAATGCAAGCTTCCCTCACATACTCAGATGGATGGTACCACATGGACATCAGTAATGCAAGCTTCCCTTACACAAGCAGATGGTTGGTACAGCATGGGCATCTGTAACACAAGCTTTCCTCACACACACAGTAAGATGGATGGTACCACACGGGTATGAGCTGCACAAGCAATCCTCGCTCCCTCTATGAGATGATTACACCTGAACACCAGTAATGCAAGCTTCCCTTACTCACTCAGATGGATGGTACCATATGGACATCAGTAATCCAAGCTTCCCTCACACACTCAGATGTATGGCACAACATGGGCATCAGTAATGCAAGCTTTGCCCACACACTCAGATGGATGGTACCACATTGGCATCAGCTGTACAAGCGTCCCTCACACACACAGATGGACGGTACCATATGGACATCATGATTCATATTTGATACTTCTCTTAGTTTTATACAGAAAACAGATCAAATACATTTGACTCTTTTTTACCTGGCTATATCTGTATCCACTCTTTGTTTGTGTCATAATTTAGTTGGTTCTACAATATATGTTTGTTTAGTATTGTCAGGATTTATATAATAGTTTCTTCTCTTTTGATGCCCTTTGGGATATAGTTGTCTGATACAAAGATTACCCAGGTCTCTATTGGGTGTATGGGTTACTCCTGTGGTATTCTCTATCTGAAGTCCGTTATGGCACCTGTATAGGCGCTAGATTGCTCTGTGCTCACAGCAGATATATTGGCCTCCCAGACAATGATCTCAAGAGATGACAGCTGATTCTGAATGTGGCGGCCAGGTTGGTCTTCAGAATATATCAAAGGACACACATGTCCCCATCTAAAGAGCCTTCACTGGCTGCCAGTCAAACAGCGTATTGATTTCAAAGGTGTTAGGTCGAACGCGCAAGTGCTCTGACCTGTTGTAATCTATCTGTGGGCTTTTACCCACGCCCACCGCACACCCATCTCTATCGCTCGTCAATGGGCTTGCCTTTCAAAAATTCTTTGTTATCATTGGTAAATGCTTTACATTTGTCCCTGCTTGGGGGGGTTTGGTTACCGCCTTGGACATCAACCCTGTTACATGAATAATTGCACAATTGCCGATATGTTTGACTGAGAGCTAATTTCTTTTTCCTTTTGTGTGTTTTCTTCGTGCTCACACTCATGGTGGCCATGGCGCTTTGAATCAGCTCGCTTATGCCAACTGTTTTACTTTTCATTTTCAATTTAAGTGGCAAGAAAAAGATCAGTTAGGAATTTACAACATTAACATTTCTGACTCGAGCAAACGCGGACCGATTGCATTGCAAATGCTTGTTTACATTTGCACCTGGTTACCATAGGACTGGATTTGATGATAATAGCACATCTTAAATTCTCATTTTGCATTGAGGAAATGCTATATACATATCGCAAATATGCGAAATCGCAAATAGGAAAACCCTATTTGCGATTTCCAATTTCGGTATTCGCAAAATGCAATTTCTACAGGGTAGAAATCGCAATTTGCGACTGCGTTTCTACCTTTTGTACAGCAGCAAAGGCTATTTAGCAACTTTTAACAGCCCAGAAAAGTGATTCAGTCCATTAAGTAATGCTAAATACTTTCATACATATGGGTCAAGGTCTCTTAAGGCAGTGCCTCCAGAGTTTCCGAAAGATCAGTTGCTAATATATTCTCCTAAAAGGAGTCTTCTATCTGCATCAGCTAGCCTTCTTGGTGGCACCTAAATTCAAGAAAGTTAGGGCGGGAGGACAACGTTCTTCAGTACTTGTTCCTAGGAGTGGACTGCCCATGCTCTCCCTGAGACATGTCTCTATCACTGAGCCGGCTCCATTCAGGAGGGCATTTAAGACATGGCTTTTTAAGCAGTATTTGAATAAACTTTTTTTATGTGGGCCATCTTACCACTTGCCCTCCTTATGACACCGCTAGTGCCAAGATAACACTGGACAAATGATGCATTTTAGAAATATTATTTAACATAACTGTAGGAGGCTGGCATGGCTTGTAGTGGGTACCAAGGGGTACTTACACTTTGTACCAGGTCCAGTTATCCCTTATTAGTGTAGAGGGGTGTCTAGCAGCATAGGCTGATAGAAAATGGTAGCTTAGCAGAGCAGCTTAGGCTGAACTAGGAGACATGCAAAGCTCCTACTATACCACTGGTGTCATATGCACAATATCATAAGAAAACACAATACACAGATATACTAAAAATAAAGGTACTTTATTTTTATGACAATATGCCAAAAGTATCTCAGTGAGTACCCTCAGTATGAGGATAGCAAATATACACAAGATATATGTACACAATACCAAAAATATGCAGTATAGTATTAGAAAACAGTGCAAACAATGTATAGTTACAATAGGATGCAATGGGGACACATAGGGATAGGGGCAACACAAACCATATACTCCAAAAGTGGAATGCGAACCACGAATGGACCCCAAACCTATGTGACCTTGTAGAGGGTCGCTGGGACTGTAAGAAAACAGTGAGGGTTAGAAAAATAGCCCACCCAAGAACCTGAAAAGTAGGTGTAAAGTGCACCTAAGTTCCCCAGAGAGCACAGAAGTCGTGATAGGGGAATTCTGCAAGAAAGAACAACACCAGCAATGCAACCAAAGTGGATTTCCAGACGAGAGTACCTGTGGAACAAGGGGACCAAGTCCAAGAGTCGCGACAAAGTCGAGATTGGGCAGATGCCCAGGAAATGCCAGCTGCGGGTGCAAAGAAGCTGCCACCGGATGGTAGAAGCTGTGGATTCTGCAAGAACGAAGAGGACTGGGAACTTCCCCTTTGGAGGATGGATGTCCCATGTCATGGAGAAGCTTGCAGAGGTGTTCCCACGCAGAAAGACCGCAAACAAGCCTTGCTAGATGCAAGGGTCGTGGTTAGGGTTTTTGGATGCTGCTGTGGCCCAGGAGGGACCAGGATGTAGCCAATTGCGTGAGGAGACAGAGGGGGCGCCCAGCAAGACAAGGAGCCCACTCAGAAGCAGGCAGCACCCGCAGGAGTGCCGGAACAGGCACTACAAAGAGGAGTGAACCGGAGTGAACCCAAAGTTACAAAAGAAGATCCCCCGACACCGGAGGACAACTCAGGAGGTTGTGCACTGCAGGTTAGTTTGTCGGGGACCCAGGCTTGGCTGTGCACGAAGGAAATCATGGAAGAGTGCATAGGAGCCGGAGCAGCTGCAAATCAGGCGGTACCCAGCAATGCAGTCTAGCGTGGTGAGGCAAGGACTTACCTCCACCAAACTTGGACTGAAGAGTCACTGGACTGTGTGAGTCACTTGGACAGAGTTGCTGAGTTCCAGGGACCACACTTGTCATGCTGAGAGGGGACCCAGAGGACCGGTGATGCAGTCTTTTGTTGCCTGCGGTTGCAGGGGGAAGATTCCGTCGACCTATGGGAGATTTCTTCGGAGCTTCTAGTGCAGAGAGGAGGCAGGCTACCCCCACAGCATGCACCACCAGGAAAACAGTCGAGAAAGCGGCAGGATCAGTGATACAAGGTTGCAGTAGTCGTCTTTGCTACTTTTTTGCAGTTTTGCAGGAGTCTTGAGCAGTCAGCGGTCGATTCCGTGGCAGAAGGTGAAGAGAGAGATGCAGAGGAACTCTGATGAGCTCTTGCATTCGTTATCTAAAGAATTCCCCAAAGCAGAGACCCTAAATAGCCAGAAAAGGAGGTTTGGCTACCTAGGAAGGAGGATAGGCTAGCAACACAGGTAGGAGCCTATCAGGAGGGGTCTCTGACGTCACCTGCTGGCACTGGCCACTCAGAGCAGTCCAGTGTGCCAGCAGCACCTCTGTTTCCAAGATGGCAGAGGTCTGGAGCACACTGGAGAAGCTCTGGGCACCTCCCCTGGGAGGTGCAGGTCAGGGGAGTGGTCACTCCCCTTTCCTTTGTCCAGTTTCACGCCAGAGCAGGGCTGGGGGATCCCTGAACCGGTGTAGACTGGCTTATGCAGAGATGGGCACCATCTGTGCCCATCAAAGAATTTCCAGAGGCTGGGGGAGGCTACTCCTCCCCAGCCCTGACACCTTTTTCCAAAGGGAGAGGGTGTAACACCCTCTCTCTGAGGAAGTCCTTTGTTCTGCCTTCCTGGGCCAGGCCTCGCTGGACCCCAGGAGGGCAGAAACCTGTCTGAGGGGTTGGCAGCAGCAGCAGCTGCAGTGAGGCCCCGGGAAAGGTAGTTTGGCAGTACCCAGGTCTGTGCTAGAGACTCGGGGGATCATGGAGTTGTCTCCCCAATACCAGGATGGCATTGGGGTGACAATTCCATGATCTTAGACATGTTACATGGCCATGTTCGGAGTTACCATTGTGACGCTATACATAGGTAGTGACCTATGTATAGTGCACGCGTGTAATGGTGTCCCCGCACTCACAAAGTCCGGGGAATTTGCCCTGAACGATGTGGGGGCACCTTGGCTAGTGCCAGGGTGCCCACACACTAAGTAACTTGGCACCCAACCTTCACCAGGTGAAGGTTAGACATATAGGTGACTTATAAGTTACTTAAGTGCATTGAAAAATGGCTGTGAAATAATGTGGGCATTATTTCACTGAGGCTGCAGTGGCAGGCCTGTGTAAGAATTGTCAGAGCTCCCTATGGGTGGCAAAAGAAATGCTGCAGCCCATAGGGATCTCCTGGAACCCAAATACCCTGGGTACCTCAGTACCATATACTAGGGAATTATAAGGGTGTTCCAGTATGCCAATGTGAATTGGTGAAATTGGTCACTAGCCTGTTAGTGACAATTTGTAAAGAGAGAGCATGACCACTGAGGTTCTGGTTAGCAGAGCCTCATTGAGACAGTTAGGCATCACACAGGGAACACATACATATAGGCCACAAACTTATGAGCACTGGGGTCCTGGCAAGCAGGGTCCCAGTGACACATAACAAACATACTGAAAACATAGGGTCTTCACTATGAGCACTGGGCCCTGGCTAGCAGGATCCCAGTGAGACAGTGAAAACACCCTGACATACACTCACAAATAGGCCAAAAGTGGGGGTAACAAGGCTAGAAAGAGGCTACTTTCTCACAATAACACAACAGAACACAACATAATTTATGGGGTATATCATCCCAGCATCCTGGTATTGTGAGCCGGAAGGCTGCCGTGGTGGCTGTCATGTTTGAGCGAGTAGCCAGGTGGGAGTTACTGGGGCGCATCAGCGCAAACAACTGAAGGTCTTGAGTCAAAGTCTGGCCAATCGATATACCCAGATGAAGCTTTGTGCAAAACAATTAATCTCAACAGGAATCCGACATGAACAAATGTATTAATTTAACCAAAAAACAGAGGCATTGCATGTGTGCAGCAGGCGTATGAATTCATGCAAGAAGGGTATGCTTCGAGTACAAATCCTGTGCTAGACATCACACACTCTCCTCCCTGCCACTGGGTGAGGCTGCCCCATGCAAGCGGTCCTCTTTGAGCGCCACGGCGGACAGTGTTGGCAGCAGCTGAAGGCCAAACGTAGCCGATGTGGCTCTGCACTGCATTTTCTTATTTGATTAATACAGCGTATCAAATTTGGGTGCTGTGCTGCGTTGCATGAAAAATTAGTAAATCTGGGTCTCTGTTTCAGCGGGGAGCCAACCCTTTCATCTGAAGGCATTTGTAGGAAACGTGTCCATGAACGGCGTGCCTCTACCCGCTCAATTTATAAATTGCAATGGTTCTTTAGCGGGAGCTGGCCACGTGTTTTCTTTCTCAGCAGAAGCAGGTGAACACACTGTATTATGGAGTCCTCCTGCGGCGTTATCTGTCGGCCATGTTTGAAGAGCCGCGCGCTGTGGTGTACACAGGCCCAACGCGCGACTCCCAGCAGATCATGATGCTCCATTTGGAAGCCACACCAGCTTATCATTGCCGAATTAACACAGCTGTGCCCCTCTATGTAAACTCACACTTCAGCCCTTAATTGTGAATGATGAGGCGGAGAGTCCTTTGGAACCCAGCAATGTCAATATTTAACTTTATTGATTGGTGCAGGCTGAGCAGTTAGAGCTCATGTGATCACACTGCCGCGCGCTCTGGAGCAGGAAAATGGCACCCGAGTGCAATCTTTTCACATTATTCCTTTGGCCGCCCTTCTGGTTTGGTATTTTAAAAGAGTTGCATGAGTAGCAGATAAGACAATAATTTTCAGTCGCAAAGAGACTCAAACCATGCTATTCTAATATTATTCTCATTATCCTTCCATTGTTCAATGTTGTAATAGTTATCAAGATCAGTGGCATAACAAAGGCCCCCGCAGCCCATGCAGTGGGGGGGACTCCGAGCTCCAGGGTGTCCCCTCAGCATAGTACCCTGTGCACGGGCATCAGGCTCCAGAATGGGTCCGGTGGTAGGGGCCCCCTCCATGTACTTTGCAGGGGACCCTTTCAAGTTTTGTTATGTCACTTATTAAGATGGGATATTTTATGATAATTGCAGCGCTTGTGACGATTGAAAACAATGGAGTGTCTGCGGGCTTAATCCCCATTAGAAGACTGTAATGTCGAGAGCTTCAGTGACAAGGACAAAATGTGGCGCAGGGCCAATAATATTTGGTATTGCCCATTCACTCTGACATTCCAGTGACCGTCTTCCTTTCTAATTTAGAACTTTCTACCCTCAATAGTTAAAATAGTAGTATTATAGTCCTTTGCCCACAGGGTATACCAGTTGATTAAATCCCCCCCGATAGACGCTCGCGATTGTGGCCTGAACTATCACTCAGGTTCAGGGCCTTTAACAACCTATATAGGCCTCGACAGTGGGCTACGAGTGTATTATAAAGCGCAGTGTTTTGTAATGTCAATAAAAACCTTGTGAGGCAACTTACTCCGCCAAACTTCATTCCACATTATTTTCAAAATAAATTGAATTAGCAAGGTGGGCTGCTTGGACCTTTTATTTGGACGCCTTCTAAACCATGACTTGTCATCTATAGGTTACTTCAGGGCACTTGAAAATAAGTCAATTATACACTGTAATTATTGGAGGGGGGAATTAAACTTTATTTGGGTAGGGTTAGGACACTTGCTGGCAAACCCCCCGGCTTGACTCTGTAGGACTTGGTTTGGGTAGTCCAAGGCCCATCGAGCATTCCTGTGCTCCAACTATAGCAAGTGGTGTTTTTTACCCCTGGGGTCCTGGGTCCACCTCACCACTGGATCCCAGATGGAATCACCAGGTGCCCCACTTTGACACCGACCCTCATTGGTAATGAGACAGAGCAGCCAAAGGCCTCTCACGGAGAGGGTGTGAGTTTGAGCCTCAAATCACAGAAATACCATCACATTGCACTAAACTCTGATAGTGAAGCAATTTGTGCTGTGTTATGTTAGTCCAGATTTTAGGAGCTACAGAAGGCCACACAGAGTGGCTTTGCGTGGCATCAAAAATCTGTCTTAAGGTTTGCGTCGCTCTTGCCCCACGTTGCGTGGTGCAAGAGTGACGCAATCGGCCTCATACATTTCCCCCTCAGTCTCTCGAAGGCTTGTTTCATGTTCCTCAGGAGACCAAAGCATAACGCCCAATCACAGTCGCTCATTTGCTGGTGCTCCCTCTTGCTAAACTTCAAACGGTCAAAGTACCTTTTTGCATCCTCAGTTGAATTTTGTACTTCTATGCTCCTTGTTAAATTTGTAGTGCTTATGAGGTTTTGGTCACCTGCTACAAACTGACTCTGCACCGAAAGAGCTACCCACACATCCTTTAAAGCCGATGTCCACCCAAACGTAGGGCAAGCAGACAGTCAGTCAAAGGGAGGTGCATGGGCTGCATGAAATCCCCGATGATGGTGGCACGAGTCACAGGAATTCTGTAGCCCAAAGGGCTGTGGTTCCGGGATGAAAGGTGATGGCTGTGGTTACATCTGCTCTGTCTTTAGATAAGTGGCCGACCACAGGAGGGTCCTCTGCCTGATCCTCTCCCAGGAACAGGCCCAGCCACTCCCTTAAGAGAAGAAGCTGCCTAAAGGAAAGAAACTGATAAAGCCTCTCTTACATTGACAGGGCACCAGATGCTTCGCCCTTGAACCACTTCTCTGACTACACATTCGCTGAGCGTACCAGTCAGCCAAAAGCTTGACCTACCAGGAGCTGCACCACTACCCATCCCTCTAACTATCCCTTCATCCCTCACCCTCAACAAGCCTGGCAACTCATCAGTGCAAAGTGTGACATCAGGCCAAGCAAAGCTAATCCTTCAATATCACCCTTCGGTAGGGCAGGAGGGGCTAACTTCAACTGTGTCAGTGGTACTGCCTTACCAAACCTACTGTTTCATCGGCAGGTGCCCACAGCAGGTCAGACTTCCCAACTTCACATCTCACCGCCCCTCTGCACAGCATACTGAGATGTAGAAGAGCGGGCCAACCAGTTCACCTGGCCTACTCTGAGCTCCCCCACATCACACTCTTCAGAGAGCTCTCCCATAAGAACGCCGGCACAGTACCCGACCACCTTCCCCTGTGCATCCTTGTGTACATACGTCCCAATCCCCTCCTCTTTGCAACGTCTGTTAGTGGAACCTCAGCTAAAAACCACCAGTCAGATGACTTCTAACAGCCCTATCAATGAAAAGAGTGGGTCAGTATCACTCACCAAAATGGAAATTTACTTCCTTCTACATTTCGAGAACATTTCTCATCTTTGTTGTGAAGGTTTTTGAAGATATGACAGGGAATCTGCAGTAGCCGTAGAGTCCTAGGCTTACTTCGGGTAACCTTAGCTGGATCACGGTTTATGACAATGTGGAGAGATTGTCTTGTACACCAATGTTCACAGTTTAAATTGACTTATGGGAAAATGTCTCCAAGGGATGTAATCGAAGTTTGGATCTGTCCCTGTCCTTGGTAGGGGTAAATCCCATGCACCCACAAGCAAGTACCTTCCAAACGTTCCAGGGTATTTCTGAAAGAAGATGTACTCAATCATAAAGTTCTTATGACTAAATAGTTGTAAAAGTACAAAACCAGGTTTTGTGAATCACAAATGTGGCTGAACACTCAAACAAGGGCTTCAGCCCCTCCACCTCCTTTACTGGCTCTGGGCAATTCCTAAAGGGAGCATACTTTCTTTGGGTCCTACCTGGAAAATGTCCATGTTCCAAGCCCCAAGCACCACTGTATTGCATCATCCCACCTGGGCAATTCCCAACACTTAGCATCTATCTCCAAGTGCAACTCCCAACCATGTCCCGCACCAACCCCATCTCACTCGTCAAACTATCCCAAGCCCTTTATCCCACCCAACATGGTGTCAGTCAGGGACACAAAACAATCGGTTGGCCCCAGAGTGGTCTATGATCCTTCTCAACAAGCTATGCACCAGACAACCCAAACCAGTTCTGGACTTTCAGTGAGTGTCACACACCAGCTGTCCTTGTACAATACCCTTGCACACACCTTGAAAACAAATTCGACAGGCTTAGTGGGGTGATAAAGGACATTTCCATTACCCTCAGTAAAATATGACTCTACAGTCAGCACATACAGAACCTTGTGGCTTCTGTCCCATGGAAATAAATCTCCTTCTCAGCCCTGGCTCCCCATACCCACACCCAACAACACCCAATGACCCACACGATTGCAATTCTGACTCACAGAAGTGGCCACTGACTCTCTTACAATCCTAGAGCAATCCCTCTCTGGCCCTCAGCACACGGCATCTTGTACATTACCAACAATAAGATGGGTAGACCCCACACGAGTACAACTGGACATTGTAGTATCTTAGAACTGTGAGCATTAGTACCTGGCGTCCCAGGGTGAACTTGATGAAGGGATATGCAAACCATTCTGGGAGGTGTTAAGGTGTGGTTATTAACAGTTAGTAGATAATGAGAAGTCAGTTGGAAGTTGTACGCTGATGAATAAAGATGTTAACTACGAGCTCCGCATGTGGATGTTATACGCTAATGAAATAAAGATGTTAACTACGAGGTCCACGTGTGGATGTTGTACGCTGATGAATAAAGATGTTAACTATGAGGTCCACGTGTGGATGTTGTATGCTGATGAATAAAGATATTAACTATGAGCTCCGCCTGTGGATGTTATATGCTGATGAATAAAGATGTTAACTACGAGCTCCGCATGTGGACGTTATACGCGAATGAAATAAAGATGTTAACTACGAGGTCCATGTGTGGATGTTGTACGCTGATGAATAAAGATGTTAACTATGAGGTCCACGTGTGGATGTTGTACGCTGATGAATAAAGATGTTAACTACGAGCTCCGCGTGTGTCGCTCCCGGGCTGGGGAGGAGGCCACAGACATAACCCTACAAATCTCATCACAATCCCTCTGATTCCAGAGCTCACACTTCCTTCCCGGCCTCAAATGGATGCTGTACAATTGCAGATGAACTGTCACAGATGCTTCAGACATTGCTGAGCTGATCATCTTAAATGGGTTAGACATCATATTTTGGTCTGAAACGTGGCACAGTCATTCCTCTGCTCCCTTAATGGATATCGTAGCACCACTTAATTTCTCTATCAAACAACTTGAACAAGAAGATTGTCCAGGAGGAGGGCTGCAGTCATACACTGACACTCCCTAAATATCACCCCCTTGGCGTGGACGCCCTCCCACCTCTGAATACATGGAAGTTGAGCTCTTCTCAGCAAGGAAATTCTCAGTTATATTCTACCTTTTCTACCACTGCTGGGAGAAAACCAACTCTTTAAAATCTCCAATGGCTTCTTATGGATCAAGAAGATGTCTAACCCATAAAGCTTTACATGCGGATACCCCCAAATACCTAGCACGCAAATTTTGCTATGTACTCCTGCAGCCACTCGCTATGCATTTTCAATTCCCTCAAACTCCAACCTAAGAGATTAAAAAAAAAGGACCCACACTCACACTTTCTCCGGTGCAGCTCTGGGAATCTGGCACTCCCTCAAACTGAACATTCACACCTACCTACCTGCTATCACATTCAAGAGGAAGCCACAAATATCTTGTTGAACAGAGTCCTCCCTGTCTGAACCTCCAGCTTCAATGAAGATCCCATGGCCAAGCATCCCTGGGATTTCATCTTGCCCCACCAACTAGGAAAGAGGTATGAATCCCTCAGCATCCTTTTCCCTTTCAGAAAGCCACATGACCCCATTTAAATTAGGATTCACGAGTCAAAGTACACAATGATGGATGGCCAGCACATGTTCCCACACTGATGCTCTACCAATGTACTCAGTGATGGAGGATCCAGGCTCCTGCATCACCTCACCCCCAGTAAGCTACACAACAGAAGTTCACTTGGTGCTCCATCCGACTCAAGGATCACGAGGTGTGGTACACATTGCCGGATGCCATGGGCTGTTTACTTGTTCTATACCAATGGCACAATGGTTGCTGCGTATTGTATAGCATAACTGTTCAGTTGCTACTTTCTACAATATCTCACTACTGCCTTCTCTCAAACTTTGATCTTCAATTGAATATTGTGTGAGTTGAAGCTGGCTGTCTCGTACTGCGCTCTGATACCCATGGCCCGTGTCCACGCTCTAGAAAAATCTGAAAGTAAATAATAAATAAAAAAATAAAAAATCTTCCCCCTAATCAGATTAGTTTCAAGGTTCTCTTTAAAGGTCTGGGATTACATCCCCTTAAGCATCACACTAGACCCATTTTTAACAATATTCAAAAACACATTGAAACAATGTATTGAAACACCACTTCTTGCGGAAAGTGGCAACTACGCCTAAGTGCACTAACTCTGTGTACACTCAATCCACCTGCCCTTCGCTACTTCCACATTTAACCAAGCTCCAGACACACCATTGCTGCCTGAATCTATTTAGTTAGCTATGAACCCCCACTTGCATCTTATGATGTACATGGTTGTACCCTAGGCCTGCAATATTGCTCTGTTTTTATGCTCCTTATTGCTCGAACCTATACCTCTCCTGTGACTTTTACCCAGTCAAAATGTCTTAAAATTGCAACTTTTTCCTTCTTCCCGGTGGTTGTTCATCGTGGGCCTTGGTTGTACTTTCTTTTCTAAGGCACTCTAACATCCTTCTTCAATGGTGTTTGTGTTATAGAAAAAGCTAAATAAGTGCCCATAATCTTAGTCTACAATTCACATTTTTCTGTTTCTTCATTATCCCACAGATGTCTTCCAGCTTCTCTTTTTTCAAGCCATCTCAGAGGAATCCACCTCCATAGCTCTTACCATTCTCTTCTAGCCTTTCCATTTAAACCTGATTTTCATTCAGAAGATGTCTGGAGGCAGGAAACATGTTCTTGTATAAAGAGTGTTGGTGGACTTGACAGAAGCGACTAAACATGCCGCCGCTTGTCGGTGCCGCGCTCGATGGCGGAATCGTGATCTTTTCTTCTTGAAGTGCCTGCGGTACTTGGGTTTTGTTTCTTGGCCCGCTCGTTTCCCACTTACCTTCCCTTCGGCTCCATTGTTGCCAGGCACCTATAGTCAGATCCTTTCTTAAAGACGCTCTGATGAAGGCCTCTCAATAGTGTCTTTGAATATCATCATTTTTTTGTGTATTGGAACTTTTACACAATGCTACTTGCTTTGAGAGCCTGCGCCTAGCTGTTTTGGAAGACTACTTTCTGTCAAGTTGGAAAACTTAATTTACTAATAGAATCAGGCTGTTATAAATTCTATTCCATACTTTTCATGTGCAGTAAACAATAATTATGGGCCATGATCTTCTACAGTGTTTATATTGGACAGCGGTCCATGAGGGCTGCAGCCCAGACAAATCTTTGGGATGTCCTCATGAGATAAATGTACATACCATGAATACGAAGAGGAGATATTCACCAAGAAGTCAGTGGTTATTTTAATGTAGCATGCAGTTGTGGCTCAAGGGTCGCTAAAGGGGAGGGGTGGAGCGCGGGAGTGAAGGGGTGGGGAAGACATTACATTTACACTTACCTTCTCCGCCCACCGCGCCGTGACGCTCCTTTGCTTAGTCTCCGGGCCAGGCAGGCACAGGCTCCCAAGCCAGGGCGTTCCCAGGCAGACTGGGAGCCTTGGCAGGCAACTGTGTTGCTGGGCTGGAGAGAGCCTACTGCACACGTGTGTTGGGCCGCCCCGAGACGGCTTGCCGAACACACATGCGCTCTGCGGGGAGTGCTCTGTGCACTGCGCACTGCAGCCCCAAAGTCATCCACGCCAGCACTCCTGACTTCATCATCAGCCCAGAGTTTGTTCTGCAACACGTGTGACTTCAAGGGCCCAATGACACCCTCACCGACCTACGGAACCGACGCCTGCGATGTTAGTGACGCCGCACTTTGCATCTCATCGCAAGGATCACAACACTCTGCATTTCCAAGGCACTGTTTGCAGTTCTTCCTGACTTAGTAGCTGGCCTGCAATGCCACGGCTGGACTGAAGTGTTGGATTTGTTGTTCATGACGCTGTGATAGCCCTAGACGGAGCTATCAACTTTATGGAACTCTATCTTTAAGTCAATTCTTGCAAAATGTATATCTTTATTATTGTATGTTGAATTTTTCTCGTTTTGGTGTCTCTTAACACAGATAAATGTTGTCTATTTTTCTAAAACTGATGTAGTGTGCTTTTGTAGTGTTTTCACTGTATTACTGTGTGTTATGTGCAAATGCTTTGCACATTTCTTCCGAGATAAGCCTGACTACTCGTGCCAAGCCACCAAGGGGGTGAGCAGGGGTTATCTGAGCAGGTATCTCCCTTATCCCGACTAGAGTGAGGGTCCCTGTTTGGACAGGGTGTAAACGAACTGCAAACTAGAGACCCCAATTCTAACAACCACAAAATGCACAAAACATGCCTTTGCTTTTGTCATCAAGTCACAAGAGCTCACACTGCGTGTAACCGCCCCAGCTCCCTCAAAAGGTAACATCCTGGGGCCGCATTACAGATGTGCCCCGGGGGCACAACGGGCATGTGCCTCTGCTTTGCTTGCCCCTGCGGCACTTTGGTATTACACGAAGGGGCCGCAGGTGCTTGTGCAGCTCCTTCTACAAGACTGATAGCGCAGGCGCACAGATAGCTCCAGCGCTAACACCAGAGGGTGATCCCTCATGTGCATGGGGGCATGGCCCCTTGCACATGAGTGAATCCCTTTGCCTGTGCACCCGTGCCATATTATAGAGGTGGGCGCACTGTCAGTGTGCACTCTAATGGCAGCCCTCTGGAGGGGGGAAAATGGGTCTCATGGCTCCCACAGACATCCCCATGCAGGCAGGTGCAGTCATTCACTGCACCCATCTGCAAGGGGATCTCTAATCCCCCTTAATAGTGCAGGTGGGTTTCTTCCTGCACAGTGAAAAACATAGCGGCTTTACGGCTGACGCTCCATTTTTCTCATGAATGCGCTGCTCCCAGATACGGTGCATTTTCTGTTTGCAAACAAGGAAAATGTGCCTTATGTGTGATAAGACCCCTGGAGACCGATTTGACCCTGCTTTAACTCTTAGTACCAGATGCCCATAGACTGTTCTGAACAACATTTCAGCTCCCTCAGGATAACACACACAAATACGGTGGACATCCAAAACCACAGCAGGACCCTTCTTTGGCACATGCGAGTCAATCCTCACCATCCTCTCTCAGCATAACAACAGAGATGACCTCACTTCCTGTATCCGTCACCCGCACGCTCCAGGCAGACTCCTCTCCCACTGCGGCTCGCTGCGCGGTGAAGGGGCAGGGAACAAAATAAACACTCAATATTTTTTTTTTTTTTTAAACGTGTTTGCCTTGCCACCGCGCCGCTCCTCTTTCCTGGTCACAGGCTCCCAGCCTGCCCTGCGGCCAATCCAAACGCTACATGAAAGCAGCATTGGGATTGGATGGAGCCCCCGGCTGGGTGGACCCAGACAAACTGGGAGCCTGTGCCTACTCTCTCCAGCCTGGCAACACAGGGAGAGCACCATGTACATGTGTGTTTGGCCGGCCAAACATACATGCGCACTGAGGGGGAGTGCTGTGCATTCCCCTTGGTCCCTATCATCTCTCATGGCTCAGCCTTTAACAATAAAATGATAATAAACACAGTTTATTATCGTTTTATTGTTCAAGGTTTGCCTCGGCTGCTGCTTGCAGGGGGAGACGCTTCTCCGCCATAGCAGAGGAGCCGCCCTGTCCTCTCCGCTCACCTCACACAGTACACCACTGGTGCTTAGAAAAAACATCGGAAAAGAACACTGAGTGGACAAAATATTGTGTCAAGAATATCCCGGACAAAAATATTGTGATAGTAGGTTTCTATGGGAAAGCAATGTTTTAGTATACATAACTCCACATATATGTGCCTCGACAATATGGTGGTCATTTTGACATTGGTGGTAAAAACCGCCTACCGCCGCAGTGACGGCCGCCAAAATACCAACACCGCGGCTACCATCCGTCCCCCATTTTACGATCACTGCCGGACTTCCACCACAAGAAGGGTGGAAATCCGGCAGCGATCATGCTGGTGGACGGTGGTAAGCTGGCGCTGCTACCACCAGCACTGCCACGCCAGTTGAACGCCGCCAGTCGTATCATGAACGGTGATACGGCCTAGCGGTGTTCTGCTGGCGGGGTGCTGCTGGCGGTAGCAGCGCCCCTTCCCGTTCCCTGACGGAAGACTTCCTCGACAAAGGTAAGTCGGGCTTCCGACAGGGGAGGGGGTTGGGGGGTGTTGTGTTTGTGTATGTCTGGTTGTGTGCATGAATGTGTGTGTATGCGTCTGTGTGTGTTGTGATGCATGCGTGGTTGTATGCGTGTGAGTGAATGCGTGTAAGAATGGTGAAGTGAGTGCGTGTCTGCATATCATTGTGATTGTGTGTAAGAATGCGCGCAAGCATGTCTGGAAGGATACGTGTATGAATGTGTGTATGCCTGTGTGAGTGATTGGGTGTATGCGTGGTGTGTGTCTGCGTGTGTGTATGAGGGGTGGGGGTGTGTGTGTGTTGATCGAGGGGGTGGAGGGATGTGTGTTGATTGGAGGGGGTGGGGGGAGTTTGGATGGAGGGGGTTTGGGGGGGGAGTTTGGATGGAGTGAGGGTGGGGGCGTCTGGTGAGTGTTGGGGGGTGGGGGAGTTCCCTACCAGTGACAGGGAAGGAATTCCCTGTCACTGGTAGGCCTTACCCCCATGGTTTTCATGGAGTTGCTAACAACACGAAAACCATGGTGGTAGGCAGGCTCATAATTCCGCCGGTGGTACTGTGCCGGCCGCCAGGCTGGAGATTGACATCCCCGGCAGCTGATACCGCCATGGTGGTATGAGTGGAGAAGTGGCTGGTTGGCTGCAGCAAACCCCCCATTCTCATAATGTGGCGGTATGTACTGCCAGCCTGTTGGTGGTACTACTGCCACATTTCCACTCACCGCCGGGGCCATAGTGACCCCTGCAGCAGGGCTCAGGGGTCACTTCTGTGACGTCACAGACAGTCAGTGTGAGGGATGTCATTTATGCTTCCCCTGATATTTTGATGGACCTGCGTGGGATGGGTGTCATTACCCCAGAACCTCACACATTGAGCATTATCTGACGGTCTGGCCCCATGGCTTTGTCGTTACATGTCTCCCCCACCCCCCCAGGGCTGGGAGCCAGCCTACAGACCTCACTCTCTGACCATTCACTAGTCCGGTGCTGATGCCCAGCATTTCACACCTAGATATGGAGCAGCTTCACGCAAGTTGGGTTCCCAAACTGCAGGTTTGCAGCAGTCCTCTCAATGCATTCTGGTATATGCAGTTTGTACACGTCATTTGACTCACAGTACGGAGGTTCTTGCAGTCAAGTGCCTCAGCGCCTTGAGACCCTCACGGGTGAGTAGCGCGCCTTACAAATGCTATGAATGATTGATTGATGCGTAGTGAGTGCTGGTAGTTATTTGCATTTATTTTATGGGTAAATTCTACTCATCACAGGGGTGCACAGCATGTATTGGTGAACACAAAGCCGAGCTCAGGGGCACCCACTAGAACGGACAAGCAACACCTCCCTCCTGATAGGATTCGACTTTCAACATTTTACACAGTTCTGGTTCTCACACTTTGCGTCCTTGCACTAGTATTCCCAATGCATGCTGGGACAGTCAGTTCCAACACGTCATTTCACTCACAGGAACATTGTCATAGTCAGCATTTCCACAGAGAGCACTGTAGATCCAGCCCTGCCATGTTTCCCAGGTCCATGTGTGATGTGCTGCTCAAGTCCAGGTCTTTTCCTTTGAATTCTGGGACCTGTATAGTCATGTGAAATCCATTATACCCTGGGTAACTTGGCAGATATGTAAATCGCTTATTTGGGTATCATCTGGTACAGCGCCCCCCTCCCCCGAGGAAAGCACTCCCTTTCTGGGATTCACAACGTTTCATTTAAGTGTCTGATGAGCTATAAACCGGGCTCAGCGACGTCCTACCAACACAGACAACCAAGGAGAGCTCCCTCCTGCTGGCAGCAGGGCGTAAACAGGTTTCGCAGATGTGGTTCGCACAGTGTACAAACTTGTGTCAGACTTCCCAGTGCATTCTGGGATATGTAGTTCAAGCAAGTCGTTAATATTGGTGGTTGTGCCATGGCTCATCTTACCTCTGCCCCGAAGGACTGAATATTTAGTCTACACTTCGCCAGCGCTTAGAGGCCCGTGCAATCACATCTGTACTCACTCCCTACCTTCGGATCAGTTACTCCACACTGCTGACAATCCCTCCCACTCTGGTTGTAACACCCTTCAACGAAGAAACTGCCTGTCGTGTCCGTGTTCCAAGAAGGACTATAATTTTCTCCTCAAGGCGCTTTATCTCCCTCGTTTGATATCAGATTCCCGTTGCTTTGTGCTCCAGAGTGTGGCATTGTCTCCGCGGCGTCATGTACCGCAGGGGGTTCCTGAACTTCTTTTGTGGGAGCGCGAAACCCCTGAAATCTGTGCGCTTTTGTTTTACGCAGAGAAGCCTTTGTCCCTGGTAACCACCTGGCGCACTTTCTTATTACAGGCGTCTCTTTTCAAAGGAGTAAATCACTTCTTCTCTCACTATTAAAAGGGATTAGATGCAGGGTCAGCGTCTAATCAACGATGGGGGGTGGGGGGGAGTTAAGGGGGGACTCTGATTTGCATTTTCTTAGAAGGAGGCGTAATTGAGCCTCTGTTCCCTTTACAGGCTTCCTTCCAGTGTGTGCATTTCTCTGTTCCCTTTACAGGCTTCCTTCCAGTGTGTGCATTCAGTGCCTGTGTGGGGAGCTCATGGGAATGTGTGTGACAGTGTTGGGGTCACCAGAATTTGAGAACAGAAAACCGGGACACAGCAGCGACACCTCCGTTGTGGAAAAAAGTGAAAAAAGTGAAAAATAAAATGCTAATAAAAACGTTTTATTATAATTTTATTTATTGTAGTGGGCTAGAGTCAGCCTAGTCTGGGATGAGGCGGGCCTTTATACATCAGGGGGAGGAGTAGTGCGCACAGTAAGTGCGCATGTCGGTTTGGAAGACTGTCCTTAGGCAGCCAAACCGACATGGGTACTTGTTTCTTTCCACCCGGCTGTGCTGACAGCCTGGTGTAGAAGAGGTACAGGCATCCAGGCCCTGAGCAAGCGTTAAACCAGCCTGCTCAGACCAATCACAGCACTGCTCTCATGCTGGTAAACAGTATTATCAGCATGAGAGCAGTGTCGTGATTGGCATCTGGGAGCCTGCGCTGTGTGTTCCAGCCTTTGGGGAATCAGGAGCCGAAGAAGACAGACGGCGGACAGTAGCGGCAGGTAAGTACTTTTTAAAATTTGATTTATTTTTTATGCCCCGCAACAACCTCCCACCCTCTGCACCGCCACCTATCATCACTAGCAGCCACTACTGCCTGGACATTTTGCAAAAATAGAAGAAGGACTACGAATTTATGTCAATGTAGCAGCTCTCGTCAACATAGGAACACAGAAGATGCACTATGAATAGAAAAAAAATGTAATCTTTAAAACCAGCATCATACCTGTTAATTAAATTGCTTACTTATAAAGCTGCTAACTAGCACAAGGTGCCTTTTACTGTTTTCGCCCCCTCTAAAAATCAAATTTGCCGAATCCTGCTGGGACAGCTGCTGAAATACCATGACTGTCCTGGCAAATCCGGGACGCATGGTCACCCAAAACGCGTGGGTTAGAGTCAGTAGCCAAAAAGGACCTTCCACCCACTGCACGTCTGATGCGGCCCACTGGCACGTTTGGGGAATGCTTGCAACTCGTGTCAGAGTGCTTGTAAAGTTATCCTCTTAAATTGTATTAAAACACAGAATTAATTCCTTTGTTGTGTTGGGACAAAAAAGTCCTCTAAATTGTAAGAGACGTGCACCCCTGCCTTGACTGCCCAACTGTACTGATGTCTGGATCCGTTATGCTGCATGTGCACCAGGAGTTAAACAGCGCGAGCGGGGTGGCAGCACACCGTGTACTGATCAGGAGAAATGAACAGGACTTTTTTTTATCACCCTGTGTCATTGGAGTGAGGCCTACAGACTCACTCACCTTAAAAGTTCCACTGATGTGTGCTTAACTCACTCTTGGCCTACATCAGATTGGTGCAGCACTTCTGATGGAATAGTTGTTTAACATGGGAGGAAGATGTGAAGAGCTTCACAAATTGGAAGATGTTTTCCCTCTTTAGAGATTTTCAAGCAGATGGTGCTGGGTCTACTAAGAGGATGGCAGAGAGGATGTGGCTAATGGCCTGAGCTGCCAACTTTGGAACTAGGGAACCAGGTTCTAGTCTTGGTGTCGGCTCGGGCATCCTCTGATTGTGGGCAAATCACTTAATCTCCCCGTGCTACCAAAACAATGGATGCGTCATCGTCTAATGTGACAGGTGCCCATGTAAAGTGCTCTAATACCTTCTAATCAAGTTTGCGCTATATAAAACTGCAGAAAATAAAAAGAGGAAATGTCATCCAGTGTGATCTTTGTTTATCCGTGGCAGCCCAAAACCGCATAGGGTTGCAGTACACAAAGAGCCTGAAAGAACATACTTAATGTATCAGGAAAGAGCTCGGATGGTTCCATGACGTGGAAGACCCATGCAGTGATCTGAGGCTGTCGTGCTGATGTCTACCTGCTTCTGACACATGATCATATCTGAGAAGCCTTCCAACCACTCTTGAATCAAAGTCCTGCATCCTTTGAGCACCTCCAAGGGGTAGTCTTGGAGACCACTAGAAGCTGTGGCAGTGGTCGAGCTTCCGTAGGGCAGAAGAGGCCACCACCATGGTGCGCGTCCATGAGGGTTGCAGGGTAGAACCTTCTTCAGAAGTCACAGTTAGCGGTCACCCCAGTCACATGTGCAGAGTCAGAGATATCCTGGCCTACTAGCATCCAGAGAGATGGAACCTCATCTGTGGTGTTGTGTCACCCCCTACAAGAAAGGGGAAGCTGTCACTTCAGAGGTGTGTCTAAGGTGGCACGACATAAGAACCCTATGCCCCTGCTGGATAAAGTCCTGCCAGGCCACTGCCACGACACTGGACACCACGCCCTGCCCCAGGACAAATGATTTCACACATTGTCAGTGGTGAGTAACACTATTTTTTTGCTTGCACTTTTGCCACAGTCGCAGCACACAGGAATGTAGTTTTCATGGGTGGAGCAGGTGTAGTGGCACCAGGCCCTCGAGCCCTGAGGGTCGATTGAACCCTGATAGTTGGTATATTTTACCACTCGAGCAGCAGTCAAAGGAGCCATTTTCCTTGCTTGCACCAGGACCAGTGGCAATCTTGCTACACTACTCGTTAAAACAAGCCCGGCGTTGGCAGAATGGCACAATGCTTGCCCATCACATTCCCAGCCTTGATGCAAATGGGTGCCCACAGACTGGCTCTGATTGTCTCATCTTCCTGGCACTTGTGACTGACTAAATTAATTTCTATGTGTGTGGGAAGTCTTGATAGCACCTTGAGACCCTCACGGGTGAGTAGTCGTGCTCTACAAAAACTGATTGATTGATTGATGTGGGAGCTTGGAACACAATATGCCAAACATATATATATATATATATTTTTTAAACACCTTCAAGCTTGCAGATACCGCTTAGGGCACTCACAATGGCCGCTCTGTATGTTCTGGTTCTTTCTTGGAAGCCTGTTAGAGAATTTCACAAAGAATAAAAAACTCTGCTCTCTCAATCGCATTGTGCTCTGTACCCAAAGCATCTTCTATTCAGCGACTCCACAATGAGCAGGAGAGCGTCTCGCTGTTGAAGCATGCTTAGCCCCACACACAGCCTTTGCAGTAACAGGAGGTACGAAACATGCTTTGTAGCATCTCTGCTTTATCCTGGAGCACATTCTGAGCCTGGTTTCTTACCGGTAATCTTCATTACTCCGAAAGGTCCTCCATCCCTCAGAGGTGGGATCCCTGCAGTATTAGTGGAGGCCAACACCAGCTCATGTGGCCAGCCACACCGAGGCCAGATGCTGAACGTGACCTGCGGATGATGCTTGTGGCATACTCCAACCTGTGGGTGCACCCCTCATTTATTAGGTTTGGGTAATGCAAACCCACCAGCATCAGGCACCAAAGTTGCTCTCCCTTGAACCCGAAATGCAGGGAATAATTCCTAAAAATGGGTGGTGGGTGGAGTAATTGGCATAGGAAATATTACTCGATCGCAATAGAGGTAGTACGCAAAGGCACACTGCAAAAGATGGGTCTTGGTAGCTCAGTGGGTTAATGCGTCCGCTCCACAAACCTGTATTTGTTACATCATGGTTGCAGGTTCAAATTCTGCTTGGTCCCCTCTTACTTCCAAGGTTGAGCACCATTGAGTTAGTTAATAATAAACATCTCTTATTTCAGCGCCAAGTGGTGAGTGTGCATTTTACAAATGTATTTTATGTAAGAGCATATACATTTAATATTAATTATTGTAACGCCCACGCTATTTTATGAGTCAAAACTGACTCGACAAAACACAGATCTCTGCAGCAAGTGCATTAACCACCAGAGTATTCGCAGTTTTATCATTCCCTGAGATTTACCAGGCACACAAAGCTCTCTGAATTATGTGCCTTAACCTCACAAGATATTTTAAAATGCAGCTTCATCAAGCAATTAAACCAGAACAGATTTCCATTCACTTTTGCCCTTTTTGCCAATTTCTTTGTGGCAGTCATTAAAAAGTAAACATTTAAGTTGACTGTCAGAATCTGGTATTCATGGCTCCGCCCCGTGTGATCACACCCCATTTTTGTTGCCACACCTTGACTCCCAGTTTTTGGGGTGCCAGAGTAAAGTTTTTCCAACTTCAGTACTGCAAGATGGGGAAGAAAAACCGAAGACCTCCCTGCCTGTGCCCAACTGTACTGATGCCTTGATATCTAATGGTGGTTTTTGTTCACATTGGCAAACACAGGTCATGCATGTGCACCATGGCATAGGCCTGCCTTCAAAACTTCAGAAAGCCTCAGCTCAGTAAAGTCCTGGCCGGGCCTTGCACTGGAAAGTTTTTTAATGGAAGATTTAAGTGCCCTTAGAATAGTGCAATCTCATGAATCCGTCGCTTTGCAGTTTCTTTATTGCTTGCTCTCTGCCCCCCCCCCCCAACTGAGCGGTGCCTCGTTTGCATCTTTGCTGCAACAGTGAACTGTGCGGTGATCTAATTTGCCCAGTGCAGTGGGAGTTGGGCTGGAATTTCAGAAGCGCCTAGAGGTAGTTTCAACGTGTCGGACCCTGAGCTTGGAGCACGAGTGAGGACATCTTGAAGAGCCACAAATCACAGAATGGGAAATGTGCGCGAACTGACATCCCTGCCGCAAGCACTGACATCCCTGCCGCAAGCCCTGACATCCCTGGTGCAAGCACTGACATCTCTGTGAGAAGCACTGATCCTTGGAGCAAGCACTGATATCCCTGGCACAAGCACTGACATCTCTGTGGCAAGCACTAATCCTTGGAGCAAACACTGATAACCCTGGTCAAGCACTGACATCACTGTGGCAAGCACCGCTCCATGGAGGAAGCACTGAAATCCCTGATGAAAGCACTGACATCCCTGCCGCAAGCCCTGACATCCCTGGTGCAAGCACTGACATCCCTGTGGCAAGCACTGATCCATGGAGCACACACTGAAATCCCTGGCACAAGCACCAACATCCCTGGTGCAAGCACTGACATCTCTGTGAGAAGCACTGATCCTTGGAGCAAGCTCTGATATCCCTGGTGAAAGCACTGACATCCCTGGTGCAAGCACTGACATCCCTTTGGCAAGCACTGACATCCCTGGTGCAAGCACTGACATCCCTATGGCAAGCACTGATCCAAGGAGCAAGCACTGAAATCCCTGGCACAAGCATCAACATCCCTGGTGCAAGCACTGACATCTCTGTAAGAAGCACTGATCCTTGGAGCAAGGACTGATATCCCTGGGGAAAACACTGACATCCCTGGTGCAAGCACTGACATCTCTGGCATAGCATCAACAACTCGGGCACAAGCACTGACACCCTGAGTGCAAACACCAACATGCCTGCTTCAAGCACCAACATCCCTGGTGCAAGCACTGACATCTCTGTGAGAAGCACTGATCCTTGGAGCAAGCACTGATATCCCTGGTGAAAGCACTGACATCCCTGGTGCAAGCACTGACATCTCTGGCATAGCATCAACAACTCCGGCTCAAGCACCGACATCCTGAGTGCAAACACCAACATGCCTGCTTCAGGCGCCAACATCCTGAGTGCAAGCGCCAACATTCTGACACAAGCATCCCTGTGGCAAGCATCGACATCCCTGGTGGAAGCATCAACATCCCTGACGCAAGCATTGACATCCCTAGTGCAAGCACCAACATGCCTGCTTCAAGCACCAACATCCCTGGTGCAAGCACCAACATTCCTGTGGCAAGCATCAACATCCCTGGTGAAAGCATCAACATCCCTGACGCAAGCATCGACATCCCGGGTGCATGCACCAACATGCCTGCTTCAAGCACCAACATCCCTGGTAAAAGCACCAACAAGCCTGGCGCAAGCATCGACACCCCGAGTGCAAGCACCTACATCCCTGGTAAAAGCACCAACAAGCCTGGCACAAGCATCGACAGCCCGAGTGCAAGCACCAACATGCTTGCTTCAAGCACCAACATCCCTGGTGCAAGCACCAACAAGCCTGGCGCAAGCATCAACATCCCTGGTGCAAGCATCGATATCCCCGGAGAGAGCATCGACTTCCCCGTCGCAAGCACCAACATCCTGGTGCAAACATTCCTGAGCCAAGCATCAATATCTCTGGTGCAAGCACCAACGTCCTGGTGCAAACATTCCTGAGCCAAGCATCAATATCTCTGGTGCAAGCACCAACATCCCTGGTGCAAGCATCAACATCCCTGGTGCAAGCATCGACATCCTGAGTGCAAGCACCAACATGCCTGCTTCAAGCACCAACATCCTTGGTGAAGCACCAACATGCCTGGCACAGGCATCAACATCCCGAGTGCAAGCACCAACATGTCTGCTTAAAGCACCAACATCCCTGGTGCAAGCACCAACATCCCTGGCGCAAGCATCAACATCCCGAGTGCAAGCACCAACATCAACATCCCTGGTAAAAGAACCAACAAGCCTGGTGCAAGCATCGACAGCCCGAGTGCAAGCACTAACATGCTTACTTCAAGCACCAACATCCTTGGTGCAAGCACCAACAAGCCTGGTGCAACTACCAACATCCTGGTGCCAACATTCCTGAGGCAAGCATCGATATCCCTGGTGCAAGCACTAACATCCCTGGTGCAAGCGCCAACATCCCTGGTGCAAGCATCAACATCCTTGGTGCAAGCATCGACGTCCTGAGTGCAAGCACCAACATGCCTGCTTCAAGCACCAACATGCCTGCTTCAAGCACCAACATCCCTGGTGCAAGCACCAACATCCCTGGCGCAAGCATCAACATCCCGAGTGCAAGCACCAACATCAACATCCCTGGTAAAAGAACCAACAAGCCTGGTGCAAGCATCGACAGCCCGAGTGCAAGCACTAACATGCTTACTTCAAGCACCAACAAGCCTGGTGCAACCACCAACATCCTGGTGCCAACATTCCTGAGGCAAGCATCGATATCCCTGGTGCAAGCACTAACATCCCTGGTGCTGTCGCGTGGGCTCTCATTATCCTAAATGAGACTACTGGATTTCTAGGCAGCAGGATCGATAACGGTGTGGGGGACTGAGTCTTACCCACGTGTACGGAACTCTGTCACCCTAAATCCGGTTGTTGCTCCGGCTAACTAGCAGTGCCTCATTTCTCCCACGGGGAAGAAATGATTGGGCAGCCGAGCGCATGACATCTTTGGAACTTCTCAGGGAAGTCGTGGTCACTCAGATCCAAACCAGGTCTCTCCTTCACTATATGGTCTCATATACAAATGACAAAGACAGTATAAGTTTTATATAATGTTTTAATAAAACGACTGTATTTTAGATATTAAGGCGTGAGCCGCAATAACCAGAACAATACAACATAGTAGGATTGATATAGTAACCAGGAGAGTAAAACATAGAAATAAAGCTATAATAATTCCTAACCGTTTCTACTCTCCCTCTGCTTGTTCTATTTAGAGCACAGCATGTTAAGCCTTCAGCTTGCCTTTCTGTATCACTAGGGAGACGGACACACTCATACCTGAGCAAAGGCCTGTGATCTGGTTCAGCATCTGCAACGAGGCAGTCAGCGTCTAGTTGTGGTTCCCTGGTCGGAATCTCCCTCTCCCATGTATTGGGACAAGGAAGTGATTTTATAACTAACATGTCATCGTGATCACAAAATGTTCCTACGCAGGAATGGCAAGTCTAGACTCCTACCACGTCTATCGGCAATGTACCAGACTGTATCCTTGACTAAAGCACAGAGTGAATATGTTATGAAGAACTCCAGTGCTGAAGTAGGCAAAACAGTGTGATATGAATAAAAAACAACACCGTAGAACTGGCTATTCTGTAAAATAACAGTACGAAGCCTAATAGAAAGCATTTAGAGCAAAGTGCACAGAGGCTCTAAGCTGTTAGCAAATGAATAAAATATATTTAGGGCAAAGTGCACAGAGGCCTAAGGCCTGAAGCTAATGCGCAAAATATACGTAAAACTGACCACACTACACCCTCCCCTTGTCGGAAGCAAGTGGTTCCAACAACATAAAAAAAAAAACATGACCTAAATTTAAACCCAACATTTCGACAAGATGAGAAGACAACAAAGTCATAAATTTAGGAAACATGTGACGATAGAGCGAATTGCAATATAGTGTCAATTTAGTCGGGAGAGAGAGAAAAATAATCCAATTGTCAAACAGAAGCAATAGAACGTAGAAGCTCCTCCACTTCGAGATATGTCAATATCGGAAGATCCACGCCACAAAGTACCATGGAGCAGGTGTGTACCAAAGCCCCAAAACCATTCAGGGCGGCACCCCGTGTAGTGCCACGGAAAGAGACAAAACCATCTTCCTCCAGGAAGGGAATCTCATAATCCGCTTCACGAAGCAAACGCAACCGCAGTGCACAAGTCTGGGAATGAGCCCTAATCGGGAACATCAACAGATCAAGATCAACCACTGGAGAGCGCTGCAGTGAGAGACAGAAAGCCAGTGCATGTTCAAACGAGCACCAAAGGCATCGAAACACGGGTTGCACACAATCCAAAACCGGTCGGAACGACAAAGACCAGTCACACTCCAAATGAGCCAGGAGTGTTGCTCCAAAACACTGCATCATGTGTTCACGACACAGCTGCGCTGACGGGAGCAGCAATACAGGATCTCGTTGCGGCGGGGCAGCCATTGCGAAAAAATAGCAACAATAGCAAAACTCCAGCCAATAAAGCCAAAGTAATTGGGAAACCCCCAAAAATGCTTCCGAAAATAGAGTGTATAGCCGAAGGTATCAAACCGAATATGGAAGAGAAGGTGTGAACGAAACCAACACCAACGGCTTTGAAAAAATGAGCAATACCAGCAGTGCTGGATGCATTAAATATACGTCCCACAAGTTCACCGAAGTGACTCGGAAAGTTAGTATTCAAAAGGGACTGTATCTCCGCCGATGACCTTGCCACTTGAAGTGCGTAGGTCTCGCTAGCAGATGTAAGGGCCACATGCTTTTGAAACAATAAAGCTTTCAGCCGACTCAACTTGTCGAAATCAACCTTGGAAGTAGCAATATGAGGCCAGATGTCCGCTACCTCCCTAAATTCAGTAGGGGGAAACAACACATTCCCGCAGCACGTAACGGCCTTGTTGACGACAACGACGTAAACTATTCCGGCACGCATGCCACAGCAGCGTTCGCTGTTAAGAACAATGTAACTGCCGTTAGAAAGCACCTGGAAAGTGTTTTTAATTACCGGGACTGGAACTCCCTTCAGATAACAAGCTAAGTTAGCAATCGAAGCATTACACGCTCCGTGCAAGGACAGCTGTTTACCAACCATGGAATGGCTAACGGAAGCTTCGCATTCGCTACCGCTAAGAAAAACTTCCCGCAAACCATTAACACATCTGTACTGAAAAGGAAGCTCCCACACCTCGTGTATGTAACTGTCACCCAATAGTTCATATCTACCCACCGGAATGTGCTTCAAACAAGAAGTAAATTGCAGAGTGGAGATAGGCAAATTAATAACCCCATGAATCAACCACTCAGCTGACGGAATCTCAGCCACCGTAAAAGGCAGTTTCTCCAACTTTTCAATATTTAACATAACATACGTCGCTTCCTTCTTAGCCATCAATTGTTGTTGACGAGTTAAATTAAAGGAGATAAAGATCTCTCTGGCACGAATGTGCTGCCATGGAACGCGACCCGCCTTCAAGGTCTGAAGAGTCCAACCCAGCTGCATGATAGATCGTGTCTGACTCTGCCCATGATATAAAGAAGACATGTCTGATTTTATAATGTCAATAGCAGAAGAGACAATGCTGTCAATCGTGTAAACACGGTCAGAAAGGGTATGCATGCCATTATCAACAACAGACAAAGTCTGCAGCAGATTTTCTTGATCAATCTGTCTTAACCGGGCTGCAGCCTCCTGCTGGGAAAGTTTCCAAAACTCATTATACACTTCGTATAAGAACCTTTTTTTCCGGGGCACCTTGGGACCTGACAAGAAATCTTGTAAATCAGTACCATTAGACAGTAACTTGAGGTGTGACTTAACTGCACCCAGCGTGGAGTACTTCAACCATTGTTGACAAAGTTTCCCCACACTGTATGTAGTTATTATATCTGCATGTTCTGGTGAAATGTAACGAGGGTCTGCCCTACTAGTCCTGAACCCCCCAGAAGAGGTAACAAAACGTTGATGACACTGATTAGTGTCTACAGGCCACAATAACCACCCGCCCGGATGTAACGATGAAGCGTTAAGCGTACCATTCTGGACCCAATGCGTAAATTCACTAAAAGTAGCATTCACATAGTGCTGCCAGTTATTTAATTTAGAAGGGACAGGTATTCTAGGCAAAGTAAATTCTCTAATCGACGCCAAGCCCAAACAACTAGTCTGTTGTACTGTGTCATTGAGGAAAATCATTTGCACAGGGATAATGCATGCTCGAAATAAGGTATCTCTGCCTTGCATCTGCCAATTTTTCGTACCCCAAACACTTTTCAAGTCAACAGTCTTCAACCAGTATTCATATCCTTCGACCGAAAGTTTAGATACAAACGAATTAGAATACAGTAATTTAGTATCGGTCAACAAAATTTGCTTATTAGAATACGGTGTCACTTTAAAATAGTAAGACTTAGCGTTTCGCTGATCATGCCCAGAAAAATATGCAAATTTATCATTATACGTTTTCGAACTCCCTTGTGGAGGAGTCGAGCAATGTTCCCATTGTACATAATTAAAGATGGACTTAGGGCTACTCGCTTTGTGAATAAAGTGGTGTCCATAATAGGTGTAGCAAAACATATCACCATGATTATCTTTAAATTGGTAAGCATCTTCATCGTCATAGACAGTATAATATTGCAAATCTTTTAGCATAGCATCTACTGTCTTCACATCCCAATCATCAGAAACAATGCCTGGAATAACAATATCATTCATTGATAACTTAAGAACATACGGTATTTGAATCAATTCAGTGGGACCATATATATCAAACATTACTTTATCCCACACAATTCCATCCGGAATTGGTATTGCAGAAATGTTCACATTGGATAAGTCTCTTCGAACCATATGAGACGAAAAATGTGGTCTCAACACAGTCTCCACGTGCTCAATGTCTGATCGATCAGGAAGAAAATGACCATGTATTACCAGAAAAAAGGTAACCACAAATCCCAACCATAAAAAAATAGTCAGTACAGCCATAAAAAGCCACAAATAGTTCCAAGGAACAACAAAATATGTACGTTTAAGCCAACTTAGTAGCTTACGTGGACCTCGGATTGAAGACAGCGAAGACGAAGAGCTGGATACAGCCGCATCCACGTCGTTGAAGCAGCCAGAGGCAGTTCTTGCAAAAGGCGCAACTGTGAACAAGGAAGCTGATGGAGGTTCTCTCCTAGGTACGCTATAAATCACATGTTCAGAAACATCAGTTGAACGTACAGCAACTTGAGAAAAAGAATCGATATCAATCGTTGACTGTGGAACAATCGCAAGATCATCTTCCACCCTCCCCAAGCTCGGAGAGGAAACAGGGTCGGTGCAAATCACCTGCAGCGGGACTTCTTCCCCAGTAGTGAGAGGGATGACGGAACTACTGGGTGTCCCTCTTGGTCTGCTGTGCAGAATCGGCCACATGTTGTAACTTGACATTATCAATGGAAACAAAACGATTTCCTTTGGCCCCTTGCAGCGGCGGCAAAATCACAGTTCTCGTGCCGCTTACCCCCAACACCGGGACAGGTGCTCGATAAGAAGGACCAAATTCTTTCTTTACTGCGACCTTTTCACGCACTAGATCCCCAATCCTGGGTATCCAACCAGTAGGTGTTACTGGCTCATCCTTAATTCCAGAGGAGGCAGCACTTGCAGAAGAGTTATCTTCACGGAATTGTTGTAAATCCTGCAAAACAGTGACACGATCATTTATGTCAAAGGGCGTATCTGCCGCCTCCACACCAGGACCATCCAGATCAGGAACATACATTTGTGTTCCGAACAGGCAGTCATATGAAGTACGACCCCCCAGTGACCTTCTAGGCAAGTTATTAAGTGCTCTCTGTACTCCATACAGGTGGGCTAGCCAACTACGACCCGTACCTATAACCCTGGCTGTTAAGGATTGCTTTAAATCACGATTTAAACGCTCCACGACAGAATTTCCCTCGGGATGAAATGGAGACGAGAATTGGAGTTGGACCCCCAACGAAGCCATGGTGTCCCTGAATGCCTTAGAGGCAAAAACAGGGCCCTGGTCCGAATGAAAAGTCGCAACTGCAAATGTATCGACAAAGATACGCAAATCTTTAATAACAGTCCGAGCGTCAGCCGAGCGCTGTGGCCAGACCCACACAAATCTGGAGCACGAATCTACAGCAACCAATATGTATTTGTATGCACTATCTGGTGTCAGTGGACCACAATGGTCCAAGTACACACACTGTAATGGTCTATTTGATATCAGAAGAGGAGTCTGCTGCGGGCGTCTAGCCGACGATGCTTTAATTTGTTGACAGACGTCACAACAAAGGACATACTGCTTTGTCTCCTTATAGAGACCAGGCCACCAATAACGGGCCTGTAAAAGCGAAATCGTGGCAGCCACACCAGCATGCGCAGATGCCACCCCTTCATGCGCTGCAGAAATTAATCGAGGTCTCTCAATCTTATTCGGTAACTCACGTACACCAACGCCTGGAATATTAACAACAGCATTTAGTGCACCACTCAAGCAGTAACTATATTTAGAAGGGAATCCTTTAGGAAATGGCGTGCCATCAGCCGTAGCTTTTATGGCAGCCGAAATCTCTATGTCTGGTTTTGAACTCGAACGAGTTACCGCGGCTACAGTGGCGATAGCCACTGCCGACTTTGCAGCCTCATCAGCCAAAGTATTCCCAGCAACGTGTATTCCAACGCGCTGGTGTCCAAATGTATGTACAACATGGACTTTAGGAAGCGTCTCTTTCAGACCCGCAACCTTACCCCACAACAATTTATGTTTAATGGTGTTGCCTTTAGAATCTCTGAACCCATTCATTTTCCAATAATGCAGATATTCATTGAAGGATTGCACACAGTAGTAGGAGTCACAGACCAGCAAGGTCAATATCGCCGGCTCTGCATGCTCCAACGCTAACAAAAGAGCTTTGAGCTCAGCCAGCTGCGCCGTGCAATCTCCCAAGGTTTTAGTATAAGTATGTCGGGGGCAGAAGACTTCCCCCTCCATAGTCCCGCTCACCACCGCACATGCAGCAGAATACTGTTGTTTAGTCCCAACCGCCGGTTGCGCAGAGCCATCGGTATACATGACCACTTCATATTGGTCAATAGGCAATGTGCCAGCAGGAACTGGGTACTCTATTTCATATTGAAGAAATTCTTGAGTCTGCAGCTTAGGGTCAAATATGTAATCCACATCAGTGGCCGTCAAAGACGTAGCCCATTGTATCCACCGCGGGTGTAAAGCTTTCGAATTAGGAACACTCGCTTTTGTAACAGCCTCCAAGGCTGGAATTGGGGAAACGACAATAATGCGTTGGCCCTGGGCTAGCGGTCTTTCTTTGATCACAGCCATCTGTACTGCAGTGAGAATTTTCTCAGTCTGTGCAAAACGTTGTTCTGCAGCAGAATACAAGTGGGACTTGTATGCTATCGGGACTGTCTCCCCTTCATTAAAGGTGACATACGTAAATCCAAGAGCCCCAGGAATCACCCTGATGACCAAATGAGTTTTATTGTCCCGCGTGTGTAAATGTTTAACTGCTAAGAGATCATTCTGCAGCTCTCGCAGTATGTGTGTATGCTCAATCGTCCAAAATCTACTTGAAAAATTCGGGCGAATCAGTTCATATAAGGGTTTTATACGTGTAGCATAATCAGGAATGTAAGTTCTGCCAAAATTCAGAAACCCCAACAAAGACTGGAGCTTCCGAACCATATTAGGAAGCTGTAGTAAAGCACATTTCTCCAAAAAATGTGGCGCCAGGCTCTTGCCCTCACTCGATAACTCATATCCCAGGAAAATAACACTGAGGAAGGCAATCTTCAATTTCTTAAAATTAATCTTATAACCAATATCAGCAAAACCCACAACAATGCGCGATACGCGACTGAGATGTTGTAGAATCTCATCGTCCGTCAAATAAATGTCATCAACATATGATAACGCCTCAGGGTCCAACTCGTGCAGAAGTTCAGTCACACGAGCCGAGAACAGTCCTGGGCTATTCTTATACCCCTGAGGTAAACGACAAAACTTTTTCTGAGAGCCAAACGCACTGAAACCGGTATAGTCCCGACTTTCGGGTGCTATATTCTGGCAGAAAAATCCATTCGAGATATCCAAGGTTGTTTTGTATTTTTTACGCACTATATTATTCATAAGCGCAGCGCTATGTGAATTCTGTATAGCATATGTGCGTGTATGACTATTCAAATGTCTGTAATCCACCACTATCCTAGAGGAATGGTCCGGTTTAGCAACCGGAAATAAGGGATTATTCATCCGCGAGACACAAGGCTCAATCACACCTTGGTACTCCAATTGTGTAAAAATTTTCCGAACCGATGCCCTTGCTTCAAATTTAATAGGATATTGCGGCTGTGGCTGAGGTTCTCCTTTAATGGGAATTACATGATAAGGTGATTGTTTATCCCACCCCACATTATTTCTATATAGGGCGGGGGCTTGTGCTAGAGCCCATGATTTACCATATGACTCCGCTAGTTCTCTCGGAACAAGTGGTGAAAAGGAAGGCGCAATAACCTCCTCCCCAACTGGACAGTCGCGAACAAAGTCAGGTGGCCAATCTTGTTCGGCCAACAGGACATCATATGATTTCACCATATGGTCCCAAAAGATGTCGTGTACAACGCGGTCAATGTCCCCTTCTAATCGTAGAGTCACAAGATATACTTGATCAGGATCAGAGACTCGCATATCCGCCGTCTCGACTTGTATGAAGTCATCAGTTGCTTTCGCCTCCAGATGCTCTAGAAGACTCCGGCGAACTATTGTGACCTCTGCCGCGCTGTCTAACAGCGCTAACGCCCATGTCTTGTTCGTCAAGAGAACTCTCTTCTTGAGCGGCATGTCTAACTGAGACTGCTGCCACTTTCTTCTTTTTAAACTGCTGTTTTTGTTGCAGCGGTTTCTCTTCCTGTTTAATAGAAACCTCCGCTGAGCGTTGTGAATCCTGTCTCGGTTTCACGTACTCCGTCCTCCGCTCTGACCGCCCACCTCTCTCACTTCTTTTCTCCGAGGAGTCCTGAAAGGAACGAGATTGGCGCGTATCAGTATATTGATATCTATCAGGCGTCTTCAAAGTATCCCTATTCCTGAGATTATACTTATTTTGTGGGGTCTCCGGTTGCGGGGACTGCCCACCATCTTTCTTAGGTGTTTGCTGTTTCTTATCCCAGCGCTTTTTCGCACCCTCAGGTTGCTGTTGCTTAGAATTATCCTTATTATTTTTACCCTGCAATTGTGGTTTCTGCGGTCGAGCCCCTAGGCTATCACGACCAATACTAGAATATGTTTCAGCTATTATTCTCGGAAGTTCCCGCTCCTGATTAATCTGCGGAACGTCCCGAAGATGCATTCGCACTGCTAGTGCTACAGCCTCCCCCTTGAGATTACTCAAAATAATAGAAGAAACCGCGTCAAAATTACCCATCAATTGCATGCCTAAATCCAAGGCAGGGGCAGCCCCATATTCATCCTGAATTTGTTTAAGCACCTCCGGCAAATTAGCCAAAGTCGGTGTACCGTGTGCTGTAGTATAGAGAGCGGCAAACACCGTGCCCCAAGTATTACAAAGATCCACCGTAGGAACCATCCCATACGGCAAACACATCGTCAAAATTCTATGCTTATCCTGAGGTCCCGTATGGGGAAATACTGCTTCCAGCGTATTAATTTTTTGCGCCAGCCAAAATGGAGTCTCCTCACGTTTAGCCGGTACCTTGCCCATTACAGAGTGTACAGTGGCCGGATTTATTCCCGGCACCACCGCATGTGGATGAGCTGGAGCAGCATGCGCTGCATTAGTATTTAATGTCTGCATCACAAACTGAACTAATCGTCTGTACGTTGCAGTTAATTCCACATATAAACGACGCACTTCAGCCACTGCCACATTTGCCACTCCAGGATATGGTGTATATGTAGCCAATAAAGGCCAGGTCGGACCATCATTACTCAACGGACCGTACTGGTGTTACTGAATGTGGGAGGGCGCCATCAAGCCAATTATGGTGTTCTTGATAAGATAAAGGTATTTCTAAGTATGCATAAGCCCTGTATTGTCCAGGGACATTCGCAACAGTATATTCGTGAAAAGTATTTGTACCCCCATCAGCTGCTGGAAATACGACCCAAGAATAAAAAAGTTCTGATCTATAGGCTGCATGGGCGTCCACCACAAAAGTGACCGGACCCCCCTGGACCGTCAGTCCATGTGCTATCAGATAACCCGTGAGCGGAAATCGCATATTAAGCGGTATATCTACTACAAGTGGATTCGCCATTAGTATAACAATAATAGCTCTAGGACAGAGAAGGCACACCAATATCGGGGTATTTCCTTTCAAAGTTCAAGCTTGAACAACCAACCACTAAGTAATAGGATGTACCCAACCTGTGGTGGCGGAAACCCTCAGCCCCACGGACGTCTCCGCATACGGAACCGAGGAGTCAAAATATATACGAGACCGAGAGAGTCAGTCGGACCCAAACATTAGAGCCAGACCAAACGTTGGCGGCACCATGTCGCGTGGGCTCTCATTATCCTAAATGAGACTACTGGATTTCTAGGCAGCAGGATCGATAACGGTGTGGGGGACTGAGTCTGACCCACGTGTAAGGAACTCTGTCACCCTAAATCCGGTTGTTGCTCCGGCTAACTAGCAGTGCCTCATTTCTCCCACGGGGAAGAAATGATTGGGCAGCCGAGCGCATGACATCTTTGGAACTTCTCAGGGAAGTCGTGGTCACTCAGATCCAAACCAACTCTCTCATTCACTATATGGTCTCATATACAAATGACAAAGACAGTATAAGTTTTATATAATGTTTTAATAAAACGACTGTATTTTAGATATTAAGGCGTGAGCCGCAGTAACCAGAACAATACAACATAGTAGGATTGATATAGTAACCAGGAGAGTAAAACATAGAAATAAAGCTATCATAATTCCTAACCGTTTCTACTCTCCCTCTGCTTGTTCTATTTAGAGCACAGCATGTTAAGCTTTCAGCTTGCCTTTCTGTATCACTAGGGAGACGGACACACTCATACCTGAGCAAAGGCCTGTGATCTGGTTCAGCATCTGCAACGAGGCAGTCAGCGTCTAGTTGTGGTTCCCTGGTCGGAATCTCCCTCTCGCATGTATTGGGACAAGGAAGTGATTTTATAACTAACATGTCATCGTGATCACAAAATGTTCCTACGCAGGAATGGCAAGTCTAGACTCCTACCACGTGTATCGGCAATGTACCAGACTGTATCCTTGACTAAAGCACAGAGTGAATATGTTATGAAGAACTCCAGTGCTGAAGTAGGCAAAACAGTGTGATATGAATAAAAAACAACACCGTAGAACTGGCTATTCTGTAAAATAACAGTACGAAGCCTAATAGAAAGCATTTAGAGCAAAGTGCACAGAGGCTCTAAGCTGTTAGCAAATGAATAAAATATATTTAGGGCAAAGTGCACAGAGGCCTAAGGCCTGAGGCTAATGCGCAAAATATACGTAAAACTGACCACACTACAGTGCAAGCGCCAACATCCCTGGTGCAAGCATCAACATCCTTGGTGCAAGCATCGACGTCCTGAGTGCAAGCACCAACATGCCTGCTGCAAGCACCAACATGCTTACTTCAAGCACCAACATCCTTGGTGCAAGCACCAACAAGCCGGGTGCAAGCACCAACATCCTGGTGCCAACATTCCTGAGGCAAGCATCGATATCCTTGGTGCAAGCACCAACATATCCCTGGGGACAACACTGACATCCCTGGTGCAAGCACTGACATCTCTGGCATAGCATCAGCAACTCGGGCAGAAGCAGTGACACCCTGAGTGCAAACACCAACATGCCTGCTTCAAGCACCAACATCCCTGGTGCAAGCACTGACATCTCTGTGAGAAGCACTGATCCTTGGAGCAAGCACTGATATCCCTGGTGAAAGCACTGACATCCCTGGTGCAAGCACTGACATCTCTGGTGCCATAGCATCAACAACTCCGGTGCAAGCACCGACATCCTGAGTGCAAACACCAACATGCCTGCTTCAGGCGCCAACATCCCGAGTGCAAGCGCCAACATTCTGAAACAAGCATCCCTGTGGCAAGCATCGACATCCCTGGTGGAAGCATCAACATCCCTGACGCAAGCATTGACATCCCTAGTGCAAGCACCAACATGCCTGCTTCAAGCACCAACATCCCTGGTACAAGCACCAACATTCCTGTGGCAAGCATCAACATCCCTGGTGAAATCATCAACATCCCTGACGCAAGCATCGACATCCCGGGTGCATGTACCAACATGCCTGCTTCAAGCACCAACATCCCTGGTAAAAGCACCAACAAGCCTGGCGCAAGCGTCGACATCCTGAGTGCAACCACCAACATGCCTGCTTCAAGCACCAACAAGCCTGGCGCAAGCATCGACATCCCGAGTGCAACCACCAACAAGCCTGCTTCAAGCACCAACATCCCAGGTGCAAGCACCAACATCCCTGGCGCAAGCATCGACATCCCAAGTGCAATCACCAACATGCCTGCTTCAAGCAACAACATCCCTGGTGCAGCACCAACATCCCTGGTACAAGCATCAGCATCCCTTGCTCAAGCAACGACATCACTGGCGCGAGTACCAACATCCTGGCATAAGCATTCCTGGGGAAAGCATCAACATCCCTGGCGCAAGCATCGACATCCCGAGTGCAAGCACCAACATGCCTGCTTCAAGCACCAACATCCCTGGTGAAGCACCAACATGCCTGGCACAGGCATCAACATCCCGAGTGCAAGCACCAACATGTCTGCTTAAAGCACCAACATCCCTGTTGCAAGCACCAACATCCCTGGCGCAAGCATCAACATCCCTGGTAAAAGCACCAACAAGCCTGGCGCAAGCATCGACAGCCCGAGTGCAAGCACCAACATGCTTGCTTCAAGCACCAACATCCCTGGTGCAAGCACCAACAAGCCTGGTGCAAACATCAACATCCCTGGTGCAAGCATCGATATCCCCGGAGCGAGCATCGACATCCCCGGCGCAAGCACCAACATCCTGGTGCAAACATTCCTGAGCCAAGCATCAATATCTCTGGTGCAAGCACCAACGTCCTGGTGCAAACATTCCTGAGCCAAGCATCAATATCTCTGGTGCAAGCACCAACATCCCTGGTGCAAGCATCAACATCCCTGGCGCAAGCATCGACATCATGAGTGCAAGCACCAACATGCCTGCTTCAAGCACCAACATCCTTGGTGAAGCACCAACATGCCTGGCACAGGCATCAACATCCAGAGTGCAAGCACCAACATGTCTGCTTAAAGCACCAACATCCCTGGTGCAAGCACCAACATCCCTGGCGCAAGCATCAACATCCCGAGTGCAAGCACCAACATCAACATCCCTGGTAAAAGAACCAACAAGCCTGGTGCAAGCATCGACAGCCCGAGTGCAACCACCAACATCCTGGTGCCAACATTCCTGAGGCAAGCATCGATATCCCTGGTGCAAGCACCAACATCCCTGGTGCAAGCGCCAACATCCCTGGTGCAAGCATCAACATCCTTGGTGCAAGCATCGACGTCATGAGTGCAAGCACCAACATGCTTACTTCAAGCACCAACATCCTTGGTGCAAGCACCAACAAGCATGGTGTAAGCACCAACATCCTGGTGCCAACATTCCTGAGGCAAGCATCGATATCCCTGGTGCAAGCACCAACATCCTTGGTGCAAGCGCCAACATCCCTGGTGCAAGCATCAACATCCTTAGTGCAAGCATCGACATCCCGAGTGCAAGCACCAACATGCCTGATTCAAGCACCAACGTCCCTGGTGCAAGCACCAACATCCCTGGCGCAAGCATCGACATCCTGAGTGCAAGCACCAACATGCCTGCTTCAAGCACCAACATCCCTGGTGAAGCACCAACATGCCTGGCACAGGCATCAACATCCCGAGTGCAAGTACCAACATGTCTGCTTAAAGCACCAACATCCCTGGTGCAAGCACCAACATCCCTGGCGCAAGCATCAACATCCCGAGTGCAAGCACCAACATCAACATCCCTGGTAAAAGAACCAACAAGCCTGGTGCAAGCATCGACAGCCCGAGTGCAACCACCAACATCCTGGTGCCAACATTCCTGAAGCAAGCATCGATATCCCTGGTGCAAGCACCAACATCCCTGGTGCAAGCATCAACATCCTTGGTGCAAGCATCGACGTCCTGAGTGCAAGCACCAACATGCCTGCTTCAAGCACTAACAGGCTTACTTCAAGCACCAACATCCTTGGTGTAAGCACCAACAAGCCTGGTGCAACCACCAACATCCTGGTGCCAACATTCCTGAGGCAAGCATCGATATCCCTGGTGCAAGCACCAACATCCCTGGTGCAAGCGCCAACATCCCTGGTGCAAGCATCAACATCCTTGGTGCAAGCATCGACGTCCTGAGTGCAAGCACTAACATGCTTACTTCAAGCACCAACATCCTTGGTGCAAGCACCAACAAGCCTGGTGCAAGCACCAACATCCTGGTGCCAACATTCCTGAGGCAAGCATCGATATCCCTGGTGCAAGCACCAACATCCTGAGTGCAAGCACCAAATGCCTGCTTCAAGCACTAACATGCTTACTTCAAGCACCAACATCCTTGGTGCAAGCACCAACAAGCCTGGTGCAACCACCAACATCCTGGTGCCAACATTCCTGAGGCGAGCATCGATATCCCTGGTGCAAGCACCAACATCCCTGGTGCAAGCGCCAACATCCCTGGTGCAAGCATCAACATCCTTGGTGCAAGCATCGACGTCCTGAGTGCAAGCACCAACATGCCTGCTTCAAGCACTAACATGCTTACTTCAAGCACCAACATCCTTGGTGTAAGCACCAACAAGCCTGGTGCAACCACCAACATCCTGGTGCCAACATTCCTGAGGCAAGCATCGATATCCCTGGTGCAAGCACCAACATCCCTGGTGCAAGCGCCAACATCCCTGGTGCAAGCATCAACATCCTTGGTGCAAGCATCGACGTCCTGAGTGCAAGCACTAACATGCTTACTTCAAGCACCAACATCCTTGGTGCAAGCACCAACAAGCCTGGTGCAAGCACCAACATCCTGGTGCCAACATTCCTGAGGCAAGCATCGATATCCCTGGTGCAAGCACCAACATCCTGAGTGCAAGCACCAACATGCCTGCTTCAAGCACTAACATGCTTACTTCAAGCACCAACATCCTTGGTGCAAGCACCAACAAGCCTGGTGCAACCACCAACATCCTGGTGCCAACATTCCTGAGGCGAGCATCGATATCCCTGGTGCAAGCACCAACATCCCTGGTGCAAGCGCCAACATCCCTGGTGCAAGCATCAACATCCTTGGTGCAAGCATCGACGTCCTGAGTGCAAGCACCAACATGCTTACTTCAAGAACCAACATCCTTGGTGCAAGCACCAACAAGCCTGGTGCAAGCACCAACATCCTGGTGCCAAGATTCCTGAGGCAAGCATCGATATCCCTGGTGCAAGCACCAACATCCTTGGTGCAAGCGCCAACATCCCTGGTGCAAGCATCAACATCCTTGGTGCAAGCATCGACATCCCCAGTGCAAGCACCAACATGCCTGATTCAAGCACCAACGTCCCTGGTGCAAGCACCAACATCCCTGGCGCAAGCATCGACATCTCGAGTGCAAGCAGCAACATGCCTGCTTCAAGTACCAACATCCCTGGTGCAAGCACCAACATCCCTGGCACAAGCATCGACATCCCAGGTGCAATCATCAACATCACTGCGCAAGCACCAACATCCTAGTGCAAGCATTACTGTGACAAGCATCGACATCCCTGGTGCAAGCATCAACATCCCTGTGCAAGCACCAACATCCTGGTGCAAGCATTACTGTGACAAGCATCGACATCCCTGGTGCAAGCTTCAGTCAGGCTGGCGGTGGGGCAAAGTGGTGGGTGTAGGCGGGGTGGGGGGTGAACGAAACAAAAAAATAAAATAAATAAACTTACCTCGATCACTGCTGCACCGTTGCTACTCAGGTCACTACTGCAGGCAGGCACAAGCTTCCAACCTGCCCTGCAGCCAATCCTAATGCTGCTCTCATACTGCTGGCAGCATGAAAGCAGCATCAGGATTGGCCTGAGCAACCTGGCTTTGCGCTCCCCGGTAAACTAGGAGCCTGTGCCTTTTGTCTCCAACCAGGCAACGCACCTCCGGTTGTAGACAGCTCAGTGCGCATGTGTGTTTAGCCATCCTGAGACGGCCGCCCCCCATGGCCCTGCCCCTATAAAAATAAAATGATAATAAACATTGTTTATTATCGTTTTATTTTAAAGTTTTGCAGCTGCTGCTGCTGGCAAGCACTGACATTCCTGACATAAGCACTAACCTCCCTGGCGCAAGCACTGACATCCTTCGTGCAAGCACTAACATCTCTGGAACAAGCACTAACATCGCTGGTGCGTTCATTACATCCCTCGCACCAGCACTGACATACACAGCGCAAACACCAACATCAATAGCACAGGCACTTTCATTCAGGGACAAGAACTGATATTCCTGTTAAAAGCACTGACATCCCTGGTGCAAGCACCAACATCGCTGATGCAAGCACTGACATCCCTAGTTCATGAATTTATGTCCCTGGCCCAAGCACTGACGCAACCCCTGGTGCAAGTAATTTCATCCCAAACGCAAGAACTGACAATCCTGGTGGAAGCATTGGCATTCCCACGGCAAGTACTGATGTCCCTGGACCTAGCACTGATATCCCTGGTGCAACCACTGATATCCCTGGCACAAGCACCGAAATCCCCGGTGCAAGCAATTTCATTCCGGGAGCAAGGACTGACATCCCTACTGCAAGCACTGATATTTATGTTGTAAGCAATTTCATTCTGGGTGGAAGAACTGACATCCCTGGTGCAAGCACTGAAATCCCTGATAGAAGAACTGATATCCCTGCTGTACATTCTGACATTCCCAATGCAAAGACTGACATCTCTTGTATGGGCACCAACACCCCTGATGCAAGCACTGACATCCCTGGTGCAAGAAGTGGCATCCCCGGCACAAGCACTGTCATCTCTACCACAAGTACTGCCATCCTCTGTGTAAGTACTGAAGTCTCTGGGAGCAAACACTGACACACCAGGTGCAAGCATTGACATCCCTAGTGCATGAATTTATGTCCCTGGCTCAAGCACTGACGCAACCCCTGGTGCAAGTAATTTCATCCCAAACGCAAGAACTGACAACCCTGGTGGAAGCATTGGCATTCCCACGGCAAGTACTGATGTCCCTGGACCAAGCACTGATATCCCTGGTGCAACCACTAATATCCCTGGCACAAGCACCGAAATCCCTGATGCAAGCAATTTCATTCCGGGAGCAAGGACTGACATCCCTCCTGCAAGCACTGATATTTATGTTGCAAGCAATTTCATACTGGGTGGAAGAACTGACATCCCTGGTGCAAGCACTGACATCCCTGATAGAAGAACTGATATCCCTGCTGTACATTCTGACATTCCCAATGCAAAGACTGACATCTCTTGTGTGGGCACCAACACCCCTGATGCAAGCACTGACATCCCTGGTGCAAGAAGTGGCATCCCAGGCACAAGCACTGTCATCTCTGCCACAAGTACTGCCATCCTCTGTGTAAGTACTGAAGTCTCTGGGAGCAAACACTGACACACCAGGTGCAAGCAGTGACATCTCAGGCACAAGAGCTGACATCCCTGGCATAAGCATTGACATCCCTGGTGCAAGTACTGACGTCTCTGATGCAAGCTCTGACATCCCTGAGGCAAGTACTGACATCCCTTGTGCAAGCACGAACATTCCTGTGGCAAGCACTGATCCCTGGTGCAAGTACTGACGTCTCTGATGCAAGTACTGACATTCCTGGTGCAAGCACAAACGTCCCTGTGGCAAGCACTGATCCCTGGTGCAAGTGCTGAAGTCTGATGCAAGTACTGACATCCCTGAAGCACATATTGACATTCCTGGTGCAAGTGTTGAGATTCCTGGCATAAGCACTGACATCCATGAAACAAGCACTGGCATCCCTGTCTCAAGCACTGACATCTGTGACACAAGCACTGCCATCCCGGTAGTGATATTCACTACTTCTAGATGTGCTTCCAAGCAAGAGACATGACCCTCCTGCTTAACTGGGTATCATTGCCTGGGTCCCTCCACCTCTCCATTGAGGGTTCAAGGTCAACAACTCAACCCCAGTAGACATTACACCATATACTCTGTGTTAGAAATAGGGTCTCTAGTTGGCAGAGGTATGCAACCTGTCTAAGTAGGGACCATAGCACTAGTCAGGGTACATCATAACACACTCTGAATTATCCTACGCTCATAAGGCAATCCCAAAGTTACCCTATAGGAAAGATAGGCCTTGCAGTAGTGAAGAATGAATTTGTGAGTTTTTCTCTACCAGGGATTGTAAAACTTAAAAGTACATGTCCTACCTTTTAAATACATTGCACCCTGCTCTGTGGCCATATAGGGTCTACCTTAGGGATGACATATGTATAAAAGGGAAGGTTTAGTCCTGGTGGGTGGTTTATCTTGCCAGGTCGAAGTGGTGTAAACTGCACACACAGGCTCTGCGAGGCAGACCTGAGATATGGTTAAGGGGCTGCTTAATTGGGTGGCACAATCAGCCCTGCACCCCCATTAGTAACATTTAATTTACAGGCCCGGCAACATTCAGTGTGCTTTAGTAGGAACTTATAAGTACATTAAATATGCCAATTGGGTAAGAGGCAATGTTACCGTGTTTAGGGAGAGAGCAGACCTGGTGCTGATGGTCCTGATTCGGGCAGTGTGAACCTTAGGATCCTGGATTGTGGCATCTATGAGAATGTGTTGGCTTGATCCCAGGGACAGAGAAGGCTCAGAGTTTACCAGTGAGATACTGCTTCCCGCTACTCCCACGATGCTTTAGCTTATAGTGGAATAAATCCATCTTCCCCCCTACCCAACAATCCCCTAGATTTCCTCAAAGTTAACTAAGATAACAATTTGTGTTTAAGGAAGTCACAACTCTGGAACATCTTCAAACGGCTCCCCGTCATCACCAGAAAAACTGTCACGGAAGCCCTAGTCTCCAGCCACCAGGACCATGGCAATCCACTCTTCGTAGGAATCAACACCCAACTCCTGAAGAGACCCCAGATGATACAGAACTCTGCCGCCAGACTCATCTTTGACCTCCGTAAACGGACCCACATCACCCACACCGCAGGAAGCTCCACTAGCTCTCCATTCAGAGGAGATGCCACTCCATGATGCTGACACATGCCTACAAAGCCCTCCACGACCAAGGACCAGCATACATCAACCACCGCCTGCAGTTCCACCGGCCTTCCAGACACCTGCGATCCTCCTCCGTGCCCTTCCCCACACGCCTGCCTCGGCTGAAGCTACAGTAGAGGGCGATCCTTCTCGTACCTCGACGCCGAGCTGTGGAACAACCTTACTCTTCACCTCTGAGCTTCTCCCTTTCTCCTGGAATACTGAAAGGGACTCAAGACCTGGATCTGCGACTAACACCACCCTCAGCAGCTAGATCCAAGCGCCTGGATGTCCTTTCGGGTGATACGCCACGCTCTACAAATCCAGATTGATTGAACTATGGGGCAGAATTACAAGAAAGTGGCACATCACTCCGAATGCGCCACTTTTGTTGCGTCCCCCTAACGCCACCTAACAATACTTTGGCTGTGCAGTATTTATAATTCAGGGCCCCAAGGCGGTCGTTAGCACAATAGCGTCAAAATTTTTGATGCTATTGTGGCGCTTTGCTGCACTAGGATCAAAAATGTTGCTGCTAGTGCAGAAAAGCACGGGGAGGCCCATAGGTTACTATGGGCGCGTCTTTTTGATGCCTACTCTGAGCAGGGATTAAAAATGGCACAAAGAAATGGTGCAGTGAAATGTTGTAAATTTCACTGCACATTTTTTCGGGCCTCCCTGCGTGGGAATGCCCCCTTGCACACATTATGCCTGGCATGATGTGGTGCATGAGGGTACAAAGCGGCACAATGCATGTATTGCACCACTTTGTAAATATGGCGCTGGGAAATGGCGTTCTTAATGCCACATTACCGTGAGAAAAAATGACACTAGTGTGGCACAAGTTGGCACAAGGGGCTTGTAAACCTGCCCCTATGTTCTTGAGCATCTGCTCTAAAACCAGAAAACAGCTACAGAGTTTTTTAATATCAGTTTGATGTTGGCGATTCATCTTTACATGTTGGTCAGTGTTGTGCTGTGTGTCAGGTGTTTCGTGGAGCGTCTGGTGTTCTATGCTCATGATGCATGATGTATGTCCACCTCCTTTCTCGCTCCTGGAGAACCAGACGTAAGAGGGAGTACATGGAAGAAAGTATTCACCTTCTGTGTTTACTGTTTGCGTGCTGCATAAATACTTTAGACCAGTGGTTCCCAACCTGTGGTCCGGGGACCCCTGAGGGTCCGCAAAGCCTCCTCAGGGGGTCTGCGACTTCTTAGAAAATTAAATAATATTAACAGATTAGGTCCCCTGCTGTCAGTAAACACTCAGTGGGGGGGGTCCCTGGGTCCCTGGATTCCCAAAAAGTTTCAGTGGGGGTCCCCGGCTCCAGTAATGATAAAGTGGGGGTCCACAGAAGTCAAAAGGTTGGGAACCACTGCTTTAGACTTTGCTTCTAAGGTAAGCCTGACCGCCTTTGTGCCAGGGTACCAGAGTACAGGATAACCTGGGGTTTACTAATGACTTCACGCTGACAGATATTGGGGTTGCTGCTTTAGAAGGGTTTCACCCCCTCAACCAGTGACCCAATTTCCAACTATGAAGGTGGAGCAGCTTAATGGTTTGCAAAGCAACTTTTCTAGCTGGCTATGTTCCAATAGAGTGAAAAAAAGAATCTCATAATGCACTGAAAATTATGTTACTATGTAAAAAATATAGTGTGAGGGATGGTAAACCAATAACATGTTTAATCTCCCAGAAGAGTAAATTACGCAAAGTGCTGCAAACACCTAGGCCCTGATTCAAGAGGGCTGAGTGCCACGTTAGCGCCGGCTAAGCGTCATTTTTTTAATGCTAAATCGGTGCTAAGGTGGCCTTTTCCCCGCGCCAGATTTACAAAGAGGCACAATGCATGAATTGCGCCACTTTGTAACCCTTTGCACTACACTATGCCTGCGCCAGGCATAATGTATGCAAAGGAGGTGTTGAAGAGGGTGCAAAAATGGCACTAAGAAATCTAAGAGGTTTCTTTGTGCCATTTTCTTGGCACTTTTCACGTCCTGCTCAGAGCAGACGTTAAAAGGGAGCACGCCATTGGTTACAATGGGCTCCTATGTACTGTTCAGGGTTTGGCGCTAACCCTGCACAGTACATCAATAGCGTCAAAAACGTTGGCGCTATTGGCCCTACCCTGCTCCGTGGTGCGCTGTATGTTAAATATGGCACGCACCGTGGCGATAGGGGGCGCTCAGGGGCACAAGGAAAGGGGCTCTGCACTGGGTGCAACGCCACCATCCTTAAATCCGCTCCCTGATCTTTCGCCCTGATTTCCATCTAGGCGCTATCCCCGTTTCAGGTGCAAACTCCTGTTTTCCCCCAAACTCTCATTACAAGTCAGGTGCGTTACGCACCCGGCGTAAGAGTTTGCACCCGTGACTGGTGCAAATAAAACCTGCGCAATTCACAGAAGCAATGATGGCAAAATGCATCCAGGAGCGGGTGAACTCATGCTCGTTTTGCCCTTTTTTCCGTTTCTGGGGTGAATCTCAGAATTGCGAACCTGCTGCGCACCCAGGGAGAGGGTGCATCTCGCCCCATAGCTGCCAAGGGCACCGCATAAGTCCCAAAGGTCTAACTTCCTACATGCCAAGTTCCTGGCGGTACCTTCTTCCCAATCCGGCCCTAAGACGTCATTGGTGTATGTAGGTGGCACAAGCCCCCATGGGGCACAAGTGGAGACGCGCGCGGGGCGAGTGCCATTTGCGCACAGTAGAAATGCTGAGACGCGGCACAGATTGGCACCAGGCCGAACAAAGAGGCCTCTCTGTAGTTCAGTGCCCTTGCTAGCTCGCTGTAATTTCTACAGAGTCAGAGCCTCTGCCGGGGCTTTCTATCTGAGCAGGTGGGCACGGCAGATGGCTGACACGGGCAAGATGGTACCGGGGAGCCGGGGCGAACTGCGCGCTAATGCTGCGCGCATCTGCGCCCGCGCCCCGGCACATCTGGCTTCCAAAGCGCTCTGCAAAGTAAACACTGCCGCGCTATTTCAGGATGCTTTATTTCTGGAAACCAACGGGGCGGAAAGTCGGGGTGTAAATGAGCTCTTTACAATGCCCGCATCTGATTCAAATTCCGCCCCCATTGACAGTAAAAATCCAAAACGAGGCCAGATTTTTCTCTGTCATAAGTACTGAAAAAGTATGTGGAATGGGTACAAAAATTACACAAAATTACGCAAAAAAGCCAGCTTGAGCATTTTGTCATGTACTTTTTTTGCCACGAGAAAGCATTCATGTTAAAAAAAAAATAGATGCATGAAATAAACAGTTTCCAGGAGTGTGGCGGCCACTGCCATTTGTAATGTTGGGGAGACCCTTACCTGGACTTTGTGGGTGTCCACTAGCATAGTCCATGTACACTCCAAGCCTGAGTGTCCACAAAAAGGACCTACAAAAAAGTTGTGGTAAATTTGTATACAATATAATAAAGTGCAGGAGGAGGAGCCAAGAAGGTGGCACAGAATAAGCAGGGCCGAGGGAATCATGTGCAGGGGATGGGAAATTATGCGGCAGGGTTCAGTAAACCATGTGACAAGAAAACTCAAATTATGCATCTTAATGCGGCACAGTTTGTGATAGTATTACTTCATTATTTTGACATTTTTACACTTGTTAGGACTTTCTGGACATTGGGCGCACTCCGTCAGTGCCAGTTTAATACCCAGATAAAGCAATAAGCAACAGGAAAGTGACCAGTCCAGCTTTGCAAATAGCCTTAGACTGCACAGCAGCACGTATCTCTGCATTTTTATAAGTTTTGAACCATTTGAGCTAGAATTTTCTTAAAATCTGCAGATTACAAAAAGATGATGGATTATCTGGAAGATGTGGTAAATATATAATTTTGTGAAAAATTCTGCAGAAAAAACAATCAGGTAATTCCAGCGGCCCTGAGCATAAACTGCCTCTCTGAGGTATAGGATTTGTTAGAAGGCTGGGATTTGCTGGGGACAATATGGCGGGGCTGAAACGCCCGCTGCAACGTTGGGCGACTGGGAGGCCTTATGGGCGGGCTTGCGAAGCCAGTGACTGCAGGTGCAGTTTGCTCTGCTGCAATCAATGTGGTTCCCACACATAAGGGGCTCCACTCCCAGGTCCAACAGAATGCCCTAGTAGATCAATATATCAACACCAAAGAGAGAAGCACCCAAACATAATCCATAAACAAGTTAGACATAATTGAAAGGGGACTTCATATCCCACAGGAAGTCCAGAACATCAGTGTTGCACAAGCTTACAATGTCTGATCAAAAGATATCACAGAGCAGGTATATTTAAGATGTTCTTTCTTTATTTCTTGCTTGACATATTGAGAAAGATACAAGGACACAGCCAACATGTTTCGTCCCCAAAACATTGGGACTTCTTCAGGGCAGAAAGCACGCACTTGAGACTCAAAGTTTCACCCATGGTTTATTCCAATCCGGTAAATTCTTGAAACGCTGGAAATATCGACCGCCAGAATTACGGCATCTTTCATATCCACCCATATACGTGTCCCATTTCAATTACGTCTAACTTGTTTACAGACTATGTTTGAGTGTTTCTCCCTTTGGTTATGATGTACCTTAGGGCCAGTGTAAATGCTCAATGCCATGTGATGTGGCAAAATGGCACAAGCAGAGCATTGAGAGATTGACAAGCCCTGGGGCACGGGTGGCAGGCCGCTCTGAACAAGAGTTGCTGGCCCAGTGGGCTGGCTATTGTCCTGGGGCCGTGCACGGCTGCGTGAGAGATCTGCCTGAGATGAGGTGGAGCAGGGCACCTGGTGTGGGGAGCATGATACCTGGGGAGATTTTGGGACTGCTGTGAGGAGTTGCTGTGGCCTCCTTGAGAACCCCTACTGATAACATCGGGAGCAGAGTTCTCCAGGCAGAGGATAATGTCCGCCCTTCCCCCAGGGAGGTGAGAATGTAGCAATACCTAGGGGAGCATGGAGACCACAAGTGAGGGATCCCCGAGCCCCACAGGCCAATCGGCAAAGTTAACAATGGCTTTTGTAGACAACTACGACTATAACTGGCCTTAAACAATAGTTCCAGGACTGTAAAATGGTGGTGGCAAGAGTAGATGGGGTGACCACTCAGAAGGAACATCATATGAAGGTTGTTATTAGTGAAAGTCTCCAGCATGAGGAAATCTGACCAGCCCTGGAGGTATCTTTGAGCCTCACCTTAATAATGTATGCAATAACACCTCCATTCTCACCTCAAAGAATCGCCCTGCGTGTGAAGAATAGATGGGGCCCCAGTGGAACTTGAGGTTGGAGTTCTATGAGAGAGGCACACATAGTTGCTTTGAGAATGAAACTGCACCTTTAAAAGCTGCATGACATCTCCTGTCTGACTTGCGCAAAACAGCAAAACAAGTCAAAATCACTGCATTTGTTGCTGGCAAAGAAATGCCTTCCGTGGGTTAAGTGGCCGGGGGAGTCGGTTTGGAATGATGCAGTGGCAAGGAAGAGTGGTAAACACTTAATGAAAACAAATCTGTTTTCATGCCTAGTAGACCTTAAGAAAGATTTTGGGTCTGATTTAGATCTCAGTGGATGGACTACTGTGTCACAAAGGTGACAGATATCCCGTCTGCCGTATTTCGATCTCCACAGGATATAATGAGATCGTAATACGACGAACGGGGTGTCCGTTACGTTTGGGACGGAGTATTCCCCTCTGCCACGATCTAAATCAGGCCCTTTGATAGATGTTTGACAGATGGTCTGACACAACTTGAAAACCTCCTAAGCAGGAACATCAACAAACTACACATGGACAAGCAGGGCGTGGGATCTAGATTGGACTCAGCAGAGCAATTAATACGCTTCTTGTCACAGAGGAACCAGGTGCTGATAACGTCTACAGTAACTCTGAAGTTGTCACTTTTGGAAAAATGTGAAGCCCTGGAGAACAGATCTCAGGAAGACAATATAAGGATTAAACACTTCAAAGAGGAGACAGAAGAAGACATGATCAGCTGTTTAAATCTCATTTGAGAAATGTTTTGGAAAAAGAAGAGTCATTCATGATAAACCAAATGTGAGCACTTAGAATGTGGAGAGAGTCCAACAAGCCTAGAGATTGCCCATGAGGCATCATAGTGAAGCTTTCGCCCTACACCTTCGGATCTTCGCGCCTATTCTCAGCTCTGAGAAAGTAAAACACAACTCCAGCAGCTAAGAAAAGATAAGGGACATAAGACGCGGTGACAACAGCCCAAGGCAGAGTAGGGTGAAAGGCAGCTCTAAGTAGCACCCTGAAAAACTAAAGGCAAAGGGCAAGCAGTAGGCCTGTTTTCCATGACGTGGGACAAAACACAAAGGGACGATGTTGGCTAGTAAGAATACTTAGAAAGTCCAAATACCACCATATATAGCAACAGCACCCTGGAAGAGAGTTGTGTTAAAGGGATATTATTGTTAGAACTTGCATTGCTGTGGTTCCAGAGATGTCACGATTAGGGTGAATCCTGAACGCATGCTCAGCGCTCTCAAGTAGTTTGAGGGGTGGGGTCACAGGCCTAGGGTTCCGAACTACTCTTTCCACTGTACGAGTGTTTTCTCGCTTGGCTTAAAGGTAATGCACAGAGACCTTGCTTAACGAATAGGCTTCTCACACAGGGCAAGATATGTATCTTCTAGACACTTTGGGGCTTATTTACAAAATGCTTGCGCCATCCGAGCACTACTTGTTGTGACGCTCCGCAAGTGCAAACCTCTCAGTTATATCTATGAGGCGACGCAAGCCAATCTGTGTGGCTTTGAACGGCCTCAAAGATATGGAGTAAGGCAAAGCAGCGCAAGCCGCCGCGTTGCCTTACTCTGCACCAAGGAGGCGTTCCATGGGCGTAGCGGTGGGTTTTCACTTTAGTAGTGTTTTAAGTGCTGCCAAAATACTTTACACATTACCTCTAAGTTAAGCATGACTGCTCTGTGCCAAGCTACCAGAGGGTTTAGCAAAGGTTAATTTGGGGTTTGCTTGTGACTTCACCCTGACAAGGGTTGTGTTTGTTAATTGAGTAGGGTTTCACCCCCATCAGCTAGCAACCCCATTTCTTACAGGGAGGTTAGCAGTAATTAAAATAAATATTCTTTGCAGACTCATAGACTTATTTCAGCCACTGCTAACCCTGATCCCTCAGGAAGGGATAACAAAAATCTATAATTAATTGGCTGACTTCATCTGGGGAGAGTCTGGAGCAAGAGTCTATAGTAAAATCATTTTGGCCCAATATCTAGAGTGATCCAGCCAGTCCAAACCTTTAAAGATATTACTGGGCATCCCGGACAAGATTACTACAAGCACTGATTTTGAGATAAACAGATAAAAATGGGTCCACATGGGTAGGGCAGTGGAATATGAGAACCTCCTGTGACAACCTAAGTCCTCCAGACTCAGGAGCATATATACCATGCCATCAGGATCCTGATGATGTTGAAATAGGACATGGGAATGACGTACCTGGGTCTGACATCTTTCTCATCCCATCTAAGCCAATCCAAGAGTATCCAACTTTATGTTAGCTATCAGTGGGAAGGTATTTTGGAAATGGAACCAGGCTGACTGCTTTGTATTTAAGGATACGTTCATAAAGGGAAGAATAATTTCTTTGATCGATGTATAAAAGTTTACCAGGTAAGTAAACTAGATTAATTTAGCTACTACTAGGTGCATCGCTAGTTGCTGCTTTCACCCATCAAGGAAGTAGCCCTTTGTGCCCTAACACACATTAAATCATTTGTGATGTAGAGTGCAACTTCGAAAGGGGTCTTAACTATATATAAATTCTGGAAGGAGGTGGAGCCATACCAGAAGTGGCTCTATCAAGCGTCCAGGGACAATGCACTAGGTAGAGAGTTAAGAAGTGAAAAGTGGGGAAGCCTAGCAAGATACCCCTCGGGTCACAGAAAGATCCTACTCAGAGAGCAATGCTACAATCTTATGTTCAACTTGTACCTAACACTGCACAGATTTAAACTCATATACCTGGTGGTCTCAGATAAATGTTGGAGGTGTGGAAAAGAAATTAGCACAGATTTGGTGGACACATTCTAAAATAAAAGTTTTCTGGAAAGCGGTATTTAGGATACTCTAAACTGAGCTGTCCAGGTGGGACGATGGGCATGATTTAGATCTCAGCAGATGAAATGCTCCGTCACAAATGTGACGGATATCCTGTCCGCCATTTTTCAATCTCCACAGGATATAATGAGAATATAATATGGTGAATGGGATATCTGTCATGTTTGTGACAGAGTATCCACCTCCGCCAAGACCTAAATCAGGTCCTATGTTGGAGCAAATTAACCCAAGAGGTGAAGCATTGACTAGCAGATGTAGAACCTAAACATAGCCCCTCTGATGACAGCAAAGAAGTTCATAGCGGCTTGATGAAACCTAAGAGAAGGGCTTAGAGTAATTAAAGAGTATCGCAAGCTGTGTGACGTGCTAGCCATGGGAAAAGAACTCTCATGAATTCAGTGGTCCAAGGGAGCCTTTCCGGAGGATGTTGGATAATCCATTCTGGTGAAGGTGGACCATACGTTGATGAGACCAGAACATCTTATGGTCTTCGACTTTATTTACTCTTGCATAAAGCTTTACTAGCAACTATTCAAGGAAGAGATACAGCTTAAGGCCTCCTCACAAGGATGATCTGACTTGCTGATTAATAATAGGAAAGGGAGGGAGATTTTTGAAGTTAATCTTTTTATAATTCAAGGGGCATAAAGCTGGTTGGGGTGGTTAGGGACACTGCACTAGAAGATAAAAGGTGGAGGGCTATTGGATACCTGGATTTCGTAATTCACTTGCATTGTCTGCATTCTGACGCATGTTATGTTATCCAAAATGTTTAAAGACTAAAGGCCTGATTTAGAAGTCGGCGGAGAGGAATACTCCATGACAAACGTGACAGATATCCCGTCTGCGGTATTACAAACCCATTCTATACTATGGGGATCGAAATGCGTCAGATGGGATACGCGTCACATTTGTGACAGAGTATTTTCTCTGCCGACTTCTAAATCAGACCCTGGGATGCAAAATTACACCCTTGAGCGGTGACTGGTGTACTGAAGATATACAATGAAATTGTATATTTTGGGAAGCTGTTGACCAAATAGTAGTGAAGGTTTCTCAATGGACTCTTAAAAGTGTGAACATCTCTTGCCATGTCATTTTATGGTTGTGTAACATTAAATAAATAAAAAAAAGTTCATAAACATTGGATTGGGAAGGTGCCTCGGAGCAGCCAAGATTTTCTTTGACGTAGTGGAAGAAATTTCTCCACCCAGAAAAATTGAGGAAGGTAGGATGGACACGCCTGAACTTACCGCTCCAGACTCATGCTCCGCTTGTCTTATGGCTTGATGTACAATCCTGCCCTGCACGAAGCACAACATCATGTCCACTGTGTATCCCACCGTAGAATAGAATGTCCACCTACGGGAACTTGAACATCACGGTACCACTGGTAGGTACCATCCTATGGACCCCATCCTGTGCACCCCTTCTACGCTTCCCCATTCTGGATGATTTTGTAAACAACTCAAAATGCACCTCTTTCACAATCCCTCGTTCTCAAGGCCAACATGTACTGAAAACAGATAATGCTCTTTTTCCAGGCAATGCCATTGTACATAAAAAATGAAGATGCATCAATTATTCACCACTGTGTGTAGAAAAGCTTGGAAAAATTTTAGTTCAATGAGAAAACCGCAAACATTTGTAATTATTCAAAGAAAGGTTCACAAAAGATGAGCTTGGAGGGTAAGATTTTGCATAGATTTTCCTGCCCGCCAGAGTAAAAATTAGAGTGAAAATTAACTCGATGCACTGTGAAAATGATCTTGCAATGCAGCAAAAAATATTTGCAGACATAGAGGGTAACAAGAAAGCTTTCAACTTACATGAAGAGCGAAAATCAGGAGCATCACTGGCAAAAAACAAACTTTGAACATCTCCTGGAGGCTCCCTGGTTCCTGGTGCATCTGATGTTACCTGCAGCCTCCATTCCAGCTCCCGGCTGGAGCACAGCCGGACTCCTCCTTAGCTGTGATGGATTTTTCTGAGTAGAGAGATGCAAGTTTTTAAGAAGTCCAGGGTTTTGAATCAATTGCATTCAGAAATACCGTCTTTCTGAACAAGGAGGGCACCCTGATATCCACCGGGTACCCCCAATGGTGGAGTCGGCCTTGATGTTTCTCCTAAGAACTGAACCAGCACAGTTGGGCTCCCAGGGGAGAGGCCCAAGGGAGGCGTGCTCCTTCAGAGAGGAGTGAGCCCACGACTCTTCGTTAAACTTGGGGGGAGGGGTCCTGAAATATATGCTGAGAGGGGCCCCCACCATGCACTGCCCGCTTCCGCCTGGGATCTGTATTAACATGAGGTTTGCAGCTGTGTGAAGTGTACATGTATGCCAAGTTTGGGGCAGTGTTGTGTCTCTTCTCTACCTCTCTGTCTCCCAGTGGAGGAACAATAGCCCCCTCGCCCCCTGCGGTGCAGGGGGCCCCAAGCTTCAGGGGCCCCCTCCAGCACTGTGCATAGGCAGCAGGCCCCTGGATGAGGGCTCCTGGCCGGGTCCGGAGCTTGGGGGCCCTCTACATGTATTTTGCAGGGGGGCGCCCTCAAGTTTCACCACTGCTGTTGCCCTATAAGCTGCTTTTTCTTTAACGCGTCTTACTTTTCCCTACCTTCACTTGGTCGCCGCCCCCAACTCTTGCTTGCTGCACTCCAGTTAGTGCTTAATTTGAGCTGGTGGTTACCGGTGCGGTGCACCAACACTTATTTTTCTGCCTCAAGCATTTACCTTGAGCAAAAAACATATATGGGAAAGATGGAGGAAGAAAAAAACAAAAAAGCATCAGAAAGAGAGAAAGCAGAAAGCTTCAAGAGTGAGCTGAAGAGGCATGGAGTGGCTGTAAAATGGATTAAAGAGTCCAGAGATGGTGTCAGGATTACGCTGCCTTAGTGTTCTGTGCTCCCACTTTTAATTGCAGCAGCCGCAAGTTTCAGAGTAGAGCTTTGGGCATCAGCACATTTTTATTGACAAATTATGCAGGGGCAGCTCCTCCATTAGGGGGGAGGAGCATCGTCGCCACGCCAGCAACTGTGTTTATTATCATTTTCGTGAAAAGGGGCGGATCATTGGGAGTGACAAGCACTTGAGGGGTGTTCACAGACCACTCCCCTCAGAGCGCGTGTATGTTATGCCGGCTGTCTCGGGCCGGCCAAACACACATGCGCAGTAGGCTCTCTCCAGCCCAGCAACACAGTTGCCGTGCTGGAGAGAGCCTTTACAGGCTTCCAGTCTGCCTGGGAGCTCCGAGCAGCGTCAGGATTGGCTGCAAGGCTGCAGCTTGAGCGACGAGGGACAGATGAGCGGCGGCAACAGAGGAGGTACGTTTTTTCTTTCTTTCTTTCTTTCTTTCTTTATTAAATGTCCCACCCCTGCTCCCCGCGCGTGCCGCACCTGCCCCACCCCTTTAAAGAGCTGCGGGCCGTGACTAAACTTAAGTACTGAATCCAGCGCTCCCTTTCAAAGAGAGTCTATGGGGTGCCCTTCCTTCCAGGCCTCTCCACACCAGCAAGAAACAAAAGTTTCAAATTCCAACTTTGTTTCACTTTTCGTGCCTCTGATAGGCTAGGCACTCCCACAAGTCGAAGAAATGATGACGCTAAACAGCGCTTGCTGTGTATTGCTCAGGCCTGTGTTGCCCTTGTGGCAGTCACTCACAAAAGTGGCAGCCTAGGGGCCCCTCCAGTATTGGAAAGCCTGGGAGCCTCCCGCACCGCAGGGGCTGCGGGGTCCCCTGTTACACCCCTGGCTAGTTCAGAGCTGACCAGGCAGCAGGGCTCCTGTTTGTAAGTTCCTACTCCTAGCACAGAGAGAGGCACCCCTGGCATGTAAAATGTGTACAACGGCCTGTAGCCAGGCCCTCAACAATGGCTCACCACACTAAAGGTTGTTTGGCAGAGGAAGTGTAGAGAAGGTGTTTATATGAGGGCAATCGCGGCCGCTTGGAGGGTACGGGATCCCAGAACAGACAGGGGGTACTACACTTCAAATATGACAACTGAGCAATTTTGCCACTGAATTAAATAGCCAGGTACTCATTTTTAGTAGGCCTGTGTGCAATTTCAATTACGCCAGGGTAATCAGAGTATTTTTTGTAATTCTGCATTACTCTTTGAACCACAAATACCTATAATAATAACACAATCACACCCGCTCGCACAATTAAGAGTAATTTGGGGGCAAGAATTCCACAGTGAGAACACATTTAGGGGGCGTGAACGGCTGATTGTGCTGCTGTGTATGTCCTGTTTTATTTACTGCTAATCATCTAGTACAAATGGATCCTCAGATCCATTTTGGACACAAGGGGGTATTTTGTGTGAAGAAACTAGCGCTAAATGCCAAAGACAGTTTCGGGAGCGCGTGTGGCTGCATGTGCTTGCTGTCCATGTTCTGCTGTATATGTTCTGTTTTACTTAGGACTGTTTCTTAATTTCCTAGCCCAAAATGCATCCTCACACCCCTTGTGGATGGCAAAGGAAACTATGGTGCTATAAAGTAGTGTTTAATACAAACGTCCTCTTCTTGGATAATTCTGCTACATGGAATTATGCAAATTAAGCCCACCCCTAATTTTTAATAATTGATTCTCACAAAGTAGCGCAAACGAGCAATCTAAAGCTCAGTCAAGGTGGTGATTTATTTTTAAACATGGCGGCCCTGATTCACAAAAGTAATATACACTTTTAGTACGTTTACAGAACTTTGAGTAAGTTTACTACTTTTTGGTATCCACAAACTTCACTTTTGCAGTAACTTACACTTTTGCAGTAACTTACACTTTTGTAGTAACTTACACTTTTTAGAAAGTCCAGCACTTAACATGAGTAACCATGGTACAGTTTGTGAAACCTTGCAAGTACCCCAAAAAACATTCGGACAAAAGACGTACACACCTTCTACAGCTCAATTTCCAATGCTCTGGACAAACAGATACCAACAAAAAACACATCCAGGAATGACCACAAGAAGAAAACCACATAGTAACAAAATCAAAATTCTGAAAACACAATTCAACATAATACAACGCAAATTGAGAAAAGCACGAGTTGAAAGAGACAAAGGCACACCACGGCACTATAACAGAGCCAACAAACGAGTCACCAGAACCACAAAAAGACACCACTGCTCCACGTGCTGATCCGAAGCAGGCTGCCCTTCTAAAGAACTTCATAAAACTCTAAAAGAATTCTGCAATGCAGAGTGCCTAAACCCAGAAACGCCAGGATTACAAGAGTCAAAAAATGAAAACGTCAACCCATATGTTGCAGCAAACTACAGGCCCTTATCAAATGGACCTCTCTTAGGAATTTTTTGAGAGAGCAGTGCTTGCTCAACTCTCTAACTTTACAGAATATTATTTACTGAATATTATATTACTGTCACCGACAGTCTAATTTCAGTCCTGGAAGAGGCACAGAGTCAGCCATCATGTCTCTCTGAGATGCTCTAAAATTCACAGTGGGCAAAAACTGAGTAGTTTCTGTGTTACTTCTGGACTTGTCAGCTGCATTTGACACTGTCCACCACCACACACTACGTCAAGGACTCCACGACCTCAGAATCCATGGAACAATGAATTCACACCTATCACTGATACCACATGTTAACAATGTCACAAAGAGTGCATTCTACACATTGAAAACGTACTTTACATCTTAGCATACCCTGTACACCAAAAAAAACTGCAAGCCACCCTCACACTCGTAATCTCTCAGGTTGACTATACTGCAGCCTATACTTTCTACAAGAATATATGGGAAACCTGAGGGTATATTGGGACCAAGAATACGTAATGTTTTAAAGGAACAAGGGTCCCTATGACCAACAATCTTAAATGTATTGCCAATTAAAAATCTACAACCAGACACAATGTACCTGAAAGCGTATAAGATCACATTTATTTAACAAATAAGTCAAAGATGGTGGGTAGAAACAGAAAACACAGAGGGCAAAAATACTCATATTGACAAACTCATGCAGTAATGTGTGACGCAAATCAAAAAATCCTTTTAGTGATAAATAAATATATAGCAGCAAATCTGTCCTATATTAAACATTGTATACACAATACAGGGTCAGTGCGCAAGAGTTAACAACGTTTCGATCCTACAAACATATCATGATCATCATCAGGGCATTACAGAATTATGTGTGAGAATATTACTCAATTATATGGTAGAAATGACATGGGAGAACTCCCGTATTGAGCGAAAGGGCTCAAGGGGAGAGACAATATTGCACGTAAGAACGTGCACCGGGGACCCTGAGGTCTGGAATCATATTGAGCGGAACCACTGTTAGGGGGCCAGTTGCGGAATTGCAGCAGTCATAGCCTGGGGTGGGAGAGGAGGAAGAAATCTTCACCCACTGTGCGCCAATCTGACTCTACGAAGCAAGTATGCAGCACAAGTATCCAATGAGGGACAGGTCTCAATGAAATCAAGCCGCGGGGAGGAAGGGGACAGTGGGTACCGCAAGAGTTCTTAAAGGAGCGGGAGCCCGAGAGGTCAAATGCCTGATATTCATTGCATTTGTGGCTCTACAAGGAAGCATCAATGGAGACCCCCATATGGCAGACACCTTGTTAGTCCAGTATGGCAAAATGTGCGGGGTACCACTGTTTTTTTAAAACAGTTTTGATTTAATATTCAAAATGTAACAGGGGTACCACTGTTAATGTACTTTTAGATATGATTTTCTGTCAAACAGTGCGTTCGAAAGATTTAGGTCTGATTAAAAAATGTAAGCTTATGTTTGTTTTGAAATTCACAAACTCCTATTTCAGTTAGTAGTTAGTAAGTTTGGCACTGTGGAGGTTCTGCCGAAAGGTGGAGAACTGCGCACATAAAAATATGGGACAGACCTATCTTTTTGTGCGCGGAGTCCTCCGCCCGACTGTGGACTCACCTCACTCGTAAACTTACCGGAGCTAGTGAATTCCAAAACAAATGTAAACTATTACAAAAGTGTAAGTTTACTCTTATGAATCATCTCACTCGTGTTGAAAAGTGCCCTATGTTATTTTTTTTATTTTTTTATTTAAGGTGTTTGACATGGCTCAAAAGAGCTCGATAATACGCCTTTGCATGAGAAACATCTAAACAGAAAGCGCTACATATAGAATATAGTATGGTTTGTGGGGTCCGGTTTGCACTGAACTGTTGAATCCAGGATGACTTGGGACGAGAAGGTATAGCTGTCGACGGTGCAGCAGGTTCAGTAGCACCAGGGCCTTGAGGTGTGAGAGGGCCACTGAACCATGATTATAATTATACTTTACTACCCAAACAGCAGTGAGGGGCCCATTTCCCTTAAGAGGGCCTATGGGATCCTTGCTGCACCACTACACCAAGGTTCGCCCCTATGGCCCTCCCACCAAGATGGCGCTGAGATGGTCTGGTAATAGGCGCCTTCTCTCGCGAGCCCATGTGTGCGCAGAAAGGCAGTGAACGTTTCCAGGAAACAACATTTATAAATGTCAACTGAGAAGACTGCGTTAGCTGAGGTGACCTGCGCTCCTCCGTGCTGTGATAACAAACACCCAGGAGACAGAGGAAAGGGCGCAGCCGTGATCAGAGGAGAGGTGGCGGATGTGTGGCAGCTTCACTGTGCTGTCATTAGGCAGCATTCCCCTGGAGCCACAACTCTCTGCACAGTCCTGGGTATTTGAACGGTGTCCAAAGATGCCCAGCCCGCTCCAGTGAAGTCTTCAGTAAACCTGGAGCGGGTATCTTTGCTCGATGAACAGAACGGGGGCCTTAAAATTAAGAATTCACAGGAGGGCTTTTTTAGGTTGAGTGTAGGCGTATGACCTCTTGTATACTTTTAAGTATAGTTCTTCTGTGGCCTTCCAGCTATTTCATTCGTTAGTTTTAGTTTCATTTAAAACTCCTTGCATGCTAGTGGTCGTCATACCTCTTTGTCCCTCCTTCTTCTGTGTGGGAACATGGACCAAGTAGTGTATAACTGCACTTTGTCCTGTTTAGCTGGTCTGTAGGGGGCTTTCTTTTACTTTGTTTCCTACTCCTGTCTTGAGAAGCTTCCCTTTTCATTTGCAGAGCCTTCTTCCTTTGAACTTAGTTGTTAACAAGGCTATAAATCAGGCTGTTATCTTGGTCACATTTGGTCTTTGTGGGCTCTCTGCTGCTCTCTCTCAGCTGCTTGGCTCCTGCTCTTCCATGGCTTAGATTTTCTTTACCAAGTGGGCCTCTGTGCTGAGAGCAAGGGCAGAGGATTGCTTCTAATTGCTAGGAGCCTAGGCACCCAGCTCTACCAGGGCTCTGCAGTCCTTAGAGACAGTGCACACTTCTGCTCCATAGTGGGATCCCTCTCGCAGCTCTATCAGTCCACCTCAGTTCACAAGATCTCAGCTGTGCCGGTGCCAGGAACCCCTCACATGCTGTCTGCAGAACCTCAGTTCTTGTAGTCAGTACACTCTGCTGCTCCAGTACTAGGACCTCAGGCGCAGCTCCATCAGTGCACCTCAGTTCACAAACTCCAAGGTCTCAGCTGTGCCGGTGCCAGGAACCCTCACATGCTCTCTGCCAGAGCACCTCAGCTCTCGCAGTCAGTACACTCTGCTGCGCTAGTACCGGGACCTCGGGCGCAGCTCCATCAGTGCATTGCAGTTCACAAACTGCAAGCCCTCAGCCTTCCCAGTGCCTGGAACCCCACACACGCTGTCTGCTGGAGCACTTCAGTTCTCTCAGTCAGTACGATCCACTGCTCCTGTACTGGGACCTCGGTGCAGCTCCATCAGTGCACTGCAGTTCACACACTTCAAGCCCTCAGACCGCCGGTGCCAGGAACCCCACACACACACACTGTCTGCCAGAGCACCTCAGCTCTCGCAGTCAGTACACTCTGCTGCGCTAGTACTGGGAACTCGGGCGCAGCTCCATCAGTGCACTGCAGTTCACAAACTGCAAGCCCTCAGCCTTCCCAGTGCCTGGAACCCCACACACGCTGTCTGCTGGACCACTTCAGTTCTCTCAGTCAGTACGCTCCGCTGCTCCCGTACTGGGACCTCGGTGCAGCTCCATCAGTGCACTGCAGTTCACACACTTCAAGCCATCAGACCGCCGGTGCCAGGAACCCCCCACACACACACACTGTCTGCCAGAGCACCTCAGCTCTTACAGTCAGTACACTCTGCTGCGCTAGTACTGAGACCTCGGGTGCAGCTCCATCAGTGCACTGCAGTTCACAAACTCCAAGCCCTCAGCCTTCCCAGTGTCTGGAACCCCACACACTGTCTGCCAGAGCACTTCAGTTCTTGCAGTCAGTACACTCTGCTGCTACAGTACGGGGACCTTGGGCACAGCTCCATCAGTGCACTGCAGTTCACAAACTCCAAGCCCTCAGCCTTCCCAGTGTCTGGAACCCCACACACTGTCTGCCAGAGCACTTCAGTTCTTGCAGTCAGTACACTCTGCTGCTACAGTACGGGGACTTTGGGCACAGCTCCATAACTGCACTGTAGTTCACACAACCAGGCCCTCAGCCTTGCCAGTGCCAGGAAGCCCACACATGCTGTCTGCCAGAGCACCTAATCTCTCGCAGTCAGTACAATCTGCTTCTCCAGTCTTGGGATCTCGGGCACAGCTCCATCAGTGCACCACAGTTCACACACTCCAAGCCCTCAGCTGTGCCAGTGCCATCGACCCCACACATGCTGTCTGCCAGAGCACCTCAGTTCTTGCAGTCAGTACACTCTGCTGCTCCAGTACTGGGACCTCGGGCGCAGTGCCATCAGTGCACCGCAGTTCTCACACTCCAAGCCCCTCAGCTGTGCCCGTGCCAGAACCCCACACACGGTGTCTGCCAGAGCACCTCAGTTCTTATAGTCAGTACACTCTGCTGTCACAGTACTAGGACCTCAGGCACAGCTCCATCAGTGCACCTCAGTTTTACCCCAACGAGGTCACTTCCTTCCCCATACTGGGACCCCGTTCACATACAGTTCCATTACAGCAGCACAATTCTAATATTCAGTCCCACTGCCGAGCCAATAATGGACCCAAAAGAGCAAAACACAGCTCAGCCAGTGCACCCCAAGTCAAACATCCAACGCCACTGTTGATGGGAACCACCACAGCTCCGCCAGAATCTATTATATCTAACATTCAGTGCACATTTCTTCTCGGTACTAAGGCTCACAAACACACGCCCTTCAGGACTCTTCCCTTCTGTGGGCAGAGGCAATGCCACTCCCATGCTGGGCCCCACTCGCAGCTTCACCAGGGCACCTCCAGGCTAAAACTCTTCAACACTGGCACGCCAATACTAGGGACCGCACACAACTCCATTAACATACCTCACTTCTAACCTTGTGTGTCCATTACTATTCCAGTACTGCAGCCCACATACAACTCTGTCAGTGCACCTCAACCCTACCCTGCAGCGCCCCATTATTCGAATACCAGGAATTGCACGGCCTTCCGTTTCTCATTCCTGACCCGCTGCCTTTCTGTTATTCCAGCACTGGGCTGGGACACAGCTCCGTCTATACCCTCAGTCCTGATCCGAAGCATTCCAATATTGCTGTACTTGGGATCACATGCAACCCTTCTAATGCACCTCTTGCTGTTCTTCAGCGCCCCCTGCTGTTCCGACCTCTCAATTCTGTTTGAGGACGTGGGGGAGCCAATCAAATGTATTTTTAGCTGCCATCTTTACTTGGGAGGGTCTGTTTCACCGATCTAACTGTGTTCATTCCCTTACTCTGTTTATTTTGAATATTTTCTTTCTCCCCCCCTTTGCTCTCTCCAGCTCTTACAATCCACACATTGACAGTTTCGCTCTTTCTTTCAACTGTTTATTTCTACTCCACTCCCTTTTTTATTTCCCTCTTCCTCTTCTTACCTCCTCTTTCAAACTCGCGAAAACTTGGTTATTTCTTTCCATCTTTCGTTGCACTTTTTTTTTTACATCAGGCATCCATTCTTTCACTATTTTTTTTATCTTCCCTTCATTCTTTCTATGTCTTTTTTATTTGTTTTTTCCTCTGGTATGCGTCCTCTAATTTTTTTTTTTTTTTTTTTTTTTAGATCTTTCTTTCTTCTTTTCTCTGGTGTTTTTCTTATCTTTATTTGCCAATGCATGTTTTACTATAAATCCCTCTGTTTCCCGTCTGTGTGTGGAAGCCACAAGTTATGTGTCGGAACCCGAAGTGTCAAAGTGGTTTTCCCATTCTGTGTCTTTGGGAAATGTGTCAGTACATCCATGCCCTGGTTCTTTCGCTGATTGTTTCTCTCACTATCCCTCTTTATTTCTCTAATGATAAGTTTTCTCTTTCTTTTCACACTTTTTTCATTATTTTCTCCTCTTTATCTTTCATTCACTACCTTCCTTCCCTTTTTTCTTTTGTCTCACATGTTTGCTTTATTTCTTCTCTTAGTTGTTTTCATTTTCTCATTCTTTCTTTCCCTTCTTTCTTTTATTTCTTTGCAACCCCTTCTCTTTCTTCCTTTTATCTGTTGTATTCCTTTTGCTTTTCTTTTTCTGCCCCATCCACTGTCTCTCTTGGGGACTAGTTATCAATGGAGCAAGAGGTGCAGTGGCACCGGGGCCCAGAGACCTATGGACTTCACTCAACTGTAATTACTGCTGAATTTTTCTACCAAAATTGCAGTCACTGATTTTCCTTTCTTACTCCAGGGCCCGTGACGCCGTTACTACGCCACTTGTCTTCTCCATCTTTACTCGCGACTCCCTCTTCCCTTTCACCCTCCGATCCGTCCCAAGTGATATTATTGTTATGGTGTTTTGAGAATTACACTCTAATGCCAAAAGTTTATTTCTGATAAACGTTTATATGATAATTGTATATGTTTTAAGAGGAAGAAGGTAAATGGAAGTGCTTTAGTTAAATGCTCGGCCACTTGAAATATATGGCAGGAAAAGATGAAATTATGAGGCAGGGTTGACCAATTTATGTGGCAAGGAAAGTCCAGTTATGAATTTACAATGCCAATAGCTCTGACTCAAGAAAATGCGAGACCTACTGCATTGCAAATGCTTGGTTCGTTTGTTTTCATTTTTATTTATCGCAAACTCGACCCAAAGGTATTAGAGCGCTTTACATGAGCACCAGTTACATGACACAAGATGTTGAACCGAGACTCAAGCCTGGTTCCCCAGCTCCAAAGGTGGCAGCTTTGGCTGTTACACCACATCGTCTCCCCAGCATCGCGCGGACCAATTGCCCTGTTTGTATTCCTTATAGTCAATGTCTGTATTCCTACCAGCTTAGAATGTTTTAGTCCTGCTCTAAGCAGGTTACATCATCAATCTGAGATTTCTGTCCCATTTCTCACATATATAGCTAATGCCCTTCAACCACATTGCCCGGTATTGGAATTATGTTTGTATAGCGCTTACTTCCCATGAGAAGGAGTTTAAGCTCATTGCCTATAGCGACTAAACAGGAAACATTACTGGATTTGGAGGTCAGTGACCCAATGAGACAAAGGGAACACTACAAGTTCTCCTTTGGGGCCAGAGTCCACTTTCTATCTCCATTCCTAATGGGTGCCTTGCCCTTCTCCTGCATGAAAGTTTGGCCTAGAGCTTGGAAAGACCTGTCCTGTGATGGGCCCATCTCTTTCAACATTGAAGGACAAATTTATCCTCAGTCAAGCATCGTTGTGAGACTGTGTTAGCCAGGCCTGCGTGGGTGGAGCTGTCACGGGTTGGTGTAGGCAGAAGGCGTGGGAGACGCAGTAGGAGTATGGCGTAGGATCATACTGGCATCGACTCCTCATTTCTGAACTTAGACACCATTGTATATGACACACCCTCAAGAAAATGTACCGCAACCCCACAAATAGCATTCTCACATGTCAGACCAATCCGAGCTCTGAAAATGGCTGTTAGTTGAATCACTTCCTGCTTCGAGGTGAGGGGTGGGTGGGTCTGATCCAGGTTTCTATGTTTGCCACCGATTGAGCGTGAAAAAGCTAGCCTTGGTGGCAATTAAATTAAATGCCCCCTGCAAGATCTGGAGGTAATTGGTTGTGGTCGTAGTAAGAATTGTGTTTGGTACAGTTACTCACTGTTTGGGGTCTCAGAGCCTTCTTGTGCGCTCCCTGGGATATATTACACATGATGAGGGCCTTGCTTCTGTTGTGGGGTTCCAGTGTTCAGTGGTTCTGGAAGTAACCCATAGTCTAGGCTCAGGCCTTTGCTTCAGTGTTTTCTTGTGTTTGGTAGTAAATTATCAATCCGCACCCATGTGTACTCCACCTTCATCTATGTGCTGGCGACGAGGATGGAACTGCATGTTACTACCTTCAGATTTTTCTTTTTTAGGGCACTTAAGTGGGACGTAACCAGTGCTTAATTTGTAAATAAAAAGGTGCCGGTGCCCAGAGCTCTCCTCTTAAACACGCGGCTGCTGCATTTAAATGTGCGAGCACGGAATACTGGGGCAGCGTAATCCTGAAGCCATTTCGGGCCCCGTTAAATCATTAAACGCCACTCCCTGCCCCTTCAGCTCACTCTTGCAGCTTTTTGCTTTCTCACGTTGTGACGCTTTTTCGTTTTTGTCTTTCCCATGTGTCTTTTGCTCGCAGTAAATGCTTGAGGCAGAAGAATAAGCGCCGGCCTGAAAAATAAGTGCTGGTGCTCAGCACCGGAAACAACAAGCACAAATTAAGCACTGGACGTAACATGCATTATCAGGGATGCTAAATGTTTTTGGACGTGGCCAACCTTCACGTCTGGTATTTGCAACACTTATAAGAGCAAAGGTTGGGTGGAAATTATTATTATTTGGTCCCTGATGTGGTATTCCCACACCACCCATGCGGTACTAACGCAAACTGAAAAAAGGGCAGTAATGACCAGCGTCCTGCAGAAGTGCCATCTGAATTAATGGGCCAAACAGGCTGGGAATTAGCAGATGCTCGACAATAATTGGACCCCCAAGTACATAAACAAACAAATGGCTAGGTATTTCAGGGGTAAATTACTTATTAGGACAGTCATGAGGGGTGACCGAGCAGACAGAATACAGACCCAGACTCCCAACTTTTCATAAGTTAACTTTTTTTGAGAAAACAGTCTGACAAAAACGGTCTCGTTAAAAAAAAACTAGGCCACTCATTGAGGAATTTACCGAGAGATCAGAAGTTAGGGAGCCCTGAGAAAGTTAAAGCAATGCTGTGGGAGTTCCCCAAAAACACACATTGACCTGAAATCCAAGAGTATGATAAATCTCCCGACTACAGACCACTTACCTTCGGCTCCAGACATAGGAATTTAGCTGCTAAATTGACATAAAACGTCCAATTTAAATCATTTTCAGCAATTGGGCAGACAAGCAATTATTCATGGTATTTCAGATGGTAATGGCTCACATTTTTCTGGATTTATTTCTGTCTGTCAGAATGGGAGATCTTGAGAAGTTATCAGCGGCCATGCCACTAAAGGCGTAATAACCCCGATGGACGTCATTCGTTCTGCAAAAGTTTACTTTTTGACTCCTTATGCCTAGGCGCAGTAAGCAGCGAGCAGGGGGTTCGGTGAAGCGGCCCCCTGAACCTAAGTTAGACATTAAGAGCACGAGGCAGCGGATTTATTTTAGAGTTGGACGAAAAAGAAGGCCGAGGGGCATATTTAAGAGCCCCTACGCCTCCTTGTGCCACATTACGCTAATATGGCCGAGGGAGGCCAAAATCCCCGCGCCATATTTACAAAGTGGCGCAGTGCATGCGTTGTGCCACTTTGTAACCCCTTGTGCCACATTATGCCTGCGCCAGGCCTAATGTCTGCAAGGGGGATGTTCCCCCATTTAGGGGGGGGTGCGAAAAAATGGTGAAAAATGGCAAAAAAATGGTGCAAAGAAATCTGAGAGATTTCTTTGGGCCATTTTTTTGGGCATTTTTACCCTTGCAGAGAGGAGGCGTTAAAATGAGGCTCATTGTTTTCAATGGGCCTCTAGGTGCTTTGCAGGATTAGCGTTTTAGCGTCAAACATTTTGACACTAATCCCGCAAAGCGCCAAACGAGTGTCAAAAATGTTGATGCTAGTTCCCTAACAACGGTCATGGTGCGCCGTATGTTAAATACGGTGCACACATGGTGGCGTGAGGGGTGCGCTAAGGGGTGCGATGAAAGTCGCGCTGAACTGGGTGAAGCACCACTTTTCATAAATATGCCCCTAAGAGAGAAGCTATTGGCAATGTCATGCAAGCCAACGTTTTAGAGCATGCAAGTAGGAGATTTTTTTTTTTTACAAAAAAGGAGAATGTATTTTCCCCAATTACTTATATTGAAGCAGAGGCGATCTGTCGGAATAGGGTCTATCGGTATGCATAGAGAAAGACAATCAGCATTTAATTTTTGGCACTTTAATAACAGCACAAACAAAAACAGAGTTCTAAATTCTGGCAAACATAAACAGAGCTCCAAACTCTGTTTTTGTTTGTGCCATGTAAAACTGCCAAAAATTGTGTTGAGGCCTGTAACATGCTCTAATCCCCCCATCCAAGAATTAAGGACAAAGTGTTAACCTTTGATGTCAGAGATAATTCTTGGAGAGGGAGATGGAGTGTGCGTGACAGACATCAAAATTATGTTTTTTGACAGTTTTACAAAACTCCGCCTCGGGTTTCTGTATGCAGGAATCAGAAGGCGAAGACTAGCCTTGAAATTGGTGGTCTGCTTCCGGAATCGGGAGGGTTGACATATATGCAACGGACTCAACAACCATGCAGTAGTGGCTTATCCAAAACTCCAAGCTATAGGTAATTTTCCCCAAACACTTTCACTCACTGCCCAATCCAAGATGGAGGATGTGTTTGCAAGTCCCGGGATGATTATGTCATTTACAAGATGTTGAAAGCAGATAGTGATGATATTGCAAGAGTATGGCAGCTCCATGGATTGAACCTGTATGTTTACGACCAGGAAGGTGGGGTGCAGACACGTGATTCCGTGCGGTACCACCTCATTGACAGTTCCCCTTGCATAGGGGCAAGGAATGGATAAACAGGCACTGAGGTGCCTTTTGTGACCTCCACAAGCAGTGCTTAATTTGTACAATAATGAATGCCGGTGCCCCAAGCACTGCTGAGAAGCCCAGCCTGCACTACTAAATGTCACCGCCTAGGAAACCAAGGTTGCCTAGTCCTGAACCCACCCCAGACCTCTTTAATTCCTGTTCAGAGCCCACCAGGCCCATATTTCACTCTAGCGGGATCCTGCATTCTCTCTTCGCGGTGGGTCTTTTATATATTTTCCTTTATCTTTCTTTCTCGTTTGTCGTTTTTTTCCTCTCTTCTTCCAGGAAATATCTGATGAGGGAAAATATTTTCCAGTCATCAAAAATGATTGCCAACGGCCCACACCAGCAACCACCGGCTCAAACTAAGCACTGGGCACATGTAACACAAGTGAAAGCGGGTTGGGTGGAGTTTGCCGGCTTGTGACCACAAGTGGGAGAGGAGGAATGACCAAAGGTGCAATGGAGGGTGTACAAGCCCACCAGGAGAAAGAGCTTGTAATACATCGAAAAGGGGGTGATGCTGTGCACAGGCCCATGTTTCAAAGGTGGGCGGCACACAGATGAAGAGGGAAGGGAGTTTTAATGATTATGCCTGTATCTGTAGGGACTGGAATAGAGTGAATTAGTGACAGGGCAATGGAGAGCTGTACAGCAGAGAGGGGGTTTCATGAGACGTCAACAAAGAATTGCCAGCGGAAAGGTAAGGGGTGAAAAAGATGGTAGAACAGTAAGGAAGGGGGTAGGAAAGGACAGATAAGAGGACCGCACGAGAAGGGGGACAGATAGGAAGGCTCAGGTGTTCTTTGTGAAGACGGTCCTTTGCTCTGCCTGACCAACCTTAGGATATCAGCCATTTTGATTGGTCGCGGGCCGATCAGCATAGCGGACCAGTTTGGGGCCTGCGAAAAACACCACTCGAGGTTGGCACCGGTAAGCTGCGGGAGGCCGCAAGCCCTCAAAAATTCGACACAAAGATTGCTTGCATTCTTTGAAGCCACCAATCAGGTACCAGTAGAGTGGAAGCCTCGGAGGTCAAAATGGTAGTGCAGGACAGCACCACCAACAAGAATCGATCTTGCAACATCGACCCACCTACCCACACCGTGATAGCGGGTGTCACAGCTGCAGGTCTGGGCTAGGCTGAGGGGTGGAAGCAGAAAACACAGATAATAGCCTAATAAAAGTCCTGCCCCAACAATGTCCTTGGGACACCTTACGGCAGGGGCATGGGAAGCAGGTAGGGGGCAGCAAAGGATCAGCAGCGGTCGGACATGGCACTTGCAGCCCAGGCAACGCTGCGGGCCACCCACAGAGACTGGTAGCAAGGTGAAGGCCTAGCCTCCAAAGGCTATCAAGGAGGCTGTGCATAAACACTGGCTACAAACGTTGTTTTCTGCACGTTTAACGCCTGCTCACAGCAGGCGTTAAAAGGGGGCATGCCATTGTATACAATGGGCCCCTTTGTGCAATGCAGGAGTAACACCAACATTTCTGCGCTTCTTTTGCAGAGTACATCAATAGTGTAAAAAAAAATGTCCTCCTACCCTGCGCCATGGTGCGCTGTATCTTAGATATGGCACACACATGGAGGTGGTTAAGGGGAGCAAGGAAATTGGCGCTGAACTGAGCGCCACGCCATTTTCTTTAAATCAGGCCCTAAGAATACCGGTTTTCTGTTTTTACTGATTTTTACAGATAAATACTGACAGAAAACAATGTGTTTCCTGTCTGGACTTATTTTTTAAAAGTGAAAAAATAGTGAAAATTGTGCTTCTAATGAGTAACTTTCCATGCTGTCAGTTGTGAATTCCAAGACAACAGAGGAGCAGACAGCAGGGGCGTTAACACACAGGTTAATGTATCTTTAAGTACAGGCATATGTACAATTATATTTGTAGTAAATTGCTAAAATGCATCTGTGGGCGTAGTGTTTTGATATATTTGGCTGCTGAATTTGATAAAACACAATAGGCCTCAAAGTATGAGTGCCCATCTATCAATTAAATAAATGTGGAGATGCAGCATCTTTGACTCCACTTACTCACAAACCACAAAATAAATGTGGAGATATGCTAATAAGATGGCCAAAAAATATATATGAATAAATACTGATGGATTACATCTTTATTTGCTGACGACGTATTAATCTATTTACGAAGAACAGATGGTTTATTTACAATCCTAGACCACTTTGGTGAATTATCAGGCCTTCTAGTGAATTGGAGTAAATCCTGTGTGTTTCCACTACGCAAGATCAAAGACACAACAAGCCGACCGCTTAGACAAGGGAGACTTAGGTGGGCAACAGGGAGTTTCCGCTATTTAGGGATTGACATATACCAAACTGAAATAGACTTAGTGGAGAGCAACTATAACAAGGCATTGTCTTCCGTCCGGGGGTCTATGCCCTTCTGGATGCGCTTGCCCCTTTCCCCTATGCGTAGCGCAGCAATCGCGAAAATGTTGATACTCCCTAGATTGCTTTATTTGTTTCTAGCAATACCGATTCCACCCGGAAAGGTCTTTTTTGGCGCTATACGCAGTTTGCTGACAACACTTACATGGGGCTCAGGGCGCAAGAGGGTATCCTTAGCTGTGTTGCAATGCCCGGTGCAGGAGGGGGGTACGTCGATCCCAGTCATGGAACGATATTATGCAGCAGCACAACTACAGTGGATTATGGCTTGGTTGACTGAAAGTCAAGCATTGGAAGGGGCCATGATTCAGCATGTGAAGGTACTGCAATGGCTTCTTAAGCTTGACAAAAACAGAGCAGGCACTGGCCTGTTGCTACGGACAGCAAAGGCAACTTGGACCCGATACATTCAACGACGACCATTCCCCTATTCTCCGAAACTCCCACTATGTGACAACCCCATATATATGATCTCACAAAGGTATACGATTTTCACACGTGGCAAGAGGGAGGGTTGTCACATATAGGCGAGCTCTTTGAAGACGGGCGACTACGTCTTTTTATGGCCCTTAGCACACTATTTCACTTAGATTCCGGACAGTTCCTTGCCCATGCTGCTCTACAGGCCATTGTAAAACAAATATGGCAGGCAGGCCCACTAGAACCAATGACACATCTGGGACTTTACTATATATTGACACGAGGTCCAGAAATGAAAGCAGCAACCAATTTATATACTTTGTTAAGGGAGATACCACCAATGCCACATCCTCGTAGTAAGGCAAGGTGGGATAGGGGATTAAGCATCGACCTAACAGACCAACAGTGGAGAATGGCATTAAAACAGGTACAAATAGCACGTGGATGCGCATCACTCACCACATATCTGATATTATAGATGTACCCCTCCTCTTAGATCCACTCCTCTGCCTGTTAGGGGGAACTAAGAGATCTAAACAGACTAAATATTACCTGAAATTTGTGGATCTTGCCTTCGTTCTGCTTAAGCGTATGATCGTGATGTCATGGAAAGCGCCACAACCCCCGATGTACAAGACTGGCTCCGAGCGGCAGTACGTTGGACCAGGGCAGAAGCTGATGCATTGGAGCAAGATAGGCGTATCCGTGGTGGAGAGGGAGGGGTTACACTTTGGGACACCTATAGAGGTAAACCGGAGGATAAATTGAACGCACAAGACGCGGGAGAAGAGACGACATGAGAACGCCCCAATCAGTAATGGCACGACCAACGACATCTAATGACTCACTTACAATGCACTAAGCAGGTTCTTTTTGTTATAATGTTTGAATTGATTATGTGTGTTATTATCCTTTTTCCTTCTGTAAAGGCCATAATAAGATGGCTCTAATTGACTAGATAGTAATGCTCCAACATTGCCAGATATCAACACATGAGAGCTTCGGCTTGATGGGTATTAAGTGTCATGCTGACCATGCCCTGGATTATATTTACTTTTCTCTATAACAACAGATGATCATGATGCCATTGATATGCATACATGTGACACTTTGCTTTATGCTGCTATGATTCAGGAAATGTAAATTATATTGTTTTTGAGGTATATTAGTATAATTGTTATTGGTTTAATATATTGTATCATTTGAAATAAATAAACAAGATTTTTTTTTTTTAATGGATAAATACTGATGGAAATGTTAAAAAATTAAATACCATAAAACCGGGAGACCTATTTATAGCACATCATAACATGAAAATATACCATGACATCCCATACTAGTTATGACTGCTTCTTAAAACGCTGTATATCGTGTTATAACTTTACATAACATCACATCACATACTATCCATGTGAGCCTCTTTCAACACATTATAACTCATTGGGACATAACATAACGTCACATAGTACCCAGGAGGGCCTCTTACACTTTACATTTCGCAACTTTATATAGTATAACACACCTTGCTACCCATAAGAGCATCTTATAACACTTTTCAAAATATAATACATTAATGCAGCGTAACATCACATAGTAGCCAGACGTGCCTCCTACAACAATTTACAACATTTCATATCTTAACATAACCATAACATCAAATCCTAGCGACAACAGCCTCTCACAACACTTTATAACATACTACTACAACTTTATGTAACATAGGAGCCTCTTTTAACACATCACAACCCATCATAACATCACCACGCATCATAGCATCACATAGTAGCCAGACGCGCCTCTCAACCTTTCATATCTTTACTCAATATCACATCAGCTCCTAGCCATAGGAGCCTCTTTCAGGGCTTTATTACATGTCATAACTTCACTGAACACGACATCACATAGTATCCATAGGAGCCTCTTTCAGGGCTTTATTACATGTCATAACTTCACGTAACACGAGGACATATGGTGGCCATCGGAGCCTTTTCCAAAACTCTATTACAGGTCGTAACTTCACGTAACCCGATATCACACAGTATCCATAAGAGTCTCTTTCAGGGCTTTATTGCATGCCATAACTTCACATAACACGACATCAGATAGTATCCATAGGAGCCTCCTCAAGCGCTTTATTACATGTCATAACTTCACGCAACACAACATCACACAGTATCCATAAGAGCCTCTTTCAGCGCTTTATTACATGTCATAACTTCACATAACACATCACTTACTATCCATAAGAGCCTTTTTCAGCGCTTTATTACATGTCATAACTTCACCTAACACAACATCATACAGTGTCCATAAGAGTCTCCTGCAGGGCTTTATTACATGTCATAACTTCACGTAACACAACATCACGCAGTATCCATCGGAGCCTCCTTCAGCGCTTTATTACATGTCGTAGCTTCATGTAACAGGACATCACCTAGTAACCATGAGAGCCTCTTTCAGCGCTTTATTACATGTCATTACTTCACGTAACACGACATCACCTATTACATGTCCTTACTTCACGTAACATGACATCACACAGTATCCATAAGAGCCTCTTTCAGTGCTTTATTACATGTCACAACTTCACATAACACAACATCACACAGTATCCATAAGAGCCTCTTTCAGCGCTTTATTACATGTCATAACTTCACTTAACACGACATCACACAGTATCCATTGGAGCCTCTTTCAGCGCTTTATTACATGTCATAACTTCAAGCAACACAACATCACACAGTATCCCTCTGAGCCTCTTTCAGCGCTTTATTACATGTCATATCTTCACCTAACACAACATCACACAGTATCCATAAGAGCCTCTTTCAGGGCTTTATTACGTCATTCCTTCACATAACACGACATCACACAGTATCCATAAGAGCCTCATTCAGCGCTTTATTTCATGTAATAACTTCACATAACACGACATCACTCAGTATCCATCAGAGCCTCTTTCAGTGCTTTATTACATGCCATAACTTCACGCAACACAACATCACACAGTATCCATCGGAGCCTCTTTTAGCGCTTTATTACATGTCATAACTTCACGCAACATGACATCACCTAGCATCCATAAGAGCCTCATTCAGCGCTTTATTACATGTCCTAACTTCACCTAACACGACATCACACAGTATCCATAAGAGCCTCTTTCAGCGCTTTATTACATGCCATAACTTCACGCAACACAACATCACACAGTATCCATCTGAGCCTCTTTTAGCGCTTTATTACATGCCATAACTTCACGTAACACGACATCACAGAGTATCCATCGAAGCCTCTTTCAGCGTTTTATTACATGTCATAACTTCACATAACACAACACCACACAGTATCCATAAGAGCCTCTTTCAGCGCTTTATTACATGTCATAACTTCACGTAACACGACATCACCTAGTATCCATAAGAGCCTCTTTCAGTGCTTTATTACATGTCATAACTTCAACTAAAACGACATCACATAGCATCCAAGAGATCCTCTTGCAACACTTTATTACATGCCATAACTTCACATAACACATCACTTACTATCCATAAGAGCCTATTTCAGGGCTTTATTACATGTCATAACTTCACCTAACACAACATCACACAGTATCCATAAGAACCTCTTGCAGTGCTTTATTACATGTCATAACTTCACCTAACACAACATCACACGGTATCCATAAGAGCCTCTTTCAGCGCTTTATTACATGTCATAACTTCACGTAACACGATATCACACAGTATCCATAAGAGCCTCTTTCATCGCTTTATTACATGTCATAACTTCACTTAACACATCACTTACTATCCATAAGAGCCTTTTTCAGCGCTTTATTACATGTCATAACTTCACCTAACATGACATCATACAGTGCCCATAAGAGTCTCCTGCAGGTCTTTATTACATGTCATAACTTCACGTAACCCAACATCACGCAGTATCCATCGGAGCCTCATTCAGCGCTTTATTGCATGTCGTAGCTTCTCGTAACAGGCCATCACCTAGTAACCATAAGAGCCTCTTTCAGCGCTTTATTACATGTCATTACTTCACGTAACACGACATCATCTGTTACATGTAATTACTTCACATAACACGACATCACACAGTATTCATAAGAGCCTCTTTCAGTGCTTTATTACATGTCACAACTTCACATAACACAACATCGCACAGTATCCATAAGAGCCTCTTTCAGCACTTTATTACATGTCATAACTTCACATAACACAACATCACACAGTATCCATCGGAGCCTCTTTCAGCGCTTTATTACATGCCATATCTTCATGCAACATGACGTCACCTAGCATCCATAAGAGCCTCATTCAGCGCTTTATTACATGTCATAACTTCACATAACATGACATCACACAGTATCCATCAGAGCCTCTTTCAGCGCTTTATTACATGTCATAACCTCACGCAACACAACATCACACAGTATCCCTCGGAGCCTCTTTTAGCGCTTTATTACATGTCATATCTTCACGCAACACGACATCACCTAGTATCCATAAGAGCCTCATTCAGCACTTAATTACATGTCATAACTTCACGTAGCACGACATCACCTAGTATCCATAAGAGCCTCTTGCAACACTTTATTACATGCCATAACTTCACATAACACATCACTTACTATCCATAAGAGCCTCTTTCAGCGCTTTATTACATGTCATAACTTCACCTAACACAACATCACACAGTATCCCTCTGAGCCTCTTTCAGCGCTTTATTACATGTCATATCTTCACATAACACGACATCACACAGTATCCCTCTGAGCCTCTTTCAGCGCTTTATTACATGTCATATCTTCACCTAACACAACATCACACAGTATCCATAGGAGCCTCTTTCAGGGCTTTATTACGTCATTCCTTCACATAACACGACATCACACAGTATCCATAAGAGCCTCATTCAGTGCTTTATTTCATGTAATAACTTCACATAACACGACATCACACAGTATCCATAAGAGCCTCATTCAGCGCTTTATTTCATGTAATAACTTCACATAACACGACATCACTCAGTATCCATCAGAGCCTCTTTCAGTGCTTTATTACATGCCATAACTTCACGCAACACAACATCACACAGTATCCATCGGAGCCTCATTCAGCGCTTTATTTCATGTAATAACTTCACATAACACGACATCACACAGTATCCATTGGAGCCTCTTTCAGTGCTTTATTACATGCCATAACTTCACGCAACACAACATCACACAGTATCCATCGGAGCCTCTTTCAGTGCTTTATTTCATGTAATAACTTCACATAACACGACATCACACAGTATCCATAAGAGCCTCATTCAGCGCTTTATTTCATGTAATAACTTCACATAACACGACATCACTCAGTATCCATCAGAGCCTCTTTCAGTGCTTTATTACATGCCATAACTTCACGCAACACAACATCACACAGTATCCATCGGACCTCATTCAGCGCTTTATTTCATGTAATAACTTCACATAACACGACATCACACAGTATCCATTGGAGCCTCTTTCAGTGCTTTATTACATGCCATAACTTCACGCAACACAACATCACACAGTATCCATCGGAGCCTCATTCAGCGCTTTATTACATGTCATAACTTCACATAACACGACATCACACAGTATCCATAAGAGCCTCATTCAGCGCTTTATTTCATGTAATATCTTCACCTAACACGACATCACACAGTATCCATAAGAGCCTCATTCAGGGCTTTATTACATGTCATAACTTCAAGCAACACAACATCACACAGTATCCCTCTGAGCATCTTTCAGCGCTTTATTACATGACACAACTTCACCTAACACGACATCGCACAGTATCCAAAAGAGCCTCTTGCAACACTTTATTACCTATCACAACTTTACATAACACATCACTTACTATCCATAGGAGCCTCTTTCACCATGTTATAGCACGGTACAACATAACAATATACCATACATCACATACTATGCTTAGGAGCCTCTTTCACCACATTATAGCAGTCACAACATTACAATATACCGTACATCACATACTATCTATAGGAGCTTCTTTCACCATATTATAACACATTGTAATGCAACAATACACAATACATCACATACTAGCCATATGAGCCTCTTACAACACCTAACATACCTTTACATAACATAACATCACACATTACCCACATCACCTCGTTTAACACATTAGGGCACTTTCTCCACCATGGACCACTCCACCTGAGTCTGACCTTAAATAACTCAGCTTTATAGAGATGACAGCATGCTTGCAGGAGGGTGCGAGGTCCCTGTGACTTAGGTACTTGGAAGAGGAGGTGACTGCCTTGGACCACACCTGCTGAGTCTGACCTTGAATAACTCAGCTTTATAGAGATGACAGCATCCTGGCAGGAGGTGCGAGGTCCCTGCGACTTAGGTACTTGGAAGAGGAGGTGACTGGCTTGGACCACTCCACCTGAGTCTGACCTTGAATAACTCAGCTTTAAAGAGATGACAGCATCCTGGCAGGAGGTGCGAGGTCCCTGCGACTTAGGTACTTGGAAGAGGAGGTGACTGGCTTGGACCACTCCACCTGAGTCTGACCTTGAATAACTCATCTTCATAGAGATGACAGCATCCTTGCAGGAGGGTGCGAGGTCCCTGTGTCTAAGGTACTTGGAAGAGGAGATGACTGGCTTGGACCACTCCACCTGAGTCTGACCTTGAATAACTCAGCTTTATAGAGATGACAGCATCCTTGCAGGAGGGTGCGAGGTCCCTGTGACTTAGGTACTTGGAAGAGGAGGTGACTGGCATGGACCACTCAACCTGAGTCTGACCTTGAATAACTCAGCTTTATAGAGATGACAGCATCCTGGCAGGAGGGTGCGAGGTCCCTGTGACTTAGGTACTTGGAAGAGGAGGTGACTGGATTGGACCACTCCACCTGAGTCTGACCTTGAATAACTCAGCTTTATAGAGATGACAGCATCCTGGCAGGAGGGTTCGAGGTCCCTGTGTCTAAGGTACTTGGAAGAGGAGGTGACTGGATTGGACCACTCTACCTGAGTCTGACCTTGAATAACTCAGCTTTATAGAGATGACAGCATCCTGGCAGGAGGGTGCGAGGTCCCTGTGACTGAGGTACTTGGAAGAGGAGGTGACTGGCTTGGACCACTCAACCTGAGTCTGACCTTGAATAACTCAGCTTTATACGAGAGGACAGCACCCTGGCAGGAGGTGCGAGGTCCCTGTGACTTAGGTACTTGGAAGAGGAGGTGACTGGATTGGACCACTCCACCTGAGTCTGACCTTGAATAACTCAGCTTTATAGAGATGACAGCATCCTGGCAGGAGGGTGCGAGGTCCCTGTGACTTAGGTACTTGGAAGAGGAGGTGACTGGATTGGACCACTCTACCTGAGTCTGACCTTGAATAACTCAGCTTTATAGAGATGACAGCATCCTGGCAGGAGGGTGCGAGGTCCCTGTGACTTAGGTACTTGGAAGAGGAGGTGACTGGCTTGGACCACTCAACCTGAGTCTGACCTTGGATAACTCAGCTTTATTCGAGATGACAGCATCCTGGCAGGAGGTGCGAGGTCCCTGTGACTAATGTACTTGGAAGAGGAGGTGACTGGCTTGGACCACTCAACCTGAGTCTGACCTTGAATAACTCAGCTTTATAGAGATGACAGCATCCTGGCAGGAGGTGCGAGGTCCCTGTGACTTAGATACTTGGAAGAGGAGTTGACTGGCTTGGACCACTCAACCTGAGTCTGACCTTGAGTAACTCAGCTTTATACGAGAGGACAGCATCCTGGCAGGAGGTGCGTGGTCCCTGTGACTTAGGTACTTGGAAGAGAAGGTGACGGGCTTGGACCACACCTGCTGATTCTGAACTTGCATAATTTAGCACTTTCAACTGCATTACAGCATCCTGGAGGAGGGAGCAGGGTCCTTGTGACTTAGGTACTTGGAAGGGGGAGTACCGGGTTTAGACTGCGTCCATTCTCAGAGCATCACTAGTTATCTGCAAGGCCACTGGAAATATGTAATTGGCGGCGGCAGCGAGTTTTGTAGAGTTATAGATTTACTGCATTTCTCACATAATCCATTATCTCCCGCATAATCTGCTGCTTTTAACAAAAAACTTGGCGTTTCTAGCTCAAGTGGTCCAAAAGGTACTAGAAATGCAGCAACACGTGTTACCACACAGTGGAAGGCCCTTTGTAAAGCTAGCCTGGTCACCTTTCTGTTGCTTATTGCTAGATTTGGATGCTACTAATGGGGTGCAACCAATGTCCATACACGGTTACCAAGTTTAACATTGCCTAAATAATTGGTACAGCATTACAAAATGTGCAGCATAATTCGGTTTTTCTTGCTGCATAATTTACTCATCCCTGCTCCATAATTTGGCCCTCTCCTGCCGCATAATTCCAGTGGCCCTGGTTATCAGAGTTGCACCCCTGTGTCCCATCCAACGGTCCTCTGTGGACATACACGCGGGTGGACATGTTCCCTACACCAGGCATGAGTGCCACGGCTGACGTCAGCAGCGTGACCGTCTGTCTGACCTCAGTGGGTTCACAATCAGACTGTTCTTTCTTGTTGGCCATTTTATTAACAACGCTTCAAGAATCGGGAGGGCGATTCCACCCGGGCTACGGAACTGAGGGATCAATACCCTCAGCATTGTGCCATCTCACGCCCCGATCGATGCATCACTACCGAGCCTGGGAGTTTTGGGCCGCCTCTCAGGTAATGGCCCTTCCACCACGAAAAGTGCAATTATAACAGATTGCAAATAGTGGCATCTGATCTTTAACAGCTGCGCTTCGGGCGGCGTTAAACAAGTTGTGCCCACGGCGCGCAATCCATCCATGCGTGCGGGGCCGGGTGGGGCGGTCACCGGAAGCGCCCCGCGTGACGATCGTGGGCAAGGGCGTTTATACTAAATATTGTGCAGCCCTGTGTGTCCCGACCTTGGCTGGTCTTTGTCTGCAGCTAAAATCCACCCTAATTATTTCAGAGCCAATAAACTCCAACCCTTTGTTGTGCAACAAAACCTTCTTACGCACAGACACCGATGGATCCAGCCTGCTATAGCGCTCCAAATCGCGGGTATTTATCTTCGAATCGATAGGTTCTGCTGTTTAACCTTTGAAACGAATGATGTTGCTGTTTCTCAGCACTTCTGCCAATGGGAGAATCTTCCATACGCACCAAACTCTAAAGAGGGTCCTTTACGGCTTCAAAATACCACAATTTATATTTAAGCAGCCCACGAGCCCCTTTTCTTTGCCCTAAATTGTTCTTCTTGCACCTGATTACCACAGTGCTTTAAATGGGCCGGTACCTTTCGGTACTGACAGGGCCAGCATTAGCACTGGTGGCGCCCGGGGCGACAATCTTCTGTGACGCCCCCCAGTGACCTCCTTCTCCACCGATAGCCTCACTATCCCCCCACCTGTGCCCCTCATCCTTCATATGCATTTGTTAGGGAACAAGTTAATTAATAACATTTTGAAGTATTGAAGTGCAAATTAATAGACCAAATTGTGTGTTGAAAAGTCCACTTTAAAATTAACACTGGTAGAAAACAATACGCAGTTATAAATCGCAAAAGTGGCGGACATCATAAACAATATGTGTAAATAAAACATAATAATGTTTAGTGTAGAAAGGTTTTGTGATTTATTAATATGAACTAATAAGAACACTAATTGAATGATTATTAGGTGTACATGAAATGTTTTATTAAATATTAATTTAGGCCTACATGAACACGCCTAAAACTAAAGTTAAGTTTAGCATTTTCTAAAGACGTGCAGGTCTCAGCAGTTTCTAGAAACTCAGTGTTCATTGCTCCTTTGTTTGCAGACCTGTTATAAACCTCTCAAAATGTGTTAGGCAGATGGTTATTCAACATCCTGTGTAACTTGTATATTGTGGAAAGTTATGTTCTTTCTGCTTGTAGCATTTGTGCTTCCTGAGGTTAGATAATGTGTATTGGTGAACAATAGTCTTCAGTGCTGATGTGTAACCTACACCAATTGTATTCTACTGCGGAAACTGGCGTCTGGGAGCGAGAGAAGTTGGTGCAATCATGAATGGAGACAAGGAGGAAAGATACTTTTGAAACGGTTGGAGTAAAGTTTATTGGCTATGAACTAAACCACCCCATAGTTTGCCCAATATAATTTTAGCTAGTTGCTTTTTAGGGTTTTGATATAGCAATGTTTAGATGATGTAAGCTCAGAATTCCTACTTTCTCAGCTTGTGAAATGACGTGTTGTGTCCTTGAGCTTTCTACAATTGATGGTTCAGATACAATAAGGCCAACATTACTGAACTATGTTCTTGTTCTTGTCCTGTTCGAATGAAGGCCGAAGATGCTCTACTGATAAAGATTCTCTGCTTGCTGATCCAATCCATTAAGGAGAGGTATAATTGAAACTGCATTTGTCTTTTTGGATGTTTGTATGTTTTCTCTCTTTAGAAATCCAACCACATTTTTGACTAGCGCCCGAGTTAGATGTTTTCCAAATACATTTTGCCCTCCTCTTCTTTTTGAATGTAAGTCCCAACATGCGTGTCCAATTAGTGTAATAGTCAAGGATGTCAGATTATAAATTTGATTGTTATTGATTTATCTGTGTTAACTAAATGTATATTGTTTCCATCCTATTCTCTTGTTGTTATTTAGTGTTGTTATTCTTGAATGTTTGATGATACATTTTCTAGGTAGATTGAGGTTTTTTAGACATTTTGGTCAGCCTGTGTTGTTTTTGTATTTGTATCATTTGGTTCCTCATATAATTTATGTGACTTTAGCGTTGTTAATCTAGGGTAATAAATGTTTTGAACTTTACTAAACTGGTGTGGTGATTCATGGCCACATAAGTCATGGTGCGTGCAAATGAATGACTGCAAGCATATTAAATGTTGATATTAAATTGTTTTATCAGTGATTAATGTTGTTTAATGATGTCGTTAGGACATCATCACACTCCGGTCTCAGTCCTAAGGTATGGGTCGACCTCTAGGGGCAATTGATGGTTACCCTATGTGTGACACCTTATCAATAATAATATAAAGGAAATATAAGGCTAGCCATGCCCGCACATTTCATTTATTTTATAGCGCTTCTCACACCAGTGTAGCATGTCACAGCACTACACATCACACACTCATTGTACACAGTCAACGAGTCGTAGGTGTGTAAATCAGTCTACAGGAAATGTTATATAGGACTATGACGATTACAAGGTGTAAGAATCACATCACCCTTACTAGTAGGCGGTAACCTTTTTAAGAGAGTTTGGTTTGGGGAAGCACAAACTCAGGATTCAAAATGTACCACAGCGGTTTTGGTTGGTTTTACTAATAAGAATTAATTTCTACCCCCCAAAAAACCCTTTTAATCAACATTAATATAATGAAAGACTGGTAAAAACTTAAGGTTCCAGCCCTGTTTCTTGGAGTTTGCATGCAGCTCTTTGATGCCAGTTCCTAGGTCATTGTGGTATGTTAGTATTGTAACTTATGAGCTCCAAGTAACAAAAGGATCTATGTGACAAGATCAGTAGCTCACTAAGCTATCCTTATAAAATACAGTTCTGTGATCTGTGTGGTACACGTTCTTTGCAGCAGGCACATTAACCCTCTGTGCTACTTCATCAGAACGGCCTCTAAACAAACCTCTGATCTCTCTCCTGTGGATTTTTAACCACGCCCACCGCACGCCCATCACTATCACTCGTTCATGGGCTTGCCTTTGAAAAATTCTTTGTTATCATTGGTGAATGCTTTATGTTTGTTCCTCCTTGAGAATGTTTTGTTACCGCCTTGGCAGCCGACCCTGTTACATAGATAATTGCACGTTTGCCGATACGTTTGACTGCAAGCAAACACTTTTTTCCTTTGTGTCTCTCCTTCGTGCTCATGCCCATGGTGGCCGTGGCGCTTTGAATTGGGTTGCTTATGTCAACTAATGTTTTACTTTTCATTTTCAATATATGTGGCAAGAAAAGTCCAGTTAGGAACTTACAACACTAATAGCTCTAACGCAAGCACGTGCGAGACCCATTGCATTGCAAATGCTTGTTTTTGTAGTGACCTCAGTAGATGAGATTACAGTAGTGGGCACCCCGCGCAGAGATTACCAGCAGTGTTCACCTCAGTGCATCAGGCTGCAGTATTATGGCGCTAAAATACTCAAGGACTGGAATAGTTCAACTGAAAATTCAACAAAGCTTCTAATTTAGCAGGTTGGGCTGCACACATGAGAGCTACTAACAGGCATCTGGAGAGCTACCAGCAGCTCACGAGCTACTCGTTGGAGAAGCCAGATCTAGCCTTACTGTGGCTTTACTTTCCTGATGTCTTAGGGGTAGGAGAAGTGACACCCTAAGCCCTTCCAGCCAGACAGCAAACAACCTTTGAGCTTTTACAGGGACGAGAAGCCAATGGCGTAATGAAACTGGAGCCCCCCACCAAAGTACATGGAAGGGCCCCCTCTGGACTAACTCAGACCAGGTGCTGTGCTGAGGGGGCCCACTGAAGTTCAGGGGCCCTTGCACCGCGGGCACCGGGGGGGCCTTTATTATGCCACTGCAACAAGCCATGGAACTTTTATTTAAAAGCAATCTTTTAAGAACCCATGGATGGTGTTGATAAACTGGGATGAGAAACAGACACAACCACAGCGATAGTAAAGGAGGAGTAGGCTTCTAGAAAGTAAAGCTGCGGCGCTGAAGGCCTCCCTCGCCTGCCGCAGGGATATCATTATGGGGCTGATTCAAGATCCAGTGGTAAACCTCAGCTTCCTCTCATCACCAGCATTTGTACCAAAACATTTAGAGCCGCAGGGTGTGAGGTTGCAAAGATTTTCCTCCTGAAACTTCACAAAGTTTTCACAGAATTATGCAAGTTTTGCAGCCTTCACAGAGGTTACAAAGTGAACTACAAAGCAATTGTGAAAACAAAATCTCAGCAATAAAAGTTGCTGACCAAAATCTTTTCTGACCCCAAAAAGCTTGGAGGATCTATCTGCAAAATCGCAGTTTGTTACCCCAGACAGGTAATGTTGGATTAGTATTACAAATATCTGTGCATATCCAGTTCCCCCATGTGTGCTCGTCTCATTTGCAAGGACCACCCCTGATCCTTCTCTGAAAACACTTACATCAAAGGGAAATGTGGGAACCATCTGCCCTCACAGCATCCCAGGACTCCAAAGAACACTAGTTCTGCCTCAATGAACCTGGGACACTGATGCAGGTTGCATTTTCTACTTTTCCACATGTTTGGAATGTGAGCCAAAGAGCTGAACTTTCCCCATCATCCTAAAGGAGCAGACTATGGTTACTTATAACTAAGGCTCCCAGTTTTCTGTTTTTACTGATTTCTACAAATGAACAAAAACAGAAAACAATGTGTTCCCTGTCTGTATTTATTTTTAAAAGTGGAAAAATACAGAAAATCTGTGCTTCTCGTGAGTGACTCTCCATTTTGTCCTCCATCAATTGTGGGGCAACAGCTCAGCAGATATACAACATGGGGAGTTAAAAACAAGAACTAGCCTGCCTTAAATACAGGTACATGTTTAAATGTATCTGTATATAGTGCTAATATTTACCTGTGGGTGCAGTGTTTTGTTATATTTGGCTCTTAATTTGCTAAAAATGCAACAGGCATGGTAATCAGTTAAATATCAGCTCAATAAATGTTGAACTTTAACATTTTTCGAGTGCATTTACTCTTAAAACACAAAATAAACACGGATAAATACCAATAAGCTGGCCAAAAATATATGTGGATCAATACAGACGTAAAAGTTTAAAAAATAAATACCATAAAACTAGGACTCCTACTGATGACTAGGGTGGGCGAACAGTTCCGCTCCGCCAGCGGAGTTCACAGAGTTTTGCCCACTCCCCGCTCCATGCAGAGCGAAGTTCTGAAAAACTCTATGAAGTGACACTGAACAGAGTTTTTTCTCTTGCTCCCCAACATTAAGTTACCGCTAGCGGTGAGAAAGCTGCCGCTCGCATTGGGGAAGCCGCCGCTCGAGTAGAAAATCTACTCGAGCAGCAGAAAGACGTTAGCACTCCCTGGTGCTCTGTGTGATGCAGTTCGTTCTGATTTTACAGTGCAGGAGAAACTCCTGGTGCTGAAAGTCAGCATGAACAGCGCGACTTAACCAAACTCCGAAATTGCCGAAATACAAATCCAACATTTAGCACTGTATTTTAGCACAAAATGGGCTGCATTCATTTTTGCTCTAAAAATAATGTGAAAAACACTATTTCTGGGAACAACAGCCACTTGCATTCTAGATGTTCGCATTGTTCCAGCACTACATCTTTACAGTGAATCGTGGCAGAATTTTGCAATTGGCTTGCTGGTGTAATTTCGGGAAATGTTTCTAAACAAGCATAAAACATATAGCACTACATGCCAGATTTGAATTTTACGCAACTACATTTCTTGAGCAATTTGTCTGAAATTTTGCATAATTACGCATAAGCAAATAAAGTTAACACATCCCTAGCAAAAATTAATCGCAGTGAAACCTCATAGTTCCCAGATCGTCTCTGAAGATGTTCTGTTGCCACCCCTCTGCCGCATTCAGCTGCCACAATCATCAGCATGTCAGTCTTTTTCTCCATCTGACACTCACTTTAGGCCATGGCTAAAACATCTGCCCTTGTCTCAGTTGTATTCCCCAACCTTGCTGGTGTATTTGCAGCATCCCCCGCTCTCCACCGGATTTAGCTCGTTTACAAACAGTCCATACAACTTAGGGATTACAAGCAGCCATGGTTATCATTCATGGGGAAGCTGTGCTTCTCTCTAGGGGTGGGCGGTAAACTCCATTCTGCTTGCCGAGTTTTCAGAGTTTTTCCCACTCCGTGCTCCTCTTAGAGCGCGAAGCTCCGAAAAACTTCACGTAGCGTGATTTTTTTCACATTGGTGAGCTCGAGCAAGGGAAAATCACCAACTCCCTGCGAGCTTTCTTAATGCGGGCGGTTTCTTTCAACCACCCGTGTTGTGAAATCTTCGGTTCGCGTTGAGGAAGCTGCCGCTCAAGTAGAAAATCTAGTTGAGCGGCAGAAAAGAAGCAGCGCTCTCTTACGGTGCACGTGGTGCTGCTCGCGCTGATTTTTCAGCATGGGACAAACACCCAGCGCTAAAAATCAGCATGAATGGCGTGACCTAACGCACTCCACCTCTTGCGGAACTCCGCGTAGCGCATCAGAGTTTTTTGGTCACTCCCTCCAGGCCTACTACTCACACCTCCACATGAGCTGTGAAAGACCTCACCTGGGAGAAAAAAAAAACAAAACAAAAAACATTTAGAAAAGTACCTATTCCAACTGTGTAACCACAGTTTGATGGCACTCTTCACCAGTGTAGCCCTCTGCAACAGCACGACAACCTGGAAGGCAGGTCCTGTGCCAATGACTCTAGGTATAACACACATAGATGAGACACACTAATTCTTTTCATTCACAGCCCTTGGATACCCTCACGAGTGATTAGACATGCTCTATAAATCCTGCTTGATTGTTTTATTGATTGAATGACATTTCATTAACAAAAACCATCAAGAGATGTTTTGGTTTGTCACTGTACGAGTCACCTCTTTTGTGCAGCAAATCATACACATAGACTTCTAACTAAAGAACAGCAGTGGATCTTTATTCTTCCAATTTTTCTGCTGGCCTTAATGACCAAGTTGAATGGCTGCCATTGAACCAAAGACAACTGGAAAATTCCCAAGCTGTGTTTTTTTCACTGAGACCTTACCAGTCCAATAATACACACAACCTACGAGTATTGTGTCTCGCTTATTTCACCAATTTATGCTTTTTCGTACCTTTAGGCTTGCTGCTTAAATTTTGAGTGTCGACACTGGTTCTAGCAGAAAAAGACTAGTTGGAGTTGTGAAACTGATGTGTGCTACCATCATGTGCCCGACTAGCTGGTTTGTGGAAAATACACTGGGCAGGTAACTCACCTGACTTTTGTATTCACCTTGAGTCATTTTCATGCAGATGACCAGTCAAGCATAACTTGCGTAGTACAAATATCTTTTGCATACATTGCGAGTATTACGTATGGAAAAATTGAGCAGGAGATCCTAGTACATGTTGGATGGTTAGTCTGTTCAGTGGTAGGCTTTCATGTAGAAGAGCTTTCTCTACTTGTGATAGGGGTGGGCGAAGTAGTTGGGCGCATCTCAAGACATGCAAAATAGGCCCATTTGTTTTCCGGCCCATGGGGCAGAGTCAGGATGTCGCCACTTCTCCGAAGGCAGAAAACAAACCATAGAGCCCAACACAATTGCTTTTAGGAGCACTGTGAGAGGCCATGAAATGCACTTACCTTGATGATAATTTAATTAAACTAAATACTTTGCATGTCCCTGTTATGCCATTAATTTTGTTTGACCAATGACTTTGTGTTTCACCACTGCGCATATTAGTTGTTCAATGTTCATCAGTAGTACATTACATTCTGTAGTCATTTTAGCTGCCTATTGGCTTTAACGTGGCTTTAGACATTACATTTGGTATTTAGGTTAGCTGCCTATTGGCTTTAACGTGGCATTAGACATTACATTTTTTATTCAGTTTAGCTGCCTATTGGCTTTAACGTGGAGTTCGACATTGCAGTTGAGACATTGCAAATGAGCTGTGTTTTTCACATGATAGACCAAGCTGTGTTTAACGTGATAAGAGAGCGTATATTTTGTGTTTTCCTCTCTATCCAGCCTGGGAACGAGCGAGGTTTGGAGACTTGGCCACTCTCCAACTCTTGTTCTGTTCCCCCACTGAGCCAGCATGTTTTGACTAAGGGGCCTGTTAGCAGGCTTTTTACGGTGTCCCTGGTCAGCAGCGAGGGGAATTTTCCAGGACTTTAGTCAGGAGCGGACATCAGCTGCCTGACCTCCCGTTTGGGTAGAAAATCTCTTTCTCGCAGTTGAACAGGAGTCATCAACTTGCAGTCATAAGAAAGATGAAGCGGAGTGATAGGCCCTACGGTGATGAAATTTTGACTTTTATTCTTTGCTTAGAAGTTATGCTATAATATAATCACATGTATTTGCTGTGTACATTGCAACTGAGAGGTACTTTGATATATTTTACTTTCATTGCTGTGACTACTTTTAAACGTGTGCTTCCATCCTACTAATCTCATCTCTCAGGAACCTTGTGGTGAAGTAATAATAATAAATGTCTTCTTTAAACTAAGAAGTGCATTCCAGAGAAGTTTTGTCAGCTCGGTCATAAGATAATGAAAGCAAAACAGTCCCCCACAGTGCACTCAAGCAAATTCCTCAGCAGGGAAACCTCAGTGCTGCACCTGCCTGCAGGGTCCCCCTGGCACTTTATAGGGCAGCTGCCCCAGACAGGCTGCCATAATGTGGAGTTTGCAATGAATTCCCTCCAAGGAAATGGACAGTTTAATTAACTTCACACGCTTACCATTAGGCTAATTACATTGAATGGCCCCTGATTGCGCTGTCCGGCAAAATAATCCCTTCTGCAGTATATTCCTTATTGCTTGAAGTGCATCTTTTCAGCAGGACATTCTGGCTGCATTTCTACATTTTTTTTTTTTTTAAATTGGGACAGGTGGATGCCAAACTAGAGAAAGTGAACAAATTATCTATATTGTGACATTCTTTACAGTGGCTTTTAAAAGAAGGAATTCACCTTTCCCTAGTTCCCAGTGTACGTGAGCCCTCAGCATGCTTAGACCCAGAGCAAAACATGAGCACTGCATAGCTGGAATGAGAGCTGGATATGTCTTGTACATATGTGGTGAGCCCTGAGTGACAGAAGTGTGTATGTGGTGTGTAAAGTATTGCTTGGTTATGAATGTTTGTAAAAACTGGTATATGTAGTAGCATAAGGGCAATTAGGCTTCAGGTCACTTTTGTTTGTGGAATAAGTAATGCTTCATATTTTTCCAGCATTTTTTCTAAGTTCTGCATGGTCTGTATTTATAACACTGCCTTTTATTACTTTTCTTATCATATGATAAACCTGAAAAGGGCTCGGATTCTTTTTAACCTTGTTCATATTCTGTAAAAAGGTTGAATTTCTAAAAGGATATCTTTAAAGAAGAATCTTAGATTGTTTTTGAAGAGGGTGGCTCCTCTAGGCCATAACATAGAAGAGGTTCCAGATTTTGGGATCCCAACTTGAGAATCATTCCTGCATTGTTTCCTGTTTTGTGAAGATTGGGATTTCTGGACAAAGGAGGTCTTTGGTGCAGAGAGAAGGTACTGTGCAATTCCTGACAAAAATCCTGGCCATTTCGCACGCAAGAGTGGTTTTGTGACCAGCCAGGTAAGTCAGGCTGACAAGAGGTTGGGGTGGATGGCCATGGTGCATGAGTGCTACTGGTGATGGGCTGTATCTCAGGGCGGTGTCTGGGAGGGGTGTGGTGGGTATCCAGGTCTATCACACTAGGTGGGTATGTGCTCCATGAGCGGGTGGTCATTCTCATTCCACAAACACATTCACAGAAATCTAACGCATCTTACTTTTTATACTCTCATTGTGTATTCACATTTCTTCTTCTGATGTATACTTGTACCCCTCAATGTCTATTATTTCAACATTTTTTTTAAAAAATCACTCCTTTCTCTGCATTGTCAGTAGCACCACCTTATGCATTTTCTCCAGCTTCCTTCTTCTTGAGTTCACTAACAATGTTTTTTATTCCTTTTCTTGTAAAATACATGAGTATATATTTGAGTGACATTGAACCACAAACTACTGCCTTACCTGTCCTTGCTGACCCAGACAAGTTTCATATCCAGCTGCACCATTTGCAAAGCACCCGCTCTCCTGCTAATCTTGCAGACCAATTCTTGACCTTTGGGGGCTCTCTACACACCTGCAGCCTGGGCACCTTCAGACTGCAAGCTTAGGAGTGTTAAAAAACAAGGTAGCTAGCCTTTTCTATTTATGCACCAAGGATCTATAACAACATCCCCATCTCCATCAGGACCGCCTCACCATTGCTCTGACCTAGGAAAGAGGTGAAAAGTCTCCTCTTCAGAGAGGCCACATCACAGTGCACCAACAACCTTGAGTCCAGCTTCATCCCCTTCCACATTGGCTTATGCTTGTCTCTGAGCAGGTACGGCCATCCGCTCCCACTATTGACAGTTTGACACTATGGAAATAGCATATAGATGCTGACATACATAGGTTAGTTTCACAGGGTTTTCAACTTTTAAAAAGTAAAGCTGAATGAATGTTGTTTTCTCTTCACCTTCAGTGTTTTTGCCTTAAAGTTCCTACAACAGTTTACCCAACTTTGTCTTTCCCATAAATCCTGCTGGTGTTATGTAAATGATGTTTTCAAATGGGTCTTTCTTCTGTATCATATATACAAATTGCTGATCATTTACAGGGAAATATTTTCGTTTCTCCATTCATTGTATATATCCCTTAATTCTTAAACAGTTTGTTCCCAGATTTTCCACAGATTAACTGCATACAGTATTGGAGAACACATTGACAAATTACTTCAGCAGATTTTACCTGTATCTAAAACATATATACAGTTTGAAGACACTATACTGTTATGTACATTAGAGTTAACTTCTTTGTATGTATTTATTCCACCCAAAATGGGTTTGAGTGCAGTAGCACACGGGAAAGATCCGGAACAACGCGTCCAGAACCACACCTGCGTTGTTCATGCAAGTGGAAACACGCTTGCCTGAACAACGAAGGCCTTTTATTCTGCCTTAACCATGCATGTGCTGAACAATGCACATGCGTGGTTAAGGCGGAGAAAAAGGAAGATCCATCGGGAGAGGGCGCGGTCCAGTAAGTGGGACTGGGACAGGGTTGGGGGTAGTTTTTAGGGGTGGGGGTGAAGTGGTTGGGGTGGTTAGGTTAGTTTTTTTTTTTTAAGGGGTGGGGGGTCGGTACTATGGTTTTTAGGGTGGGGTGGGGGGGTCAGGGTTATTTTGTTTTTAGGGGCGGGGTGGGGGGTCGGGGTAATTTTGTACTTAGGGGGGTTACGTTTTTAGGGGTGGGGGTCGAGGTAATATTGTATTTAGGGTGGGTGGCAGGGTCAGGTTTTTAGGGGTGGAGGATCAGGGTAATTTTGTATTTGGCGGGATTGGGGTAATTATGTATAATTTTGTATTTAGGGCGGGCAGAATTTAGGGATAAGGGATTGGGGTGATTTTGCATTTAGGGCAGGTGGGGGGTTGGGTTTTTAGAGGCGAAGTTGGGGTAATTTTGTATTCAGGTCGGGCGGGGGGTCAGGTTTTTAGGGGTGGGGGGAGCGGGGTGATTTTGAGTAGTTTTATTTTTGGGGGTGGGGTCAGTTTTAGGGCTCAGGGTGGGTAGGGGGTATCGGGGTAGTTTTAAAAGGTGGGGGGTCGGGGTACTTCTGTTTTTAGGGGCAAGGGTGGGGGGTCGGGGTAATTTTGTTTTTAGGGGTTGGGTTGTTTTATTTTTGGGGTGGGGGTCGGTTTTAGGGCTCAGGGTGGGTGGGGGTATCGGGGTAGTTTTTAAGGGTGGGGGGGTCGGGGTACTTCTGTTTTTAGGGTGGGGGGTGGCATGCGACAACCACGGATGACGTTTCCACACATGCCTTTACTAGGCATGCCTTTACCACAAAAAATCGTTGTAAAGGCATGCGTGGTAAAGGCATGTGTGGAAAGAACACAGTCATTGTTATGACCGTGTTGTTCAGGCATGCATGGTTGCCACGTGCGTGGTTCCATCATACAGCCGTAGCACACTAACTACCAAAGTTGGATTTAAAGAAAGCAAGGCATGTGTTCTTAAATCCAGCCAATGTAGGCGGAAACCTCCAATCTCAATCCAGCGGTACGGAGCAATAGACATTGTGTTGATGTTTTTATAATCTCTATAAAAAAAAACAAAGCGAAGACAACATTATGTATGCGGTACAATTCCAGTAACTCTTCTGCAGTGACTCAGGGCCTGGTTTAGAGTTTGGCTCATGGGGTTACTCTGTCACAAACGTCTGCGGTATTATGATTCCATTATATACTATGGAAAACGTAATACGGTGGATGGGATTTCCATCACATTTGTGATGGAGTAACCCATCCACCAAACTTTAAATCAGACCTCTAGTCTTTGTCGCAAACAATTTACAAATTACACACTTCCATGTACATGCCAGCCCAGTATTGTTAAAGAATGCAACACATCATAAATGTCCATCACCGTTGCTTCTCTTCTCAGTCAGATAGATTGACCCATACACGTTGACGCAGTGTTTTAGTGGTAAATGTCGTCTTCCTTGGGGAAACAATTCTATTCTTGGCTATCTTCACAACACATCCTTTTGAGAAGTCTATTCTCTATAAACTAAACCCTCGATGAAGAAGATGCTGGAGGTGCTCCCTGCGTTACTTTCTCTGGTATGCACCCAGGGCCTGGTTCACAAAGAGACTTACGACTCATAATATTACGAGTAGGGAATCTCTGGACTCATGGCAGGACCTCCGCACTCGGGGTGGAATCCCTGTACTGCAGTGCGCAGCGCGGGGATCCCGCCCCAACTGCAGAGACCCCGCCCCAAATGCGGAGATCCCACCTCGAGTGCGGAGACTCCACACTCATAATGTTATGAGTCCCAAGTCCCTTTCTGACTCAAGACCCCAATGTCTAGGTCTTATGCTAGCGCTGTTGAGGTGTGAATTCTCCTGCTTGTGTTCACATTGATGCTAAGATGCTGAAACTGGAGATGGGCATTGACTGTGTCAGCAACAAACCTCTTTGAATAATCCATGCACAAATTAACTGTGTACTCTGTCACTAGGCTCTATAAGCCTCAAACAATAAAGCATCTCAGACATAGCATCTCCACTCTGTCCACCTTAAATGTGTTGGTACATAGCCTGACAAGCATAGACATCACTGCTGAAAAATAAGGGGTAAAGGTTTACACCATTTCCTTTTGTGTAAAATATTCTTTTGATAACTCTGATTTGACAGTGCAGCTGTCTGCAAGACTTATTGTTACCAAGTCTTTAAAATTTACGTAGTGTGCTTTGGCTCCACCCACAGGACTATCACTGTCTCGCTTAATGCTATTGGCTGTTCAAAAGATCATTGAGCCCTCGGTGGTGTGGTTACACTGGAATGTAGGAAGGGTTATTTGTCATTTGAAAAGTGCATTTGATGATCACATAGTTTGTCACATTGTTCTTTATCTCCTATCTCTATTGAGTAGAGAAAGAAATCCTCTTTTTATACCCTTTTCCCAACTTTGACAAAGCCAGTAGGACTACCTTTCAAGTGATAAATGTCACTGGTGCATGCAACTCGTGTGAACAGCATATGTAAAAGCCAGACCTGTTTGCTTTGCTAGTGATTGTTTATTAACAGTCACCACTCAACTGACCCTATACAAAATTTAGGTTCTGCTGGACTCAATTGTTATCTACATTACTTACATTCTTTGCAGAAGGGGAAACCTGATATAGGCTGCAGCTTTGGTTTACATTTACTCCTAATCAGGAGCATAGACCCTTTTCCATGGATCTACACACACAACAACTTTATAGGTTAAGCTTCAGGCACCAGATTCTAGTGGCTACAGACTTGTATATTAGAATGTTTTAGTTTTGACTGTTGTGAATCTATGGGCTAGTGTGCCCGCAGGTGTCTCTCATGATATTCCCTTTAATGTTTCCTTCACACTCACCCAGTACTGTCACTCACGTGTACCTGATACAGTTTAAAGTCTTTGCAGGCAATCAATGAAACTGAAATATTGCCTCGGTGATGCTAGCTGGGCAGGATGCTGGTTGTTGTCCTGAGATACTGCACGCCTGCGAAGACAAAATAATAAGATAAGGACTCCTGACTGCGTCTGAAGGATGGGGGGGGGGAAGCCCCCCTGAAGTTTCATTACACCCCAGTACTACATAATGTTGCCCTTATGCGCATGGTATCATCCACAACATGACATGTTTCAAGGCCTTGTTCCATCGAATTTTGATGTACAGGGAATGAAAAGTCACTATAAACCTATATTAGAACATTGGAGCTCAATTGGAGACAATAAGGTGCCTTGGGCTTGTATTTGCTGGTAAAAGCCCTGAGCGTCAACATTCCAATGGAGCCGGAGGGCCTTTTAATCCCCTCGGGCTCCATGAAGACTTTGTTTTATTTATTAGAACATTCTATCCTCTAGAGGAAGAATGTTCAAATAGCCGTATATTGCTTCTTAGCTGGGCTATATCGGCAATTAAAGTTCCACTCCCTTTTTAAAGGCCCTTGCCTTCAGCTCAGGCCTTTAATGCTGGAGCGGGCCTTTAATGGTCGGTATAGCCCGCTACGGCGGGCTCTAAGGCTATTTTACTATACCAAATGTGTACTGTCATGCCACTGGCAGGGGTATACCCATGGTATACCCACGACAAGCACAGGCGTGGCTTCTGTATCTTCAGTTCATCATTATTGGTTTCCTTTCAGGTGTCCTGATGCTGCGCTGCTGACCCTACCTAATGCCAGGAGGGCTAAATGTCAAGGCTGCCCAGTTTTGATTCCACCTCATACCACCTCCTTCCACCACCCACCACCTCCTGACACTGCATCACACTCTTTCAGCTTCTTTTCATCCCTCCTTTCTGCACTGGACACTATTTTCCTATTTGTCTTTCATTTTTTTCTCCTTTTTCTGCCCTTCTCTCTTTTGCTCTAGTTCAAAATCTGTTGCAAAAAAAGTTCTGGTCCCAAAAATGAGTGCTGGTGCTCCTCATCCTCGGCCACTGGAACACATGAAGCACAGCTCCTGGCCCGGCTGGAAGGAATCATGTTGGCTAGTGAAATGTGGAAAAAAGTGGCTACTGGATGAAGCTGAACCTCCATTTCTGCAGGTCTTCCCACGACTAGAGTCTTGGCCCCGCTAGAAACAACCATGTTGGGTTGTGACATTAGGCTACCCAGCTACCTCCATTATGGGGAAATATTTACAGATGTGCACTCAGAGCCGCTGGAAGCCATTTTGTTTGAGTGTGTGGTGGAGCTCGCTCGCGACAACGCTTAGGTATTTACATTATTTCTGTCCAAACAATGCTGGAGTCCATTTTGTTGGGTGTGAGATCTGTGTGGGGGCCCTTGCAAGTTGGAGCTGGCCTGCCAGAGCTTGGGGACCTCCTCTTGTTTCACACCAAACCCCCAAAAATGGCTGCTCAAGACAAGCATTGGGTGGGGTCTTCAGGGTGATTCTTTGAAAAGTTTGAATCTTTCACCAGGTTTTGGTAGATCATAAACTAACAGGCAATAACCTTTGCTGGGAGCTGTGAGTAAACTCGCCACTTCAAGTATTTTATTTTTATGTCACTGAGCCCATTATCCTAATAAATCCATACTCAGACTCCTTCAAGCTTAAAGCACCTCATCTCCAGTGGCTTATAAACTAAGGGGACTTTTTATGGGGAAAAAATGTATTTATCCGCCATAATGCTGCGCCTCATGGAGCCTAGGCAATTACAGTGCTAAGGAAACATCTGCAAAATCTTTATTTAATCTGTTGCAGGACATTTGCTTTATGAAGAGTCATCATTTTCTGGTGCTTTTAATGAGGACATACTAGGAGCAGTGAGAAAGCCATTATTTCTTGTACAAGTTATAAATATGTCCTGGCATTTTCAGCAACCTTTGAGGAGAACAGGAGATGGGCTTCTGCAGATGGATGGGTCTCAGGGCGTACCGCTGGCTCCTGCAGGATCACCCTCCTCTGCATGCCCAGCAGGCTCAGAATGCCTGCTTATCATAGATAATATTCCCTCCCAGTGAAGGCTTTTGGGGGGTGCTGTGCTCACCATCTCTTAACTCCTGCTTAGTCTAAAATGATGCCTGCTGTGCGGCACACTGATGTTGCATGTTGTTTGTTGTCACTGGTGTCATGATTCCATTCCTGGCCTGCCCCACTAATTCTAAATGCCTATAGAAAGGGTTCAGTGGCTGTTCTTTTTAAGCAAAAGCAAGGCCGGCGTACCCTGCCCACTTCCCCTGGGTGAGTATTGCTCAGAGATAGCATAGTATTGTTACCTCTCACTTTAGTAAGGATATAGGAAATAGTAATCATTTTATGCCACAGAATCTTTACACTCATAGCTGAGTTTCACTTCCCTCCGTGCTAAGGCCTTTTTTCTATTTGAGGTACTTTGAGCTTTCATATTCATAACTTTTTTCCACATAAGGTATCCACGCCAAATTTGCGTCCTTTTTTTCCACCATCCTGGGGATACTAAGACCCTGATTTATACTTTTGACACAAACCTGCGTTAGCGCCGGATTGCGTCAAAAAGTTTACTGCCGGCTAGCGCCATTCCTGGACGCCAGCCGGGCGTCATATTTAAGGAATGACGCTAGCCGGCGGTAAGGCCCGGTTAGTGTAAAAAATAAATGACGCTAACTGAGAGGGGGAGGCGTAGGGGAAACAGGAGGTTGTGCGTCAAAGAATGGCGCTAGTCAGATTAGAGTCAGAAAAAATGACGCACAACCCCCATGGATATGACTCCTGTCTTAGAAAAGACAGGAATCATGCCCCCAGGCCCAATGGCCTTGCCCAGGGGACTTATGTCCCCTGGGCGTGGCCTCTAGGCACAGTGCTATGTAGGGGGGCCCAAGTTAGGCCCCCCTATGGCACTTTTAAAAATAAAACCAAAAACGTACCTGGACTTACTTTGGATGGGTCCCCCCATCCTTAGGTGTCCTCCAGGTGTGGGTGGGGGTGGCTTCTGGTCACCAGCCATGGAAATGAGCCCACAGGTCCCCTAACGCCTGCCCTGACCCAGGCGTTAAATAATGGCGCTAAACAGGCTTAGCGCCATTATTTAAGGCCCTCCTCCCATGCGTGATTTTTGCATGGGAGGATAAATAAAGCACAAAAGCCTTAGAGTCATTTTTTGCCCAGGAACCTTGCATCTCATAGACGGGTCTAGCGTCAAAATAAAAATATGGAGTTAAGTTTGGGCTGTATTTGCGTAAAAACAAATGACGCAAATCTGGCGCAAACAGAGTATAAATATGCCCCTAAAGGTGCACAAGTTTTGTTGATTCCAATGAAGGGTACTGGGAAAGGTGCCAAAATGTAGCTAACTTTTGGGTGTTCCTGGAAAAATGTGAAAAAGGCTGTACAAGAAAGCATATGTTGTTTTCCTAAAAATGGCATCAGCAAATGGTTTGCTGTGCTAGAATCGCTATTGCTCAGGTTTCAGAAACAGGTTATATTAAAAAAAATATCCCCCCAAACGACTCCCATTGTTTGATCTGTTCCCGTTCTGGATTCTAGGCTCAGCCAGACAGGTAGGCTGGAATTTCTAATTCGACAAGTGTGGGGAAGGCGGAGTGGGAGGGATTTTGTGGATGCTTAACGATTCTGGAAGTTTCCATCATAGAAATAAGAGGAAAATACATGATTTTAGGTAAACGTCTGAGGTTTCCAGAGCATTGTGGATATAATAATATAATAGGATCCATGAAAGGGACACAACCCTGTACTGTCCTGGGTGTCTAAATTAAAAAAGAATGTCTGGTAGGTTTTCCTATGTAGCATCTAAGCTACCCTTACCATCGAAGTCTCCATGTTGCATTTTAGGGTCTTTTCTCTCATGAGCACTAGGACCAAACACACAAGTGGGGTACCTTGTTGGTTAGAAAGTAGTGTAGAAATGCTAAGTGTTTGGAAATGTGTAGATTCCCACAGATTCGAGGATTTTCTATCCCAGAAATATGAGGGCAATACTTGCTTTTTTGCCAAAGTCTGAGGCTTGAAGGGCATTGTGGGTAAGAAAAAGTAAGGGGGTTCCATACAAGACAGACCACTCTGAACTCCGTGGGTGTCTACTTTTTAGAAATATCTGGACTTGATTGGTTCCCAGGGTGGTGGCCGAGACCAGGCCAAAAATACACAGCTGACCGCATTGCAAAGTAAGGTCTGGTTTTTCAGTGGAAAAGTATGATCTGGCCATGTTGAGTTGTGGGGCTTTTCCTTTCTTCAGTGCTCAGCTTACCTACAAAGTGAAGTACCCTTTTTTAATAAGGACAATTGTGGGAGCGGTAGGTGGTACGAACTTTGTGGATCTCATTAGATTCCAGATTTTTAGATCACAGAAATGTGAGGAACATTAGTGATTTCAGGCAAAATTTTAGGTTTGCAGGGCATTGGGGGTCAGAAAACATTGTGGGATCCAAGCACACTACACAACCCTGGACAAACGTGGACACCCCTGGGTGTTTAGTTTTCAGACATTTCTAGGGTTAGTAGGTTTCTTTGAGTGGCAGCTAAAATATGGATTTACACCCACTCTGCCAGTCCATATGTCAAAACTTCAAGACAAGCTATTGGCCCGCAACCCAGATTTGAAAGAGGCCACTGACACAGCCAATCAACTAAACATGTAGCAAGTTTGGGTAAACGAATTAAAACCAGTCTATGAAACATGCGTGTGATCTACATGAAGTGAAAAAGGGTGCTAGCAGGACATCTGGTGAGATATTTATAAACACGAGTGGCAGCAAAATCAATTTGAGTAGTTGCACCCTCTGGTGAGCCCGTGGTGGGGTTTGGACTGATTTTCAGCACGGAATGCACTCCCCGTGCTAAATGACAGTGCGAGGCTGAACTCCTCGTAATCTAGCGGAATTTATGTAACTCTGCGGAATTCCATGGAGTCAAATTCAGCTAGTTCCGCCCACCCCTCTACACAGCAAGCACACCACAGGCAGCAGAAGTGAACTTTTCCTGCACACATAGTGTACTGATACATCACAGTCACCAGCGGTAGTAGAGGTACCCACACAGAACAGCACGGATGGCAGCATCCTGTATACATAGAACCTGGACTGGTGCAGCACATGTTTTCACCAAAAAGATAAGGAACAGGGAAGGGAGTGCCTGTGAAAATATACCATTACACAAATAAGTGCTTCACAGGAAACAGCTGATAAAGCCTCCTTCACAAGCACAGGCCCAGAAAAGGAATTATCACTTTAAACACTGTTCACTAAACAAGTAATACAAACATGAGAAACAGTTGTGTACGCCTCCTTCACAAAGCAAGTTCACCATAGGTTGCAATCACTTGTGCAAGCCTTCTATACTAAACAGGCAGCAGCTGGTTAAATGTCACTTACACAAATGCCCCAGTGTGTGCATTGTAAGAGAGTGCAGCCCTCCCTAAACAGGCACAGCACAGGCAGTAAGCAACTATGCAATGTTCACTCACTGCTGTGCAAGCCTCATCACACAACAGTAAAGGCCTCAGTGTAACAGGGGAGCAGTTTCAGAGTCTGCACACATCAGAATGTGAGTTTTCTCCTTCACTCTACTTACTGGATTTGTTTTCTTGTTCCTGTCTTCAGGGAGTGAGAGGCTTGCACTGCACAGGTGAGTCAAAGCAGCAGCAGAGAAAGTGAAAGTGCAACAAATGCTGCTGGTGGTGGAGCCCTGATGTGAAGGGGGCGTGGCTGGTATGTAAGAACTTTCCCCCACTGGGTAACATTTTAATTCCTGAAGGTGTCCATGGCATGGAACCTCAACATGCATTTATTTTAGGAAATAAAACATTTCGATGTCTGGTGCACACCTTAATGAATTAATGTTTTGTGGTTCTCTTGCAGCACCAGAGGGAAAGGTGGGTTATGAGCCCCATGATGCTCCTGTTCCTGGCACTTCCTTTGTGATCATGGACGCCAAGGGACCAAAGGCAGTGCCTGGGGTAGCAAGGGACAAGCCAAGGGTTGCACATGCGCCCCCTGTCGATCCCTAATTGACAATCGTTTCACTTCTTTACTTTAATTGGCAAAGTCAGTAGGTCTGCATTCTGTGTCATCTTAAGGATTTCGGGGCCTCCAGCGAAGAAATAGTTGGGGTTCCCTGTTACCTGTACAGAACAAATTTGAATTTCGTTACCCATTTCCTGCTAATTGAAGCTCGTGTGATGCCTGAGAATACTAAATTATATGATACACTTTATCAGGGACTGTAGGAGGCTGGCCTGGTTTATAGTGGGTACCTGATGGTACTTACACCTTGTGCCAGGTCCAGTTATCCCTTATTAGTAGATTAGTAGTGTTCTGGCAGCTTAGGCTGAAATAGGTAGCTATAGCAGAGCAGCTTAGGCTGAACTAGGAGACATGCATATCTCCTACTATACCACTTATATCATATAGGTACTATATCATAAGAAAGACAATACTCAGAGTTACTAAAAATAAAGGTACTTTATTTCAGTGACAATATGCCAAAAATATCACAGAGGATATACTCCCTTAGGAGGCAAGTAAAATACACAAAACATACACATAAACCAAAATCAGGTGGGTAAAACAGTCAGAAAGTAGTGCAAACACTATAGAATACAACAGGATGCAATAGGCCTAGGGGCAACACAAACCATGTACTAAGAAAGTGGAACGCGAACCACGTAGGGACCCCTGGCCTAGTGTAGTGTGAAGAGGGTCTCTGGGAGTGTAAGAAAACACTAAAAGTGTCCAAGATACCCCACCCCAAGACCCTGGAAAGTAGGAGTAAAGTACTACTATTTCCCCAGAAACACACTAAAGTCCTGATAGAGGATTTTGCAAAGACCACAACAGATTGCAAAGCACTGAAGACGTATTCCTGAACCTGAAGACCTTCAAAGGAAGGGGACCAAGTCCAAGAGTCGCTAAAGTGTCCAGGGGGGGCGGGAGCCCACTAAACCCCAGACAAAGGTGCAAAATGGCTGCTTCTGGATGGAAGAAGCTGAAGATTCTGCAACAACGAAAGGTGCCAGGAACTTCTCCTTTGGCAGAAGATGTCCCACGGCGTGCTGGAGGATGCAGAGTTGTTTCTTTGGCAAATGACCGCAAACAAGCCTTGCTAGCTGCAAGAGTCGTGGTTGAAGAAAAAGGGTGCTGCCCGGGCCTAGGAAGGACCAGGATGTCGCCATTTGGGAGAGGAGAGAGAGGGGGCCCTCAGCAATGTAAAGAGCACACGCACCAGAAGGTAGCGGTTCACGGGTTCAAGAAGTCTGAACATGGTGGTTGTATCCACACTGCAAAAGAGGGTCCCTCGAAGCCAGAGATCAACTCAGGGAGCTGAGCATCGCAGGACAGAGTGCTGGGGACCTAGGCTTGGCTGTGCATGAAGGATTTTGTGGAAATGCGCACAGAAGCCCAAGTTGCTGCAGTTCACATGGTGCTGAGGATTACTGTCTGGAGAGGGGAGGCAAGGACTTACTGCCTCCAAATTTGGACAGTTGGACCACTGGACAGCCTGAGTCACTTGAGTCCACCACCTGTGTTTCAGGGGCCACGCTCGTCACGATGAGAGGGGACCCAGAGGACCGGTAAAGCTGAAGTTTGGTGCCTACTGAAGCAGGGGGAAGATTCAGTCGACCCACTGGAGATTTCTTTGTGGCTTCCAGTGCAGAATGAAGGCAGGCAGCCCTCAAAGCATGCGCCACCAGGAAACAGTCGAGAAAGCCAGCAGGGTCAGAGGTCCCCAGAGTGCCCTCACACCTCTGGATCCAAGATGGCAGAGGTCTGGGACACACTGGAGGAGCTCTGAGCACCACCCCTGGGGTGGCGATGGACAGGGGTCACTCCCCTTTCCTTTGTCCAGTTTCGCACCAGAGCAGGGACAGGGGGGTTCACTGAACCAGTGTAGACTGGCTTATGCAAGGAGGGCACCATCTGTGCCCTTCGAAGCATTTCCAGAGGCTGGGAGAGGCTACCCCTCCCCAGCCTTTAACACCTATTTCCAAAGGGAGAGGGTGTAACTCCCTCTCTCAGAGGAAATTCTTTGTTCTGCCTTCCTGGGACTGGGCTGCCCAGACCCCAGGATGGCAGGAACCTGTCTGTGGGGTGTCAGCAGTGGTAGCTGCAGAGAAAACTCCAGAGAGCTGGTTTGGCAGTACCTGGGGTCCATAGTGGAGCCCCGGGGATGCATGGAATTGGCACCCCAATACCTGATTTGGAATGGGGGGACAATGATCTTAGACATGTTACATGGCCATATTCTGAGTTACCATTGTGAAGCTACATGTAGGTATTGACCTACATGTAGTGCTCGCGTGTAATGGTGTCCCCGCACTCACAAAGTCCGGGGAAATTGCCCTGAACTATGTGGGGGCACCTTTGCTAGTGCAAGGGTGCCCTCACACTTAGTAACTTTGCACCTAACCTTCAGGAAGAGAAGGTTAGACATATAGGTGACTTATAAGTTACTTAAGTGCAGTGAAAAATGGCTGTGAAATAACGTGGATGTTATTTCACTCAGGCTGCAGTTGCAGTCCTGTTTAAGAATTGTCTGAGCTCCCTATGGGTGGCAAAAGAAATGCTGCAGCCGATAGGGATCTCCTGGAACCCCAATACCCTGGGTACCTAGGTACCATATACTAGGGAATTATAAGGGTGTTCCAGTGTGCCAATTGAAATTGGTAAAAGTGGTCACTAGCCTATAGTGACAAATTTAAAAGGCAGAGTGAGCATAAGCACTGAGGTCTGGTTAGCAGAGCCTCAGTGACACAGTTAGTCACTACACAGGGAACACACATTTAGGCCACAAACTATGAGCACTGTGGTCCTGGCTAGCAGGATCCCAGTGAGACAGGCAAAAACAAACTGACACACATGTGAAAATAGGGGTAACATGCCAGGCAAGATGGTACTTTCCTACAGGGACCCACACAAAAACAGGTGAAATTTGCCTTGCCCGGGACCCCAAATATTCTTAAACGACAAAGTGTGGAAGAAAGAGAGTCTCAGTGGTAGCGGTAGCCAGAGTGGGTGAGTAGTTTAAATCAGTAGAATCGAAAGAGATCAAACAGAGAGAAAGTTCACTTTCCCAGAGGGGACCTTGGAAGGTGGGGGCCCTGTGCATTGGCCTCTTTGCCCTGGACTTAAAGTGTCTCTGTCTGCATTGCCAAAGCCAAAAGGCTCTCATTACGAGTCTGGCGCTCTCAAGACTGCCACAATCGTGATGGCGGTCGGACCGCCCTATTAAGACCATGCCAAATGGGCCACGGTCCGACCGCTGGAACCGCTAGGTTGCCGCCTGTCGACAGCCTGGCGGTCTCGGCGGATGCAATCCGCCAGGGCAGTGCTGAAAGCAGTGCTGCCGTGGGGATTATGAGTCCCCTTTCCACCAGCCTTTGCATGGCACTAGCTCGGCCATGCAAAGGCTGGCGGAAAGGGGTGCTGGGGGCCCCATGGGGGCCCTTGCACTGCCCGTTCACTTGGCATGGGCAGTGCAGGGTCCCCCATGGACAGCCCTGTTGTGCTTTTCACTGCCCAAATTACGGGGAGTGTAAAGCGCGATGGGTGCTGTCGCACCCGACCCGACGCAACATTGCCGCCGGCTCGATTATGAGCAGGCTTCAATGTTGTGGTGAGTTTTCCACTGGGCTAGCAGGCGGAAAAACTCTGTTTTCACCCACTGGCCCAGCGGAAAACTCCTAAAAGGGTGGCCAGCATACCGCCAGCACTGGTGGCATGCAGGCTGCAGCGGCTTCAGCGGTCTTTGAAGAAGACTGTGGAATAAAAACAAACCTTTGTCTCAGCAGGTACCAGGAGGCTGCTCGAAGAGGGGTGGGCGTGAGTGCCGGGGGAAAAAGCAGTTAGTGGAATTGCTTCTCCATGTGGTCATGTGCACTTTTGTCTGGATGATGAGGGAAGCTCAGTTGTAGGTTTTTGTGGTATCTTCAAAGAAATGGAAATAGCTTATGGGCAACAGCTCTTCAGCGACAGATGTGGTTAATTCCACTAAGGTGTCTTGATACATCACAGAGGTGCATTATTTGATTCTTAAGTTTTCTGGTTGAAGTTTGAGGCAACTTCATGTTGGAAAACTCAGTACCTGTTCATGGGTGATGAAACGTGACCCATTGTGGTTGGGCAACATGACAACATGACCTATTTTACAAACTCTAAAAATAAAGGTTTGTGTGTTATCATAAACCTAAGGCAGGGTCATAACTTTCAGAGGTGTCTCATAAATTGCAGCTGCCTCATTTAATTGTGACCGCTGTGATAGTGGTGAAGGCACTCTTTGGCACGTGCCAGTGAGGGTGGCCTCTGGGTCAGATATGGCACTTTTGAAATAGAGGATCGCCTGCCGGGCACTGGCGAAGCTGGACCCGGGTGGGCTGTGCACCTTCTTCCAGATGCTATGGGCTTGATTCAGTGCTTAATTTGTAAATAAAAACGTGCCGGTGCCGAAAGCCCTCCTCTTAAACACGCGGCTGCTGTAATTAAATGTGCAAACATGAATAGTAAGGCAGACAGTGCTTTAAATGGAAAAATAGAAGTGAAGGTACTCTGTAGAAGAGTACCTGCTTGTTTCTGAGAAGTGCCAGTACTCCCCAATTAAAAGTGTTACATTTTTCTCGAGAAGTGCAGGTACTCTCCTTTTCAAAATAAATAAGTGCTGGTACTCAGTACCGGACAGTATCGGCCCATTTAAATCACTGAAGGCAGCGTATCTCTGGGTTCTTTAATCCATTTACGGCCACTCCCCGCCTCTTCACCTCACTCTACCAGCTTCCTACTTTCTCCCTTTGTGACGCTTTTTCGCTTTTCTCTTCCTCCGTCTTTCCCATTTGTGTCTTTAGCTCGCAGTAAATGCTTGAGGCAGAAAAATAAGTGCCGGCTCTCAAAAATAAGTGCTGTGGCCCCGCACCGGAAACAACAAGCACAAATGAAGCACTGGCTTGATTACAAGAAATCACCCAGTAAATAATTGCATTTCCCGCACAAACACCCCTATGTGCAGGGATCACAATTTAAAGTGGTGCACTGTTTATTGCCCCAGGGGCCAGATGTACGAAGCCTTTTAGCAGACGCAAGCATTCCCATGCTCAGAATTGGGCCGTTTGCAAAGACTTAAAACCTCTCTGGCATGTACCAAGCCCTATTTGTGATTTGGTAACCTATTACCGAATCATAAACAGCGTCTACGATACGGAATTAGGAAGAGGGGTGTTAAGGGTATCCCTTCCAAATTGCGTCTCAAAGTGGGATATAAGAATGTTTTATGACTGAAATACAGTCACAAAACATTCACGGTTTACCACCAACTTCCAGTTGGGGGTAACCCATTTGTAAATGGGAGGGATCCGCAAGGAACCCCTTTTCTCTTTGTTTTATGGTGGGGCAAACATTTTTAAGAGTTGGGACCACTGCTTTAGTTTTCTTTTTGAAACACATCCCGTTTTCCGTTAAGGAAAACAGGCTGCATTTGAAAAAAATTGCTTTATTTAAAAAGCAGTTACAAACAGGGTGGTCTGCTTACCCTAGCACACCACCATCCCTGTGATATTTATTATTTAGCCAGTCCCAATGGGTCGCAAATTGCTACCTACCTCGTAAATTTTGATGAGGTAGGTCCATTTGTGACCCACTGAGAATCGCTAAATGTGCCTGAGACACGTTAGTAAATCACTGTTTGCGATTTTCTAATTGCGAATCGCAAAAATTTGCAATTAAGAAATCATACATCTGGCCCAAGGTATTTTCTACATCCTGAGTTAAATTTCGACAGCTCAAACATGTTGGATTTTATTGGATGACAATTTCCCAGTGATTGCCAGGATTACATGAGATGGAAGGTTTGCTGCTGAAAGTGCCAAAATCTGCATGTCATACCCAATTTTCAAAGTCAGCCTCGGAATAGGTGGGTCTTGTCAGACCAGATACATCACCGAACATCTGGTTCTCAGATGGTACGAGATGCATTAATTATCACGTGACACTGGACACTCAGAACCAGGCTCGCATGTTTTTTAACTGATGGCGTATCTTCTTCATTAAAAAAGCTCAGATTGCCCTATTTCCTTCTGTAGCGTTATTTATTTTCTTTCTTTTTTATTTTCTTGCTATTTTCGTTTCTTAAATTGTTGTGAAAGTAATTTCTCCTAAGTGCTTTAAAGAAACGACATCTGCATTGCAGCTCCATCCTAGACTCACCTACTTAAAAAAAAAAAAGAAAAGCACACAAAGAGGTGCGGAAAACTGTACAAAAACCATTATTTGGTAATTAATAACACTGAACAAGATAAGGGCTCCAGGAAATGCCAACATGCAAATCCTCCCACCGAGCAGCCAGCCGCTTAATTGTTCTTTTTCCAATTGGCTTCAGATCTTTGACAACCTGTCGTGCCGCCAGCCTCAGAGATACTTTTCTTCAAAGCACTCCTGTGGGACGAGAAGGCACCGTCCTATCACGCGGTGTCACGAACGACAACCTTCAGCTGTCGCGCATCGACACGCGCGTGCCTCAGGTTCCCTCCTAGGCCGCAATCTTCATCCGCTGGGGTGGGATCAGAAGTGAGCTCATCGTCAAGATGGCCGCCATGCACAAAGCAGAACTCTTCCCAAGCAAAAACCTATCCCAAGTGCACATTTAGTGAGCAAGAGTAGCTGCTCACGTTCGCTATTTTATGTTTGTTGCATTTAGTACTATTTTTAGCACGAAATGCATTCTTGCATCCATTTTGAACACAGTGCATTTTTGTTCTAAGAAAGTAGCAATAAATGTGGAATTACTCTTCTTGCTTGCTTGACGTTGGCAGGCAGAAAAGGCCGACCCTATTAAGAGTTTCCACCCGCTGGCCCAGCGGGAAACAGCCCACAACATTGACACCGGCCAAGTGCATGGGCAGTGCAAAGGCCCCCATGCACGCTGTCTCCGCAATGTAAACACTAGCGGAAAGAGGGGTCGTAATCCTCAGGGCAGCGCTGCTTGCAGCGCTACCCTGGCGGATTGGGACCGTCAGCACCACCAGGCCGCCGGCCCGCTGGGCGGTAAGGCCACGGTCATAATGTGGCTGCCACACCTCCACATTGGCAGTGGTCTGACTGCTACTGCGGCCCTTGTGGTCTGTACACCACCAGGGTCATAATGAAGGCCTAAATGTATCCACCATACAAAAATAGAATTTCAACTTCAATAAAAACACCTCTAAAGAAAACAAAGACAACTTACACTCTAAATAAACCTAAATAAACATTCCTCAAGTAAATACTAACACTGAAGTGAAACTACATAGATAGCTAAACTTAAGACATATATTTTCCTGAAACAAAAATACAGTTATAATAAAACTGAATTAGACTAACTGGTCATCCGACAAACAACTTCATTGGGAGACTCAGTCTGCGGAAAGATGTGAGCCCTGCAAAAGAGCCACATCTGGTAGAAATGATCACTTCACCATTGAAATCCAACCGGATACGGGTTTGTTTCCACTATTATAGTTTTAGTATTTGTACACTAGGGGGGTTGAGGATCCACTTGGGGGGGCTGGGGTTAGTAGATTAGTAAATTCACACACGCCGGAATCACTCAAAGCACAGTTGAAACTACTGCACATGCCCCATCTAACAATTAGCTATGCCAAAGGGGCAATGACCAAGAGGGCCAAATTCAGGGACCGGAACACATGCATAGTAGGACACCCCAAATACTCTTATGGCGCCACGCGGGAGGAATAATGTAAATCAGTTTACCATAGTGACATGGAATGTGAGGGGACTGGGTACGTCGAGTAAACGGTCCAGAGTACATGCATGCCTCAGGCGTATAAGAGCACACATTGTCATCCTGCAAGAAACACATATAGTAGAGGTGGACCTAAGGGAGCTGCGCGCGAGATGGGGGGGCCAGATTATAGGCACTACATACTCGGCCTTCGCGAGGGGGGTGCTGATCTGGATCGCAGCTGGGGTCCCATTTTCACTGTCAGCGCACAAGATAGACCAAGGAGGAAGGTATGTGATAGTGGAAGGCCGACTGGATGGCAGACAGCTGGCTGTAGTCGGAGTATACGCTCCAAACACTGGGATCGCAGGATTTCTGGGCTCTCTCACACCTACATTATTGACTAACCCTATGGCTCCGGCCCTCTGGGGCGGACACTCTAATAGCTCCCCAATTGCAACGCTGGATAGATCTCACGCTAAAAAGTCCTCAGGGGTAAATAGGAAAACCCCAGGCCCACTGCAGGAATGGGCAGGAGCTCTGAGACTATATGATCTATGGCGCTTGGGGCATCCGCAACAGAGGGAATATTCATTCTACTCAGTCCCACACAAAACCCACACCAGGATAGACATAATATGGGGCACTCAGGAAATGGGAGCATTGCTCGGCGAGTCAGAATACTTAGCGAAAACACTGTCTGATCATGCAACACTGAGAGTAACATTGAACTGGGGCAGGACGCGACAGGCGGTTCCTACTTGGCGCTTACAGGTGGAAGCCCTGCGAGACCAAGCATTTGCAGATACACTGAAATCACTAAGTCAGTTTTGGGAGGCAAATGCCATGACAGCTTTGACGCGAGCTATTGAGTGGGATGCACACAAGGTAGTGATTCGTGGTTTATGCATATCCTCCACGTGGGGAGTAAGACGCACACTACAGACGGAAATTGGCAAGTTAGAAAAGGAGCTTAGGGCAGCGGAGACTGCAGTAGTGAGAGGAGAAATCCCCTACGCAGTCCTAAAAGAAAGGCGCCTAAAATATAACGACGCGGATAGCAAACTCCGCTACCATGATTATAACTACCATTTAATGCGCCTGCAGTCTGAAGGAGACAGGTCGAGTAGAATGCTGGCGTGGTTGTTGCACGAGGATAGACAGCAGTCCCCAATTGGGGCCATCCGAACCGACGCACATGGCATGGTCACCACACAGGCGGAGATAAACGAAGCGTTTAGAGAATACCACTCAAATTTATACACCAAGCGCACCTCATGCACCCCCACGCAACTCAAGTTTTTTCTCGCAGAATCCCACCTACCACAGCTTGCACAGACCGATGAGGAAGCAATAGAAGCCCCCCTGACAATGGTGGAAATAGAATTAGCCCTAGCTCAGATGCCCAGGAATGAAGCGCCTGGCTCAGATGGCCTGCCAGTAGAGTATTACGCTGCATACTCGGCTTGCCTAGGACCCCATCTCCTGAGGGTGTTCGAAGAAGCATGGGTTAATGAATGCCTACCCACATCACAGAGAGAAGCAATGATAGTGGTGCTCCCTAAACAAGGTCGCAATCCCACAGATGTCAAATCCTATAGACCACTGTCACTCCTGAACTTAGATTGCAAAATACTGGGCAAAATACTGGCAAATAGACTAGCCCCTGTTATGCACACTATAATACATGATGATCAAAACGGCTTTATACCAAGGCGCAACACCTTCTTAAATATTCGCAGATTACTGTGCATAATGGGAGACACCCCCCCAGACGCACACAAAGAAATGGTACTCTCGCTGGATATTGAAAAGGCGTTCGATACGCTTGAGTGGGACTATCTGCTCTCTACAATGCACCGAGTAGGGATAGGCCCCAACTTCATACGCTGGGTCCGGACATTGTATTCTGGCCCACAGGCCAGGGTGAAGACGGGTGGGGTGATCGCCGACAGTTTTTCGATTTCTAGAGGCACGAGACAGGGATGCCCGCTATCCCCGCTATTGTTTGCAATAGCAATGGAACCATTAGCGGCGAGAGTGCGCTCCATGGAACAAAGCTGGGGTATAGTCAGGGGAGGGGTTCATCATACAATCTCACTTTATGCAGATGATGCATTAATATATATCCGGAAAGGCCACGTGCTTGTCCAATCAGTAATATCCCTTTTTGCTGAATTTGGCGCCCTGTCGGGCTTGGTGGTGAACTGGGAAAAGTCATGTGCGTTTCCACTTGTCAAGCGGCCACTTGTGAGACAGGGGGCCCCTTCGATGGGGCGCCTGAAATGGTGCTTTGAAACATTCAAGTACCTCGGGGTAAACATATACCATAATATAGAGGATCTCAGAGACGGGAACCTGGGAAGGGCGTTGGCCGCTATAAAAGGCTCGCTGCAGTTCTGGAATAAGCTGCCGCTCTCTCCGCCAGGGAAGGTGGCAATTGCGAACATGCTGATCTTGCCCAGGCTGTTATACTACTTCGCGGCCTTGCCGATCATTGTCCCCAAAAGTTTCTTTGGCAACTTGAACACCGTGCTCCTGCAGCTCATCTGGGGAGGGGGCAGAGCTCGGGTGGCTCTGGCCATGCTGCAGCGGCCGGTAGACATGGGCGGCCTGGGGGCCCCAAACTTTGAATGCTACTATGCAGCCGCACAGTTACTGTGTGTTTAGAATTGGTTCCACAGACCGGCCCAGGCGGAAGCCATGCAGTTAAGGACCTGGCTAAAAGGAACCTCCCTGTTAATGTGGCTGTCGTCTAGGCACTCAAAGGCAGAGAAGGTTGTCCCGCTGCTGACAGTGGCGCAGGCCTGCTGGGTTAAATATGTGCAGGGTGGGAGCTTCAAGCTCCCTTACACCCTATACATACCGCTGGACCACCTACCGGGGTGGACTGGGGCGCGCACGCAGGTACTGGCGGTGTGGACGGAAGCAGGGATGCAGACAGTGGGCGATTGCTTTGAGGACGGTAAGCTGATGTCATTCGAGGCCTTACAGGCCCTATCCGACATAAATCCTGGTCAATTCCTGACATATCACGCCATATGCCACGCAATTAAAAAAGCATGGGAGACAGGCACCAGAGAACCAGAATTTCCCCCTGTTATTCACCATATATTACAATATGACGCCCAATCAAAAGTAATATCAAACCTATACAAAATCCTAAATAAGCCCCCCGAGCCGCATGCAGAGAAAGCCATGGAGAGATGGAACGCCGTTCTCTCTGTCCCGATCGTACTAGCCGAGTGGCCGAATGCTCTGCAACACGTACGTGAGTGTCAAGGAATCCCAGATTCAGGTACACCCAGTTCAACTATACGCATCAAACCTACTTGTCACCTGCTAGGTTAAAACGTATGTTCCCAGACTCCGACCCGGTATGCCCTAGATGTAAAGCGCCGCTAGCACACTTCTATCACATGGTCTGGGAGTGCCCTAACATACAAAAAGCTTGGATGGAGGTGGTACAGTACAAGAGATCTCTGAACTAACGGGGCTGGCACTGGAGGCAGAACCCAAATCATGTTTGCTGGGACTCAGGTCAAGATCTAAATAACAAAGACACTTGCACAAATTTGCAGACCTAGCCTGCTTAATGTACAAAAGATTAATAGCTATGCACTGGAAGGCACCCACAGCACCCATCCAGAAAGCTTGGAGCACCCTAACATTACGCTGGGCTCGAACGGAATACCAGGTATTAAAGAAGCTGGCACGGGAGGGACAACAGCACACAGGGTGTACCGCTTGGGAAACACTGATAACTGAACTCGAGGCAAAAAATGATGATAAACCCCCATGAACCGGGGAATGCACGGACTGAAAACCAGCTTATATCCCTTAGTGCACCTACCACAGGAGCACAACTTAACGTGCAATACATCAGCGTTAATTAGGCCTGTACACTCCCTCACAGGTACACAGTCAGCACACTTACCCACTGGCATAGGCACAATTATAACACACAGGGCTAACACCTAATTCCTGTTAGCATCTATACTTGCAGGACCCATAGAGAGCCCATCACAGGCGACAGGCAATACGGTTCCAGCAGCAAGAGGGCTCACACTATACATACGCGAGATCCCCTAGCAGGCACTGAGCAGGTGCTAAAGTTTTCAGCTAATACAGTATATAAAGATACTGAAGGATAAATAGCGATCCGAGACGTGTTTGTTGTGTGTGGTTTGGGGTTATTAGATGTTTTCTTTTAATTAAGCAGTTAAGTGGAATCCTGTGGACACTAATTGTATTGCATGTAATGTGTTTCGGATATATAAAATCAATAAAATAAATTAAAAAAAAAACAATGTTTAGAAAATGTAAATTTATGTAAATACTTATTTTAAAATGTCCTATAAAGAAATGTAATATATTAAATACTGGAAAGTAAACAAATAATATTGTATGAAAAATAATTTTCAAAATAAAAAAAGCAAAAATACACTTTTAAAATCCAAATATTTTACGTTTTATTATTAACAACAATAGACATGTCAATTTGTATGAAGAAATCAACAAAAATGTACATGCATAAAAATATATTAATACATTTGTTTATTAATATAAACTCTAAACATTTAAAAAAATAAAGCTAGGATTATTTTCAATACAAATTGATAAAATACACGGTATTGTTTTTAAAATGAATGTTAAAAATGTTTTTTACTAAAAAAATATGAATACGCTTAACTCAGAAATAGCCAACTTAACCAAGTATAAAACATTTTTGTACGTTGGATTTAGTATACTCACTCCAAACCTTGCCTCATTAGGTTAACTTTGGGGAAGGTTAGATTTACTATTCCCACCTCAAATTTAACCACATTGGGGAAAGTGTTGGACATCAGGAGTTTAAATGTACTTTTCTCAATCCAAAATGATTTACATTGTGGAAAGTGTTGGAGTTTAGGGAGGTTAGATTTTGCCTCTTGCTCCAAACATTGCCACATTAAAGAAAGTGTTGGGCTTTGTTGTGGTTAGATTTACTATTCCCACTCCAAACCTAAACACAGTGGGGAAAGTGTTGGACTTTTTGGGGAGGGTGGGAAGTAGATTCACCCTTTCCATTCCAAACTTAATCACACTGATGACAGTGATAGACTTTGAAATGGTTTGTTAGATTTAGTATTCCCACTCAAAACCTAGGGCCTCATAGCATGTTTGGTGGTCGGACGTGGGTAGGACGTCGCCACCAAGGTGGTGGCATCCCCTCCCATCCTATTACAATGTTCCCGCCAGGCTGACCAGCGGGAACATTGAATTTCAAGGTTCCTGCTGGGCTGACTGGCGGGAACAGTGCTACACCCTTAAGGGAGCCAAGCCCATTAGCATGGCACAACAGCCCTCTCTGAATGCGCACTGTCTACAAAGCAGACAATGCTCATTCCGATGGTGCTGGGCAGGTGCCCACATGTGGCCCCTGGCACTGGCTTTCCACCAGCCTTTTCATGGCAGTCTGACCGCCTTGGAAAGGCTGGCGGGAAGCTGAGTTGTATCAGAATGGCGGAGATGAGTTTAGCGCCGCAGTGGCTGAGTACAACTCAGACTGCCGTCAGCCCGTTGGGTGCGATATTCTTGGCAGTGACGCAGTCACCTGGTGGCTCTGCCTGCCAGGGTTGCACTGTGGACGTCAGACCTCCTGGATTGTGGTACTCCGACTGTCACTGCGAGTGTGGCGGTCCTTGGACCGCCACACTTGTAATGAGACCCTTAGCTACATTGGGGAAAGATGTTGGACTTTGGCGGGTTATATTCACTGTTCCCACTCCAAAAATGTGGTGTTGTGAATTATATTATTCCCACTCAAAACTTAACCACATTGGCGAAAATGTTGGAGTTGGGAGAAAGTCCAAATTTACTGTTTCCACTCAAAACATGTCAAGTTGATGACATTTGACTATAAGAGTATTTACAAAATTTAATTTCATTTGTAAATAAAACATATACAACTAAATTACCACTAGCAAGCATTTTAATATAATAATAGTGAAAAATATATATAAAATATTTTAAAATATAAAAAAAAGAAACACAAATTAAAAATCTAAAATAAAAACGTGTTTAATCTTTTTTTTTCAAAAACATTACGTTTAGTCCAAAATTTTAAAAGCAATATAAAATCACATATACATGTAAAAGCAACAAAAAAGTATTAATTTCAAGCATTTCAAAATGTAATTAAAACATTCCACAATACAGGTACATTTTAAATAAAATACATCAAATTTAAAATTAAACAAAGTTTTTGAAAATTAACAAAAATAAAAAAAATACAAAAAAATGTTACCAACAAAATAATTACTAGAATGTTAAAAAAATACAAATAATTGTGTAAAAATCATAATAAAAATAAACTAAAGAAGACTTTATACAATAGCATTTAAAAACTTAACTACAACAATCTTGAAACATAATGAAAAGCAATATTCCTACCTGAAATAAAATATCCTTCAATATAAACTGTTCACAATATTACTGCAATGATATTAATTTACTTACTGCTGATAACAGTTTTTCCTTACTTTTAACTTACTTACTGCTGATAATAATTTTGACACAATCTTAAGGTAGATGCCTGTGTTCTGACAGAGAGTTTGGAGAAGGGGCACGGACTGGGGTGAGGACATTAATGGTGATGAGACGAGGAAGCCCATGAGTCAGAGTAATGATGATGACGTGTAAGTCTTTGGGATGTTACTCCTTCATTCATCCACTGTTACAGGTTAAAGTGCAAACATAGTTCATTAAGCAGTAAACTATAGCATAGATCATCCCATTTGTCCAAATATCCAAACAAGTCCTCCCAGGAACCACACACATCAAGGTGATGTTGTGGAACACAACTATTGGAATTAGCCTAAATTATAGAGCTACAAACCTCAACACTTTACCAGAAATGTCATTGTCATGCATCCAGTCAACTGGCCCTGGTCATCTGTCAGAACTAAGGGGCCGATTTATATCTTGGTGATATAGATACACGCTGTTGCAATCGCTATGGATTATTTATACCACGAAGATTATTGTCCACCCGCCAAATTTACATAGTAGCGGAACTTAGGTTTAATCACAGCGGAGACTACTCTCGCCATGATTAAACCCCTCCGACCACCCTGTGGAGTAAGGTTCATCGGAGGCAGACCTCTAATTCTGCCCATATAATTTTGATAGGTGGAATTAGAGGGCAGTTTTTACTGACTGACACCTCCAGGATAACCCTGTCAGTAGGGGGCAGTGAAAACGGCTAAATACTTCACTCGCCACGGGAGATGACTCCCAGGGCAACTAGAGCATTTTCTTTTCTTCAAAAAGTAAAAAGAAAACAGTTTGGTGTGGGGCTCTGTCTTCCTGACCGAGCCTTGAACTAAACTGTAAATAGAATTGAAAAGAACAGCTGTGATGTTGGAAACTAAACTCTTCCACGGACAACTCCTGGTGGGCATAAGACCTAGGGCCCCCACCCACCCTGACAGACCACGTCCGCAACCTAGGGGTCATCATCGACTACAAACTAGGCATGAAGAGGCAGGTCAACACAATCTTCTCCACCTACATCTAAACCCTCCATCTCCTATACAAGATTTTCAAGTGGCTCCTACTGATACTAGATGTATCATCACAAAAGCCCTTGTCACCAGCCACCTGGACTATGGTAACACCCTTTATGCCAAACTCACATCTCTGCTCACCCAAAAACTCCAAATTATGCAGAATGTAGCAGCAAGGCTCATACTCGACTGGACTGGAGCAGCACATCACGCATGGACCTGGGAAACTTGGCAGCTATGCATGTCTGAGTGCATGCTTCTGTCCTTTTGGAGGTTTATATATATCAGGAGATTTCGTCATATTTTCCTACCCTAACAGCCTGCACCGGCTTGCGAATATCTGTGGCCTGCCAGAGGAGCTTAAAATGGATGCCTTTGCCCCAAACATACTATGGCCCGTGGTTACAGGCTTTGGGACGTAGGGCAGCACAGCGTCACATTGCAGGAGGGAACGGGCAGGAGTGCACCCTGTCTCTGGCATATGGCGCGTTCCTGTCCTTTCCCTCTGTACTGGCCCCTTCTGGCAGCCCACCGCCAACCCGTTGCATGCAGGATTGTTTTTGTGCAGGAAGGGGCACCTTTCTGCACAAAATCAATCCCCGGAGGCTTTTTCCTGTTTCTATGGGTGCTGCAGAATGCATAGAAACAGGAAAAAACATATTTCTCCTTGTTACGTGTCATCCAGGGAGGTGCATCTTTTTAGTGCATCACCAGGTTTATAAGTTCTTTTAAATCTGGGGATGCATCAAAATCCATGGATGTTGTGTGGGAGCACCCACGCAACACTCATGGAAATGCCTCCCTGTCACAGAGTAAGGTAACGCAGTGATTTGCGCTGCGTTACGTTACTCGAGAATTATGAAGCCACGCAGGGCCCTGCAAGCTGACTTTACACAGCATCACAATTCTCACTTAAGGTTTGCGTCGCTCTTGCATCAAGTTGCATGGTGCAAGAGCGACACAAACCAGGCCTTAAATATGGCCCTATGGTCACAGAGAGGCACCTTGCATGAGCCTGACTCTGCCCCATCCCTATGGACTTTTCAGAAATAGGGCTGAATTGTGTCTTTTCAACAGCTCTACCGGCCCTTCCAGAGGTGCAACGGACCTATCACTAAGTCTTCCCTAGCAGGGTAGAGATGTGATTAACATGCAGTGACAGGTCCTCAGTCCCATCTGTCAGGAAAGTCCTTGTGACTAGCTTTGTGTGAGCCATCCCACCGTTTTAGCAACATCTGGCATGTGACTGACTGCCTCGGTACCAATGCACTGGTCTTTCAGAGGTGTGCCTGGCATGTGACTCATGCTGCCTCAGCCCCACCGGCCTGTCAGAGCTCCACCTTGCATGTGACTGACATTGCACCAGCCCTAAGGGCTGTCAAGCCTTGTGTCAGGTTCGACTGAGTTTTCAGAGGGAGTGACTTATTGAGGACAGCTCCCAGTCCTCCGGAGGCAGCCTTCCCTCCATCACTATTTGTCTTCTGAGCCCCTTTCCTTGTGCACTTGTCTGGTTAAAAGCCCCAGTGTGGATTTCCTGACAACGTGTTCCCAAGTCAGCAACTGAAAGAAACCACAGCTGCACAAAACAAAGAAAAGATTGGGCTGATCTCACTGCTGCACCGATGAAAGGACCAAGGGCCAGATGTACAAACGTTAGAGTTTCCGATTACCAAATATCGAATTTTTGCGATTCGCTCTTTGTTGATCGCAAGCACAAAGGTACTAAAGTAACACTTTTTGCGATTCCTGGTGGGTCGCAAATAGACCTACCTCATGCATACCATTGTGATTGGCAAAAATCACAGGGATGGTGGCCTGCTGCGGTCAGCAGACCACCACGTCTGTGATTGCTTTTCAATAAGGCAAGATTCTTTTTTTAAATACAGCCTGTTTCCTTATATGAAAAAAGGGATGCATTTCAAAAAGATAAATGAAAAGTTTTCTTCTCATTTTTTAAGAGTAGGCATTGGTTCATTGGACCTCTGCTCGCTCTTCTATGTTTTTACAGACATTCTCAAAGGGGAAGGGGTCCCTTGGGTACCTCTTCCCATTTGCAAAGGGCTTACTACCAACTTGAAGTTGGTGATAAAATGCGAATGTTTTGCGACCACATTTTGCTCACAAAACATTCATACATACCACTTTGATTCGGTATTAGGATAGGATCCCCTAAACACATCTCTTTCTATTACTGAATCACAGACCGAATCGGAAATAGGGCTTGGTACATACCAAAAAGCATTTTTCTGGTGACAAACGTTTGCTACCAAAAAAATCCTTTGTACATCTGGCCCCATGCGTGTTCGTCCAATGGCATGAAGGACCATTACAGTAAGCATTGGCCCTTTAACGTGAGGAATTGCACTTCCAAAAACACTTGATAACCCTGTGCTACCCTTTGTAGATTACACCAGTCTTGTGAGAAGTCGGTGGCACACAAAACAATCTCTGCCAACAATGCATGGTTCTGCCCACCTGCGGTGGACTCAAGCTGCACCCAAGAAGGCTGAAACCGGTCTGGGGTTGCCTATGTTCCCATCTGTGGAGGATCTGGCCTGGCAGCTCAGGCTGGACTGTTCATATAAAGCAGAAGCAAGGCGGATTGGCGTATGGCTGGTTTGTCACAACAGTGGTGCAGTGGATACAAATATGGATTGCAGTACATGCCTGAGCAATTACTAGGCCTGGGCAGAATTTCAATTACACCGAGGTAATCAGTGTCATTTTGGTAAAGTTGGGTTACTCTTTGATGCAGAATTACCGATAATTCTGTTATTACCACTCCTTGCATAATCGGGGGAAAAACTCCCACTGCAAGAATACGTGTAGCAAGCGTGAGTGGTCGCTTGCTACTCATGTTCTGCTGCATTAAACGCTACTTTGTAGCACAAAAATGGATCCTCATGTTCCGTTGGGCCGAAGGTGCATTTTGTGTAATGGAAATAGCACTAAATGCCCAGAGTAAGCTGAGAAAACTTCTTACCCTAAGAGCACCTTTAGCAAGTGTCAGTGGCTACTGCTGTTCACTATTTGTGTTCTGTGGCATTTAGTGCTATTTTTTTGTGCAAAATTTCCCTTTGGGTCCAAAATGCAAGCAAGGAGGCACTTATGCGCTAAGAAATAGCTCTAAAGGCAGAATTACTCTTCTGACGTAATTTTGCCTGATCTCGCAGAATTATTAGGTAATTCTGCGTGGTTATGCTGAATGGATTCATGTGAGTTGCACCCATCCCAAGTACTTACTAGAGGCAAGGATTAATTCAAGCATTTCTTCTATCACAGGGGGTGTTTTAATGTGTTGTAGCAGGGCCAGGAATGATTTGCATATGGTTGGTCTCTGTAAAGAGTGGCACACTGGGTAATAATATGGAATGGACTATAGCCAAGAGTAATTACCGATGGCTGAAATTAATTGAAACATTCCTTCCAGCACAAGCAATGTGTTAAGGGTTTGCGGCAGGATTAAGACAAAATTACACGGGCGGTCTCCATTAAAAGTGGCACAGTAGGTGAAAATATGGACGGGAATGCAGCCCGAGTTATTATCAGCGGCAGAGATTGACTCAAGCATTCATCCCATCACAAGGGTTATTTTAAAGAGGTTGGAGCAGGACCAAGGCAAATTTTCAAAAGGCTGTTCCACATCCAGAGAGGCATAGTGATTTAAAAAACAATGGAATGGAATGTGACTCAAGCAGTTACCAGTGGCTGAGATCCATCCACACACTCCACCTGTCACTTTTTTATTTTTGTAATTAAAATCTGAACATCCACTAAGGAGTAAAGGGTTCCTTGGTGATCCCTTACAGAAGTTTCTCAAATCTCCATGGTAGGTTTGCAAACTCCATCGAAGTACTATCTGTAAAAATGTGGAGATCTCTGCTCAAGAATTTGTGCAATAGGTCATCGTATTCTGAAAACCTAAACACAAAAGTAAGTCATGTTTACCTTAATCTAAATTCAATTTCCCTTAAATTGCAAGCACAGAAGAGCTCTTAAGGATGGTTACTTTGGAATTACGTCACGTGATTTGTTTTATATGTTTTTAGATGTTGTGTGAGCTTGATGGGAGGCTCATCAGGTCCTAAGAGTTTACATCAACTCGAACAGAAATGAGCAGCAGGTCGGCGGAGACAGCGACATTTACTGTAAAAGGTTTCTCTGTAATGAAGTTAACCAGAGTGAAATTGTTGGAGCCTGCTCCAGGCTCAGAGGGGCTCTTTCTTTGCGGACCCCCACACTTAGAGCCCTGATGGCGCTTTAATAGCCTGCGAGCGGGCTGAAGGCTCCATGGTGTAATGACCTGCCCAAGCCTTGAGGAAGTCTTCTAGGTCAGACGTGTCACCCCCGAGCACTTGTTGAAGCCTTCAGCACTAGTGGCAACAGCAGGCCTGAGTAAAATGTAAATTAAACAAAAATAAATAAATTGCTGGCATGGAAGATGCGAACACAGTAGTTATTGGGCATGGTTGGGTCTGACTAGGAGATTGTGCGAGCTCTCGTGGCCAAATATTGTTAACATACATCCCTGAATGTGAATTTTCTTGTAAAATATGTGCCAGTCCTAAGTGTAGTCTTTTAAAAGCAATTTTGTCAGTTTCCACAGCAATCCAAAAATCAAAGTTCAACACAAAATGGCATTGAGACGAATTGTGAACAAATGATGTAGAAGCCCCTGAATCATTAATTCCAGCGTCTGCAACACTGCAGTGGGGTATAACTTCGGGGTATATTGGCCAGGCAATGAATGTCCTTCTTGTACTAAGACAATAGGTTGTATAGTCAAAATAACACATGCAAATTCTTGTTGTGTGTATTTACCTCAACAATCCACCCTCATCCTGGTGACACACTCTCTTGTGTATATTGATGTGAGGCGGTCCCCTGGTTGGCTGCCTACAAGTGACTGCGCACAGCATGTTTACCAGAAGGGCTCTTAGCGGGGTTCAGGGACTGGGTCCGCATTAATGGGCTATTGACACAGGGCAGCTCAGCAAGTCACTTTGATGCCCTACCCTGCCCTGCGTCAAAGGGAAAGGGCAGGAACGCACTGTATCTGTGGCATTCCAGTCCTTTCTCACTGCGCTGCCGCTGTTTTGGCCACCTAGCGGCAACGCGGCAACCCTTGCACCATGGTGCAGGGGGGTCTGTGCTGCATTCAGGATCGTTTTTGTGCAGGAAGAGAGACTTTCCTGCACAAAAACAATCCTGGGAAGATTTTTCCCTATAAGTGCTCCAGAATGCAAGCTCTTGGGATGCGTCAAAATCCATGGGTGTTGCATGGGAACACCCATCGCAACGCTGACTGTACGCTTCCCTTGTGCAGAGTGAGGCAATGCTTAGTGCTGCCTAGCCGTACTCCATATCTATGAGGCTATTCAAAGCCACGCACAGCGGCTCTATGTGGCCTCATAGCAATGAGTTGAAGGTTTACGCCTCCGTTGCATTACAAAAAGTGATGTAACTGTGGCACAAGGAGTTCGTAAATATGCCCCTTAGTGTATTGGCCACTGACAGACATCACAACAAAAGAGTTTATTCTTTTGTGTCCATGGAGGGGGGGGCAGAACTACAACAAGGTGAGGACATGGAGTACAAAGGCACAGAGATAGATTGGGGTATCCTGAGCAGATCCATGGAACACTTTAAGATTTCTCTGATGGAGGATTAAGACCTCAGTCTCATTTACACAAATAGATTTTTTCACCCCTCTCCCTGTGGGAAAGAGGCTTTGGTAAAGTATTCCAAGACTTAAAATCAGTATGTAGGAAGCATAGCATGGTTTTGTACATTACCGGATTGCACTACCGGTCATGAGTGGTCGACAACGACACACCCATAACTTTGTTTGCTTAATGATGACATAGAATTCCACAGTGGGTTTGGATGATGTAAGGAACTTACATCACCTTGGTTGCAACTGCTGACCAAAACATTTTTGTCCTTGCCTCCTGAAAGAAACAGAGCCAGACTGGGAACTTGAAACAGCCCTGGCAAAAATGCTGAATTAATTCCGCATGTGCACACGTATGATTGCGCGTTAGAACTAGGCCACCTCTTTCAAGGTGCTGGCGTGATCGTCTAACATGCACGACCACTCCTACAGGCCAAAACTGACCTCCAAGTGTCAAAACCCGCCTCCTGGGGCTCCACCCTCCTGGCGGATTGCCCACTTGCCCTGCTAGCCAGTCCAGCCATGGACACAAGCCGGGATGAGATCTGGTAGACCTAAAACTAAGGATTTCCATGATTGGCCGGTGGAAGAACACTTCTCTTTCCTGCTGGACCTTCCTCCTGTGAGATGTCTGGTAGCCTAGCAACTAATCTTACGCAAACCAACCAGTAATGGATAATGGAAGATTGCTCCATTTTTCCACCAAAATAATGGAGTGAAATTAAAGTTTTACAAATTGTCATAATTTCCTAAAATCTAATATGCATGTATGCTGTCTATTGTAATTCTGGTACAAAAATTAAGTAAATACCTGAGGATCAGCATTAAAAAAATAATTTCTGTTTTAGAAGTATTAAACTCCTATCCCCCTCGTGCTGTAAAAGACGCAAACATTTGGAAGATTCAATATTTTGTGTATCATGCTCTGAAAATAAAACCATGTCATCGAAATAGAGTTTCATTTCGGATGCCTCCTGAAGAGATGGCCTAGCAGTAGCTTGGTTCTTAATAGGTGGATACGAAATTCATGAAATTACGTGAAATGTTGGGAAAATTCTGTGTAGTTTTGCATAATTAGGTGAAATGCATATCTGTCATTTAGCACTATATTTTACTGAAAAATGTGTCCTCTCTTCCATTTCTAATGCAAGAAGTTACACTTTGCGCCCAAAAAAAAATAACATGAAAAACACAACTGCCACAAACGACAGCTACTTGGTTCTGGGTTCTGTGCATTGCTCCTGTGATCCTGCGCTATAATTGTGCCACAAACAGACTTTAATTATGTCATGTAGCATAATGACAAAATTTGGGGGAATTTTGCATAACTAGCATTACAAGAAATTCTGAAATCATGCAAATTGTGCTGCTTAATTTTATTTTCTCTTAGGTCTAGTCTTAAATGTTATTTCTAGGGGTCCATTAAAGTTGATTGTGGTAGTGGCAGTGTGATAGAAAGAGAAGATTCTCCTTGTGGGCTGGAGTGGAAACCCCATCACTCAAAGGGTAGTGATAAAACAAAAGGTCAAACGCTTTTGTGGCATCAAGAAAAATGATAAAGCCCTGTGTTTTGTTGGAAGAGCAATAATCTATGGGTTCCACTAAAAATGGGATATTAACATCTTTCTGTTGAGATGGGAACAAACCTATCTTCAACATGGGGTGCCAATTTGGATACCAATAAAACAACGCAATTTTAATAATTTAGTAAAGATCTTATGGGCAGAATTTAAAAGGGATATGGGGTGATGTATTTTTATGTCAACTGATTCTTTACCTTTCTCTACAAAAGATTTTTAAAATACGCTCAGGAAAGAAGGAGGGTTATTGCCTCAATTGAGAATTGAATTAAGTAACATCAACAAAGTCTTTGAAACCTATCAATAACATCTGTGCTCATTGAGAAGGGTGTCAACCTCCCCAGCATCCGTACCTTTGCCAACTCTTTTGCTGTTTGAACTATATTTTCCTCTGTGGAGGGGGAGATTAGATCCTGCGCTTCCCTTTCTAGGAAAGCAGGGATCTGTAGTTGATGCAAGAACCCCTTTGTTTGCTCCTCTGAGGTAGTCGCATTATCTTGGTATATTTGGTATACTTTGGACATGAGATTGCAAAAGCCGCTCAAGCTCCATAGGGCTGAATATGAGACTAGTATTGGGAACCCTTTTGGTAGAGGTCAGATTCTTGTTAACTTGGACCTTGGCCTGCCAGGCTAATAGTTTCCCAGCAAATTCTCCCTTGCTATAAATTTGCCTTCCAATCATTTGCAAATTTAAAATCTCTTGCTCCAGGAGAAATATTTTCATTATTTATTTTGTTTCTAATTGGACTTCTTAATCTGAGAATTCAACTTTAATTCTGCCAGAGTATGTATATTGAGCAGCAAGCTTAATGTTTGTTTCTTGGTGAGCCTCATCTGACATGGAGGTGGGTGAGCCAATTCATAAACAGGGAGAGCCAACCCAGGGAAGAACCTCAGGTCTGGCTTAGCTCTAGGAGCCTGTGTACGATCCGATTCAAGGAAATATTTGGTATGTACAACAAACATTGTGTAACAATATGATAAAGTCTTTTCAAAATTTAAAAACTTGTATTTCTTTAAAGTGCTGAAGCATTTCACCTTTTTATATAAGATTATATATGTTTGTGGGAGTATTTATTAAAAGTGGTAGCTTTTAAACTTGAACTAGAAACGTTATTGCCCCCTCCACCCTGATAATGTCATTAGTGAAGTAAGATGCAAGTCAATTATCATGTGCACTGTACAAATGGCTTAGTTCAGTGGTTCCCAACCTGTGGTCTGGTACCCCTGGGGGTCCACGGAGCTTCCTTAGGGGGTCTGCGCCTGCTCAGAACATTAAATAATCTTAACAGATTAGGTCACCAGCTTTAAGTAAAGACTCAGTGGGGGGGTCCCCGGATTCCAATAATGATCCAGTGGGGGTCCCTGGGTTCCAGTAATGATAAAGTGGGGGTCCACAGAAGTCAAAAGGTTGGGAACCACTGTGTTAGTTCTTATTGTGTCTGGAGCAACAATATGGTCTATTAAATCAACCACAAGTTTTTCAAACAGCACACACCCATACCTTTTGTAGAGGGTGCTCTCATAAATAATAATGTGGAAAAATGAGGCTCAGTGAAATAAAATATTTGCTTAGGATTGCACAGTTTAGACAAGCAGGGAAGCTGGGGTTGGCCAAATGTTATCTGGTTTCACACTGTGAAATTCTGCCAAGAGATGGATATGTCTCTCTCTGTTGGTTTACATCAAAGGTCAACGCTTTGTATTTAATTCGTGGTGAAGAAGGTTAAAGCACGGATGGCAGGTAAAAGCCTCATGAAGGCTTGGCACGTTTGTCAAGACATCGGTTTTGAGCCCTGATTGAGCTTTCAGTGGCTCTCCCAACTCTAATCTGAGCCAGACATAATCTAGATTCCCCTCTAAGTGTTGTTTTTTAAACTTTCCAAACCACATCTAGTGGTGCAGGTCTGAGATTTCATAAAACATTTTCATAAGACATCTGCCTTGAGACCTGATTGAGCTTTCAGTGGCCCTCCCAACTCTAATCTGAGCCATACATAATCTAGATTACCCTCTAAGTGTTGTTTTTAAGCTTTCCAAACCACATCTAGTGGTGCAGGTCTGAGATTTCATAAGACATTTTCATAAGACATCTGTCTTGAGACCCGATTGAGCTTTCAGTGGCCCTCCCAACTCTAATCTGAGCCATACATAATCTAGATTCCCTTCGAAGTGTTGTTTTTTAAGCTTTCTAAACCACATCTATTGGTGCATGTTTGAGATTTCATAAGAAAACCCTATCAATGTTTGCTTAACTTTAGTTACATAGGATGTTTCGGTAATGAGGACTTACCTAATTTCCATCACATAGGTGATCTCCTAACAGATGGAAAATTAATTAATGATCAGGAAAGCAATTCACAATGAATTCTACAGAAATATGTTTTATAGAGTTAGAGATTAAAAAATATATACTAGAGGCTGATTGAAACCTGTTGAAAAATAGTTAAACTGCTTAAGAGAAGGGTTTTCACTCTCCAGGGATTCAAAAGAGCTTGTTCTTCCTTCAAAGTTACTGCTCCTGCAAAGCAAGTTTTTTTAGTAGTTATTAGAAATTTAGAGACATGTAAAAAAATAAAATCTCCTCCTATAATAAAAATGCTTGTAAATTATAACAAAGCGGTGATCATACCATATAATGTTTTAGGGCCATCCTCTATTGGGCCATAATAACAAATAATTGTGAAAGGAGGCTGATTTACTTCTATAGCCTTTGCAAGCTACCTGATTGCTTTATATTGGGAGACTTTCAAAATCTGTGCATTTCATTTTCTATCAATCCGAAATGCTGCTCCTCCGTCGGCTGCAGAGATTAAAGAAAACCAGGTGTGGTTGAGTGGTGACCAGTCTTGCTTGTGGTCAGTTTGTTATTAGATCTGTTTTCTGTACTCAAATTATTGATACATTTTTAGTAGCTATCCATAGTAAAATAGCTTTCTGTTGTTCGATTATTAAGACCATTCGCACTTAATGATATATTTAGATCAGCCCTACGTATATTTTTTATTCTCCAATGATTAATCTTGAATGTTCCATCAGGAAACCTATATTTTTCCCATCACCTTGTCCCCACCTCTTTTCCTTTTGAAATAAGCTCCCACCACTTATCCTCAAGCCCCCTTACCTTTGGTGTATTGATTGTCGCATATAGCAAGGGAAATTAGCAACCATCCTCCTTCTTAAAGCCTCTTATGTTTTTCTCCTCCAGTCGCCTCCTACCCGCCTGCCTCTCGCCCCTAGCCCACTAGCCCATCCCTACCTGCCTCTCAAAACTCATGCCATCATAAAGCCTTCTGCAAGACTAGGTTTTATTTTCTGCCATGCATGGGCATCAATGAGTTAATATCACTTGCATAAGTTCCCAACTAGGTTTGGAAGTTTCTTAGGACAAATCGTAATAGATATTAATGGAATGCTAATAAATGTGTTACTAGCTTTGAAGGACCTGGATTTTATGGCAGATGACAGTATTCTCTTCTTGATGTGATAATCACCAAAACTTACTAAGAGCTTGGATAAGTGTTGTGCCTATTTGCTGTGTATGGGACTTTCTGCACTCTACGTATTGTAAGGTCTATACAGTTCCCCCAATCAGTTCTTCTGTCATTTCTGAAATGGAAGAGTTTAGCTGTTTCTTTTGTGGAATCCCTGTGAATCTTAGAGTACAGCTTCTTGAACTGCTCTTTTGATCTTCCTGTTTTGATTTTATTACTTCAAACTCTGTAACTAGATTTACAACTTCAACGTACAGTTATGAGCTGCTTTGCGGTGCCCTGTTAATTTGAACATCCATGCTTTGAACCATTTCCTGAATTACCCAGAGTGATGCAGTGTTCCTGAGGTGCATGGGAAGGTAGATCAGGGCTTTGGCCTCCAGGTGAGAGAAGAAGCGTCCTCCACTGTTGAAACAGCATACCAGGGGGTGTGTTCGAGGGAGAGGGTGGCAGATCATAGGTATCTGATCGGTTGGTGGAAGATCTTTCATTTGTTGATGTATGCTGCTCCTTCATTGTGCAGGGCGTGTACGCATGGGTCAATATCTTGACTTGGCATCTGTTATGGACCGGGAGCCAGTGGAGCTTCTTGAGGTGTGTGGTGATGTGAGTCTATCTGGGGAGTTAAAGCATGAGCCTTGCTGCTGAGTTTTATATTGTCTCTAGTCTCTTCAAGAGGCAAGCTCTGATTTGTACGTAAAGAGTGTTACCGTATTCCAGCCTGCTGGTGATGAGGGCTTGAGTAACGGTCCTTCTGGTGTCAATCGGGCACCAGCTGTGGATCTTGCAGAGCACGTGTAGGGTGTGGAAGCGGGCAGACAAGACTGCATTTACCTGTTTATGCACAGATAACTTGCAGACCTAGATGATGCTAAGATTGTGGGTGTGGTCTGTCAGGGTGGGGGAAGGACTGAGATCAACAGGCCACCAAATGTCGCTCCATGGCGAGGTGTTGTTCCCAAAGATGAGGACTTATGTCTTGTCTGTGTTGAGCTTGAGACAGTTGCCCTCCATTCAGTCTGCGACATTCATCATACATCATTGGAGTAGGTTCTGGTGGTGAATGGGTCTTCTGACTGCGACAACTTGTTTTTGGTTGTTCTGCTAATGATTCTAATTGTCAGAAAATCTTTACTCTAATTTGGAAATTTGAGAGCCAAATCAGTAATTTTGATTTCTTGCATTTAGAAACTTAGTGAAATGGCCATCCCCGTTCTGATTTAAATCAATGATTTTCGAGAAGATCTTTTTTAGCACAGTTACAAGTCATCAATCTTGGTTCACCTATCTAGCAGAAGAGGGTCTATTATCTGAGATTTTGGTGTTCTCTTTAACTGAGAGAACAGATCTCTTACACAATCATTTTGCACTGTTCTTTGAAAGTTCCTGTCACCTAAAGGACACTCTTCCATCTAATTTTGGCTGTAGTATATAATATATCTGATCAGGGATTTGCTTGGCATTATGAGGGTCTGGACGGCCTCTGGTTGAACTGGACAAAGCGTACATGACTCAAGCAGAGTCTGGGATTGCTGTATCATGGCCTTTGCACTTGCATTTTCATTTCTGCCAAGACCTGTTATGTTGAAAGTCTCCTTTGAAAGCCTGTGGTATCCCTTGGGGAAAAAAAACTGGAAAGATTTTATGATGTCCAGGGGAACCTAGTGATTGTTTTTTTCTATTAGGACAAAACAAATAATTGGTATCTCCAGAATGGGGATCTGAAAGAGTCAGACTTGTTTCTTCTTCTTCACCATGAGTGTTTTTGCTGAGATGAGTGGTGAGGATGGTAGACATTTGACAGAATCTTGAGAGAGATTAAAGCTTCACGCGCTCTGCTCTCCCCCACTCTCAGTTTGGTGCACACTCTGAGGCACATTCTGCCAATGTATTTGTTGCAATTGCCCAGTTTGGCATTAGCTTACAAAACCCCAATGTTGTGAGTATAGTCCCTTGTCTCTTGTAAAGGGCGACTCAGTGACTCGTGTCAGAAATCAGGTATATTTATCCTAGCAAATTTGAATCTGATAGTTTGCAAAATGACTAGTACTTTAGAGTTTAATTTGATGTTGTACAGACTTTTGTCAGACTGCTGAACGTCCATTTATTCTCTGCATTAGTTTAGTGGTTTAAATGTCAATTTTTCATAAAGCAAGAATAATTTAAGATCTTGGAACAATCATTCAGAAAATAAATCCAAATGTATGTACCAAAAAGGTTACCCACAGTTATTGATCCAGCCCCGTTCCATCAAATCCTCTGCTTCACACCACTGCTTCACCGATTCGCCCGACACCAGCCATCTAACACCCTGGGTATAAATTTGAGTCTTGTAGTGTATCCAGCAGCTTCCTGAGTGGACACCAGACTTGGAGTTGGGGTCACGAGTCAAGGACCTGAGATGCAGCAGTGTTGTGATAGACCTGGTGCCTTCTCAACAAGTTGTCTGCTGAACTTTTCCAAAGGGTGGCAATGTGGTTCTAATGATAAACTGTACTAAGTTGTGCCTCAACTTAGTGAATTGGAGCATGTTGGTATTGGCCCGTGCTATAGCTCACACCGTCAGAACCTGAATCAAAAGGACCCAACCACCAAGAGGACCACCACCTCAAGTGGGCTGCTGAATGATGCCCACCAATGCCTTCTGTTTATAAGCCTGTACACATTATGGTGGAGAAGGGGCAGCTGGAAACAAGCCACCACGATTCTTAACATCATGTTTGAGAGTGCAGCATGGGTGGCCGATGTAGGCCACTGTAACACGCTAATGTCGGCTGACCTCATGAGTTTACTGTTAGGTGTTTGGTGTTTGCAGTTAAAGCAACCTGGAGGATAGGCAGGCAGCTTGCTTGAATCTCGGTTGGGTGCCAGTGGGGCTAAGAAGTATTTACCACCATGACTAAAAAAAAAACCAGCAACTTCAGCGGCTTTGGTGGCTTCAGTGTTCCCCCACACAATTGGCATCCTGAGGGCCGTGTTGCAGGGAGGTATTACCTAACATTTAGGTAGACAGGAGTATTTACCATCCCAAACTACCACATACATGCATAGCCAAAGTACATGCCTACCTGGATCGTATATTCTATTTTTATATTAATCAAAGTAAGTCTTTACTAAACAATAAATTGGACAAACATATCTCCAAATATTTGCAGAGGAATTAAATGGATTCTTGCTACTGCTTATGAAAAGAGTGTGATCACTCATGATAAATAAAAATAAAACACTGAATAGAACCTGCAACAGACCTACCCTGACAGAGATGCACTGCTTTTTCATCTGAGATACCACCTCTATTCCCTCTCCCATACAACCATTTATCTGAGACCTCACCTCTATTTCCATCCAAAACCAAACATTGTTTGAGACGTCACCTCTGTTCCCCTCTCCCCCGTCTAGGCGTTGTACTGAGATGCTGCCTGTACCCCCTTCTCCATGCAAGCATTGATCTGACGTAACACCTCTCGCCCTCTCTTCATCCATGCATTCTACTGAGATAACACCTCTGTCCCTCCCACACCCAAGCATTCTACTGATACCACCACTGTCCACCCCCTTCCAAGCACTGTTCTGAGATATCACTCCTGTCGCTCCCTCCTTGTCCACCCGCTTCCAAGCACTGCTCTGAGATATCAGGCCTGTCCCTCCCTCATTGTCCACACACTTCCAAGCACTGTTCTGAGATATCACGCCTGTCCCCCCCTCATCCAAGCATTGATGAAATGCCACCTCTGCTCCTCCCCATCTAAGCATTGTTCTCAGCCATCCTCCTCCACCCAGGCATTGTTGAGTTACCACCTGTCTCTTGATTGATCTGAGATACCACCTCTGTCCTCCTTCCTAGCATTGTACATGATTTTTGAACCCACACAGCCTTGCAAAGTGCACACCCTCTCCATCCCACAGTCATATACATCACTCAGTTGACCTTGTAGACAGGCTTGTCATATGTAAAACATACCACAATGCAAGGCTAAATTTGTGTGCCAAGTTGCCTCTGGCTCAATTTAATGGGTAAGAAATGTCCAGCAAGTTTCAGGCATCTAAAGCAAACCATGCATAACTCAGCCAGAACATTGCTACTGTTCTAGATTTACAGAGACTAGTGGCATGGATCTCAAAAGTCCAATTCATGGATTGTTTTGGTGGCTAAGTTAGTTCCACCACAATCTTTATATTCGATTCCTTTGCAAATGGCATCAACAAAAATTCAAGCACTTAGACCATACACGTGAAAAGCCATATGCATGATCTGAAAGTCAAGAGAGACATCACAGAACCAGTCTTTTACACGATTTTACGAATCCTCCACTGATAATACCCCGCGCGGTTCAGCATCTCCCTGGCAGCTGTTCGCTCTACCACTACATACACAGCTCAAGCTGCTCCGCCTGCGTAGGGAGAGATGCAAATCTGAGTACAAGATGCCAATTAGCCTTTGAATTTGACAATCAGCCTGTGCTGATCCCTGTAATTTCATCCATTTTCCTCAATTGAGAGAGATGCTCGTCATGTCGCTCTTAGTGCAATAAGAGGTGCAGGTGTAGCGCTTCGCCCATCAGGCTTCCTGAGTGATTGACGCATTGTTCCCTGACTGACAGAGATGTCTATCTAGCTGAGCGCAGATTTCAGCTTTCGCCTGCAGGTTGCACTCGCATCCCCTTTAACATAAAGTTTTTGTCGTTTACTTCTCGCCTCTATCCCATTTTGGAATATACCTGATCCGCCATGAGTAAGTAACGTACAGTGGATTTGTAGAGCGCTGCTTGTCACCTGTGAAGGTATCTAGGCGCTGAGTACTCTTGTGTTATGTACGCCCCACATGCCACGCCACTCTTCATACGCATTTCTGTACTTCTAAGGGTTCTGTACACTACTGCTTTTTGTCTCACAGACACAGAGCTGACCATTGGAGATAGAGAATGATTTCTTACGGGTATGCATGGAAGCCATCCTTCCATAGGCGATCGTTCCATTGGGGTGGCCTCATGTACCGGTAGGGCGGGTAGTGATAGGCGGGGGCGAGACTTACCTTCAAAGGAGTTGAACTGATCATCCTGTCCCATTTATTAATTTATGTATTTATTTATTTATTTGTTTGTTTGTTTAAGATTCTTGTGTAGCACACACAACCACTAAAATCTTTGGGCACTTTCCAGTAAAAGCCAAGGAAACCAGCCGGAAAATGTCAGAATGATTTCCCTGAAGAGCACACAGAAGTGATGGGTGGAATGCTTGAATGAATCTCAACAGCTAGCAATTACTCAGGCTGCATTCCAGTTGATCGTAGTTTTGCACACCATGCCCCCTCAGTTTGAACCTAGCCATATGCAAATCTGTTTTGACCCTGGTCCCACTGGGAACAGTCCAGCCTGTACTGCCAGGCCAGAACCTCCCAGAACCAGAACACAGGCAGCCCAAGCCTGGTTTTGCCCTGACTGGGGCACGTCAGTCAGGTGTATCTTGTTTCCAGTGGCACAGTGAGCATGAGACCCATGTCTGGGCATACCTGTCCTACTTCGAGCACCACACTAAGTAAACAAAAAAGTAACAATAGAATGAGTTTCACCCACTGCTCACCCTGGGCTTTGTGTTTTGTAACTTCCAGTAGCTTGCTTTCTATGTGCTGGCTTTATTTGTTTTAGGCTGTCCAGCTTGAGTTAGTCCCTCCCATAGCCTGTTCTTCAATGAGTGCTCACTTTCTGTGAACAGGACTTTACATTTTTATCTTATTTTGTCACATTTGCTGTCCCTTCAAAGACAGAGGTCAAATGTGAGGCTCTGTCTTCCCATGGAGCTTTGTGTTTACTTTTCTTTCTCTGACTTCAAAGTGAGAGAATCTTTGTGACAATCTTGCTGGGGTTGTGAAAGGAACCAATTTTTTTTAACATAACCAAATTTAGATGTCTGTAAATAAACTGTGCTAATTTTTTTTAATTCTGAGGTGTGGTTGAAACAAATATTGTAATCCGATCAAAACAAATCAATACACCAGGTGATGCCATTTTCACACTTTGTTGTTTGTGCACCATATAGTTTTATCAGTTAAATAGGATGTATGTGCAAACGTAATGGTCATTTCAAATGAAAATGGCTTGTCTGTAATGGCAGTGCACTACCACACCATGCATATGCCATACTATGCCACTCCACTGTACATCACTCCACTCTACTAAACTTTACTTCATCTTTGCTACTTTATACCCTCCACTGTATGCCACTTTACTCCACTCTACTCCACTCTATTCTACTCCACAACATGCCACTCTACTCTACAACACACCACTCTATGACATACCAATCCACTCTACTCTACGACATGCCACATCACTTCACGCCACTCCACTCTTTGACTTTCCACTCTATGCCACTACACACCACTCTGCAACACAATATTCTCCTCCACAACACACTACTCCACTCTACAACACTTCCCTTCATACTACACCTCCACTCCATGCCCCTCCACTCTATGCCTCCCCATCACCCATACTCCACAACACTCCACTCTAAGACACTGTATGGAACTCCACTCTATGATACTTTACTCAACTTTACGCTGCACCAATCCAATTTACTTCACTGCCTTCTATGGCATTCCATTCTAAGCCACTCCACTGTACTCTCCGATACATTACTCCACTCTCTGACACTCCACCCTATGCCTCTCCACTCTATGCCACTCCACTCTACCTCTTCACTCTACTCTAATCTTCTATACTCCACTGTGTGCCCCCCTCATCTATACAAAACTTTAGTTCACACAATGTCACTCCACTCTACAACACTTTACTCCTCTCTATGCCACTCTATTACACATAATCCTGCTCTACTCCACTCTTCTCTACTATGCCACTCCACACCATTCCACCCTGTGACACTTTAAGCTACTCCACACTGAGACACTCCACTCTGACACTCTACAACACTCTACTCCACTCTGCCACTTCACTCCATAACAGCTCACTCTTTGACAGTCCACTCTATGACACTCCACTCTATGACAATTTACTCCACTCTACAACAGTCTCCTCTACAGCACTCTACTACACTCTGTACAACTCCCTCTGTGCCACTCCATGCCACTTTACTGCACTCTACACAACTCCACTCTAAGACACTCTCCTCCATTCTATTCCACTCCACTCTATAACACTTTACTCCACTTTCTGCCCAGCCACTCCACTCTATTCCACTCCTCTTCACTCTCTGGCACTCCACTCTGTGCCACTTCATTCTACAACACTTTATTGCACTCTATGCCACTCAATGCCACTCCATTCTAGGCATCTCCACTCTACACCACTCCACTCTGCCTCACCACTCCAGTCTTCTCTTTTACTCTCTATGCCCCTCCACTCTACGCACTCTATGCCATTCTATGATACACTGCTCCACTCTATTCCACTACTCTATTGTACGCTACTCCACTCCTCGTCACTCCATGCCACTCCACTCAACTCCACTCTATGTCACTTCACTCTACAACACTTTGCTCCATTCTGAGCCACTCCACTTTACAACACTACTCCACTCTATGACACTCCACCCTACGAGACACCACTCTACCCCACTCCACCCTATGACACTCCAAAACACTCTATGGCAGTCTACTCCACTCTATGACAATTTAGACTACTACGTTCTACTCCACTGAACACTGCTCCCTCTACGCCACTCCATGCCACTTTACGCCACTCTAAGCCACCCCATTCTACTTCAATCTACTCTATGTGACTCTACTCCACTTTATGACACTCTTGTAACTCTACGCCATTCCACTCTGAGACTCTATGCTGCACCACTCTACGATGGTATACTCTCCCCAGGTTACCCCATGACACTCCACTCCACTCTACGCCAATCTACTTTGCAACACTCTACTCCACTCTACGCCACACCACTCTGGAACACTCTACTCCACTCTATGCCCCTTTGCTCCACTCTTCCCCACTTTACTCTACTCCTCAACATGCCACTCTACTCTACGACACACCACTCTACTCTGCTCTATAGCACAACACTTCGCTCTACAACACTCCACTCTACGCCCCCCCACAACACGCTCCTCCATGACACATCCATCCAGGACACACCCCTGCAGTCTACAACACTCTATGGCATGCCACTCATAGAATGGGATTTAGAATTCGGCAGACAGGATATCCGTCACTGCTGTGACGGAGTAATCTTTTGGGATTTCGATTTGAGCGGACGGGATATCCGTCATCGTCGTGATGGAGTAACCCATCCACTGAGTTCTAAATCAGGGCCTTAGTTTCTGCCATCCATGTACATGAATGGATGCAATGCAAGTCACCTGTGCATGATTTGGCAGCATGTCTGTCACCTTCCCAACACCCAGTACTAAGGTGTAATAACCTCTGCTTGATGTGGATTCCAAACGTTTTGAAGACACGCTGAGGAGGAAGCTGCGCACTTTTAACTAGGGCTCCCGGTTTTACTGTTTTTTTTTTTTTTTTTTTTTTACATTTCTATTTGTATTTATCCATATACATTGTTTTGCCAGTTTACTGGTATTTAACCATATTTATTTTATGTTTTGAGAATAAATGGATTGTAAAATGGTATATTTCCATATTTATTTACCTGATAAACATACACTCATACTTTAATGCCTTTTGTGTTTTAGCAATTTCATGAGCCAAAGATAACAAAACACTACTCCAACAGGTATTAAATACAAATATATGTTGATAGACGCCTATTCTTCAGGGAATCTCATCCCGTTTTTAAATTCCCCTGGTGTCCATCTGCTTAGCAGTTGGTCTGAAATTCATGAAGCACAACAGGGAGGGTCACTCACAGAAGCACAATTTTCTGCATTTTTCAACTTTTAGAAATAAACACAGAAAGGAAAAAGATTGTCTTCTGCCTGTATTTCTCTGTAAAAATAAGTAAAAACGGAAAACTGGAAGCCTTACTTTTAAACGAAAACTCAAACCCTGGTTGTTGGATGTAGCCTATTTATTAAGATGTTGCGGTTGTCTCGCTGTTATCAGCTTGGGCGCCAGGACGCTTCTGTTCGAAGCAGCTGCGTACTTGACAAGTTTTGTTTGGTTGACTGAGGACATAGAATAATCTCAGAGTGACCTCTCCATCAGTGAGTTTACCTTCAGTATAGGAACGATCAATGGCGCACTCATGCAAACACACACACACACACCGTGCAGTCCTGGGCACCTCAAAATGATAATCCCACCTCTCGTGAATCAAGCTTTCATGCCCCAGTAGATACCACTTCAAGAAGTGGCTGATGATGCCCTATGACAATCTGCCAAGGAGGACATATGGTACCACAGGGATCATGTCCAGACTTGACTGGAGCAGGCACCTGGGGTTCTTTTACAGACATGCACATGTCCAAAGCAGGACATACACCGAGTCCAGGAGGGAGCGCATGTAATCGAGATCTACGTCATACGGCACAACATGGCTGCTAACTGAGGATGTCCAAGTTAAGGTGATTAGGGACGTACTGGAGGCCAAAATCAACCCTGGCAAAAATGTTCAAACCAGCACAAAAACTGCAAGAGGTCGGGAATAGAATGGAGCCATGAGGGCTTGATAAAGTCATGGCAGGCAATCTTGCTCTAGAACAGGGGTCTTCAAACTGCAGGACGGGCCCACCTAGGGGGGCCCCAAGTGATCCCGGGGGGGGCGCCAGGCTCTGGCCAAAAGAAGCTGAAAGCTTTGTTTTAAGCAGGGAAATAATGAGCGGCAGTAAACCGCTCTGTAATGGGCCATCACTAACATCTTTTGTAATTTAAATCCTAGCTGGGTGTATGCATCAAAAGGAAAGGAGCTCCAATATTCCACAAAAGCCCCACCCTCATTTCTAATCATGCTGTGGATAATTTTACATGTTAGTGGGGCATGTATTTGATTGCATTTTTAAAAATGGTTATTGAACTTACCTGCAATGTTTAAATAAGCCTAAACATGATTATACACTGCCAACTTATAGAATAATTCTGAAAAATTTCTTTTTTTTTTTCCCACGAGGGTTGGGGGGCGCGGCACTAAAAAGTTTGAAGACCACTGCTCTAGAAGTAGCTGTGGGTGAAATTTTAATTACGCCGGTAAAATCTGAGTCATTTTGGTAATTCCATGTTACTCTTGTGATGCAAAATTACAGAATAATACTCCTATTTACAAAACTAAGGGGGTCATTACAACATTGGCGGTAAAAGGCGCTTACCACCGTGCAGAAGACCACCAATACACCGCCGCGGCCGCGGAATCCCGCCACAGCTATTATGACCCACATCTCGGAATCCGCCGAAATTCAGACACCCACACAACACCGCCACACCAAAGGTGAGTGATAAACTGGCGAAAACAAAACCTCCACCTCCACGCCAACAGAAACACGCCCATGCTATTAAGACACACGAATCCACGCGGCGGTCTTTCAACCGCGGTATTCCATTGGCGGTACACACCGCAGCGCTCAAAATACACACACATCTCCAAAACACCGCCACATTGGACAATTCGAAATACACACACCTGACACACATACAAACACCACTCCCACACACCCAACACAATATAAAACACACACCCACATCACCCACAAACCCCTACGACCACAAATTATAGACGAAGGCCAGAGAGACTGCACAGGCAAGACAACACCACCATACAGAGGCACACAACACCATCACCCAACCCACAACCACGCACAAAACACCACACACCACTACACATCACCACACACATCAACACTCACACCGCCCCACACATCACACACACCACCCCATGTCACGCCAAAGACACCCCTGCTTCTCCGAGGAGGAGCTCAGGGTCATGGTGGAGGAAATCCTACGGGTAGAGCCACAGCTTTTTGGCTCACAGGTACAGCACACATCAATAGCCAGGAATATGGAGCTCTGGCAAAGCACCGCTGAACAGGGCAATGACCACCATGGCAAAGCACCGCTGAACAGTCCAGAACCGCCATGGCAAAGCACCGTTGAACAGGGCAACGACCGCCATGGCAAAGCACCGCTGAACAGGGCAAAGAGCGCCATGGCAAAGCACCGCTGAACAGGGCAAAGACCGCCATGGCAAAGCACCGCTGAACAGGGCAAAGACCGCCATGGCAAAGCACCGCTGAACAGGGCAACGACCGCCATGGCAAAGCACTGCTGAACAGGGCAAAGACCGCCATGGCAAAGCACCGCTGAACAGGGCAATGAGCGCCATGGCAAAGCACCGCTGAACAGGGCAAAGACCGCCATGGCAAAGCACCGCTGAACAGGGCAAAGACCGCCATGGCAAAGCACCGCTGAACAGTCCTAAACCGCCATGGCAAAGCACCGCTGAACAGTCCTGAACCGCCATGGCAAAGCACCGCTGAACAGGGCAATGAGCGCCATGGCAAAGCACCGCTGAACAGGGCAAAGACCGCCATGGCAAAGCACCGCTGAACAGGGCAAAGACCGCCATGGCAAAGCACCGCTGAACAGGGCAACCACCGCCATGGCAAAGCACCGCTGAACAGGGCAAAGACCGCCATGGCAAAGCACCGCTGAACAGGGCAATGAGCGCCATGGCAAAGCACCGCTGAACAGGGCAAAGAGCGCCATGGCAAAGCACCGCTGAACAGGGCAAAGACCGCCATGACAAAGCACCGCTGAACAGGGCAATGAGCGCCATGGCAAAGCACCGCTGAACAGGGCAAAGACCGCCATGGCAAAGCACTGCTGAACAGGGCAAAGACCGCCATGCAAAGCACCGCTGAACAGGGCAACGACCGCCATGGCAAAGCACCGCTGAACAGGGCAAAGACCGCCATGGTGAAGACCGCTGAACAGGGCAAGCACCGGGTAGGAATGAATAGACCGCCACATCAGGCATCGTTATCCCATGTGCAGCTGGGACAGTGACAGGACAGGTACTTTCACGGGGAGACTCATCCAGTCGGGGCACCAGTCTCCCTCCAGAACCAGTGGAGACCTGCATCCACTCTGTCTGTCCTGCACAGGATGAAGCACTCTGGGCACCAGTCTCCCTCCAGAACCAGTGGAGACCTGCATCTACTTGAGAGACTGTGGCTTTGCACTCCCCAGGATGGCACAGTGGGCAAGCCACCCACTGTAGAGACTTGAGAGACTGTGGCTTTGCACTCCCCAGGATGGAACGATTATATGATGGAACACCGAATTAAAAACAACTACTAACCTTAACAACGAGGTCGGAACACTGACCTCGTCCTTACTACTAATGATTTTACCACGAATGCCTTAACAACAATATTTCGTTGTAAAGGCATTCCTGATAAAATCATTAGCAGTAGGCACCATTCACCCTACATCCCTCACCCCACCCCCCCAACCCCACCCCAAAACCTAAAACCCCTTGACCCCCCACCCACTCCCCAAAACCAAAAACGCCCCACCCCCCGAACCCCACTCTAAAACCTAAAACCCCCTGACCCCCCACCCACTCCCCAAAACCAAAAACGCCCCACCCCCCCAACCCCACCCCAAAACCTAAAACCCCCTGACCCCCCACCCACTCCCCAAAACCAAAATTGCCCCACCCCCCAACGCCACCCCAAAACCTAAAACCCCCTGACCCCCCACCCACTCCCCAAAACCAAAAACGCCCCACCCCCCCAACCCCACCCCAAAACCTAAAACCCCCTGACCCCCCACCCCCTCCCCAAAACCAAAAACGCCCCACCCCAAAACCTAAAACCCCCTTACCCCCCACCCCCTCCCCAAAACCAAAAACGCCCCACTCCCCCAACCCCACCCCAAAACCTAAACCCCCCTAACCCCCCACCCCCTCCCCAAAACCAAAAACGCCCCACCCCCCAACCCCACCCCAAAACCTAAAACCCCCTAACCCCCCACCCCCTCCCCAAAACCAAAAACGCCCCACCCCCCAACCCCACCCCAAAACCTAAAACCCCCTAACCCCCCACCCCCTCCCCAAAACCAAAAACGCCCCACCCCCCCAACCCCACCCCAAAACCTAAACCCACCACTTACCTTCGCCAACTCCCTTCTTTGTACCTTAACCACGCATGCTCGTTGTTCAGAACATACGTAGTTAAGGCACAAAAATACGAAGTCGTGGTTAAAAAAAGCATTGTTACGCTTTCGTTAACCACGACTTTCGTAATAAAAAAGTCGTAAAAAAGGATGTTTCCCGGATGGAACAGTGGGCAATCCACCCACTGTAGAGACTTGAGAGACTGTGGCTTTGCACTCCCCAGGATACATCAATGGGCATGGAGCCCCATCGTGGATCTGGCTATGCTGTCATCCGGCTGAGGTGCCCCCCCTTCCATTCCCCCTGAGGTGCCTGTAGTATTTCTATCTGATGCCCCGGCATGTTCTCTCCGATTGTGGTCAGGTATCCTGTGTGGGCCTCGCCCATGCATTTTTGGACTGTTGGTGCACGGACATTGTTATGTACATATCTGCACTACTTCTCGTAATGTATATATTTATGACTGATTTTCATATATATCTCTGTATATTTTTGTATGACATGTATTATGCCACATTACAATGTGTGACCGAATTTCGCTTTGTCTTTTCATTCTTCCGGGGGGGTTGTGGGTTGTTACTGTGATTTTTGTGAATGCATTGGTGTGTATGTTGTATTATGCGAGGTTGGGGGTGTTTGGTGGGTGTCCCCCTAACTTTTGCCTCCCCCTCCCCCATGTCGTAGGTGCAGTACTCACCATTGTCTTCGGCGCCTACGTAGATGTTGGTCGTAGAGGAGCAGAAACACAAGGGCAGGGAGTATTTGAAGTTCCGGGTCCATGGAGTCCTCGTTCCTCGTGGGATGTGTTCAGGTGAGCGTTTTCCCATTGCAAAAGCTGTTTCCGCCGTGTTTTTATCCACGGTGAATCCGCCCCGGAAAAGGTGGCGGATTGGCGGGTTGTAATACTATGGGCGGTACATTGGGTTCCGCACGTCTGTTGGTGGTGACCGCTGCGCTGCTTGTCTGTACCGCCATGGTGGGCGGTGTGTTAAAGTGGCTGTCTTTTTTGGCGGTTTCCGCCAGGGTCATAATTCCATTTTTATATCCGCCGCACTGTTTGCGGTATTACCGCAGCTTTAACACCGTCCGCCAGTGTTGTAATGACCCCCTAAGTGTAATTTTGTCAAAAACCTATCGCAGGAGCACAAAAAAACAAACTTAATGCGCGCGAGTGTCTGCTGGCCGCTGCTGGACGTATTGTGCTGCATTTAGTGATATTTTCTTTGCACAAAAAGGCATCCTTCTGTTCTTTTGAGATGTGAGGGTACATTATGCACTAAGAAAATAGCGCTTAATGCCAGGCTACGCTTATCGCATGATTCAGCATAATCTTGTGTAATTTTCTTGAAAGTCCACCTAACCCCACTGCCACAAGTTAGGTGAGATATGCCCGCCCCATCTGAATGCAGCCCGTCAGTCTACGGCCTACCGTGGAAAAGCCAGAGTGGCAGAATGGCCAGGCTGGCCCTCAGAGTGACCATGGACATCCCCTGTGGTGGACATCTCTACCACTACTGATGCCTTCGGTGGTCAGACAGTTGTTAGTGCAACAATGACCTGGAACACCTGCCAAGCACAGAAGGTGTCACTAGCCTGGGGATTCAACACTCCCACACAGTCAGGTATAGACTCCTCGAGCTGTTGCAGAAGTACATGGAGTACTTTGAAGGGATGGGTAGAATTGTATGCCTTTTTCTTCTTTTTTAAAAAAAATCACAAAATTTAACAGAAGTATACAAAATTGCCTAAAATGTGGGCCGCCAGCATCTGGGATATCAGGGAGAGCAAGTGACGTAACAGCCTGAGCTACCGATTTTGGAGCTGGGGAACCAGGTTTGAGTCTCGGTGTCTGCTCAACATCCACATCGCTCAACCTCCTTGTGCCTATAATTCAGCGCCCTGAGACCCTCACGGGTGATTTGCTATGCTTTGGAAAGCCTGGATTTATTTATTACTGCATGTTTTTTTTACACATAGCTTGCGCACTGAAGTCCTACAACCTGCCCTACAGGACACTGTCGCGAGCAGAAAATAGCTGTCACCCCTAGAATTCCCTCAGTAGTCCACAAGACTATTTCTGCTGTAACCCGTTTCGACTGAGCAAAAGTTACTTAAAAATCTAAAACAGTAGAAGAATTCAAAATTTCTCGAATGTGCAAAACCTAATATTGTGAATTGGCTAAGCCTGTGTGTCATGGGCCCGGGTGCAAGTAATGAAATGGGTCCCCTGACTGCTGTTTAAACTGTACAATTCAGTAATGATCGGGGTGCAGTGGGCCCCTTATGTCTGCACTGCACCTAATGCACCAATAGAAGCTACGCTCAGAGTGTAGCTTCAGAGGGGTGCAACAACCCCCATAAATATATCTTTTGGTAAGTATTTGGGTACTGGAGCTCTCAGTCGGGTATAGGGAGGTGTGTGTCGGGTTTCACCAGGAATTTTAACACACACAGACAAAAATAACACACACACTCTCTCCCAGAGAGTCTTCAAAACTGTTGGTTATTTTCCAAAATATTATGTTTTCTCTCACTTAGTACCCCTGTCAATTTGTGTTCCTCTCCCTTTCCACTGCCCTTGAAGCCCCTCTCATGCGCCCTGTTTGTCATATAATGTATTTTAAGATTATGTGCCAGGTCCCCACCCCAGTCTTGCTGACAAAGCCAGGCCCCTGGCTACGCTCCGGCAGAATTCAAGAAGGGTTGATCTCTCAACAGTTTGCAGAGAAGCTTCCAGGCGGGTCTTAACACCTCTGGATGGTGCTGCAACGAGGTCAAAGGGCACACATTTGTTGGTAATGGAGTGTGTGTGGGCGGGGAGCCGGGCAGCTGGCTAGACAGGAGACTCGAGCCCCTTTGTTGCAGCAAAGTAACGCTGACGTGCGCACGTAGCCTCTGCAATGAGAGTTTAATTGCAGCTTGTTGGTGCAGTTATCTGTGTACAGTGGGATAATGGTGTTAAAAATGCACATTCTGGCCTATTTGTCTGCCTGCGCGCGCTGCCTTTATTGCCTTGTGAGTCCATTCATGTGTGTGGATGAAACCCTTGTCGATTGCCTCTTAGGTCTGAATGGCTCTGAGCCTCGCAGTAATTACTAGATGTCTAATGAAAACGCTAAACATGCATTACCCCCTCCAAGTGAGCAGAGAGTGCCCATTAAAGTGAGAGGCAGGGACGCCTGGTGAGGATCTGATGTTGCCCGCTTTGGCCTTCTAAGAAAAATATCAGCTTACTGAATGGTTGCCTTTCTGAATAAGCATTGGCAAGTTCAATGGGTCTCGCCTTTGTGACCTATCGGCTTTGTCACTGGTTTTTAGCCAGCCTGTACAGCATTCACGCAAGCACCCTCCTATAAAATGACACAGGCGATTATTTTTCTTTTTAGTTAGTGATCCGATGGTGCAGGGGGGAAGACTCACACAAGGGAGGTGGCTCGAAAACACAAGCACTCTAAGGGAGTGCTTCACACAAAAGAAAAAGTAGTGCTTGAAAAGCAATAGTGGATGCAACTAGTGGCAGCCAATCAAAGAGACTGTAAAGAAGAAATGCTCCAGGGATGGACAAACACAAGATTGACAGGCTAGGACACAAATGAGAAGCAGGCAAATGAAAGTGACAAGGAGACCAAACAATGGTACATAATGGGCCGGCTCCAAGCCTCTGTATGTTCTTGGTAACCCTCAATATGCTTCAGAACAGACAGAGTCTGTGCTGCCTACTAGGCTTCACCTAACAAGGCTGCAGATTGATGCTGAATGTCCCATTGGCCCTCCGTTGAGATCTCAACCGAGAGCACCGGCAGAGAATGTACGGACACAAATTCTCAAGGGAAAACCCTCAATTTCCAGGCTCAAAAATTCCAAACAAGGGCTCAGACTACCAGCATTATTACATGCAGTGATAACTCAATCTAACTTTGGGTGACCAATATAGTCTCTCAGAGATATTGTCAAATGTTGGATGTATTTATTCCTCCTTAGCTATGTTTACAATATAAGGAGCTGCCATTTTGCTAATGTTTCAATGCTGCAAATGTCCAATCATCCTACAGGCAGTGCTGGGAAACTTCTTCAACACTCTCTGGTTCTGCCTCTTAAAAGTCCCAGAAGTCTCCAGGCAAGGTCTGCTGGTGGTCCCTGGCTGGGCAGAGGGGGACAAATGTAATTAAAGCCACTTACCAAAGACCTGCCCTGATCCAGACACAGGCACTGGAGTAGACCCCAGGGTACAACGGAGTCTTCTTCTCCTGGGCTTGAAAACAAGGCTGAGCACCGGCACGCAGAAGCACATGTCAGCGCATACGAGGCCTATTCAACAACATATGCTAGGATTCATGGGGTACCCCAAGGCCCACTCGGGAATACACACATGGCGGTACATGGGGTACACTAAAGCCCATTGGGGAACACACATGGGGGGCCTGGTGTACACCAAGGCCCACTCAGAAACATGTATGTGGGTCCATGGGGTACACTAAGGCCCACTCCAGAACACAAACATTTCTGGAACATACATAAGATTCACGGGGTAACCCAAGGCCCACTCAGGGACACACGTGGGAGTCCCTGAGGTACAACAAGACCCATTGAGGAACACACATGGGAATTCATGTGGTACACAAAGGCCCACTAAGGAACACGTACAGGAGTACAGGGGGTACACCAAGGCTCATTCAGGAGCACACACGGGCATACATGGGGTACACCAAGACAATGTTCAAGAACACACATTGGATCGTGTCTGACATCAGCACTTACCTCTCACGCTGGATCTCCTTCGTGTCTGACATCAGCACTCACCTCTCATTTCTGCCTCTTCCTCAGCTCTGACCACAGTACTTACCTCTCACTGCTGCTCTCCTTGGGTTCTGATGTTGTACTTACCTCTCACGCTGGATCTCCTTCAGGTCTGACGTCAGTACTTACCTCTCACTGCTAACTCTTCCAGTCTGACGTCAGTACTTACCACTCACTGATCACTCTTCAAGTCTGACGTCAGTACTCACCTCGCACTGCTGGTATTTTAACAGCTCTGACATCAGAACTTACCTCTCACTGCTGCCTCTTCTTCAGGTCTGACATCAGAACTTACCTGAAAAACTTCCGCCCCATCTCTCTCCTGCCTTTCCCAGCCAAGGTAATAGAGAAGACCGTCAACAAACAGCTGACCACCTTCCTGGAAAACAACAACCTGCTCGACCCTTCACAAACCGGATTCCGAACCAACCACAGCACGGAAACCGCCCTCTTCTCAGTCACAGACGACATCAGAACCCTGATGGACAACGGTGAAACAGTCGCCCTCATCCTCCTCGACCTCTCGGCGGCCTTCGACACCGTCTGTCACAGCACCCTAATAACCCGCCTCTGCTCCACCGGGATCCAAGGCCAGGCCCTGGACTGGATCGCCTCCTTCCTCTCAAACCGCTCCCAAAGAGTTTACCTCCCACTGTTTCGCTCAGACCCCACCGAGATCATCTGTGGCGTACCTCAAGGCTCATCGCTCAGCCCGACACTCTTCAATGTCTACATGAGCCCCCTCGCCAACATCGTACGCAAGCACGACATCATCATCATCTCCTACGCCGACGACACCCAACTTATACTCTCCCTCACCAAGGACCTCGCCAGCGCCAAGACCAACCTACAAGAGGGTATGAAGGACGTCGCAGATTGGATGAGGCTCAGCCGCCTAAAGCTGAACTCTGACAAAACGGAAGTCCTCATCCTCGGCAACACCCCGTCCGCCTGGGACGACCCCTGGTGGCCCACGGCCCTCGGCACCGCACCGACCCCCGCAGACCACGCCCGCAACCTCGGCTTCATCTTGGATCCCCTTATCACCATGACCAAGCAAGTCAACGCCGTGTCCTCCGCCTGCTTCCTCACCCTCCGCATGCTCCGCAAGATCTTCCGCTGGATCCCCGCCGACACTAGAAAAACCGTGACCCTCGCCCTCGTCACGAGCTGCCTGGACTACGGCAACACCCTCTACGCTGGGACCACCACCAAACTCCAAAATCGCCTGCAACGCATTCAAAACGCCTCGGCCCGCCTCATCCTCGACGTACCCCGCAACAGCCACATCTCCGCACACCTGAGACACCTGCATTGGCTCCCAGTCAGCAAAAGGATCACCTTTCGACTTCTCACCCATGCACACAAAGCCCTCCACAACATGGGACCGGAATACCTCAACCGACGCCTCAGCTTCTACGTCCCCACCCGCCTCCTCCGTTCCTCTGGCCTCGCGCTCGCTGCCGTCCCTCGCATCCGCCGCTCCACGGCGGGTGGGAGGTCTTTCTCCTTCCTGGCAGCCAAGACCTGGAACTCCCTCCCCACCAGCCTCAGGACCACCCAGGACCACTCCGCATTCCAGAGACTCCTAAAAACCTGGCTTTTCGAGCAGCAGTAACCCCCCCCCCCTTTCCCCTAGCGCCTTGAGACCCGCACGGGTGAGTAGCGCACTTTATAAATGTTAATGATTTGATTTGATTTGATTTACCTGTCACTCTGGATCTCCTTCGGGTCTGACCTCAGTACTTACCTCTCATGCTGGATCTCCTGTGGGTCTGACCTCAGTACTTACCTCTCATGCTGGACTGGATCTCCTACAGCTCTGACATCAGTACTTATTACTCACTGCTCACTCTTCCAGTCTGACATCAGTACTTACCACTCACTGCTCACTCTTCGAGTCTGACGTCAGTACTTACCTCTCACTGCCAGCTCTTGAACAGCTCTGACATCAGAACTTACCTCTCACGCTGGATCTTCTTCGGGTCTGACCTCAGTACTCACCTCTCACGCTGGAACTCCTTCAGGTCTAACCTCAGTACTTACCTCTCACGCTGGATCTCCTTCGGGTCTGACCTCAGTACTTACCTCTCATGCTGGATCTACTTCGGGTCTGACCTCAGTACAAACCTCTCACACGCTGCATCTCTTCCGGGTCTGACATAATTATTAACCTCTCACGCTGGATCTCCTTCGGGTCTGACATCAGTACTTACCTCTCACGCTGGATCTCCTTCGTGTCTGACATCAGTTCTTACCTCTCACGCTGGATCTCCTTCGGGTCTGACTTCAGTACTTACCTCTCACGCTGGATCTCCTTCGGGTCTGACATCAGTACTTACCTCTCACGCTGGATCTCCTTCGGGTCTGACATCAGTACTCACCTCTCACTGCCAGCCCTCCTTGGGTTCTGACGTCAGTGCTGTACCAGACGGATGTCTCTGGCCTCTAGCTCAGCATAGGCCTTGTCTGTACTCAGACTGCAGGTGTTAGCTGGGTACACACTTCTCACTGTGGACATCAAGTGAATAGAACAGATGATATTGGGAAACAGACACAAACGACACAGTTGTTGTGAGTACTCACAGATGCAGTGTATGAACTTTGTGGAGCAGGATCTCATTAGCGTTTGTTACTTAAGTCATCTTCGTCTTTGAAGCGTTATTAACACCGGAAGAAGGTTCACTTGCTTCTTCTTTCCCAAAGAAGCAGTAACTCCTGTTGTCACCAAAAGCACTGATGAATCCATAATGAGGCTGTCTGACTGTTATTAGTCAGTCTGCGTCTGATGTAATGGCCAGAGCTGCCGACTATGGAGCTGAGGAACCAGATTCAAGTCTCGGCGTCGGCTTAACATCCTGTGATTCTGGGCAAATCACTTAGGGCCATATGTACAAAAGCTTTTACCCATAGACACAGAATGGGTCAAATCCTTTCGTACATCTGGCCCTTAGGGTCTGATTTAGAAATTAGCGGATGGGTTACTCAGTCACAACGGTGATGGATACCCCACCCACCAAAATCTAAATCTCATAAGAAATAATGGGTTTTAGATTTCTGTGAACTCGGCATCCGAGTAACCTGTCCGCCAAAATGTAATTCAGGCCCTTAATGTCCCCATGCGTACTAAAAAATGAATGTGTCCTTGTGTAATGTTACTGGTGCTCATGTAAAGCGCTCCAATTCCTTTGCGTCTTGTTTGCGATATATAAAACTGCCCAAAAAATAGTAGTAAATTAAAAAAGACAAACACTTTGTTCAGTCACTTCCTGAAACGTGCACTGATTTTGCTGTAAACCCCCCCCCCCCGTGAATCACAGGGCACGGTCATTCATTACAAAATCAACATATCTGTACCACTGGCAGAGCCTGTGTCTAATGTCCGTCAGGAGGAGAAGATACTTTATCAGTAACAGGGTCTGCCTGTGAGTGTCTGCATCAGCCCTAAGGACACAAGTGTATTCTCAAGTGTAGAACAGGCCTCATAAAAAGCCGTCTCTCAAGTGGGTGCTTGTGTGTGCAGGAGAGGTGAGTATTGTGCCCCGATCTCTGGGCTGACCTAAAATGCTATTTAGTGAATAAATATGTAAAACTCTGCGAATCCAGGAGCAAAAAACAAAAACTCTCATAAACAAGCATTGGCAAAGCCAAAAGCTCTCAACGCTTTGACCTATTGACTTTGTCAATGATGTTTGGCGATGCAGCCCAGCATCAGCAAAAATACAAAAGAAGAAAAAACAAAGCTGCGATGATGCAGCCTCTGTTGCTGATTGTGTCATTCTTTCCATTCTACAGAATGAATGACGCGGATGCTATTTTCATTGTTTGTATTTACTGACGTTTGATGGCGGATGCCAGTTAAAATAGTAAATAAAAAACATAGATGGGAAGAGAGCAAAAGAGGTATTTTTTTGTCGCAGGGTGCCCGGCAGCAAGTAGCAACTGCCGGGCCTTCCAAAAATGGGAAAAACATGTAAATGTTCAGGAGAGCTAGAGGAGCAATGGAGGGACAGATGGAGGAAGCAAAGGAGAGGGGGGGATATGAAATAAAGCCAGGTTGGGGAGGGGTGGGTAAGCAGCACACAAGGGGAAGAATAACATGGAGCACAGAGGGCTGAGGTGAGAAGAACACAGAAAAGAAAGGGCAGCGCATGAGGGACAGAGCAACATGTCGCGCGGGGGATGGGGAGATGTACACAATTGAGGGAGAGCAGCACACGAGAAAAGGAGCAACATAGAGTGCGGGTAGATGGCGGGTATAGGAAGCTGGCCTGGTGTGTGGTGGGTACCTATGGTACTTACACTCTATACCAGGTCCAGGTATCCCCTATTAGTGAGCTGTAGGCAGTGTCTTGAAGCCAGGCGATCTGGAGGTAGCTGTGGGTGAGCAGCCAAGGCTTATTTAGGAGACATGCAAAGCTCATGCAAAACCACTGTAGTTACACAGCACATACACACATGAAAGAAAACACTCAGTTGTAGAAAAATAAAGGTACTTTATTTTTGGTCAGCCAATACCACAAAATACTAGCAGGGCAACCCTCAAATAGGAGGTAAGTAATAAACTAATTATATACACTAGTAAACAGTAATAGGCATAGAAAAGGTTAGAAAACGGTGCAGTTGCAAATAAACAACAGTGACCCTAGGGGAAGTCCAAACCATATACAAAAAAATGGAATGCAAACACAGGACCCCCACCTAGCTGTGTGGAATGTGTACAGGGGAGATGGGAGGACTAGGGACCCACAATGGTAAGTAACACAGTACCCCCCAGCAACCAAGAATGTAGGAGTAAATCGCTGGAATTTCCTCAAACCATCCAAAAGGAAGGAAAAGAAGACACACAGACAAGACTGCAAGTGACCAGCAATGGATTCCTGGAGAGGAAGACCTGTGGAGAAAGGTGACCCAGTCCAAAGGTCACAGTGGAGTCCAGGAGGAGTAGGAGATACTACCCCCCCAGCTGCAGTTGCCAGAGTTGGTCGACAGTGATAAGAAGAAGGTCAGCACTGCAGCTCTGGAGCCAGAGAAGGGTTCCTGAGGGATGCAGACAATGTCCCATGCTGGAAGGAGAATTGCAGTAGGGTGTCAGTGAAGGAATTTCACCAACAAGCCTTGCCAAAGGCAAATGTCACGTTTGACAAAAAGTGGAACTGCCGGGGACCAGAAAGGCTCAGAACGACTCAACCCAGGAGGGGTAGTCAGAGGGGATTTTCAGCGACACAAAGAGCCCACAGAAGCAACAGCAGCACCCACAGGAGTTCCACAGGATGGGGACACAGGAGTCACAGAGGAGCCCACGCAGCATGACTGAAGAAGGGTCCCACATCACAGGAGAACCAGGCAGAGGGCTGGGCATCGTGAGAAGGAGTGCCGGGGGCTGGAACTACACACATACTGAAGATCCCTTGGAGGAGATGCAAACAAGCCTTGGCAGCTGCAAGCGACGCTATGCAAGGGGTACTGTCCTTTGTGGGAATGCTTACCTCCACCAAAGTTGGAAAGCTGGCAGAGAGGACCAAGAGGACTACTGTGGACCACCACCTGTGATGTGGGATCCACACAGCTCAGGATGAGAGGAGATCCATGCAGCGGTTGTTGTTGCGGTAGATGCCTGCGGATGCAGGGGAGTGACTCCTTCATTCCAAGGGAGATTCCTTCTTCCTTCTCTTGAAGGCTGAAGACTTGCCATCCTCAGAGGATGCACAGCCGGGGAAATGTTGCTGAAGCTGGAAGGAGCCTCGGACACAATGTTGCAGGAAGAGTCTTCTTCGTGGATGCAGATTGCCGGTTTCTGGAGGGTCCAGTCACGGGTCCAGTGGCTAGAAGTCAAAGTAAGGTTGCAGAGGAGTCCTGCTGGAATCTTGCAAGCCGAATCTGAGGACCCACCCAAGGGAGAGACCCTAAATAGCCCTGAGAGGCGGATTGGTCACCTAGCCAGCTTAGCACCTATCAGGATGAGGCTCTGATGTCACCTGCCTGACATGGCCACTCAGATGCTCCCAGAGTTTCCTGCCAACCTTGAATTTAAAATGGCAGAACCCAGGGACCCTCTGGAGGATCTCTGGGCACCAGCCCTGGGGTGGTGATGGACAGGGGAGTGGTCACTCCCCTTTCCATTGTCCAGTTTCATACCAGAGCAGGGACTGGGGGTCCCTAAACTGGTGTGGACTGGTTTATCCAGGGAGGGCACCAAATGTGCCCTTAAAAGCATACCAGTGGCTTGGGGAGGCTACCCCTCCCAAGCCACGTAACACCTATTTCCTAAGGGAGAGGGTGTTACCTCCCTCTCCCAAATGAACTCTTTTGTTCTGCCTTCCGGAGCTTGGTCAGATCAAGCAGCAGGAGGGCAGAAAGCTGTCTGAGGGGTGGCAGCAGCTTGGGCTGCCTGGAAAACTCTAGAAGACTGGTGGTAACAATGCTGGTGGTCCTCTAAGGACCCCCCCAGAGTGCATGGAATCATACTTCCAATACTTGCAACAGTATTGGGGTATGAATCTGACATGTTTGATACCAAACATGTCCAGGTTGGGAGTTTCCATTATGTAGCTGGACATAGGTAGTGAGTGACCTATGTCCAGTACACGCATAAAATTGTGTCCTGCAATCACAAAGTCCAGGAAAATGGAGCTGGAGTTTGTGGGTGCACCTCTGCTAGTGCAGGGGTGCCCTCACACACAGGTACCTGCACTCTGCCCTCTGGGCTGAGAGGGCCTGTCAGAGGGGTGTCTTGCAGTGACCTGGCGCAGTGGCCTTTAGTGAAAACGGGTGCGGGCACCCGTTTCACGCAGGCTGCCATGGCAGGCCTGCAGAACACTTTGCATGGGTTCCCTATGGATGGCATAATTTATGCTGCAGCCCATACGGATCCCCTGGTATTTCAATGCCCTGGTTACCTGGGTACCATATACTGGGGAGTTACCTGGGGGACCAGTATGCCAAAAGTGGGGCGAAAAAGTACAGTTACCAAGTTTTAAGGGAGAGAGCACAACCACTGGGGTCCTGGATAGCAGTATCCCAGTGGACACAGTCAAACACACTGAAACAGGCAGAAAATGGGGGTGACCTTGCCAAGAAAGAGGGTACTTTCTTACAGCAGGGAAGGAGCAGGGAGAGAGAGAGCAGCACACAAGAGTAAACAGAGCACAGGGGGAGTCTGTTTGGGGGAAGGGAAGAAGCCCACAACTATTAGAGCAAGAAAACATATGTACTCTCATGCAGTGCTGAAAGAAAAATAAAAAAAATTGCTCCCTGAGTATGAGATGTGGAAGGATACCAAAGAATGTCAAAGAGGCTATGTTCCAGGGGAGGAACAAGCACATGACGGACAAGGCAAGCAAACAAATAAGAGGCAAGCAAATGAGAGTGACAATAGAGCCACCAACTTCTAAGTGAAAGGCGGGCTGTAAGACCCACAGTAAGTTGTGGGTAAAGGTACAACAGGTCTTTCACAACCAGCCAGTTTAAGCTGTCTACTAGGCGGTTCTTGACAAAAGCTTTGTGGACCAGAAACCCAGTGTTAAGATGGAAAAATCTAGATTTCTGTTTAGTGATTTTATGAAGTGAAGGAAATACCATGGTTTCTAGTGCTATATTTGGTCAAGTCTTGGTAATGGATAGAAAGAAAAGTAAACATAATTCAAGAATGTGATAGCATATGGGTTGTGGATTCACATAGGAACACAAAAGGATTATGGACAGAGTGCTGGCCACTTAGGATGACTTTAGCAACACGAAAGGATGATGGACAGAGTGCTGAAACTTTTCAAACACTCACTCCCAGTCACAGATCTGGGTTTAATCCATCATTCTTTTGCTCACTATGCCACCCCAGTTTGGACCCAGCCATATGCAAATCAGTCTTGACCCTCCTCTCCCTGGGAACAGCCCAGCCCAAACTAACAGGTCAGGCCTGCCCTGGGCTAGAAACAAGCATCCTGGGACTGGTTCCAGGGTATCACCCCTCATCTGACAGGCTAGCTTGAATCCAGTGGCACAGTGAGCAAGGGAGCCACGTCTCAGTGTACACTGGTCACTTATGGTAACTTTAGCAACACAAAAGGATGATGGTTGGAGTGCTGATTTACATAATCCTGGGTCCAAACTGGGGTGGAATGGTGTGTAAAAGAATAATGGATTAAACCGTAATCTGTGACTACGGGTGAGTGTTTGAAACACTTCAGTACTCCATCTGTCATCCTTTAGTGTTGCTCAAGTCACCCTAAGTGGCCAAGGTATGCCCAGACGTGGGTCCCTTGCTCACTGTGCCAGCGGGTTCAAGCTAGCCTGGCTGTTGAGGGGTGATACCCCGAAACCGGTCCCAGGATGCTTGTTTCTGGTTCAGGGAGGACCTGGCCTAGCAGTTGGGCTGGACTGTACCCATGGGGAACTGGGTCAAGACTGATTTACATTTGACTGGGTCCAAACTGGGGTGGTATGGTGAGCAAACAAATTATGGATTAAACCCAGATCTGTTACTGGAGGGGTGAGTGTTATGGCACTCCGTCGTTCATAATTTTGTTCTGCTATTGTAGCTTCACATACTCTGGGGTACACACAGTTTCTTTCTTAGGTTTGGGTTTGTCAGAGACTGTTAGGCTGAGTTTCCAGCCAGGCCCAGCTCTCCATGTGCTTTTACCCCCATTTTTTATGTGCCTTCTCTTTGCTTTTCCCTCATTTTCACTGTATTCTCCTTGCTTTATCCCCCTTTTTTGAGTGCCTTCTTGCTTTTCCCTCACTTTCACTGCTTTCTCCTTGCTTTTTCTCATGTTTTTCGTGCAACCTTCCCACGCAACTCCGGACCATCACCTCAATTCTGAGGGGCCTTCAAGAACTGGGTGCTTGAATGAGCCTCCGGGACCTGCAAGCGCCCGAATGCGCTTCACAAATCCTGATTTATTGATTGATTGATTGATTGAGGCCCATGGGCAGGGCGGAATTTAGGGCTGGTGAGCCCATGGCCTTCCGCAGCTTGGGTCATGCATGCTAAGATTTCAAACCTTCAGCATTCCGAGTTTTAAATCTTGGCAGTGCCACGGGGTCGCTGCAGAGGTGCCTAGCCTCCAAAGACATGCCAAGGCTACGGCTGGTCTCAGTTTTACAGGACCCACAATTATTGACACTTTGATAGAACTTGGGTTTACTGCAAGTGTGAGGCAGACCATGGCTTCCGAGGTAGGTAAAGGGTCACAGCTTACGAATGATGGGCAGGATGTCTGTGGAATACGTTCGTGGGATGGCAGGGATATCACACGCTCCATGGGGGGGGGGCTGAGACATGTTGTAATGAGAGTGTGTCAGTCCTGTTGCTGCACACCCCATGAGTGCTTGATAAAGGAGTTTAAAGGCAACAGATCTTCGTCTTTAGAAGTGTGCAATTTCTGTTGCTGCATACCCCTTCAAGGCTTGATAAAAGGCTGAGACCCCAGGCACCAGTCCTTCGTCTTTAGAAGTGTGCCATCCATGTAGCTACACACTCCATGAAGGTTTGATGAAAGGCTGAGACTCCAGGCACCAGTCCTTCGTCTTTAGAAGTGTGCCTTCCTGTTGGTACACACTCCATGAAGGTTTGATAAAAGGCTGAGACTCCATGCACCAGTCCTTCGTCTTTGGAAGTGTGCCATCCTGTAGCTGCACACCCCATCGAGGCTTGATAAAAGGCTGAGACTCGAGGTACAGATCTTCGCCTTTGAAAGTTTGCCATTCCTTTTGGTACACACTCCATGAATGTTTGATAAAAGACTTTAAAGGCAGAGGGTCTTCGTCTTTGGAAGTGTGCCATTCCTGTTTCTGCACACCCTATCGAGGGCTGATAAAAGGCTGAGACTCCAGGCACCAGTCCTTCGTCTTTAGAAGTGTGCCTTCCTGTTGGTACACACTCCACGAAGGTTTGATAAAAGGCTGAGACTCCAGGCACCAGTCCTTCGTCTTTGGAAGTGTGCCATCCTGTTGGTACACACTCCATGAAGGTTTGATAAAAGGCTGAGACTCCAGGCACCAGTCCTTCGTCTTTGGAAGTGTGCCATCCTGTTGGTACACACTCCATGAAGGTTTGATAAAAGGCTGAGACTCCAGGCACCAGTCCTTCGTCTTTGGAAGTGTGCCATCCTGTAGCTGCACACCCCATCGAGGCTTGATAAAAGGCTGAGACTCGAGGTACAGATCTTCGCCTTTGCATTAGCTCAGTATGAATGAGTATGAAAGCACATTTCATTTGGCATTACATTCATTTACATATGAATTTCAATGAGCTCATTAGGGAGGAGTGTGTTATTTTCCTAGTAAATGGACCCCTTTCATTACTCTAAACATGCCATCTTTTCACTTGGCTTCAGTAACAGTTTGCCATTGGCAAATTGCTGTAAAGTGCCTTGAAATAAGAGTTGCCAGCGCTAATAGCTCAATTTTATTTTTTTGTGTTTCAAGAAATGGCAATAAATTGTAAATAAAAATAGTCATGCATTTATTTTTTGCTTCCCAAATAAGCTATTATGGCAATTACAGGTAAACATACAATGCGTTGCAGTCTCTCGGATGCTGCCACAAGATGTATTAACGCACGTTTCCTGGAAGCTGGTAAATTAATTCTCAGAAACAGGAGTTTCGATTAAACCGCATGGTAAACACTAAATTAACGAGCTGTACGTTCCAGCTCAGGAAATGTTGCTTACAAACGAGAAGCTATTTCCGAATTAAATAATGACAACTTTACTCTTGAACACGTGTGGGCTGGATTTCCCCTCAGTGTGCACAAGTATTTGCATTGTTTCCAGTAATTTATTAACTAGTCCTGAAGTTAATCAATAGTTGTGGAAGTTAAACTGTGTACAGAAATTACATTTAGGGTGGTTTACAGGTTTCAAAGCCTCATACTATGTTAAATGTTCAAATACAATAATTTAGGACCATCCCAAAAACAAGATCAAATGCAGCTGGAAATCTTAGTTGAAAAGAAAGTCCGGCTGCTTGCACAATCCCTAGTAGTTAATGAGCTGCATTGCCCGCTGCTGAGGGCGTTGATGGGTGTTCATTGTCCGGTCGCCCCTCCCACACTCAAATGGAGGTTGGCTATTGAACAGCCATTATTTCCCGTCAGTAAATGGAGGTAAGGCTTTTTACCAGAGTAGGTTTTCTTGTGATGACATTTGCAGGGAGCATTGTCCAGGCTGCTCAGACTGGACTGTTCTTATTGGAGCAAAAAAGACTAATTTGCATATGACTGCTTCCTGTCAAAGGTAGCATGCTGGGCAGGAACAATGGACTAGGAAGCATGCAAAGACATGACCAGTGGCTGAGATTAATTCAAGCATCACACCTGTCCTCTTTTGTCTACCTCAGTGTGGCACCCTAAGTCCAACGGTGTGCTCAGAAATCAATTAGTTTTTCTAAAGCGCGGCTACTCACCATTGAGGGTCTCACGGCGCTGGGGCGGGGGCGTTCTTTACCCATTGCACCTTGCAAATCAGGTCCATCGTTTTTTGCCCAGGATCACAAGAAACTCTAGCCTGGTTAAATAGCTTTATCTCCATTTACTGCCAGATAATTATGGCTATTCGGTCTCCTACCTTCTGGCAGGTGTGGGTGGGGCATACAAAGAACCAACACCCAATGCTCACAGCGCTATATGACTTAAGCTGTATGACCCTGATCAGGCCTAACTAAGCCAAAACTGGACCCTAGTTGTGTCCCTTCAGGAGCGGATCTGACCTGGCAGTTCAAGCTGGACTGTTGCTACTGAAGCAGGATTGAGGCTGAGTTTTGGACAAGGGGCAAAGCCACCAGGTCACAGGCACGGAAGACAGGTGTGGGCCGGATCAGACCGGTTAGAGGCAGGGGCCAACAGTGGCCACTTTTTGTATTTTCCTATCCCCCACGGTGAGCAACCATTGGTTGCTCACATCGGTGGCGGGGTCGCCCGGGCGATCGTCAGGGGGCAGGGCATGTTAAGTTCCAGGCCAAGGTCGCCAGGTTACACACCGCTGCCTGGGCCCCCAGCCCCTGACGATCGCTGCCGCTGCCCACCTGTTTTTATCTCTCGAGTAAATATAGGTAAATGTTAACAGATAAATGAATTATATGAATAATAATGATAATACTTTCCTGTGGGTATATTGTTTTGTTATATTTTGCTGCTTAATTTGCTAAAACACGACAGGCATCAAAGTATGAGTGCATGACATCACTTAAGTAAATGTGGAAATGTACGATTTTATGACTCCATTTATTCTCAAAACACAAAATAAATATGGATAAATATGAGTAAGATAGCCAAAAAATAAATATGGATAAATATAGACAGAAATGTTTAAAAAAAATACCAAAAAGCTGGGAGCCTGAATTGTAATTAATTCAAGCATTCCCCCCATCGCTTATGGTCTTCCTGTGTGAACCCCGCCATCAGTTGGTTTCTATTTTGCAGTGGTCCCTCTGCAGTGTCTTTTACTGAATCAGGCGCTGTGGTTGGTACCATTTTCCTCTTTTAGAGGGGGATATTTTTGTCCACTGTCTGTGTGATGCTGATGAAGAAAGTTTTGAAAGGGAGCCGGAGTTTGGAATTTGAGGCAGAGTTTTGATAAATTGTGTAGGTATAAAGTTAGAGGAGGGATTTTTGGGGGGAGCAGCAGGGGGTGGGAGTTCATTTTGGGAGTTGGCCTATATTTCCTGTTGGAGCAGGGTGTCCAGATAGTGTTTTTGCTACGGTATGGTGCCTTTGGCATAGCTGTGAGGTACAGGCCGTTGTGTGGGTCTAGATTTTCTTTGGATGAGAGGCTGCAGCTTTAGTACAGCCAGAAGTTGGCTCCTCAGGCTAAAAGTAGAAGTGGGGAAGAGCTCAGGGAGCTGGGCAGAGAAGTGTCCATAGAAGGCTTCGGACAAGGTTGGGTGCGGTAACATGTCCGAAACTTTGTGTTGGTGTGGGCGCAGAGACTGAGGTGTGTTTCCAATGATTTCATGGTCCTGTAATGTGGAAAGGGGATTCTGGGTGTGCAAAGTTCTTTTGTGTACGGTGGTCAGCACTCCTAAACTCTGTCAGTGTGGATTAGGCTTAGTTTTAGGGTGCTGTCACTTCCCAGGGGTCCCAGGCCCAGCTCTCCCTGTGTTGCTGCATTGATCTTGCTCCTGTCTGCTCCTTGCTTTTTCCCCAGTTTTTTGAGTGCTTTCTGTTTTCTCTTGTTCTCACTGCTTTCACGTTGCTTATCCCCCAGATTTGTGTGACTTCTCATTGCTTTTCCTTTGTTTTCACAGCTTTCTCCTTGCATTTCCCCTACCGCTCCCGCATAATGCCTGTTATTTCGTGCTTCCTGCCTAGCCCCGCCCACAACCTCCCATCACCCATCCCTCCTTCCAGGAGCTACTTAAGGGGGGTGCAGCGCGACCCCATTGAGCAGGTCCCATGCCCAGCTCTCCCCGTACTGCTGCATTGCCTTTGCTCCTGTGTTCTACTTGCATTTTCAGCGCCTTGAGACCCTCATGGGTGATTTGTTGTGCTTTATAAATCCTTGATAGGTTGACTTCTCTGTCTACATCTCAGTGAGAAGGAAAATGTCAAGGTCATAGCCAGTGATGAGGTCATGCAGGTGATGTGGGTGTTTGATGATGGAGCCGGCATTTATATCTCAACACTGCAATGATTGTTCAAAGTTGGGGGAAGTTTGGCTATTGTCAGGATTAAATAAGGCTTTGTTGGCTGGACTTATCAAGACCTGTTGCAGAGCACAGCGAGGCCTCGTTTGCTGCAGCGAGTGCAGTTCTTGGGGGTGGTCCTGGACTGGAGACACGGTTACTCAAGGGAGTGTTAGCTACGGTGGAGTGGCTGTGGTGGGGTCTTGTGTGTAAGGCCCTAAAAGTCGTGGGCCCCTTGCATCGGCAGTGTGGAGTTCCCTGTTACCTCAGCCTATGACTGGTACCCGTGTAATATTGAGGGGGGTCCCTCTTGCAGGTTTGGGCTGGAGCTGCAATCGAGGCATCCTGTGGTCCATATTTCTTTGTGTCCTGCCAACTTATGTTGTATTTGTGGGTAGAAGGGGCGCACATTAAATTGTGGGTTTTTTGTGGTCATGTGATAGAGAGGTGACCACCTTTGTCCAGGACATGATGACCGTCTCCCTGCAGCCTAGTGGAGCATCACTGAAGGCAAGGCCTTTAAAGTCCCTGTTCAGAGAGCACCTTCACAACTCCACACCCACAATCCTGCAGGTGAAATACTGCCCCCGAAGCAGCCCTGCTCCTGCCTGAGACTGCTGCAGGGACAGCCCTCATCGAGCAGTCCCAGGCCCCGAAACTCATCTCAGGATTGAACTTTTTCCAAGTTAAGCCACAATGTATTCTAACTCTAAAGGTCATTTTCTCAAGGGGTCAGGCGAGCACTGCTTTTTAAGGCGATTAAACAGGCAATTAATCACTTCTCAGTGTTATCTTGCCTGCTCTTATTTTCACCTCCTACTCTCCAATAATTACCCAATAATACGTTTTTAGCATTTTATATCTATCTCTTTCTGCACCTTGAGCTTTTTATCTCTGACTAGTTCGGAGGGGGGGGGGGGTTGATTCTTCTCCACCTCAGCCCCCCTCCCTCATCCCCAGCGCCTCACAGGTTAATCCTTCAAGTCACTCAACCACCCGAGAGGAGACTCGAGCAAACCCGAGAGGTGTCAGGCTGTCAGTGCCTTTGGTTATCTGGACTTTAGTGTCGTGGAGGGTCTGTTAAAGCACACAAAGCCGGCACATACTCAGACACACACTCGCACCACACACACACATATGCACACACACATGACCACACAAAAATATCCACTCCCACACTACACATTCACTCACACAGTGCACAAACACTCACACATATGCACAACACACATGCACACACACACAAAATCACATACACACACAACACATGCAACACAGTCCAAACACACACGTGCAAGCACACACACACACATGCTCACACACACACACACACACACTTACCATGGCTATGCTCACAAAAACACACACAGACACAACACATACTCATTCGCAGCACACAAACACACACAACACACATATACACAACATACACACACCCGCACCACACACACACACACATGCACAGTCACACACAAAAACACACACTCTCACACAACACATACACACACAGTGCACAAACACGCACACATATGCACAACACACATGCACACACACACACGCACAATAACACACACACACAACACATGCAACACAGTCCAAACATACAGGTGCAAGCACACACACACATGCTCACACACACTCACCCTGGGCATGCTCACAAAAAACACACACACAACACATACTCATTTGCAACACACACAAGACACATATACACAACATACACACACCTGCACCACACATATATGCAACACACACTCACACACAAAAACACACACTCTCACACAACACATACACACATACAGTGCACAAACACGCACACATATGCACAACACACATGCACACACACAACATATGCAACACAGTCCAAACACACAGGTGCAAGCACACACACACATGCTCACACACACTCACCGTGGGCATGCTCACAAAAAACACACACACAACACATGCTCATTCGCAACACACAAACACACACAACACACATATACACAACAAACACACACCCGCACTGCACGCACACACACACAAAAACACAAACTCTCACACAACACATACTCTCACACACAGTGCACAAACACGCATGTGTATGCAAAATACACATGCACACAATCACATACACACACAACACAAACAACACATTCACAATCACACACGTGCCAGTACACACACACATCCCATGCATACACTCACCCACAGCATGTTCACACAAACACTCAACACACAGTCATTCACAACACACACAACACACACAGAACAAACACTCATTCACACACACACAAGCACACACACTGAGAGCGCTACAAGATCTTCCACTAGTAAACCTGCTGTCTCTCAGCAAAGGCAAGCTGTCTCTCAGCTGTGATAAGCACAAACACATGCTCACACACACACACCTTCATCCACAACATGCTCACACAAAACACACACACGCATTCACAACACACACACAACACACACTCATTCACACACACACAAGCACATACATTGACAACAATACAAGATCTTCCATCAGTAATGCCTGCTGTCTCTCACCAGACATCAGAAACTGTGACAAGCACACACACACATGCTCACACAAAAGACAGACAACACACACTCATTCACAACACACACAACACACACAGAACACACTCATTCACAACACACACTCATTCACACACACACACACATGCACACACACACCCTCATTTTATTCACACACACACATACACACTGACAGCGCCACCAGCTTCCATCAGTTATGCCCTCTCTCTCACTGAACACCAGAAACTGTGACAACTCTACAGGTTCACCCTCCTGTACTGACACTCTCTCCTGCGCCTGTGTGACATGACTGCAGGTTCATCCACCTGTACTGACACACTCTCTCCTGCGCCTGTGTGACACGGCTACAGGTTCATCCACCTGTACTGACACTCTCTCCTGCGCCTGTGTGACATGACTGCAGGTTCATCCCTCTGTACTGACACACTCTCTCCTGCGCCTGTGTGACATGGCTACAGGTTCATCCACCTGTACTGACACTCTCTCCTGCGCCTGTGTGACATGGCTACAGGTTCATCCCTCTGTACTGACACACTCTCTCCTGCGCCTGTGTGACATGGCTACAGGTTCATCCACCTGTACTGACACACTCTCTCCTGCGCCTGTGTGACATGGCTACAGGTTCATCCCTCTGTACTGACACTCTCTCCTGCGCCTGTGTGACACGGCTGCAGGTTCATCCCTCTGTACTGACACACTCTCTCCTGCGCCTGTGTGACACGGCTACAGGTTCATCCACTTGTACTGACACTCTCTCCTGCGCCTGTGTGACATGACTACAGGTTCATCCACCTGTACTGACACTCTCTCCTGCGCCTGTGTGACATGGCTACAGGTTCATCCACCTGTACTGACACTCTCTCCTGCGCCTGTGTGACATGGCTACAGGTTCATCCCTCTGTACTGACACACTCTCTCCTGCGCCTGTGTGACACGGCTACAGGTTCATCCACCTGTACTGACATACTCTCTCCTGCGCCTGTGTGACACGGCTACAGGTTCATCCACCTGTACTGACACACTCTCTCCTGCGCCTGTGTGACACGACTGCAGGTTCATCCACCTGTACTGACACACTCTCTCCTGCGCCTGTGTGACACGGCTACAGGTTCATCCCTCTGTACTGACACTCTCTCCTGCGCCTGTGTGACACGGCTACAGGTTCATCCCTCTGTACTGACACACTCTCTCCTGCGCCTGTGTGACACGGCTACAGGTTCATCCACTTGTACTGACACTCTCTCCTGCGACTGTGTGACATGACTACAGGTTCATCCCTCTGTACTGACACACTCTCTCCTGCGCCTGTGTGACATGGCTACAGGTTCACCCCTGTCCTCTCCTGCGCCTGTGTGACATGACTGCAGGTTCATCCACCTGTACTGACACACTCTCTCCTGCGCCTGTGTGACATGGCTACAGGTTCATCCACCTGTACTGACACACTCTCTCCTGCGCCTGTGTGACATGACTACAGGTTCATCCCTCTGTACTGACACTCTCTCCTGCGCCTGTGTGACACGACTGCAGGTTCATCCACCTGTACTGACACTCTCTCTCCTGCGCCTGTGTGACACGGCTACAGGTTCATCCCTCTGTACTGACACACTCTCTCCTACGCCTGTGTGACACGGCTACAGGTTCATCCCTCTGTACTGACACACTCTCTCCTGCGCCTGTGTGACACGGCTACAGGTTCATCCCTCTGTACTGACACACTCTCCTGCGCCTGTGTGACACGGCTACAGGTTCATCCACCTGTACTGACACACTCTCTCCTGCGCCTGTGTGACACGACTACAGGTTCATCCCTCTGTACTGACACTCTCTCCTGCGCCTGTGTGACACGACTACAGGTTCATCCACCTGTACTGACACACTCTCTCCTGCGCCTGTGTGACACGACTGCAGGTTCATCCACCTGTACTGACACACTCTCTCCTGCGCCTGTGTGACACGGCTACAGGTTCATCCCTCTGTACTGACACACTCTCTCCTGCGCCTGTGTGACACGGCTACAGGTTCATCCCTCTGTACTAACACACTCTCTCCTGCGCCTGTGTGACACGGCTACAGGTTCATCCCTCTGTACTGACACACTCTCTCCTGCGCCTGTGTGACACGACTGCAGGTTCACCCCTGTCCTCTCCTGTGCATGTGTGACACGACTGCAGGTTCACCCCTGTCCTCTCCTGCGCCTGTGTGACATGGCTACAGGTTCACCCACCTGTACTGACACACTCTCTCCTGCGCCTGTGTGACATGGCTACAGGTTCATCCACCTGTACTGACACACTCTCTCCTGCGCCTGTGTGACATGGCTACAGGTTCACCCCTGTCCTCTCCTGCGCCTGTGTGACATGACTGCAGGTTCATCCCTCTGTACTGACACACTCTCTCCTGCGCCTGTGTGACATGGCTACAGGTTCATCCACCTGTACTGACACACTCTCTCCTGCGCCTGTGTGACATGGCTGTGGGTTCTACCATCTGTGTTGACACACTCTGTCCTACGCCAGACTCTGTGACAAGACCACAGGTTCACCCCTGTCCTCTCCTGCGTCTGTGTGACAAGACCACAGGTTCACCCCTGTCCTCTCCTGCGCATGTGTGACATGGCTGTGGGTTCATCCATCTGCACTGATATACTCTCTTCCACGCCAACTCAATTTTCGAAATTTCTTTTGGGAAAGAAAGATAATGTTTTGGCATTCAAATGCCAGTTTTTGTTTTTAGTAAATGCCTGGTCTCTAAACATCAACCTCTCATTCATGTCAGGTACCACCACTCATCTGTACGAACGCTGCGCATGGATGCATTCAGCTGCGGATGTCCAGGGTTTACGAACACGTGCCATGGATGCTCACCGGAATGCCAAGGATGCCCATAATATGCCAATAATGCTCACCATTATATCTGGGATATCGCTGTGCCATGGCAGGACACCATAACAGCCAGGATGCCAACAATACATCTGTTGTGGCCATTACAATGCCAAGGGGAAACACATTATCTGAGGGATGGCTAAAATTAGGTCACTCATGCTGAAAATATGTTGCTAATGGCTGTCAGAATGGAACACCTCTGAGAATACCCAAAATATGTCAAGGATGACAATTATTATGCCAGGACCATAATTATGCTAGGAACTGACACAGTTGTTTTAGAGGTGAACCAAGGATGATGGGGCGCAACATGTACTTTTTGTTGTCCTGGACAACAAGTATTGCTTCCAGGGAGCAGCACTGTTCATTTGGGAGAAATACTGTGCCAAAGACCCACGCAGAGATACACACGCAGAAATGTGGACTCATGCAGGCACACATAAAGGTGCATCCACAGTGATGTTCAGAAGGGGATCTCAGCTCTGCGTCTATCTCCTGCTCTCCTCGGCTGATCATGCAGTCCACTCAGACACTTTGGACCCGATTCACAAAGGTAAACTCAGACCAAAAGTTTAATTTATAACTTTTGGTATTTACAAAGGTTAGTTATGAGTGGTGTCTTTACGTCTGCACTTGGGGTGGAATCTCCCTGAGTGCGGGGATTCTGCACACCCGGAGTGGAATCTTCACTCTCAGGTGGAATCTTTGCACTCGGGCCAGACCTCCGCCCAGAGTGTGGTGATTCACACCAAGTGTGGACGTAAAGATACTACTCATAACTTACCTTTGTGAATACCAAGACTCCTTAGCGTAGACTTTTGGTTTACGTTTACCTTTGTGAATCAGGCCCTGACTCTCTCAGACCTGCCAGCCCACACTTAGGTGCCACCGCTCTGACTCCACCAGTGGCTACCTCTTTCATGCTTCTTTCCTGGCCCATTATTCACACGTATAGGGCATTATTACGACCTTGACGGAGGGGTTTCCTCCATCACAAATGTGACGGATATCCCATCCGCCGTATTACAATGTCCATTGAATAAAATGGGATTGTAATACGGCGGATGCAATATTCGCCACATTTGTGGATGGAGGAAAACCCCAACGTCAAGGTCGTAATAAGGCACATAGTGTAAGTGATAGCATAGGCCCTACTACATGTTTGCTTAGCCACCACTCTGAGGGTCTTGAGATGAGCAGTGCTGTGTTTTTTCATTTGCAAGAACTCTCTGAATGACGTTCTGGGCTGAGCATCACTTTGGAGAGCTACGTTAAAGGTATTTAGGCGCTGCCAGTAGATCTCCAACTACTCATTGGAGACCCATGCACTACAGGTTCTTCCATCAGTACTGTTTAATCTCTCTTCTACACCAGTCTCCTTTATAACACTACAGGTTCTTCCATCAGCATTGAAACGCTCTCTTCCAAACGTCTCCTTAATAAAACTACAGGCTCTTCTGTCAGTACCGAAACCCTCTCTTCCACACCAGTCTCCGCTATAGCACTATAGGTTCTTCCGTCAGTACCGAAACCCTCTATTCTACACCAGTCTCCTTTATAACTCTAAGGGTTCTTCCGTCAGTACCGAAACCCTCTCTTCTACACCAGTCTCAGCTATTGCATTAAAGGTTCTTTCATCAGTACCAAAACCCTCTCTTCTACACCAGTATCCTTTATAACACTACGGGTTCCTCCGCCAGTACCGAAACCCTCTCTTCTACACCAGTATCCTTAATAACAGTACAGGTTCCTCCGCCAGTACCGAAACCCTCTCCTCTACACCAGTATCCTTTATAACAGTACGGGTTCTTCCGTCAGTACCAAAACCCTCTAGTCTACACCAGTATCCTTTATAACACTACAGGTTCTTCCCTCAGTACCGAAACCCTCTCTTCTATGCCAGTCTCCGCTATAGCACTATAGGTTCTTCCGTCAGTACCGAAACCCTCTCTTCAACACCAGTCTATTTTATAATACTACAGGTTCTTCCGTCAGTACCGAAACCCTCTCTTCTACATCAGTCTCCGCTATAGCACTATAGGTTCTTTCATCAGTACCAAAACCCTCTCGTCTACACCAGTCTCCTTTATAACACTACAGGTTCTTCCCTCAGTACCGAAACTCTCTCGTCTACACCAGTCTCCTTTATAACACTACGGGTTCTTCCCTCAGTACCGAAACCCTCTCGTCTACACCAGTATCCTTTATAACACTACGGGTTCCTCCGCCAGTACCGAAACCCTCTCTTCTACACCAGTGTCCTTTATAAGACTACAGGTTCTTCCGTCAGTACCAAAACCCTCTCTTCCACACCAGTCTCCTTTATAACACTATGGGTTCCTCCGCCAGTACCGAAACCCTCTCTTCCACACCAGTCTCCTTTATAACACTACAGGTTCTTCCGTCAGAACTTCCTGCTCACTTTCCCTCCAGTCTCTGTGACAACAAAACAGGTTCTTCCTTAGCTATTCTCCAATGCCTCTCAGTGCCGGTCACTGTGGCAGCACTACAACTTCTTCCAGCAGTATGAGTCCAATGTCTCTCACCAGCAGTCTGTGTGGCAATACTATAGTCTCGTCTATCAGTAATGCCCAATCTCACTCTCCGTCGAACTCTGTGCCAATGCTATAGGTTATACCATCAGTATCATCCGATCTCTTTCTCAACTGGGTTCCATGACAACACTACTGCTTCTTCTATGAAGAGAGATCCCATCCGTTATCACCACTGTAGCCTAATAGCCCGTCGTACTTAGCTATATCCGCCATTAAAGACCCGCTCTAGGCGAACATTGGAATATTGAGGCTACGGGATTTTACCAGCCATTAGAAGCCTGTTAGAAGCATTGTTTCCAATGGAGCACTCAACATTCCAATGTTTTAAAATCTGTTAGAACTTTCTGACAGATGTAACCTTCCCTCTGCCAAGCGCAAGCTCTGGATCCTATTCAGAGGTTGTCAAGGTGGAACTTGCCAGTGACTAGTTAGACATGGTGGCCACTTGATTGAAATGTGGCAATTAGGTTTATGTGCATTAGGCTTCGTATGTCAAATACAGGAATTAAAGTTATTTCTCTGAATTAAATAAAATATTGATTGAAAACAGTACATGCAGGTAAACAATACTGATCAGTTGTGAGATGCTGCTGGTCTCAGCTTCATTGTTCTACCAAGAAGACTGAAGAATACCTCTTGCAAAGAGGCAAAGAGGTTTGGAAAAGTTGACCAAGTGAAAAGGACTGGGGTGATGGTGGCGCTTTGCCCCAACCTTGTGTGCCAATCTTACAGGATCACCCCCATCTCAAATGCCCTCTCCCCAGACATACACATCACTCGATCAACCGCTTACTCGTACATGCCAACAAACCTGATTAAGGCGGGAGAGTCTGAATTTTTGAAGCCAAGAATATATTTTTAGCGGTCTCCACTGTAAAATTGCCTCTGCTTCAGGGGAAAACACAATCCCCTGATCTTTTTTTTATACTCTCCCCATATCCTGTTCTAAATTGTTGGCATGCATGCTCACTCATTCACTCACTCTTTCACGCTCACTCTGCTCACCTCTAGTACTCGCCTGTAATGGCAGGGCATGGTAGACACAACGCTTCGTCTACATCCACCACTCTACAGATGTGCCACACAGTTGAGTATCACGTGCTCTCAACAAACATTCCCACGAGGTCACACCATGCACTAGGGTTCAGCAGAGCACATTCAACTGAAGTCCTAGTATGCACTGAACACAGCCCAGGTAATCCAGACTCTTCTGTGTCGGTACCTAGCAGAACTCAGCATCCACAAATGATACAGACATTTATCCATCTTCCACCAATGGGCATGTCTTTCACCTTAGGAAATGATTACATATCTTTGACAAGCCCTGTGGTCCCACTCATTCATACACTGACATTCTACTCCATCAAGGTGATCAACGTGGTGCATTCGCCATACCAAGAACCAGGCTAACCACAGTACTCCGGGCCCAACAGAAAGAGAAGGCAGGGTGGCATTTTCCCCAGACCTCGTTCTTTTTCCGGGCTCTGAGCTTGTGCTGCGTATATACAGTCTATACTTACATATAACTTTCAGCCAGCCCCTTCATTCAATTATCTGTTTTGTGTAATTCACGTTTTCATTCCACCCAGTAGAGTATGCATCAGGGGCAGTGTGTCCGCCCACTTCAGCCATTGGTTAACTTCTCTATGAGTGACAGCGTTCTGTGTTCTCCAGGGGGTTAATAGGTCACAGTGGACCCCAAGGAGTATAAGGCACAAGCACTTTATCTTTCCCTATTTTAACACAAACTAAGATTGCAAATTAGTACATTGGTTTATTTGCACTCTGTAAACATGAAGTACTAATACCTTTTTTCTTGTTGTGTATTTCAATCCAAAGTTTTTATTTTTTTGTCTATTTGCACCAATCATTATCTGGATGTGGTTATATGCATCGGGTCACATGCACTCTTTCTTACAGATTCAATTCGGATTGGAGGTTTTTTTTATCACCGGCGTCTATTCTACCTTGTAAGCACAGAGCCCTGGCACTTTATCGTGCTTGGTTTCAATGAAGGCTCTATGTTTCTTCTTACTATTCTGGGTCCAGTGATGTGATTCGGATTATGACAGATGTTCCCACTCTGCTTCATGGTATGAAGTATTTCTAAAAAGCGTACTGTAATGTGATGGTAATACATGTTCAATAAAGAAAAGAGTGATGGACTTCTGCTTTTTCACAAAGACCACATCCACCCTCAAAGAGTTCCCTTCTGCCCCAGGGGCTGCGATGGGAACGTGGGCCTTTTTTGTTTCCAAGAATATTTTTTGTTTGCATCCGTTTCTATTTTTATTTTTCCTTAAACTGGGCAGGGCCCCGCAGCTCCCTCCACAATCAAGCTTTGGAAGCACGGGGACAAAAGAAACATTGGCGAAGCCAAAAGGCTCCAATGCCAGACTTATTGGCTTTGGCAACACTTGTTTCACTTGTAAAAGGTGCTCGAGACTGTTCGGCCCACCATGACTTTTCTGACAAGTGGCGTAACAAAGGCCCCGGCGATGACGAGCACCCCCGAGCTCCAGCTCCCACCCAGAACCCCCTCAGCACAGTACACCGTGCACGGGAGAGAGGACCCTAAATGGGTCCGGGTGGGACTGGGGGTGCCTCCTCCGGGTACTTTGCGGGGGGGGGGGGGGCGGGGGGTCAAGTTTCGTTACCACTGTTTCAGATCTGGGCCCCGCAAAAACCCACTGACATGCAGACACCATTAGCAGCTTGAATGGAATCCACCGAATCACGTTTAAAAAGCGCCTTGTAGTGCCACAAGGCCGGGCCAAGACAGAATGTGCGCTATAAAAATGTCTCTAACATAACACAGCACTGTGCAGCGCAGGCTCCAGGGCCAAACAAATGTGCAGCGTTTCTTTTCAGAAAGAAGCGGATTATGGACAGGACCAGGGGGCGAGAATGATCAACCTGCCCGGATCCAAGGGGCGTCCAAGGACCTGCAGACTAAAAAACCTCCGGCTCCCGGAGCGCGGCCGTTTATCAGCATCTGCAATTACAAAGCCATTTTATCTCTGTCCGCCAACACAGGGCCTGCGTGCCAGCAGGGAGAGCCCGGGAGGTTTCGGATCCATTCAGTGGGCAGCGCCCCGCTTGTCATGGGAGCCATTAGGGGTTATCTGCGCCTCGCCGGGCGGTGGGTGGGCGGCGCCCCCGGCCTGCCCCTGCCCCTCGATGTAAGCAAAGTGACAGGCGGGGCATTAAATCCTGAGGGCACTGCGCCGGGTGTGTGCCGCCGTCAGTCAGCGCTGCTTTCCAAGGCGGAGACACCTATCGTCTTTGACCCAAGTGACCCCACTGAGTGACTGCCTGAGAGCAGGACCACTGGCACTCATCACGGGGGCGAGGGATGGGAGGGAGGGCTGCCTTCTCACTCACTGTGATGCCAGGAGCATACGTGCCAACATTCTAGAAGGGGAAAAGTGGGAGCTTTCTGGAAAAAAGTCGGGAGCATCTATTTCCCCCAGTGACTTCCATTGGGGCCCGAATCGGGTTACTTTTATGTATGGGATTTGCATGTCTTCTGCTGCAGGATTAGGTATTAGATCCAAAATGTATGTTTTTCCCCTTATTTGTCAGGAGCACAGAGAAAGCGTAATGGCAGGCAGAGAGTGCGTGATGCAAGCGCTGTGCACCGGCCTGCAGGAGCGGGTTACTGGCAGAGCATGCAGAGAGAGCGTGAAGGAAGCGCCGTGCACGGGCCTGCAGGAGCAGGTTACTGGAAGGGCATATAGATGGCGTGATGCAGGCGCTGTGCACCTGCCTGCAGGACCAGGTTACTGGCAGAGCATGCAGAGAGAGCGTGAAGGAAGCGCCGTGCACGGGCCTGCAGGAGCAGGTTACTGGAAGGGCATATAGATGGCGTGATGCAAGCGCTGTTCACTGGCCTGCAGGAGCGGGCTACTGGCAGTGCATACAGATGGCGTGATGCAAGCGCTGTTCACTGGCCTGCAGGAGCAGGCTACTGGCAGTGCATACAGATGGCATGATGCCAGCGCTGTTCACTGGCCTGCAGGAGCAGGCTACTGGCAGTGCATACAGATGGCATGATGCCAGCGCTGTTCACCGGCCTGCAGGAGCGGGTTACTGGCAGAGCATGCAGAGAGAGCGTGATGCAAGCGCTGTGCACCGGCCTGCGGGAGCATGTTACTGGAAGGGCATATAGATGGCGTGATGCAAGCGCTGTTCACTTGCCTGCAGAACCAGGTTACTGGCAGTGTATACAGATGGCGTGATGCAAGCGCTGTGCACCGGCCTGCAGGACCAGGTTACTGGCAGAGCATGCAGAGAGAGCGTGATGCAAGTGCTGTGCATTGGCCTGCAGGACCAGGTTACTGGCAGAGCATGCAGAGAGAGCGTGATGCAAGCGCTGTGCACCGGCCTGCAGGACCGGGTTACTGGCAGACCATGGAGAGAGAGCGTGATGCAAGCGCTGTGCATTGGCCTGCAGGACCGGGTTACTGGCAGAGCATGCAGAGAGAGCGTGATGCAAGTGCTGTGCATTGGCCTGCAGGACCAGGTTACTGGCAGAGCATGCAGAGAGAGCGTGATGCAAGGGCTGTGCACCGGCCTGCAGGATCAGCTTACTTGCAGTGCATACAGATGGCGCGATGCATGCACTGTGCACCGGCCTGCAGGAGCAGGTTACTGGCAGAGCATGCAGAGAGAGTGTGATGCAAGCGCTGTGCACCGGCCTGCAGGATCAGCTTACTGGCAGTGCATACAGATGGTGTGATGCAAGCGCTGTGCACCGGCCTGCAGGAGCAGGTAACGGGCAGAGCATGCAGAGAGAGCGCAATGCAAGTGCTCTGCACCGGCCTGCAGGACCAGGTTACTGGCAGTGCATACAGAGTGAGTGATGCAAGCGCTGTGCACCGGCCTGCAGGTTACTGGCAGTGCATACAGATGACGTGATGCAAGCGCTGTGCACCGGCCTGCAGGACTAGGTTACTGGCAGAGCATGCAGAGAGAGCATGATGCAAGTGCTGTGCACTGGCCTGCAGGAGCAGGTTACTGGCAGTGCATACAGATGGCGTGATGCTAGTGCCGTTCACTGGCCTGCAGGAGCGGGTTACTGGCAGAGCATGCAGAGAGTGCGTGATGCAAGTGCTGTGCTCCGGCCTGCAGGACCAGGTTACTGGCAGTGCATACTCCGAGTTACACAAGATGAGGCGCTGTCAGCTGAAGCCTGTGATGCAAGTGCTGTGCACTGGCCTGCAGGAGCAGGTTACTGGCAGTGCATACAGATGGCGTGATGCAAGCGCTGTGCACCGATCTGCAGGAGCAGGTTACTGGCAGAGCATGTAGAGAGAGCGTGAGGCAAGTGCTTTGCACTGGCCTGCAGGAGCAGGTTACTGGCAGTGCATACAGATGGCGTGATGCAAGCGCTGTGCACCGGCCTGCAGGACTAGGTTACTGGCAGAGCATGCAGAGAGAGCATGAAGCAATTGCTGTGCACTGGCCTGCAGGAGCAGGTTACTGGCAGTGCATACAGATGGCGTGATGCTAGTGCTGTTCACTGGCCTTCAGGAGCGGGTTACTGGCAGAGCATGCAGAGAGAGTGTGATGCAAGTGCTGTGCACCGTCCTGCAGGACCAGGTTACTGGCAGTGCATACAGATGGCGTGATGCAAGCGCTGTGCACTGGTCTGCAGGAGCAGGTTACTGGCAGAGCATGCAGAGAGAGCGTGAGGCAAGTGCTGTGCACTGGCCTGCAGGAGCAGGTTGCTGGCAGTGCATACAGATGGCATGATGCTAGTGCTGTTCACTGGCCTGCAGGAGCGGGTTACTTGCAGAGCATGCAGAGAGAGCGTGATGCAAGTGCTGCGCACCGGCCTGAAGGAATAGGTTACTGGCAGTGCATACTCCGAGTTACACAAGATGAGGTGCTGTCAGCTGAATCCCGTGATGCAAGTGCTGTGCACTGGCCTGCAGGAGCAGGTTACTGGCAGTGCATACAGATGGCATGATGCAAGCGCTGTGCACCGGCCTGCAGGAGCAGGTTACTGGCAGTGCATACAGATGGCATGATGCAAGCGCTGTGCACTGGCCTACAGGAGCAGGTTACTGGCAGAGCATACAGATAGAGTGATGCAAGTGCTGTGCACTGGCCTGCATGACCAGGTTACTGGCAGTGCATAGAGATGGTGTGATGCAAGCGCTGTGCACTGGCCTGCAGGAGCGGGTTACTAGCAGAGCATGCAGAGAGAGCGTAATGCAAGTGCTGCGCACCGGCCTGAAGGACTAGGTTACTGGCAGTGCATACTCCGAGTTACACAAGATGAGGTGCTGTCAGCTGAAGCTCGTGATGCAAGTGCTGTGCACTGACCTGCAGGAGCAGGTTACTGGCAGTGCATACAGATGGCATGATGCAAGCGCTGTGCACCGGCCTGCAGGAGCAGGTTACTGGCAGTGCATAGAGATGGCGTGATGCAAGCGCTGTACACTGGCCTGCAGAAGTAGGTTACTGGCAGTGCGTACAGATGGCGTGATGCAAGCGCTGTGCACCGGCGTGCAGGAGCAGGTTACGGGCAGAGCATGCAGAGAGAGCGCAATGCAAGTGCCGTTCACTGGCATGAAGGAGCGGGTTACTGTCAGTGCGTATTCCATGTTACACAAGACCAGGCCCTGTCAGCTGAAGCCCGCAGAGGAATCAGGTTTTTACATGCAGGAATTGGGAGGCAGGAGACTAGCCTCGAAGTCGGTAGTCCCCAGCCTGAATCATGAGGTTTGGCATGTATACATGAAAAGCCGAGAGGGATGCCCCTCGGTTATATTTATAATGGGGCTATCCACTGAATAGAAAGTAACACAGACACATTGCCTGTTCCTCCATCACTAACAATCGCAAAAAATACGAATTCTAAAATGTTGCCTTGTTTAGTGACGTCGACTAGGATTTTAAAACTATTGTGACATCACTTCCCGGATGGCACCTTTAATTCATTTTCACATCTTTAGATTAAAATAAAACAGCACAGCACTTGTCAGAGGACAGGAAGGCTTTATAAACAACATTAGCAGAGATCTCAACATTTTCAGGTGCATGTGTCAGTATTTTTTTAGGCCTCACCTGCCGACAGCACATGCTTTGTCTCTGCGAGGGATATTGTTTACTCTAATGAGCCTGGAGCCCGCCCATTGCTTACCATTTGTTGGCTTCCTTGTCACTCTTATTTGCTGCCTCTTACACTGGACAGCGCTTGCTGATGTGACTTCCTGTTCAACACTATGGAGCAGCGACCAGGTACTGATTGGTTTACTGGTGTTAGTGTCCTTTCACTGTCTATCTGCTGAGCTTCAGGTACTATTTCATTTATTCTTCCCCATTCCTTCCTCCCCTCCCACCACCCTTGCTTTTTTCCCTCCTACCCGCACTTGTTGTATTGTTTCTCCTCCTCCCATCCCCTCCTTTGTTCATGTTGCTTCATCCTTTCCACCGCACCCACGACTTGTCTAGTTGCCTTTCTCCCACCTGCCATAGTCAGAAAAACCTGCTATGAGGCGGTCAGCAGTGGCCGAGTCATAGCGCTTTCTTTTATTACCGTCGGTCTCCCTCCATGATGCCCGTCTTGCCGGTTACCTCCCTCCCACCCTCTTTCCCATTATCTGCCTTGCACACCTCCACTCGCCGGATGAAAATAAGTGCTATGGTGCAGCCAGCGCTGGCCGCATTATTGCATTTTTCTACCATTATTTGTATTCCTGCTGCACAGTCATGCTGCTGTACAACATGGCTAAAAGACATTGATAAAGCCAATAGCTCTTACATATGCGAGACGTACTGGCTTTGCCAATGCTTGTTTTCTATGCATTCCAAGGTTAGTACATTTGTTTTTTCTTTTATGAAACCAGGAATCCAAGTCCCAGAATGCAAACAAAAAGCCTGGCTGGATAAGCTACTCAAACATGGGCTGGAAAACCTGAGATCTCTACTTTCTATACTTTTTCGATATAATGACTTACCTACCGGCAATTTTCATTGCTCGGAGTTAAAGCTTTCATCACCAAAGTCCTTACTGTAGTTGTAATTGCCTACTACGTGCAGACACTGTGTTTGTTTTCTGCCTACATGTTGGTCCCATCGACAGCAGGTCAGTAGGCTTGTTTATTTTGTCTTTATGAGGACCATGCTATAGCAAAGATGGTTTAGCAATGGTTTATGTTCCAGGGACGCCTTGTTCTTGTTCTTTAAGCCTGGACAAGAAGCAACCTGGTCCTCACCTTTTTTGGACCTGAATTAGCGGCCTTAGTCAAAGTATATAAGCGAGCAGTTCAGCCTCACTTTCCTTTGACTTATTGAGGTGGTTTCTGAAATCAGAAATGCTATCTTTTTCTTCTGCTACCTTCCCCGAATGCTGGAAGCACGCTGAAGTCAACGCCCTACTAAAGAAACCTACGGCTGACCCAAGCGACCTGAAAAACTTCCGCCCCATCTCTCTTCTACCTTTCCCAGCCAAGGTAATAGAAAAGACCGTCAACAAACAGCTGACCACCTTCCTGGAAGACAACAACCTGCTCGACCCTTCACAAACCGGATTCCGAACCAACCACAGCACGGAAACCGCCCTCATCTCAGTCACAGACGACATCAGAACCCTGATGGACAACGGTGAAACAGTCGCCCTCATTCTCCTCGACCTCTCGGCTGCCTTTGACACCGTCTGTCACCGCACCCTAATCACCCGCCTACGCTCCACCGGGATCCAAGGCCAGGCCCTGGACTGGATCGCCTCCTTCCTCGCTAACCGCTCCCAAAGAGTTTACCTCCCTCCGTTTCGCTCAGAACCCACCAAGATCATCTGCGGCGTACCTCAAGGCTCATCGCTCAGCCCGACACTCTTCAATGTCTACATGAGCCCCCTCGCCGACATCGTACGCAAGCACGACATCATCATCACCTCCTACGCCGACGACACCCAACTTGTACTCTCCCTCACCAAGGACCCCGCCAGCGCCAAGACCAACCTACAAGAGGGTATGAAGGACGTCGCAGATTGGATGAGGCTCAGCCGCCTAAAGCTGAACTCTGAAAAAAGGGAAGTCCTCATCCTCGGCAACACCCCGTCTGCCTGGGACGACTCCTGGTGGCCCACGGCCCTCGGCACCGCACCGACCCCCGCAGACCACGCCCGCAACCTCGGCTTCATCTTGGACCCTCTTCTCACCATGACCAAGCAAGTCAACGCCGTGTCCTCCGCCTGCTTCCTCACTCTCCGCATGCTCCGTAAGATCTTCCGCTGGATCCCCGCCGACACCAGAAAAACCGTGACCCACGCCCTCGTCACGAGCCGCCTGGACTACGGCAACACCCTCTACGCCGGGACCACAGCCAAACTCCAAAACCGCCTGCAACGCATCCAAAACGCCTCGGCCCGCCTCATCCTCGACGTACCCCGCAACAGCCACATCTCCGCACACCTGAGACACCTGCATTGGCTCCCAGTCAGCAAAAGGATCACCTTCCGTCTTCTCACCCACGCACACAAAGCCCTCCACAACAAGGGACCGGAATACCTCAACAGACGCCTCAGCTTCTACGTCCCCACCCGCCCCCTCCGCTCCGCTGGCCTCGCACTTGCTGCCGTCCCTCGCACCCGCCGCTCCACGGCGGGTGGGAGATCTTTCTCCTTCCTGGCGGCCAAGACCTGGAACTCCCTCCCCACCAGCCTCAGGACCACCCAGGACCACTCCGCTTTCCGGAGACTCCTAAAGACTTGGCTGTTCGAGCAGCGATAACCCCCCCTTTTCCCCCTAGCGCCTTGAGACCCGCACGGGTGAGTAGCGCGCTTTATAAATGTTAATGATTTGATTTGATATCAAGCGGGAAGTAGTGATGCCTGGAACCAAACCAAATAATCCATACAGCAAATGCGATGGAGCACAGTGGAGTGGCACATGACGTGCCATACAGGGGGAGAACTGAGTCTAATCCAGGACTGGAGACACCGGCTCAGCCCGATGAAGGAATTATTCTGGACAGAAACCAGAAGATGATTGAGCGGACAGTTGAGGAAGAATTTGTAGCAAGAGAAGGAGTTTGTCCACCCAAGATCCCTCAAGTAAACATGGCTTCAGAGGAAGGTTTGGGAGGCGAGCCAGAGAGAACGATATCATGGTTCACTTTATTCAAGGGCCAAAGATGACTGAAGTTTTTCCGAACATGAGAGTAAACATGGCTCTTCCTGACTCCTCCACGTCTCATAAAGAGGAAGAGGACTTTTTTAGTTTCAGAGGTGTGAACCTGAAAGTTTTCCTTTACATTCTGCTGCTGGAAGGTGTTGTCACACCAAGAATTTTGAATGGACAATACTACCTTATTAGGTTTGCTCAGGAGTTCCCTCAGTGGTCAAGGTGGACACTTTGGTGACGGGGCCCTAATCACTGGAAGTGATAATATCAGAAAAGGCTGCCCCAGCAGATGCAGATGACAAGAATGTTGAATCAGCAGTTAAAAGAGCAAAGTCAGGATCAAAGTTTGTCATAAGAGCAGGTATGTACTCAAATTACACAATCCAGTCACTGCGAAAGGATTTCTAAAGGCTGGCAGAAAAGACCACCACATCCAAACACAAATGTACAGCATTTGCCTGTTATAGTACACATGTATAATTTGGTTATATGTATGTATTTAGATATGTGCATTCCTTTGCACACATATATATAAATATATATATATATATATATATATATATATATATATATATATATATATATATATATATATACTACTTATGGTTTAAAAAAAAGATATTCTTTAATTCTGCTTAACAAATGTATATATTATGGTTAAAAATATATAAATATATATTTATACATTATTTTATGCTTAAAATGTATATAGGTCACTACATAGTTTTCATGTAAGTTATTCGATTAGATAGTTAAGGGGTTTTGTTTATTTTATTTATCTATCACATTATGTAAATATGATCACAAAAATCATATCTATAGGTGCTTCACTATTGCAATATTGAGCAAAACATAAAAATAAAAAAATATATAAAACAAATTGTAAAAATACACAAATAAATTAGCCTTTACGTACAGCAACATCTGAAAGTCTGAATTTCTAACTATCTATCCATACTTGCACATATGGAACTTTATGCAATACAATTTTATATATCTTTATTATTTTACTTATACATGCATACCCTTTCTACGTAGTTATGCATCTACATATTTAACACTTCACTCCTAAGAAAGAAAGAAATTAAAAAGAAAAGCCTTTTACTCCCTCCGATGCACTACTCTCCGTTTCATCCTATACCTCCTGCAAAATATCCTCCACCTCCACATTCCAACTCATCCAAAACTCATTCTGCTATTATGATCTCTCTAAGAATCTTTTTTTACTCTTCCCTCCTCTATCCCTCCTTAACTCACGCCAAACCACATTCTACTACTATCATCTCGAAAATAACCCTTCCTAGACTCTTCCCTCTTGTATCCCTTCTGTGACTCATCCCAAACCTCATTTTACTATTATGACCTTCCTAATAACCATTTGTAGACGCTTCCCTCCTCCATCCCTCCTTCGATTCATCCCAAACCTAATCTAATATGATCATTAAAAAAACGCAACCTAGATTCTTCCCTCCTCCATCCCTCCTTTGATTCATCCCAAACCTAATATAATATGATCACCCAAAAAACACTATATAGATTCTTCCCTCCTCTATCCCTCCCTTATCCTATTCAATCAAACTAACAGACTCGCATGTCCACTCTTTAAATTAACAACTAACATTCCCCTATACTAATCCATCACTAATCCTTTGGGTTCCAGAGTAGTGTGCTACTCGCTGAAAAGTGCTTCAACACTTCGTCAGGGTGGTAAGCACTGTATAAATACAATTGCAATAAAGTTCATCACTCCAAGATTAGACCTTCCTCGTCGCAAGCCTAAGTTTTCCTACCCAACACTACTCTCTTTCACGTCAGCAACCAGTAAGCGGAACAATGTTTGATTTTTTATTTTTGTTGGTACATCTTGGTTGCTTGGCATCTCAGAAAGATAGCTTCTTCCTCTTTGTGGTAAGGAACAGGGTTGTGTTAACTTTTGAAAATGTCCTCACTCTCATGATGAGAATTCTGAATTCCAGATTGGACGGTTCCGAGGAGATGTGATGACGGAGGATGTGTTTCATATACAAAATAAATATCTTCTGAAGTCTTCTTTCAACTATTTCTTTTACTTAACAAAGTTGGTGACAAGGTTCCTAGCCTATGCACTTTTTCGATCAATTCAGCAGGATATTTCCTATGTTTTTGTCCGCTATAGGGGTTTATTGTTGACCTCATTACTTTGTGATTCGTCGGCACTCTTTGCTGCATGGTAAGACGCTTTGATTGAACTCATCGTGTTGTTGAGGATTCAAGGAGAGTGAGCCAATAGCTTTTATGGTTCCTTCAGCGTGAGCAACCATTCCACTGTGGAGCTCGTGACTAGAGCTGGGGTCTGGAGTACAAGAGCATTCACTACAGACATCCGTGCGCAAGGACTTGTCACTATATTTCAGATGGCCGCGCGTGAGGAGAGCCAGTGTCTGGAGTGCGAGCATTCATCACTACGTAATGCGCCACACATCAACGTGATGAGCCACCATCTTGGAAGTAGCACATTAATTTATCTGTACTGCGTGACAGAATCTTTCTGACATGATTATTGTAAGTCATCTGTTGGGTGGCAGTTTTCTCTTAATTTCACCCTACATTTATAACAACCATTTGGATTACTGGTCCTGTTTGAGGTATTTTTTTTCTCAAGGTACATTTAAAAATATACCTTCATTCTAGGTCAAAGGTATAAAGGGTGAAGAACCGATACTGGGTGTGCTGTTCAGTGAACTAGACCCTTGTTTTTTACATTTGTCTTTAGAATTTTTTTAGGGTGAAGAAAGGATACTGTTAGGACTTTAGACAGTGAACTAGTTCTTAATTGTGACTGAGTCTTTTTCTGTTGTTCTATTGCTCTCAAGATGTGTGCATGAAAAATGTCATTGTCTCCTCCACAAACTTTTTGGCCTGTCGGTGGTACTCCTTGTATGAAATTGACAGAGTGGAAAACATAATATTTAAACTATGGCAACAGTTGAGGAACAAGGGAAGATTTCAGCTCAACAAAAAAAGAGGATTTCTTTACAGTTCGTGGGCGCAGAAGGTTTGAAAGCATTTGAAAAAATGACTAGGGAGGATAGTAGGGAAGGCAATAGAAATATGTTTGATTGTGCGATTGCGGATTTTGTTCGTTATTTTTCACTGGAAGCATGTATAGGTATAGTAAGGTATACATTGTTTCAGAGAAAACAAGAAACTGATGAATCCATAGATAATGTAGCAGCAACATTGCTAATTTGGGACCCTACAAGAAGATTTATTTAGGGACCAATTAGTAATGCATGTAAAGGATCCTTCTATTAAAAAAAGATTGTGGGATAATGATGATGTGGAATTACAGCATATCTTAGCTATTGCCAGGAAGGTTGAATTGTCTAACAGGAGTGCTAAAATTGTGCAAGCAGATGTGAGTAAGAAATGTGATGTGAGTGTTAAAAAAATAACTAATCACGTTCCCAACAAAAAAGGACAATTTTAAAAAACAGAGAAACATATTCTGATGGGATCAAGGAGAAACTGTATGAAGGGAACAGAGGAAGTTTAGGGAATTATTGTGATAGTAAATCGCAACTTGTATAAAGCAAGACATGTCCCTCTCTCAAACAAAAAAGTTCTAATTGCGTAGTTATTGAGCATTTCTACAGGATCTACAGGAAGAAAAGGAAAAATAAAATCAAATGTGTAGATGAAGGTGATGGTAGTGAGTAGGAAATGTCAGTATTTGAGATACAGAGGGCAAACAAATGTGATGAATATAAAGACAGTGAAAATAAGATACTGAATATTGACAGTGTCGCTGTTAAGAAAAAAAGCATTATGCAATATGACAACTGGAGGTATTAAAATACAAATTTATGCTGATTCAGGCTCACCTTATTCCATTATAAATGAACAAGTATAGAAAGAATCTGACATTATTCCAGAAGGGTATTTAAATAAAAGGATTGAAATGTTGGGGTACCGCACATTGATTTTTAGATTTACAAATCGTGAATGTGTTGGAAAGCTTTATATGGCAAAAAAAGGTCCCTTGGTTTTGGGTTTGTGCGATCAGGGGAAGCTAGGCATGATGCTTAATCCTAATAGTCTAAAACCAGTGTTGATTGTGGATGAAGGAGATGACACAGGCAGTGTTATGTTAAAAAACCCTAAAGTATTTAACAAAGAGATTGGCAAGTTATCTGGTTTCAAACATGAAATTGTTCTAAAAAATGATGCATCTCCCAAGATACATAAAGCTAGGAATGTTCACATCATGGTCCGTGATGAGGTAGAGAAAGAACTGAATAAACTGGTAGAAGATGACATAATTGAAAATGTTTTAGCATCTGAATGGGTTTCTCCAATTGTTTTAGCCAGACGGGTTAGTGGACATATCAGTTTCATGCTTTGATCTACGTCATTTTAATAACAACATACTGGCTGATCAATTTCCCTTGCCTAGAGTCTCAAAGATGTTGACTCTGGTGAAGAAAGCTAATTTCTTTCAACTATTAACCTATTTGCAGCCGTCATCAGTTTGTACGGTATGATAATTGTAAAAGTTACTCCCCTTTTATAGCACTAGTAAGATGTTACCAATATAAGCGAACGCCTTTTGGGCTCATGTCGGCTGCAGTAATATTTTGGCATGTTATGCACTAATTATTTGGGAAGATTTCTAATGTCCAGTGTTTTCAGGATGACATCCTTATTTATGGAAAGGACAAAGAAGAACATAATCGTACACTGGAGAATGTATCAGAAATTTTGAGCGTAGGGAGGCCAATAAACATTCCAAATGCAAATGTGCAGATAAATCCGTGACATATCTAGAAAATGTGCTAAATGAGGAAGATGTGAGACCAAAATCTGATCTAGGCTAAGAAACAGAGTAAGCTCCCGCTCCACAAAATAAAGATGATGTGAAGCCTTTTTTACGTCTCACAGAATTCCATGGCAAGTATGTTAAGAATTTCTCTTGCAGGACGTTTCACATTAGACAATTGCTAAAAAACAAAAGTACCTTAATCTGGTATAAAGAGTGTGAGAATGAATTTGAAGATGTTAAAAAAAGCAATTTCTAGGTCCACGTCTTTGAGTGGTTTTGATCCAGAACTTGCTTGTGTGATTACTACTGACCCCAGTTCGAAAGGGTTGGGTGAAGGTTTATCCCAAAAGTTAAAAGTAGGTCGTGAAAATATGATAGCATATGCATCAAGGGCTCTTACTCCTTCCAGGGAAAATGACCATTTATCAAGAGGGAAACATTGGCTTGCAATTGGGCTCTAGAAAATTTTAGATCACTTGTGTGGGGAAAACAGTTTCAAATGAGGAGCGATCACGAACCCTTGGTCAGAATTCTTACCACTGAAGGAATCATGAAAGTGTCAGCAAGCATAGGTACAATGTCAATGAGACTACAAGCTTTTCTATCTAAGATATTCTATGTACTGCGGAAAGATTATATGACTGAAGTTTTTTTGTCAAGAATGCCGCTGCAAACGAGAGAAAATGTGAATGGAGAGTGGGATGAATATCATATAGCTTTGGTTCATGATGAAGGAAGTCCTCCCATAGAAAAAGAAGTGTGCTTAAAATAGTACACAAGAGATGAGGTATTATAAAATGGTGTAAAATGTATGAAAGATGGTTGGCCCACTAGAAGTGCACAAAAACTGAAATAAGGTGCTTTTGGGAGATTAGAGATGAACTAGCTTACAATGATGGCATATTATGGAGTGGTGACAGGGCACTTACTCCAAACAAAGTAAGAGATATAATAACTATGCAATGCCATGAAGGACATAGTTGTATTGTAAGGACCAAACAGTCCATCAAGAGAAGGTTTTGATGACCCGGGTTAGATATTTTTGTTGAAAAGCTTGTTAGTAATTGTGTGACATGTGCCAATGCTGACAAGTCATTGAGAATATTAAGACCCAATATGAGAGAACATTGTGTTCCTAAAAATCCCTGGGAGGCTATTGCGGTGGATATTGTGGGTCTCAGAGGAGTACTGAACATTATTTTAATTGTATTTATAAAGTGCTTACTACCACGAAGAGGTGTTGAAGCACTTTTTAGCAAGTAGCACATTACTCCGGAACCCAAAGGATTAGTGACAGATTAGTTCAAAGAATACAAGTTGTTAATTTGAGCGGTGGACATGTTAGTCTGCTATTTAGGATATTATGGTTCCCCTAGGGCTCACATCTAAGTGTATCATTGCTGCAATTGATGTGTTTTCAAGGTGGCCTGCAATTAAACTTGTAGGACACTGATGCTGTGTTAGGTTTCCTGGGTGGTTTATTCACTGATGAATGACTTCCCATCCAGATCATCTCAGACAATGGTGTACAGTTTTCATCAGGCAAACCAAAATAATATTTTAGTGGACTATGCATTAAACATCGCACTACATCCCTTTACAATCCTAGTGGTAGTGGCGTGATTGAATGGTTCAATAGAGTACTTAAAGGGGCCGTACAGATTGCAGGAATAGAGAATAATGAGTGCGAATTGCAAGTATACAAGACTGTGTTGATGTACAGAACCACCAGGAATGAAATGACAGGACACTCTCCTTTTGAGATTATGAGGGGTAAGTTTCCCAGAACGAAAAGTAGTCATTCGTGACTAGTTAATTCTACCTTCATTAATATAGATTTGGATACTGTGAGATAGAAACTTAAGGATACTCACAGAAGTTACAAATTAAAGTATGATTGCAGAAAAGGATCAGTGTAAGGTTCTGGCATCCAAGAGGGCATGTTGGTTAAAGTCATGAAACCTTGGCGAGTCAAAAAAGGAGAGAGCCAGTTCTCTGGCCCATGTGAAGTAATCAAGATTTAAAAAAATAGTGTGAAATTAAGTGATGGAAGGGTGTGGAATCTTAAAAGAATCACAATTCCAACAGGAGAAAAATGAGGATAATAAAAAAGGTCTAATTTGTAGATTGATTTAGAGATTGGGGAGAACTCAAAACATGCGGAAGGAGTCCATAGTGAGGTAGGAGATGATATGAGAGATTCTTCGGGGATTGACAGTTGTTCTAAAGAAGGGAATGTGCAAGATGAGAATTGCTTTGAAGAAAGGAATGTGCAAATTAGCGGGTAAGAGAAAATCCAGGAGAAAAAAGAGATTATGTTTGTGAGGGAGATGGGTTACTGGTTAATTCTGTTTTGCAAATTTTCAGTATCATGCAATATAAGAATGTATCTTTATATTATTGCTTTTTCTTTTCAGGTTATGTCTAGAAAGGGAGTTTGGTTATCCTTGTATAATCTTCTATAATACTTTATATATTACACTTATTAAGGGTAATTATTTTGCATCTTAGACACTTACTATTTATTGTAATTCCTTGAATATTTGTATACATATGCAATGCAACTTATGTAATTATATTCTTAATATTTTAAATTGTAGAACTGTTTATTATTTTTTTAAAATATATTTTAAGGAAGGAGGAACTTTGAAACTAGTGTAGCAAGGTGCAAGGAGGCCCATAGGTTTCTATCGGAGCGTCATTTTAACACCTGCTCTGAGCAGGCGTGAAACATGATACCAACGAGGGCACAGTGAGATCTGTTAAATTTTACTACGTCATTTGTGCGGGCCTCCTAGCGCCAGAGCGCTCCCCTTGTATACATCATGCCTGGCGCAGGCATTATGTGGTGCAAGGGGTTACAAAGTGGCGCAATGGATACATTGTGCCACATTGTAAATACGGCACAGGGAAAAAGCCACTTTAACGCTGCCTTAGTGTAAAAAAAGTATGTTATGGCGGCGCTGAGGTCGCGCTAGGGGCTCTTAAATATGCCCGAATGTCTGGAAGTAGTAAACTGTTACTCCTTTACTAACTGGGATGAGGAAGACGGATGAGCGAGCGATCAAGGTCACTTTCAATTAAAACAGCTGTTGTGTTGGTGAGATAAGCATATGATGTCATTAGGTCACAGCAGAGAGTTGGTAATGTGCTTGGGGGTATTTATTGTGTCTTGCATAATGTTGGTGACAGAAGGAACATTGTTCAGGAGGAGTCACCTCTTCCGTGCATGAGTTTTTCCTGTGTGTCTCATAACAAATATATTACTTAAAATAAAACAGTAATATTTAATTATATATCGGGGTTCCACTATTTATTACTACAATTTGTCGACGAGGCAGCCAATTGCTTGATGGAAGATACAATGAGAAGGCTGTTGTTTATTCGAGGCCAAACGTGGGCAGGTTTAGCAAGAGATTCAAGGGTGGTGGGCATGGGTAAGGTGCTAGCTTCCTGCCTCAGGTGCCACATATGCTGCACTAGGGAGACCAGCTTTAGCTCACTAAATATAAATCAGTAAGCACAGTCAGATCAGGCTGACTGCCTCAGAGCTGAACCAAGAGAGAGTCTGATAGTAGGCTGCCACAGACCTTCCTTTACCGAAACCTGTCCTCTTATCCTCTGTGTGCTCTCAGCCTCTGTCTACAGACCCTGGTGTATGCGTGGCCCTCACAACAAGATGCCTATGGCACTCTATGTTTTTTGCCCAATTACAAGAAAAGACTAAACATTCCTTGTCTAGATGGTAGGGAGTGCTCCAGCATCAAAATGCTACTTTGCCTGGAGTGATGAAAATCCTTGCATTATTCCACTATGCGTGTCCTTGTCACAGCCTGTGCGTAGAGCCACTAATCAAGCACTGGGATTCATTGAATACTTGAGTAGTGCACTGAACTGCAAGAATGTGCAAGAACAATTTTATAAGCTTTTGTTTCAGACAATATTTGGTTGTAGACTGAAAAAGCTTCCCTCTGAGACTTTTCTCACTAGGAAAAACAATGTGTTTCAGAGCATGAAGTTGTCAGAATTGTGTTTCCAGACACATTTCTCACTAAACAGCTATTTTAAAAAGGCTGCATTACATCGCTCTCGGTGACTTTGAGATGAATTGGAAATGAGGCTCCATCTTTTACTGACTTGTTCCTTTGACATCTTTCTCAGGGGCCTTGTTGGGCTGGGGGGCGGCCATTTTGTACTTTGACTCAAACGTGCACAGTTAATGGCTGCCGCCTGTGTCGCTGGCCACGGGCGGTCGTCCTCAGCTGAAATCATACCTGTGGACCTGCCAGGCCGCTGAAAGCGCCATTTGTCAGACGTAGACAACACTGCAGGGTGCATTTTGTTTACGTCTGTAGCAAGTTGGAGTGCATAAGCTATAAGAAGCTTCAACAACTTTAAATGGCTGTATTAGGTTGGAAAAGTGATTGAAGTACAGTTAAATCAATGACATCATAAGGGCCGCTCTCCTGCTATGTCCTGCTAATCTGATATTTCTCTTCAGTAATACCACAACTTGAAGTCAACTAACATCTGTATGGGGTGGTTGTCTTGTGTGTTCGGCATATCTTTTATTACAGCGTTATAGCCCGCTGCCGAGCGCTGTACCACTTGTTAAAGGCCCTGAATTCGAGTTATAGGCTGCAGCTGCAGCCTGGGGCCCATTTCGAGGGTGAGGGCCTTTAACAACAGGTATGGCCTGAGGCAGAAGGTCTATAAGGCTATCAGAACATTCCAGCCACTGAGGGTGGAATGTTCTAAATTAAAATGGGAGAAACATGAAGACAAACATTGGAATGTTGGTGCTCTGGGCTTGTACCAGCCATTATAAGCCTCAAGCTACTTCATTGTCTTCAATGGAGCTTTCAGCTTTCCAATGTTCTCATATAACTTTATAGCAGCAGTAGTGGGTTATACCGGCCATTAAAGGCCCGCTCCAGCATTAAGGGCCCAAGCCGAAGGGGAGGGCCTTTTTCAAGGGAGCGGGCCTTTAATAGCTGCTATATCCAAGCTACAGGGGGCTATAAAGCAATTAGAACATTCTGTCCCCAGTAGGGCAGAATGTTCTAATTAGTAAAACAAAGGCCTCAAGGAGCCCGAGGGAGTTGAAATCCCCTCGGGATCCGTGAGGCCTTTGTTTACAGCCGTTGCTATGAAAGTCAAACATTAGAATGTTGGAGCTCCGGGCTTCTAACGGCCATTAGAAGCCCGGAGCGCTCCATTGTCTGCAATGGAGAACCCAACATTCCAACGTTCTAAAATTCTGTAATGTAAATGTACAGCAAAGTACTTGGCTGCTGTTTGTGCACTGAATGTGCTGAGGTGCAGGACAGTTGTTTAGGGATTAGATGCAGGGGCGGCTCCTCCGCTAAGGCGGAGAAGCGTAGCCCGCAGCTTTTAAGCAGAAGGGGAAGGAAAAATAAAATTATAATAATGAAGCGTTATTATCATTTTACTTTTCCTGGGGGCCGGGTTTGGGTGGGGCGGCGCTGGGCTGGAGGGGGCCGGATGAGGGCTGGAGGGAGGAGTGGAGTGCACAATAAGTGCGCATGTCTGTTTGGCCAGCCAAACAGACATGCGCACTTTGGATTTCTGCACCCAGCTGTATTGAGCCGCCGGGTGGAGAAAGTGCACAGGCTCCCACTTCATGTATGAGTGCTGAAGCAGGGCATTCACACCAATCATAACGCTGCTGTCATGCTGGTGAAGGCAGCATCTGGATTGACTGGGCGCCTGTGTGCTGCCGGGAAGAGGATGGAGGAGACGCAATCGTATCTCCGGAAGAAAGGTAATTGTTTTTCTTTAAATGTATTTATTTTTCTATCCCGCTCTGCCACCCCCGCTTAGTAGCAGCCACCACTGCCTAGGAGACAGGAATTCTCGATACTAACTTTGGCCACCAGCTTTAGAAAGACTTGTGGCTTATGTCTGCTGAAGTGCCACTTAATTTTCTGTCACTCAGGTTAACAAGCCAGAGATGAGATTTTGCGGTAGCTGGGGAGCTGTTATGAAGTGTAAATGGATTTGGACAATTCCGTATCAGAGGAACTGGAGAGATACAATAGTGACTGCTTCTGAGTGGTTCCTGAAATGTAATTAAATGCATTTTTTACAGTCCAGTGTAACAAATACAAGAGCTGAGCACAAGCAAACCCCTCCTCGCTTCCTAGACTACCATGCATGAAAAAGTTATTCTGTGCGATGAAGTATGCTTTGGAAAGCTCAAAGAGGGGTACTCACTGCACAACTAGACCACGTTGTACCTCTAGGGCCAGTGGCGTAACAGGGACCCCCACAACCCCTGTGGTGCGGGCCCAGGCTTACCCATAATAATGTGAGTGTGGAGGGGGCTTCAGCATATCATAAAGGGGGGGCCCTCTCATGTTTTGTTATGCCACTGCCTAGGAGGGCTGCCTCCACATTGTACCTCAAGGGGGGGCTGCCTCCACATTGAACCTCTGTGGGGGCTGCCTCCACATTGTACCTCAAGGGGGGCTGCCTCCACATTGAACCTCTGTGGGGGGGCTGCCTCCACATTGTACCTCCAGAGGGACTGCATCCACATTGAACCTCTAGGGAGGCTGCCTCCACATTGTACCTCTAGGCTGAATGCATCCACATTGTACCTCCAGAGGGACTGCATCCACATTGAACCTCTAGGGAGGCTGCCTCCACATTGTACCGCTGGGGGGGCTGCCTCCACATTGAACCTCTAGGGGGGCTGCCTCCATATAGGGGGCTGCCTCCACATTGTACCTCTGGGGGGCTGCCTCCACACTATACCTCTAGGCTGAATGCATCCACATTGTACCTCTAGGGGGTGCTGTCTCCACATTGTACCTCTAAGGGGGCTGCCTTCACATTGTACCTCTAGGGGGAGCTGCGTCCACATTGTACCTCTAGGGGGACTGCATACATATTGTACCTCTAGGGGGGCTGCCGCCACATTGAACCTCTGGGGGGCTGCCTCCACATTGTACCTCATGGGGGGCTGCCTCACATTGAACCTCTGGGGGGGCTGCCTCCACATTGTACCTCCAGAGGGACTACATCCACATTGAACCTCTAGGGAGGCTGCCTCCACATTGTACCTCTGTGGGGGCTGCCTCCACATTGTACCTCTGTGGGGGCTACCTCCACTTTGTACTTCTGTGGGGGCTACCTCCATTTTGTACCTCTGGGGGGGCTGCATCCATATTATACCTCTAGCAAGGTTGGGCATTGCCTCTACACTGTCTATGTTTACAGCTCCGGGCTGGCATTGGTCTGCAGGAGAATACACACCCTCGCTCTCTCATCTCTGTTTTGAAAGCCCTAAAAATGCTGATAATTTTACAAAATAGTGTGTTTCTCTCACTTAGTACTCCTACCAAGCCCCATCCTCTCCTGTAAGGGCTTAATGAATTCATAAGCATGTTGGTAATCTTTTGTGTAATATCGAAAAATCAATATTGTATGCATCTATTTGTATCATCATACTAGCTCTTTTGCATACACATTATCCATGATTAATTGATCAGTTACTGCACCTGATGGTACCGGCTGCCCAGCAGAGAAGAGGTAGAAGGCATTCTGATATAGTGCAGGGTCATTCCTGCCCCATCACTGGCCACCAATGGCCCTTGTGATAAACAGCCATCATTATTTTTGACGTTAATGTGGCCCAACGAGGTCGAAATCCCAGCGCCAGGCATAATGTATGCAGCGAGATTTCCTTGTGCTATTTTTTTCGGCACTTTTAACGCCTGCTCAGAGCAGGCGTTGAAAGGGGGCTTTCATTCTTTAGAATGAGCCTCTGTGTACTGTGCAGGAGTCGCACCAACATTTTGACGCTACTCCTGCAGAGTATATCAATAGCATCACAGAAAATGACACTATTGCCCCCTACCCTGCGACATGATGTGCCGTATTTCAAATACGGCACACACATGGTGTCGGTAGTGGGGCGCTAAGGGGCGCAGGGAAAGTGCAGCGCCACTTTCCATAAATCTGCCCCTAAATGTTTTGCATATAATTAATTTGAAAGGAACAGTATTTCTATCATTGCTACCCTACATGCTTGTCGGTATAACTGGCTGTAAGTAATGAAGTAAATAAGTAAGTAACTAAATAACGTAAGTAAATAACACAAATAAGTAAGTAAATAAATAAGTAAATAATTTAAATAAGTAAGTAAATAACATAATAAATAAGTAACATAAATAAGTAAGTAAGTAAATAGTAAGTAAATAAGTAAATGGTAAGTATGTAAATGAGTAAGTATGTAAATGAGTAAGTAAATAAGTAAGTAAATGAGTAAATAAATAAGTAACTACATAAATAAGTAAATATGTAGGTAAATAAGTAAGTAAGCAAATGAGTAAGTAAGTACACAAGTAAGTAAGTAAATATGTAAGTAAGTGAATGAGTAAGTAAATAAGTAAGTACATAAATTAGTAAATAAGTAAGTAAAGAAGTAAGTAAGCAAATGAGTAAGTAAGTAAATGAGTAAGTAAATAAGTAAATGAGTAAGTAAATACGTAAGTAAACAAGTAAGTAAATAGGTAAGTACATAAAATAGTAAATAAGTAACTAAAGAAGTAAGCAAATGAGTAAGTAAGTAAATAAGTAAGTAAGTAAATAAGTCAGTGGGTCAATAAGTAAGTAAGTAAATAAATAATCTGGAAATACTTTAGGGAGAGTTGTTTTATATCAATTGGAAGACTGGACAAATGACAATGGTATTCCATCGCCCGCCCATTATAGTTTTATGCAGGGCCTAGGGACGTTAGACCAATGCTTGAATCTACACTTGCTGGTGGATGAGTATGTGATTGTCAAGGAGGGTTGTCTTTTCTTGGGGTTCATGGACCTAAGTGCAGCCTTTGATAATGGTATTAGGGGTAAATTATGGGACATGCTGGCTAGGAGAGGTGCTAATCCTAATATTGTACATCTCCTCTCACAATTGCATGCTGAGGTGAAAGGTAGGATAATGTATGGGCCTAATGGAAAATGTATCCCATATATTAAGATTACTGGGGTGTCAGGCAAGGGTGTGTTTGGGCAGCCTTTCTTTTTAGTTTTTACATTATTGGCCTGGAGGATTTTTTGATTGGAGCGGCAGGTAATCCTCCCTTGATTCGGAAGGAACACCTACCTGTTCTGATGTACGCGGACGACTGCGTGCTTATGGCCCAGCAGGGAGGAGCCTACAGAAACTTTTAGACAATTTTGTGTATTTCATGTCTGACTTAGGCCTCGTCACAAATACAGCTAAATCTTACGCTATGGTTTGCGCCTGCCCAAGAAGCAGGCTCACTCCCTTCCACATCAGAGATACTCCCCTCAAAGGCGTTCCCACATTTACCTCCCGGGGGCTGCCTTTTGATAGAAATAGCACTTGGGGTCATTTTAAAACCGTTAGGGTCACGCAGTACGAGCAGGCAGTAGCATCTTATTGTAAATTTGCCGCCAGATTAAGCTCTATGACCCTGGATGCCCCAATACTATTTATAAAGCTAGACCTTTAACAACTGCTTTAAGACGATTATTGTTACTTCTTTATTAGTCTACGAAGAATTAGGACTGCAGTACCTGGGAGACATAGTAAGGATGGCTCCATTACTGTCATGGCTTTCGGTTTGGTCTAGGCCTGAAGCATCATTAACACAGTCACTGATTTCTGATGGTTTACATCTGTGGGGCAAGAGGAAGTGGCTCATGTATATTAAAATAACCTCAGGTACTATTGATTGAACTCACCTATTTATGAACCCAGTGCATATAAGCACCAAGGTCAGGACACTCATCAAAAGTGAACTTCTAAGCCAGATTGTTGAAGAGAGATGGAAGGTTGAGCTAGGCAAGGGGATGATGGTGGATGGTGGCGGCATATTTCCTTTTATGCACATCCCCCCACATTGATCTGTACAGTTCATAGGTGCATCAGCACCAAATATTCTGTTTGGTAAGGTCCAGGCCTGGTCTGGCCCACTTGCTTGTGGCTCATCCTTCTAATGCACATTCTGCAAAAGAACTGGCATTATGTCCGTGTGATTCTGTTACACCTCAATCTCAAGTACATATGTTGTTTTTGTGGTCTGTAGTGTGAGCAGAGAACCCAGCTTTTAATTCCACTTTTAAAGATCTTAAATATTAGGCAGTGTAAGGCAGCTTTAATATATTTGCAGCTGCTCCATACTGATCAATTGTGTGTCACAATGCATTGATTTATTTCTTTTGTTATAAAGCTATGGAAAAGGTCGGGGAATGAGCCTCTTAAATATGTAGAGTGCTTGTTTCACAGGGGTTGGTGGGAAGGGGCTTTGATGATTCTCCCACTTAAGTAGTACTTAAAGTTTTGCCTAGTCATTTACACCAGTTACATTAATGTTGAATTGATAAGGAGAAGTGAAATTGAGTCGCTCTTGTAACTGTTTTTATGAAATGGAAGAGCAGAGTTTTAGAGCTGTCTTATAAGTGCTTTAGTCAAATATTTTTACTTTTTGCTTGTTTGCAGTCGATTGCAGGGTTTAATCCCCTTTTAAATTGTATTTATATTTATTGATGTATGCTTTTATGGTTTGGATTTTAACTGAATAAAACTTGCTGAACTGAGGTAAAAAAGTAAATGAGTAAGTAAATAAGTAAGTAAGTAAATATGTAAGTAGGTAAAAAAGAAAGTAAGCAAATCAGTAAGTAAGTTATTAAGTAGGTAACTAAGTCAGTAGGTAAATAAGTAAGTAAGTAAGTAAGTAAGCAAATAAATTAGTAAATAGTTAAGTATGTAAATATGTAAGTGAGTAAATTATTAAGTAAGTAAATAAGTAAGTAGGTAAATAAGTAACTAAGTTAGTAAATATGTAAGTAGGTTCATAAGTAAATAGGTAAGTAAGTAAATAAGTAAATACGTAAATAAGTAAATAAGTAAGCGAACAAATCAGTAAGTGAGTAAATAAGTAGGTAAACAAGTCAGTAGGTAAATAAGTAAGTAAGCAAGTAAATTAATAAATAATTAAGTACGCAAAAATGTAAGTAAGTAAATTAGTAAGTAAGTAAAAACTAAGTAGGTAGATAAGTAAGTAGATAGGTAAATAAGTAAGTAGGTAGATAAGTAAGTAGGTAAGTAAATAAGTAAGTAAGTAAATAAGTAAGTAAATAAAATGTAAGTAGGTAAATAAGTAATTAAATATGTAAGAAGGAAAATAAGAAAGCAAATAAGCAAGCAAGTAAATTAGAAAATAGTTAAGAACATAAATATGTAAGTAAATTAGTAAGTACGTAAATAAGTAAGTAGGTAAATAAGTAAATTAGTAAGTAAGTAAATAAGTAAGTAGGTAGATAAGTAAATAAGTAAGCAAGTAAATAGGTAAGTAAATAAGTAAGTAGATAAATAAGTAAATAAATATGTAAATAACTAAGCAAATAAGTAAGTAGATAAGTAAATAAGTAAGTAAATATGTAAGTAGGTAAATATGTAACTAGGTAAGTAAGTAGGTAAATAAGTAAGGGGGTAAACAAGTAAGTAAGCAAACCAGTAAGTCAGTAAATAAGTAGGCAAATAAGTCAGTAGGTAAATAAGTAAGCAAGTAAGTTAGTAAATAGTTAAGTTCATAAATATGTATGTACATTAGTAAGTAAGTAAATAAGTAAGTAGGTAAATAAGTAAATACGTAAGTAAATAAGTCAGTGGGTAGAGAAGTAAATGAGTAAGTAAATAGGTAAATAAGTAAGTAAATAAGTAAGTAGGTAGATACGTAAATAAATATGTAAGTAGGTAAATAAGTAAGCAAATAAGTAAGTAGTGTCATTTTAGAAGAACACAGTGACTGTAAACCAAAGCAGAGGTCCCACTGAGGGACGTGAAGGTCAGTATATTTTCTCTCCTCCTAGGACATGTCCCTGCCTGATATTGCCCTTGCATGCACACTTCAAGGCAAAGATCTCCTCCATGGGCCGTTTTTCTCTGTCTGGTGTTGTGGGTCCATTATTGAATAAGCCAAGTCCAAAATCTGCATAGTGGCAGGACACTGGGAGCGCTGGTGAGGGTTTGATCTTCTCCCAGTCCTGATGAAATGATAGGACACAGAAAGATCTGCCAGGCTATAGATGTCTGGCTAGATACATTCTGGCATGTCGCATGAAATATGCATCCCAGTCCACCTGGTGTTCTTTGTCCCAGTGACATTTTTATGATTTGCTGTAACATAATTGTAGCAGCCCCTGCCGTGTTCTTGCTGATGGTAATCGTGGTACCAGACAGAGACATTACTGTTGTGTGCCCTTCCACTCACATGCCTGGCACAGAGAGTAACTCTCAAGTCACTTCCTCAGCTCTGAAAGTTTACATGTTTGTATCTTTTAAATGAATGTTTGCCACCCACGTTCTGTCCCTGCACTTGCTAACACTGTCTGTGGTTCGGTTTCAACTGTGTGATCTGTGTATGAAAAACCTACAAAGGTATCTTGTGTATTTGTGTGTCATGCGCGCCAGGATGCTGGGGGAGCGGCTTGTTGCCTGTTTCTGGACCTCACAGATTGATTTTTATATTAAGAATCATTGTAATAATTTGGATAGGCGTGTGAGTAGATAGATTCAACATCTTCCACTACATATAATTTATATCTATGTATATCTCCCTCTCAATGTTAACTCTTTTCTTCTGCCTCATGCTCTGATATTTTACAAACTTCCTCTCATCCCCTGTCTCCCTTTCTATTGCAAAAGTATGTGAACAACTCTAAGTACAAGGCCACAGAATGTTTTTCTACACTGGGTGTAGTAGAGAGAAGGATGGTTGGTGTTCAAGACAAGGGTGGTTACCAGCTGAGGTCCATCATCTGCATGGTTACTTGTGGATGTGGTGTTCCTTGAAGGGCATGGTCTTCGGTTATTTAAAGAAGGGCAGGAGTGAGGGGTTTTGGCTCTTCTGGGTGAAAATTGAGTTCCAGATGGTAAAAGTCAGCAGAAGAAAGTTTCACACTGTCTCTTGTCCATACTGCATGTTTTTTATGTCAAGGATGTGGAGGAGGCTCTTTCAAGGGCCAAGTTACCCAGCAGAGTTGTTGATCCTGCTTGCAGGGTATTGTAAAGGGCTCCAGTTTTCCTCTTTGTAGATGATGCAGCAGACCCTGAAGTTGATGTGGGTGATAGAAGGTAGGAACTAGTGGAGTTATTTGTGAGTGGCTGAGACTTTACAGGTACCAACACCTGGCCAGTGAAAGTTAATTCTTGAGCCGGGTGATGTAATTTCCTGATGCGGTTCTTAAGTAGAGTTGAATGAATTCTGCATACATATGGAACCTCATTTTCTTTTTGTTTTAGCCAGGATAAGTCTCACAGTTTCGATTTGGAAGATATTGATTACCATTTTTTGCTCTAGGATGGAACCTTGGAGGAGCCCTTAGTTCAAGGAGATGAGTCAGACATGAACTTTCCCATCTGAACAAGCTGGGAATTTTTGCTGACGCACAGTATGACAACAAAAATTCCAGAGAAACCTTTCCTTGAGGAGAGGGTGTTGAGGGTGGCAGATAAGTTAGGTAGAGGAGAGGTGTTTAGTAGAGGAGTTGAGTTAGATAGAGGAGAGGATGTTGAGTAGGTGAATTCAACAGGATTGAAAGTTGCATAGAGACCCAGCAGGATGAGGAAACACACCGTTATCATGGTGACTTGAAGTGCACTAGTGGCTACTCGGATAGTGGCTATTTCTGTGGTATTTCGGGTGTGAATCCAGAGTGGAAGGCTTAGAGGGGTATTCTGATGTCAATAATTCCATGACGTTGAGTGGCAACTGCAGTTTCAGATATTTCACCAAGGACTGGTATGCATATGACTGGTTGGCAGTTGGCCATATTGTTTGGTTCCAAGCTATGTTTCTTGCTCAAGGGAAGGATTTGCTAAGTCATGAGGATGATGGAAAACATGTTTTTTGCGAGGAATGTGTTGAGAAGTGGGTTGACGCCCTTGCTGGAGATGCTTTCCTTGTTGATGCTGGAATTATGTTGCCTTCATACGATGTAAGGTTCAGTGAGCTTTATAAGACCTCAATGGTGATTTTGTTGAATTGAATACCCATTAGTCTGACCAAAGGTGACGCCCTTGGAGGGTTTGGTGGATGTCTGTTCTGTCATTGTGTTGTATATTGTTAATGATCTTCTCTTTGAAGAAGTTGTTGAAGAAGCTGTTGATGTGTTGCATGTCTCCTTTGAATGCTTCCTAGGTGAGTTATAACTGGTCCTGGGATGGGTTTGGTTGTCCCCCGTGGGCAGGTCTGCAGTAAAGATGATTTAAGTGGATGCCTGTGATTTCTGTTCAGTCCAGGAACTGTGGTATTTGACAGTTGAGCATATGCTAGCTGTGCTGATGAAATCCAGGATGTTTTATTTTGTGTTAGTTGGTAAAATGATGTGATGTTTGATTTTGGCAGGTTGTATTGGGTTGATGAAGACTTCCTTAAAAAAGATACCAGCAAACCACATTTCACAATAAAAGCATAATTTTGGAAATGTTCTTAGAAATTCATGAAACGTTTGCAAAAACAAAACAATTAAACAAATGGCATATACGTACCTGAGTTACCTGAACTGCAAAAGACAAAATGGAGTGAACATAGACATCACGACTTTTCGTGGCGGAAATAGTAATAGGATTGAAGCTCCTCCTGGTGATCCTTGTGGATAGCGGAGAATCAAAGACTGTGCTGTCGGTTTCATCACTGTTGAGCTAGAAAGCACTGTTTTTGTCAAGGTGGCCACTGCAGTAAAGTGGGCCTGAGACTTAGAGGGAGGTCAAAGTACCTTGTCCTCGAGTCTGAGAATGGTATTAGTATCATTGGAGTAAGCCATGATGGACAGGTTATAGGAAGCAATGTACAATGTCCCAGCCTGCTCACCAATAGCACCTAGAAACAACATACCACCCCCCTGTATAACCCGCCAACCACACACCAACCCCGAATATATCCAGCCAAGTCAACATTGATCAAACGTGTTCCCAGAAACATATCACTAACTACCATGCAACATGTCAGCAGCATGTTAGCCACTTATAAGAACCACTCATAAGCCCGGTGAGAGCACACCAGCCACCTGTGTACCCCAACACCACACACTGGACACCCATAAAATTCCCTGCAACTGCACAACATTCACAGACAACATAGCATGTGTATTTGTGAACAATATATTCACTACATAGGGCTTATTGGTGTTGAGTACCAGTTGCCTGGCTCAATGGCTCCCATTTCTTGTCCGTGATAATATAAAAAGCTATGTGCGCCCACTGGGATTCAGCGGCAATGAGGTCAAATACAGACTCCTCTGGCAAATTTGGTAGTCCATGAACCAACATGTACAGCTTAGCATGTATCAGGATAAAATGTCAACTGCATTCAGTTAACATAAATAATTTGTCACAATCACATCCGCAACATCATTAGTGTAGACCACACACCTACATAACTTGCCATCTGGACTCTGCTCGTGCACAGTATGGCAAAATGACGTTTCGACCTTTTTAACATGTCACCTACACTCCATGATGTACAGAATCTACCAAACTCAAATGGCATATAACCTGCATCCTACCAGGTAAACCTAGTAATGCATTTTACAAACTAGGCAAGCATCCACCTTCCACTCAAATATACCTACAAACTATGCACTGCCAGCTACGTCACCTGCCAATGCATTCCAGCCACCCAAATAACCTGGCAAACACATGCAACGCTTTGTAACCTCGCATTTGCGCCTCTCATCCATGTTGTTTATCAACACACTTCAAAAGCTTAATAACCTGACAAGCAAAGATCCTCTCCGGTGTAACAAGTTACCCACACTATTCACCCACTTATTTTAACTGCCCTTTTTAACTGGAAACCCTCTGTGTAGTGCCTAGAAGGCATACAGGCAGGTTATGGAAGCCCTGATCTGCTGAGATTGCCCATGGGTGAGTTTCCACATCTGCATGATGCGGGTGTGTGCATGTGGATGGGAGTCTCGTCTGTGTGGATGCTGTGCTTGCTTTCATTGCAGGGGGCTTGGATGAAGAGCATTCGAATGTTGAAGCTGGAGAGGGTTTAAATCTTGCTATGAGGCACTTGGTGAAGTGAACTAAAGTCTAGCGGAACCTGTTCAGTACGTTTGTTGAAGAGCCTCAGTGTGAGCTGGCGTCAGGGTGGAGTTTTAGAAATGTATTCCAAATATCTCTGGTGTTAGCACTGGTGAGGTGAGGCGTTGTGCAGTGGTGAATAGGATGACTAGGGAACCACCGCTTTGACGGGTGTTCACTGGTGGTGTTGTGGTCAAGACTGTAATAGCAGGAGGGGATGAATGAAAGTGAAGTTGAATGAGAGCTGCTCATTCGTCCATGGCAGAAACTAGGCATCCTGAGTACCTAGACTGCAGGTGTGATCACCCAGTACTGACTTCCCAGTAGTCTACTAGTACATTGAGGGTGTGAGAGGGGTAATTGTATTCTAAAGCAAAAGGGTTTCGTTTACCAGGACTCTCACTTTCTTAGGTCAAAGCCTACCAAAATATGCAGCTGTTTAGTTTGCTAACCACTTCTTGGGGACATTCTGAAAGCTTCCCTGGGAATGCATTCCGCTCAGTGCTTACCATTGGGTTTGTGTTTTGTAACTCACATTTGCTTGCTTTCTATTTGCTGGCTTTATTTCTTTTAGGCTGTCAAACGTCAGGCTGTCCCGCCCATGGAGCATAGCCTATTTACTGTATTCTTCCCCAGTGGTCGTTTTCTGGAAACAGACCTTCAAATCTTGTTCTCATCTTGCCACACTTGCTGTGCATTCAAAGAAAGATGTCAAATGTCAGGCTCTGTCTTCTGAGGGGGCTTGGTGTTTACTTTTCTTTCTCTGACTTAAAAGTGGGAGGACAATCTTGCTGTGAAAGGAAAAGCATTTTTGTAGCACATAAAATGAAAATATCAGTAGATGAACTGGGAAGATATTTCAGACTATATCAAAAGTAGGAAAGCACAAATGAAGCCCATGTTTTGTAATTCTGAAGTGTGGTGGAAACAAATATTTTAATACAGTCAAAACAATCAATATACTAGGTGGTGATATTTCCACACATTATCCATTGTGTGCTCTAGACTTTTATCAGCAAAACTGTATGTCTGTACAGCTGTATTAGTCATTTCAATTGCGAATGTGTTGTCTGCAATGGCAGTGCACTTCCACACCACCCAAACTCCACACTACGCCACTCCACTCCACGCCACGCCACTCCACCACATTCTACTCCACTCTATGCCCCTCCACTCAATGCCAGTCTTTGCCAGTCTATGGACTACCATGCAACACTCCACTCCACTCTACAACATGCTATTCCACGACTCTCCACTCCACATCACTCCACTCTATGCCCCTCCACTCTACCCCACTCTATGCCAGTCTATGCCAATCTATGCCAGTCTATGGACTACCATGCAACACTCCACTCTACAACATTCTACTCCACTCTATGCCCCTCCACTCTACCCCACTCTATGCCAGTCTATAACACTCTATGCCAGTCTATTCACCACTATACACCAACTCCACTCTACAACATTCTACTCCACTCTATGCCCCTCCACTGTACTCCACTCTATGCCAGTCCATGACAGTCTATGGACTACCATGCAACACTCCACTCCACTCTACAACATGCTATTCCACGACTCTCCACTCCACATCACTCCACTCTATGCCCCTCCACTCTACCCCACTCTATGCCAGTCTATTGACCACTATACACCACTCCACTTTACAACATTCTACTCCACGCCCCTCCACTGTACTCCACCCTATACCAGTCCATGCCAATCTATGCCAGTCTATAGACTACCATGCAACACTCCACTCTACAACATGCTATTCCACGACTCTCCACTCCACTCCACTCTATACCACTCCACTTTGCATCACTCTACGACATGCCACTCCACTCTACACCTCACCACGCCACTCTACTCTGTGACATGCCACTCCACTGTAAGATACTCTACGACATGCCACTTTACGACACTCTACGATTTCAACCTTCAGTCTTCACCATTCCACTCTACTCTATGGCATGCCACTTCTTGCTAGGACACTTCACTCTATCCTACTCCCCCATGCCACTGTAAGACACGCCACTCTACTCTATAACATGCCACTTCACTCTATGCCCCTCCCCTTTCATCACTCTCAGAATCACTCTTTCCGGTTAGAGTGTGTGTTTTGTCTCATTTTTACTAACTTTTTAGTTTCTGCGTGCTATTAGCGCCTGGCAAAGGTTGCTAGTACCGTCCAAGTTAATAGTAACACACCAAGTAAGGTGTGAGTACCGTCCGAGGTAATAGTTACATACCAGATAGGGTGTGAGTACCGTATGAGGTAATAGTAATACACCAGAAAGGGTGTGAGTATCTTCCGAGGTAATAGTAACACACCAGATAGGGTGTGAGCTCTGTCCCAGGTAATAGTAACACACCACATAGGGCGTGATCACTGCCACAGGTAATAGTAGCCATCCAGATAGGGTGTGGGTACCATGCCAGGTAATTGTAACACACCAGATAGAGCGTGAGTACCGTCCCAGGTAATAGTAATACACCAGATAGGGTGTGAGTACTGTCCCAAGTAATAGTAACACATCAGATAGGGTGTGAGTTCTGTCCCAAGTAATAGTAACACAGCAGATAGGGTGTGAGTTCTGTCCCAAGTAATAGTAACACAGCAGATGGGGTGTGAGTTCTGTCCCAAGTAATAGTAACACAGCAGATAGGGTGTGAGTTCTGCTCCAGGTAACAGTAACACACCAGATAGGACGTGAGTAGGGTCCCAGGTAATAGTAACGCACCAGATAGGTTGGGAGTTCTGTCCCGGGTAGTAGTAACACAGCAGATAGGGAATGAGTTCTGTTCCAGGTAATAGAAACACACCACATAGAGCGTGAGTACCATCCCAGGTAATAGTAGCACAGCAGATAGGGCGTGAGTTCTGTTCCAGGTAAATGTAACACATCTGATAGGACGTGAGTACCGTCCCAGGTAATAGTAACACATCAAACTGGGCGTGAGTACCGTCCCGGGTAACAGTAACACACCAGATAGAGCGTGAGTACCATCTCAGGTAATAGTAGCACAGCAGATAGGGCGTGAGTTCTGTCCCAGGTAGAAGTAACACAGTAGATAGGGCATGAGTACTGTCCCAGGTAATAGTAACACATCAAACTGGGCGTGAGTACCATCCCAGGTAACAGTAACACATCAGATAGGGCGTGAATACCAACACAGGTAACAGTAACACCAGAGAGGGTGTGACTTCTGTCCCAGGTAATAGTAACACATCAGACAGGGTGTGAATACTTCCCCACGTAATAGTAACACACCAGATAGGGCGTGAGTACCATCCCAGGTAATAATAACACATCAGGTAGAGTAACGGTACTCGGAGTACATGGGTAGGTAATGCCAACAACTGGAACATGTGTGAGGTACCTGCCAACATGTTAGTGCTACCTTGCATTACTGCACAACAACCAGGGCGTGGGTACCACTGGTGCAACAGGTGCAGTGGAACCAGGGTCGTGGAGCCCTGATCATTGCAGTACTGCATCACCCCACAGAAGCCAAATGCATCCTTGCTACCCTACAGACTGGAACAGTGATACACCCCCTTACACACTCCTGCCAGTACTAATTATACATTACTTCAGGCACAGGCCGACAACCAGAGACCAACCAAACACCCACCCACCCCCCACTAACACGCACTTCTATACATTAAACAATGCACAGTGGTAAAAAGCCACGCCTATTTGCTTTGTCAGTGCTTTCTCCTTCGCCTTCCGCGCTGGGCTCTTATCCACCCGCACTTCAGTATTTATCCACCTCCTTTCTAATACCCTCAACCAATATGTCCCCCTTCCCTCCACCCCCGCTTCTCCACGGTCCATGTCTACGCCATTTCCTCTCCTGCCAGGGCCGTGTTTCTCCTTTTCCCTCTCCCTTTGTTTCTCCCCCATCTCCAACCCCTCTTCTCTCTACTCCTTCCTTCTCCATCAAGTGTTCGGAAGCGCCTGAAAGCTACCCCCTCCCCCCCCCGGTGGAGCTGATCTGCATGCAGAGACGCAGACACGGGCCCGGAAGCCTCTTCTCTCAACTTGTGCAATTAACAAGAACACGGGGTACTCGTCACCCCGCTGCCACCGCTGCCACCCCTGCGCATCCACACGCGCAACCTGCGCGCGCGCGCAGCGCATCCGCGGGAAGGAACAAGCACCGCGCTGACATCCGAGCAGCAAACAGCGCCCGAGAGGCGCCGGCGTGGGCGTCCCCTGCTCGGCTCGTTGTTCGCCGCCCGTCGCCTTGCCCTCTCTCGCTTGTTTCCCGCTCCGGTAATGACTGCCACGCTTTTCTCCGCGAGGGTCTCTCGCTGCGCGGTCGCGCTCCCCAGTTCAGATTTGCTGCCCGACTGAGCGCTGCCACTTTCATCACACACAAAAGACAGGAGGTTGCTGAGGTGCCGTTCTCAGAAGAAATTATCCTGTACAATTGACAATAGGCTGGGGGGGGGGGCTCTGCGCAGGAGTTTGACAATAGAACATGTTCTGCAGTGTTCAGTCTCATAGCAGCCATAGCAAGCATCAGGCGGTTGTACAGCCTGCTACCCATTTCACAATACATTTTTATAGTTCTTGCTAAGGTGTGGGGTGGACATGGCAATATAAAGCGCCGTGCAATGCGATTTTCACACTGCGCAGAAAACATTGAACTCGACACTGCATTAGTAGAGACCAATTTTCTGAGTTTACGCATGTTTCATGGGTATGCATGATTCTTCAGGGGGCCTCAACAGGTCAGGGGTACCCCATTCGTCTCATGGCTGACGAATAATTGCTAAATACAGGAGATTCAGGGTCCCTCGTCACATTCTGCAAGGGACCTGATCATTTTGCTGCCAGCCCTACAGGGGTCCCCAATAAACTCAAAGGCGATGAATGTCTGAGATATGGGAGTCCATCATTAAATTCTGCAGGGGGTCCTATAATTTTGTGTTATGCCTTTGGCAAAGTGGTCCTTGTGTTTTCTTGGCCAGAGGTACAGGGGATGTCTGGCTGTTGAGTCCTGTACCCACTGCAGTTGTCACGTAGGAAGCTTTGTGGAGGGTGAAAACGAAGAACAGGGATATTGTTCTTGTAGTGTGTGTGTATGGGGGGGGTGTGGACCATGAGATAGTTTATAAGCCATGGCTACTGCAGCTGGGCTGGTGAGGGGTACTGGCCCACGCTAGGTGGCCGCAGAAGTGGGTATGAGGTGTCACAGTGTTGCCACACAAGAGGATTTCTGCCTCGCCAAGGTCACATTTGAGGTTGTTTTTAGCCATCCAGTGGAGACCTCACCTTGACATTTTAAGAGACTGGGACTGTTATGAGAAGGTGAACTGCTGATTTTCAAGGATATTGAAAGTTTCATGTAAAGGTTGGAAAGATGTTTGAGGTGGGTCTTTGGGGTACCACACCTGGGATCTTGTACTCCCTGGTGTATTGTGCGTAGAGCAGAATGGACTTGGATCTGTCAGTGAAGTCGATTACCCTCCAGTCAACAGCTACACAATGATCCAGGTTTGGGTAGAAGGTTGTGTTGGTTTTTAGTATTATAACATGCAAAGAGATGCGTGCCATCAGTATAAGCTTGAGACCGTCCAGGCTGTTACTGCAGACGGTGCCATCAACATTGATCGTACGCCTACTTACAATGGAGCAAGAAGTATGTCTGCTTGGAGATGGGGCTTGAGTAGGTCGTATATTTAATGGTTTAGGGTTTTGCTCCATTAGATCTCTAGATTTAGAGAGATCCTTTTGAGCAAAGACTTTATGTGTTAAGGAACCAGTGGTCGGTAATAGTAATTTATAAATACCGGAGCCTTGTTTGGCCATGGAAATTGAGGAACATAAAAAAAATATCAGTGGGCATCAATCAAGGGGTGACCCATCCCCCATTCTACTCTTATGATTTCTTGTAGCTTGTTGTGTGAGAGATGAGGCCGGGGCTGCTCAGGGTTGTGTTTGTGTTGTCCTGTGGGCGGTGTCTCTGATGTGAGAATGAAGACAGAGGGTCACCATGTGTTGTCGTATGTCGTCCACTGTCCTGATAAAGTATTTCTCCATCAGGTTTATGAGCTCCTGGAGAGCACCGCAGCAGTGATAAAGACTCTCTTGTTAATTAATTTGACTATTCTGATTCTTTTTGGGGTTGGGCTGTTGGGAGTATTTAGTTTTCAGCCATGTGTTGTGTGTGGCAGTCAAACAGTAGATGACTTGCCTCTTATTTGACCTCAGTTTGGTGTTAGATGTGTGACATGGTTTTTGGTAGCTGATTAGCGCCTGAGGATTGTCTACCATCTCTCGGTTTTATCCGTGTTGTACACAAAAGGCTTTTGAGAGCGCTCATGGTGTTGAAGGCTTGTGGAGTTGTCTATGGAGATGAGGGTGTTAGTGGAGTCTGGGGGATGAATAGGCTAAGCTTGGAGTTGCTCAGGGGTTAGATAGGGGGCAGTTGTCTAAGTCCTTCCACTGCTGTATGATGACCCAGCTTTGCATTGCTAAGAAAGCTTTGCTTTGCATTGCTTAGTAACCTTTGGATTGCTTAGTGACTCAGCTTTGCATTGCATAGTGACTCAGCTTTGGATTACTTAGTGACTCAGCTTTGCATTACGTAGTGACTCAGCTTTGCATTACATAGTGACAGATTTGCATTTCTTAGTGACTCAGATTTGCATTGCTTAGTAACCTTTGCTTTGCAGTGCTTAGTAACCTTTGCTTTGCATTGCGTCGTGACTCAGCTTTGCATTGCTTAGTGACTCAGCTTTACATTGCTTAGTGACAGATTTGCATTGCTTAGTGACTCAGCTTTGCATTGCTTTGTAACCTTTACTTTGCATTACTTATTGAGTCAGCTTTGCATTGCTCAGTGACTCAGCTTTGTATTGCTTAGTAACCTTTCCTTTGCATTGCTTTGTAACCTTTGCTTTGCATTGCTTATTGCTTATTGACTCAGCCTTGCATTGCTTATTGACTCAGCTTTGCGTTGCTGAGTGACTCAGATTTACCTTATTCAGCTTTGCATTGCTTAGTAACATTTCCTTTGCATTGCTTAGTGACAGGTTTGCATTGCTTAGTGACTGAGCTTTGCATTGCTTAGTAACCTTTGCTTTGCATTGCTTATTGACTCAGCTTTGCATTGCTTAGTGACTCTGCTTTGCATTGCTTAGTGACTCAGACTTTCATTGCTTAGTAACCTTTGCTTTGCATTGCCTAGTGAGAGATTTGGATTGCTTAGTGACTCAGCTTTGCATTGCTTAGTAACCTTTGCTTTGCAGTGCTTAGTAACCTTTGCTTTGCATTGCTTAGTAACCTTTACATTGCTTAGTGACTCAGCTTTGCATTGCTTAGTGACTCAGCTTTGCATTGCTTAGTGACTCAGACTTTCATTGCTTAGTAACCTTTGCTTTGCATTGCCTAGTGAGAGATTTGGATTGCTTAGTGACTCAGCTTTGCATTGCTTAGTAACCTTTGCTTTGCAGTGCTTAGTAACCTTTGCTTTGCATTGCTTAGTAACCTTTGCATTGCTTAGTGACTCAGCTTTGCATTGCTTAGTGACTCAGATTTGCATTGCTTAGTGACTCAGACTTTCATTGCTTAGTAACCTTTGCTTTGCATTGCCTAGTGAGAGATTTGGATTGCTTTGTGACTCAGCTTTGCATTGCTTAGTAGCCTTTGCTTTGCAGTGCTTAGTAACCTTTGCTTTGCATTGCTGAGTGACTCAGCTTTGCATTGCCTAGTGACTCAGCTTTACATTGCGTAGTGACAGATTTGCATTGCTTAGTGACTTAGTCTTGCATTACTTAGTAACCTTTGTGACTCGATTTGCGTTGCTGAGTGACTCAGATTTACCTTATTTAGCTTTGCATTGCTTAGTAACATTTGCTTTGCATTGCTTAGTGACAGATTTGCATTGCTTAGTGACTCAGTCTTGCATTGCTTGGTAACCTTTGCTTTGCATTGCTTATTGACTCATCTTTGCATTGCTCATCAACTCAGTTTTGCATTGGTTAGTGACTCAGATTTGCATTGCTTAGTAACCTTTCCTTTGCATTGCTTTGTAACCTTTGCTTTGCATTGCTCATTGACTCAGCTTTCCATTGCTTAGTGACGCTTAGTAACCTTTGCTTTGCATTGCTTAGTGACAGATTTGCATTGCTTAGTGACTCAGCTTTGCATTGCTTAGAAACCTTTGCTTTGCATTGCTTAGTGACAGATTTGCATTGCTTAGTAACCTCTCCTTTGCATTGCTTTGTAACCTTTGCTTTGTATTGCTGATTGACTCAGCCTTGCATTGCTTAGTGACTCAGGTTTGCATTGCTTAGTAACCTTTGCTTTGCATTGCTTAGTGACAGATTTGCTTTGCTTAGGGACTCAGCTTTGCATTGCTTAGTAACCTTTCCTTTGCATTGCTTTGTAACCTTTGCTTTGTATTGCTTATTGACTGAGCTTTGCATTGCTTAGTGACTCAGGTTTACCTTATTTAGTGACTTAGAGTTTCATGGCTCAGTGACTGACTCGGATTTACCTGTCTCAATGACTGACAGCTTTGCATGGCCCAGTCGCTGTCTCCGTCTTGGGCCTCATGATTGTCCAAAGGATGGATAACCACCCAATGGAAGTGCTTAGAGTATTGTATGTTTATATGTCTGCAGTATTACTAACACTAATCTATCCAAAAGGCAGGAGAGAGCTGTACTTGCTTAAAGACAGCCAGGAAGTCATCGAGTGATAGGAGCGGTAGCGGGGTTCTGGACGGTTAATACATTATGATGTAGTGTTCTTAAAAGAGCTGAGTCTTAAACTCTTTCCTAAATTGGGCAATTGGCAACACTGGGGCAATTCTTATGGATACTGAGTGTTGTTCCTGACCTGGTTCATAGCTGGAAAAGCCCTGCTGTATTTTCTTTTTCACACTTCTTAGTCTGCAGTCTGAATGAGTCCTGATAGCGGGTTTTCAGAGAACGACCACATAAGGTGAACTTGTCTGTAAGATAAGCAGCAATGCTGGTTGGGATGGCTTTATAAATGAGGCAGCTGGTTTTGAAAGCGGTACAGACCGGCAAGGGGAGTCAATAGAGTTCCATCAGAGTGGAGGTGATGTGATCATATTGTTTTCAGACCCTGGGTGAGACTTGTTACGTGTAGGTTCCTCCTAAGTAGCACCAGTGTGAGCCTAGATGACCACGGAGTAGGACATGGCCACTATCCACATGTTAGAGCTCAAGGATTTGAACAGCAGTTCTGAAGTCGCTTTCTAGAAGATACTGTTTGATTTAAGAGAGCGCTGCTACCAGGACATCTTTGTTTTTGGCAGGATGTTCCTTGAGGGAGAAGTCGGTATCCAAAGTGACTCAAAGTAATTTGACATTTTGTGAGAGTTGGGGTTTGAAGCCATCAATACTTGAGCCAGGGTTGATCTGAATCTTGTTTGCTCCTCTTGGAAAACAAGAGGAATTCTGTCTTGGTTGGGTTGATCTTCAGGTAGGCACTGGACACCCAGCCTGGATGATGTGCAGGCAATGTTTGAGGAGTTGGATGTCCGAAGCAGAGGAGACTTTCAAGTAGAGTTGCCTGGTACTGAGTGATTAGAACAATATATGCCATCAGGGGTGTGTGGTGCTGAGTAAGCTGCTGCTGAGTGGGCTGCTGCTGATTGGGCTGGGCCTCTAACTAACTGTTCCGGGTGCAGGGGTTTCCGATTATCAGTTCGCTAGTGGCTTGTTGGGTTGGCAATATCACACATCACTCATGATGTCTTTGAAACCAAAGAGGATAGTCTGAAGTGTCCTAAACAGGTTGTTAGCAAAGTCAGAGGGATTGCAGGCTTATGTTGCATTCTTAAACTGCTGGAAAGTTTTCATCCTGATCCTTGGTATCCTGTAAAAGCCCAAATTCACTGCCACAGACCGGTCATTCCTTGACCACTGCGGTGTGCTTTGTGTGGACTAAATTAACTGGATGAAACTCTCCATCCTAAAGCGGTCCAGAAATGTGTCATGCTACCTAACATGGGACATTAAAATAGAAGTGAGTGAGTGAGTGACTGCTAGGTCTCACTGATGCAAAACTAGCTTACTTCATAAAGGTTGTACTAATTTAGGCCCATATTGATGGGATTTTGGTGCAGGACAGTGCAGAAAGTCACCTTGCTGTGCAGTCTTATGTCAAAGGACAAGGACAGGAATGCACAGAATCTATGGCATACAGCGCATTCCTCTCCTTTCCCCTTGCGCTGGCGCACAATGACCTGCCTAGCGCCAACACAAGCACCCTTTACCATGGTGCAAGTGTGCCTGTGTTGCTTGCAGGAATGTTTTTGTGCAGAAAGTGGCATCCTTCTGCACAAGAACAATCCTGGGAGGCTTTATCTCCTTTCTCTGTGTGATGCAGAATGCAGCACATGTAGAAAGAGGAAAGAAATGAGGAGAAATAGTGATAAATCTCCTTGTTACGGCCCCCCTGAGGAGGCATAAGGTTTTGTAAATATGGGTATGCATCAAAATACATGGGAGTCGCCTGGGAACACCCACTTCAGCACCCAGGGAAGTGACTTTGCATGGCTTCATAAATCTGACTCTAGAGCCTTGCGTCACGCATGTACAACGTTGCGTGGTGCCAACGTGACGCAAGGCTCTCGTAAATATGGCCCTGATATGACTACAACCATTACACTTTCTAATTATGTTATGTTACTTTTCCAAGTGTTTTGTTATTTTCTTAAGTAACTTTCCCATGTCTTGCCTTCCGCTGTGCTAATGCTCGCTTTTGTGTGGGCGCTTTTGAGCGGGCGACAAGTTGGGTGCTATAATTCTTTCAGAATTTCATTCCCACACAAGCGTTAAATTAACTTTCTGTCTAAAATGCTGCAGTGTCCTCTTTGTAGTGTTCTCCTCGTGCAATGAGTGCACAGAGGTGACAGAAACACCCAGAGATAAAACTGCTGAACACACATCTTACAAAAAGCTGCTTCCTGCAGAACGTTTTCAGAAGTGAAAAATGACTGTTTGCATTACCCCGTTCTGGACTCAAACTGCGTTCCATATTGCTGAATTATTTCCATCAGACCCTGTCCAGTGCCTGCAATGGGGCTGCTAACATCCTCGGCCCCCCAGAGTACTCATGCTGTCAGAACACAGGCTCTTGACCCTGGTTCAAATATATCGAAACGCGGAAAACCGTGTGGGGGTGATTGGATTTTTAACAGGCTGGACAACGTTTTGTATCATTTTATATTTTTAGTCCACAAAATGTGTACAAATATTTTTTCACAGTTTTTTTTTTCTCAACTCCAAACAAAATCTACAAATCATGGCATTTCTCCATCAAAGTCAGCCTTTTTACTTAATGTGCCTACATCTGAGACCTCGTCTTACACCAGGGGCGCAACTTGACCTGAACTTCAGGGGTTGAGGGGGGGGTAGTACTTCAAGCTGCAGTGGTGGAGCTACCACGTCATGCAATGTGAGTAGAAACGTCCTCAGAGCCAGCATGAGAGCGCACACTGCAATGTATCTGGGTTTTATGTGGGAACACATGCAAACAGCATTTTTCCTTCTCTGTATTTTAATGCATCAGCACATTACAGAAAGATCTATTGGCTTTGCCAATAATTTCCACTTAGACAGTAAGCACTGCTGGAGCTTTAAGAGTAATCACAACACCTGCGAGCACCGCATATCTGCAAGATGGTTGGTACCGAGAGAGTCATGTGCATGTCTGACACTCAGAAAAGAAAGCAATGAAGCTTTATTAGAAAGGTGTCTTGTATCACCAAAAACAACTAAAGACACATAATAAACAAAAATGTCCATAGAACAAGAAGATGTGTGCTGGTATCTCCCAATAAACACAAGAAAGTGATCCCACAGACATCAAGACGTAGACTTACATGAACCCTAATAGAAGTGTGGCACATGCACAAGGATAAGGAACCTTATATGGGACTTCTGTGTGAATGTCACAAAATGAGCGAGGCTCACAAAGAGATCAAAAAGAAGGCATATTCACAGAGCAGAGTAAGCGGGATAGCTTCACAATGTACAAATATATGTAGGTTTATATTGTTATAGCACAGACTTAGCTGGGGAGCAACAGAGCGCTGTATATTATGAGGAGTAATGGAAGCCGAAGCAAGATTGCCTACATCAAGTGAGGGCTTACATCTTTGAATTACACACAGTTACATTCAATTAAGGCATCATCAGATCATCAGAGATTAAGGGGGTCATTCCAACCCTGGCGGTCATCGCCCGCCAGGGTGGATGACCACTGAAGCACCGCCAACAGGCTGGCGGTGCTTCCCTGCCCATTCTGACTGCGGCGGTAAAGCCGCGGTCAGAAAAGGGGATCCGGCGGTTTCCCGCCGGATTTCCCCTGTCTGGGCTGACCGACCCCCTTCCCGCCACCCTGTTTCTGGCGGTTTTTACCGCCAGGAACAGGATGGCGGGAACTGGTGTCATGGGGCCCCCTAACAGGGCCCCAGCATGATTTTCACTGTCTGCTTAGCAGACAGTGAAAATCGCGACGGGTGCAACTGCACCCATCGCACCCCTGCAACACCGCCGGCTCCATTCGGAGCCGGCTTCTATGTTGCAGGGCCTTTCCCGCTGGGCCGGCGGGCGTTCCTTTGGCGGGCGCCCGCCGGCCCGCCGGCCCAGCGGGAAAGACAGAATGGCCTCCGCGGTCTTTTGACCGCGGAGCGGGCAAATGGCGGTGACCGCATGGCGGGCGGCTACAGCCGCCCGCCGCGGTCAGAATGACCGCCTAAGTGATTTGTCCTGCAAAAGCACAGTTTTAGGTCTGGATACAAAACCAGGTCCCCTTGTTAACTTTGGGCCTCATTGTGAGGGTCATGGTCGTGGTCGGACCGCCGCCAAAGTGGCTGTCTGACAGTGACATTACGAAAGCGCCACAATCGGACCGCCGGCACCGCCAGTCGACAGCCTGCCAGTCTTGGCTGTTGTAATCCACCAGGGCAACGCTGCTTGCAGCACTGCCCTGGGGATTACGAGTCCCCTTTCCTCCAGCCTTTGCATGGCAGTAGCCCCGCCATGCAAAGGCTGGCAGAAAGGGGGTTTATGGGGCCCTATGGGGGCCCCTGCACTGCCCATGCATATGGGCAGTGCAGAGGCCCCCATGGACAGCCCCGTCACACTTTCCACTGCCCGAATTACTTGTCTTCCATTTAAGGTTCAGGTTTGTCTGTGTACATATGCACTGTAGGGTAAAGTTTATCATGATATATAGCATAAATATTTATGTAGTTTTAAACAATGTAATGCTTTATTAATAGTGATACATCCCCTTTGTACCCATCGGAGTGGGACAGAGATCATGGTCCAGATGTTGAGTACCTTTTTTACTGGAGTATTTTATATAATTTAAAATAGTTTACAGAGGGGTGATGAATGTTTTTTCAGTCTTTGGCACTACAGTCCTTTCAGAAATAGCCGCGCGCTGCTCCGACAAGAAAGCACCAATATTACAAATTACAACTATAAAGCCAGTTTCAGTTTGAGAGTGTCAGGTTAAATATCTTTCACAAAAACACAAGAACCTCCCAAAGACAAATTTTCACACAGTCACGTTTTCTTTTTCTCTGAATGAAAGAGGTTTGGCTAAAGATGCCAACATTTAAATGTGCGCAGGCTGCCCCAGATATTCATTCTGGATAATAAAGTTGTCAGCCATGTTTATGAAGGAGCAGAAGCTGTGTAAAAATAAGTGTACATCTTCTTATGGTCAGCATCAACAGCACAAGACACACCACTGCAGAATTCAATCAATCAATCAATAATTTATAAAGCGCGCTATGTACCCGTTAGGGTTTCGATGCGCTATGGGGGAGGGGGGGGATGGTGCTGCTATAGTTCGAAGAGCCATGTCTTGAGGAGTCTCCTGAAGGTGAGGAGGTCTTGGGTCTGGCGTAGTGAGGTCGGGAGTGCGTTCCAGGTCTTGGCGGCGAGGTAGGAGAAGGATCTGCCGCCAGAGGTCTTGCGCTGGATTCTGGGGACGATGGCGAGGGCAAGGTTGGCAGAGCGTAGTTGTCGTGAGGGAACGTAGAAGTTGAGTCTGGTGTTCAGGTAGGTGGGTCCGGTGTCGTGTAAAGCCTTGTGTGCGTGGGTGAGGAGTTTAAAGGTGATCCTCTTGTCCACGGGGAGCCAGTGGAGGTCCCTCAGGTGAGGGGAGAGGTGACATCGGCGGGGTATGTCGAGGATCAGGTGGGCGGATGCGTTCTGGATGCGTTGGAGTCGTTTGATGTCTTTTGTTGGGATGCCTGTGTAGAGTGCGTTGCCGTAGTCGAGTCTGCTACTGACGAGGGCTTGGGTTACCGTCTTTCTGGTTCCTGTTGAAATCCACTTGAAGATCCTGCGGAGCATACGGAGGGTGTTAAAACAGGAGGATGAGACTGCGTTGACCTGTTTGGACATGGTGAGGGCGCAGTCGAGGATGAAGCCGAGATTTCGTGCGTGGTTGGTTGGGGTGGGTGGAGGGCCTAGGGCGGTGGGCCACCACGAGTCGTTCCAGGCCGATGGGGTGCGCCCGAGGATGAGGACTTCCGTCTTGTCGGAGTTAAGTTTTAGGCGGCTGTTGCTCATCCATTCGGCGATGGATTTCAGTCCCTCGTGAAGGTTGGCTTTGGCGGTGAGAGGATCATTGGTCAGGGAGAGGACGAGCTGGGTGTCGTCGGCATAGGAGATGATGCTGAGGTTGTGCTGGCGGGCCAGTTGTGCGAGGGGGGCCATGTAGACGTTGAATAGCGTTGGGCTTAGTGAGGAGCCTTGGGGGACGCCGCAGACGAGTTTGGTGGCTTTGGAGTGGAAAGGTGAGAGTCGGACCCTCTGGGTTCTGCCGGAGAGAAAGGAGGAGATCCAGTTGAGGGCTTTGTCTTGGATGCCGGCTTCGTGTAGACGGGTTAGTAGGGTGCGGTGGCAGACTGTATCGAAGGCGGCTGATAGGTCTAAGAGGATCAGGGCTGAGGTTTCGCCGTTGTCCATTTGTAGTCTGATGTCATCTGTGGCGGCGAGGAGTGCAGTCTCTGTGCTGTGGTTTCGTCTGAACCCGGATTGGGAGGGGTCTAGGATGGAGTTGTCTTCTAGGTAGTGGGCGAGCTGTGTGTTGACGATCTTCTCGATGACTTTTGCTGGAAAAGGGAGGAGGGAGATTGGTCGGAAGTTTTTGAGATCGTTGAGGTCAGCCTTAGGTTTCTTGAGGAGAGGTTGGATTTCTGCGTGCTTCCAGCTGTCCGGGAAGGTAGCGGTGTTGAAGGAAAGGTTGATGATCTTGCGGAGTATGGGGGCGATGGCGACGTCGGCTTTGTTGAAAACGTGATGTGGGCAGGGGTCAGAGGGAGATCCTGAGTGGATGGAGTTTATGGTTTTTAGGGTTTCGGCGTCGTCTACTTGGGTCCAGGTGGTGATGTGGTCGGCGTGGGAGGAGTTGTTGGGGGTGGGTTCTGGCGGAGGTGAGGTGTTGAAGCTGTCGTGGATGGCTGCGATTTTCTGGTAGAAGAAGGTGGAGAGATCGTCGCAGAGTTTCTGGGATGGAGGGATGTCGTTGACGTTGGCGTTGGCGTTAGAGAGTTCCTTCACGATGCTGAAGAGTTCCTTGCAGTCGTGAGCGTTGTTGTTAAGGCGTTCTGTGAAGTGGGAGCGCTTGGCGAGTCGGATCAGTTGGTGGTGTTTACGGTTGGCTTCCTTGAGGGTAGCAAGGTTCTCTGGTGTGCGCTCGAGGATCCATTTTTTCTTGAGTTTCTGGCAGGTGCGTTTGGAGGTGGTTAGTTCGTCTGTGAACCAGGCTGGTTTTTTCTTTTCTTGGTTGGCGGTGGGTCTCTTGAGTGGGGCTAGGATGTTGGCGCAGTTGAGGATCCATTGTTGGAGGTTGATGGCGGCGGAGTCCGGGTCGGTGGGGTCGGGTGGTGGGTTTTTGGCGAGGGTGTTGGTGAGTTGGTCTTCGGTGACTTTTCCCCAGCGGCGGTGAGGCGGAAGAGGGGTGCGGTGGTGTTCGGTGTTTTTCTTGAAGGAGAAATGGACGCAGTGATGGTCGGTCCAGTGGAGTTCGGAGGTGTGGCTGAAAGAGATGTGGTTGCTTGAAGTGAAGAGTGGGTCAAGGGTGTGGCCGGCGATGTGGGTGGGAGTGTTGACCAGTTGACGGAGTCCGAGGTTGGAGAGGTTGGTGGTCAGTCGGTGCGGTGTTGACGTCATTGTTGTTCTCCAGGTGGAAGTTTAGGTCTCCCAGGAGGATGTAGTCTGAAGAGGCGAGGGCGTGCGTGCTTGCGAGGTCGGAGACGGTGTCGCTGAAGACAGCTCTTGGTCCTGGAGGACAGTATATGAGGGTTCCTCTGAGGGTAGTGTTGGGGTCCGTGTGAATCTGGAAGTGGAGGTTTTCGGCTGTTTTGAGGGTGTCGCCCGTGTGGGTATGGATCTTGAGGGTAGCTTTGTGGGCGATGGCTATTCCTCTGCCGATTCCGTTGGTGCGATCTCTTCTGGTGATCTTGTAGCCGTCAGGGATGGCGATGGCGATGTCAGGGGGCGAGGAGTCGTTCCACCAGGATGCAGTGCAGGTGGTTTGTGTTCGTTGTTGCAGGCTTCGTTGTTCTGTTGCAGGTGAAGTTGCAGGTGCGGCAGGAAAAAGGTCCTTTGGTGTGCTTCGGGCTGGCCTGGAAGCACTCTGTGGAGGGGCCAGGGTTGAAGGCGAGGAGTTCGCTGGCCGAGTAACGAAGGCATGGGGCGCGGGGGGCGCGAGGGCCAGGGGGGGTGGTGCTGGGCGCGGAAGCGCAGCGCCAGCCATTAAGAAGGGAGGGGAGAGGGAGGAGCAGCTGGGAGGCGGGAGGGAGCGGTGAATGGGGGTGCGAGGGGGGCGGGGCCGCAGGGAGGCAGCGGCAGGGAGAGAACTGCAAGGGGGAGCGCCCAAGGGGCGAAAACAAGAAAAACAAAGGCACAGAAAAGTCGGGCACAATTTGAAAACAGTCACAAAAATACACTAATGGCACAAAATACAATCGGGGCACAGCAATCAGAGGGGCACAACGGGGGCAGACGCGCAGGAGGCAAGGCGCTTGAAAAACAATAGAAAACACTTACAGGACGGCGAAAAGTGCCACAATCAGAAGGGGCACGGCGGGGGCAGAAGCGCAAGGAGGCAAGGCGCTGGAAATATAGAAAAACACTTACAGGACGGCGGAAAGCGGCACACGGGTCAAGTGAAGCTTACTAGAGCCCACTAGACACCAGGGATGAGGCGCAGGAGGATGCCTGCGGGTGGAGGAGGGCCTCGAACACGCTAGCAGCAGCGTGGGCGGGGGTCAGAGGCAGGAGACAGCAGGTTGGTGCTGCGGACGTGGGGGGCGAGCTCTAGACCTAAGGCAGGTTAAAGGTCTCTCACTCGCGACGCGCAGCGCCAGTCATTAAGAAGGGAGGGGGAGGGAGGAGCAGCTGGGAGGCGGGAGGCGGGAGGGAGCGGCGAATGGGGGCACGAGGGGGGCGGGGCCGCGGGGAGGCAGCGGCAGGGAGAGAACTGCAAGGGGGAGCGCCCAAGGGGCGAAAACAAGAAAAACAAAGGCACAGAAAACTCGGGCACAATTTGAAAACAGTCACAAAAATACACTAATGGCACAAAATACAATCGGGGCACAGCAATCAGAGGGGCACAACGGGGGCAGACGCGCAGGAGGCAAGGCGCTTGAAAAACAATAGAAAACACTTACAGGATGGCGAAAAGTGGCACAATCAGAAGGGGCACGGCGGGGGCAGAAGCGCAAGGAGGCAAGGCGCTGGAAATATAGAAAAACACTTACAGGACGGCGGAAAGCGGCACACAGGTCAAGTGAAGCTTACTAGAGCCCACTAGACACCAGGGATGAGGCGCAGGAGGATGCCTGCGGGTGGAGGAGGGCCTCGAACACGCTAGCAGCAGCGTGGGCGGGGGTCAGAGGCAGGAGACAGCAGGTTGGTGCTGCGGACGTGGGGGGCGAGCTCTAGACCTAAGGCAGGTCAGAGGTCGCATGAGTGATATGTGGATAACCAGATGTAGACCCATGTATGAGGAAAGGTGGAGCATGCCCATAAACCCGCTTCCATCTCATACTAAAATGATGTAAGCTCCAGCTAGTTGGCACCACCTGCACCACCAGCAGTGCTTTATTTGTGAAAAAATGAGTGCCGGGGCCCTTCTCAGGAGACCACTGCAGCTTCCACCACGCATTGCCCCTGCCCACGCTGCCAATGACCGCACCAACACAACTACTCAGATGATACTTCTCCAAGTGTGACCATTCAGACTATTCCAGGCTCCTAAAGCTATAAAAATGGTTTGGGAAACAGGTATTAGTCATTTCAAGTTACACTGAATTAACAACCAACTATTATTGTGGTCATCTCTATGATAGACAAATATTGGTGTCATGTGGCAGACTAGCGGAGTCAGTGTTGATAGTTACGTGCCAGTGCCGAGCACCGGAAACCACTGGCTCAAGTTAAGCACTGACCACCAGCCAGTAAGGTGCTCATGTTCCTCCACCTGAACAGATGCTGATGATCTCTTGCAGGATGATGGAAGGAATAGCTAGCAGTCTAGGGGAGTCTTCTGAGGGAGCCATGATTGGAGCCTGAGGTGGCCGAAGGAAATCCCTCCTTGTGTATCCTTGTAGTTGACCTACTTTCACAGACTTTATGCTTCACACATCCTTCCATTCAATTTGGGGTTTTCCCACTGTAATCAAGTCCAGAGAGGTGGTAGAAGCAGGACACTGACACGAGTTATATCCATTGACAGAAGTCCGCAGAATGAAAGTTGCCGGAACTGACAGTATATTATATGTGCAGCATCTTCACGCCCACACAGTGCTTACTTTGAAAAAAAAATAAGTTCTGTTACTCTAAAAGTTTCTTTGCAGCTGCAGCATTCACACCTAGCAGTGCCACTGGTGACTTCTGGTGAAAAAGACAGCAAGCGTAATAGAGCAAATGTGCAGTCATATATGGCCTTAGCATAATTTCATGCTGCGTGTTCACACAACTCTCACTCTGCCATCTCCGTATCACATGTTTTCTCTCCTCTTAACATCTCAGTCACATTCTCCTCTCATTTCTTTTTTTCTCTTTTGTCCCACCTTATACTCTTATATGTTCTCTCTCTTCTGTCACTATTCTCTGTCTTGTCTTTGCCGCTCTTTTTTCACAATTTCTTTCCTCAGTCCCTTCACTTTCACTCTCATCCTCCCTCCTTCTTTCTCCTGACTCCCTTACAGAGACAGGCTATGTCAGGCTCTAACCACTCCCAAAGATTAGGAGCTGGTGACTGGTATCTATGTCCCCAGAAAAGTTTAACTTTGACATTGCAGAAATGAATGCTAAAAGAGCTAACTCTGCCTGTGAACTGTCTCAGCACATTATATGAATCAACACGACTCTTTGTGTGTAGGGGCTCAGCTCTGTGTACACAGGGACTCTGCTCTGGTTGAGTGTGAGAACAAAACTGCAAAGAAACTCAACATTATAGCTGGAGGAGCTCAGCATCATCCTTGCACAAACCCAGCTGTATCTGTGCAGGGGATCCAGATTATGGGCCTCATTTACCAGAACTGACGCATCAAAATACTTGCCCTGCGGGGAAAAAGTTTACAATGCCATGGATACATCTTATTTCCAATACGGCGCTCCGTGGTGTAGGGTCCCAGGAGGCGTCAACTCTATCTGTGAATGAGCTACACTCTTCAATAGGACAGGGTCTGAATATGACAGAGATGCACTCTCTCTGCACATGCAGAAACTTATTTGATTTGTGCGGGTTCTCACTTATGTCTCCTAGGTATTCTGGCACATTTCTAGAAGTGCAAACTACTTCAGTTTTGCATTCCTGGGAGTCCTTGGTGACTGCCTATGAACAATGTGGTAAAAGTAAAAATACACTTCAGTAAATGGGAAAGAAAAAGTGGACTTGGGCAGAAAAGCAAAAGACAAAGAACAAATATGCACAGACGAGGCTCCATGTGAGACCACCAGTATTTAGGCAGAGGCCAGTGGGTGGGGGGAGGTGGTGGCTAATGGCAGTTCTGGACATCATATGCAAAAATTATACTTTCAGCAGGAGCCAGAGATCGGACAATGAAGCCTGTGAAAATGGGACGCCTATAAGGTCAGATGGATTTCGGATTTGGATTTGGCTCCAATTATGACCCCAAGGAGGAGCAGTGGTGCACCGGTCTGCAGTCAGCTGCGATTGGGCGCTACAGTAACTATATTTTGCCTGCCAATATGTGCCTCTTTAACAATGCCTGGGGATGGTTTAGGAAATGATCTAGCACCAGGGGACCAGGATATGGCCAGTTACCGTGATACTTCTTCCATGGGTGTAGGGGTATCCAATTTTGGGCTACTCTGGAAAGATTTAGGGTCCAACTTACTGATTGACCCAAGGGTGCTTCCCTGCTACTAGGAAGTGAATCAGTTCACCTTGTTGAGTACAAAGCAGGGGTCACAGAGAAAATATAAGGGTACCAAATCACATTTTTGGGGGATGGAGCTTGAAGAGCCAGCCCAATGTGTAACCATGATTTTGAGAATTTCAGACATAAAATGTTATGTCTAGCCTTCTATTGAAATGGATGCTCAGTATACATGATATCAATATTCTGAAGTGTGTTAATATCAAGAAATGCCATTTGTGTATTTTTAGGAAAAAATGGCTCAAGAATGTTTATTTCTCAAAAACAAGTGTTGTGGCCTCAGGCTCCTTCATTGCTTTAACGGGGAATGGGGCTGGTTTAGTGTATTCACCCAGGTGTCATTCACACTGAGCCTTGGAGAGTCCCTCACATGTGTTAATGTGAACTGTTGTATCTGGAACCAAGCTGGAGCTTTAGAAAACCCTCTTCAGGCAGACACTCAAAAAATGGAGGTGTCTGCATTCTGTCTCAGCAGAAGGCGCATTAACGGACAGGACTACTTTGCCAGATTGAAGTTGTCATAGGGTAGGAGAAGGCAGGGTGAATATCAGCTGCTGTGGCAGAAAGCTTTGGTGGGGGCAGTGCCAAGTGCTGTCCATGCACAGTGCCATGCAGATGGCCTTGTCAGTCCATGACATGTTGAGCTAAGAGGTACCCAGGGCAAGAGGCACACACAGAGTTCTTTGAGGTGGAGTGTGTGGGGTCAGCACCCATCAATCCTTGCTAAGTCGCAGTGGGATATGGCAAGCCATGTTTATCCTTACTGTGGTGCACATGTTCCACCCTATCCAAACTGAGCTGAACTGCAATCATAAGGTAGTGAAGCACAGTGACGGGCTGCCCTCCTCTGCTGCCTTTGTACGCAGTGTTAGAATAACTGCATGACTGTTAAAGTCACGGTGTGACATAACGTTATTATCAAATCATCACCCTGCTGCCAATACTGCCTGACAGACTCACAGGTGCCATCAACGCTTGGGCCATGGCTGACCTGCCTTCTGCGATATGTCAGGCAGCCAGGAGCATTTTTTGCAGAGACTGCCCACAGTTCCATCTTTTAAAAGTCCTTGACCCCACTAATAAACACTGGTGCGACCTACCATCAATCTCCGAAACAAAATACCTACCTCCCAGACCCATATTTCCCAACAACACTTTGCATGTTCTGGGTTTCATGCCAGTACTTGGAATTTTTAGAAGCAAAACCACATAGGCCTCAGAATGCAAGATGCTGTTGGTAAACAATTCTGGACTGCCTGGTGGACACTGAGGGGGTTCCGCTGCCCGCCAAACTCAACCCGCCACCTGACCGCTGATGCTGTCAGGATACAGCCGGCCCTATTGTGACTTCACTGCATGGCCGGCGGGCAGAAACAGTGTTTCCGCCCACCTGCCCTGCGGTGAAGTGGGCCTTAACACTGACGCCAGCTCGGAATTCCGAGCTGGCGCAAATGTGGCTGTGCAGTGGGTGCAGCAGTACCCGTTGCGCGTTTCACTGACCGTAATTCGGGCAGTGAAATGCGCGACAGGGCTGTGCATGGCGGCCCCCAACACCCCCATTCTGCCAGCTTTTCCACAGCGGTTTAAACCGCCATTGAAAGGCTGGCAGAATGGGACTCGTAATCCGGAGGATTACATCCGCCGGGACCGCCGGCTGGAGGCTTACTGCAGCCTGGTGGTGTCGGCGGTTTGACCGCGGCGTTTCAGCCGCAGTCAGAATGTGGCGGATCGGACCACCACTACCGCAGCGGTCCGACGGCCACCCCTAGTCTGGCGGTCTCAAGACTGCCAGGCTCGGAATGACCCCCTGAATCTCTGAAAATATCAAAAGAGGAGAAAGAAGCAGAAAGTCAAGTTTCACACTCAGCTTCCCAAAGTGCAGCTTCAAATATCAACGGGAGATGGAAAACCCAGTCTCACATCCGGAGTTTCTCTAAAGACATTTTTTTGGGACCCTCACCAGTTACTTTCGGTCAGTAGAATGTTTGCCCACTGACGTACTGGCAGCTGATAGCTTCATCTTCGGGTCTTCCCTCTGCCAGGAGGGGATGTCTTACAAGGTTGAGAAATCGTAGGATCCAGCACAACCAAGTGGAGATCTGAAATTACCTCCTGTCCATAATCAGGAAACTTTTATTAAAACTAGGCTGGGGTAAGATTAAATAAGAGGAAGATGTGTGTGGGGAAAATTAAATGTCCCTCACGTCTCATGCAAACATTTGGTCAACATGTTTCACCCTATTTGTGCCCATGCGGGTTGGTGCCTCTCGTCAGAACCACAAGACTCTATTGGATCCCTTGTTGTAGGCCTTCTGGGACACCTTCCCTAAGCTCTGAAAGCAAAAGGTCAGCTCACTCTGTCTTATTTTATAAGAACCAGGACCCCGTAGGATGCGGAGGGGAGGGACAGTCTGGTTGCACTGTTTCAGCTCCTGCGCCTCATACATGCTCAGTCCCTCCCGTCCTGGATATACACTGAATCACTGCAATACCGTTTTAAAAAATAAAATCATGTTCTCCCATTTTATTACATGTATATAGTGCTGGCTCCCCATGGTCAAGGTAGTAAGCGCTACATAAATTAAATTACATACAGTTAGAGCCACTAGGAGCATGCGACAGGGTAGGCCAAATTATGCATCAAGAAAAGGTAAAAAATATGCAGCGGAATGTGAAGCACTGTGACGTCATTATTTCAACATTTTTACGCTTATTAGCACTGTCTGGGCATTAGTTCCAGAATAATACCCAAATAAAGCAATAAGCAACCAATATGTGGCCAGTCAAGGTTTGCAAAGGGTCTTCCAATGCCCAGTAGCATGTGTTGCTGCGTTTTTAGTAACTTTGTACCGTTTGAGATAGAAACACATTTTATTTTTGTTAAAACCTACAGATTATGCAACAGACGATGGATTATGTGGCAAATGCAGTAAATCTGTGGTTATGCAGAAAATGCTGCGGCAGCACAATCGCATATCTATAGTAGTTCTGCATTCAATATAATTTGTCGTTTGTACCGTCTCAGCCTGGAAGGACACAGGCTAACAGTCAGGTAAGGAACTGAGTCAGGGGCGGACTCTTAGCCCAAAGCAGCCCTGGCAAATTGTGTCAGACCAGCGGCATTGGGTGCATTACAAGCAAGCCTGACCACTACAATGGGGCTTCGAATCCCCCCCAAGAACTTTTGGAAACAAATGGCAAAAACAGTGCATTCTGCAACACATTTCTCATTATATATTCAATTGTCTTTAGACACATAATAAATGATCACCTTACAGAGAATCAGGATAGGGCAATCTTTATCGGGGCTCTTCAATGATTCCCTCACCATCACCCGCTAGCAGTGCCCCTCATCGCTCCACAGCCCCTCTCTCACATGTATTTCATTTGTTTTATAGCACCTCCCTTACCAGGGAAGGGTGTTGGAGCACTTTACATGACACCCGCATACAGAGACAATGAATCATACTTGTGTAAATCAGTGAATAGAAAATGTCACACAAGCAAGGGGGACTACAAGGGGTAGGATTCACATGTCATCCACACTAGTGGGCATTTTTTACGGGTAGCCATTTTTAAGAGTGCTTGGTCTTAGAAAGCATCAGCACAGGATTCGGAATGTAACACAGTGTTTAGGGTTGACTTTACTAATAAAAATATATTTCCACACAAACAAACCCTTTTAATCAAAATTATAATAACAAAACACTGGGGAAAAACATAACTTTCTAACCTGTGCCGTGCAGTTTACATGCAGCTCTTTGATGGTAGTTCATAGCTCACTGTGCTAGATTATTACTATAATTTATGAACTGCCCAGTAACAAAAGGATTCCTATGACAAAAGCAGAATCTCACTGAGCTATGCACATAAAATACTGTTCTGTGATCTGCATGATAAAAATTTTTTTGCAGCAGGCACACTAACCCTCTGCGCTACCTTAGATGAGTCAAAACTGCCACTAGACAAAACTCCAATTTCTCCATATAGAAAGAACTCTGCAGTGCTTTTAAAACTGCAGAACTGCCACAAAACCTGCCCCCCATTAACAAAAGCAGCCCTTCACCCTTCCAGCCTCCCCAGGAAATGCCCAATGCCCAGTATGGCTTTGCAGAGATTGCTTTTCAAGTGCAAATCCTACCTCCCTCATCACAGTGATAATGGGCAATCATGGCTCAATGATGAATGCTAAAGCACCCAGCCTTGCATAGTGAAAGCCCCCACCAGGGGGTCTGTGAAATAGTATTTTATTAACTACTTGTGACCGCCACCCCTTGTTTGAAGGCACTTTCCAGCAGCAGGAAATACTCAACGTGTCTCTTAAAAAAACATTAAGGGGGTCATTCTGACCTTGGCGGTCCATGACCGCCATGGCGGAGTGCGGCGGAAGCACCGCCAACAGGCTGGCGGTGCTTCCTGGGCGATTCTGACGCCGCGGTCGGAAAAGGGGAGCCGGCGGTTTCCCGCCGGCCCAGGGAACCCGCCATGGTGGCGCTGCTTGCAGCACCGCCATGGGGATTCCGACCCCCTTACCGCCAGCCTGTTTCTGGCGGTGTCCACCGCCGGAACCAGGATGGCGGGAACGGGTGCCGTGGGGCCCCCCCCTGCACTGCCCATGCCACTGGCATGGGCAGTGCAGGGGCCCCCTAACAGGGCCCCACAAAGATTTTCACTGTCTGCTTAGCAGACAGTGAAAATCGCGACGGGGTCGCACCCCTTCAACTCCGCCGGCTCCATTCCGAGCCGGCTTCATTGTTGAAGGGGCTGTCCCGCTGGGCCGGCCGGCGGTCTTCTGGCGGTCGCCCGCCGGCCCAGCGGGAAAGCCGGAATGACCGCCGCAGTCTTTTGACCGCGGTGCGGTCTTTCGGCGGGAACCGCTTGGAGAGCGCCGACCGCCGCGGTCAGAATGACCGCCTAAATGTTTTCCTTGAGTCTGACACTGGCTTGCCAAGCAGTGCCCTGTTCAGGCAGAGACAAGGACCAACGTAGCTGCAGCCTGGGCAGCAACCCACAATGGGGCGAGGAGCGGGCTAAAGCCCTTTTAGCAGTGGCGGCCGCTGCATATCTCAAGGGGAGGGGCAGGGAGCGGAGACAAAGTCTGGGTGTGTGAAAATAATAAAAATAAATAAGTAAATAAACTTGCCTCCGCCACGATGCACCGTCTCCTGCTGCCTCACGCTCTTCTTGCCTGGATTTGGTGTCCCAGCATTCACTGGGACACCAGCACAGGCTCCCAGGAATCCTGGTGCTGCTTTCATGCTAAACGTAGCATGAAAGCAGCACCAGGATTGATCAGAGCGGCTTGCCGCTCAGACACAGCCCTAGGGTCTGTGCAGTTTCTCCAGCCCAGCTGTTAAACACAGCCGGGTTGCAGAAACCTAAGTGAGCATGTGTGTTTGGCCGGTCTAAGATGGCCACCAAATACACATGCGTACTTAGGTGCACACTATCTCCTCCTCCAGCCTCCCAACTCCTGTGGCCAAGCCCCACCATTCACTGCACTGCTGGCTGAGCCAGCAGCAGGAAATAAAACAATACTAAACTATTGTTTCATTTTTCTGCTGCTGGCTCAGCCAAGGGGGCAATGCTCCTTCGCCATAGCAAAGGGGCCGCCCCTGCCTTTTAGCCCAATGTGCGCTGTGCGCCCGTCTGACACCACTTGTGATCTTGCTCTACTGTGTGAAAGTCCACAAGAAATAAGAATTATTCACTGGTAAGAACATGACACAGGATTAGGAGAAGGCATAATGTGCGTAATTCTGTGTAGTGTTATCATGCGTAATCACCTAAGAATTCTGCAAGATTAGGCTCCAATTACACGAGAAGAGTAATTCCGCATTTAGCGCTATTTCTTAGTACCAAAAATCCTCCTCGCGTCCAAAACAGGCATGAAGATGCATTCTGCGCTAACAAATAGCAATAAATACAATAGAACGTGGCTCGTGAGCACAAGCAGCCACTCACGCTCGCGAAATGTTCTCTTGTTGTAGTATTTTTCTACCAAATTACTCTTAATTATCCTAGTGGAGTAATGACATAATTATTGGTAATTGTGTGTCAAAGAGTAACGCAGAATTGCCAAAATTACTCCAGTTACTCTGGCATAATCAAAATTCTGCCCAGGGCTAAATAAGAAGAACTCATGCCTCAACCACACCCAGAAGTAACTTCCATCACTTTTTGAACACCATCAATTTTACCACCCAAATGTGTACATAAACACAATTCACTGCATCACACTCCATTTTGGTGTGCTTTGATTGGTTCCTGTACTAACCTACTGTGAGGGCCCTCGGAGTTCCTGTCCGTTTAAAGCTTTACCAAACCCAGACCCAGACGGAGAGCTGCCATGCTTGAGAAATTATTAATTCAGGAACAGAAAAAACACAATATACCCACTTACTATTCCTAACACCAAGTATGCATATCTCCAAGAAAAAAAAAAATATATATATATATATATATGTTTCCATAGGAAAGGTGTTTTTTGACTTGCCTATATCTTTGGAACCGTTTGATGAATCTTCATGAAATTTTCCCAAAAAAGTGTTGCAGTGATTCCTGTTGCGCATGGAAAGTTTTTGGGTGATCCATCAAGCGGGGCCAAGAAAAAGAGAGCTAAAAAACGGTTGTGGTTCCCACGTTAATTTCCATAGGATTCTTTAGACATGACTACAGGCCGAACCATTGGATGGAATTACACCAAATTTAGCAGAAAATTAGCTGTCGGTATGCAGATTATGCTTTCGTTTATTTGGTGTGGCTATGTTCAGTAGTTTTTGAGATATTGAAGGGAAAAAGAATTGTTTAACTCTGGCCATGAATAATTTGCAAAATTCACGAGTTTTTCGTGAATACGCGTGCGAAAAGAAGCATTGCATTTGGTTGACCACAACCTGACTACAAAGTTGCAGCCGCCATTTTATTTCACGGGACTGGCTCCCCGGGGGTGAAAATCCAAATTGAAAGTGGCATAATGGGTCAGGGTGAAGGTACCCTGACCCCAGGGGTGTGATATGGGTGTGTTTTAGTGGCAAATTATGGGTTTAAAACAATTTTGCGCCACCATGCAAATTTTCACTAAATATTTGTGAATATGAAAACATTTGAACGAAAAACCACAGACTCATTCATACACTAATTCATTCACTCATTCATGCTCTCCGAGACTCATGCGTCCACTGACACACCCACTCAGACACTCATGTACCCCCTCACACCCACTCAGACTCACACACCCACTTTCAGACCCACTTAAACATTCACACACCCACTCACAGACATAGGCCCTGTGACCAGCCTGCGCTGCCCACAGCCAAAGGACGTGCGTGGCATGGGGTTGGGTGGTTATAAGGGCTTTGCTACAAGGCCTGGCTGCCGACCAGGCCTTGTGACCAACCCCTTCGGCCGTGCGCCGTGGGGGTTGGAATAACGTATAGTAATTCAAATTGCTTTAAGTGAAAAAAGTAGAAATTCAATGAAAAAAAACAAAGGTTACAGGAACGTTATAGTTAGGTTCTGAATTTACTTGTACAAAACCATGGAAATTCAGCATTTATACTTAGAGTTCTTTTAAGTCTTTATTTTTGGCTAGTGTCCTATATATATATGTATACATATATATATATATATAGAGTCAAGGTGCACATTTGTTGAATTACATAAAGTAACCCTACACTTGCCTATACGTACTTACCTTGGCTGTAATTTTGTCCTCAATATTTTGGCCATAATATTATGGATGGACAATATCTCAGAAAAGATATTCTGGTGATTCTGGTGGATTACTCTGCTCATGAGAATAAAGAGTAGAAAGCAGGGGTGTATAAGAGTTTATAGTGCTGACAGCGCAAATTCCTATTACCTCTCCGGGGCATCCTTCTAAATTCCCCATGAGTATTACAAAATCCATGGTATCCCTGTGGACTGGGAGATTCTCACTAGGCCTAGGCGGAGTTCCCGGAGAAAGCTCCACCGTGCTACACGGAGTTCCGCAAGCAGCTGAGTTTGGATAAGTCGCTCTGTTCGCACTGAGTTTCAGCCTGGGAGTTTCTCCTGCGCTGTAAAATCAGCATGAACGGCATCATGCGGAGCACCAGTGGACGCTACTGTCTTTCTGCTGCTTGAGTAGATTTTCTAGTCGAGCAGCAGTTTCCTAAACACAAGTTGCAGCTTTCTTATTGCAAGCGGTCGCGGCCTGCTGCGACCGCTCGCGCTCAGAAATCTTGTTCGCCAACTTAGAGATTTCTCTCTCGCTCGCCATCTTAACGTTGGCAAGCACGAGTGAGAGCAAAAACTCCGCTCTATGTCCCTTTGTGGAGTTTTTCAGAACTCCGCGTGGAGCGCGGCATGGGGAAAACTCTGCGAACTCCGCCGGAGGAGTGGAATTCTTCATCTGCCCCTAATTCTCACCCAGGCATGTAGGCTGCTGAGAGAATTGTCTGGGATGAAACTCTAGGGGAAATAATTAATTGCCTTGGCAATTCAGTGTGGTATCCTCAATCATCCTGGTAACTTTTTACTTCTGAGGGTATATTACGGATACACCGCGTAATACGTGGTAATAACTCCCTCACTTCCGAGTTAATGATGCCCACTATGAATACATCATGGGTTGGTGGAATACCAGGTCTGATAACGAGAGTCCTTTTAATGCCCTCTATTTTGGACATTCTCTTGTAGCACCCTTGTTCCAAGAAAAACTTGGGTGGGGGTTGGGTGCCACTCCATCTCATTATACATACAGGAAGTGCTAAGTCTGCAGCAGCCACGCCCATATCCACAGCTAGAACACCCATTGATGCTTAGACACACGTCTCTTTAACCAAAGTCACATGAGGCCCTGCAGCGTATTGTGTGCATGCACACGTTTGGGTTTTAAAATTGCTAAGATTCAAAATGGGCTGGCGACAGGACCTGTGCTATTTAGAATATAAACAAAAAAACAGATATTCTCTGAAAAATATGAAGATTAAAGTGAGACTCTGTTCTGCTCTATCTCTGAATGAATTGGACTCGGACAGGGTTTTAGCTTCATCTCTGCATCTTGATTCCACCTGATTCATTTCTCCTTCTCTCACATTTTGTGTTATATTGCTCTGTGAGCTTCTCTGTCCTGCTTCACGTGCATCTTCAATATAACTGAAATAATCTTTGAATATATAAATACTTCAATTTTGTCTGCAACTTTTATGGTTCCAAACTGCATATATTTTATCTTGTGATGTGCTTGCAGGGCACGTGCCAGACGCACCTATTGACAAATAATTGTTCTGCTCTGACAAGTATGCTGTGGATCAAATCAGACTGTGAAAAACAAGAAATGTGTGAAACGGAGTTCCGGGGAGACACTGTTATATCAAGACAGAGATATGATATTACTCAGATGCCACTGTATCAATGTACGGGGGCCGTGGCGTTATCTAGGAACACATCCTAGGGCAGCCTTCGAGTGTTGAAAGGAGGAGCTGGTTAGCACTGGCTACTGAGTACGAAAAACGTGTTATTAGTATAACGTGTTACAGTGTTTAAAACTGACAGGAGTGTGCACTGAAGCATCCTGACATCTTCTGCCCTTTGTGTTGAGATTTGTGTTGCATTGAATATAGTGCGAATTTCGCAATGTCTGGAGACCCTTTTCTAATCTGTGCTGTACAATTGTGCGGAGCCTAAAATTCACACTGTCTGGACTTTGTGTCCCATTGTGTGGTGCAGTCACTCCCATCATCCTGGGCATCAAGGCTGAAATGTGCTGTTTGTGCAGGGCCAAGGCTGGATTCCACTTGTTTTACCTCTGTGGGTTGTGGCACAGTGAGTAAAAACACTGGATTATAATGTGCTGTTTGTGCAGGGCCAAGGCTGAATTCAATTTGTATGGCTTCTGTCTGTTGTGGCACAGTGACTAAAAACAATGGATTGGAATGTGCTGTTTGTGCAGGGCCAAGGCTGGATTCCACTTGTTTTACCTCTGTCTATTGCAGCACAGTGAGTAAAAACAATGGATTGGAATGTGCTGTTGGAGCAGGGCCAAGGCTGGATTCCACTTGTTTGGCCTCTGTCTGCACAGTGAGTAAAAACAATGGATTGGAATGTGCTGTTCGAGCAGTGCCAAGGCTGGATCCCACTTGTTTGGCCTCTGTCTATTGCAGCACAGTGAGTAAAAACAATGGATTGGAATGTGCTGTTGGAGCAGGGCCAAGGTTGGATTCTACTTGTTTGGCCTCTGTGTGGTGTGGCACAGTCAGTAAAAACAATGGATTGGAATGTGCTGTTGGAGCACGGCCAAGGCTGGATTCTACTTGTTTGGCCTCTGTGTGTTGTGGCACAGTCAGTAAAAACAATGGATTGGAATGTGCTGTTGGAGCAGGGCCAAGGCCGGATTCCACTTGTTTGGCCTCTGTCTGCACAGTGAGTAAAAACAATGGATTGTAATGTGCTGTTTGTGCAGGGCCAAGGCTGTTTTCCACTTGTTTTGTCTTTGTCTGTTGTGGCGCATTGAGTAAAAACAATGGATTGGAATGTACTGTTTGTGTGAGGCCAAGGCTGGATTCCACTTGCTTGGTCTCTGTCTGTTGTGGTACAGTGAGTAAAAACAATGGATTGGAATGTGCTGTTTATGCAGGGCCAACGCTGAATTCAATTTGTTTTACCCCGTCTATGTGGCACAATGAGTAAAAACAATGGATTGGAATGAGCTGTTTGTGCAGGGCCAAGGCTGGATCCCATTTGTTTGGCATCTGTCTGTTGTGGCACAGTGAGTAAAAACAATGGATTGGAATGTGGCCCAGATAATTAGCAGTGACAGGGGCTAATCCATGTATTCCGAATATGCTGTTTGTATTTCTCAGTGGGACAACATTGGCACTACTCTTAAGCCCAGATGTGGACTTTGCGCTTGCCGCGATAAAAATGTCTCAACCTGCACCTTTCTCTTGAGGCCTCAATGTGCTGAAACTAGTCTGGGGTTTCTTGTGTCCCCATTCGGAGGGGATGGGCCTACCACTGTGAGCCGGACTGCTCCTACTGTAGCAGAAACAAGGCTGCTTTACATATGGTTGGTCCCTGGCTTCAGTGGTACAGTGATCACAAAACCCATGGGCTGGAATGCGACCAGAATAAATATCAGTGGGTGAGATTAATTCAAGCGTTTCATCCATCACCCTTATGTTTTTCTCAGTGACTCGCCCTAAGTGTGACAGGTGTGTCCAGAAGTAGGTCCCCTGGTTCACGGTTCAATGAGACTCAAGCTACAGGGGGCCCGAAGCAGGCTAAAAATGGTATGGGGCTGTAGTTTCCTAATGGAGCCGGTCCCTGCCCATTATGACACAGTGAGCAACAAACTGTGGACTGGAATGCATCCAAGAGTGGTCGCCTGTGGTTCAGATTCATTCCTTTTACATGCCACTTTTTTAATAGTAAATGTCATGTTATTGTCACTTCAGGGCACCAGCCTGGCTGCAGGGCGTGGATTCTTGGAACAGGTGATAAATTCGGTTGAACCATGACGCAGGCCCCGCTGTCTCATTAGAAGGAGGGGTGGGTCAAGTTGGTTGGGGTGACTGCTGCGTCTCAGTTGTATTGCCTAACTAAGCTGTAAGTCCTTAGGAGAAGGGTAAACTACCAGTGTTAAGCGCTAAAAGACGCTAGAAGACCATGCACTTTCTTTCTTTCAATTGGCTGATGCGATGTGGGAATGCCTGGCTCTGGTTGGTTCAGAAATAAGCCTCTCCCCTCTCCATTTTATGCTAATGAATACCCACAAATCTCCAGGTACTGTAGACCATGTGCCGGATTGAGCTCGACTGGCCTCAGTCTGTGAGTTACCAGTCCACGTAATGGTGGTGTTTGCATCAGCCTTGTAAGGATGAAATGCTGAGTCTGAATTGCCAGGATTCTCAGTTGCAATCTAAAGTTTTCTAAGTAGTCTCTTAATTTACTGCGCTGTCTAATCAACTGACCTTCTCCCCCACTCGCTCTCACACTCTGTCACATACTAATCTACGAACTCACTCACTTGCCCACTCACTCACTAACCGTCTCTCTTTTTGGCTAGTGCCCTCAAGCCCCTCTTCAGAGGAGACAATGAAGGATGGTGAGTGAGTTCATAGGAAGCAATGGATTATGGTTCTTACAAATCTTTTGCCAGAAGTCTTTTTTCCCAATCTTAGAATGAAAGTACGAACGATGCCCTTGGCTCGTGATACGCTCAAGAAATGAAACGTTGAGGCTGCCAATGCTTTCTACCTGTAAATTCTCAGTAGGTGACACCCGTGCCTTGAGGGGCAGACCACGAACACACATCAATACACACAAAATTGTATTCAAAATACATTCAGAGGCACCATTTTGTACCACACTGCTGGCTCCATTAGTCTTTGGAATTAAATGAACACCCTGCATGGAGCGGCAAGATGCTCTCACCCAATCAGAGCGCCTATGGGCAAAGTCCACACTATAGAAAACCGCAGATAAATTAATGCATGGTTCTAATGCTTTCACTAACTACTGATGTTTGCTCCCAATCTAATGCTAATGAGAGTGTGGTGCTGGGATGTGAAGAAGAGACAGCTGGAGTGTGGGCCTGATTTAGAACTCGACGGACGGGTTACTCCGTCGCGACGGAAACAGATACGTCATCCACTGAAATCTAAATCCCATTATATCCTACGGGATTTATATTTTGGCTTCGGGCCTGAACTAGATATTGACGGTCGAGTTACTCCATCACAAAAGTGACAGATATCCCGCCCGCAGAAATCTAAATCCCACTATATCCTACGGGATTTATATTTTGGCTTCGGGCCTGAACTAGATATTGACGGTCGAGTTACTCCATCACAAAAGTGATAGATATCCCGCCCGCAGAAATCTAAATCTCACTATATCCTACGGGATTTAGATTTTTGCGGACGGGCTATCCGTGACCGTTGTGATGGAGTAACTGGTCCGCTAATATCTCAGCCAGGCCCTGTATGTCTCACTGTGCTGCGTGAGACTAGAGCGTCATCTGCTCAGAGCCGTGTGGACCCATGCTGTCAGTCGCTAACATTTCTTAATCGCCCTTTCCCTCAACATGCGCCCTCGCCTTTACCACAGGCCTACAACTGTGGATCAGGTAATTAATAGCAGTTTACACTGTTTGAAGAGGGAATTAACTACTGTCTCTCCCTCTGCACCATGTAATAAGCCTCAAAGAAAAGCTCATCCCTGGGTTCAAACAGGGAGTACGGTGTTCCAAAAATCCATATTCAAACAGCATATCTCTGATTTTATCTTTTACTTCTAGGTGAGTTCCTATGCGACCATAAGTAAGCTACAGATGACTTCAAGGTACCAGTAGGAGCACATATTTTTAGAAGGAGGATATATGATCCTTCTTTCCAGCGGTCTTACTTCATCATTATCATCAAATTATGTTTATTTCAGATCAAACAAATCCATAAAAACAGGACCTTTTTCAAGAACCCTGCTGTCCAATTGCCTTTTTCCTACTCTACTTGACAATCAATAAGTCTTTTTGTGTGTAGCGTTTAAACACAACAAACGGCTGGAGCAGGGTGTTTTTTTTCAAAGCCCAACTGGCTTGTTCTGTTGGACGCCCGTCGCATTGTCCAGCTCCACCTGCCACTACTGGTTTAGAAGACTAATGGCCTGATTTAGATATTGGTAAATGAATTACACCATCACAACAGTGACAGATATCCCATCCACCCAAATATAAATCCCATTATATCCCAAGGGATTTGGATTTTGGTAGACGGGATATATTTCGCTGTTGTGATGAAGTAATTCGGTCGCTAATACCTAAATCAGGCCCGAAATCTAATTACTCAGGTTTGCAGCTGTGGGTGACTTACCTCTAGAACCTACATCTGACCTACATCGCTGTGTAGGAGCGCAGCTGAAGCTTTAGAAAGTCTTGGAGACCCAGCTTTTCCACCCAAGAAACGTGATTCATTGGCTAAGCTAGTGCTCTTTCTGGGCCAGATGTGTGAAGATTAGTAGTTGCAATTTCCAAATTGCAAATTTTTGTGATTCGCTATTTGTTAGTCACAAACACTAATGTATGAAAGTGTGTTTTACACTTTCTGTGATTCCCAGTGGGTTGCAAATAGACCTATCTCATGAATATTAATGAGGTTGGTCTCAGCTTGCCACCCATTGGGAATCACAGTCAGACCACCATGTCTGTGATTGCTTTTCAATAAAGCAATCTTTTTTTCTAATGCAGCCCATTTTCCAAAAAGGAAAAAAGGGAATGCATTTAAAAAGAAAGAAAAGTTTTCTTTTCATTTTTTATAGGTGGAGCGTGGTCTGCGGGACCCTGCCTGCTTTTAACAAATCATTTTTTCAACCATTCGCAAGGGGGAAGGGGGACCTTGGGGACCCCATGCCATTTGCAAATGGGTTACCAACAACTTTGAAATTTGTATATACTAATGCAAATCGGTATTAGGAGGGGACGCCCTAAACACGCTCCTTCCAAATACCGATTTGCAAACCCAAATTGCCATTCAGTAACAGGTTACCGAATCACAATTTGGGCTGATTCTGCTAGTCGGGCTGTTTGCGAACGTAAAAATGCTTTGTACATCTGGCCCTCTGTTCATAGCTACTACTACAACAAACCCCACTGCACCAGGGTGTCTTAAAATCACCAAAAGACTGCTGTGGGAGAAGGGACACATGCTTTCCCCTTTTTCCACTTTTTCCACTCACCAGCTGTTTCTGGCACGCTGAACAGACGGCCATGTTGAACTGTGCAACTGTTTGCACATTATAATTTTGGAGTCTGATACTGGGCCTTGTTTTGTAGCATACCAGCCAGTAAGCAGGGATACTTTGTCCACTCTTACCTCCCCAGGACGCGCATGGAAGCCATTATGAATAACTGGGTAGGGTTCTCCCCAAGTGCCATAGATCCAATCAGCAGAGATTCATGTCGGAATTACACTCTCTTCATAGAAGGTGAAATGGTCCATCTTGGATTCACCCTATCCACTGGTAGGTGCAGGAACATTCCTTAATCTTTATGTGTTGGAACTTTCCTTGACCTGCTCCTCTCGCTTTATGCCTGCTTTGGAAGATCCCAAAATAATACAAAAGTAATCCATAAGTTGTCTATAAAGAGCGCAGCTCGTTAATTTCCCAACTTTCCTTTCAAGCGCTTCAATTTAGGACCCACCAGGGTGGCAGACGACATTACTTCCATCACCCTGACGTACTACTGCATACCAAACCACCACCTGCCTAGTGGTGATCTCTGGACCTTTAGTTTAGAGCAGGGTTCTGCAAAGTCGGTCCCGGAGAGCCGGGTCCATGTCAGATTTTTAGCATAGCCACATTTAGAAAAATGTAGATTTCTGAAACATCCATTTTCTGAATGTGGATATGCTAAAAACCTGGCATGGACACGGCTCTCCAGGACCGACTTTGAAGAACATCATGGCAGAAGGGGCATAAAGGTTGGTGGATGGCTGCAGTCGATTTAATGGTAGTCCATGAAACATTTTGTTTTTCAAAAACAAACTTCCAAAGTTTCTTGCTGACGAATATCAATAAAAACGAATGCTCCCGCACGTAGGGAGTTCTTTTTTAAGTGGGAGGTCATTATTTGTATTGTTTTTTTGTCTCACCCCCAGTTTTTCCCTGGCAGTGATGGACAGCATAAAGTACATCAGACTGCCAGCCCCAAACAGGATGGGTGGCATGATGGCCTTATTCCGAAGACCGTCACTCCGTCGGGCTGCCCCAATAGGCTTTCAGTCAGTAGAAATAAGAGGGCACCCCGACAGAAAGCTGACAGTCTGCTCGACTCTAAATAGGGTGGGTGAACTGAGACATTTGTGACTGATACCCTTTCCGCTGAACTCCAGATCGGTCCCTTAGTTCTTATTGATCGCGTCATGAAAGTTAAGCGTTTCCGCTCCTTCCATAAAGTAATTGATTTTGAAAGAGCAAAGATTAGCCATTTATTCCCATCTCCTCCTCTCCCTCCTGCTCCTTATCAGCTGCCAGCTTTATTAATGAGTTCTGAAGAGAGAATGCAAAGATGATTGGAAACGCTTCTTCTCAGGCTGCACATCCATTCACACGGCTGAGCCCTTCAGGGCCGAAGTCCAAGATAGCGCTGTTATCACTCGCTCCTCAAGTGTCCTGTGAGCTTACAGTGGGGATGGATATGAGCTTGGACTGCTCGAGGCAAAGCCATTTAAGGCTCAAACACCTCCTGCCTTCTTTGTGTGCTCAGTTAAAGGCAGCCCCCTCCCTCAAACACACTACACTCAAGAAACTTTTGCACCTTTAAGGTCTCGGTGACCCCTGGTCCCTCCTTCGACCTCAGCACTACCAACATACCCCACTGCCCTCAATGTGAATACCCCGCCAGCCATTCCATGTGCCCCCACTTCATTGACACAATTTCCATAGGCAACCTCAACTGTTGCATCTTCAGGGAGATATGGCTTGCTTAGGACTGCAGCCATGCGCTTAGACCCTCCTGTAGTGCATCTAAGTAGTCCAAAGGCATTCAGGCTAAGGAGGTGTAGAGTTTGTTACACACCAGAGATCCCTCCCCCTCGTCTTCAGTGCCGACCACTCAATCTTCAACACTAGGACCTCGGCTACTGGTTGCCGCGTGTGTCTCTTCCAACCTGATGTCCATCTTCTGCTATCATCCCTTCCGGTGGCATGGGACATTTCCAGCCTGCCTTGATGATTCCCTGGGCACAGGGGTCATGTCACTTGAAAAGATGGCTCATTCTAAGAGGCCCTCAGCATTTGTATAGAGCAACACTCGGGCCTGATTTAGAGTTTGGCAGATGGGGTTCATTTGACACAAATGTGGTAGATATCCCATCCGCCATATTACACTTCTATTATATCCTATGGAACTTGTAATACAGCCGGTGGAATATCATAATAAGGCCTTATGTTCCATGGCCGCAGAACTCTAGACAAGCGCTGCACCTCCTCGCCTATGCTCCCTGCAATGACAAGAGTCTTCGCCTCAGCTCAACGTGGACTCAAAGCAACACTGCAGTGGTCCTGGACTCACTCGCGCTCCAGTGGTATGAACACTTGGTACCTTCTTAGGCCGTCACAGAGGCACCCTCTTCGCTCATCTGCTTTGTTTTTGGCTTCCCAGGAGACTCAGGAAGATAGTTTTCATGTTGGAACTGTATTGTCTACTCCTCTACAAGAAGAAAGATTTTTTCTCTCCCAGAAGCTTGTATTTTTCAAGTTACCATTCCAAGATGGCTGAGTCTCCTTTCTTTGGCCGATCAGTTCCCAAGCCAAGTTGGTGTCTTACCTTTCGTCACTGATGTCATATCCTATTTAATAATATATAACAGCGAGAAACTGAGAAAGATGTGCCTCAATGTATTTTTTGACCTGCTCTTGCTTGATTTGATTTTTGTCCCTAGTTTATTCCTTTAAGCTTTACTCTTCAAAGTCCTGCTGGACTTTCCTCAGTCTCTAGATCCTTTTCTACCTAGCATCTGGTTTTGCATCTGGCTAGCTCATCTTTGTGGCAACGTCTCTGAAGTTTCTTTGTCTTTGAGGTGTTTTGTTCCATATGCAACCCACACTGGGAAACACTATCCAACCAATGTCATAACAAAGAGCATGGCCAGAGCCACGGTTTACTATGAGAAGAAGAAGAAACCTTTGCAACCTGTTCTTGACATCAGTACATCAGACTTGCATCGCCCCAACACTGGTGTCTTTACACTGTTTATGGATGTTGGTCTAGGGACAGAGGAGGGGTGTGCTGTCTTTGTTACATATGGTGATTAATTGGTAAAAAAAGAATATAGGTGCAGGGTCCCTCACAATGAGGCTGCCACAGGTTGCCCCACCCATTGCCCTTGCCATGCCAATACAACTTCTAACCATCACATGTCTACAAGTGTGACACATCAGACTATTCCAGGCCCCCAAAATTATATGAATGGCTTGGGCATTATGTGCGAGTCATTTTTCATATATGTTAAATTAGTAAAGAGCTGTTGGTGAGCACATCTGTAAATCAGACAAACAGCACCACAATGTGTCAGACTGCCTTAAGGGCTGGTGTTGACAACTAAGTGCAGGTTTCGAGCACCGGAAACTTCCAGCTCAAACACAGGTTACAAAGGCTGAGAAATGCTCCTGCCCATAGTTTAGGAAGCACACTGAAGCCGACAATACACAACTGATCCTCTCCCTGACCGATGACCCATCGACAACCAAGAGCAATTTCCACAACGGAATGAGAGCAGTCGCCGCCTGGATGAAAACCAGCTGTCTCAAATGCAACTCGGACAAGACAGAGATCCTCATGCTCGGCTCCATCCCCTCTGCCTAGGACGACTCCTGGTGGCAAAGTCCCTAGGAAATGCCCCATCGACCAGGGGCACAACCTGGGCATCATCCTAGACAGCACGCTTTCCATGATCATTCATGTCAACACCATCTCATCGTCATGCTTCCACACTCTGCATCCCCTTTGGAAAATTTACAAGTGGATCCCCACAGAGACAAGAAGGACGGTCACCCAAGCTCTCATCAGCAGCAAATTGGACTATGGCAATGCGCTCTACGCCTGCATCAGAAGGAAGCTACACGCAAGACCACAGAGAACCCAGAACGCAGCAGCCAGACTCATCCTAGGCATCCCCCGCCAAAGCCACATCTCAACCCACCTCAGAGACCTTCACTGGCTCCCAGTCGACAAATGCATTACTTTCAAGCTACTGACACACACCTACAGGGCACTTCACAACATCGCACCGGACAACCTCAACCACTGCTCGACCTTCTACACCCCAGCCAGGCAACTCCGATCCTCCCAACTCACCCTCGCTGCCATCCCGAGAATCAGGGAGAGCAGAGCCGGGGGCAGATCCTTCTCCTACCTCACAGCTCTGACCTGGAACATGCTCCCACTCAACCTCAGGAGGCCGCCTCGCTGAAGCAGTTCAGGAAGGATCTCAAGACCAGGCTCTTCAAATTGTAAGTCTGCGCAAAGATGTGAGGCCTAATGTAATGAACAGATGTGTTTTCTAGGCGCTAATTTCGGTGATGCACCTCAGCACATTCAACACACATACAATGTCCACAGTAACGAAAAGCAAGCCCTGTGCCCTATGTAAAATTATCTAAACACATAATAGAAAAGATGGCGCACATGTCTGTCCACACCTCTCTCCCTCTGCCGCAGAGAGAGCTTGCAATCACCTGTGTCCTACTCTGACTGTTCACAAACAATGCTGTGCCTGGGAGAGATCCAGCAACCAGACTGACAGCACTGACAGGAAAGCCCACGGAAAGCCCACCTTTGCCACTGGTTAAATCTCAGGACCACAAAATATGTTCCTCCCTGTACATACCCCAATGAATCGATACAAATCCTGCAAGTTTGGCATCAACATTCAGGCATCAATTATCACATCCACCTCCCCCCATCTACAGCTGTGTGATAACCTCATAACAACTGGGCAACCCTTAATCTAAACTAGAGCATCCTTCACGAACAGCATGCTGGGAAAGAGGGGACATGACCGGGAACAGGAAGACGTTGCGCTCCAATGAGCAAATCCCCATCAGGGGAAGGTCAGAAGAAAGGTCCGGTTTCATCAACACAAAGGAGGTGACTTACACCTGACTACAAGAAACGAAGGAATGGATCACAGTAATATTAATACATGGCTTTGACTTCCATCACCTGAACTGGTGCCCCCTTTGAAGACATGACACAAACGGGAAAGGGTATTATTTTAGAAGAAAATGGAGAAATTGAGATGGCATGTTGGGCAGTAGGTTTTCATGGTAATTGTTGAAAACTTCTGGCATGCATAGGTAATCAAAGTATGACTTTACTTTGGTGGACACTTTAAATTGTGAAATCCTTGTTGCTTCTATTCACTTTATCTATCCTTCCCAACTACCACTGTGGGCTTGCCACCTTTATTTAATGTAAAAGCTTTGCTTTTTGTCTCACCCATGAGAACCTGTGTGATATCCCTTTGAGGAGCCCAGCCCTTGTTCCATCCTATACATACAAGCCTATGTAAGTGAACACACCCGCAGTGTCACTGCGCTGTCAATAATAAGTGTTATTTCGAGCACACCATGTGTTCCCAAATTACTAGACCTTCAAGAATGAATAGGTAAGTTGGCCACAAAATGCTTCAAAGCTTGGGGTGGGCGTAAAATGCCGCTCTGCCAATGTAGTATGCAGAGGTTTGCCCACTCCATGTTCCGTTTGGAAAGCGGAGTTCCGGAAAAACCCTGCCAACCGCTGCATAGTGGAATTTATTTTCATGCTTGGCTCGCCAATGCTAAGTTGGTGAGCACGAGCACGAATTTGCATCCCCTAGCATGATTTTGGGGTGCTAAAATGTTTCCCGGTGAGATTTGTCAATGGGGAGGGGTTTGGGGGGTCGCAGCAGGTCACGACCATTCGCATTGAGAAAGCAGCCACTCGAGTAGAAAATCTTATTGAGTACAGAAAGAAGCAGCTCCCTCTGGCGTGCCGCGTGTTGCAGTTTGCGCTGATTATTCAGCACCACAGAAGCTTGTGGTGCTAAAATACAGAGTGAGCCGCGTAACATGCTCAATTCTGTCCGCTTGCAGAGCTCCGCTGAATCTTGCAGAGTTTTTGTGTAACTCCGTGGAGTAAAACTCTGCGAGTTCCACCCAGGCCTGATCAAATCTCTGCTCTTCAGGTTACCTGTAGATAACTGCAGTTGGAACATCACCCACTGTCCATCAGAAACAATTCAGGTTTTTTTCTGTGCTGTATAAATCCTCAGAATTTGTATAATTCGCCCCACAAACCTACCTAGCCAGATTACTTGTAGTGAGCATTATATTGTTTTAGGTGCACAAACCTGAAAAAGGACTACGGCATATCTGACTGTTTCTTCAATGCACATGATCTTCGTTTTTCGATTCAAATATTCACCTTTTCAGAGAAAGTATGTCATTTTGATACCTTTGACTGTAAGTCCTTGTGAAGCAACTTCTAGGGTATAAATCTACCTATTGCTTTGTCTCACAAAACCCTACCGAATGCCTGCTGGGTCTAGGGGGCATCTGGAAGCGAGGGCAGCACCCTGCTGTGTTCCCCAGATCTGCCAACATCTGAAAACTTTCCCTGTGTGAAGAGGTGATGCAGCTTTGGTGGGGGTCTATGTGCCTAACACAACCAAAGGCACTTAAGCTACGGGTTGGCGGAAGTCGCAGAGTTTCATAAAAACTCCTTGAGATTCTGTAGATTTCTGCCAATGGGCAGAAAATATGCAGTTTGTGCTGCATGTGCTGCAATTTAGGGCCAGTAGTGCGAGCAGCGCTGAAAAATTGGCAGAAACGGCACCATGAGGTGTGCAAGAGCATGTGGCCATTCGAGTTGATTTTGCTGCCTCTTGAGTAGAAAATCTACTCGAGCGGCAGCACATCTACTCGTGAAGCAACCTTTTGCCTGAGACTTAACGCGACCTCTGCGCTAGCAAATCGTGCTAGGGGGAGGCCAAATCTTGGTCGTGGTAAAATATTCCATGCGCCGACTTGTGACATTTGGCTGGTACTCTGTGTTGCAAGAATAAGACGGAGTCACCAAGTTTCAGTAATTTCGCAGGTGGAATGAAACTTTCAGCCCCCCCCTAACTTAAACTCATAACCTTCCCTGTGCTACATACAAAAAAAGCAGAACTTCTGAAGGTGCTGCCTATGTCCTTGGAGGTTTCACACCATGAATGGACTTGGACTGCCCAGAGCCATCCAACAATTAGCTGGAAATCTGCTCTCTGGGGGATTTCCAGCTCCCTGGCTGCACACTTTGCAATACCAGCTCCTAAATCTAGTGACCATGTGAAATCACCTCCATGCTAGTGCACACCAAATTATATTGGCTTCCCACTGGGTAACTGAGTAATATTGTCTCCTCAGGGGGTGATTGTGAGCTGTCGCTCCATACCGATGCACACAGTGGGTTTTAGTGCCTTACTGGGTGACCGTATGTTAGACCTATCAGCCTTAGGGTGGTCTTCCATAAGACATTTTGCCTTCCCCCTGCAATTTTGCTGTTCTCGTTTTTGCTGACATTAGGACTCTGCAAACCTTTCCCCTGCTAACCAGAGCTAAAGTGCTTGTGCTCTCCAGCTAATCATTGTAACATTGGCTTATCCCCAATTGGCATATTTAACTTACTTGTAAGTCCCTAGCAAAGGGGCACTACATGAGGCCAGGGCCTGTAGATTAAATGCTACTTGCAGGCTTACAGCACTTATTGTACCACCCACTTAAGTAGCACTTTAATCTCAGTCCTACCACTGCAGGCTGGTGTGTGCAGTTTAAACTACCATTTCAGCCCTGTAAAATAACCGTTTTTGCCTGACCCAAACTTTCCTTTTTGATACATCTGTCCCACTAGGATAGGCCCTAGACAGCCCAGAGGGCAGGGTGGAATGCATTTAGAAAGTAGGACATGTGCTTATAAGTTTTACATGTCCTGGTAATGAAAAACTCTTAAATTCGCTTTTCACTTATGGAAGGCATACCTCTCCCATAGGATAACATTGAGGTTACCTTATTAAATTTTATAAGTGTAATTTCCAAAGGGAAATCGGTAACCAGTTCATGTGTGGTGTCTCTGGAATCCTAATTTAAAATCCTTACGTACAGGGGAGTCAAATATTAAGTTACAGTTTTGAAAATGGCATTTTTAGAAAGTTGACATTTTTCTCATGCTTGGCTCGGCAACCCTTGGAGGTGGGCCTAAGGTGCTTTGCCAGCCCCTGTGGATCCAGCAGAACCGATATATCTCCTCCTGCACAGCACAACCCAGAGCAGGACCGACACATCGCCTCTGTTGAGTGGATCAGAACCGCTGCAAAGTCCTGCAGCTCAGTCTGTCACCACAGTGGAACCACTGATGCATGACCCTTCCAAAGAACCAGCCCTTGCATCCCTCCTTAAGGCAGCCTCGTCGATGACATCAGACTCCACATCGCAGCTCACAGCGCCTCGGAGCCAACACATCATCCCGACTTTGTGATACTGGTGCACCCCATGTGATATCGGCTTTACATCCTTGTGATTGTTCGCTCCATACTGGTGCACACTGTGTGATATCGGCTCTTTACCAGGTGGCCTAGTGAAAGTGGCTTCACACTGGTTCACACTGTGTGATATCAGCTCCTCACCATGTGATCTTGTGATATCGACTCCACTCTGGGTAACTATGTAATATCATGGGGGTCATGCGGTGACCTTGTGATATCGGCTACAAACTGATGCAGCCCGGGTGATATCGGCTCCACACCGGAACATCCCTTGTGAAAACGGTTCCTCACTGGGTGAACATGTGTGGGGAGCTGATACTGTGAGAGAAACTGTGGCATCATGCGGGTTGTAAGGTCTGGTCCCCACTGACCTGCACACATCCTTTCTAAGGCAGTAGCACACTGTGTCAGTCAATAAACAGCTAACCATTAAAGACACCTGTGACGCTTCAGATACAGGAACTACAGAGTGGGTTGAGGACTTGTCACTAGTCTCATTTCCAATTGCTTATCCAGTCTTTTAAGTCATTGTATGAGGCCCCCAGGGATACATTTTAAAAAGTACATAAAAACTATAAACATCTGTGGAGGAGGCGCCCTAACAGCTTCTCCCTCAGGCTCCTTCATTTGAATCTGTCATGTTCTTCAATACATTACTTTGTTTGCAAAGAAAACTGCTTTATGCAAGAGTTTGTCAGTTCGACTATGAGTCTCCAAAGTTTGTGCTTCAATTATCTCTGTAAAAAGCACTGTACCAATGAACCAATTCAACAATTACATAAAAACGAACATGGGAGGCATTAAAATGATTATGAACAAATATGAAAGCAGACAGGAATCTGAAGTGTGGTATTCATAATCGGTGCGTTTTACATTTTTAAGGAAGGGTGCTCGCTGTTGCAGGCGTTTAAGTGAATTGACAGCTTGTTCTGTGTTATGGAATTCACGACTTCGGTCATGCATCCCTCGACTGTCAGGAAATCCAGATGGCATCTGGGAAAAAAATCCAGTGGGTACCACTAGAGATGCAGGTGAGCGGAAGGAAGCCCTGTGAGCCAATCACAAGTCGTCTCCATACATCTGGAGGACCACTCTTTGGCGACAAAGGCGCCTGATGGAAGCGGTTGCTGATTGGTGCTCAATCACTGATGGAAATGCGAGTCATCCCCTCTAGGAGCCCATAAAAGTGGTACACACAGGGGGTGGAGGGTGAGGAAACCTGGGCTCCTGGAGTCCTTCTGCTGGTAGAGGCAGAGCTGGTCCTGGTGGATGGGCAAGACCCTTGAAGTTATGCCATGAGCCTCCCAAGGGCATTAATGGCAGGTGGCCTTCTGTTTGTTTCATTTACAGCAGTTCTTGTGGACATTGGCTACACTCTCTGCCACGCCCCTTCAATGGCATGATAAATACCAGAGACGTGCCCTACTTAATGTGTCTAGGGTAGCAAGGATGGAAGATGTCTTCCCAACCACAACAACCACAGGCACACCAGCAGCACTCCCACTACAACAGGACAGCCTCCTACACCAATGGGATTGACACACAGACCTGGGTGTGACCCACACCACTGGAGGAGGATTGTGCCTTACCAAGAAAAGAAAGGGGCATGAAATCTGAACTAGGGGTGTGCATAATGTGTAATTGTCTGTAGCGTGACTACATGGAATTACTGCAAAATTATGCAGAATTACGCAAGGAGAGAAATGCAGCATTTAGCTCTGTTATCCAGGACATGAGTATGCATTTTCACTAAGAAAATACCCTAAATATAACAGAACATGAAAAGCAGCAGCTGGCAACCGCACGCACTCTCTAACTTTGTTTTTCCTGTGATCCTGTAGTAGGATTTTTGCCCCAGGTTACTCTTAATTACATCAACAGGCGCAATCGCATAATTTTGGTAATTTCACATCACAAGAGTAATGCAGAATCACCAAAATTACTCCGTTTACTCCGGCGTAATGACAATTTTGGCCAGGCCTATTTGAAACATAAATCTAAGCAGTGGTTTGTTTTGTTTTTATTTTAGTATTCTGGGCCATTAATAGCATGCGAGGTCACACAACCCTAAAATAAAATATACCTTGCTTCAACCAAACAACATCCTATTAATCATTGTACTTAATGCACGTGATGCACGTTGTGTAGCTGTATATAGGGACAGTGATTAATTTGTATATAAAAACGTGCCGTGCCCTCAGCCCTCCTCTTAAACACGTGGCTGCTGCAATTAAATGTGGGAACATGGAATACTGAGGCAGCGTAATCCTAAATCCAACTCAGGCCACTATAATCCATTTACAGTCACTCCTTGCCCCTCCAGCTCACTCTTGCAGCTGTCGGCTTTCTCCCATTGTGATGCTTTTCCATCTTTCTCCTCCTTCGTATTTCTCAAATGTGTCTTTTGCTTGAGACAGAAGAATAAGCCCCGGCCTTCAAAAATAAGTGCCGGTGCTCAGCACCGGAAACAACAAGCACAAATTAAGCACTGTACAGGGGCCAATATTGTGCCTTCTGCATGGATCTGGGTGTCATCTGCAGGACATGTTTTAATCCAAGCAGAGACATCTCACTCATTCATCCTCCTGAGATTGCTATACCATCACTGGGTTGTCTAACAAGAGAAATTGCTTTGCCACAAAGCGCCTGCTTTTGCAATGTACAAGATATAACAGGATTTATTGGGCACTTGTTGAAAAAGCAAAGTTTTGAGTGAAGGGTAAAGTGCAAGAGCTGTAGACTAAAACATACACAAGGGAATTTGTTTCAGAAGTATTGAAACCCATTAGTTAGGGAGCCTAAAAGACCCGCTCTAAGGCACTGCACAAATAACTCGTCTCTTCCACAGTAATGGATGGAGTCATTTTGTGTTCCTTGGAGTGTAGCTGATCTCTCAGAATTACTTAAGGTTTTTGTAAAGCACATTGATGTGTTCTGTTCAGAAGTCTCTTAGCTGGTGTACTTCAGAGACGTGGAAATATTTCCTTTAAGTGCACACTAACCACCCCTAACTGCTGCTGAATGTTTCTATTAAGGGTACCATAGTGACCGAGTGTGCTGTGCAGTTTGTTACATTCAATCCATCTACTAACACAACCTTTTGAAGGTCACTGCCATCCACCAAATGTGTCTGGCTAGAAAATATAATTTCACATACATGGGGATGGCATAATTATTCACGACTTAGGAACATCGGTCAACAACTCTTAGTAAACAGGCGGGGCACTTACTTCAGTGAAGCAAGACCCTTGTGAGTCCCTGCAAGACATGGGTAATGTCTGAAAACCCAGAACTTTACTTCAGGGCGTTGCTTTGTATGATATAAAACCAACTGAAAGTTGGGAGGTAAGAGTGTGGGGTTTCCTGCCCAAGGGAGCAGCCATTGGTCCAGAACCCCTGAGTGACCTTTAACATTTGAATGGAATTCTAGTCAGTTTCAATAAGGCATGGTTCCTCCCTTGTTTTGTAATGGGCTACTGTCCTTATAAAAGAAGGCACAAAAAAAAAGAATTGATAATGAAAAGGATGTTTGGCTGTATTAATACTTACATATGCCTACTACCCCTCTTGGGGTATAGGCCATCAAGCAGGACTCTCCAGCCATCTCTGTCCTGGGCTTTTCTTTCAGTCTGACTCCAGGTGTGGCCCATCTCTTTGCATTCACCCTCGAGCCTCTGCGCCAGGGGTTTCTTGGTCTTCCTCTTTTCTTTCAGTGTTCCAAGTCAGGGCTTGCCTGGTGGTGTTTGGCGTGGGCTCACAGAGGATCTGACCTATCTCGCCCCAGCGACTCTTTTCATGATTTTTTCACGAGCAGGGAGTGGAAACGTCTGCTGCCACACGTCGTTGTTGCTGATGATGTTTGACCATTGGATTTTGAGGATTTTCCTCAGACAGGTGTTGCTAAAGGTCTGGGCTTTGTTGGTGGTGGGGACTGTTGTCCTAAAGTTTTTACTCAATACTGAAAAAACAATTTGTTGTTGGTGTTAAAAGCCTGATCTTGGTTTGCAGTGTGAGGCCCTTGGAGCTCCGGATCTTCTTTAGCCGATCGTACTTTGTTGACACTGCCAAGGTAGGTTAAGGTCTCAGACTCTTCCAGTGCTTCGTCTGCAAGGGTAATTGCTGGCCATCTTAGCCTTCAGGATCTTGGTTTTTTCCCTGTGGATGTTGAGACCATGACCCATCAAGTCTATCAGGGACAGGTTGTGATTGTGCTGCTAAAGGCAATCTGATTGGAAGCCAACAAGAATTATATGAAAACAGAAATCCAATCTGAATGGTTGAAAGGTGGCCAATCACAATTGGGTACTCTTTTTATGCCATTTTAATTGGCCAATGTGCATCCAATCAGAGTAAATGTGTTCTGCACATGCCTGCTTGGGCAATGGAGGTACAAGTGACCTGACTTTGAGCCGTTGTATACAATAAGGCATATAATCTGCCTATTTTATCACTTTTTCAAAACAGAAATTACCCTGAAGGAAGAGTAAACAAAATGGGGACTTCTGCATAGTATTTGCATTTTAGATGGTAAGTTCCCACTATTACTACAAACCAAGAGTCCCAAATTAATTATTTGTTCATCCAGTATGTGATACCACCTCCACCCCATCTGTGTTGCACCAGTGACACAAGCTTTGATTCATCTTTAGATCACTGCCCTCTCCCCAGGGCACTGCGTAACAGGCATGCCGTATCGTCATTCCCTGTATCACACCCCACGATGGGGACATGACGCATGCTGAAATTCCCAGTCTAGCCGAGGGTGACCCTCCACCCTCTCTGCCTAAACTTTAGTGCTCACAGCCCGAGATGCGCCTGGGATGACAATTCCAGCTTTAGACACATTCGAGAAGGTCCACTGCTTTCATTTTGTAGTGCCTCGCATGATTTAGAACAGAACCTTTCTGACTTCCCTAGACGCTAGAACAGGGCGTATGAAAGCTTGGTTTAGAATGCTGGAGTTCGCAGGTGCACACAGAGGAATAGTGATTTACAGCTCTGTGTGTGGCCTAGTCATTCAGGAGGTACCACACTGGGGAAGACGCTACACGTTTAATGGATCTCAATAAGTAAATTACCACTGTTCTTTACACGCTTAGGGTATGGAACAGGGATTGATCTGGGAAAGTCAAGTTCTTACAAAAAGCACCTTATTCAGAGTAGAGGCTGAAGAAACCTTCAGGACCCTTGAGCCACACTTTAAAATCACCTTCTACGTGTAATCTCGAGCCACGTCAATACTGTCCCAGGTAGAATTGTGGGTCACCCCAGAGAGTGAAGGAGCTGTCTCGGGACAGACAGATGGGCAGAAAGCAAGAGAATTTATGGAAAATGATCACATTCATAATATCGCCTACTAGGGGAGGGGCATAAGGAATCCAAAGGGTGAAAGTGTTTTTGTGTTGGACATTGGCGGTGGAGTGCTTTCTTATTATCCAGGTGGTTAAGCAATGGAGCTGGGAAGGAGGCCCGGGAGGATATGTTTCACCATATGATAGGGGTAAAGGGAATTACATTGCCTGACCTTTCACCCCTCCAACTGACATGATTATACACAATGATTTTATTTGTTTAAAACCCTTCTGAAAAGTCACTGGTATAGCACGTTGATACACTCATGTGTATAGCATGTTATTGATGGTATGGAGAAGCAGCCATCTTCTCATCCCAGCAAAGCCTGAAGGTGCACATATTATTAAAAGACCAGCAGTGAAATTCAATCAATGTCTGAGGCAGGTAAACATCAAGGAGGGACTGCAGGAACCAGCGTTGGGACAGTCATGGATGGCCCGGCCTACATCTAAAGTCTTACATGTCATAGAGTTAACAAGTTTATTGTGTTGTAAGTCAATCAAACGACAGTGTGAGGAAGTGCATAGATAATCATTCCTGTACCTTGATTAACTATAAACTATTTCTTAGTGCAGGTCTACATGCAGAGGAACATCAAATTGTTGCAATGTATTTTTATTTTTAATGTATGTAATTGTATGGTGTGTTTATGGGTTTGATCCCGAAATAAACATTGTCCAGTATTAAGACCAAAGTCAACTTGAACAGCAAAAACAAACAATGGACGTTTAGTCTGTAGCTCCTTATATCTCGACAGTGCTTAGAGGTTTTACTTCTGGGGTCTTTAAGGGCCAGATGTACAACCATCATTTTGGGTGATTTAGCGACTTGCAATTTGTGAGTCACAAAACCTAATGTACAACAGTGTCTCAGACACTGCAGCGATTCCCAAATGGGTTGCAAGGGACATGCATCATTAATATTCACAAGGTCTAATATTGTGACCCATTTTGGAATGGCCAGCACTCACAGGGATGGTGGCCTGCTGGGGTCCTTTTAAACAAAGCAGTTTTTTTGTAATGCAGCCAGATTTCCTTAAAGGAAAAGTGAATGCATTTCCCCCCCAAAAAAAGAAAAGTATATTTTTCTTTTTTTTAGAGCAGGCAGTGGTCCACATGACCAAAAAAAGAAAAGTATCTTTTTCTTTTTTTTAGAGCAGGCAGTGGTCCACATGACCACTTCCTGTTCTGAAAAAAATGTTGGCGCCTCCGTTCACCCCTCCGCCTTTGTGAATGGGTTGCCAATTTGAAAATGGTTGTAACTGCGATTGTTTGGCGAATGCATTCTAAGTCACAAAGCAATCATACATCCCCCTGCGACTCGCTATTAGGAAGGGACACCCTTGGCATGCCCCCTCCCAATAGTGACTCGCCAATCTACTTTACAATTCAGTAAATAGATCACTGACTCCCAAAATTGGGTTTGTACATTTGAAAATACTTTTTTGGGTCGCAAACAACCCGATTCTGTGAATCAGGCCGATTGCGACCAAGAAAAGCATCTGGCCCTAGAAGACGAGCAGTTGAACAAATGCATACCAACCAGCAGAAACAGAAGGTGCAACTGGTAAGGTGGCGAGCTGACCAGGGTCCTGGAAGGAGGACTTCTATCCCTGGGTCAGCAGACAGCCCCATGGATGCCATGGGGGACCCGAAGGAGCACTGGCCAGGAAATGAAAAAGTTGCAGATAGCAGAAAATATGTAGATGAACACAGGTGTAGGGGACATTGCGCCAGGATTTACAATGCAAAAGGTTCTGCAGTGCCTAAGGTGGCACTAAAGTGCCAACAAGTACAGAATGATGCAAACACTGGACCTGTGGATCTCCAGTCCTGACAGGTGGCAGGGCCTGGATTGGCAGTGCCAGGCTGGCTGCTGGCAGGTGATGTGGAGGGGGCTGGCGGCAGCCCCTGTGGATCAGTGGGTCCTGCATATCTTGAAAGGGGAACTTCAGGACATCATTTCAAGAAGACACTCTGGTGCAGGGCAGCGCAACAAGTCACCTTGCTGTGCTGTCCTCTGTCAAAGTGAAAGGGCAGGAATGCGCCAAATCTATGGCATAAGGCGCATTCCTGTCCTTTTCCCCTATTCTGGCACTGTTTCAGCAGCGTACCGTCAACACAGGCACCCTTGAACCATGGTGAAAAGGTTCCCTGTAGTCAGGATTGGTTTGGTACAGGAAGGAGCACCTTCCTGCACAAAAACAATCCTGGTAGTCTTGTTCCTCTTTCCATGAGTGCTGCAGGATGAAATGCAGGGGAGCAAGCCTCGCTTAGTATGCCTCTGGGCACATATTAATGAAAGGCTTGCGCTGCTGTTGCATCACTAGTGACGCAGTGGCGGCGCGCAAATCCCTCAACTACATCTATGAGGCCACGCAAAGACACTTTTCGTGGCTTTGAAAAGCCTCGTGGATATGGACTAAGGACAGGCAGAGCACATCACTGAGTTACCTTACCGTGCGCTGGGGAAGCGTTCCATGGGTTCTCCCATGCAACATCTATACATTTTGACGCATTCCCAGATTTACAAGACCCTTTATATCTGAGTTGCACCAAAACCTTGCACCTCCTTCAGGTAGCAGAACACAGAAAATACATTATAATTTGCATTATGGGGTTTTGGTAATAATTTTCACTGAGAAGAAGTTTGAGCAATAGGGTGGGGGTATATACACAGCTGTTAGGAGTAATAAGAAATCTCTTTATTTCTCCTTGATTTTTCCTCTTCTATGTGTGCTGCATTCTGCAACACACATAGAAAGAGGAAAACACCTCTGTGGATTGTTTCCGTGCAGGAGGGTGCCCCTTACTGCACTTAGACAATCCTGCTTAAAGCACAGCCACCCTTGCACCATGGTGCAAGCATGCCTGCGCTCGTGCTAGCCTGCCAAAATGGCACCAGCACAGGGGGAAAGGACAGGAATGCACCATACTGGATAAACATGCTGCATTACTGCCCTTTCCTGTGACTCAGGGCAGCACAGTAAGGTGACTTGCTGTGCTGCCCTGTGCAAAATCCCCATAAATATGGGCCTTGGTGTTAGTAAGATGCTGGGAAACAACCCCTTCATCTTAGGAATATGAGCGATGGAGGGCACTGACATCAGACCCATCCTTTTAAGATCCAGTCCTGGGCCCTAGGCGTCTCATCTATGTTAGTAAAAGCTCCTAGAAACCAAGCAAATGAAAGCACTGAGCGTTTTGCACAAATAATTAATACGGAGCAGGTCTTGCTAAGGATGAACACTGCTGTGCTCAACGCCGTCTCCATATTGATGACAGCGCACATGGCAAGGCCTGAGATGTCAGCGGGCATTAGGCATGACCTTGCAGAGTCTTTAAAAGGAGTGTCCAGGCTGAGGCAGTGTGACACTTCCTGTCTCTTTATCTCATTAACTCCGAGGCCGCCTGTTCTTGATTCCACCTGACACGTCTGTCTTCCACCACCTCACCCTTCCTGTCCTTTTATCTCATGAACACCAAGGCTGCCTGTTCTTGATTCCACCCACGCGTCTGTCTTCCACCACCTCACCCTTCCTGTCCTTTTATGTCAAGAACTCCAAGGCTGCCTGTTCTTGATTCCACCTCACGCGTCTGTCTTCCACCACCTCACCCTTCCTGTCCTTTTATCTCAAGAACTCCAAGGCTGCCTGTTCTTGATTCCACCTCATGCGTCTGTCTTCCACCACCCCACTCTTCCTGTCCTTTTATCTCATGAACTCCAAGGTAGCCTGTTCTTGATTCCACCTCACGCGTCTGTCTTCCACCGCCCCACTCTTCCTGTCCTTTTATCTCATGAACACCAAGGCTGCCTGTTCTTGATTCCACCTCACGCGTCTGTCTTCCACCAACTCACCCTTCCTGTCCTTTTATCTCAAGAACTCCAAGGCTGCCTGTTCTTGATTCCACCTCACGCGTCTGTCTTCCACCACCCCACTCTTCCTGTCCTTTTATCTCATGAACTCCAAGGCAGCCTGTTCTTGATTCCACCTCACGCGTCTGTCTTCCACCACCCCACCCTTCCTGTCCTTTTATCTCAAGAACTCCAAGGCTGCCTGTTCTTGATTCCACCTCACGCGTCTGTCTTCCACCACCCCACCCTTCCTGTCCTTTTATCTCATGAACTCCAAGGCAGCCTGTTCTTGATTCCACCTCACGCGTCTGTCTTCCACCACCCCACTCTTCCTGTCCTTTTATCTCATGAACTCCAAGGCTGCCTGTTCTTGATTCCACCTCACTCGTCTGTCTTCCTCCACCCCACTCTTCCTGTCCTTTTATCTCATGAACTCCAAGGCTGCCTGTTCTTGATTCCACCTCACGCGTCTGTCTTCCACCACCCCACCCTTCCTGTCCTTTTATCTCAAGAACTCCAAGGCTGCCTGTTCTTGATTCCACCTCACGCGTCTGTCTTCCACCACCCCACCCTTCCTGTCCTTTTATCTCATGAACTCCAAGGCAGCCTGTTCTTGATTCCACCTCACGCTTCTGTCTTCCACCACCCCACTCTTCCTGTCCTTTTATCTCATGAACACCAAGGCTGCCTGTTCTTGATTCCACCTCACGCGTCTGTCTTCCACCACCTCACCCTTCCTGTCCTTTTATCTCAAGAACTCCAAGGCTGCCTGTTCTTGATTCCACCTCACGCGTCTGTCTTCCACCACCTCACCCTTCCTGTCCTTTTATCTCAAGAACTCCAAGGCTGCCTGTTCTTGATTCCACCTCACGCGTCTGTCTTCCACCACCCCACTCTTTCTGTCCTTTTATCTCATGAACTCCAAGGCAGCCTGTTCTTGATTCCACCTCACACGTCTGTCTTCCACCACCTCACCCTTCCTGTCCTTTTATCTCATGAACTCCAAGGCTGCCTGTTCTTCATTCCACCCTTTTATCCCAGGAATACCAAGGCTCCCTGTTCTTGATTCCACTTCACACGTCTGTCTTCCACCACCTCACCCTTCCTGTCCTTTTATCCCATGAATACCAAGGCCGCCTTATATTGATTTGACTTCACTGCTCTATCTCTTGCCGGGTCTGGTGGCTTAATGGACTAATGTGTCCACTGTAGGGACCTGCGTTTGACCTCATGGTCACAGGTTCAAATCCTGGTGGGTCCACTCAGCCTTTCATCCAAAAATTCTGAGGTCGATGAAATTAGTAGCATTGAGTTGGCTAACAATAATATCTGTTATTCAATGCGAAGGGGCCTATGGGTGAACGTGTGCTTTTCAAATACACATGTTATATTATCTTCCACCGCCGACGAGTCCTGTCTATTTCTCTCCTGATTTGCATGTCAGCCTGGTCTCATGAATGCCACTACACTTCGAGTCTCTTTATCTCATGAATACCATGGCTGACAGGCTTGATTTAATCTCATCCCCCTACAACCATCCTACTCTTCCTGTCTCTTTATCTCATTATTATTGAGGCTGCCTGTTCTTAGTTTCACCTCATGCCTCTTTCAGCACCACCCTGAATTTCTGGTATCTTATTAAACTCTTGCAGGCTCTTTCCCAGCCTCACGTCCTCCCTTTGTCTCTGTTTTCCCATCTTTCTCGCTTTTTCAGATTATTTTGCCTTTCTCTCTTTTGCTGTGGGTTAAATCTGATGACGAAAAATAAGTCCTGGTCCCCAAAAAAGTAGTTTTGCGTTTCCCACCACCTGCAATCACCTGCACAAATAAAGCACGGTTTCTGACACAGCAATTGCCCCGTCCAGCTCTTGCTTACATTAGCTATAGGTTCACCTTAGGGCCAGTTGTACCTTCACCCACTGCCAGGGCCGGCTCTAGGGCGGTGCGACCTGTGCCACTGCACCGGGTATTCACTTTGTGAGGGCGAGCCATGTTTGCAAGTATATTATAGTTTTAAAAGCCCCTTCTGCAGCGTTCCTTGCCTCCAGCAATTTTCAGGTAACAATAAAAATGTCAAGATAACTCTGGTGATTAATGTTCTGCCTGGCGAGAGTTCAGAGTTTTCTCTAGTGGAATTTTTAGGGTAGAGTGTGGGGTTACTAGGCCTCCTGCTAAGAACATACATCAAGAAGATCACAAAGTGGACGTAATGCAAAAGGGTCAGTGGGTCACTGCTTTTGTCAGAGAGGTCCTTTTGTTATTTACAGTTTATAAGTTAACCTCCTGATATAGAACAGTAAACGTGTACCTGTCATCAAAGAACTGCATGCATTCCCCAAGGCATAGATTTAGAACGTTATTTTTTTTTTCCCAAGTCTCTCATTCACCTAATGTTGCAAAAGGGTTCATTTGAGTATAAGCCAGTTGTTATTGTTAACTAGGAACCCCAATGTTGTTACATTTTAACTTCTGAGTTTGTGCTTCTTCACACCAAGCACTCTTAAACTATACTGCCTACCAGTATGGATGACATGCGACTCCGACATCTTGCAGTACTCTGTCTTATGCAACATTTCTTATAGACTGAGTCGCATACCCATGATTGATTGTCTCTGTGTAATGTGTGTGCACTGTAAACTGCTCTGACATCCTATACTGAAATGAGGGGCACTACAAAACTAATGAAATGTATCTGAGAGAGAGTGGTTATGGAGATTTGAGAGGTACTGCTAAAGGGTGGTAGTGAGGGAATCCATGGCGGAGGTGGTCACTGGGGGCATCAACCAACATTGTTCCACATGGCGCCACCTTCGCTAAGGCCGGCCCTGCCTACCGCAGTCAAAGACATCAGTTCATTTCTTGTGTTATGTGTCCTCGTGAGAATCTCTGTGACTCACCACTGTCACTGACAACACCCGCCAGAGCCAGGCAGGCCTTTTATTCCACTGGGCATTTCCCTGGCGGGCTGGAGTCCTTGAAAGCTGGTTTTGAAAGTGCAGGGTTCCTGGTGCCTCTGTCTCTTTCCCCAGATTCCTGAGGTTAATTGCATCAGGCACAGGGAGGCCTCAGGAGAGAAAGAGAGGAAGGGAGGATGAAGGTAGAGAGAAAGTGATCAGAGAAGGAGAAAAGAGAGAGGAGACAACGAGAGAGAGAGGATGGATGGATGGATGGATGGATGAAAAGTGAGAGATTGCCCAGGGATGCAAAGAGAGTGGGCTGGTTTGACGATTTTTGACTGGGTTCCTTTTTGTTCCTCGGTTTGGCTCTGACTATTCCCCATGTATTTTGTTGTTATTTTGGTACACTGTGCCATCCTGTGGCATCTATGTTTTGTTGTTTGTGCAAATGCATAAATTGGGCCACCTCTCCCATCAAAGCTTGACGACTTGCTGATCCAAGCACAGGTCTAAACAAGTGAGAACACGAGACAAGTGGCCAGAGGATTGTGTCACTGTCTGACAACACCTTCTAGTGTGGCAGGAGCCCCACTCTTCCCTGCCTGGTGTTCCAGGCCCCTTTAAGGGTTTCCAGCTTTGCCTTTAAGGCGGAGTCTACCCCACCACGTCAGCACATGGCCACACCTGCCACTCCTCTCCATGCCTCCAGGGACCTCTAAGCTGTCCCACGACAGAGTGAAACCACATAGGCCATCTCATAGTGTGACACCATGGCATACACTGCAGGCGCTCAACAAGGGCAGGGGGATGGCTCAGGAGGATGAACGCTCGCTGAGGACAAATGAAGTGTTCTGAGTGGATGAATTTGAACCTGGTAAGGCAGGCTAAGCCTTTCATCCTTCTGAGGTGCATAAATAGAGCAACATAGTTTGAATAACAGTAACATGCTTTTTACAGAGGTCAGACACAGCAGAAGTCTGGTATTTAGTGATATACATTTTTTTATCATATACCAGTAAGGTCACAAAAGGGCTGGCAAGGTTGGGTTGGATCGACTAAATCCCTAGTGGTGTTGGGAGGGAAACCCAGCTCCCAGGCCCTAGTACAGCTTCTCTGAGGCAAGAGAAGAGCAATACCAGGGACTTGTTGGACCACATACCTGCTGTTGAAGGCCAGCGCTTGCCCCTGTCCAACAGGGTAAGCAGTGGGGGTATCCAAAGGGTGCTGTGTGCTTCTCTGAGCCCAGGTCAGGCCTGGGAGTCAGACAGTGGCACCACACAACATAGTTACAGTGGCACTCTAGGGCAGGATGGGAGGTCTTGCACTGAGACGCTGTTGTGCCCCAGCCGGTAGGTCAATCTGAGGCCACTGACATCCACCACTGAAGCCCCTCACTTCACCATGCTGACATTAGCCCAGGGCAAATGCCACTGAAGTTTTTTTACCACCCGCCTGAGGTTAGACCAGGGCATCAACAGCTGACTCACTTACCCCGCCACCTTGACAATGGTTAATTTGTTAAACTATACGTACCAAGGCCCTCATCAGAAGGACATGGCAGCATGCACCATCATTGCTCGTGCCAGCGTTGCCCATTACAGTACAGTACCAGTACAACAACTAACCATCACACACCTGTGATAATTCATACTATTCAGGGACCCCAAAGCAATAAGAACGGCTTTGGTAGCATGTATTACTGATTGTTAATGTATATTAAATTAATAAACAGCTGTTTTGTGCTCATCCCAAAATTTGGCAGACAGCGCCATCATGTGGCAGACTGTCAAAAGCGCTGGTGCTAAGAATTAAGTGCCAGTGCCAAGCACTGGATACTTCTGGCTCAAATTAAGCACTGCACCTTGGCATTAGCCCTGGCCAACCACCACTGAAGTGCCTCACACCCACCATTCTTGAGGTGAGACCAGGGCACTCGCTACTGAGTTCCCTCCCCACGCCAAGCCTGAAGGTAGCCCAGAGTATAAACCACTGAAGCCCCACCCAACGCCTGAGGTTAGCCCAGGGTTCTCCCCATCCCAGCAACTGTGTACCGCTTCCAACCCAAGGTAGTGTGTTTGTATACTGTCGTAGTAGGTCTCTTGCTCTAGGCAAGACTGCCGGTTTAGGGATGACAGCAATTTTGTTTGTAGGCGACTAGGCTTCCTACAACAAGTCCCAACTGTCTGCCCAACCCTCCCTGCTCACAAGTTGTACCTCACCAAATACCCAAAGAGTAAAAGGTGATTTGTGTCAGCCTTTACGCATGGACTCAAGAGTGCAACATCTCGTGGGAGTTGTGGTTAAACAGAGATTACCCCTTTCTCACATGTGCAACAAGCCTCAGTCACACACGCGCAGTGAAGGAGATGCAGTAAAGTTTTCAATTGGTTTTATTAACAAGACTGCAATTTACTGTAAAATGCATGGGCTGCAATGATTAGGAAAATGAACAATGCAAGAAACAGATTTGTAAAAATGAGAGACATGAATATAAAGACCCCCACCATCTTGCAATAACATGAGATGTGAAAAAGGCCCTAATACCCTAGCATGATGAACCTAATCTCTAACCTAAAGAGAACAGGGTGTGTTAAACCTAATCTGCCAGTACCATGTCCATGAGAAGAGTCCCTCAACCCATTCTACCTTGGAATGAGGTCTCTAGGTCAGAATCTGCGAGGACACGAAGGCTGGGTCTGCATCAAGGCGACGTGTAGGATAGATAGAGTTGATGGCATTTGGTAGGAATCCCTCTGATAACCTTGTCTTTGTGAGATGTATTTAAAGAGATCTTGTAGGACTCCTGACGCAGCTATGTTCACAAACAATAGATAAGAAGGCAAGCTTGGGGTGGCAATTATATAAACAATTTCCTCCAAAAATACATTATGTTCCTGTCATATGTAAATGGGGAAGGGACATGATGTGAATACCTACGTTTCTCACTTGTCTTTGACACTGATAGGGATGCCTTCACAGAATGGCACTGATAACTTGAGATCGAAACAGTTCACTAACTATCAACATAGCAGCCATTTTGGAAGAAATAATTAAATAAATGTGCTAAAACAGAGCAAGCTAAGTAGGGTAAAAGTCACTAGGTGATGCTCCTAGCAAGCTCGAAGGCTAAGCTATCTCCTGAGTCCCGATAAACCTACACAGGATCCACTACAATACATTTGTGTAACCGTGGTATTCCCGAGTAGGCAAAGTAATAAATAGTTGCTTTCAATAACTTTCTACAACAGTGTTTTGTTTGCAGGCTAGCTTGTTGATTTTTTCCCTCCTAATTGTGGGACACTTTGTTCACCCAGTGAGGTAGCAGGACCCTTTGTTGTATTCTCCCTTGCAGACGCTCTGCCAAACTACCCTGTCTCCTCTCTACCTGTACCTGGGGAGGCATGGGGGTGCCCAGGCTAAATTAATGCTAAAATCTGTCTCCTTCCATAGTGGAATATCACTCTACAGGTCCACGTAGATGTGTCTGGCTGGGACATAATGATGACTGTATTTTGGGGTCAGTAGGGGCTCTGTAATGGGAGTCACTGTGATTTTGGCCCCCTTTCATTCCAAACACCAATAACCCCCAAGTTTACGGCGCCTCAACTAGTATTGCCCTGATGAAGGTCACACATGGCGCCTACACGGTTTAAGTGGCTGAAACTCATTGTTATGTATCTAAAAGCAATTAAAGGTGTAGACCACCTGCATACACGCCGACTGTACTGACTCTTTGCGCTCTCTCAACAGTGTGCTGTGGGTTGAGAACACACCCACACCCTTGCCATGGCAAATTAGGACAAAGTGCCATCCTCACCCTCCCGCGGGGCAAACACTGAGCTCTACTGAGAAGTTATAAGAAGAGTCTATAGGGGCCTGCATCGTTTTTAAAAATAATTATTTTGTTGAAATAGAAACCTTTCATGTTATTTGATGATGCACCTCCGTCGGATCTATATGTATTAAGTCTAAATGTTTTCATATCTCGGCTAGAACGTGATATACAAACAGCAATAACGAACATATATTAAAAAAGCTATATATTCATATGCAGAAATGGAAGAATGCATTCATCCACACAAACTGCAAAGCAGATTCTGAGATGCAATCTAAAGCTGTCAGTTTCCAAGAACAAAAGCATAAAATAATCTCTCTAATCCTATTAAAGGGATGAAACAACTCAGATGTGTAATCCAGGAGATTGATAAAAAAACACCTAATGTACCCTGCAATTTCGATTTAGTGGAAGGAGATGAAGTGAACGTGTTTTCGGTGCGCAGAAAGGATTTAACTGAGCAGAGGAATCTGACAAGTGATTTTAGATCTGAGAACTAACAGAGCCCTCCCTTTGTAAGGTGCGCACAAGATCACTTGTTAGGAAAAACATATTAAGATATGATAAAATAGGCTACTGTACCGTAACATAACGTAGCAAAACGTAACATTACGTAACATAACATAACATACCAAAACGTAACATAACGTAACATAACAAAACATATGTAACATAGCATATCATAACATAGCAAATTGTAACATAACATAACATAACCTAACATAACGTAGCAAAACGTAACGTAACATAACATAGCAAAACATAACATTACGTAACATAACATAACATACCAAAACGTAACATAACATAACAAAACATACGTAACATAACATATCATAACAAAGCAAAATGTAACATAACGTAACCTAACATAACGTAGCAAAACGTAACATAACATAATGTAATGTAACCTAACATAGCAAACTGTAACATAACATAATGTAACGTAACATAACATAACAAAACGTAACATAACAAAACACAGCAAAACGTAACATAACATAACATAAAACGTAACATAACATAACATGGCAAAACGTAACATAACATAACGTAACATAACATAAAATACCATAACAAAACATCACGTAACACAATATAACATAGCAAAATGTAACACACCATAACATTGCAAAACATGACATAACATAACGTAACATAACATAACATAACCAAGCAAAACATAACAGAACATAATGTAACATAACGTAAGATAACATAAAATAACATAACATAACGTAACATGACGTAACACAATGTAACAACATAGCAAACTGTAACATAACATAACAACGTAACAAAACATAAAATAACATACAAAAACAAAACGTAACATAACATAACACAATATAACATTACATAGCAAAACGTAACATTACCAAAAGTAACCAAACTTAACATAACATAGCAAAACGTAACATAACAACAACATAACATAAAATAACAAAGCATAACATAACATAATACAATATAACATAACATAGCAAAACGTGACATAACATTAAATAACATAAAATAACATGTCTTTAACCTTAACTTCCTGCAGCAACTGAGGTTGGAATTGAACTCTATCACTTACGTATGGTGATGAGTAGATGGAATGGTATGTTATGTTGTGTGGCTTTTATAGGGCAGCGAATGCGCTGAGCAGCGCAGGACTGAGTGGGAGGAGGAGATCATGCCTGTTTAGTTTGAAAGAGCCATTGGTTGAGGGTCCTGCGGATGCCCGTGAGGGAGGCTATGAGGTGTTACTGGAAGTCGCTCCAGGTCTTGGCTGCATGGTATGATATGGTGTCCCCTCGGCTTCTGGCCTTCTCGATGCGAGGGAGGTGTGCTTTTACATTAAAGGTGTCTGCTGGGTTGATAGATGAGGTGGTGGTTGAGGGATGCTGGACCGGTGTTTTGGTGGTCCTTGAAGGTGTGGGTGAGTAGCTTGAACTTACATCTTTCCTGGGTTGGGAGCCAGTGGGGATTGCTGAGGTGTGGATAGATGTGGTTACTTGGTTGCATGTTCAGGATGAGTCTGGTGGCTGCGTTCTGGGAGGTTTGAGGTCAGTGTGGAACATGGGATGGGATTCTGAAGTAGGGGGCATTTCCGTAATCAAGTCTACTTGTGATAAGAGCCTGGGTGACTGTTTGTCTGGTGTTAAGTGGGATCCATTTGACAATCTTGCCTAGCATTTGCAGGATGAGGAAGTATGATGAGGCAATGGCATTGATCTGTCTGCTCATGGCGAGGTTGGTGTCCTGGATGATTCTGGGATTCTAGGCATGGTTCGAAGGGATGGTCGGGGGCCAAGTTTGAAGGGCCAACAAAGAGGCATCCAAGGGGGAGTGGCTGTTGCCGAACATAAGGACTTCTGTTTTGTCTCTGTTGAGTTGGAGGCAGTGGTGTTGCTCAAGAAGTTGTTGAAGTTTGTTTGGCACTGCTGGTTGAGTCAGTGAGGGAGAGGATGAGCTGTTCGTCATTGGATACTATGTTGACTCCGTGGGCTCATACGATGTCCGTGAGGGGCATCATGTAGATGTTGAAGAGTGTCGGGCTGAGTGACGATCCTTGAGGGACTCTGCAGATGAGTTTCTTAGGTTTTGAAGTGTAGGGAGAAAGCCTAACTCATTGAGTTCTGTCAGTGAGCAAGAAGGGTATTGACTTTAGGGCCAGTCTGCAGATACACAAGTGCAAAGCTTTCTGATGAGTGAGTTGTGAGAAACTGTATCTAAAGCTGCAGTGAGGTCGAGGAGGATGAGTGTGGCTATTTCACATCAGTCGAATATGCTTCTGATGTCATTGGTTACCACAATGATGGCTATTTCTGTGCTGTGGTTGGTGCAAAAGCCAGATTGAGAGCTGTGTGGGAGTTGACGGAGTTCTAGATGGTCTGTGAGCTGGGTACTGATGGCTTTCTCGATGACTTTAGCTGGAAAAGGCAGAAACGAGATGGATCTGTAGCTACTGAGGGTGTTCAGTGTCCGCTGTTTCTTTGATGAGGTTCTGCCACTAGGCATAAGGTGAACAAAAGTATGCTAGAGCGTCTCTATTTTCTATCAGATCCAACATTTACTAGGGGTTAACGGTAGCAGTGGTGATCCTCCTTTCATGTTTGAACCCTTGTTGAATGCTCTATCAACCCTGTAAAGTCTACCACTGGGTGGCGCCATAGCTGTCCATTACACTAGGACAGAAGTGATTGTCTGTGTATTCTGCTACGGAAATCCCATCCCACTTGGGCACTTTGCTATTCATGGCCAACAGACTTCATATTTCCATGAGTGAGGTGTAGATTCCAGAATATTACATATCTCTTGTGGTTTACCCTTTGCTGGTTATTTTGACCTATAAATCAGTACTGTGTGTTTCTATTCCAAGTTTCATTCAAGACGCCGCCTGTTTGAACTTGTTCCATTTAGAATGGACAAAGAATTGACTGGGGCTGCATATGTGTTTCCCCCAGAAGACCATCTTTATCTTTTCTATTTACCTTCTCTTGAGTCTGCCTTCCACTGCTTGTCTCTCACACTATCTTGGCGACTGGCTCCGGCATCCATTCCCCTGGTGTCTTTCATTCCTTTGTTTCTCTATCCATGCCATTCCTCTCTTTTATCTTTCTCCTGTTAGCTACCTTATGCATCTTCTCACTTTTTTTGCACCACCTCAGCCGTTCACCCGGTGCGTGCATCCCCCTTTTCTCCCTCTTGGTTTGAATAATTCTCCCTGTTGCCCCTACACTTTGCAGTCCTCGAGGATCTGCTGTTTGCTCCTCTCCTCGTGGTCCACCTGCCATCCCTCTCCTGAGGACCATCACCTGCACGACGCATGGTCCAGTGGCTTTAGCAGGCCATCTTCACAACTCTGCTCTTTCCTTCGCCTTCTCCTTCAACTGTGTCGTTTCATGTGTGGTCCTCCCTCATTGAGTATGTGACCTACCTATGGCATTTGTGCGTAAGCACTTGAAATAATAATTAAATGACAAACTGCTGGTGGGTGCCAGGGAGTGCGACAGCCCCACAACATAGATAAATCTTCTCCCAGTAGAAGCCTGAGCCCCCTTCACATGGCAAAGACAAGGACTCCTTTCTAGTCTTTAATTGGATGTTCTGATGTCATCGAGTGAGGACACCGGCTCTCAAGTCCCCTCCATCGTGATACACCTTAGATCTTCAGTGCCCGTCATCCCATGCATGGATATCAGATCATTATCCGAAGCTAGTCTTGGGATGATCATTAGCTCTGAGAGTCGCATCTGATCTCGCAATTCGCTATTTTGTCCGCATTGTCATGTTTTCCTAGCATAGTTACTGTTCGATCAAGCGCCCTTCAAATCCTACCTCGCGGTTTGCTGAATGGTGTAGGGTTGATGTGATTGAAGAGCGAAACAAGGAGATTTTACTGTCATCTAATCTGCAATTTTTTTTACACATGCAGCATGTAAATTCTATGGACTGGGAAAATTTATATTAAAATTGATAAGTTGCGGAAAACAAATTATGCAGTGCTTGTATCAGGATCACATGGGATCGTATTATGGGTAGACACAACGGGTGGTATTAAAAAAGGGACTACAGGCATTTGTCCATCTCATTCTGTAATACTGACAATTCAGACACACATTGAGCTCCAGCACTATCTTTGGAGGGTGTTCCCTTATTTGCATGTGGGTGTGGTTTTATGCAAATTAAGGAATTACTTTAAGCCAATGCCCGGGCTGTATTATGGAAGCGAGCGCAGAGGCAAACATGGCCGTAGGAGGTGCACTGAGCGTGCGTCACAAATAGCTGGCATACTGTCAGTGAGCCGCCAGAGGGCTAGAAAAGGGGTCTAACGCACCCCACAGGTATCCTCCTGCAGATGGGTGCGGTCGCTCACTGGACCCGCCTTCAGGGGGACCTCCAAACGCTTTTCATGAAAGGGCCACAGACCCAAGAAACGTAACATTTCACAGCCTAGTGATACCAGCCCATAGGCACCAGTGTTTCTGCGCAGCACCGCATGCTATATCTATTTGTAACTTTTGATCCATTTGTGCTAAAATCTGCAGATTATGCGGCAAATGATGGATTATGTGGCAAATGAGGCAAATCCATAATTATGTGAAAATCGTCACAGCCGCATATTTGCATAATTCCAGTGGCCCTGTCTATTGTAGAGAACTTAGGCCCATATTTATACTTTTTTTGCGCTGCATTTGCGTCACTTTTTGACGCAAAAGTGGCGCAAAATACAAAATATGGGCCTTTGTTTGGTTAACTGTAAAGTCTCTCAGTGGCTTGGGATTTCGGGGGGTCGTAGATATACAAAAGAACAGGTATTGCTATTTTTTGCTCCCTCTGGCTGCCCCCGGCCCTCTGTGAAAGATGCTCCCGCTGCAAACTCCCGAGACTTTGATGAGACACCGCACACTGCAGTCGCTCAGCCTCGGAAATCATCCTCCCCTGAGACTGCGCGCCAAAGAAAAAGCTTTTATTTCAATGTTTGCAATTTAATGAATGCAAATCCACTGTTGAGAATAAAACGTATGAATAAACCGTGAAATCCGTGTTTTAAGAGAACTGATTTCTTTTTTATTATTTGCACACAATTTGAAGATTTTATGACTCCGCTATGCACCTGGTATGAATTTTTATGAAGATGGTGTAGTTATTAACTTGGAGAGGTGCGAGCAGGCGTCTTTTCTCACTCTTTCAGGGATTGGTAATAAAAAAAACTGCTGTGAGTGTGTTTGGTGCCTGGAACCAGTTCTTAATTTATAGGAACATAAGTTCCAGGACCGAAGGTATTTCTCAGGAGGCCACTGCAGCCTCCATCGCCCACTCCATGCCAGTGCTGCCAACCCAGCACAAATGCCACCTACTTCCTGTGGCACAGCTCCAGATGTGGCAATATGGACTATACTGGGCCACACATAACTATAAGAATGGCCTGGGGACGGTGGTACTATTCTTTTTATGTATTTTGTATTGTTACATTTTATGCTGATGTTTGAAAACAGACAGACAGCGCCACCACGTGGTAGGCTGTCATAAAGATATGCCAGTACGAAGAACTAAGGGCTCAGCACCGGCAAACACTTGCACCAGTTAAGCACCGCCTGGGATCTCTTTTCGCTCTCAGTGTATCAGGTTTCAGTAACTGCTTTCCTAGTAGGATGGAGGGAGTTGTGAGATTTGGAAAGTGCTCAGGCTTGCAACCATTGATTGATCTTTGACGCCATGAATGGTATCCCAGATGGCTGCCGATAGTGTGCCACCCGGCACACCGCAATGACAACACGCATGCACTCCGGAGGCTGGGAGAGACCAAAAGAGAAAACAAAAGGGACTGCTTGCTGCATGAGCTGCAGTATGGACCAGACGTCAGAGGTGTGCTTGGTAATTATGTGCAGATTTCTGTCAAGGCCATTAGCTCTACCCCCCCCCCCCCCCCCCCCCCACACACACACACACACACACTTCAGCAGCTTTTACAGTTGGGACGAGGATCACACAGCTTATCATGTGTGTCCTATCAACCTCCCTTGAACCTGCCACACACTAAGGGCCAGATTTAGAGTTTAGTTGGTGGGTTACTCTGCCACAAATGTGACGGATATCCCTTCCGCCGTATTACGATCCGACTGTACCATATAGAAATCGTAATACGGTGGACAGGATATCTGTCACATTTGTGATGGAATCCATCCGTTAGACTCTAAATCAGACCCTAAGTGTGCCCATATACAGTTGGGGGTCCCCTCAACAGGCGGGTCCTCTTAACAAACCCAGCTCTAGAAGAAGCAAACGTGCCGGCAACACGCGTCTCAGCAGCCAATCAAAAATTGAAAGGCAATCAAAGACCAATCTGAGTGAGAAAAAACAACAACCTAGAAACTAGGCGCACATTGCAAGCGCATCAATAACCTCACTATGACATGACAGTGGTCACCCTCGAAGCCCACTTCATTCCTTAGCTAAATACTGACTACAAACACTTCAAACTATGGCAAGCGAACCATCATCAAAACAAGACCACTGACTGATTGGACACCTGATTACTGAATCTAATCAGTTCCTGGACCAAAAAACTGCTGGCCAAAGAAGTCAGAGCATAGCTAATGCAAAGAAGTGCATCTACCATTCTGTAAAGGTTGATCTTACAGCAACTTGGGATGTCACCACCACCAGACGCTGTCTTAACCTTAGACAGGCCACGAGAACTGTCCGAGTTAGTTCTGAATGCTTGGGGTCAGTCCTCACTGAAGCGTCCATGAAGGATGATCAACCACTGGTTACGATGCAGAGAATTGATGTTATCAGAGGTAGACCCAGATCCTGGGGCAGCAACCACCTGCCCCTCTCTGGGGACGCAGAACATCACCTTTGGTTCTACTGTGGTGCAGAAACGTATCGAGAGGTGCAATGCCCAAGTGGTGTACCCGCTGTGGTAGACTGAATCACTGTAAATGAGTCTGTAGAGGGCAAGAAAGGCAAACGTGCAACTGAAGTCGCAGTTATGTGATCAGAGTATGGAAGCAACATATGTCCTAAGGATGGCAAAAGCAACCTGGTGAATCTTGGGTGCCAGGTGAGTGACAGACAGAGATTAAGGCGCACCCCATAGTTCATAGATGGGACTTTTAGGTCCAACAAATCAAGGCCTGAAAAGCTGGATTGTGTGAGTTAAGCCTGGGAGGTGCCTGTGTGGCATCTGAAGTGGACTGTGAAAACTAATCATTTGATTGCTTCCATTTTTTTAATGTGTTTTACAGGAATGGTATTTATCTGACATTAATCGCCCACTTCCATAGGAGTCATGTCACACTTGGAAGTAAAACTGCTGCCTTTGAACTCCAGAAAATGACTGACCTGGTGTATGACACTGATTGTACTAATTTGCAGTTTAGTGGCCTCTGAATGGGAGTTACAAGAGTTTCCAATCTGTGGAATGGAAAGTTGCCGTAACATTACCAAACAGGGCCTAAGCATCTTCCCCCAGTGGTAGTAGTATCCAGCAGTTAATCAGTGAAAAGTCTGTCATGGCTGGGACAGACCCAGTCACATGTCCACTGAATCTTGACATGTTATGATGAGTTGTGTGGCACGCATATCACTTGGGAGGATGTCCTGGTGCCCCAGAATGTGGGGGTTGCCATGACTGCAGCCTATTGGAATAGCTAGGACTTCACTATCTTGCAAAACTCTTGAATGTACTTGGTGTCTCTGATGTGTAAGGGTAGATCTTCACAGGCTTTAGGAGCCAGGTAGGAAAAGGCACGACCTCTGCCTCTTAAGAGCAGTAGCTTGTTCAAGTGGTGCGACCGGTGGGTGTGTAGAGTTTGATGCATCTGCTCAGGTACGTAGCGCCTTGTTTGTGGAGTGTTGCTAGTGTAACCTACTCCGACATTGAGCTCACTTCCAGAAACAGCGTTGCGAAGCTTGACCTGTATGAGCAGACTGCGCCGTTCTCCTGCAATATGACTGTACAAGTGAAGGGTTAAACAAGCACTTGTGAAGACCTCACATTCTCAGCAGTCGGAGCTATGCTGCATGCTGTGTTTCCAAGTTACCTACATAAGTCCTTTTTAAGCCTGACATTAGCCAAGCCCTGAACCAAAATACAAGCAATCCAGAACCAGCTTAGCCCATATTATGGGCCCTTCGGCCAGGTATATCTTGATTCCAGTGGCACAGTGAGCATGAAACTCACGTCTGGGCATATCAGTCGCACTTAGGGGTTCAAATGCAACAACAAGGAGGAACAGGTGTGGTAGTGGGGACTGGACTGTTCCCGTGGGGAGAAGGTTCAAGGCTGATTTGCATAAGGCTGGATCCAAACTGTGGTGGGATGGTGGGCAAAAAAAGATGGATTGTGATACAGCAGCAAATGGTTGCCAGTAGCTGAGATTGATTCAATCATTCCATCCATCACCTTGTTGTTTTTTCATTTGCACCCCTAAGAGAGATGGGTATACCCAGACATGGGTCTCGGGCTCAATGTGCCACTCGATTCAAGCTAGACTGACTGATATGGGGTGATACCCTGAAACCGGTCCCAGGATGCTTGTTTTTGGTCCAGGAAGGACCTGGCCTGATAGTTCGGGCTGGACTGTTCCCATGGGGTGCAAGTTCAAGACTGAGTTGCATGTGACTGGGTTCAAACTGGGGAGGCATGGTGGGCAGAAAAAAATAAAAACAATGGATTGGGATGCGGCCTCAGCGATTGCCAGTGGCTGAGATTAATTCAAGCATTCAATTCATTATCTTGTTGTGTTTGTATCTCAGCATACTAGATTGTGCCAGTGTGAAGCTGGTCTTTATAATGTTATCCAATCAAGTGGGTTATAACGGCACTCTTGTGTGTCATGTTGCTATGTATTCTAATTGAGGACTGAAGTTATACTTCTAAACCAATTTAGTCTGTGTGTGCTGCTCTGTCTTTCTTGTTTGCTTCCGGGCTTTTATGTCATATTTATGTAGACATTTAACTATTGTATTACTAATTGAATACGGGTCGTAATCTATCTATCTATCTATCTATCTATCTATCTATCTATCTATCTATCTATCTATCTATCTGTCTATGTTTGTCTCTCTGATCTATCTATCTATCTCTTTGTCTATCTATCTATCTATCTATCTATCTATCTATCTATCTATCTATCTATCTATCTATCTATCTATCTATCTATCTATCTATCTATCTATGTATCTGTCTATCTATCTATCTCTCTATCTATCTATCTATCTATCTATCTATCTATCTATCTATCTATCTATCTATCTAAGGGGCATATTTATACTCCGTTTGTGCCGAAATTGCGTCGTTTTTTTTTACGCAATTTCGACGCAAAACTAACTCCATATTTATACTTTGGCGTTAGACGCGTCTAGCGCCAAAGTCCATGGAGTTAGCGTCATTTTTTTGCGTGAACACCTTCCTTGCGTTAATGATATGCAAGGTAGGCGTTCCCGTCTTAAAAAATTACTCCGATGCATATGCGTCGTATTTATACTCCCGGGCAAAAATGACGCCCGGGAGTGGGCGGGTCTAAAAAACCCGCATTAGCGCCGGATTTTAGCGCCTGGGTCAGGGCAGCCGTTAAGGGACCTGTGGGCTCAGAATGAGCCCAGAGGTGCCCTCCCCTGCCCCCAGGGACACCCCCTGCCACCCTTGCCCACCCCAGGAGGACACCCAAGGATGGAGGGACCCACCCCAGGGACATTAAGGTAAGTATTTCTTTTAATGTTTTTTTTGGAATTGGGGGGCCTGATTTGTGCCCCCCTACATGCCACTATGCCCAATGACCATGCCCAGGGGACAGAAGTCCCCTGGGCATGGCCATTGGGCAAGGGGGCATGACTCCTGTCTTTGCTAAGACAGGAGTCATTTCAATGGGGGGTGGGCGTCGTAAAAAAATGGCGCAAATCGGGTTGTGGCGATTTTTTTGCCTCAGCCTGACTTGCACCATTTGTGGACGCCCATAAGCCATTTTCCCCCTACGCTGGCGCTGCCTGGTGTACGTCGTTTTTTTCAACGCACACCAGACAGCGCCGGCGGCTAACGCCGGCTAACGTCATTGAATAAATACGGCGCCCGCATGGCGCTTCAGAATGGCGTTAGCCGGCGCTAATTTTTTTGGCGCAAAACTGCGTTAGCGCAGTTTTGCGTCACAAAGTATAAATATGGCCCTAAGTATCTCTGTCTTTGCAAGCATCTCTGCCTGTCTTTGCAAGACTTTCTGTTTTTCAATATTTTAACTCTCTATACATTTCTAAAATAAAAAGTACAAAAACATTACAAAAAAGCATTAAACAACACAACAGGCGAGCAGGCAGCACCGGACGATTGGCTTTTTTCGGCCTGCGTTATCAAAGGCCTCTCTGGCTTTAGTCTAATTATGTGTATAATACAGTTACTTACAGGGTTTTCTCAAGACTTCATCCATTAGTGCCTTCTTGGTTCATTCACAGTGATGTTTCACCCACTCCAACATGCACCGTGGGGCAATGGCTCGCGCACTTCAGCCGTGAGCTGACGTCACTGTGTGTAATGGCTTCATGCCTTTTCACAACAGCCACATACAAAGTCGTTTCCGTCAGGGCAAGGACTGCTCTCATGTTTGCCTTTTGAGGCCAAAAAAGATGTTTTACCTCCACCCAATCGTTTTTTTTAGGTTAAATGGGGTCCCGGCAGCTTCCCCAACAATAAAGTTTTGCAAAAAACATGAGGAACAAAACAAGAATTGCCAAAGCCAAAAGGCTGATGGCAAACGCCAGACCTATTGGTTTTGCCCGTGCTTGTTATGCCCTAGTGATGAGCTCTGAGAACGTTACTGGTGCATGGGGCTTAAACCCCAGAAACACTGAAAATCTGCACCCCAGGTTTCTTACCATGCACAGCTGCATATTTCCCATTTTTTGGTAACTCACAAAACATTTCCAGGTTAGACTTAGAATCCTGCAGCAGCTGCAGGGAGACTCAAGGAAATGTTTGTGGCTTCCATGTTCTATGTGGCCATGTACAAACACCTATATCTGCTAACACACAGCACTGCATGCCAGGAAAACACCCCAACATGCCAATCAGCACCCTTGGGAGATTTACTGAAAAGATTGCACGGTATCCCAGTGACACTTAAAGCATCACAAGGCACTGCATCCTTGGCAGACAACACCTCCACACTGCGCGGCACACTAGAGATAAGAACCCAGTGACTGCATTCTAATGACGCTGACACTGCACTGCTTTGCATCCTAGGGGGAATCATCCATCACACTGCACCGAATCTCAGGAAAATACCTCAACACACTGCTCTGTAGAAATGGACCACATTGCACTGTACCTTAGGGGACTATACCACCGCACTGCACTGTATCACTGGGGACTATACCACCGCACTGCACTGTATCACAGGGGACTAAAGCACCACACTGCACTGTATCATAGGGGACTATACCACTGCACTGCACTGTATCATAGGGGACTATACCACCGCACTGCGCGGCACACTAGAGATAAGAACCCAGTGCACTGCATTCTAATGACGCTGACACTGCACTGCTTTGCATCCTAGGGGGAATCATCCATCACACTGCACCGAATCTCAGGAAAATACCTCAACACACTGCTCTGTAGAAATGGACCACATTGCACTGTATCTTAGGGGACTATACCACCGCACTGCACTGTATCATAGGGGACTATACCACCGCACTGCACTGTATCACAGGAAACTATACCACCACACTGCACGGCACACTAAAAATAAGAACCCAGTGCACTGCGTTCTAATGACGCTGACACTACTGCTTTGCATCATAGGGGCAATCATCCATCACACTGCACAGAATCTCAGGAAAATACCTCAACACACTGCTCTGTAGAAATGGACCACATTGCACCGTATCTTAGGGGACTATACCACCGAACTGCACTGTATCACAGGGGACTAAAGCACCACACTGCACTGTATCACAGGGGACTATACCACCGCACTGCACTGTATCACAGGGGACTATACCACCACACTGCACGGCACACTAGAGATAAGAACCCAGTGCACTGCATTCTAGTGACGCTGACACTGCTCCTCTTTGTATGCTAGGGGGAATCATCCATCACACTGCACAGAATCTCCGGAAAATACCTCAACACACTGCTTTGTAGAAATGGACCACATTGCACTGAATCTTATGGGCCTATACCATCGCATGCACTGTATCACAGGGGACTATACCACCACACTGCACTGTATCATAGGGGACTATACCACTGCACTGCAATGTATCACAGGGAACTATACCACCACACTGCACGGCACACTAGAGATAAGAACCCAGTGCACTGCATTCTAATGACACTGACACTGCACTGCTTTACATCCTAAGGGGAATCATCCATCACACTGCACAGAATCTCAGGAAAATACCTCAACACACTGCTCTGTAGAAATGGACCACATTGCACTGTATCTTAGGGGACTATACCACCGCACTGCACTGTATCATAGGGGACTATACCACCGCACTGCGCGGCACACTAGAGATAAGAACCCAGTGCACTGCATTCTAATGACGCTGACACTGCACTGCTTTGCATCCTAGGGGGAATCATCCATCACACTGCACCGAATCTCAGGAAAATACCTCAACACACTGCTCTGTAGAAATGGACCACATTACACTGTATCTTAGGGGACTATACCACCGCACTGCACTGTATCACAGGGGACTATACCACCGCACTGCACGGCACACTAGAAAAAAGAACCCAGTGCACTGCATTCTAATGACGCTGACACTGCACTGCTTTGCATCATAGGGGCAATCATCCATCACACTGCACAGAATCTCAGGAAAATACCTCAACACACTGCTCTGTAGAAATGGACCACATTGCACCGTATCTTAGGGGACTATACCACCGAACTGCACTGTATCACAGGGGACTAAAGCACCACACTGCACTGTATCACAGGGGACTATACCACCGCACTGCACTGTATCACAGGGGACTATACCACCACACTGCACGGCACACTAGAGATAAGAACCCAGTGCACTGCATTCTAGTGACGCTGACACTGCTCCTCTTTGTATGCTAGGGGGAATCATCCATCACACTGCACAGAATCTCAGGAAAATACCTCAACACACTGCTTTGTAGAAATGGACCACATTGCACTGAATCTTATGGGCCTATACCATCGCATGCACTGTATCACAGGGGACTATACCACCACACTGCACTGTATCATAGGGGACTATACCACTGCACTGCAATGTATCACAGGGAACTATACCACCACACTGCACGGCACACTAGAGATAAGAACCCAGTGCACTGCATTCTAATGACACTGACACTGCACTGCTTTACATCCTAAGGGGAATCATCCATCACACTGCACAGAATCTCAGGAAAATACCTCAACACACTGCTCTGTAGAAATGGACCACATTGCACTGTATCTTAGGGGACTATACCACCGCACTGCACTGTATCATAGGGGACTATACCACCGCACTGCGCGGCACACTAGAGATAAGAACCCAGTGCACTGCATTCTAATGACGCTGACACTGCACTGCTTTGCATCCTAGGGGGAATCATCCATCACACTGCACCGAATCTCAGGAAAATACCTCAACACACTGCTCTTTAGAAATGGACCACATTCCACTGTATCTTAGGGGACCATACCACTGCACTGCACTGTATCATAGGGGACTATACCACCGCACTGCACTGTATCACAGGAGACTATACCACCACACTGCACGGCACACTAGGAATAAGAACCCAGTGCACTGCATTCTAATGACGCTGACACTGCACTGCTTTGCATCCTAGGGGCAATCATCCATCACACTGCACCGAGTCTCAGGAAAATACCTCAAAACACTGCTCTGTAGAAATGGACCACATTGCACTGTATTTTAGGGGACTATACCACTGCACTGCACTGTATCACAGGGGACTATACCACCGCACTGCACGGCACACTAGAGATAAGAACCCAGTGCACTGCATTCTAATGACCCTGACACTGTACTGCTTTACATCCTAGGGGGAATCATCCATCACACTGCACAGAATCTCAGGAAAATACCTCAACACACTGCTCTGTAGAAATGGACCACATTGCACTGTATCTTAGGGGACTATACCACTGCACTGCACTGTATCACAGGGAACTATACCACCACACTGCACGGCACACTAGAGATAAGAACCCAGTGCACTGCATTCTAATGACCCTGACACTGTACTGCTTTACATCCTAGGGGGAATCATCCATCACACTGCACAGAATCTCAGGAAAATACCTCAACACACTGCTCTGTAGAAATGGACCACATTGCACTGTATCTTAGGGGACTATACCACCGCACTGCACTGTATCATAGGGGACTAAACCACCGCACTACGCGGCACACTAGAGATAAGAACCCAGTGCACTGCATTCTAATGACGCTGACACTGCACTGCTTTGCATCCTAGGGGGAATCATCCATCACACTGCACCGAATCTCAGGAAAATACCTCATCACACTGCTCTGTAGAAATGGACCACATTGCACTGAATCTTAGGGGCCTATACCATCGCATGCACTGTATCACAGGGGACTATACCACCACACTGCACTGTATCATAGGGGACTATACCACTGCACTGCACTGTATCACAGGGAACTATACCACCACACTGCACGGCACACTAGAGATAAGAACCCAGTGCACTGCATTCTAATGACCCTGACACTGCACTGCTTTACATCCTAGGGGGAATCATCCATCACACTGCACAGAATCTCAGAAAAATACCTCAACACACTGCTCTGTAGAAATGGACCACATTGCACTGTATCTTAGGGGACTATACCACCGCACTGCACTGTATCATAGGGGACTATACCACCGCACTGCGCGGCACACTAGAGATAAGAACCCAGTGCACTGCATTCTAATGATGCTGACACTGCACTGCTTTGCATCCTAGGGGGAATCATCCATCACACTGCACCGAATCTCAGGAAAATACCTCAACACACTGCTCTGTAGAAATGGACCACATTGCACTGAATCTTAGGGGCCTATACCATCGCATGCACTGTATCATAGGGGACTATACCACTGCACTGCACTGTATCACAGGAAACCATACCACCACACTGCACGGCACACTAGAAATAAGATCCCAGTGCACTGCATTCTAATGACGCTGACACTGCACTGCTTTGCATCCTAGGGGCAATCATCCATCACACTGCACCGAGTCTCAGGAAAATACCTGAACACACTGCTCTGTAGAAATGGACCACATTGCACTGTATCTTAGGGGACTATACCACCACACTGCACTGTATCACAGGGGACTATACCACCGCACTGCACGGCACACTAGAAATAAGAACCCAGTGCACTGCATTCTAATGACGCTGACACTGCACTGCTTTGCATCCTAGGGGCAATCATCCATCACACTGTACAGAATCTCAGGAAAATACCTCAACACACTGCTCTGTAGAAATGGACCACATTGCATGGTATCTTAGGGGACTATACCACCGAACTGCACTGTATCACAGGGGACTAAAGCACCACACTGCACTGTATCACAGGGGACTATACCACCGCACTGCACTGTATCACAGGGGACTATACCACCACACTGCACGGCACACTAGAGATAAGAACCCAGTGCACTGCATTCTAGTGACGCTGACACTGCTCTACTTTGCATCCTAGGGGGAATCATCCATCACACTGCACAGAATCTCAGGAAAATACCTCAACACACTGCTCTGTAGAAATGGACCACATTGCACTGAATCTTAGGGGCCTATACCATCGCATGCACTGTATCACAGGGGACTATACCACCACACTGCACTGTATTATAGGGGACTATACCATCGCACTGCACTGTGTCACAGGGAACTATACCACAACACTGCACGGCAAACTAGAGATAAGAACCCAGTGCACTGCATTCTAATGACCCTGACACTGCACTGCTTTACATCCTAGGGGGAATCATCCATCACACTGCACAGAATCTCAGGAAAGTACCTCAACACACTGCTCTGTAGAAATGGACCACATTGCACTGTATCTTAGGGGACTATACCACCGCACTGCACTGTATCATAGGGGACTATACCACTGCACTGTGCGGCACACTAGAAATAAGAACCCAGTGCACTGCATTCTAATGACGCTGACACTGCACTGCTTTGCATCCTAGGGGGAATCATCCATTACACTGCACCGAATCTCAGGAAACTACCTCAACACACTGCTCTGTAGAAATGGACCACATTGCACTGTATTTTAGGGGACTATACCACCACACTGCACTGTATCATAGGGGACTATACCACCGCACTGCACTGTATCACAGGAGACTATAGCACCGCACTGCACGGCACACTAGAAATAAGATCCCAGTGCACTGCATTCTAATAACGCTGACACTGCACTGCTTTGCATCCTAGGGGCAATCATCCATCACACTGCACCGAATCTCAGGAAAATACCTCAACACACTGCTCTGTAGAAATGGACCACATTGCACTGTTTCACAGGGGACTATACCACTGCACTGCACTGTATCACAGGGGACTATACCACCACACTGCACTGTATCACAAGGGACTATACCACCACACTGCATTGTATCACAGGGGACTATAGCACCACACTGCACTGAATACAAAGAACACTAACACACCACACTTCTCTGCATCCTAGGAAGACTGAACCAGCGCACTGTACTCCATCATTGTGACACTAACCATCTTACTGTACTGCATGCTAGGGAGAAGATACAACTGCACTTTCTACAGCGAAAGGACACTAACCCACTGAACTACACTGCGTCCCAGGCGGTCTATACCACTATACTGTGTTGTATCCTACTGACACTACACTGCACTGCATCATTGGTGCACTATAATACTGGACTGCACTGCATCATAGTGACACTAAGCACCGCACTGCACCCTATGGGTAATAATCCACCGCACTGCACTGCAGCCTGACAGTTACCAATATACATCATTGGGTCCAAGAATAATAACACTGCACGTAGAGAGAGTAGTGGACTACTCTGTACTTTATCCTAGTGACAGTGATACACCTCACTGCACTGCATCCCAGGGAGACCATACAAACACACTGCCCTGCATCCTGTTGGCTCAAACTCACCACACTGCAATGCATCATAGGGTGTCTGCACTATTCCCCAGCATTGCAACCTGCACCACCAACCCACTACACTGCACTGCATCTGAAAGAGACTATACTACCACACTGCACATAATCCTAGAGAGACTATACCACAGCACTGCACTTAATCCTAGACTGACTATACCACTGCACTGCACTTCACCCTAGAGAGTCTATGCCACCACACTGCACTGCATCTGAAAGAGACTATACTACCACACTGCACATAATCCTAGAGAGACTGTACCACCGCGCTGCACTTAATCCTAGACTGACCTAGACTGACTATACCACTGCACTGCACTTAATCCTAGAGAGACTATACCACCACCTTACAATTCACCCTATAGAGACTATGCCACCACACTGCACTGCATCTGAAAGAGTCTATACTACCACCCTGCACATAATCCTAGAGAGACTATACCACCGGACTGCACTTAATCCTAGACTGACTGTACCACCGCACTGCACTTAATCCTAGAGAGACTATACCAACATCTTGCACTTCACCCTATAGAGACTATACCACCGCACTGCACTTCATCCTAGAGAGACTATACACACACAGCCCTGCACCATGTTGGCTCAAACTCACCACACTGCTCTGCATCATAGGGCGTGTGCACTATTCACCTGCACTGCAGCCTGTGCCACCAACACACTACACTGCACTGCATCCTAAAGCAACTATACAACCCCACTGTGCTTCATCCTTATGAGACTATACCACCACACTGCACTGCCTGCTAAGGGAGACAATACCACCACACTGCACTGCCTCCTATGGAGACTATACGACCACAGTCCACTGCCTCCTAGGGCGACTGTACCACCAGCCTGCACTCCATTCTAAAGAAATTATACCACCGCACTGCACTTTATCCTATAGAGACTAGACCACCACACTGCACTACATCCTAAAGAGACTATATCACGCACTGCACTTTATCCTATAGAGACTATACCACCACACTGCACTTCATCCTAAAGAGACTATACCACCACACTGCACTTTATCCTAGAGAGACTATACCACCACACTGCACTTCATCCTAAAGAGACTATACCACCGCACTGCACTTTATCCTAGAGAGACTATACCACCACACTGCACTTCATCCTAAAGAGATTATACTACCGCACTGCACTTTATCCTATAGAGACTATACCACCACACTGCACTACATCTTAAAGAGACTATACCACCACACTTTTTTTTTTTTTTTTTTTTAAATACTTTTATTGATTTTATGTTTCAGATATGCAATACAAACCGTTCCATTTTCAACGACAGGATCACTCAGAGCATTATCTAATATCAAAACCATTTAACAATCGCAAACCCCCCCAAAAAACACAACACGGAACACTTCCAGTTCAGCCGTATCCTTTATAGCTGCACTTGGCCTGAGTTTATCCTATGTTATCTATCTTTTGAGGTGTTCGTTTGTGACCATTGTGGGCACTGTTTTGCTGAGTAAAAGTTTCCTGGCTGCCTAATGGGGGCTCCAGGCAGAATAGTGAGCACGGATGCCTACCCGGGTGATGCTGCGCCCCATATGTCGTTGGTAATCTTGTGTTGGGGAGCTGGTGGGTTGTTACTACATGAGGAGGTAGGGGGTGAGGTGTATGCACTGTAGTGTCTGGGCGCCCGGCGGGTTGTGTCTCTGTGGTGGGGGAAGCAGAGAGATTTATATTGCAATTATTGCAGGTATGTGTTCCCTGGTTCATGGGGGCATCTCGTCATTTTTGGCCTCCAATTTGATTACCAGATTTTCCCAGGTGGTGCACCCTGTGTGTTGTCGCCCCCCATGCACCATTCTTTTGAGTACCTGATATTCAGTGCGAGCCCAACGTAATATTAGAGTATGCCAAGATTTACGATCGGGAGCTTTGGGGGCTTTCCAGTGTATCGCTATTAATCTTTTGTACATTAAATAGGCTAAGTCTACAAACTTGTGCAGGTGTCTTTGTTTTTTTGGTCTTTTTCTCAGACCCAATAGGCAGGATCCGGGATCTGCTGTCAACGAGAGCCCCGTTAACTCGGACATCTCACCTACCACCTCCGCCCAGGCAGTTTGTATATTGGGGCAGTCCCATACCATGTGATAGAAGGGTGCTGACGGTGTTTTGCATCTAGGGCATACTGGCTCAGAGTTGGGGAACATTCGCTTTATCCTGGCTGGGGATAGATATGTTTGATGCGTGAAATTGAATTGGGTGTACCTAAATCTGGGATTCCTTGACACGCCGCGGGCGTGGGACAAGGCATTTGGCCAGTCCACTTGTGTGATCGGGGCGGGGAGTACAGCGTTCCATCTCATCCAGGCCTTCCCCGCCTGTGGCTCGGGAGCTTTATTGAGAGTTCTGTAAAGGCTGGATATTATTTTTATTTGGTCATTATGTTGAAAGAGGTGGTGAACCACAGGGGAGACCGCCGGTTCCGAGACACCTGCCCCCCATATTTTTCTAATTTCGTGGCATATAGCGTGGTATGTCAGGAACTGGCCGGGGCTTATCTCTGTGAGGGCCTGGAGAGCCTCGAATGACATTAGCTTGCCATCTTCAAAGCAATCTCCTACTGTCTGTACTCCTGCTTCACCCCACGCCCGCACAGCTCGCATTCCGGCTGCGGTCCCCGCCAATAGATAATTCAGTGGTATGTGTGGGTAGTAAGGAAGCTTATCCTCTCCTTTTTGCACAAATTTAGCCGAGCACGCGTGCGCAACTGCAAGCAGTGGGTTGACCTGTTCTGTCTTGGGGAACTTCGATGTCAGCCATCTTATCAGGGGGGTCCCCTTCAGCCGGGGCTCCAGGCACGTGGATTCTGCATGTTCTGGTCTGTGGATCCAATTGTGGACCCACTGAAGTTGTGCAGCTGCATAGTATCGTTCAAAGTTAGGGGCTCCCAGGCCGCCATTGTCCACCGGTTGTTGCAGCGTGATTAGAGCCACCCGTGCTCTGCCTCCGCCCCAGATGAGCTGCAGCAAAGCTGTGTTTAAATTGATAAAGAAGCTTTTGGGAATAGTTATCGGTAAGGCCGCAAAATAATATAGCAGCCTAGGTAGGATCAGCATGTTGGCGATCGCCACCTTACCAGACGGCGAGAGCGGGAGCTTGTTCCAGAACTGTAATGAGCCTTTTATGGAGGTTAGCGCCCTCCCCAGATTCCCATCTCTTAGATCTTCTGTGTCGTGGTATATGTTTATCCCAAGATATTTAAATGTAGCCGGACACCACTTAAGGCACCCTATCTGAGGGGCATCCTGATTATTGGGTGCCCTCTTTACCAGGGAAACGCACAGGACTTTTCCCAATTCACCACAAGGCCTGACAGGTCTCCAAACTCAGCCAGTAAGGATATTACTGAGGGAATAACTGCACGGCCGTTCCTGATGTATATTAAGGCATCATCTGCGTATAGTGAAATCGTGTGATGTAGCTCCTGATTATTCCCCATTCATGTTCCATGAGACGTATTCTTGCCGCTAGCGGTTCCATTGCTATGGCAAACAATAGCGGGGATAGGGGGCAGCTCTGCCGTGTGCCCCGGGAGATCGAGAAGCTGTCAGAGATCACCCCGCCCGTCCTCACCCTCGCGCTTGGATTGGAATACAGTGTCCGGACCCAGCGAATATAATTGGGGCCTATTCCCATGCGAGCCATTGTGGCCAGTATGTAATCCCACTCAAGCGTGTCAAAGGCCTTTTCAATATCTAATGATAGCACCATTTCCTCTTGTGCGTCACGGGGAGTGTCCCCCATTATGCTCAGTAGTCTGCGAATATTTAGGAAGGTGTTGCGCCTAGGGATGAAGCCATTTTGGTCTGCATGTACAAGTAAGTGCATGAGGGGAGCCAATCTGTTAGCTAATATTTTGCCTAATATTTTGCAATCTGTGTTTAGAAGCGATAGTGGTCTATAGGATTTGACATCTGTGGGGTCCCGGCCCTGTTTAGGGAGTACCACAATCATAGCTTCCCTTTGGGATAAGGGCAAGCTTCCGTTAGTCCATGCTTCTGTGAACACTCCCAGCAGGTGGGGTTTCAGGCAGGATAAGTGGGCTTTATAATATTCCGAAGGGAGGCCGTCTGCCCCAGGCGCTTTATTCCTGGGCAGCTGTGCAAGGGCTAATTCTATTTCATCCATTGTCATGGGGGTTTCGATTATATCTCTATCTGTTTGTGGTAGTTGGGGCAGGAAAGAATCGGCGAAAAAAGCCTCGAGTTGTGTAGCAGTGCATGAGGTACGTTTGGTGTATAGGTTTGAGTAGTATTTCCTAAATGTCTCGTTTATTTCTACTTGTGTGGTAGCCATATCCTGTGCGCCCACTCAGATGGCACCTATTGGAGTTTGCTGTCTGTCTTCGCGGAGCAGCCATGCTAACATTCTGCTTGATCTATCCCCTTCCGTTTGCAACCTGGTTAAGTAATAGTTGTAGTCATGGCAGCGGAGTCTGCTATCTGCGTCATTATATTTTGAGCGTTTTTCTTTTAGGACAATATTGGAAATTTCCCCTAGTGCTACCGCTATTTCCGCTGCCCTGAGTTCCTTCTCTAGTTTGCCAATCTCTGCCTGTAAAGAGCGTCTCACTCTCCACGTGGTGGATATGCATACTCCGCGTGCTACTACTTTGAGGGCGTCCCACTCTATTGCCCGAGTAGCTGCGGACATAGCATTTATATCCCAGTACTGGCTTATAGATTCTTTCAGTGATTCAGCAAATGCTTGGTCCTGTAATGCCTCCGCCTGGAACCTCCAGGTGGGGACTGCCTGACGTGTTCTTCCCCAATTCAGTGTTACTCTCAATGGCGCATGATCCAACAGTGTCTTTGCTAGGTATTCCGATTCGCTAACCAATGCCCCTATTTCGCGAGTGCCCCATATTATGTCTATTCTAGTGTGGGTGTTGTGTGGTGCTGAGTAAAATGAATATTCTCTTTGTTCTGGGTGACCTAGTCGCCATATGTCGTAAAGCCTCATTACGCTTGCCCAGTCTTGCAGGGGACTTGTGGGTTTCCTGTTGGCTAGTGAACTGGTATAGGCACTAGTTCTATTCAATACTGCAGATGGGGTGCTATTGAAGTCGCCACCCCAGAGGGCTAGGGTCATGGGGTGGGACAGTAGTGTTGGGGTGAGGGTAGTGAGAAAACCCGTAATGCCACTATTTGGGGCGTATATGCCGATCACTGCTATTTGTCTGCCGTCTAGTCTGACCTCCACCACCACATATCTCCCTCCTTGATCTATCCTGTGTGCCGACAAGAGAAATGGGACTCCTGCCGCTATCCAGACCAACACTCCCCTCGCGAAGGCCGAGTACGTTGTGCCTATCAGCAGGCCTCCCCATTTTGTGCGCAGGTCACGTAAGTCCCCCTCTAACATGTGTGTCTCTTGTAGAATGGCAATGTGCACTCCTAGTCGTTTGAGTCGAGCGTGCACTCTAGCCCGTTTACTCAGTGGCCCCAGGCCCCTAATATTCCAAGTTACTATAATATACTGGTTTTTGGTATTGTTGCTTCAAGGCATCATTTGGGGCTTTGCGGGTATGTTTCTGCGTTAAGGATCTGGGTTCTAAAGTTGGCCCACCTGGTCACTGCCTTTCTGTAGCTGGTATTTAAATATGGCGGGTGCAGCTGTTCATTTTGTGCTTTAAGTGGTTCTGGTACATGTGTTTCTACTAGACTATTAACCCCAACTCCCCTTATTGAATCCCCGTTACTACTTCCAACTATTGTGAAACTACTAAACTTAACAACACGTGTGATAACCCATATCCGGTTGGATTTGCATAGTGGGATTCTCATATCGTCCAGATGTGGCTCTTATGAGGGGCTCACATCTTTCCGCAGACTTAGGTGGTCATTCCGACCTAGGCGGGCGGCGGTTGCCGCCCGCCCGTCGGAAGCCGCCTGAATACCGCCCCGCGGTCAATAGACCGCGAGGGGTATTCTGACTTTCCCGCTGGGCCGGCGGGCGATCTGATTCAGATCGCCCGCCGGCCCAGCGGGAAAGCGCCTTCCACAAGGAAGCCGGCTCGGAATCGAGCCGGCGGAGTGGAAGGCGTGCGACGGGTGCAGCAGCACCCGTCGCGCTTTTCAGTGTCTGCATCGCAGACATTGAAAAGCCTAGTTGGGCCCTGTTAGGGGGACCCTGCCGTGCCCATGCCATGGGCATGGGCACGGCAGGGGCCCCCAGGGGCCCCGCGACCCCCCCTACCGCCATCCTGTTCATGGCGGCTTTCCCGCCATGAACAGGATGGCGGTAGGGGGGGTCAGAATCACCTCGGCGGCGCAGCGAGCTGCGCCGCCTTGGAGGATTCTAAGGGGCAGTGGAAAACCGGCGGGAGACCGCCGGTTTTCCCGTTCTGACCGCGGCCAAAGCGCCGCGGTCAGAATGACCAAGGGAGCACCGCCGGCCTGTCGGCGGTGCTCCCGCCCCCGTTGGCCCTGGCGGTAGAGAACCGCCAGGGTCAGAATGAGGGCCTTAGTCTGCTAATACCATTGGGCGCCCCTCGAAACGTCAGATTATTCCCTCCAACGCTGCTCCGCCAACCACGGTCCGCCCGCAGGTGGCCCCTTTAACCCAGCTTAGTATTTATATCAAAGATACACATTATTGGAGGCGCATTGTCCCCACGCCTCGCCGGCGCCACAGCGTCTCTTGAAGTTTTCAGGTTTCAAGCATCATCACTAGCGGCCTCTCAGGGTGGATGTATGTAGCTTAAAGTTCGTCAGCGGATCTGGGGGTGTCCTTTGGCCCATCTAGTTCTCCTATTATTGTAGATGTGGAACTGGCCGTGTCTGAGTCCGATCCCAGCTCTGGGGGTTTCCTAGCAATTGCACAGTTGCTTTGCATGTGTAGAGGCGTCTCCTTCAGCACTTTTGCTCTTTCTTCTGCTACCTGCCAGTCATTAGGCTGGCCCCTGGTTCGTCTTTTGGATCGCTTTCTTGCAGCAGCAGGAGTTTGTCATTTCTCATCTCCTTCCGTGTCTTCCCGAGGGTGAGCTAGGCCCTTGGCATGTAGCCATGTCCAAGCATCCTCGGGGTTTGTGAATATGTGGGTGCGGTCCTCCGCTACTACCCTTAGTTTCGCAGGAAAGAGCAAGGCATATTTTATGTTGTGTTCTCGTAGGCGTTGTTTAATTTTGACGAAAGAGTTGCGTTGGTTCTGCACCTCCTGTGTGAAGTCTGGATATGCGTTAATAGTCGAGTCTTCATACTTAAATGGGCCTTTGCTGCGGAATTGTTGCAATATTGCATCCCGGTCTCTATAGTTCAGGAATCTAGCGATCAGTGGTCTAGGGGGCTGGCCAGGGGCCGGGGGTCTACCTGGGATTCTGTAAGCCCTTTCAACTGAAAAAAACTTGGATGGAGCCCCATTTAACACCTCCTTGATTAGCCATTGTTCCAGGGGGATTTCCGATTCCTGTTGTCGCATACTTTCTGGAAAGCCCAGAAACCTCACGTTGTTGCGGCGCGCCCTGCTCTCCATTTCCTCCGATCTCCTCCAGAGTACCTTCAACTCCGCGTCCATGCGCTGGATCTGTTTTTGATTTCCTTGCGCCATTGGGGTTAAGTCGGATATTTCAGCTTCAGCTGTTTTCACTCTTTCAGCTAGACTCCGATGGTCCACTCGTAGGAGGTTCAAGTCTTGTGTAACTGCGTCAATTCTGTTTTCTAGAGATGACTTAGTGTCCAAGATCACCTGTAATACTTTCTCAAACTGAGCAGAATGCGACATGAGCGTGTTTTCCAGTGACTGTAGGGATGGGTTACATTGTTGATCGGCAGGTGTTGAACCATGGGTGCTTCGGTCCATATTCTTAGATGATTTGGCTCTGGCGGCCATTTTGGCTGTCCCGAGGTCTCTTCCTAGTCTGCAGTGATTTCGCGCTATTTGGCACTTTTAGTTCAGTGAGTTAAACTTTTGCTGAGTGTCCTCGATATGGCTTACACATACGGCGTTGAGAGCGTGGGGTTGGCCAGCAGTGCCAATGGAGGGCGTAGTCCTGTTTATGCGTGCTCATTGCCTGTGGCCATACGTTCATTGACAGTTGCAGCGGCCGCTGGGTTTCGCGACGGTCCGGCGTTGAGTCCCCATGGGACCATCCGCGGGGCGCCTCAATGTGGGTGGGGAGCGTAACAGCTGGAGGAGAGCGCTCTCACCCTCATAGGCGGCGGCGGAGCCTGGTGCCGGAGGTTTCCCCAGAGGAAGGGGGAACGTGATTGAAGGCCGAGGCAGGCGGCGTAGCCCGGAATGGGCCAAGGAGTGGGGCGAACGTCGGAGGCCGCGGGTAGATTCCACGCAGCGCAGGGCAATTTAAGCAAGTGCCGACTGCAGGGGCATCAGCGTGACCCTGGCGCCCTCAGCACGCTCCAGCCGTCTGTGCAGCGTAGGCTGTCCGGACCGAGCCCACAGAGGCCCCCAGCGCTTATTGGTCTAGCGCACTTTTTCTTTTAAGGTTCAAGCGCTTGTCTCCTTCCCAGGGGGCGCAGGTAGGTCGCGATGATGTTGGGGCAGCGAGGGGGAGGGTTGGCTGGGGGTTCAGGAGTGTCCCCTCTGCGTGGGTCGAGTTGGTCCCCCCAGATTTCCCCCCTCGCTGCAAGATGCGGGCTCCTGTCCAAAGGCCACTGCTCCCTCCTGAGCTGTTGGCTGCAAAGTGCTTTGTTTCTGGGCAGGAGTGCCCTTTCTTTATTCTTTAGCTATGTGTCCTCGCGGCTCGCCGCTGCAATATTCAAGATGGCGTCTCTGCACCCCCCCCGGGCCAGCTCCAGCCGCGCGCGCCTCGGGGGTGCAGTGTGGGGGTCCCTGTTGGCTCGCGCGGTCATTTTGTTTCCACACACGCGGCCGCGACTGAAGAGTGCGGGGGCCGGCCGCGAAGCAAAGGCGCGTCCGGAGCTGCCGAAGCAGCTCCACTCACCGGTCTCAGCGTCCGGCACAAGTCCCCGCGATCCGTCCTCAGCTCCGCCGCACCTCGCGGGCCGTGCCCGGTCCGCGGCAAGTGCCCCGGTCCCTCTCGATCAGGCCACCGCCGCAGCTACTGCAGCAACGCTGCGAGGGGCGCCCTTCAGGATGACTTGGCCGAGCCGGGGACAGAGCGCTCGGATCAAGCGACCGTGCCGGCCGCCATTTTGGCTCCTCCCCCCGACTATACCACCACACTTCACTTTATTCTGGAGAGACTATACCGCTACACTGCACTTCATCCTGAAGAGACTATATTACCACACTTCACTTCATCCTAAAGAGACCATACCACCACACTGCACTTTATCCTAGACAGACTGTGCTGCCACACTGCACTTTATCCTAGAGAGACTATACCAAAACACTGCAATACATTCTAAGGAGACAATACCACTGTACTTCATCCTAGACTATATCACCACACTGTGCTTCATCCTAGAGAGATAATACCACTGCAACGCACTTCATCCTTCAAAAAATGTACCACCCCACTGCACTTCATCCTAGAGACACCATACCATGACACTGCGCTTCGTCCCAGAAAGAAAATCTATTTGTGCGTCAGAAAAGAAGCAGCGCCCTCTTGTGCTGCACGTGGTGCCATAAGGGCTGATTTTACAGTGTGGGACAAACACCCAGTGCTAAAAATCAGCACGAACGGTGCGACCTAACATACTCTGCCACTACGCTGAACTCCCTGTAGCGTGGCGGAGTTTTTTGGTCTCTTCACTGAGTTCTACGTAGCAGAACTTCGCAAACTCTGCACAGGCATACTGCTGACCTGTCCAGCTGACTAACCTCTTCTGCGGGTGCCCCTGCCCCAACCATCATGTCATATACATGGCAGGGTACGCCTTTGAGCATGGTATGTGTGGCATTGAATATGAAGTAAATTTGAAAACAGGGTGAGACAACCAGATAAGACATCTAATGGACTTTGGTGGGTGGAGAGAGGGGAGGAAGTGGAATATATTCCATGATCTCAGGTGTTAATTGTTACCTTTTAATTTGTTGCAGTCACTTTATAGTGTTTTCATTCACTACAAATAATGTTGAGCTGAAAGAAAACTCCCACATACTCACACCTGCATACCACACCTGCATACCAGACATGCATACCACATCTTTGTACCAGACTTGCATACCACACCTGCATACCAGACATGCATACCACACCTGTATACTCACACATGCATACCACACATGCATACCACAACTGCATACCACACCTGCATACTCACACAGGCATACCACATCTGCATACCACACATGCATACCACACCTGCGTACCAGATATGCCTACCACATCTGCATACCACACCTGCGACCAGACATGCATACCTCACCTGCATACCACACCTGTATACTCACACATGCATACCACATCTGCATACCACACCTGCGTACTCACACATGCATAGCTCACCTGCATACCACACATGCATACCACACCTGCATACCACACCTGCATACTCACACATGCATAGCTCACCTGCATTCCACACCTGCATACCACACATGCATACCACACCTGCATGCAGATTGTTACAAGTGGACTCTGGAAAGTGAAGTTTGGCGGTATGCAAAGTCCCACTTGGGGAACATCCATTCGTCAGCTTCAGTCAACAGGATATTGTCATAACATCCAGTAGTGCCACATTTTACAAGAAATAATCATTCAAAGGCAACCATGTCTCAAAACTCATCAAAGATCACAGATGAGAAAATGCTTGCGACTGCTCATTGTGATACTGTTCACATTCTTTGTCATCAGTGTAGCTGGACAGGGTTTAAATGCTAAATACTAACAGCCTCATTACGAGTTTGACGGTCCCATTGCGGGACCGGCAAAATCACGGGGAGGACGCCATTGAAATGGCAGTGGCGTTCCCCTCCCCTCTCCATTACAATCTTCCTGCCAGTCAGACCAGTGGGAACAGCGCTACGATATAGCACTCAGCTCCCTTAAAAGAGCCGAGTGCTGTCTCGTTGCACAGAGGGGGGCAACCAGCACCCTCGGAAGACGCGCTGTCTGCATAGCAGACAGTGCGTATTCCGAGGGTGCGGGGCAGGGGGGCCCCTGCACTGCCCATGCCATGGTCATGGTCAGCGCAATGACCCCCGTGACTCCCAGCACACCCTCACCGCCAGCCTTTCCATGATGGTGAAACCACCAAGGAAAGGCTGGAGGTGGGGGGAGTTGTAGTCAGCCAGCGGTGGTCCCCTGGTGGGTCTGCTTACCAGGGTTGGAATTGGGTGGTCGGACCGTCGGGAGTGCAGCGGTCTGACCCTCAACACGAGTGTGGCGGTCCTCGGACCGCCCAATTTGTAATGAGGACCTATATCTTTTGTGTGGAATATTCTGCAACATTTCACAGAACCAGCAGTAAATCCATGAAACTGGGTTCTTTGTGCACCAATAGATTGAGGTAAAGTTAGTCATTGTGTTCATGAATAGAAAAACTGTGAGTGTCTCTGCACATGCGTAGTGACTAAATAGGTGCCAACATAGGTAATTCCTTAATTCTGGAGAGGCAGTCTGCTTTCCTTGTAATGGAGACTCCTACTGATTCCAACATAGCTGCATTCCAGAGAATCAAACTGTTCTACCAAGTGGCAAAACAAATTCATGGACCCCACACCCTTAACTGATGGTGGTGTATAAACTGCACCCCCTTATTGTGCTGTGACCCTCCAGGCCAGTGCTTAATTTGAGCCGGTGGTTTCCGGTGGGGGCACCAGCACCTATTTTTCTGCCTCAAGCATTTACTACGAGAAAAAGACACATATGGGGAAGACAGGGGAAGAGAAAAACGAAAAAACTGTCAGAAAGGGAGAAAGCAGGCTGCTGCAAGAGTGAGCTGAAGGGGCAGAGAGTTGCTGTAAATGGATTAGAGCAGGGGCGGCTCCTCCATTAGGGTGGAGGAGCGTTGCCTCCCCGCCAGCAGAGGCAGCTACAAAACCTTTTCAAGAAAACGATAATAACTGTGTTTATTATCGTTTTCTTGAAAAGGGATGGGGCACTGGGAGTAACAAATACTTGAGGAGAGTGCACAGAGCACTCCCCCCAGAGTGCATGTATGTTTGGTCGGCCGTTTCGGGCCGGCCAAACACACATGCGCAGTAGGCTCTCTCCAGCCCAGCAACACAGTTGCTGGGCTGGAGAGAGCCTGCACAGGCTCCCAGTCTGTCTGGGAGCACCCTGGCTAGTCGCTCCCAGCCAATTCTGACGCTGCTCTAAGCAGCGTCAGGATTGGCCGCAGGGCTGGCTGGGAGCCTGTGCTTGCAGCTGGAGCGACGAGTGGCGGCAACGGAGGAGGTAAGTTTTTTTTTCTTTCTTTCTTTCTTTCTTTCTTTCTTTCTTTCTTTCTTTCTTTCTTTCTTTCTTTCTTTCTTTCTTTCTTTTTAATTAAATGTCCCACCCTCTCTCCCCCAACCCACCTGTGTGCCGCACCCCCGCCCCTTCAAATAGTAGAGAGCCGTGACTGGATTAGAGAGGCCCGAGTTGGCTTCAGGATTACGCTGCATCAGTATTCTGTGCTCGCACATTTAATTGCAGCAGCCGCGTGTTTAAAAGGAGGGCTTTGGGCACCGCCATGTTTTTATTTACAAGTTATGCACTGCTCCAGGCAATACAGCAGACAGACGGTCAAACAGGCCAATGATAAGTGGCCCTTGGTCCACGCTTGCAGCTCATTGAACCAACTGTTCAGCCCAGGCACTGTTCCCTTTTCTATCAACTCCACCGCGGATGATGACCAGAGAATGACCAAGGATAACTGCGCACAATGGGACCAAGCGTCAACACAAGCTGTGGCACAGGCAGAAAGCAAAGTGTAACGTAGGTGGAAGAAATCAAAATACACTAAGGAGTTGAAACACACCATACAGTACATTAAAAGGATATTACAAGGCATCTTGTTCTGTGACCACATATAAAGCACGGCTGAAGGCTGAGCGCCTTATAAGGTCACCGAGCTCCCAGGTGACTTGCAGTTTCATTTTTATAAGGTAATTGGCATTTTAGTCCTCAGGTGCATACCTTAATACCATCTCCCTTCCACCAGCCCTCTTTTAAACCCTCGGTTACAGCATCTTTCTGAAACCTTTATGTGGTGAAAGATTTTAAGAGTAAATGTTAAACCCAGGTCCAGCTCTCCTGTAGGGCAAGGCCAGGAAGCAATCTCAGGGCACCAACTCCAGGTGGGGCCAAATGACAAGAAAATGCCTCAAAATTGTCTTTTTTGGTCTGGCGGAGAGACAACTTTAACTCTCTCTTCTGCCCCATGTAATACAAAATATTTATAAATACAAAATACATACATAGATCACTTCTCATCAATTCGTCTGTGGAATTGTCCTTCACAAATTGGGTTTCTGCCCACCACAGCATGGGGCAACGGGTGGGCCTACTTCTGCCACTGGGGCATCTGTAATGTGAGTGGCAACATTTGGGGTGATCGCACACATACTTCAGCCTCAAAAGAGGGTGCACTTCAGTACTAGGGCAAGGCCAACTCAAAATGCTATTTTAACCTGAACAGACAACATCCTTTACTGCAGTAACCTATTTTAAACTGATTTTTGTAAGCCACTTATCAAAAGGGCAATGCTTCAGAACCTATAATAATATACACATCTCAACTGTAATCATGTGTTGCAAGAGAGTGGCAATTTAATTTGTTCGTAGGAGAATAGTGATTCTTTCACACAATAGCGATACATGAAAATTAAGACGCGTTTTCTGCATGTGTTGCAGACTTACATGATTATAAAAACAAATCCCATGTGAAAAAATCGACCGAAACAGACACACTCCCCTTTAGATGATTCTAGTCAATGTTTGTTTTCTATTGCAGATTTCAGTGCATGTCTGTTCCCCATGTTTGCTCACTACCCCGTTGATTGACACCCTATTGTATATGGGCGAGGGATGCATTATTCCATACAGACTGTTTTCATTTTTTGTAACGTATATTGAAAGGAAAATATGGTGTTTTATTTTAAAGGGACTTTGAGAAATATTCTCATTTTTGTACCTACCTAATAAAAGGGATACTTTTTAGCAAACTTTGTGCAAGTTTTATAAACCAAACCTCCTCCCACGAGTAAGAAAGTGAACTGAACCCAGACTCTGGGTGCCAGAACTTTCCCCCAGTCCTCCAGGGTAACGACGCGCAGGGATTCCCTGCTGAGCATGTCACGCTATGAAGTTGACATCAGTGAGTGATGGGATTTTTCCTTGCGTGGGTGGTTCTTTCATCCCAAGGCGCTGTGATGCTACCGATACGCTGTTGAACGCACATGGGGTGACTGAAGTGGAGATCGCCCCGTCAAAGATGGGAGACAAGTGTTTGACCGCTGTGGAGTGATACCAAGGGGACAAGGAGAGATTTGCACCACACAGGGTGGGCTTTTCCCCATGGCCTGCCTTCAAAAGACCCTTGTCACAGTAGAACGGCCTGTTGCGTGGCCCATGTGCTATTCATAACTCCATCAAAGACACAACCACTGACACGCTGTTTCATCCAGCGACCTCCTCCAGGGGTTCCACATGTGATCTTAGACCTTGTCAATTCTGCTGTCTCCTCTGGCTTGATTGACCAGTGCTTGTTTACCAGAGCTCACTGCGAAGAAATAGCGTAGTAAGGAGGCGGCCCTGGCACCCATGGATGACCCTGCTTCTGATTAAATAAAGAAAATATTGATTTTTGTTCTTTGAAAAATCTGCATAAACCTCAAGATCACATATCACTTACCCGATTTTCAAAGTTTGAGGATCAATTTTATTGATTCTTTGAGCTTAATTTCTCTGCAAGGTGTTAAGATTTCACTTCTGGTTTTATGGCAGCTGTGAGGTGCCACCTCAAAAGGCAGCTCCCTCAAAAAACTGCCAGCGCTGCTCTGATTGGCCAGTGCCAGTCATGTGACCTGAGAGCCACACCCACAACAGCTGACCCTAGCTATCAGAAGCTGTGATAAGGTTACTTCCGGTTCAGTTCTGTTAGAATCTCAAGAGCTAGAAGAACTTGCTTTTCCTCTAAATAAATATACTTAGTATGTAAAATACATACAATCCATCTACCTCAGGAACGTGGGTTTCCCAGGGAACCATCCTGCATTAAACAAATGCCACACATCATAAACTCTAAGGTACCCACAATATCACACAGTAGGTCAAAGAGCCCACAGACATGCCAAGCAATACTAACAACTTTCTCATCAGTAGTCATCGCACTACTATCATTGCACTCATTCTGGTCTCCTACCATCACACAATCACTGCTGTGGGGAACCAGTAAGAGTCAAACCACAGTAGAGCACCCATCACACAGAAGGTCAAAGAGCCCACAGACATGCCAAGCAACACCAACAACCTTCTCATCAGTAGTCATCACATTACCACCATTGCACTCATTCTGATCTTCTACCACCACACAATCACTGCTGTGGGGAACCAGTAAAGAGTCAAACAACAGTAAAGCACCCATCACACAGAAGGTCAAAGAGCCCACAGACATGCCAAGCAACACCAACAACCTTCTCATCAGTAGTCATCACATTACCACCATTGCACTCATTCTGGTCTCCTACCACCACACAATCACTGCTGTGGGGAACCAGTAAAGAGTCAAACAACAGTAAAGCACCCATCACACAGAAGGTCAAAGAGCCCACAGACATGCCAAGCAACACCAACAACCTTCTCATCAGTAGTCATCACATTACCACCATTGCACTCATTCTGATCTTCTACCACCACACAATCACTGCTGTGGGGAACCAGTAAAGAGTCAAACAACAGTAAAGCACCCATCACACAGAAGGTCAAAGAGCCCACAGACATGCCAAGCAACACCAACAACCTTCTCATCAGTAGTCATCACATTACCACCATTGCACTCATTCTGATCTTCTACCACCACACAATCACTGCTGTGGGGAACCAGTAAAGAGTCAAACAACAGTAAAGCACCCATCACACAGAAGGTCAAAGAGCCCACAGACATGCCAAGCAACACCAACAACCTTCTCATCAGTAGTCATCACATTACCACCATTGCACTCATTCTGGTCTCCTACCACCACACAATCACTGCTGTGGGGAACCAGTAAAGAGTCAAACAACAGTAAAGCACCCATCACACAGAAGGTCAAAGAGCCCACAGACATGCCAAGCAACACCAACAACCTTCTCATCAGTAGTCATCACATTACCACCATTGCACTCATTCTGATCTTCTACCACCACACAATCACTGCTGTGGGGAACCAGTAAAGAGTCAAACAACAGTAAAGCACCCATCACACAGAAGGTCAAAGAGCCCACAGACATGCCAAGCAACACCAACAACCTTCTCATCAGTAGTCATCACATTACCACCATTGCACTCATTCTGGTCTCCTACCACCACACAATCACTGCTGTGGGGAACCAGTAAAGAGTCAAACAACAGTAAAGCACCCATCACACAGAAGGTCAAAGAGCCCACAGACATGCCAAGCAACACCAACAACCTTCTCATCAGTAGTCATCACATTACCACCATTGCACTCATTCTGGTCTTCTACCACCACACAATCACTGCTGTAGGGAACCACTAAAGAGTCAAGCCACAGTAGAGCACCTAGCACCTTTCTGTGTTTGCAGATGTTTGCGCTACCCATGAAGCTAGTAATCTGTAGCATTCACCTCACTTACAAGAAGCTCTCTCCTAACACACTCATGGGATACCCAGTAGATGTCCCGTCTGCAGAAAACTATGCATCGCTGGAGGAACCATGACAGGTGTGATGACTCAGCCCACAAACGTGTGCTGTCCTAGGTTTGTGAATCAGGACCAGATTTTGCTTTCTCACTTTATCACATGCATGCAGACATTTGTGAATCACCTAATTTATTTTAACTACTACTCCATAACTTTTTAAATATCCTTTAATAAATGGTCGGCCTATTTCTTTATTGCCGATGCCTGCCAAAACCTTGGCGAGAGTGCAGAACAAAGGACTTCTGGTGTTTCTGGATAACCATGGTCTCCTGGAGATAGCACCATCTGGTTTTAGAAGGGATCAGAGCACAGAGAGAGCACTAGAAGCCGCTGCAGATGCCATCAGAATTATTGGGGATGGCAACCGCTCTTCCGCTCCTATTTTGTTGACTCTCTCAGCGGCATTCGATACCATTCATGCTAGTGGCCCAATTAGCCCAGATAGGGTTCAAGGACAGACAGGTCACAAACCGATTCCTACGACTAGTTTACATCTAAGCCGTTCTCCCTGCCCCGTGGGGTCCCCAAGGCTCTTCCCCAAGTCCTACCCTTTTCCAGCTTTAAGTTTGACCCCTTGCAAGTCTGATTAGATGCTCTGTCCTCTCAATCTTGTCGTATGTAGACAATACTTAGAAATGTGTTGCCGTCTCTGAGAATTTTCAGTGAGCAGCTGATAACTTCCATAGGTGCCGCCAAGAAGTCGCTCTCTGGATGAACAATAATTGCCTTAAAGGTCAGTCTTTCATTCTCTTTCATTCCTCTTTCTTCTCGAAAATCTGTTGTCTTTGCCCTGATGTCCTCTTGCCTCAATCACTGCAATGCTCCTTACATGGGCATTAACCAGCTGTACCCAAACAGGTTGCAGGTAGCATGCAATGCTGTCACAAGACTGATGTTAAACATTCCCAGACATCAGTCAGTTTAGAAAGAACTGATTAAGTTGCACTGGGTAACTGTAACAACAAGGGTAATGTTCAAGGTGTTTTTTGGCACATTAAGGAGTACATCATATTGACCCTGGATTTCTAAGGCCTAAACAAGAGGTGCAGATTCCCAAGCTGCACCTTCCTTCAGCTGACAGAAAGAACACAGTGGTACCCAGAGTGTCATGAAGTCATTGGAGGGCAGATTGTTTGCTGCGTCTCAATTAGGGGATTCCTTGCTCCTCCATATTAAGGCCTTGGAATGCAGCAAGCACTGCAGGAAAGCTTGAAAAATATGGCTTTTCCCTGCCTGGTCTACTTTTTGGTGGGATGATCCTCTCTCCTTTTTCTGGGTTTGCAGCTAAACAGCCCCAAGGTGCCCCAGGGCAGTGTTTCCAAAACTGTGGGTCACAAAAAGCGCAAGCAATAACCAAAGATGCCTTTAAATTCAGTGTCTAGCTTGTCATATTTGCTGTGTTTGAAAAACAGAGGGGTCAAATGTCTGGCTATGTCTTCTGACAAATTGCACTTTTGTATTTATTTATTTATTTTTATTTGGTTTATTTTGTGAAACCCGAGGGCATCTTGGTGCTGAGAGCTTACTTCTTTAGCGTGGGGATTTGGGTTTTCAGAGTTGGGGTTGGTTCAATCTTTAGGGCTGGGGCACATTAGGGCTCAGAGCTAGGGTCGGGTCCGTTTTTAGGGCTGCGGCCATTCAAGAGTAACACACAACAAAATGGAAATACCTGTAAATGAACAATACACCTTCAGCAGTTATGAAAGCAACAAGTATTTTTTTCTAATTTTGAAGTGTGATGAAAGAAAGGTTTTAATTGGATCGAAAGAAATCAGGACACTTTACTTGGTGAAGCACAAATGATACTCACTGAAACTTGATTTCCACACATTATCATTTGTGAGCTTTATAGTTTTATACATAAAACAGTATCTCTGTGCAAACCTAGGGCATGATTTAGAACTCGACGGATGAGTTGCTCCGTCACCATGGTGACAGATATCCCGTCCTCCGAAATCTAAATCCCATTGGATATTCATCACCGTTGTGACAAAGTAGCCTGTCCGCTGAGTTCTAAATCAGGCCCTTAGGCGCCATTTTAGTGGAAAATGTCTATATGTGACAGTCCGCTCCCACATGATGCTTTAGTTTCATTGAAAAATCACCCACCTCATGTCAATTACAGTGAGGTGGGTCACAAAAGTTTAGCAGGATCCGGGTTAGCAAAGGGCTGATGTGAAAGTTCTGCAATGTTCAACTTGCTGCTCCCCGTATACAGTGCTTAGTTTGTGCCGGTGGTTTCGGGTGCTGGGCACTGGCACCCAGTTTTCGAAGACTCAGACTTATTTTTCATCATCAGATTTTGACTCAGATTCAGAGAGAGAAGGAGAAAGAGAAAGGAGGAAGGGAAAGTTAGGGAAACAGCTACAAAGGGAGAAATCAGAAGTCGTAGAAAACTTACAAGAGTAAGATAAAGAGAAAAAAGTATATAGCAGTGGAAGAAAGAGTCTTGAGGTGGATTCAAGAAAAGCCAGCTCTGGTATTTATGTGATAAAGAGGTAGGAAGTGGAGAGCCCTGGAAGACAAAGAGACCTGAATTGAATTCAAGAACAGTGAGCCCTGGTATTCATGAGATAAAGAGACAGGAAGTAAAGAGCGATGGAAGAAAGAGGCTTGAGGTGGATTCAAGAAAAGTCAGCCCTGGTATTCATGAGATAAAGAGTCAGGACGTGAAGAGCAGTGGAAGAAAGGGGTTTGAGGTGGATTCAAGAACAGTGAGTCTTGGTATTCATGAGATCAAGAGACAGGAAGTGTATAGCAGTGGAAGAAAGAGGCTTGAGGTGGATTCAAGAACAGTGAGCCCTGGCATTCATGAGATAAAGAGACAGGACAAGTAGAGCGGTGGAAGAAAGGGGCTTGAAATGGATTCAAGAACAGTGAGTCTTGGTATTCATGAGATAAAAACACAGGAACTGTAGAGCTGAGGAAGAAAGAGTCTTGAATTGGATTCATGAAAAGTCAGCCCAGGTATTCATGAGATAAAGAGACAGGAAATGTAGAGCCGTGGAAGAAAGAAACTTGAATTGAATTTAAGAACAGCGAGCCTTGGTATTCATGAGACAAAGAGACTGGAAGCAAAGAGCAGTGGGAGAAAGTGGCTTGAGGTGGATTCAATAAAAGTCAGCCCTGGTATTTATGAGATAAAGAGACAGGAAGTGTATAGCAGTGGAAGAAAGAGGCTTGAGGTAGATTCAAGAACAGTGAGCCTAGGTATTCATGGTATAAAGAGACAGGAAGTGTATAGCAGTGGAAGAAAGAGGCTTGAGGTGGATTCAATAACAGTGAGCATTGGTATTCATGGGATAAATAGACAGGAAGTGTAGAGTCTTTGAAAAAAGAGTCTTGAGGTGGATTCAAGAACAGTGGGCCTTGTTATTCATGAGATAAAGAGACAGGAAGTGGAGAGCAGTCAAATAAAGAGTCTTGAGGTGGATTCATGAACAGTGAGCCTTGGCATTCATGAGATAAAGAGTCAGGACGTGAAGAGCAGTGGAAGAAAGGGGCTTGAGGTGGATTCAAGAACAGTGAGTCTTGGTATTCATGAGATAAAGAGACAGGAAGTTTATAGCAGTGGAAGAAAGAGGCTTGAGGTGGATTCAAGAACAGTGGGCCTTGTTATTCATGAGATAAAGAGACAGGAAGTGGAGAGCAGTCGAATAAAGAGTCTTGAGGTGGATTCATGAACAGTGAGCCTTGACATTCATGAGATAAAGAGTCAGGACGTGAAGAGCAGTGGAAGAAAGGGGCTTGAGGTGGATTCAAGAACAGTGAGTCTCGGTATTCATGAGATAAAGAGACAGGAAGTTTATAGCAGTGGAAGAAAGAGGCTTGAGGTGGATTCAAGAACAGTGAGCCTTGATATTCATGAGATAAAGAAACAGGAAGAGTAGAACGGTGAAAGAAAGGGGCTTGAGATGGATTCAAGAACAGTGAACTTTGGTATTCATGAAATAAAAACACAGGAAGTGTAGAGCGGAGGAAGAAAGAGTCTTGAATTGGATTCAAGAAAAGTAATCCCTGGTATTCATGAGATAAAGAGACAGAAAATGTAGAGCCGTGGAAGAAAGAGACTTGAATTGAATTCAAGAACAATGAGCCTTGGTATTCATGAGACAAAGAGACTGGAAGTAAAGAGCAGTGGAAGAAAGGGGCTTGAGGTGGATTCAAGAAAAGTCAGCCCTGGTATTCATGAGATAAAGAGACAGAAAGTGTAGAGACATTGAAAAAAGAGTCTTGAGGTGGATTCAATATCAGTGGGCCTTGTTATTCTTAAGATAAAGATGGAGGAAGTGTAGAGCCGTCGAAAAAAGTGTCTTGAGGTTGATTCAAGAACAGTGAGCCTTGGCATTCATGAGATAAAGCATCAGGACATAAAGAGCTGTGGAAGAAAGGAGCTTGAGGTGGATTCAAGAACAGTGAGCCTTGTTATTCATGAGATAAAGAGACAGGAAGTGTAGAGCGGAGGAAGAAAGGAGATTGTGGTGGATTCAAGAACAGTGAGCCTTGTTATTCATGAGATAAAGAGACAGGAAGTGTAGAGCGGAGGAAGAAAGAGGCTTGAGGTGGATTCAAGAAAAGTCAGCCCTGGTATTCATGAGATAAAGAGTCAGGACGTGAAGAGCAGTGGAAGAAAGGGGTTTGAGGTGGATTCAAGAACAGTGAGTCTTGGTATTCATGAGATCAAGAGACAGGAAGTGTATAGCAGTGGAAGAAAGAGGCTTGAGGTGGATTCAAGAACAGTGAGCCCTGGCATTCATGAGATAAAGAGACAGGACAAGTAGAGCGGTGGAAGAAAGGGGCTTGAAATGGATTCAAGAACAGTGAGTCTTGGTATTCATGAGATAAAAACACAGGAACTGTAGAGCTGAGGAAGAAAGAGTCTTGAATTGGATTCAAGAAAAGTCAGCCCGGGTATTCATGAGATAAAGAGACAGGAAATGTAGAGCCGTGGAAGAAAGAGACTTGAATTGAATTTAAGAACAGCGAGCCTTGGTATTCATGAGACAAAGAGACTGGAAGCAAAGAGCAGTGGGAGAAAGTGGCTTGAGGTGGATTCAATAAAAGTCAGCCCTGGTATTTATGAGATAAAGAGACAGGAAGTGTATAGCAGTGGAAGAAAGAGGCTTGAGGTGGATTCAAGAACAGTGAGCCTAGGTATTCATGGTATAAAGAGACAGGAAGTGTATAACAGTGGAAGAAAGAGGCTTGAGGTGGATTCATGAACAGTGAGCATTGGTATTCATGGGATAAATAGACAGGAAGTGTAGAATCGTTGAAAAAAGAGTCTTGAGGTGGATTCAAGAACAGTGGGCCTTGTTATTCATGAGATAAAGAGACAGGAAGTGGAGAGCAGTCGAATAAAGAGTCTTGAGGTGGATTCATGAACAGTGAGCCTTGCCATTCATGAGATAAAGAGTCAGGACGTGAAGAGCAGTGGAAGAAAGGGGCTTGAGGTGGATTCAAGAACAGTGAGTCTTGGTATTCATGAGATAAAGAGACAGGAAGTTTATAGCAGTGGAAGAAAGAGGCTTGAGGTGGATTCAAGAACAGTGGGCCTTGTTATTCATGAGATAAAGAGACAGGAAGTGGAGAGCAGCCGAATAAAGAGTCTTGAGGTGGATTCATGAACAGTGAGCCTTGACATTCATGAGATAAAGAGTCAGGCTGTGAAGAGCTGTGGAAGAAAGGGGCTTGAGGTGGATTCAAGAACAGTGAGTCTTGGTATTCATGAGATAAAGAGACAGGAAGTTTATAGCAGTGGAAGAAAGAGGCTTGAGGTGGATTCAAGAACAGTGAGCCTTGATATTCATGAGATAAAGAAACAGGAAGAGTAGAACGGTGAAAGAAAGGGGCTTGAGATGGATTCAAGAACAGTGAGCTTTGGTATTCATGAAATAAAAACACAGGAAGTGTAGAGCGGAGGAAGAAAGAGTCTTGAATTGGATTCAAGAAAAGTAATCCCTGGTATTCATGAGATAAAGAGACAGAAAATGTAGAGCCGTGGAAGAAAGAGACTTGAATTGAATTCAAGAACAATGAGCCTTGGTATTCATGAGACAAAGAGACTGGAAGTAAAGAGCAGTGGAAGAAAGGGGCTTGAGGTGGATTCAAGAAAAGTCAGCCCTGGTATTCATGAGATAAAGAGACAGAACATGTAGAGACATTGAAAAAAGAGTCTTGAGGTGGATTCAAGAACAGTGGGCCTTGTTATTCTTAAGATAAAGATGGAGGAAGTGTATAACCGTCGAAAAAAGTGTCTTGAGGTTGATTCAAGAACAGTGAGCCTTGGCATTCATGAGATAAAGCATCAGGACATGAAGAGCTGTGGAAGAAAGGAGCTTGAGGTGAATTCAAGAACAGTGAGCCTTGTTATTCATGAGATAAAGAGACAGGAAGTGTAGAGCGGAGGAAGAAAGGAGCTTGTGGTGGATTCAAGAACAGTGAGCCTTGTTATTCATGAGATAAAGAGACAGGAAGTGTAGAGCGGAGGAAGAAAGAGGCTTGAGGTGGATTCAAGAAAAGTCAGCCCTGGTATTCATGAGACAAAAATACAGGAAGTGTAAAGTATTGAAAGAAAGAGGTATTTAGAAACTTGGGCAGCGCAGCGGAAGGCTGTAAGAAAAACTTTGAGCCCCAGGACTTATTTATTTTTCCAAATTAAACTCTGCTGCTTAAGACCCCCCTAAACCTGCGTCACGCTCCCCCCTAAAGCCTAATTTGCATCTGACAGGGCTGAAGACTTCTGTTGGATGTGCACAGTGTATATCCTTTCAGACTGAAACTAAGCAAAGCGCACCTGCCAGCTTTACCTTTTGATCTCCTGCAAATGCATAATTTACCTTGATTAAATATTTTACTGCTTTGAATGGGAGAAAATATCGGATCTTAAGAAACAAAAAGTGGCAGGTCCTGAATGCCGAGTGTCATCTTTGGTGCCTTTCTTGCTGCGACAGGCGGTGGTCGCTTAGAAATTCAAATGCGCAAAGCAACCGTAATGGTCCCATCAACATCACGAGAAGAGACTGATGACTGCACGCTCAACCTCCGAAGGGACTCTGCAGCTTTCATCAAGGATAGCATTATTCCAGAGTTTCATAGTCACACCCTGGGCCGGTGCTTACACAAGCTGAGGGCAATGGCCGGACTGGCCATACTGGGCATCAGGCGTTTCCCCGGGAGGCTGGAAGGGTGGGGGCCCATTTTGTTACGGGGGCTGGCTTTACTGCAGTGCAGCAATTTTAAAAGCACAGCAGAGTTCCTTGTATATCCAACAGTTTTCAGGCAATAATAAAAATGGCAGGATAACTCTGGTGATTAGTGTACCTGCTTAGAGATCGAGGTTTAGTCTACTGGCAGTATTGACTCATCTAAGGTATCGCAGAGGGTTAATATACCTGCTGCAAAGAACGTGTACTATGCAGATCACCGACAACTATTTTATGTCCGTAGCTAATTGGGATACTGCTTTTGTCACAGAGATCCTTTTGATACTGTACAGTTCATAATTTACAATCGTAATCTAGCACAGTGAGCCTTGAACTGTCATCAAAGTGCTTCATGCCGACCACATGGTACTGGTTAAAAAGTTATGTTGTTTTTCCAGTCTTTGATTATCCTAATTTTGATAATAGGGTTTTTGGGGTAGAAATACATTTTTATTATTTTAGTCAACCCTAACCACTGTGTTTCGTTCTGAATCCTGGGTTGAGGCTTCCCCAGACCCAGCACTCTCAAAAAATGCCCACCAGTAAAAAATGCCTACGACATGTGAATCCTACCTCTTGAAGTCCCTTCAGTCAACATTTTCTACACACTGATTTACACACATATAATTTGTTGACATTAGGAGGACTAAGGGCTACACAAGAAAAGTGGCGTATCAGGACTCATGCGCCACTTTCTGGTAGATCTGGCCCTTGGTGAGGTCAGGCAGCTGGGTTTATATGTTCTCCCATTTGGTTCCACACCTGACTATTTCTCAACTGGACACTGTCTCTTCCAGTGGACAAGCTGCTACTGTGATATTAACAAAGGGACCTAAAATGGTGAACAAGGTGCAGAAGAGGAAATCCTAATCTCCATTTTTTCATCCTGGAAGGAACTTAATTATTTCATGATGAATAAATGAGAATGCACATTTTTAGGGAGGTCACAGGGCCAAAATCACAAATGGCAAACGTGGAAAGCTGGAATAGATTACTCATTGGTCACAAGTAGGGCACTATGGAATGAAACCCAATTACTGTAGGGTAATGGCAAGCTCTTCTAAAGATCTACAATAATCAATCAATCAAGCAATTTATAGAGTGCCACAGCTACTCAGAAAGTGTCCAGGCGCTAGTATTATTGACGAACTAACTCTTACCACGATGAGCTCTCCTCAAAAAGCCCAATCAGAGAGCTAGGTCTTCATTTCTTTTCCAAAAAGAATTTCAGATCTAACGTAGCACCTCGATACCCTCACGAATGATTAGCATGCTCTATAAATCCTGATTTATTGATTGATTGGTTGACTGATTGAATCCTATGCAAATGGGAATTAGAAGGTGGTTCTGGATGCATGAAGCAAGATAAGTGAGTGATGCCGCACCTCTCTCTCTGCGTCTAATCCTTGGACCTTGTAAAGGGCCTACCTCAGATGGGGGTAGTGGAGAGGAGAGAGGGTGGGGCGGAGTCATAATATGCTCTATGAGCCATAATCAGCATCTTGAATTAAATTCTCTCTTTAATGGGCAGCCAATGGAGTGTCTTCAGGCCAGGGGATATAGACCTGTCGAGGAACCTTCAGAGAAGTCTCGCTGCTGTATTTTGCACCACTTGTAGATGTTTAAGGTGGTAATCTTGCAGACCAAGGTATAAAAATGTTCGCATAGTCAATACGTTACGAAATTACCACATGAATTACCACATTTTTGAGCCAGGGTAAGATGTTCCAAGGATTTTTTCAGTGAGGGAAGTAACACAAAACATGAACTGACACCTTTTAGAGATCTGAGCACGCATAAACATATTGGAGTCAGTCTCGACCCCTGGATTACCGGCTAAAGTCGAAGGGAGCGTATCAGCCCACTCTGGCCAGCAACCCAGGCCCCAGCTCAGAGGAGGGTACCCCAACAACGAGATCTCTGTTTTCCAGTGTTACATTGAAGGTTGCTAGCCCACATCAATTTAAAGACAACTGACAGGCGACCTGGCCCTCTCAGGAAGTCTTGTCCATAGAGGGAATGCCCAGCAATAAACAAGGCAGTCATAAGGGGAATATCTACAAAACAAACGAATGGTAGTGAGTGAGCAAATGGAGGGAAAAAGCCTAACATTTATTTGATGCAGAAATTGCATCCATCCGTCCATCATCCATCTCTCATTCTTTCATCCACTCATCAATCCTTCCTGCCAAACCTCCTTCCATACATACTCTCCATCCATCCACCACGATATCCTTCTTTCTACCCATAAATCCATCCATCAATACATCCATTCTTCTCTCTTAAGGTGAAATGAACCATTGATGACATTTGAAAGGTTTTATGTTGCGCACGCTGCCTGTAGCACCCACAAAACCATCCTCTTGAGCTGCTAAAGTACACAAGACGACAAACTACAAACCGCTACCAGGAATCCTAGGTCGCATACATCTAGCTTGAGCACCACACGACAACCACTTACTCAACCCACACGTAGTTAGGTGACACTACAGCACCATAAAGAAAGAATATGCATTTAGTGATCGGTGGAGCTTCTCTGAAGGGTGAAAGCATTACCTGTATGATGAAGGTTGGTGATATCAAAGGACAGTTTCACATGGTACAAGAGAAATTAAACAGTTCATTTCATAACATTCTCCCTGTACAGCTGGCCTCTCAAAGAAGAACCAAGAGTCAGTAGAACTGGGGCTTGAAGCATATCTAGAGGGAAACATGCAAAGATAGGGCCACCAAGGCTTCTCAGAACTTGTACGTGTGCAGTAGCTATCGCTTAAGTATGATGGGGATCAATCAATCAATCAGTAATTTGTTAAGCGCGCTACTCACCCGGTAGGGTCTCAAGGCGCTGGGGATCAGGGCTGAACCCTGTTCACAAGTGCCCCTGTCCTGAAGTGCCTGGTCAGACTGTCCTTTAGTGGCATGATTTATATGTGAAAAGTGTTTCTCACCTTCATATTAGAACTTTGAATATTTATCATTTCTGTACTTGTCCATAAAATGAGCTAAAATATATAGATATCTAATTAATTGTTGGAGTTTTAAATATATATAGGATTTTGTGGCAGTAGGAAAAGTGGTGTACTTCACAGTGTGGTGGCCCTGAAGTTTTGTTCTGCCCCTTGTTGAAGGGAGAGTGACTGCAGCAGGTTTTCTCATTCCCTACACTGACTGTGTTGTTATCTCTGTAGGTGGCCCTCCTGATCCAGGACACTGCTGTGCGCGGCTGGGCTTGCACTCATCTAATAGTTGGAGCTGATCACAGCAGCAGTCCTTTCCCTACCTCCACCTGGCTCAGTGTATCCTCACCGCGGAGGTGAAGGATTACCGGCAGTCATGCAATATTGTCTGGCGTCCGTGCTGTAATGGTGCCCCCGCAGTGCTGCACAGCTAGAGTTTCACCAGCAAAGCCAGATTTTTACCATAAAGGGCCTGATTTAGATTTTGGCTGATGGGTGACTCCGTCACGAGAGTGGCCGATGTCCACCGAAATATGAATCCCATTACATCCTATTAGATTACTGTGGATGGGCTATCCATCACCGTTGTGACAGAGCAACCGGTCCTCCAAAATCTAAATTGTGTTCAAAGACTGGTCAAAACAAATTTTGAAAGAAGCCAAATCTCAGATTGTTTGCATTTGACTGTAAACTTAAAGCAACAGAAACAGTTAAATATTTTAGATCCATCTAAGCCATTTGTAAGTGATTATGAAAGCAAAAGTAGATTGTCACTTAAAAGAATAGAGAGAATTTGAGCACAACAGAGTAGTACTAGTGTTTCATATCAAAACAGCAAGAACACAAACACAGACCAGATGGTACACAGGAGAACTCAGGCTGACGGAATGGCACCGTAAGCAGCTGGAGTGCAAGTGGAGAATCAGTCAAGACTTCTCGGACAAATGTACAAATCTGCCCTGAGATGCTACCTCCAGCAAATCTGGAAGACCAAGTGCATAGCTTTACAGACCGTATCAATGCTGGACCCGAAACAGCAAGGAAATATTCACCATCATCAAGGGGTTCACCATACCTGCAGCCGTCTCCAAGAGAATTACTCCCCTCACAACCTTTGCAGCAATCTTTTGGATTACTTCTGTGACAGGGTCACATCCATATATGGCAACTTCGACCTGCAACCCAACTTTTTTGACCTCACAGCAAGTCTTCCAATCTTAGACAAAGAACAGACCCTGACCACGGGGTCACCATCACCATAGACAAACCTTCTGCTTCCATGAAGTCCATCCACTCTGGAGACCCGTCAGACCACTGCCCCTACATCAAGGGAGTCCCCCACATCAAGAAGCCCTCTCTCTTACCCTCCTTACCTCCATCGTCTCAGCCACCTTTCTGGAAACTTAGAAACACGCCTTAGTGACTTCCATTCTGAAGAAACCCACGGCAGACCCATCCCAGCTCACCAACTAGAGATCGATTTCCCTCCCAACATACCCAGGCAAGGTTTGAGGGAAACTCATCAACAAACACCTCACCAATCATCTTGTTAACCACAAGCTCCTAGATACCGTGTAGTCTAGATCCAGACCTAACCATAGACAGAAACAGCACTCACTGCTTCCACACGCAGCATCCACATGATCCTGGACAGAGGAGAGACCACATCCTTCTGGACCTCTCAAAGGACTTTGACTTCACCATCAACAAATGCCTATATGAGACCTTCTTTCAAAGACTAAGGCCCTCATTACAACATTGGCGGTAACTACTGCCTACCGCCATGGCGACGGCCGCCAACATACTGCCGCCTTGGCTACCAGCCGTCTACACGTATCATGACCTCCGATGGTATATCGCCAGAATGCTGGCGGAACACCGCCGATGGTCATGGCGGCGGATGGCTGTAAGGCGGCGCTGCTGACAGCAGCACCGCAACGCCTCCAAAACACTGCCGACCATATCATGACCAATGATACGGCCTGGCGGTGTTTTGCTGGCGGACGCTGCTGCTGACAGAAGCGCCGCGGACCGTCTCCAGCCGGATGACCCCTTGCAAGCAGGTAAGTCGGGTTCTCTGACAGGAGAGGGGGTTGGGGGATGTTGTGTGTATGTGGGGGGGTGTATGTTTTGGAATGCGTCCATGCCGGGTGTGTCACGTTGAATGCATGCGTGAATGAGTGATTGTGAGTGTTGTGTGTTGTGAATGCATCTGTGTGACAAGGTATGTTGGTGTGTGTTGCAGTGTGTGGGTATGTATGTGTGCATGTGTGGGTGGTGGTGGGTATGCGTGTGTGCATGTGTGTAAATGGGTGTGCATGTGGGTGTGTATATGTGTGGGGGCAGGAGAGGGAGGGAAGGGTGGGGGAGAGCTCAGGGGGTTAGGGAGACCTCTATCAGGGCCAGGGAAGGGACTCCCTGGCACTGATTGTGCCTACCGCCATGGTTTTCGTGGCGGTAAGTTTGGCACGAATACCATGGCGGTAGGCAGGGCCGTAATCCCGAGGGTGGGATTGTGACGACCGCCGGGCTGGACACCGAAGTCTCCAGCCCAGTGGCCGTTAGCACCCTGGTGGTCGGTGTGTTAAAAAGGCGGTCTTTGATGGCGGTTACCGCCAGGGACAAAATCCCTTTTTTTTTTACCAGCGGTCTATTAGCGGTATTCACGCCGCTTTAACACCGACCGCCAGGGTTGTAATGAGGGCCTAAATCACTACTGGGACTGCCCATTGTGCCAGAGAGAACTCAAATGTCATCCTAACACCGTGCACCTCTGAAGCCCATACTCTCATCTGTAGAGTGACTCAAGGTTAATCACTCAGCCCTGCCCTCTTCAACACATATGTGACCACTGGCCACGGTCATCCACACCAATGTCATCAACATCCTCTCATGTGCCAATGACAAACAACTCATACTTTCCTTCTTTAACAAAACCCTCAACACAAGGAACAAGTTGACCGTATGCTTGACTGGCATCACCACTTGGATGAAGACCAACTGTCTCAAGCTCAACACCTTCAAAACAGAAATAGTGATCTTTGGAAAAAACACCTCACTCTTGGACACCACCTGGAAAAAACACCTTTGGAAAAAACACCTCACTCTTGGACACCACAAGGTGCCAACCTTGGACCTACACCCTCCCCCCACCTCCCTGGCTGGGACCCTAAGGAACATCGTTGATAACAATCTGGACATGTCTACACAAGTCAACACTGTCACAACTTGCTTCGACACCCTGAGGATGCTGTGGAAAATCTTCAAATATCTCCCCAGCAACATCAGAATAGCTGTCACCCACACCCTTGTCACCAGCAGGCTGGACTATGGGAACGTCTTCTATCCTGGAATCACCTAGCAACTCACCAGAAGACAACAAACCATCCAAAGTGCTGCAGCCAGACTCATCCTCAGTGTTCCACAGAGGACTCACAACACACCACACCCCAGGGAGCTCCACCTACTCCCAACACACAAGTTTGCTTAGTTTAAACTCCTCACCTATGCATTCAAAGCAGTGCACAACACTGCCCCCGGACTACCTGAGCAATCACATCTTCTTTCATCAACCAGCCAGATACCTCCACTGAGCTAGTTGCTACTCACACACATCCATTGCATACATACAAATAAAGCCAGAGGTTGAGCCTTCTCATACACTGGCCATAAATCATGGAAAGACCTTCTCATACACATCAGAGGGTCCTTCTCTTCTACTTGAGCTTCGCAGTAAGCCGAAGGCTTGACTCTTCAAGTAAACCTCCCCCTCATACTCCCTACCCTCGAGACGAGGCCCTTACACCTGCTCAGCGCCAGGACACTCTTGCGGGTAATAGCACGCTCTTAAAATACACATCACATTTTACAGTCTTGGCATGGAACCCTTTTCTGCGTCTTGGCATTGTTAGCCTTATCTGCTCCTTCAAGCTCGAGGATCATTCTAGACTCATATTAAGTCTCTCCACCTTACATTTCCCAGACTCACTGTAACTGGGTTTCACTCTTATCTTTCTGTTGCTCATCTGCAAGAGTCCTGGACTGTCTCTGTGTCCTAATTCTTCTAAAACATAGATCACTTTCTACAAAACAATTCTGGCCACTTTTTGCTCCTCTGTCTCCTCCTTCATTTATTCAAATTTCCTCGGCTTAGATTGAAAGTATTGTTTTCAATTTCTCTCTTACATTCCAGACTAGTTCTTCTTCAATATACCAGTAACCACTGGATGACAAATCTTCTCTTTTTCTTGGCCAAACTTGTAGTACAAGATGTTCTATCTCACTTGGACTATTGGTCATTTACTCCAATTTCAAATTTCAATTTTATTTTAAAAAAATAATAATAACAGTGCTTCTGTGAAACAAGGTTTACATTACATTTTCAATGTAATTATACAATGTAATCATACAAATTAAAAGAATAAGTGTTGCATCTTCTCACAAAAATGCATAAACAAGTATTGACCATGTATCAACAAGACTGTAGGCCCGACCCTCGCCACATCGCTCTCGATATCCCTGATTTGTTGAAACCGATTTTATACCTTATATTTGATTGGAAAAGCTGTGACACTCCTTAGGGTTTGGGCCAATTCCACCTAATATATTAACAGTGAATGTGCTGAGCATCTGTTCGCCAGTTATTCAGGCTCAATAAATTCAGAATCACTTGTATGTTTTTAATGCCTGGGACCAGACCGACCAACAGCAGAGAGAATCAGGATAGGACCGCAGAGACTATACCTGTTTTTTCAGCCCACATCCAAGGCTCAAAATATATTTCTTTTAAAACCTGCTACAGGACTTGATCTTTGCATCTACAAATTTACAAGAAGCCCTAAAAAAGTCCCCACCTCACAGGCACGGTATGGGTGAAACACGTGCTGGCTAATGAATGCTAAGGTTTCAAGAATCATACCTCTGGAAATCATAATCTACAAAGACGTTATTCATGGAAAACAATGTAAAATAATAATTTAAAAAAGCATCAAAAAACATACAAGAGATTCAGAATTTATTCAGCCTGAATGACAGCACTTTTACAAATATTAACCATGCCCGGCAGAATATAAATAGTGCTTCACAATTTGAGATGATCTATTATGAGTCTTTAAAATAACTGATCTAAAAGCCTTCATTGTTGATCCTTTGTTTGCAAATGAACTGAATGTGCAGAACTAGCTGCCTTTCTCTGTCAGAAATGCCACAAATCTGAGTGTAAATGTAAGCCATGCTGGGCCCCCTCTTGTCAGTTCTGATACGATCTCCCTTCTCCTTACATTTCTAGTTGAACCTACCCATTTCTTGGGCTGATGACACTATCCAGTAGAAACAGATTTTGTGTAAAAGAGGGAAGGGAGCACACTGCCTGGCACACCAGCACACAATTTGCCCAGACACATTGTGGTCAATGCAGTGCATGATAACACTCACTTTAGTTGAAGGTGTTTAGTGGTCACCATTTTTGGGGCAGCCAATGCTGTGTATCTCTGGACACGTGTTTCAGAATTGTTGTCCTTCTTCAGTAGAAAAGTATGCATTCTATGCAAAACGAACCTTATAAAGTGTGCATTGTATGCAAAACGACCCTTGTAAAGTATGTGTCACTAGAGGGACAGCTGCTAAATATCTACTGTGTGAAAAAAGACCCTTGTAAACTATGTATTGTATGCAAAACGCCCCTTGTAAAATATGCATGGTATGCAAAACGATCCTTGTAAAGTATGCATTGTATACAAAACGATCCTTGTAAAGTATGCATTGTATGCAAAACGACCCTTGTAAAGTATGCGTCACTAGAAGGACAGCTGCTAAATATCTACTGTGTGAAAAAAGACCCTTGTAAAATATGCATTGTATGAAAAACGATCCTTGTAAAGTATGCATCACATGTGTGAAGACAGCTGCTTACTCTGTACTGTCTGATAAAAGATCCTTGAAAAGTATGTATTTGTATGCAAAATGACCCTTGTAAAATATGCATCACATGTGTACGGACAGCTGCTAAATCTGTACTGTGTGAAAAAAGACCCTTGTAAAGTATGCATTGTATGCAAAACGATCCTTGTAAAGTATGCATCACTAGAAGGACAGCTGCTAAATCTGTACTGTATGAAAAAGACTCATGTAAAGTATGCATTGTATGCAAAACAACCCTAGTAAAGTATGTATTGTATGCAAAACGACCCTTGTAAAATATGCATTGAATGTGTAAGGACAGCTGTTTAATCGGTACTGTGTGAAAAAAAGACTGTTGTAAAGTATACATTGTATGCAAAACGCCCCTTGTAAAGTATACATTGTATGTAAATCGACCCTTGTAAAGTATGCATTGTATGTAAAACGCCCCTTGTAAAGTGTGCATTGTATGTAAAACGACCCTTGTAAAATATGCATTGTATGCAAAACGACCCTTGTAAAGTATGCATTGTATACAAAACGATCCTTGTAAAGTATGCATTGTATGCAAAACGACCCTTGTAAAGTATGCGTCACTAGAAGGACAGCTGCTAAATATCTACTGTGTGAAAAAAGACCCTTGTAAAGTATGTATTGTATGCAAAACGCCCCTTGTAAAATATGCATGGTATGCAAAACGATCCTTGTAAAGTATGCATTGTATACAAAACGATCCTTGTAAAGTATGCATTGTATGCAAAACGACCCTTGTAAAGTATGCGTCACTAGAAGGACAGCTGCTAAATATCTACTGTGTGAAAAAAGACCCTTGTAAAGTATGTATTGTATGCAAAACGCCCCTTGTAAAATATGCATTGTATGCAAAACGATCCTTGTAAAGTATGCATTGTATACAAAACGATCCTTGTAAAGTATGCATTGTATGCAAAACGACCCTTGTAAAGTATGCGTCACTAGAAGGACAGCTGCTAAATATCTACTGTGTGAAAAAAGACCCTTGTACAATATGCATTGTATGAAAAACGATCCATGTAAAGTATGCATCACGTGTGAAGACAGCTGCTTACTCTGTACTGTCTGATAAAAGATCCTTGAAAAGTATGTATTTGTATGCAAAATGACCCTTGTAAAATATGCATCACATGTGTAAGGACAGCTGCTAAATCTGTACTGTGTGAAAAAAGACCCTTGTAAAGTATGCATTGTATGCAAAACGATCCTTGTAAAGCATGCATCACTAGAAGGACAGCTGCTAAATCTGTACTGTATGAAAAAGACTCATGTCAAGTATGTATTGCATGCAAAACAACCCTAGTAAAGTATGTATTGTATGCAAAACGACCCTTGTAAAATATGCATTGTATGCAAAACGACCCTTGTAAAGTATGCATCACATGTGTAAGGACAGCTGCTTAATCTGTACTGTGTGAAAATAAGACCGTTGTAAAGTATACATTGTATGAAAAACGCCCCTTGTAAAGTATGCATTGTATGTAAAATGCCCCTTGTAAAGTATGCATTGTATGTAAAACGACCCTTGCAAAGTATGCATTGTATGTAAAACGACCCTTGTAAAGTATGCATTGTATACAAAACGATCCTTGTAAAGTATGCATTGTATGCAAAACGACCCTTGTAAAGTATGCGTCACTAGAAGGACAGCTGCTAAATATCTACTGTGTGAAAAAAGACCCTTGTAAAGTATGTATTGTATGCAAAACGCCCCTTGTAAAATATGCATGGTATGCAAAACGATCCTTGTAAAGTATGCATTGTATACAAAACGATCCTTGTAAAGTATGCATTGTATGCAAAACGACCCTTGTAAAGTATGCGTCACTAGAAGGACAGCTGCTAAATATCTACTATGTGAAAAAAGACCCTTGTAAAGTATGTATTGTATGCAAAACGCCCCTTGTAAAATATGCATTGTATGCAAAACGATCCTTGTAAAGTATGCATTGTATACAAAACGACCCTTGTAAAGTATGCATTGTATGCAAAACGACCCTTGTAAAGTATGCGTCACTAGAAGGACAGCTGCTAAATATCTATTGTGTGAAAAAAGACCCTTGTACAATATGCATTGTATGAAAAACGATCCTTGTAAAGTATGCATCACATGTGTGAAGACAGCTGCTTACTCTGTACTGTCTGATAAAAGATCCTTGAAAAGTATGTATTTGTATGCAAAATGACCCTTGTAAAATATGCATCACATGTGTAAGGACAGCTGCTAAATCTGTACTGTGTGAAAAAAGACCCTTGTAAAGTATGCATTGTATGCAAAACGATCCTTGTAAAGCATGCATCACTAGAAGGACAGCTGCTAAATCTGTACTGTATGAAAAAGACTCATGTAAAGTATGTATTGCATGCAAAACAACCCTAGTAAAGTATGTATTGTATGCAAAACGACCCTTGTAAAATATGCATTGTATGCAAAACGACCCTTGTAAAGTATGCATCACATGTGTAAGGACAGCTGCTTAATCTGTACTGTGTGAAAAAAAGACCGTTGTAAAGTATACATTGTATGCAAAACGCCCCTTGTAAAGTATGCATTGTATGTAAAATGCCCCTTGTAAAGTATGCATTGTATGTAAAACGACCCTTGCAAAGTATGCGTCACTAGAAGGACAGCTGCTAATTCGGAACTGTGTGAAAAAAGACCCTTGTAAAGCATGTATTGTATGCAAAATGACCATTGTAAATTATGCATTGTATTCAAAACGACACTTGTAAAGTATGCATCACATGTGTAAGGACAGCTGCTTAATCTGTACTGTGTGAAAAAAGACCCTCGTAAAGTATGCATTGTATGAAAAACGACCCTTGTAAAATATGCATTGTATGCAAAACGATCCTTGTAAAGTATGCATTGTATACAAAACGATCCTTGTAAAGTATGCATTGTATGCAAAACGACCCTTGTAAAGTATGCGTCACTAGAAGGACAGCTGCTAAACATCTACTGTGTGAAAAAAGACCCTTGTAAAGTATGTATTGTATGCAAAACGCCCCTTGTAAAATATGCATTGTATGCAAAACGATCCTTGTAAAGTATGCATTGTATACAAAACGATCCTTGTAAAGTATGCATTGTATGCAAAACGACCCTTGTAAAGTATGCGTCACTAGAAGGACAGCTGCTAAATATCTACTGTGTGAAAAAAGACCCTTGTACAATATGCAATGTATGAAAAACGATCCTTGTAAAGTATGCATCACATGTGTGAAGACAGCTTCTTACTCTGTACTGTCTGATAAAAGATCCTTGAAAAGTATGTATTTGTATGCAAAATGACCCTTGTAAAATATGCATCACATGTGTAAGGACAGCTGCTAAATCTGTACTGTGTGAAAAAAGACCCTTGTAAAGTATGCATTGTATGCAAAACGATCCTTGTAAAGCATGCATCACTAGAAGGACAGCTGCTAAATCTGTACTGTATGAAAAAGACTCATGTAAAGTATGTATTGCATGCAAAACAACCCTAGTAAAGTATGTATTGTATGCAAAACGACCCTTGTAAAATATGCATTGTATGCAAAACGACCCTTGTAAAGTATGCATCACATGTGTAAGGACAGCTGCTTAATCTGTACTGTGTGAAAAAAAGACCGTTGTAAAGTATACATTGTATGCAAAACGCCCCTTGTAAAGTATGCATTGTATGTAAAATGCCCTTTGTAAAGTATGCATTGTATGTAAAACGACCCTTGCAAAGTATGCATTGTATGTAAAACGACCCTTGTAAAGTATGCATTGTATACAAAACGATCCTTGTAAAGTATGCATTGTATGCAAAACGACCCTTGTAAAGTATGCGTCACTAGAAGGACAGCTGCTAAATATCTACTGTGTGAAAAAAGACCCTTGTAAAGTATGTATTGTATGCAAAACGCCCCTTGTAAAATATGCATGGTATGCAAAACGATCCTTGTAAAGTATGCATTGTATACAAAACGATCCTTGTAAAGTATGCATTGTATGCAAAACGACCCTTGTAAAGTATGCGTCACTAGAAGGACAGCTGCTAAATATCTAGTGTGTGAAAAAAGACCCTTGTAAAGTATGTATTGTATGCAAAACGCCCCTTGTAAAATATGCATTGTATGCAAAACGATCCTTGTAAAGTATGCATTGTATACAAAACGATCCTTGTAAAGTATGCATTGTATGCAAAACGACCCTTGTAAAGTATGCGTCACTAGAAGGACAGCTGCTAAATATCTACTGTGTGAAAAAAGACCCTTGTACAATATGCATTGTATGAAAAACGATCCTTGTAAAGTATGCATCACATGTGTGAAGACAGCTGCTTACTCTGTACTGTCTGATAAAAGATCCTTGAAAAGTATGTATTTGTATGCAAAATGACCCTTGTAAAATATGCATCACATGTGTAAGGACAGCTGCTAAATCTGTACTGTGTGAAAAAAGACCCTTGTAAAGTATGCATTGTATGCAAAACGATCCTTGTAAAGCATGCATCACTAGAAGGACAGCTGCTAAATCTGTACTGTATGAAAAAGACTCATGTAAAGTATGTATTGCATGCAAAACAACCCTAGTAAAGTATGTATTGTATGCAAAACGACCCTTGTAAAATATGCATTGTATGCAAAACGACCCTTGTAAAGTATGCATCACATGTGTAAGGACAGCTGCTTAATCTGTACTGTGTGAAAAAAAGACCGTTGTAAAGTATACATTGTATGCAAAACGCCCCTTGTAAAGTATGCATTGTATGTAAAATGCCCCTTGTAAAGTATGCATTGTATGTAAAACGACCCTTGCAAAGTATGCGTCACTAGAAGGACAGCTGCTAATTCGGAACTGTTTGAAAAAAGACCCTTGTAAAGCATGTATTGTATGCAAAACGACCATTGTAAATTATGCATTGTATTCAAAACGACACTTGTAAAGTATGCATCACATGTGTAAGGACAGCTGCTTAATCTGTACTTTGTGAAAAAAGACCCTCGTAAAGTATGCATTGTATGAAAAACGACCCTTGTAAAGTTCCATCACATGTTTAAGGACAGCTGCTAAATCTGTAGTGTGTGAAAAAAGGCCTTTGAAAAGTTTGCATTGTATGCAAATTGACCCTTGTAAAATATGCATCACTAAAAGGACAGCTGCTAAATCTGTAATGTGTGAAAAAAGTCACTTCTAAAGTATGCATTGTATGCAAAACAACCCTTGTAAATATGCATTGTATGCAAAACGACCCTTGTAAAGTATGCGTCACTAAAAGGACATCTGCTAAATCTGTACTTTGTGAAAAAAAAAACATAAAGTATGCATTGGATGCAAAAAGACCTTTGTAAAGTATGCATCACGTGTAAGGACAGCTGCTAAATCTGTACTGTGTGAAAAAAGACCCTTGTAAAGTATGCATTGTATGCAAAAAGACCCTTGTAAAGTATGCATTGTATGCAAAAAGACACATGTAAAGTATGTGTCACTAGAAGGACAGCTGCTAAATTTGAACTGTGTGAAAAAAGACCCTTGTAAAGTATGCTTTGTATGCAAAATGACCTTTGTAAAGTATCCATCACATGCATAAGGACAGCTGCTAAATCTGTACTGTGAGAAAAAAGACCCTTGTAAAGTATACATTGTATGCAAAATGACCCTTCTAAAGTGGATCACACGTATAGGAACAACTGCAAAATCTGTACCAGTGCTTAATTTAAGCCAGTGGATTCTAGTGCAGGGCACCGGCACTTATTTTTTAGGGCTAGCAGTTGTTTTACTGCATTAGGCAATTACTGCGAGCAAAATCACTTATGAGAAAGACAGAGGAAAAGAAAACCATCAGAAAGGGAGAAAGCAGAAAGCTGCAAGCATGAGCTGAAGGGGCAGGGAGTGGCTGTAAATGGATTAAAGAGGCCCGAGATGGTTTTAAGATTACACTGCCTCAGTATTCTGTGCTCTCACATTTAAATCCAGGAGCCCAGTGTTTCAGAGGAGCGCTGTGGGCATCCGCACCATGATGAGTACTGTGTGAAAAAAAGAGCCTTGTAGAGTATGCATTGTATTTTAAACAACCCTTGTAAATTATGTATTGTATGTAAAACGACCCTAGTAAAGTATGCATCACATGTATAAGGACAGGTGCAAAATCTGCATTGTATGTTAAACGACCCCTAAAGTATGTATTGTATGTAAAACGACCCTTCTAAAGTATACATCTCATGTATGAGGACAGTTGCTAGATCTGTACTGTGTGAATAAAAATCTTGTAAACTATGCAAATAATGCAAAACCCTTGTAAAGTGTGCATACATTTATAATGACATCTGCAAAGTCTATGCCGTTTGCAAAAAAGGCCCATGTAAAGGATGCATTACATGCAAAACTACTGTTGTACAGAATGTGTCATATGTAACGAGAGGAGCAAAGCCCGTCTTCTATGTAAAAGACTCTTGTAATGTATGCATTAAATGTAAATCGGCATCTGTAAAGTATGCATCATATGTAGAAGTGCCGGTGCAAAGTCTGTATTCCATGTAAAAAGACCTTGCAAGGTGTGCATTGTATGTAAAAAGATACTTGTAATGCATGCATTATATGTAAAACGACCCTTGCAAAGTATGCATCATATGTAGGAGGGCAGATGCAAAGTCTGTATTGCATGTAAAAAGACCTTGCAGGGTGTGTATTGCATGTAAAAAGAGCATTTTAATGTATGCATTATATGTGACTCGAACCTTGTAAAGTATGCACCATATGTATAAGGACAGATACAAACTCTGTATTGCATGTAAAAGGACCTTGCAAGGTATGCATTGTATATAAAAAGAGCCTTGCATGGTATGTAAAAACTGTGTATTGTAAAGGAAGGTTTATCAATCGTGCTTTGCATTGAGCGCTAACATGCCATCTTATGTGCAGAGAGACATCTCTGATGCTAAAGGCATTAGGATGGATATGTACTCAGCCTGGGAACAGTTAAGAGGTCAGCCACAACAGACAATTCAATTTATTCCACTTGAATGAAGCTTTTGCCATTAACCAGAAGCGATGCCGAGTCGAGTGGTCTGTGTGTCAGCAGAATCCGAGAGGGCAAACCAGCCCTGCATTGTAATGCATGATAATTGGGGCTTAGCATGCCAATTAATGTCGGCAGGGCAGGTTCTCAGTGCCCACAGCCTGGCCTGCTTCAAGAGGACAGCGGCCAGATGGGCCGACAAAGGCGCAGCGGGCAGGTCTGTCCACTCAGAAACCGTTTTGTGCTGTCTGCGGCAGGCGGTGCGTACGACTGAGCTGCGGGCAGGAAAACATATACCGCTCAAAATGTGGGCAGCATTGCATTCTGGTTAATTTCATGTTTGCCGTGTAAAGTGTTCCTATACGTAGAGAACATTTTTAGGACTGGAAACAAGATCCTGAAATTACACTTGTAAAATAATTAGCAATATTTTTAGATACCTATTTCCTTTAATTGGCAATTGCATAAAGGTCTGTGGACAATGATGAGAGTTTCCAAGGCTGGCTGGATTGGTGCACAGCAGGTCAGATATAAGCTGAGAAGATCAGCTTCAGGCATTGGGAGGTACTAGGTCACCTACTGCTGCGGTTTGGAATCAGCACATTTCTCCTGATGAACACCTTATAATAAGGTTTTGGCCGAAACATGTTGGATTTGAAGAGTTTACCAGTTTTCAATAAACCTACGTATGTAGTTCAATTCAGCAAGGCTTCAGAAAGTTTTCAGTTTCTTTCACTTTCATAAGTAACAACTTTGAATAATGGCCACTTTCATTTTCATTTAACAGGGTGCACAAAACAGACCGATTGATAGCAAAGGAAGTGAATTGTCATTGTGCCCAACAATAGTCTCAAACACCAGGTACTATTTATTCCACTGTATGGCAGGACTGATGCCTTCTCCATGGCAACAATGAACCTAATTTCAAGGTATAGAAGTAAACAGCTCTCTCTTCACTTGAGGCAAACTGTTATTTTCAGTGTGAATGGATAATATATGCTCAGCCTAAGATCTTAACCACTGGAGTAACAAATACAGTATTATAAAGTATTACAGTAGCCACTGTGGAAAATGATGAATGGTGTAGAATCTGAACATCTGAATTCAAATCCCAGTTTCAATAATTGGCCAGATTGTGTGATCTTGGACAAATCCTAATATAGGGTTTCTCTATGCATTATTTTCCAAATCTGGCACAATTGGCAGCATGTAAAATAAGGTTGTCCACCATATAATCAGCTATATCAATAGCAACTAGACTGCTACTTCCAGTATATGTATTACACTTTAGCTAGGTATAGACTATTAAAGCTTCTTTGGGGTCACTAGAGCTGAGTTAAGGAAGAAGTCAATAGTAGGGGTGTGCATCATGCTCCTCTGGTGCAGCTAACAGCGTTATTGGGACTCCGTGCTCCTCTTGGTGCGCAAAGTTGTCAAAAAAACTCAGCCCGCCCGGTTCCCGCTGCAGCCCAGTTGACAGTCTGCATTTGCGCTGTGCAGCCCATAACTAGGCTGCAGTGTGCACTGGAGCAGAGGAGGGAGGCAGCCTTTGAAGAGGAGGACCCCCCGGGAAGACCCAGGTAAGTCCTCATTTCTCCTCTTCTCTTGGTCGTTGTTTGTGCACACTGGTGCACAAACAAGGTCTGAAATGGCAGTTTTCACTGCCTACGCCCCCGGCCTGAATTCAGGTCAGGGCCGTAGGCAGTGAAATCTGCCATTTGCGGCCTTTTGTGCACTGTTGTGTGTCCCAAAAGGCCTGGCAGCTTTCACTGCGTACGGCCCTGACTTAATTCAGGCCTGGGCGGTAGGCAGCAAAAGAAAGCTGCAGTTTCAGGCCTCTTGTGCACCGGCCTGTCCTCTTGTGCACCAGCCAGGCCTCTTGTGCACACAGGACAGGCCGGTGCACAAGAGGCCTGAAACGAGAATTTTCACTGCCAAAGCCCTATCCCGAATGCGCCCGGCCTCAGCAGCTAACCAGGCCGACCCTGCTTAGTGCTTCCAAGATTTGGCAAATTCAGGACTCTGCAGTTCACCGAACTCCGCCTCTGTAGAATTCCACTGAGTGTTTTTTTAACTTAGCGGAATTCCGCGGAGTCCGACTCTGTGAACTCCGCCCAGGCCTAGTCACTAGCTTGTAACGTTCTCCTTGCTTCAGAAGAGTGAGTTGTAGTTCCAACTGTTTTTAGAGTCCAGTACTATCATCTAATTTCTTTAGAAGTTTGCTTAAAATGGGAAACAATGCACAATTTCTATGATAATCAGTTGCAAGTGGATTTGGCGTTTGTATTGTTTTACGTCTGGGTTCAGCCATGGCCTTTTGATTTTACTAAAATGATATGCACATTATACTTACCTATAGGACCTTTTAGAAAGTCCTCCTTATCCAATGGTCTTCTATTATGTCATTTAGATTTTTTTCTTCCACCCACTACAGTAAGTGCCATGGGACAATCGGCCAGCCCACTTCAGCTATTGGCTAACTTCACTATGAGTGACAGCATTCTGCCCCTTCACGAGAAGCACATCCGCAAACAAAGACGTTTCCTTCCCAGCCATGGACTCCTATAGCGATTTGTGCTTTCTGAGACGAAAATAATATTTTTGCTTTTACTCACCGTTTTTACTTCAGATTGTTGAGGGCCTGGCAACTTCCATAAAAATAAAGTTTTGCAGAAAGACTGAGAAAAGGAACATTGCCAAAGCCAAAGGACTGCAAGCCAATGCTAGACCTAACTGGCTTTGCTTGTGTTTGTTAGTACTTTGGATTCTCGGCCTGAAGTATATGTAATGTTTTAAATATCCTTCCTAGACCATGTCTTTTCCCAATGGAGGGGTAAAATAAGGGGGTCACTCCAGAGTGAAGGCACTAGCAGTAAATGAGGTGATGTACATTGTTACTGCTGAACTTTCAGTGGTTTCACATGGAAACGAATGAATCCCTAGACCCACACGTCCATAGCATACCTACTGTAATCATATAGTGCCACCCATGCCTACTGCTGCCCAGCGCCTGGTGCTACCCCCACCAGCAAGTCCACTCCAGCACTATTGTGCCTGTAGGTGCCGTTGCCCCCCACACCTTTGTTGGATTCACTGCCTTCCTATAAAACTTAAACATATATTTGAATATCGTTAACCCAGTCTAAAAACCAAAGGCCGCCTTGTGAGGCTTTAAAGAACAACTTATTTGCAATATACCATAGTTCTCTTGGCTGCTTCTATGGTGCAAAGATATGTGGAGCGTAGGTTTGAACGTGTGCATGTGAGACTCAGCATTTCATCCTCAGGAGGACGCCAGAAAATACCGCCATTGAGATGGATACTGGTATTCCCCATTAATGGTAACTACAAGAGCTAATTAACCCTAAAGGCCAGCGATATTGGGCCAGATGTACTAAAATGCAATTTTGCATTTCCTAAATAGCGACTTTATAGAAATCGCTATTTAGGAAATGCATAATTCTATGTACATTGATGCTGATTTCATAATAGCGATTCCTACAAAGTAGGAATCATTATTAGGAAATCAGTATTAAGATATCCCATTGTATTTGAGACAATGGGCCGGTTTTGCATTTCCTAAATAGCGATTTCTTATTAGGAAACCAATATTAAGGAAATGCAAAACCAGGGATGGCTAAGGGCAGAGGGCCCCCCTTGGTGTACCCCAAAAATAGGGGTGCACCTGTAGAGCACACAAATGCCTAAGGGAAATGTGTGTGCTCTATTACAATTTTAAAAAAGCACGTTGGGGTGTTTTTTTTAAATTGCACCTGGTTACCAAGTCGCGTTTAGGAAATCATGGTACATCAGAATAAGAATTGCAAATAGGTCATCTCTATTGCGATTTCCTATTCTGTAAATCACAAATTGTGATTTCTACAGGGTATAAATTGCAATTTGAGTTTCCTTAAAGGACTTTGTACATTAGAAAAGGCTGTTTTGCATTACTTAATGGCCCAAAATACCTAATTGGACCCTTAAGAAATGCAAAAGGGCTTTGTACATCAGGCCCATTGTGATTAATGCACTCTCACCATTGAGAAGTAGTGGATGGAAGAACTTTCAATGTCTGTCCCCATGAGCTTAGCTTGGCTTCTCTTTTAAGATGAGGGGCACAGGAGGTTTGTGGATATTTGTATCTTAACATGCCCACATCGTCACAACCCATCACCTCGCTACCTGTGAAGACCACTCTCCTTTCTTACCTTTCCTGCCACCTGGGAAGGTGCAACATAAACCGTCTGCCCAGGATTGGTCTACTGCCCTCTGCAGGTGGCACTGAATGAGGCCAGGGGACCAATCCTACAGGCAGCTGGTTTTAATTGTCCTCCACAAGCTGAAAGGACAGCACTGACCTCCTCATCATTTCCTTTTGAGAGCAAATCCATGCCTGTGTTTGTGTTTCTCCAGGATTTCATCTGTTTTGTTTCTGCGCTGATGATTCCAGGAAGAGTGAGTTTGAGGGAAGACGCGAGTCCTGCATCACTAATGGTCCATGTGTCTCCAGCACTCCTGGTGGTGGGTAGGACTCACCAGAAAGATCACCAGTAGGACTGAGCTGTCCGACAAGGACTCAGTGGTGGACCCATGATTCTGAAAACCTAACTATAACCATATGTGCTAGAAGTTGGGGCGCGTGGGGTGCTGCTGCACCCCCAAAATAAACATGCTGGAGTACAGAACATGAAAAGTATCTTTCAACTTTGTTTTTGTAGCTTGTCAAATTTTTGTGCTTTCTAAGACTGAGGTCAAATGTCAGGCTAATGTTTTCTGACAAATTGTTGCTTATTCTTTTAACATGTATATTGGTGTTTACTTTCCCTTCTCTGACTGCAACGGTTGAGGAATTTGTGAAGTGGATACGTGAATATGTGACAGACTTGCTGGGCTACAGAGAGTGTGATAGAAAGGCTGTACGATGTTAGTTTTTTGTAGCACACAACATTGAAATCCCTGTATATTAACTGTACAATTATTTCAAAACATGTTAGCAGTTAGAAAGGCACAAATGAAGCACATTTGTTTGTAATTCTGAAGAGTGGTGGAAACAAGCATTTTAATAGGATCCAAGGAAACCAATACAATTTACAGAACCCCACTCCGAAAACAGTTCCGGCACCACTGCCTACGCCTACAGTAATTTCAGTGTGTGGGGCTCAGTTATAAGTTGTGTGGAGTGATATCTCTGGGGGGATGCTGTGCCTCTCAGGATTAACTCTTGTGGTGTTCCCACGCCTTTGTGATTAATTTGCAAGTATGCTAATAAAATAGATACACAGTGCCACCGTGTGGTGTATAAATATATGCCAGGGTTTAGAAATATGTACTAGTGCTGAGCACAGATAAACAGCGGCACAAATTAAGCATTGCCACACCTGGATATGCTGGGGGGCAGGAACACTGGGCTCGATACTACTGAACAGAAAGCCAGGCCGGTATTATGACAGAAGGCTTAACCTGCAAGTGCAGTTCAGTACCAGACTGGCCTGTTGTGAGCATGATGAGAAGAGCATGGTACCCGCAGGTGAGGGAGATGCTGCTGTGAGCATGACACCCATGTCTGTGGTGTGTTCAATGAGTGTGAAAAGTTCTCTCTAAACTGTTGGCTACTCTCTGTAGAGTTCGGATTCCAGTCCTTACTGGACATAGAAAATAGACATACTGGAATAATTCAAAATTAACAAAAAGACTATCATACATTCAATAAGTGAAGTGCTTGCCTCCGGAGCTATGGTTCATTCCTAGGTAGACGGGTACCCGTACAAGGCTGGTAGGGCAGATACGGTGCAACCACACCTGTCCACATGAGCAGGAACTAGACTAGCTCACCCTACATCTGACTGACTCTGTCCCATCTCTAACGCCTCTGAGACGCAGCTACTCTTCCAGAACTCTCCTGCTGTCCTTATGGGGCAGTCATACAGTGTAAAAGATGGAAAGTCCGACATCTGGCCTCCTCCCAAAAGCAAAGCAGAGCTCTGTTGTTCCCAAGGATAAAACCTGGTCACTTCAGAGTGGAGCCTGTGACAGCTGCCCAGCCTCCCACGCATTAGACATGTCCCACCTCTGCCCGGCTCGTCATCGTGAGCTGATGTTCTGCTGAGTAGCAGCAGGAGCAAAGTCATCCAGGACTGAGGGTACAAGGGAACAGTGGGTGAAGCAAGGACATTTGTAAAGTAAATGAAAAATCCTTTGTAAGCAGACAGCACAGAATGACCACTTAGGCCCTGATTTATTTATTGTCAAAAGGTTTACTTTGTTGCAACGGCGATGGACTACCCTTTCCGCCAACATAATGGTTCGATTCAAATGCGGAAGGAGCTTTGGTGTAACAACAGTGGAGACTGCTCCACCTCCACCGTGGTAACACTCCTCCGATGGGGCTATGGAGTAAGGGCCATCGAGGGTGACCTGTATATCCGTCCACCTAATTTATATACGTGAACATAGAGGTCAGTTTCCGCTGCCCATCACCACAGTGAAAACTACTGATAACTCCCATGGCGACGGTGGCACTGTTTTTTAACTTTAAAATTAAAAATATCCCGCTTTGAAGCTTTGATTTTGAAACAAAAAAATAGAAAGTTGGTCACACGGATCCGTCATGTTGAGAAACTTTCAATGCATTGCCACGATGGCGCTTCCCGCAAATGCCAGATATACGGGCGTAAAGTACTCCGCCATGCTGATGGGTAATTCTCCGTCCACCTACATTTTAAATAAAATACTTTTTTTTAAACTGCTTTTTTGCAGGGCAGTGTCATGGAGGGTTTTCCCACAATAAGAAAACAACAAAATAATTCAGTTTGATTGGTGAAAATAGTGCTTATGTCTCTGGGCATCTGTGCAAGAATTTACCAACAGCTTGAATAATGTGTGAAATCTTCAGCAGGGGAGATTATGGTTCTCATTCTATGTTTGATGTTTCTATGCAGATGAAAACTTCCATGAAATAACTTTGATGAAATACCACAAGCTGCAATTCCAAGTGTGCCTGGGAATGGAATTACCAGGTCCCAAAGCTCCATTCAAGCTGCAGGGCAGCAGCACAGCCCATCCTCTGTCCGACCCCTGAAGCAGCCCGGGGGGGCAGATGCTGTGCCCCTGGAGAGGCACAAGTATGCCCTGGCACTCCCACTGCCACTTTCAGCCAACCATGAGTAGTCGGAAAGTGCCAGCATTTATTTGCCGCAATCGGGGGCAGTGCCTGGTAAAGCAGTTGATAGGCTTGGGTCCAGGCACCTGTTCCCAGTTTTGGGAGGAAAACCTCGTAAGGTCTGGACTTTGGTGCAGAGATTTGGGCAAGTAATTTAAATTCCCCTGACACCTGGGCACCAAAGTCAGCCAACTCAGAGTATGGAAAACAGACCTCCCTCACCTTACTTCCTTGACTTTGGGTAGAGTCTGAGCAGTTTTGTAAGGAGAATTATGAAACGTATTGCGACTTTATCCAAACAATAGGTTTGTGTGGCACAGATAGTTGTGGGGTTTGTCATGAAGTGATATTATGGAAAACACAGTTATTATCGTGCAGCTTTATTTCTTAAATATTTCTTACACTGATTAGTATTGGTTGCTAATCAATGACATTGACTATGTTCGTCATTGGTAATAGATCCCCACTGAAGCATCTTCTCGCCTGGAACATTCTACTGTGCATGATGACACTAGCGTGAGGACAGTTAACTCAAAAAGACAGAGGTGGACCACATCAACACTGATTGGCTGTCTTATGAATGTTTAGGGGTTTAAGAGTTAGATTACTTATGGGTGATCTTTGATTACTCTTGAGTCCACATCGCTTGACGCATTCCTTTTTTCCATTGATGTCCCACTTCTCAGGCAGACGCAACTTTTTTTTTAGTGCAATAGAGATTCTGCCTTTCGACTCACAACATTGAAAGCCGCTCAGACGAAGAACTTTGTTGCCTTAAACGGGACAGAGTCTGCTCTTCATTTCCCTCTGCGTCAGATCTTCCAATCTGGGGGCAGATTTAAGAACTTATGATGTATGCACTTTTCTTGCACCCCCTAGCGCCCCCCTAACACCACCATGTGTGCGCTGTATTTACATTACAGCGTACCGTGACGGTAGCCAGGGGTACTAGTGTCACAATTTTTACGCCAGTCCGGCGCTTTGCAGGATTATAGTAAAAAATGTTGATGCTAAACCTGCAAAGCACTCAGAGGTTAATTGAAAGGAATGGGAGCCTCCCTTTAATGCCCGCTCTTAGTAGGCATTAATTGTGCCGATAAAGATAAAGCAAAGAAATCTCCTAGATTTCTTTGCACCATTTTTCAGGCCCCCCTAGCGGCAGAACACCACCCTTACATACATTTGCCTGGCATAAAAGAAATTACTCCAATTACTCTGGCGTAATTGAAATTACGCAAAGGCCTAATTGTAATCTTGAAGGTACTTGGATGTGTAGAAGTTCCACACCAAGGACATAAAAACACCAACAAAAAGACAAATGTAAGGAGCGAGTGTGACTGTCAGCTGATGGGGATAAGGACAGGCTGAAGGAACACAGGGATGGACCAGAAGTCCTTGGTCAGACCATTAGACGTCCGTCCAGAAGGTATCTCATTAGAAGAAGTGGATCTGCAGTAGAAAACCAGACTGAGGCGATGTGCTGGTCTCAGGTGGGCATCATTAGCCCGTCTCAGTGGCGGCAACCACACTAATGAGTGTGGGATCAGAGTTCGAAATTACTGCCTCTGGTACTCTTAAAACTGAGCCAAACACATGTTCAATTGCAGCCGTGAACCTTTCTTGGGCAATACCTGCTGATACCTTAGCAAATGTATGATTACAATGACTGGTGTTTGGAATGATACTGGACTTTGAAACCTGTTCACTGTCTGATGGAGCTGCATGGAACACAAGCCTTTGAAGGTCCTTGTCCAAATGTACCCATTCAATGGCTTGCTTTTGCTTGGATGACCATTAAAGCTATCCCCATTTTAAGGACAAAGGACCAGATGTACTAAACATTTTTGGATCACAAACCTTGCTGTTAATGAAATGTCAGGGTTTGCAACTGTAAAAAATGCTACTTCCAATTTGCGAAACCCATTTTACGAGTTGAAAAAAGTTTTTTTTACTTTTAAAATGGCTTTTGCTACCAGTATCGAAGAGGAATGAGTGACATTCCTTCTAAATTGTGATTCGGTGGAGTAGGTATCAATGGTTTGCAGATGAAGCCCAAATCACAAACTATTGGCCAGTTACTGACTCCTCAAAGGAGGTGCTAACTGATTTGCAAAGGGAAGCAGTACCCACGGGACCCCATGCCCTTTACTTTTTTTATTGGCAGCATCAGTGGGGGTTAAATGGCTGCCCTTACTGATGTTTTCACAAAAGGGAAAGTTTTATTTTTTACAGCTGCACCATGTACTTTAAGGAACTCTGGCTGGTTTGAAATAAGTTTCCAAAGCTCAAACACTGGGATGGTGGTCTGCTCTCCCTTGCATGGAACTATCTGTGTACCTAATTATTATTCATTAGGTCATTCTGTAGCCCCCTGCAGATGATGATTGTACGAATCAACCTAATAGTTCTCAGTTTGCAAAGAGAATATGTAAATTACTTTTCAGACTATCTAACTTTGCACTTGAGTTGGATTCACTTTACACTGTATTAAATAAAGTTAGTTCACATCTGGAATATCCTATGCTTTAAATATTAATCTTCTTTTGACTTGAAATGTCTTGTTATGTGTTTGCTAGACCTAGGGACTGAATTGGATCTTGGCGGTAAACATCCTGCAGTTGATTTTTTGACTGAAAACCCATCCCCCGCCATGACCCACTGGTTTTAGATGTTGGTGGTCTGATAGGTGATAGCACGCATTCATCCCACCCCGCCAAAAAACTCCACCCACGTCAACGGCGCAAAAGGGAATAGTGGTTGCTGGCAGGACTCCAGTCACCTTTACCGCAGTACAGATTTCGATGTGCCTTATGGCCCAGTAAAATGTAGCCGTCCGACCTCCACACTTGAGTTGGTGGATTGGGGTGGAAATTAGGTAAAAACATACCTTTTCCCCTGAATCCACTTCCGTTTTGGACTGGACATGACTCAGCAAGTCCTGATATCAATGCTCCCACTGACCCACGGAGAAAATACAAACCCTCCCGTCGATGGACTCAAAGGTAGGGAATCCACAGAGCCAGGGTACATTGGGTGGGCCACTTCAGGTATATACATATCAGTATCATTTTTGTAATTATGGTGACATGCATTTGTCAGGAACATGAATGTGTCACACATGCATGGGGATAAACTACCACAATGCGCATATCACACACTCATCATTGTGGTGTCATTATTCATTGTGGCACCACAATGACGGTACAATCATACTTGTCAACTGGGTCCATGTGTGCACATTGCAAGGGGACCTGCATCAGTAAAGTTGCACTTCCTATTCTGTATGTGGGTCAGTATGTGTATAAGTGTATGCGACTTCCAAATTGGTTTGATTGTGTGTTGTGTTGCTGTGTGATGCATTCAGGTGAGTGTCATTGTGTGTTGCAGACATTGACGTGATGTATGTAGTTGGACTTTTGCGTGAGTGTACTTGTGTAGCTGAGTGTGTAGTTGTGTTGGTTGTTGTGATTGTGTCGAGTGTAGGCGCAATGTCAATGGTGTGTACGTATTGTGTCATGGCTGTATGGCATTGGGTGTGTTCGGCATTTACAGGCTGTGTGGTGTTGGAATGGCAATGGATGAGTGTGTGTATATGGTGTGTTGTGTCATGTGTTGTGCAGGGGGACACATATGGCTATGGTAGAGTGTGTGCTTGTGACTTACCTGTATTCCATTGCCACTGCCATTGTCCGATGTCCATTGGCTCCGGCCACGGACTCCCTCCGTCGGCATTCTGCCGGTGTGACACTACCTGCAGAGCTGTAACATCTAAACAAGGTCAGAAGGGTGGAACACTGTCGACTTTACAGTGTTTTCGGGTCCAGCACTGACCCGGCTTGGTGGTAATACCATCAAGATCTAAATCAGGCACCTTTGTTTTGATCTAAATGACCATAATCTTTGGAGTATTTAGTTTTGATTGAACTACCATTTATCTTTGAATTCCCAAACTTAACTTTGATTGGTAACTTCGACTTGAATTTTTAGAAACGTCAGATTCTCTTAACTTGTTTATGATAAAAAATGACCTTTGTCCAAAGATAGAAGCAATTTAGTTTTGTTTAGAATCAAGTAAAATAATATTCAGATTGATTGACTTTTGTTTTGGTTACAATTAACTTTAATCTTATGATTACCTGAAGGTGCTTTCGATAGAGCTGTCCTTTATCTCTGTATTAATTTATCTTTAATGTCACATAATATTCTACCCAAGACAAGATGAATTTAGCTATCTCAAACTCTGTGGACCTTGCAAGCCTCTTCCTTTTTCACTAGGGTGACAAATATTACAAAAATCAGGGTCTCTTTAAGCATCAGGAGGTTGTATGGTCACAGGTGTACTATACACGAGACTGCTCAGTTAAGAAGCTGAAGATCTCAGCCAATGTTTGATATATGAAAGAATGTTTACTTGCCACAACAAAGATTTAGCACTTTCTGCCCAGGCACTTTGAATCTTCCCATCTGTCACCCTATCTCTGATGGCTTGAGTTGTTAAAGGATACAACTTTATGTCCTGAATTTGGGTGGACACAGACGGTTGAGGCTGGTGTGATACCTAACCAGGGAGGTCTGCGCATACTCGCCGCAGCCACAGAGATATCCTTGAGTGACCCGCCAATCATGTGACAGTGACAACAAGATATAGTGTGACGCATTGTAATCATAAAACCATAATGATAGTGTGATGCCTGGCCCTCTTATAAGTGCTATACTGGAATGACAGCAAAGAGATGCACATATTGACTGTAGATTCCAAATACTCAAAGGCACATGAAAGTGCTGGGCTGGCTGGAACTGACAACCTAGGTGAAGGGCAGAACTTGTAAATGATTCATATGTTCTTGGTAAATGCATCTGTGGCAGCTGAGCTCAGGGAACCTGTCACAGGAGCTCTTCAGCAAGCTCAGCAGACATGTGAAGTGGGCTGGAAGGGATGGGGGTGTACAATAAAGGACTTCAGTGACAAACACCTCTGCTGGGTTGAGGAAGCTGTTTATTTATAAAGACTGACATACTCTTCACCAAGAGACACAACCAACACCACTGCTCAACTTGAGGAAAGTTTCTGACTTATTCAGAGGCCTCTGTTAACATCTGCACAATATGTGGGATCAGGATATCATTCTTATGAAAGCCTGTCCACTCCTCTGAAATAAGAAAAAAGGTATCTCACTTGATGACTGTAATCAAATGTGACATTTATTGAATGACTTAATAAAATATGTCAACTGAAAACAAGCATAATTGTTTCATTTATTGCAGGATCCAAGAGTTTAGCAAACTATTTTGGCTCCTGTTTTTCCCTTGCACACTATTTTGTGTTGTATTTCCCAACGTTGCAGCATTTGTATAGAGCTTCACACCCCTGATGAGACTTTGCCGAGTTCAGATTTCCATCGTTCCCTGGTGCTCTTTCAGAGTGCACGGTTGGAAGGCTATTGGTCGCGTAAATCCCTCAGTGAGAGGTGTTGGTTGAGGTGCTCGCGGTGTGGAGACATCATCCTAAACCTGGTGCGGTGTCCATCAGAGTCCATCATGAAGCCAGATGTGGAGAGCTTGAGAGCAGATGTACCATCTACCTGCCACCCTGTGTAGCTCAAACTCTGCATCTTGTGGTTCTAAGGTTGGGAGTAGCCATGGTTTAATGGCCTCTAGAAGTGGAGATGGTTGTCACTTCTTATTTGAGCAACCATTGAGCCCGCGTTTGCTAGTCTGGATGGAGGAGGGGGCTTTGCCAGGGGAACAGTCAGTAGCAGGGGCAGCCTTGAGTGCAGAAGTCTTGCTTGATGAAAAGAGATTAACTTTTGCTGAAGAAAGATTGGTCTATCCCCATGGATTGCCTGGTTAGCTAAATTCACAGCTTTAAAGGTGATTTGTCCCGCTATTCAAAGCATGAAAAGGGAAAGCATTAATATTTGTTTTTTTTTTACAGTTTTGGAAGCATGCAAATGCCAAAGGGCTTGCTGGCACTGAATGACTAATGGAGGAAGATGAAGAGGTCAGGTGTGATATGGATCCACATACCAAGGTTCGGGAGCTGCAGTTTGGATTTTCAGAAGATTCCAAGTATGACCAGGGTAGGTCTGAGATACGACCCTTTAGAATAGTTAAAATAGAAGAGCATCCATGTGACAGTAGCTTGGACTTTTCTTGGTACTCCAAGGTAAATGAAGAGTTGTCTAAGGTTGTGCACGTTTTTCCACCGCTCTCTTGTGGTCAAATGTTACCAGGAACGCCATGTAATTGTTCAATGTGGTGTATTGGCATAATTTTTGGAATTACAGGTAAGAAGTGTAATATGAAACTCCCACAATTACCCTAATTTAAAATGAGTAATTTAAATTTCTCCCAGGCCTACATATAAGAATTAAAATGAAGTCCCTGATGACCCCTAAATACCCCAGTTAAGTTGAGTGTGAAAATGGTGGTGGCACTAATGGATTAGGCCAGTGGTAAAAGGGTGGTAGTTTTCCCATTTACCACAGGAAACAATCTTAGTTTTTGCAGAGTTAAACTTGAGGCAATTAGCAAACACCCATGGATCATTGCCTTGTAGGCATATCCCTGTGCGACTGAAAAAAAGACCAGAATAACTTTTGAGCCTTAGAATGAATGGACTATCACTTTCCCAATTCTGGTAGGTAGGAATAAAGGAAGGTATTAGGATAGGCGGAGGAATAAGGTAGAGGTTGAACAGGAAGTGAGCAACTGATGAGTCTTCGGCGAGCCTGTAGAGGAGCTGAGCAGGTCAGAGGCGAAGGGACTTGAAATTGTAACCAGCTACAAGTTGTCACTAATTGACTGTTCGGACACTACAGCAAGTGCAATTTATCCTCAGAGACAAACAGTTTGGCGGACGGGTTGCTCTGTCACAAATGTGCCGGATATCCCGGGATCGTATTACGGCGGACGGGATATCCGTCACGGTTGTGATGGAATAACCCCGTCCACAAAACTCTAAATCAGGCTCAAAGTCCACTTATACTACACAAAGATTATGCCTGTTTGCAAGGATTATGGTGGCGTAACGCAGCGACCAGATCCTCGCAGCATCCTGCGGGAAGCTGCCTCTGCACAGCTCAGCACAAACCTCAGCGCCATCAGTGATGCACATGTTTGAACCTAGAATATTAAACTTAAGTCCAGCTAAATTGTCTATAGCCAGGACTCTGGCACTGAGAGTGTCTTATGGAAACAGTGTCATAGGAGTGTATTTCAGAGTGAGAATCTCCTCTTTCACCAAGTGCTTTGTGGAGGTTGGAAATACAAAGGAGGAAATGACCCTCTTTGCCAATAATCTACATTTGAGTTCTTTTAGGGAGTATTATATAGCCCTGCATATCAATGCCAACCTTTCATAACAGGAAAGAGGGAGACAGTGAAAAACATCACAGGAATTGACTAACTTTGACTAACATTGAATCAGAGAACATTTTAGGCAGGAGAAATCTAAAAAGAAGGCATTTTTTACTTTACATTCAATATGTGAGCCTCTGTTGTGAATTAGGTCTTTTGGCATGCATTCCCACCTGTCTCATTTTGCTAACTTCACAGTGATCAATATTTTTTCCATTTACATTTTCATTAATAGAAATACCAAGATATCGGAAGTGTTTCAGGATTTTATGTCAAGACTGGAGGCTAGAGACGAGCAAACAATTGATATAAAGCAGCTTGCTGCATGGAAGGAATGGCAGATGATATCTTTTCATAGTTTAGTGATAAAGGATACCTGGAAAAGATGGGCCATTTCATCCCAGCATTCAATTTAGAGCTCCTGCAGTCTCATTGGAGGGAGCTGACCCCAGAACCAGAGTGTAGTGGTTGAGTGGGAAGGGACTGCTCATTGCCATAGATCCAACCCCAGGTGTGCCACAGGCGCCCTCTAGTGACAGATGAGTTCTGCTGTGTTGGGTTTCAATGAAAATGGCGCACTGTGGGATAGTATGCAGTAAGGCCAAAAGGATGTGCTGCAAAAGGGTGAAGTTTGTCCTTGGGAACATTCTGCCACTTGAGCAGGGAGTACTCATAAGCCACTTCCTCACCTACTCATTAGATAATTGAACAAAAGCAGTGTCTCACTCCAGCTCTTCAGAACTCTTTCTGGACCTGTGGTAGAACAGAAGAGGAATGGTCCTGCTGCCTTTGCCCTGTGTGGAGGCCTGACGGGCTGGACCTGCTCCACTTACACCCAGAATGAAGAAGTGCACTTCAAACGTCAGCTGGCTGAGCTCCTGTATGGCTACAGGGACATCAAAAGCTGAAAAATAGATTTTTCCTGGAGTTACCGGTGGACAAGTTACAGCTGGACCTTCTGTGGACCTTTCTGGTGTCCTCTGCTGGTTTGTGTCCTGGTTCCTCAGAGCTATCCCTGCGAGCCTTAGAAGGGACTAAGAGAAACAGGAAATCTGAAATTGCGGTCTTTCAAGACATCCACCAAAACTAACAGCTTCAGTGGTACAATGCCCAAAGGCAATCCAATTTCAAGAGGGATTCATGGGATTCACATTACAATTTTCAACCTTGCCTCGCTGGAGGATTTTGTCTTCCATAAAAAGAAGTCAAAATCAGAAGGTAAAAACTTTGATCAGATAACCCACTTGCACTTCATTGCCGTCGGACTGAAATCCTGCCTAGGGCCCAGTCAAACAGCAACAGTGATTGTTAGGCCCTTTAGTCTTTTTTGGCACTTTGTGTCCTACAACTTTGGAAAGTTCACATCTCTGGTCCCTTTGATTGGATTGGAGTCACTTTGGTTTGATTTTTTCTTATTAAATTTGCCTTATTTTTTGGAAGTGGGCTGTGTGATTTTTATTGAGTTTTGTTTTGACTTTTCAATGGTTTTAGTGTTACTAGACACTGTACTTACTTTCTGAAGTTATGCCCGTGGAACAGAGCCTGCCTGCTGTCTGCCATAACCACCAGGGCTGAGCCCAGATTTAAATTAACCTCTTAGCTGCTGGGCCTTTCCCCCCCCGTGCTGAGCCCTTTTTTGGCTATTTGGGGTAGTTCACGCTTAGGCCTTCATAACTTTTTGTCCACATAAGCTATCCACACCAGATTTGCGTCCTTTTTTTCCAACATCCTAGGGATTCTAATGGTACCCAGAGTTTGTGGTTTCCCCTGGAGGAGACCAAGAAATTAGCCAAAATACAGTGACATTTTTTTTTTTTTCAAAAAAATGGGGAAAAAGGGCTGCCGAAGAAGGCTTGTGGTTTTTTCCCTGAAAATGGCATCAACAAAGGGTTTCTGGTGCTAAAATCACCATCTTCCCACCTTTCAGGAACGGGCAGACTTGAGTCAGAAAACCACATTTTTCAACACAATTTTGGCATTTTACATTGTACAGTTAGTGACAGGAATGGGTGTGAAACCAATGCTGGATCCTGAACAGCTAAACATTTCTCAAAAGTAGACAAAACTCTGAATTCAGCAAGGGGTCATTTGTGAAGATCCTACAAGGTTTTCCTACAGAAAATAACAGCTGAAATAAAAAAAATATTGAAAGTGAGCTGAAAAAACCAGCCATTTTTCTCCACATTTTACTCTGTAACTTTTTCCTGCAATGTCAGATTTTTTAAAGCAATATACTGTTACGTGTGCTGGACTCTTCCGGTTGCGAGGATATAAAGGGCTTGTAGGTTCATCAAGATCCCTAGGTACCCAGAGCCAATAAATGAGGTGCACCTTGCAATGGGTTATCATTCTATACCGGGTATACAGCAATTCATTTGCTGAAATGTAAAGAGTGAAAAATAGGTATCAAGAAAACCTTTGTATTTCCAAAATGGGCATAAGATAAGGTGTTGAGAAGCAGTGGTTATTTGCACATCTCTGAATTCCGGGGTGCCCATAATAGCATGTGAATTACAGGCCATTTCTCAAATAGACGTCTTTTTTACACACTGTCTCACATTTGGAAGTTAAAAATGTAGAGAAAGACAAGGGGCAATAACACTTGTTTTGCTATTCTGTGTTCCCCCAAGTCTCCCGATAAAAATGGTACCTAACTTGTGTGGGTAGGCCTAATGCTCGCAACAAGAAACGCAACATGGACACATCACATTTTTACATTGAAATCTGACGTGTTTTTTGCAAAGTGCATAGCTGTAGATTTTGGCCTCTAGCTCAGCCGGCACCTAGGGAAACCTACCAAACCTGTGCATTTTTTAAAACTAGAGACCTAGGGGAAGGGAATCGAAGATGGAGTGATTTGTGGGGCTCTGAACAGGTTCTGTTACCCAGAATCCTTTGCCAACCTCACAATGTGGCTAAAAAAACACTTTTTCCCCACATTTCGGTGACAGAAAGTTATGGAATCTGAGAGAAGCCACAAATGTCCTTCCACCCAGCGTTCCCCCAAGTCTCCCGATAAAAATGGTACCTCACTTGTGTGGGTAGGCCTGGTGTCCGCGACAGGAATATATCACACACAACGGTCAATGTTGGTTATTACATGAGGCAGCTGTTGACCCTGGGGTGATCCATTCCTGACGCAGGCACTAGGTGTAGGCACTCAAGTGGGGTAGTGTTTTTATCAGGACAGGTGAGGAATCACTGGGTGGTAGGAATTTTGTGGATCCCAGCATATTCCTGTAGTTTGTGTGACAGAAATGCGAGAAAAATAGGGTTTTTATTCAACATTTCAGCTTTGCAGGGTATTCTGGGTAAGAAAACTTTGGGGAATCCACACAAGTCACACCTCTGTGGACTCCCCTGAATGTCTAGTTTCCAGAAATGTTTGGGTTTAGTATGTTTCTCTATATGGCCGCCGAACCCAGGACCAAAAACACAGGTGCCTGCCTTACAAAACCAGTTTGTTTTGTGATAGATAATTTTGATGTCTCCACAATACGATTAGGGTGGTGGAATTTGTGGCTGAACTAAATTGGGGAGCTCCCAAGAGAGCACTCTCTCTCTCTGCTTGCCGCCGCATTCACCTGCTCTCTGGGTTGGGCTAACCCACTATTACCCCTTTGCACAGACTGTGCTTGCGAAGGGACAGCAGGACTGTCCTCATCACCTCCCTCATAATTTACTGGAAGAGGAGTTATCGAATGGGACTCCTCTGACTGAAAGATCACTCCCAGAGTCTGCGCCATTGTCCTATCCCTCAGATGCTGTCTCAGTATCTGATCTCCCAGTCTCTGATCCTATGTCAGAGCTGTCCTCTATAACCCGAGTGACGGCAGCAGTCATCCATCAAGATGCTATCTCTGCTATTGGCTAAACTGTTGCTCTAAAACACTAGCCTACGTAGACAGTCACAAAATCGATGGTGTGTGTGAGATACGTGCAACAGTAGAGGCCACCTTACCTTTGCTTCTTCCCTCAATCAGCACGTTCTTTCAAGACACTCAAAAAACACCTTGTCACATACCATTCGGCACAGTCTTTAGCATCTCCTGCGCCCAGTCCAACAATCATTATTGGTGCTCCCACTCCCTCCTCCTCAGATTCCCTCATTACCACCCAGCAAAAGTGCCCTTCATCTCTCCATAGCTGCCCCCCACCCCGCACATACAGTTCATTTGTATTATAGCGCAGGTAATGGCTGACTTTACTAATGTACTCAGCTATTGACATAAAATACAGATTTGCTCTTTGCAGTAGGCATATAAACCTTCTGCGCTTCTTTATGGCTCTAAAACTGCCACTAGACAAAAGTCTGATCCTTTTGTAGCAGAAACATAATCACAATACTTACTTGACTTTTTTATTGCTGCCTAAAAGCTACAGGTGAAATGCGTCAGTTGAAGTATGTGCATTGCTTTGAAGACGCAAGCTGCAACTGCAAGACAACTGGTGGCAAATATATATATATGTATATATATATATATATATATATATATATATCACTTTTGTATGTGGGTCTGGTTTTCCTGGGGCCGATCGCAGCCCCCAGGGAAACCACACATGTATTGACAAAAGTGATATATATATATATATATATATATATATATATATATATATATATATATATATATATATATATATATTTATATATATATGTATATAGATCTATCTCTATATAGATATATCTATCTACATAGATATCTATAGATAGATCTATAGATCTATATATATATATATATATATATATATATATATATAGATCTCTCTATAGATGTATGGGAAACCCTACAACTACTAAAAAAAAATATTGCCCCCACAGGGGGTCGCCCTGCTCACGGGCGACCCCCTGTCCATTTCTTTTTTCTTATTTTTATAAAATGTAGCCCCTGGGGGGCGCGATCGAAAGAGATCGCACCCCCCAGGGGGCACCTACCTTTTAAAAAAAATATATGCCCGGGGGTGGGCGGCTGGTTATCCGAGGGGGGCGACCCCCCCAAGTGAAATCCCTGGTGTCTAGTGGTGTTTCCTAGCTCCCTGCGATCGGGGGCCAGGAAACACTTTCAGGAAGGCCTCGTAAGAAAGGGGAGAGTCTCCCCTTTCTTACGAGGCCTTCCCGAACGTGGGGAAGGCCGTTTGGGGCCGTTTTCCCCATCGGAGCAGGAAGCGGCCGCAAGGCAGCTTCCTGCTCCGATGGGGAAATCAACAAAGTGGCATCAGCGCAAAGGGGCGGGTGGGGGGCAGGGGGAGACACGGAAGCGTGTCTCCCGGGGAGAAAAAAAATTAATAAATCCTCGGGTGCAACGCTCCTGAGGATTTATTAACCCCCTCCCTGGTGTCGGCCACTGGTCGTGACCCGCACCAGGGAGGTAGTGCGGGCGTCGGCCAGTGGCCGACGCCCGCACCCAAGGGGTTAATGAAACTCTGGGCTTCACCAGGCAGGATGTTGAAACATATTGCTTGGGAAATAATCACATCCTTCCACAACCAAGAACTCATTTTCTTACACTCACTGAATGTCTGTGCACCTTGGAACAATGTCATGCAATCTACAAGCTGATCCTTTGTTTTGATGACTTATAGAACCAAGGCCATTCTCCGAGTGGCCTCTAGCTGTTGCTGTTGCACTGGTGGCTGCTTAAACCAAGACGTCAATCAATGCCCTACTCTCTCAGAGTGCTCGGTGTCGCTACTGCACCAGTGTCTGCATGAGATTTCCCTGTTGCCATTGGCTAAAAACACTGGGCGCAGGGGAGAGCTCAATCTAGCAGCTCAGCCAGTGCTATCCTCTGATTGGACACTAGGTGTCACTGTTGTACAAGTGTCTGCAGCCTTCATCAGCAGAGCAAGAAGTCAAGGAAATGAACCCCTAGTGTCATTGGCTCAGACTGCACCCTCGCTGTGCTGAAGGGCTGTGCGCAGTGTAGATACATTAGGCCAGCAGGGGTCTTCAAACTGAGGGGTGACCTCCCCCCCCCCCATGGGGGCCTCAAGGTATCCCAGGGGGGCGCCAAACTCTGGCCAAAAGAAGGATTCTGCAGATAATAGTGATTTGTGATTTATTTTTTCCCACTTAGTGGTTATGGCATTAACAAGTTTGAAAACTAGGGAGCGGGTGTGGTCTAAGGGCCAGAGTTACTGACTTTGGAGCTGTTGAACCAGGTTCGACTCTCAGCATTAGCTCAACATCCTGTGATTCTGGTTAAATCACTTAATCTCCCAGTGCCTCCCAAAAATGAATGTGTCCTTGTGCAATGTAACTGGTGCTCATGTAAAGCGCTGTAGTGCATTAGGGTGTCCTGGGTGTTGCGGCAGATTTGGGGTACGGTCCTGGTTTTCAGTTAGAGTCGACTCCAAACGGTGAAAGAATGTTCTTATTTGTTACAAAGAAGTACTAGTTACCAGTTGGTATTAGAGAGTTGTTTATTTGTTATGTTTTATTATTTGATGCTGCCTTTTTATCTATTCCCCAGGTGCCTCGTCTGTGTTTCTGTACTGGTGAGCGGCGTCACTCTGCGCCCCTTGGATCAGGTTGAATTACTCCCTCTTCTATTTTTGGTCACCCTAGCAACATATACATAAAAAATAAACTGCGGAGAGCTGTAAAAAGCTAGATTTCATATCAGGCCACAAAGTTATGAAATAAAACAGAAGAAATGTGAGAAAACCCCCAGAAAACGAGAGCAGGCGCCGCTGCCTGTTATCAGCCGGACGGCTCGTGCTTATCTCCTTAATCCATTATAATTAAGGGGGCACCGGTCTGAAGCGGCGATGAAGGGGCGCCGCGTTTTTGAGCGATTTAATTCCATTTAGGCCCCTGACATGCGGGAGCCTTTGCATCAAAGGGCCGTCGTCCCGTCATTTAAAGTCGCTTCTGTCGCCTCCTGTCACAGTGTCGGGTTCAATTAAAGTGATGCGAGGCGCGCGCCCCCCGGAGCCTGGCATGGGCTCCCCAGTGATGCTCGCTCTGGGTACCCCAGGCGCATAGTTCAGGAAGTGATGCTGACTCTATTCATCAGATTCGTCCGTGTGCGCAGAGTCCACTTTTAATGGGACACCCCATCCCCTCAGCGGGGGATGCGTGGCATGGACTGGCAGCCTGGGGGGCTTATCTGGGCCCTTCGTGGCCCTCAGCATGTGTTGGCCACCCCTACACTCTCAGAAGCATCGCCCTGGGGTAGGAGCGAGAGCAGAGGGGCAAACATCTCCCCGCCGTTGCTTCCCTCCCCCCCATCTCTCTCAGGGACATGTACCACCTCGAGGCAGGGGGGCGGCCACAAGATCACACGTGCATGGCTCTCTCCTCGCTTCATGAACTGCCTCCTCCTGCCCACCCTTCTCTCAAAGCATATAACCCCCGGGACTGCATCCAGGACACACACGCGACGTCTAAAAGGGTGGTCGACTAATGTCCTTTTGGGTTTAAGGAGTAGCATGCAGTAATTGCGTCACACGACGGCTCTTTCTCATTAGTAACAAGCATTGGCAAAGCCAGTTGCCTGGTTGTCTGCAGTGGAAAGTGTTTGGCATTAGTTTGATGACTTTGTGAGTGCTCTATCCTAGAATGAAAACCCCGTAATGAGTGAGTCAACACTTTGACACAACAACCTGCCAGCTGAGAATAGGGCATCCTTACTGGACAGACTTCATTAGCAAAGTTGAACTCTGCTGTCAAAGTAGAGTGTTTTGAAAAATAATCAGAATTTAAACCGTATGTGAGGACTTAAAAGGTACGTGAAGGGAAATATCAGACGGTAGGTACTTTTGAGGAAGGGCCAGTACTCAGTGCATTTTTAAGGAAGCCTACGTGTGTGTCTGTATCAAAGTCTGTCTTTGCAGAAACACATTAAACCCCACAACACGTCATCATCACACAGACAAACGAGTGCGCGAGGGTGACCAGTAATTAGCATTTACACCTTTATAGCAGGCGAGGGAACCCAAAAGCAAACACTTCCCTAAAAAAGGGCCAACATTTGTAATGTGTTTGCAAACTAAATGCACCAGAGAACACACCCCGGCCTTTAATGACGAGCTACACGTCATGCTGCGTCCGCAGTCTCATGGAAGGACTTGGGCCCCATCACCAAGACCTAGTGGGGGCACAAAGGTTACAATATAACTGTCCTTAGTGCTGTGGCCCTGACTGACACCCCAGCTAGAGATTGGCAAACCATGAGAAACATCAAAGCTAGTGTGACCCAAAACAACTCTGCATTTCTTATCGTAGTCTGTGTAGAATCGTCCACAAGATGTCTTGCAAGCACCTACATCTGCCTGGAACCAAACTTAAAAGAATCTTTAGGGAATTCAAACAAGTCAGTGAGTGAGTGAGTGAATGGATGAGTAAATCAATGAATGAAAAGTGAATGAAGGCCCACTGCAATGGGCAATTAGGTTGCTGACTGAGTATGTGACTGGCTATTCTAACAAATGACTGAGTGGTTCGGTGGCTCTGTGAGTAAGTGAGTTTGTCTGTGGGTGGAAGAGGGAGTGAGTGACTGAGAGACTGTCAGTAGGTGAGTAACACATGCCTCAGTCCTCTACAAGGAACAATGGTGGACTCATCTACTGGGAATCTGGATGGCTCAGTGGTAAACCACTTCCACATTTTCTGCCACTGAAAGCAGCCATTGCCACGACGGAGCAGTGCTCCATCAGCCCTGGCCCTGCCTGTAAATATTTGTGTAAACATTCAGGCCAATCGGCCATGTGCCACACAGTGAGTCACGTGGGACCTGGACAGTGTATTTCAGGCCACACTGCTAAGAGCTCATATGGTACTGATGTGCAGAAGGGGCCCCTGTTACTACCTGGTCTCTTACGGAGGGTGGTGCTGTGAGGAAGAGCAGAGGTGGGGGAGGTGGCAAGAGGCTGAGATGGGGATGATGGGGTGGGGTAAGCTTCAGAATTTGTGGTTGAAGTGGTCCAAGATGAGGGATGAATGTGTATACAGGTATCTGTGTGTGTTTTTATGGTTTCTGTTGGCTGCCATCCAGGGCACTGGGGCTCCTGCCCCTGACTTTCTATGGCATCTTAATGGTATACTTTTTGCTCCCTTTGAATATCGGGGGCATGGTGGCATTACAGTGGTCACGACATACGGTGTCTCTTTTTGGTGTAATTTTGGCTTCTGAGGTGATCTGATTGCTTGGGTGGAAGGTGGTCCTCCATAGCACAGAGCAGGTATTCTAGATATTAATGGGGGCACTGCGGTGCAGAACCCCCCTGTGGAATCCATGGATATTCGTGTTACATCTCAGAGCCGGATCCAGAGTGCAGCTCACTGGCGTATTTCTTTGGCTGTGCATTGTGCGAGGCGAAGAAAATTCCCACATTTATGACAAATTGCCGTAGGGCATAGGGCATAGCCACAAGTCGTCTTACTGCACACATGGCAAGAGGAAAAAATTTGGAGAAATGAAAATATTTCTACTTGTTACGCCTGCTCTGGGGAGGCGTAAGGTTTTGGCGCTGTACCAGGTTCTTGTGATTAAGTAAGTCTGGGGCAGCGTCAAAATCCATGGGTGATGTGTGGTTACACCGACCGCAATGGCCAAGAAAAGCATCCCTGGTGCACAGTAAGGCAACATAGCGCCTTGCACCACTGTGTACTCCATATCTATGAGTCCATGCAACACCATGCAAAGTGGCTTTGTGTGGCCTCATAGATAGGGTTGAGAGGCTTGTGCCTCTGAAGTGTAAAAAAAGTGATGCTTCAACAGAGGATCCCCTCATAAAATTGCCCAGATGTGTCTGTTTCATGCACTCAGTGAATAGCAGCAGTCTTCCCTTCACTCCATGTAGCAGGCACCAGTGTAACCTTCTGCACCACTGCCCTGCAGCCATGAAGGGTGCTGAGTACAGAAGACTCTACTGAGGCCCGAGATCCGCAAACCTAGCGTTCTTCTACCTTCGCAAGACATTATTGTCTTCACTGGGTCGATGGACACAACCTTATATCTATGCTTTTCCAATATGGTTGTCACTCTAGTGCTTGCTGTCTAAGAATCACAAACTCAAATGGCCTTTTCCCATAATGTCATTTCCTTTTTTAAGCGTATATAAGGAGACTTGAGCTCACAATGAATTAATTGCAACATATTTGTTTCATGATTTTTGATTCCATTTATCATCCGTTGCTGTTTTTTGTCTCATCTATTTGTTCCTTTTGTCCATCAGAGTTTCTTGTGGGCTAGACATTCAGTAACGCTTATGTTGGGCTATTTATCAACCTTGATTCAGGGTAGGTTTGATGCCTTGCTTAAAATTTATGGGTGATAGATGAGGCATCCTTGGCTTGGTCTCCCCTAACTTTTTGCCTCTACTTCCTCGGTTGTTTCAGTGTGCTGGACTCTGTTTTTGCTGTTTTTGTTACTCTGCGCACTTTACCACTGCTGACCAATGCTAAAGTGCAAGTGTTCCTATGTAAAATGTATGTGTAGTTACTTTCCATGATTGGCATATTTGATTTAGTAGTAAGTCCCTAGTAAAGTGCACTAGAGGTGCCCAGGGCCTGTAAATCCAAGATACTAGTGGGCCTGCAGCACTGGTTGTGCCACCCATCTCAGTAGCAATGTAAATATGTCTCAGACCTGCCACTGCAGTGTCTGTGTGTGCAGTTTTAAATTGACAATTCGATCTGGCAAGTGTATACACTTGCCAGGCCTAAACTTTCCCTTTCTATACATGTAAGGCACCCCTAAGGAAGGCCCTAGGTAGCCCCATGGGCAGGGTACAGTGTATGTTAAAGGGGGGACCTGTACTGGTGTGTTTATACATGTCCTTACAGTGAAATACTGCCACATTTGTTTTTCAATTGTTACAAGGCCTATCACTCTCATAGGTTAACATGGGGGCTGCCTTTAAATATCCTTAAAGTGTGGTTTCCCTGTGAGAGAAGATGGAAATATGGAGTTTGGGGTCTCTAAACTCACAATTTAAAAAAATACATCTTTTAGTAAAGTTGTTTTTTAGATTATTAGTTTGAAAATGTCACTTTTAGAAAGTGGGCATTTTCTTGCGTAAACCATTCTGTGACTCTGCCTGTTTGTTGACTCCTTGTCTGGGTCAGACTGACAGTTGGGCCGGTTGTCCATCTCCACTAGACAGTGACACAAAGGGAGCTGGGGTGTAGCCTGCATATCATGATGGGCTTTCTGGGCTAGAGTGGAGGGAGGAGTGGTCACTTACACCTAAAAGGGTTGTGCCTGCCCTCACACAATGCAGTCTCCTACCCCCTGGTGTGCGTCTGGAGCCAGGCCTGGGCAAAGCAAGATCCTGTAAACAACAGAGACTTTTCTTTGAAGTTGGGCAACTTCAAAGGCAGAAAAGGGTATAAGTATTAGACCCAAAACCCCAGACTTTAGATTACTTCAAGGATTCAAGATGAACCTCTGCCAGAAGAGCTGAAGAGCTCAGGAGAAGTGTTGCCCCTGCCTGTGACTGTGCTTTGTTGGGCTATCCTGCATTGCTGCTTCTCCCTGTGAAAGGGGACAAAGACTGTACTTTGTTGTGCATTCCTGCTCGAGAGGTATCTCCAAGGGCTTGGACTGAGCTTGCCTCCTGTTTTTGAAGCCTCAGGGACAGCAAAGGCTTCACCAACCAGTATCTGAGTCTGCAAGCTGTGGACTCTAGCTTGCCAGAAGGTGCCATTCCAGGTCCTGGGCCCCTGGAAGTGAATTTCTGGTAAAATCACGTGAAACGATTCCAGACGACTCCGTGCGACTTCATTAAGGACGCCGCTGCACAAAGCCTGCGAAGCTGCATACACCAGGATCTGTGGACCTTGCTGAGGTGCAATGACTCCACTGTCAACGTAGGCCCAATGTCGCTGCAGCCACTGACATCTGCACAAACTCATGAGTTGGAGTGTTGTACACCCAACGTTCATGACACCCGACTCCATCACAACACCTGTGATGTGATCGCAACCCTGTGAGGTCACCCCGCAGCATTGTGACTTTACCAGACTTCGACTTCATCGGCGGCGGACTGACTCCTTTTAACCAACGCCGCTTCACCTCCTCCACTCCGCAGCAAGGACCCTGCACCTCTTCGTGGTGCCTCCGCTCCTTCGCCCTGCAGCCCGGAACAGACGCCGCATCGGATCCAGCGACGCCTCACTTTCCGACTCCGTGCACTGGCCTGTTTTTCACCCATTTTGCTAAGATACTGTACCTGGGGGTCCGTGTGACTCCGTAAACAGCACCAGTGGCATCCCATTGCGGGAAGCGACTCCGTCATGATGCCACTTTAACATCAGATTGCAGCATTTGTGCCTCTAGGCACTATTTTTGTGTTTTTTATTGCTAAACACATATTTTTAATTGTGTATTGTGGATTTTTATTGTATCTGGTCTTGTTTTATCTAGATAAATATTTACTATTTTTCTAAACCTGTGTGGAGTCCGTCTTGTAGTGTTTCACTGTACTGTATTACTGTGTGTGTTGGTACAAATACTTTACACATTGCCTCTTGGTTAAGCCTTTCTGCTTGTGGCAAGCTACCAGGGGGAGAGCGGGGGTTAACCGGGTGTGTTTCTCCTTTACCCTGACTAGAGTGAGGGACCTTGCTTGGACAGGGGGAACCTGACTGCCAACCAAAGACCCCATTTCTAACAATAGGTTTATAGAACTTCTGGACTCAAAGTGACCCCATTTTTCTTGGAGTGATGACGAGGCTTCCAGTTGTACACCAGGATTTGCCCTACTGTTGACAATGATTTACACTGATTTACAAAATACTGTTTAGGGTAGTGCACTCATCAAGGGTGACTAACTTGCAATGGGCATAACTGGTTTTTCATGCGCTGTTAAATGTTGTGGTAAAAATCTATGCATTGGGAAAAGCAATAGGTCTTACCATTGGTACGGGGTGACAACTTACTGACTTAGGCAATGTTTTTTTTCCTGCCATGTGTGCACACATGCACCTTGGCCAGTTTGTGATGGAGTTCTAAAAAACATAAAAAATTCCATTACAAGATGGCCACCATGCATGTGTGCACATGCATGGTGGCTATCTTGTTATGGGGTGTCTGACGTCTATTCGAAACGCCATTACAATCTGGTAGCTGGAAAAAGTCACCTCTAGTTAGCTGGGTGGGTTCAACTTCACCTCGTTGAAAGTCTGAAACTTTGCCTTCACTTGAAAATGGTAATATTTCCCAACTTCACCCAAATTTGCACAAAATATTTAAACTTCACCCACTGCTGGTATTGACTTGCTGGCCAGATTTACAATTACCAATCATTGTTTTAAAACCCTAAATAGAAAGCAAAGTCATATAACATAGGAGTCATACTTGTAGATGGCGCATTCACTCTGTGAGAGGTTTGTTGGCATTAGAGACAAATAATTGCGCTTTGACACTATCCAACCCAATGGTACTCATTCATCAAGTTTGAAAGGATGAAAAGCTGAGTAGATCCAACTGCATTTAAACCAGTAACCATGGGGTCATGTTGAAAAATGGATCCATGAAGTACATGAATTAGTCTGATGACACAGACGATCCATGTTGTAAAAATGACATATACGCTGAAGGAATTCACAAATACTCATCACGTAGGGTGTATCCTTGATTGAAAGTCACAGGTGCCTCATAGAATGAATGGTATTTGGTCAGCATGGATCCATGCATGGTTGTCATTTAGACCCACTATTGCCCCACTTGAAAGTTCCAAGGCTTGTCCAACCATTGTACCCTGAGGGGGATATTTCAATACATCGCTGACCCGCAAGATCGATGTGAACGAGAAGGCTCTTCGGCAAAATTAACCGAGCCCCGACTCTGCCTTCCTGAGATGACCGCTCCGCCATTATGAAAATGCTGTAAAATGTGTTCCTGGTGCGTGGTCATACATATGAATGGGAGGAATAGTTATCTCTGCAGTTGTGAATTGAGTGCCGTTGAAAATATAGCCCCTTTTGTACTGGATTCTGTGATATCAGGATTTGAAGTAATTGAAATTGAGACCCCTCATTATTGAGCATAATTCTTGCACCAGAGATAAGGCGCAGTTTCATCCCGCGAGGAACAATGCGGATGCAGATCTCATTAACACTGCTTTGAGGAAACTTGCAGATACACTGGGGCTAACTTTCCTTCTTGTGTTGCCTTTTGTGAGATTTTAATTGCCTTCTAGGACTTCATTCACTTCGGATGGATGACTGTGAACTTGTAATATCTATGAGCCTGTATGGCCATGATATATCTCTACTGACTCTCCCATAACACTCTATGCATCATATGCTCCCTGCGGAACTGGGAATCTCCCTGCTGTTTCCTGGAGACAGATGCTATCTGTGTTTCTAAATAGGATATCTTGTATATTGTAGTTCTAGGACTATTTTGTCCAGATAAGAAAATGTATGAATGTACCAATGATATACTTGTGAAGTGTGAACCTAGCAGACAGGCAGTGGGATAAACTACTGGTCACAGGTAATTGCGGAGTCAGCATGTCATAGACAGGATGGCAGGTCTTTGACAGTGAAAGTGGAATTTTACTGTATCATGATGTAGTGTTATTTAAAGAGATGGGTCCTCAGCTTTTTCTAAATTGGAGCAGTGTTGAGGCTCAGGAGTGCTGGGCACAGGAATGTTGTTTCAGATCCTGGGTGCATAAACTGAAAAGAGCTGTTCACTTAGTATTATTTTTTGCACTTCTCCGTCTCCAGTCTGATGGTGTCCTGGATGCACGCATGCCCTGAGCCACCTGAGATGGACGCCTGTCAGCCAGGAGGCGGGAGTGCCTGCTATGATGCTTTGTAGATGATGCAGCTAGTTTTGAAGATGTTGCTGGGAGGCAAGGGATGTAGGTGGACTTCCATTAGGGTAGGAGTGATGTGGCATATTATTCAGGACCTTAATGATCCCTGCCTTGGTAGGAGGGTCCCCGTAATGGGCGGGGCCATGTGAACTCTAGGAGGCTGCAAAGAAGGGCATTGCCATCATCAATATGCAAGCGTGTGATGGCTCCAACAGCAGTTCTGATGTCATTTTCTGGGAGGAACGATTGACTTTCTTCACAAGAAAGAATTGGTACAAGGTTATCTTGGTTTTCCAGGCAAGTGTGTGGCTGGTATCCTGGGTGAAGTTGCATCACTTGGCTATGGGTGGAAGTTGGGTTTCAAATCTGTTCAGGTTTAGAGTGATCACCCAAGTTTGGACTAGATTTGTGCTTTTTAGGAATGGCAATGCTTTTGGTGTTGTGGGGTTGTGCTTCAGGTAGGTTCTGGGCATCCAGGTCTGCAGGAAGTGCAGACGATGCTTGATGCCAGGAACCCCAACGGCTGCATGTAGAGACTGAAGCTGACAGCGGACAAAATAGAACCCGAAGAACTCAGCACTGATGAGCCCACAACAGACCCCTTTCCTTTTGTATTTATTTATTTGAGCTTATTTTTAAAGTGCATCATTCACTCTGAGAAGAGTTTCTTGGCGCTAGGGGTTCGACATTAATGGAGGACTGGATTTCCGGTAGATCGCACTACTTAGATTAGTGCCAGCCTTAAACAGTGCTTAATTTGTGCTAGTGTTTGCTGGTTCTTAGCATCTGCACTTATTTGTAAACACCAACTTGTATTTAAGAGAATCTACCACATAAGGGCACTGTTTCTGTTTTTTTTACCAGAGTTTATTAGTGGGACATTTAGCTATTTAATATATCTTAAAAACATGATAAAACTCAGACTTAAACCCACAGTTTATTGTGACATGTGGATATTGTCAGCTGCAGTTCACCCGGGTGAAATGCTTTTGGCTCTGGTATTTAATTTTTTTTACAAATTAAGCACTGCCTTAAGAACTTTCCAGAATGTATATAATGATGTTTCGAGACAAATTTCAATTTGCAGAAAGTTCCATAGTTGAGTTCCTAGTACATGGAAGGCTCTGGCCTCCCAATTTGTCAAATTTTGCTAGAGGAATTGCGAACACTACTGCAGCTCATAATCTCGGATTTCTTGAAAATATATATTCCTTGAATTCATTTACAATAAATTTAGCAGGTGTGGCTCCTCCCCTAGGGTGGAGGAGCGTCAACCCCCACCCGCAGCAGCATCTGCCAAACTTTTACAATAAAACGACAATAAACTTTGTTTATTAGCGTTTTATTGTAAAAGGGACTGGGCCACAAGTTGTGACAAGCACTGAGGGGGAGTGCACAGCACTCCCCCTCAGTGTGCATGTATCTCTGGCCTGCTGTTTTGGCCCTAGGCTCTCTCCCACCCGGCACTGTGTTGCTGGGTTGGAGACAGCAGGCAGTCGCTCCCAGTCTGTCTTGGAAGGCCCTGGCTGGGCGCTCCGACCAATCCGAATGCTGCTGTCCTGAAATTTGGGTCCTGTGTCATAGTAAATTTTGAGTGAAAGACAAGCTGCCTCAAGCAAAATACTTTTACTCACAGGGAGTCAATGAAGTTGATGCAAGAAGTTTCAGGAAGGGGAAGGTGGGAAAGAGGGAAAAAAAGGAGCTGAAGGGACATGGGTCACTGTCGGAACTCATTTGATGGCCAAGGGCAACCAGGGACTAGTGCGGTTACCACAGTGTCCCCGTTCTGGACTCGTAATGGCACACCTTTCCATATTTCACTATTAAGATAGCGAGGGTGAGCAGTTGAAGGCTTCTCAATTAATCAATCAATCAAAGCATTTGTAAAGCACACTACTCACCTGTGAGGGTCTCAAGGCGCTGTGGGGGGGGGGGGCTACTGGTCGAACAGCCAAGTCTTGAGGTGTCTCCTGAAGGTAAGTAGGTCCTGCGTCTGACGTGGGTGGGTGGGAAGAGTGTTCCACATCTTGGTGGTGAGATGAGAGAACGATATGCTGCCGGTAGTCATTCTGTGGTTGCGTGTGATGGTGCCCAGGGTGAGGGCAAGGTCAGCGGAGCGGAGATGCCGGGTCGGGTGTAGAAGGAGAGTTCTTTGTTGAGGTATTCTGGTCCGGTGTGATGCAGTGCCTTGTGAGCGTGGGTGAGGAGTTTGAACGTGATTCTCTTGTTGACGGGGAGCCAGTGCAGGTCTCTCAGGTGGGCTCTGATGTGGCTGTGGCAGGGGATGTCCAGGAAGAGGCGTGCGGAGGCGTTCTGGATGCGTTGTAGTCTTTTCTGGAGCTTGGCCGTGGTTCCTGTGTAGAGGGCATTGCCGTAGTCCAGTCAGCTGCTTACGAGGGCTTGGGAGACCGTCCTTCTGGTTCCAGTGGGGATCCATTTGTAGATCTTCCGAAGCATGCGGAGGGTGTTGAAGCAGAAGGAGGAGACGGCGTTGACTTGCTGGGTCAGAGAGGTAGTGGGTGGGACTGGGAGAGTTGCAGAAGTCAAACCGCCAAACAAAAGACACAATATGCATTGTCGCGTACAGTGCTTTACTTTTTAAAAAGATAAGTACTTTAATCAAACCCTAACATGTAATACATCACGTAGGAAATGTTAATCAGTTACACAGTCCTAAATACGCAGAAATGTTCAGGCGTGAGTCTGTCACCGGTGCAATCTCAACGTAAATTGGTGCAAGAAGCTTCCTTATTTGTGTTACTTGTCTACTCTGGTTCTGCTTATGCTTCAGGGCTAAATCTCTCGCATTTTATTTAGCCAGTGTGACTGAATTGACCTAAACAGATTCAGTCCCACCTGGTTAACTAATCTGCTACAGAAGTGGAATATAATGTCATTGCTCAAGGGGCCTGGTGGATCAGGCACTTGGAGCACACAGCTGTGGTTGGTACCAGGAGCACGGGTGCGCGGTCCTGCTCACATATGCCAGTTGTGAGGACCCGCCCCTTCTTCTCCAACTCTCAGCGTGGGTGCTTGGGTATAGTGTCAGCAGGCAGGAGGGGTGAGGTCCGGCAGCACACCGAGGCCCCTCACCAACAGCAATCCCACTACTAGGGAGTTCTTGGGGCTCCTACTAGAGCGTTCTGGGGCTGCGATCGAAAGGCATGATGTCGCAGCACAGTCAGCACCAGTTCTCCGGCCTCTGGCAGATGACTAGCACATTATGGTCACACTAGCTAACATGGTCTGAGGTTACAGGATGATCAGATCAATTGGCTTGCCATGGAAATTTGTAGAGAGTCCAGGAGACCGTCTCCAGACTCAGGTCGGCACTGGTGTCTGGGCACAGCAGCTGGGCTTGTACTCCTCGGACAGTCTCTTCCTGCTGGTGCACCTGCTCCTTCCCTTTTCTTATCAGACCAGGCCCCAGGCAGACCCACAGCTCTCTAGCAAGATGTGCAGACTTCAGGTGATGTCCTCTCGCCGCTAGGGGACTGGCTATCAAGGATATCAGCCCTAATCTGAGCACTCCTTCATACAGAATGCAGAGAACTCACCCTGACGCGGAGTTGGAGCCAAGTGGGATAGTTTGGGTCCCACTTTGTACACATTTTCCAGAGAGGAGATGTTGATTTCACTGTCAATGGCCACAAACCAGTTTGGAGTGGTTCCTTTTCATAGTTCATTCTTCCTTCAGTAGAGCAAGCACAGCTTTTGACAAAGATGCTGACTTTCACAGCAGGTTGTGGCGAAGCCAGCTCTAAATGAAGCACCAAAAACATGAGCACAAGGAAATGTGAAAACTCTGTGTATGGCTGTCATCAGCCTGAAGTAGCAGAGACAAAGGATTCAATCTTCGCCTAGGAGATTCCCTCTCCTAAACAAATGAATCAGACGATGCATCTCCCATTCCTATCAACCCTAGCCACAGGGCTCACGAAGAGACGATCGTCAGGCCCTCGCTACAAAAGTCACTGCTCCCAACTAGGCTGAAACTGGTCTGTGGTTGCTTGTGTTCGCATTCAGGGGGGACCTGCCCTGACAGTCCAGGCTGGAATGTTCCCATTGGAGCAGGACCTAGGCTGATTTCCACATGGCTGGTTCCACTCGTCCCTTTTTTTGTTTTTCTTAATGCGTCAGAAGCAGGGTACGTGGAGGGTTTGTGCGCCGATATGAGACTCGAAGGGCCATTGAGATCGCAGTGCACGTGCAGATTGACGACACACAAAAAGGCACGCTCCGTTGTCCGGTCATGGGAATATCCCTGTAGTGGGCCTGATCAATCATGCCTTTACACCTGACATGCATGCAGCATGGGCACCTGCAAGCGGGTGGCAGGACAGGGCAGTCACAGCAAACCACAGACTTGTTTGTACACAGGACACAGACTCCAGCCCCAATCGGTGTCCAGAGGAAATGTGGATTTAAAAATATCGAGTCGCAGAAATATGGAGGCCCGTATTTATACTTTTTGACGCTAAACTGCGCTAACGCAGTTTAGCGTCAAAAAATGTTGTGCCGGCTAACGCCATTCTGAAGCGCCATGCGGGCGCCGTATTTATTGAATGGCGTTAGCCGGCGCAAGCAGACCGGCGCTGCCTGGTGTGCGTGCAAAAAAAACACGTACACCAGGCAGCGCCGGCGTTGGGAAAAATGGCGTTAGGGCGTCTTAAAATGGCGCAAGTCAGGTTGACGCTAAAAAATCGTCTTAACCCGATTTGCGCCATTTTAAACGACGCCCAGACGCCATTTACATGACTCCTGTCTTAGTAAAGACAGGAGTCATGCCCCCTTGCCCAATAACCATGCCCAGGGGACTTATGTCCTCTGGGCATGGTCATTGGGCATAGTGGCATGTAGGGGGGCACAAATAAGGCCCCCCTATGCCACCCAAAAAAAAAAAAGAATTTTTTTTTATACTTACCTGAATGTCCCTGGGATGGGTCCCTCCATCCTTGGGTGTCCTCCTGGGGTGGGCAAAGGTGGCAGGGGGGGTCCCTGGGGGCAGGGGAGGGCACCTGTGGGCTCATTTTGAGCCCACAGGCCCCTTAACGCCTACCCTGACCCAGGCGTTAAAAAGTGGCGCAAATGCGGGGTTTTTTGACCCGACCACTCCCGGGCGTGATTTTTGCCCGGGAGTATAAATACGACACATTTGCGTCGCCGTCATTTTTTTAGACGGGAACGCCTTCCTTGCATCTCATTAACGCAAGGAAGGCGTTCACGCAAAAAAATGACGCTATTTGCCCATACTTTGGCGCTAGACGCGTCTAACGCCAAAGTATAAATATGGCGTTAGTTTTGCGCCGAATTTGCGTCGAAAAAAACGACGCTAATTCGGCGCAAACGGAGTATAAATATGCCCCGGAGTTTTTAATACCATGACACAGAAAAATCATTTGTAAAAGTATTGTTGACAAAAATATCGATTTCTGAACGCAAGAAATTTAGTTGTTATGTTTCTTTGTGTTTGAAAAATATTTGAATTTTATGTTTTATATTGTTTGTTTTTAAGTTATTTATATTTTTAATTTAAATGTAAAATAGTAATTGATAGTGTTGTAGCAGGTTGTGAGGTCTGTAGGGGTAGAGGGTGGGAAGTTAACTATAATTAATTTATATATTGTTTTAATTAATATTAATTATTTATTTGGTTATTACGTATGTCAATTGTGTAAATAAAATGTTTTAAAGTTATGTATTAGATGCAGGTTCTGGGGTTTATAGGGGAACAGCGTGGAGAATTAATTAAATAATAATTGATCCATTATTATCGCTAAATTATGAATTAATTGTTAATTAATTATGTAAATTGTGTGTAATTAATTAATATAATTTTTCACTTATATTTTAGGTGCAGGTTGTTGGGGTTGTAGGGCAATAGGGTGGGAAGATAATTATGTTACAATTTCTTAGTTATTATTAATAAATCATCAATTAATCAAATTCGAATTAATTATGTAAATTGTGCCCTTATTATAATTATTTAATTTACATTTTAGGTTGGGTTGTTGGGTTTGTAGGGGTATAGGGTGGGAAGGTAATGAAATGATTGATCAATTATAAATTATTTATTTATTATTAATTAATTATTTTTAATTAAATATGTAAATTGAGTAATTGTTATATTTTTGAATTTTGATATATCTTGAATGTGTGACCATAGTGTGGAAATTTAACGAAATATGTATTCAATAACTTTTTTATTATATTACTTATTTAAGAAATGTATTATTATTTTAATTGTTTCATTTTATTTAATGTATATATTTAATTTTATTGTAGTAGTTTTATAATTGTATGAAATTAATACTTGTATTAAAATAAGGTATGTGTTTGAAGTGAAGTACTTTCCCTACTGTTGCATGCACCGACTGGAGAGGGAATAGTACATTTTACCGCTGCTGAGTCCAACGCTTTCCCAATGCTTTTCCTACTGTTTCACACACTGGAGTGGGAATAGTAAATTTTACCCCTCCTGAGTCCAACACTTTCTCTACTGTTGCACACACTGGAGTGGGAATAGTAAATTTTACCCCTCCTGAGTCCAACGCTGTCTCTACTTTTGCACACACTGGAGTGGGAATAATAAATCTTACCCCTCCGGAGTCCAACGCTTTCTCTACTGTTGCACACACTGGAGTGGGAATAATAAATCTTACCCCTCCGGAGTCCAACGCTTTCTGTACTGTTGCACACACTGGAGTGGGAATAATAAATCTTACCCCTCTGGAGTCCAACGCTTTCTCTACTGTTGCACACACTGGAGTGGGAATAATAAATCTTACCCCTCCGGAGTCCAACGCTTTCTCTACTGTTGCACACACTGGAGTGGGAATAGTAAACTTAACCCCTCTTAAGTCCAACGCTTTCTCTACTGCGGCAAAGACCGGAATATGAATAATACATTTTACCCCTTCTGAGTCTAATGCTTTTTCTACTGTTGCACAGACTGTATATGTATGATTCCTAGAAATGTATAGTTTTCTTTATATTGTTTAAAATTACATTATTATTATGTTTCTGTGTATTTTAAATAATGTTTTTAAATAGTAATCTTTGTAATATATGTTTCTTGTAAAATTTATTTTTTATATTGTTTACTTTTTATGTGTAATTGAATTGGTATTTTTTTTCCAGTTTATTTGTTACAGTGTTTGATTTATTGTGTACATGACTGAAACGCGTTGTACTGGGAGGAAGCATTGGTGAATAAAGTATTTTGGACTTCCACTTGGTGTCCGGGAACTTTCTGTATGGTACCAGAAGCATTTTGAAATATATATATATATATATATATATATATATATATATATATATATATATTATTAACTTAAAAACAGTAAATTATCACATAAATTAAAATTATTATTTTAATAACAGTTTCACATAATATATGTGTGAAAAAGCATACACACATGCATACATATGTGTATGTGTGTTTGTTTAAATAAGTTTATATTTATTTTTTATATTATTTAAATGTATTTAATTTATATTATATTACTCTAACATGTTAATACATTTAATGTTTACTGTTCTTATATCTTAAAAAAATATTTGTGTATACATTTTCGATATTCTTGTAAAACAATATTTCGATTCGATATTTTTGTACTTACCATTATACGTATAGGAAAACGATATTTTATGCTCGATATGTTTGACACAATATTTTTGTATCACATTAGTTAGGGTTCCAATATCTTGTCATTGAACAGCCCCAATAGAATATCCTGCCTGTTAAATGCACATGTGAAATTATCTGTCATCTGTGCGTGACAGATGCCAATCTCAGTACGCCAATATATTCACACATAACGTGACGAGTGGATACACAACTCTAATGAAGCCTTGCGGACTGGCTGTACAGTCCAGATAGGGGCCAGAAGCGCACCCAAAAAGCCAGGGCAGCTTTCGGAACTAGACACAATAAGTGAGAGGTGGGCTCCAAAATGGGATATTACACTCAAAACCTTTGCATTTGCCACAATGTATAAGTGGAAATCTCCAGACTCGGACACTGTGTGATGAGCTGGCCTCTGGAACTGCGCAAAACTCCATTTCAGACGAGGCATCCAGAACAGGACAAAGCCCTTTAGGTGACACATACAGAACTGGATACAATATGCCAGATGAAGCATCCAGAACTGGACAAAGCACTCCAGGTGATGTATCCAGAACTGGACACGAAAAGCCAGATGAGGCATCAAGAACTAGAAAAAGCATTCAAGGTGAGGCATCCAGAACTGGACATAATACGCAAGAGGAGGCTCCCAGAACTGGGCAAAGCACTCCATATGAGGCACCCAGAACTGGACAAGAAAAGCCAGATGAGGCATCCAGAACTGGAAAAAGCTTTCCAGGTGAGGCATCCAGAACTGGACAAAGCTCTCCATATGAGGCATCCAGAACTGAACACAATAAGCCATATGAGGCACCAAGAAATGGACAAAGAACTTCAGGTGAGGCATCCAGAACTGGACACAATAAGCCAGATGAGGCACCCAGAACTGGACACAATATGCCAGTTTAGGCACCCAGATCTGGAAAAAGCACTCAGGGTGAGGCACCCAGAACTGGACACAATATGATAGTAATGCATCAGAACTGGACTAAGCACTCCAGATGAGGCATTCAGAACTGGACACAAAAAGCCAGATGAGGCACCCAGAACTGAACAAAGTACTCCAGATGAGGCATCCAAAATTGAACACAAAAAAGCCCAATGAGGCACCCAGAACTTGACAAAGAATTGCAGGTGAGGCACCCAGAACTGGACACCATATTGCAGATGAGGCACCCAGAACTGAGAAAAGAACTTCAAGTGAGACATCGAGCACTGGACACAATATGTCAGATGAGGCATCCAGAACTGGACACAATGGGCCAGATGAAGCGCCCAGCCTGGACAAACCACTCCAGGTGAAGCATCCAGAACTGGATGCAATATGCTAGATGATGCACCTAGAACTGGACAAAGCTCTCCATGTGAGGCATCCACAACTGGAAACGATATGCCAGATTAGGCACCCAGAACTGGACAAAACATTCCAGATGAGGCATCAAGAACTGGATAAAATAAGACAGATTAGGCACCCAGAAATGGACAAAGCCCTCCAGGGGAAGCATACAGAACTGGACACAATATGCCAGATGAAGCACCCAGAAATGGACAAAGCACTCCAGGTGAGGTATCCAGAACTGGACATAATACGCCAGATGAGGCACCCAGAACTGGACGAAGCACTCCAGATGAGGCACCCAAACCTGGACACAATAAGCCAGATGAGGCACCCAGAACTAGACAAAGCACTCCAGTTGAGGCATCCAGAATTGGACAAAATATGTCTGACAAGGCACATGAAACTGGACAAAGCACTCCAGTTGAGGCATCCAGAACTGGACAAAGCACTCCAGATGATGCATCCAGTAGTAGACACAGTATGCCAGATGAGGCATCCGGAACTGGACAAAGCACTCCAGGTGAAGCATCCAGAACTGGACACAATATGATAGATGAGGCATCCAGAACTGGCAAAGCACTCCAGATGATGCATCCAGAAGTAGACACAGTATGCCAGATGAGGTATCCGGAACTGTAGTCAAAAGCCAGATGAGACACCAGGAACTGGGCAAAGCACTCCAGGTGAGGCCTCCTTAGATGGCAAATGTAATGCAGGTGAGGCATCCGGAACTTCACACAGTGTCACCGAAAGCCTTCCAAACCTGACACCTGAATCCAAATGAGATTTTAAAGGTCATGTGCACATTATGCAGTGGTAAGCCCCCACCCCATACCGACATCAGCTGATGCTTAAATGGCTCGCTCTGCACCCCACTGTGCCTCGTAGTATCCCTGCTGGCTTGTTATATTATTGTCTCAGGGACAAGGAAAGCCTTGCGTGCTGTGGCTCATGGCCGAACTGTTCTGTGTATGTGAGGGAAGCTTGCAATGCAGTTAACTCTAACAGTAATCAAGACTCTCATTGTGGGCATCAAACTGATACACACTTTACGCCGGTTAAATCCCTGCCTTGCTTTGCCCATCACTGACAGTCTCATTCATTCTTGACAGTATATTACGGTTGTTTTTCATCCATTGTCGGGTCAAGTAGAATTAACGATTCCACGTGAGAGGATAATGGTTGTGCTCCAAATTTAAAGAAAACCTTGAGCCCAATTGACAAATCAAAACTTATACTTTTGTGTAACATTACTCTTCTTCTGTATTCACAAACAAACATATTAACAGTATCTTTACGACTGCAAAGCTTAACGTTACCTGTGTGAATTGGTTTCTACATCTTTACTAAAAGATGCTGTTTTCTGCATCTTTTGTGCTCCACACATAGGTGCACTGAGTTTGTTGATATTATGCTTTAGTTTTCTTTTTTAATTTGTTTTCAGTGCACAGAAGCAGGCCAGTGCTTAATTTGTAAAACAAAAGTAAGTGCCAGGCCCCTTCCCAGGAGGCCACTAAAGCTTGCACCACCCATTGCTCCTCTTAGAGCTTCCAGTAAGAGTGCCAGCATCACTACTAACAACTGCACTCTTACAAGTGCTTTAATTCAGATTATTTCAGGACTCCCAGGGATATAAACAGGGTGTGGCTGGCAGGTGTTATAACTGTTAATGCATATTCCATTATTAAACACTGTTGTTATGCTCATCTCAAAATTAAGTGCTGGTGCTGAACACCGGAAACCACTGGCTCAAATTAAGCACTGGAGGAGCTGCGTTTCCCTGCTTCCTGTCACTCTGCTAAGAGATGGCCTGGTGCAGGGAACTTGGCTTCCTTACTGCCCTGACTTCTTAAACTGCATATATTGGCACAATTATTGGAGGACTGGAGTTACACAGACAACTTTCCCACCCTCATCATGGCCGCTCGTGTGGACTTTTTTTTCACCTCACATTCAGGGGCGTGGTTTCAGTCACTTTCATGCGTTCCATTGTTGTGGCTGCACACAGGAACGTATTACCTCCTCGTCCGTCTTCCTGGTACCGTCGTTACCTCGTGAGTTGTGTGTCCCTCCTTACAGATATTGCTTGCTTAGCCCAACTCAAAATTATCCTCCCAACATGGCGCCGACTGTCCCCAGCATGCCTCAAAACCTGCAGATGACCTCTCATCATCATGTCAATACTAAAGCAAAGAAATCAAACCCAATAAATCCAAAAGGGGTTATGGGAGGTGGGGCTCGGGACTGTGACGAGGAAGACTTGGACTCGGAGTAATGAAGATCATTGGTGAATAACTGGGACATTTGCAGATTACTAAAGACAAAAAAAGAACATTTTATTATGTAACAATCACCAAGACCGCCACCTGGACCTTGGCAAAATTATAATGGCGTCCACTGCCATTCTGTGACTGCTTCACCATAGCATAGAGGGGAGTTTGGGGGAAAAAGTGTGATTTAAAGTGTAATAAAAAAACTAAATGTTAACACTTATTTTCGTTACCTACCTGTGTAGAAGTCCACATTTTTGGGCCGATTTAACTGACTTTTATCAGCTGGTGCGGATTTAGTTAAATTTGAGGGAGAAGTGCGAAGCCCGAACACCCTTTTTCCTCGGATTTTCCCTTGTTTGTTCGGCAGAGTATAAATGAGGCTATCGGTTTTTTTTTTCTGCACCCATCACCCACGTACCATTCTCCAAAACTCTTCTGACCCTCTCCCTTCCTACCTCAGTCCCTTCCTCCTTTCTTTTTCTCTCATTTTCTGTGTTTTCTTTCCATTTTCATCATTCTATTATTTATTGCCTCCTTCTCTTCTAGTCCAGTTCCTTCCTTTGTCCTCCTTCCTTTTATTTTACATTTTCTCCCTTTTGCTGGTGCTGTTCACTGCCCACTACTCATCCCTTTAACTGTCTTCCTTTTTCCTTCTGACACCTGGTGCTGCTTTCCTTTCTTGTATTCTTGTAGTTTACCTCTTCTCTCAGGAGTGGTGCTGTTTAATGCCCCACACTCATCACTTTACCTTTCTCACACCTTCCTTTCTCTGCCTGTATCTTGTTTCCTCTCATCCACTCTCTTCTTTCTCCTCCCCTCCTAACTTCTTTTCTTTCTCTCCCTTTCCATGGCCTTCCTTCTTCTCTCTCTCTCTCCCTCACCCTCTGTTCCCTCCTTTCCCCTTGTCCCCGTCCTTCCTCCTCCGACACCTGCACCCACGAGCTGTCGCGCTCACCTGTTGTCATTATCCCTCCGACGGGCAGACTCTGCCAGTGTACACTTCTATAATAAGGCTTTGCTCCAGGCAAGGTGTTGATGCGCCAACATGCCCGCTTCATCAACACATGGGACTGGCATGTCCTCGTCAGGCACCTGTCGCAGCCCATCTCGTTACCCAAGACTCAGCTGTCGGCAGCTCAGGTGATGTGACAGCGAGCTCAGCTAGCGGGCCCAAGCGCGTGCCTCAGCGGCTACCTCCAGACCCCGGCAGGAAGGGCAGCGTCTCCTGACACGCGGAGTTTAACGCCGAGTGACAGGCACTTACCTGCCAGCTTCAGAAAGTTAACTTGTCGCTGTTTCCCTCACCACTTCAAGATGGCGCGGCCATTGTTACACTTGCTATGACCAACAATGGGCGGTCTAGAATATTGCTTTGTTTGATGACATCTGCTTGGGTTTTGAGGTGTTTTTTGATGTCATTCACCACATGGCCCATTTAACATCGTTACGCCTTCACGAACATTTAGCTATCTCCAGGAGACCAGCATCCACACAGTCTGTACTGGTTTATCTCCTCAAAGAATTGTACACAAAGCACTAGCCTTTGTAGTAGAACAGGAAATAGATATCCATTTATTGGATGAACTGCACAATCTGGAACCAGGAAAAGTGTGATCAATCCTGGCTTCTTCACTTGATCAAACTCTGTGATCTTAGCTATTTACTTGAAGTACGTTATTCCAGGGCTTGCATTGTACAAAATACTTTCTTGTATGTGGTTCAATAGGTTAAAATGTTCCAACATTTATAACAAAACCCTAGGCCAAATATAGGGGGCAAAAGACACTTGATGTGCCTCTCACGGTTCGCTAATGGCATCGTCGTCAGGGTGGAAGGGGGATGTTCCTAAATTATTATATAGAAACTCATTTGTAATAATTGCCACTCAGTGCACTGATATAATCTGATGTACTGAAGTGACACGCGGTCACAAGGACAGGCTCTTACAGCCAAGCCGGACCCCTGGTTCGGCGCGCCCTAATAATTTGCTGGCTCACCCACCTCTGGTTTTCCTCACTTCACGAGGTTTATATTTGCTCGAACGTAGGGTGCCTCGTTGATAGGCCTCACTCCAGAGTCTGAACACCCTCTCACTCTCATCCCCTGGGAGTGGTGCAGCAGAGCTGTATGCCACAGTACCTACACAGTGTGTGGTCAAACACTGAAGAAATGCCAGCCTGTGAAGGGGACAGAAGAGGCGGGTGACACAAGGCCCTGCTGTGTCTCCATCAGTCTCTTGCTTTTCTTCTGTACTCCCCCTACTGCTCACAGTCGAACCACTAATGCTGATTCACAATGTAAAACCCCTTCCTGCTGGGTTTGTCATAGAGTTCACAATATAATAATTACCTTTCCCACTGTATGTGCAGGACCACTGGAATTATGTGATTGTGCCGCGATTTTTGCATAATTATAGGGTTGCAGCATTTGCCACATAATCCATTATCTGCAGTATAATCTGCAGATTTTAGCAACAAATAAAATTGGTTTCTGGATCAAGCGGTTCAAAAGTTACAAAAAATGTGACGTATTGCGAGCAGTGTAAGGCCCTTTGCAAAGCTGGACTGGTCACCTTTCTGTACCTTATTGCTATGTTAAACTGGCACTAATGAGTTTCAACTAATGCCCAGAGAGTTTTACCAAGTGGAAAATGACAAAATAATGGAGTGATACTATTATTTTAAAAAGTGCTGCATTATGCCACACAATTTGCCTTTTCTTGCCGCATAATTTACTCAACCCTGCAGCATAATGTGGCCCTCTCCTCCCGCATAATTCCAGTGTCCCCGTGTATATGTTACAGGATTACAACAGTCAAACCCCTTTCTTGCTGTTTGTGACACTGGGACTGTGCTAAGAATCTCTCCATCAGATATGAGAAATGAAACTATGTCATGGTTGGGCTAACACAAATGCTGTCCAAACAAATGTCCATAAAGAAGACCAACCAAGGAACCGAACCAAGGTCCAAGGGCTGTCCTACTATTATAGCCCCAAGCACACCTTCTAAGCACTTGGACATCAGTGCAGAGAAGCTGAGCAGTGGAATCCTTACTCAGGGAGGAGGTGTTGGTTCGAAACTTTACAGAGCACACAAGAACACTTAATAAATCAATGTCCATCGGGGACTTTTATTTTCCAAGAGAAAATGTACTTTAATTGACACACCACCAAATATGGAGCATAAAATTACAAAGATACCTAAAGAAAACCTTGCCTCTAGATCCCTTCCTGGTCTAGAGATTGGTGAATGCAGATATTTCAGAACGTAAAGTCCCTGCCTATGGTGCTTGTCACGCAGTTATTAAAGTACAACCCCTTCAGTTGTTTTTGTCAAAGAGCTGACAGTGTCCAGCCCCGCACTACTGCATCTCTCAGAGTTCATCCCATGAAAGCGATATATGTGTCAAGGAGCTATGTGAGGCAAAGCCCCTTTCTACTGCTTTCCACAGGGGGCCTTTCCCCTCACTTTCTTCACTTGTAACCCCGGCTATGTCACTATGAACCACATTTTTTTAAATCTATATTTGTTTGCAAATTAAATAAAAGTGTTATCGTGTGTGTGTTTGATGAATGCTGGTTTCTATAATTTTAGTCTACTGTTTTGCATTTCAAACTGTCAACATTGTTTAGGCCGGAGTCCCAGACGTCCAGTAATGACTCAGTGGTGGGTCCCCGGATTCCAATTATAATTCAGTGGGGGTCCAGGCGCTCCAGTAATTACAAAGTTGGGGTCCACAGAAGTCAAAAGGTTGGGAACCATTGCTTCAAAGGGCCTGAAGCCATGTGAACCATGTGACCATAGGTGTCACAGGACAGTTGTAGCCCACAGCTCCAAGAGAGAAGTCAGTGGAGAGGGCTTGTCTGTAGCTGCATCTCTGGAATGTCCTCTAGGTGACCTTCAAAAGCAAAGAGCCTCACCCAAGTCCCAGATGCAGTATATCCACACAGAACTTGGAGCCGGGGCACCCTTATGATATCTGCTGTTTTGAATTGTTTTGTGGCAGCCCACCTGGTTGGTTGACCCACACATCTGGGGGTGCCTTTGTGACAAAATCTGGAAGAGAAATTGTACCTACCCATACACCATGACATAACCTCTTACATCACTTGCACTCTACTTTCAAGTCTACTGAAAATATAATGTGGGTGAAATATTGTGATATAAATACACTATGGCCAACATATATCGAGAATTAAACTATAGTGCTGGTACTTACACACAGGTAGGTATTGGTTTACTATAGATACTTTCATATGTACCATGATGATATATGCATCTTCAAGGGATGTGGGTGGGAGTAAATCTATACTGGTTCTCAATATTTTTTCCACAATATTTTTGAATCACAGTATTTCTGTCCTTGATATTTTTTGACTTACAACCCTTTCTCCCACCCATGGCAGTGCGGACAACAATATTGTGCCAGCTCAGAGACAGTTTTCAACCTCTTCAGCTGTAAGGGTTGTTTGTAGGTGCTTTAATCGCTTCTGGTTATGAAGAGTAAGTCAATGGTCGTAGAGATGATTGACCACGCGGAGTAGGACGCAGTCGCAGATGTACCGAAGACCATCTAGTTACAGGTGATTGGTAGCTGTCTCTGTCCTCGGTGGATTAGAAATCCTGGCTCCTCAGAGTCCACTGGGTGTCCCCGGGGCCATTCTTCACAAGGATAAAGTCCCACTCAAGAGGCCTGATCGCTGAATTAGGAGCTGCAAACCAACAAACTCCAATAAGCCAGATGCACAAACTGTGTTAGAGAGACCCAGTGATGTATCCCTTAATAACACATCAGCCAGGGGCTCGTTGGTCCTTTGTCACAAGGCTTTGCTGAACTTTATGAGGACAGAGGAGCCCTCTACCTGCTTGCCTCATCTCGGTTCTAATAGGTTTTCTACCACAATAAGTTTCTTCAAAGTTTTATTGTCCATCGCCTCGCTGATGAAAATAAAGGAACATTCATAATTTTCACAATCTATACGAACAATATCCATTTCCTACAACAGTGGTTGAGCTAGACAGCCTTCACTACAATGTGCACAAACATGATGTGCAGTTCAGCCTATTCAGTTCGGATAATTACACATTCTAGTTGTATTTTGGGGAAGTTTAAAAAGTGGTACGATCTTGGCCATCATGGAAGTCAACATTTTTCCTATATAAATATCTGAAACATGTTGACTTCCACAATGGCCAAGCGATCGAGCTAAACATTTCTGACAGGGTTGGGTGAAATGTACCTTTGATAAACTTTTTTCCAAATGATTTTATAAAGTAAATGTGGTTCCTAAGTAATAACTTCAATATCCAGCTTCATGCTAATCTTTTACAGACAAGAGATCACCTTTACTCACACAGCAGAACTAAACACCACACAATGCAGCTTTACATACAGGGCAGTGACTCTAGGTGTGATCATCGTCCGTGACGCGACACCCTCTGACCACTCTAGCTACCGCACCAGGTGACCCCTTGGCTGGCGGGCCCCACCCGCATGTAGTCCGGGGGGGGGACCATAAATCAGACTCTGAGTGTGTTCTTAATCTACACCCCAAGTCAAATACGCACTCAGGGGCATATTTATGAGCCCATGTGCCACAGTTGCGTTACTTTTTGTGTTGAAACTGCAGCGGAAAACGTGAAATCACATCAATGAGGCCACACAAAGCCACTTTGCGTGGCTTTGAATTGCCTCATAGATATGGAATAAGGCAAGGAAGTGCAAATCACTGTTGTCTTACTCTGTGCAAGAGAGGTATAACATGGGGGTTGTGGTGGGTGTTCCCACGCAACACCTATGCATGTTGATGCATCCCCTGATTTACAAGACCTTGTAAACCTGGGGATGCGTCAAAGCATTTTGCCTCCTCAAAGGAGGCGTAACGAGTAGAAATATCTTTATTTTTCCTCGTTCACACGTGCTGCACTCTGCCGCACAAGGACAAGCATTCTGCAGCGCACATAGAAAGAGGAAAAAGACTCCCAGGATTGCTTTTGTGCAGGAAGGTGTCCCATCCTGCACAAAAACAATCCTGCTACAACACAGGGACCCTTGCACCATGGTGCAAGGGTGCCTGTGTTGGCGCTAGGCTGTCAAAACAGTGCGAGATCAGTGGGGAAGAGATGGCTCATTCCTGCCCTTTCCCTTTGACGCAGGGCAGCAAGGTGACTGGTGCGTTGCCCTGTCTCAAAAGCCCATAAATATGGTCTGCAGTTCATGTTTGTTCTCAAGCCTCGCCCCCTTGTGGAGCAGCAGGTAACTGATAGTGCACTCCTCATCCTTCTTGAAGGCTCGGACAGCCAATGCTCACTCCTGTGGATGGGTCTGGGTGAACTGTAGACAGTCCATGGCCAACGGAGAGGTCATGCATGAGATATGCAATGCACCGCGGGCTTCATCTCCGTCCATGCCTCTGCCCAGCTCTACTGCTGCAGTGCAGTGGTTCTGGTGAATGTGTGATTCTACCTGACATTGCTTTTTCATGCGGTGGAGATGTTCTGCCCTCAGCCGGTCCTAGGGTAGCTGCAGCCTCAATTGGGCCAAAGTCAGTTGTAGCCTCCACTTGCACTGAGGGTGATGAGCGAGACCCCAAATGTCACCAATACACATCTACTATCAGGGAGAACTGTCCTTCCACTCCATATCGTGCTTTGCCGGGCAGGGAATCCAAAATGGATCCCTCTTCCTTCAGTACTCAAGCTCGCTCACACACAACCAACAACTATACATGTGGTGTATGCGTTCTTAGTCGATCAACTCTGATTGGTCCCATTGCAAGGTTCTGGGAATACACATAACAGCAGAACGTTACACAAGGGGGACTGTAGACACAGATTAAAGGGTCTGGTCACGCGGTTAACTCGTTCAAGGCTTCCAACATCGCTTAATGCACGACAGCCACAAGAGGGTCACAACGAGTACAAGGTTGGTGCACCCCTCCATGTCACAGGACATGCCCAGGAACTTCAGGAGTCTGAAACTGGAGCCAAAATAAAAAACAGGATGCCAGACATACATGCAATCAGGCACACAGAACAGGGACCATGCCTGAGTACCCTGCAGGGAACATTCAAGCCCAACAGGTTTGATATCCTTTTGACATGAATGTGCTCTTAAAGGTCAAAATAGCAAGATAATATTGAATAAGCTATCCTGCATGTTGCCACATAATTTTATTTTTCTTGCCACATAAGTTAGTGAACCTTACCACATAATTTGGTCCTTCTGTGTTGCATAATCTAGTGGCCCTGGGCATAGCTGATTACCTCTTTGTAGCTACAGAGGCATGAGATTTCATCCCCTGAGAATATCTCTCCAATACCGCACTCGAGAACAACAAAATAAGAAAACATTCTTCCTGGAGGTGAAAATAAGATGACTGTTCAAAAATAACCTTAAACTGCATCCCACACCCAAAAGAAATGTAATTTTTTTGTAGTCTATTGTACTATAGACTTTATATAGCGCTTTCTACCTCTGTGTTGGGCACTGAAGCGTTGTCCACGAGGACAGTATGCTGCATCGTGTTGGCGTGTGCTTTGAGGTGTGTTGCCTTTGCTTTGAAGCTACACGGAAAGTGTTTCTATGTTAGGCGTGATGTCCACCTAGATGTTATGGGTCGTAAAAGTTAGAGGTGTGATGGATGAGGATGTGTGAGGGATAGACATGCACTTTTGTGTCTTGTGGTCACAGTTCTGATTAGCTCTACAGGAGCCACTAATTTAGTTTGTAGTTTATCTGTGATCCACGTTCCTATGACAGCTGTGGCAGACGTTGTCCACGCCATGATATGAGGGATCCTGAAGAGATATCGGGTGTCAATAAAGAGTGAGGGAGGATCAGAGACCTGCCTGCATAGACTGCGGTACAGTTCTCCTTTATATATTTATCATTATGAAGTTTCAGTTGAAGAGACTCCCCAAGATGGCCTATATTATTGTCATTCCATTTGCCATTGTACAAAATTAGTGCTCAGAGTATAAGACTATGCCAGACCTGCTGGGTGCACTATATTAGAGTTCTCTGTTGACCAGACATTTGGGGCGGATCTCTTCGGTCTCAGTGGGCCTTTCTGGGTAAAAGTGAGTGGTTCTTTAAGCATGCTGGTATCGCCTGTACCTGTGCTACCTAGTAGTAGGCAAGGTCCCACGGGTCCTTCAAGACATTGTCTGCCTGTTCCATCGATGATGAGGCATCGGGTAATGAGCTGGTGTATGCGATGATAGGATGAAGTTTATTATATGACTGGACACTGGCAGGACAGACATAAAGACCACAGTAACTGCCCTCCATCTCGTGGTTAGAGGTAAAGGCAGGGTAGACCTTGTTTACTGAGTGGTGAGGTGTGGGTGGATTATGGCTAGATGTCCATATGTCTTCCAGCAGGTTGTGGGTCTTCACGTGTAGAGCGGCAGCAAGTACTTCTCTTGTTGATTATAAATATGTGATTCTCATTTTCTACTCATATTTCAAGGTGGTTAGGAGGTTATGTCGGGTGAAGTGCCTCCATTTGGATTCAATGCCTGCATCTGCCTTCTTGGTATGGCGTGCTGCCGTACGGTTCCTTAGCTCGTGGCCATAGTCAAAAGATTCTCCTTCTAGGTTCTATCCCAGGTCAGCAATTGATGAAATTGTGTTGGGAACAACCTCTCTTCTGAACTTCAAATATTCCTGGATGCTGAGAATCTTGGTGAGCAATAGGTCCCAGGGCTTGGTGGCTTCTACCAGGAAAGTGGACCCTCCTACGGATTTCTTATAGTAAGGTGGTATGAGAGTCTGTGGTGTTAACCTGGAGCACCCTGTTGTATTTTGTTTGCATTGTTTACATTGAATTTGTAGGTATAGTGGCAGTTTGTGTTGGTATCCGAGGTACAAGACGCGTTGCAGTGTTTGGATTGCTGAAAGGTCGCCCTGTGAGCCGCAATCTGACTCAGAGAAACAGACAGACAACACTTCCGGTTGAAAGGTCAGGTATTTATGTCCTCGTGGAAAGAAGAGGATCCAGGTACACACACACCATGACACACGCAGGCACACACACGGAAACACACAAAGACACACTCGTGCTGATCTATAGACGTGTCCACACAATAAATCTGACACTTTTTTTATTTAGATATACTCAACTTCATAAATTAATGGGGAATGAATCACATTGTCAACAAACATCATTTTCAATTGTAATTTATCAGCTTCCGGGCTTGATTACGCTTCATTTGGTGTTAATGCATTTCATTTTCATATTTTAATTATGTTTGATTTCTTATATTTCTGTGATTTCCCGTGCAATTAAACATGAGCACAAAGACATCTATTCACACTTTTGTTTTCAAGGAAGCCAACGTGTCCACATTAACTCTTCGTTCGTCTCCTCCCCACAGTGTTTAGGTCTGAGGAAAGCCAAGTCTAGATGTCTGTGCGTGTCTATGTGTGCATGTGCGTATGTGTGCGTGCATGCCTACATGCGTGACAGTATGCGTGACTGAGTGTGCCTGTGTGTGTGTGTGTCCTTCCTTCCATCTGTTGTCTGTGTATTTCTGCATGTTTGTGTAAGTGGCTGTGTTTCAGGCTATCCTTTGCGCGCCCGCGCATGTGGGTGTGTGTTTGTATGTGTGTGTGTGCGCGCGCGTGTGCGCCTGTGTGTGTTTGAATGTGTGTTTGTGAATGCGTGTGCTGTTGCTTCCATCTGTTGTCTGTGTATTTCTGCATGTTTGTGTGAGTCGCTGTGTTTCAGGCTATCCTTTGCGCGCGCGCTCGCATGTGGGTGTGTGAGTTTGTGTGTGTGTGCGTCTGTGTGGATGTGTGTGTTTGTGAATGCGTGTGTGTGTGTGTGCGCGCCCTTGCTTCCATCTGTTGCCTGTGTGTTTCTGCATGTCTGTGTGAGTGGCTCTGGTGGAGGCTAACCTTTGCGTGAGTGAGTGAGTGAGTGCGTGCGTGAGTGCGTGCGTGAGTGCATGTGAGTGCCCGTGTGTAGTTTCCATGCGTTGCCTCGTTTGCCAGGGTCCGTTCACACAAGTAATCGCTTGAGAAGGTCACGCCACGAAGACCACAGCTGGCACGTGAAACCGATTTCTTCCATTTTTTTCATGTTTTGCTTTTCGCACTAGCTCAATGAAACCTGACAATTTAATGGAGACCTTTCAGGAGGAGGAGCGATCATCCCACTGATGCGCGACGTGCGTTACGTCTCCAGCGCTCTGAGCAATCTTCACAGACGCACAAACTCTGCAGAGGTTTCTGCCGCAGGGGTGATTGGTACCCGGAAAGGCAGAGACCAGGGCCAGTGGAGGCAGGGGAGGGACACTTGTGGGGGGCTCTTAACCCCGGAACCTAGTGTTTGTCAGGATGGAAAGAGACGTGGTGCCCGGTGGGGCCCCAGAATGCTGCAGGGTATGCAACAAAAACATGCCAAGAGTGGTGCAAAAATACACATCTGCATAGGTGCCAAAGGCCTTGATTATGCTAAACTAGCAAGACAGCAGCAACTAAGCAAGAAAAAAAAGACTGAGTTGGCAGGTCCCCCATGTGGGGTGACAGAAGTGTCATCACATAGACAAATTTTGGGGGCACTGGGCGCCTTTCAGCTTTTATCCTATTTGTTTGGACTGTGTATTTTATATTTCTGTGTTTTATGTGGACCTCTTAGGGGTTCCAAAGCGAGAAATAAAATAACATTTGAAAATCTGATTTGATTTGATTCAAATATTTGATGACGTGGGGGTCCGATTCGAGGATGCAGACAGTAAGTGGCCCCCGCTTGCTGGGGGTCGTCTTCTAATGAGTGGAGGGCAGTAAGGACGTTTGTGGTGCTTTCCAAGAGTGGTCCCAGACAGAGGAGACATTGGTGGTAGATCCTCCTGATGCCGTTGCCATGGGGACCACGACCAGATGTTGCCCTCTTAACAGGTAGTGCAGGTGTACAGAGAGAGGGCAGATGGGACATCTGGCAACCTTTGCCCTGAGTCCAGTTTCCTAATCGCGGCCCCGCAAGAAGAGGGACGGAGATATATGGGAGCACGAATAACATTCATCAGGGACATTAGCATTGTAGAGTGGGGGTGAGGTAGGGGAGCCCGGCGCGGGGGGTTCTTGAACAAGGGCTCCCAAGGTAAGGGTTGAAGGGAGCATAAAAGTAGAGATCTGACCTCCTGCAGAGGTGGTGGTGTAGGAAGCCTAAACCTGAGCCAATCTTTCTATTTGCAATAGTATAAACATGATTTTATCAACGTGGATGTCGGCACGTGATTACCATGAGTCTGACCACGTGATCCAGTTTTGAACCAGTATAAGCACGTGACAATTTAATTCAATCAGAATTTATGAAGTGCGGCAAATCACGTGTGTGGGTCTCAAGGCGCTGAATGTAACACTGTACGTACTAGGACCTTATCGCCACCACATCAGCACGTGAATGTCCTCAGTGTAGCGCCCTCCCCAGCCTGGGTACCCGCCAATGACTATGCTACACACAGAGCTGTAAATCACACGTCTTTGTTCGTCTGCGTGTATCCGTGAACGCCAACATTCTAACCCAAACTTCCATTACATTCTATCCTAGCGATTACATCACACTGACATGGAGTCGGTTCGGAGCCAGAAAGGTGTGTCCCAACACATACAAGACACTGCACTTATATCAGCACATAAAGCGCCTGAAACCAGTTTGTCCACCCGTGTTAGCACATGATCACTACAAGTAGCAACACACACTCTCAGTCAGTATCTGGAGACAGCAGAACTGTCAACACAAGCTGGTCCCAGCATTAGCAAACCACCACAATGACTGCCCCCCCCCACCTGCACAATTTCTGATACATCCACTTATTGGCATACACAGCTCACGTCAGCACATACAGCTCTGTCACAAGCGAATGTCTGCTGGGCCAGCTCATCACAACCCCTAAGCATCTACTAAGGATCCTTCCATCAGCTTTGTATAGTAATGTTGTGCTGTTGTGTGTTGCTTGCGCTTATGCGAACTCCTTGTCGATGTAGCTTTCGGAATTCATGGTTTAAGTGGGTTGGGAGCCTGCAGTGTGGGCCTAGTAGCGCTAGGTGGCAGCAGTGTGCTGGGTGTCATGGTGTCACTGCTCTGCAGAGCTGTACCTTCCACAGGTGGCACTTCCTGGAGGGTGTTGCGACCGGTGCAGCTGCACCCCGCGCTGGCCTAGGATAGGCTAGCTGGCGCTGGCCTGGGATAGGCAAGGTCCTGTGTTCAGAAATAACTTGGGTTTTAAAAGCACCTGCTGTTCCTTGCGTGTCCAGCAGTTTTCAGGCAGTAATGAAAAAAGTAAAGATAGCGCTGGAGATTAATGCTCCTGGTGGAGAGACATTAACATTTTTCTAGTTGGAGTTCTGAGTCATGACAAAGTAGCGCGGAAGGTTAATGTGCCTGCTGCAAAGAACGTGTGAGTGCAGATCACAGAACAGTAATCCTCATTGGTTTGTCTAACATTTCCTGCAGTCAGGGCCACTGGAATTATGCGATTGTGTGGCCGCAAGGATTTTCACACAATTACTGATTTGCAGCATTTGCTGCATAATCCCCCATCTGCCACATAATCTGATGATTTTAACAACAAAAAATTGTTTCTAGCTCAAAGGCTCAAAAAGTTGCTAAAAACACAGCAACACGTGTTGCTATGCATTGGAAGGATCTTTGCAAAGGTTGACTGGTCACCTTCCTGTTGTTTATTGCTAAATTAGTGCTTTACACAGGAACTAATGAGATGCAAACCATACCCAGACAGTGTTAACAAGTTTAAAAATAACAAAATAATGAAGTCATACTATCACAAAATGTGCTGCATTATGTCGCATAATTTGCCTTTTCTTGCAGCATAATTTACTCAACACTGCTGCATAATTTGGCCCTCTCCTGTCGCATAATTCCAGTGGCCATGACTATAGACTGATTTACACACATAAGATTCATTGCCCTCTATAACGTGTGTGATGTAAAGTGCTGTGATACCCTAGGATTGGTATGAGTAGCGCTATAAAACAAAAGAAAAGCATGTGAGTGAGGGGCTATGGAGAGATGAGTGGCACTGTTGGGAGGTGATAGTGAGAAAATATGTGAGGTCATGGGGGGTGCGGAAAAAAAGATTGTCGCACAGGGTGCCTCTAACTCCAACACGGGCCCTGATCAGCATGGCCCATCAGCTGCTTGAGTCACCTTCTGCTAGGAGGCAGAGCGACAGCTCCAGCGCTTTGAAGCAAGTGATGAGGTGAGGGTTGAAGTGAGGTTGAGTGCATTGCAAAGTTCACTATATCATGGTTTGCGCATTCAGAATTAGAATCTTGGCCTAAATATAAATAGCCATTTAAAGACTTTTAAACAGAAATCCAGCAGATCAGTAGAGCAATAGCATCATCCCAATCTTAAGGCAATTAACAATAACCATTGGCAAAGCCAATATATTGGGCTTTTCTGGGTGAATGTGAGAACAAGACAATGAGGGATGGGTTGAAGCAGTGGGTGCATGAATACGTGAATGAATGGCTGGCAAATTAAGTATCTGATTGCATGTCTGAGCGGGTGAGTGCATGAAATAATGAGTGAGTAATAATGAATAATGAGTGAGTGTGTGAATGAAAGGGTGAATGCATTGATGACTTGGCGAAGGCATGGTTGAATGGATGAGGACATGGATGAGTGAATGGGTGAGTAACTGCATGAATGGGAGGGTAACTGAGTGAATGCATGAACCTATGACAGAGCATGGATGAATGGGGGACTGAAATTGAGCTGCAAGCATCAGGTATGCCAAAGCGGTACCTGGTCTTAAAAGGGAGGTTCCTGTGAAGGGGCGGTTGTCTGAGTAGACTGAAACTTCATGAACTGCTGCAGCTCACTAGCCCTCCTGCTGCACAAGCCACCTTGGCAGGATCACTCAGTTAAGCCACTCAAACTCAAGCAGTATCCGTTGACAGTTTGAGGAAAACCGTAGAGGCCAAGTTCTACCATCAGCAGTGTAGACAAAAGCAGGGAGTGTAACACAAGCCCCTACAGTCCCTACAGTGCAGGGAACCCCTATCCCTTCTGGGTCTCTTCAACATTCAGGGGCCCCCATTTAGGCCACAGTCAATGGATATATGTTGGGTATAGTTGACTCAGGGGCCCCCATCACCTTATGCAGGGGGATTAGATAATTTTGTGCTACGCCACTGCATAAAAGTAACACATAATGAGTCAGCTGTAAAATGTGGACGTGTGTAACAAGCAAATGAGAGTGCAGCCTACTTGCACAATAATGAAAGAAGTAGTGGGAACACATGATTATTAGGCCTGGGTGGAACTTGCTGAGATTCACTCCACGGATTACAGAAAAACTCAGAGGGTTTCCGTGGAGTTTTGCGAGCGGGCAGAGTCGGGCACGTCGCACTGTCACGCTGATTTTTAGCACCAGGAGCTTCTTCCACTCTGTAAAATCAGTGTGAAAGGCAACACATTGCGCACCAGAGGGCACTGCTTCTTTCTGCTGTCCGAGGAGATTTTCCACTCAAGCGGCAGCTTTCTCAACGTGAAAGGTCACCACCTGCTGTGACGTCCGCGTTGAGAAATCTCTCACCGGGAGGTGTTCCACCACAAGCATGTGAAAATCGCAATAGGGAATGCAAATTCTCACTTGCGCTCACCAGCTTAATGTTGGCGAGCCGCAAATAAAAAAATATTCCGCCACAGGGCGGTTGGCGAACTTTTGGCAAACCGCGCTCCAAGCGGTGTGCAGAATGGGCAAAACTTTGTGAAATCCGCCAGCAGAAAGGAGTTTTACATCCACTCCTAATGATTATATGTAAGAGAATAGAAAAGACAGCATGTTCCGGGAGTGAGTCACCCCTGCAACATGGTTACTATGAATTAACATGGCTCGAGGGTGGTCTGCCCCTGTCTCTTGTCACTCAAGGTTCACCGGAGACCCATCAGACTGGGGTGTAGAAGACGCCGACGATGAAAGTGCAATGCCATGAGGCCGAGAGCCAGTGTGCAGCACCAGTGACAGTCTGCAAGGCCTGCCCATTGCCAAGCCCAGCCAGTTAAATACAACACAAAACAAACTAGGAAGTCACAGAGAGACACAAAGCAATCCCAGCCACACACAAAGGCATCTGTACGATGAGAGGCCCTGAGTGTCCCATACAGAGCACCACTGGAATTATGCAGCAGGGGTGCACCAATTCATGCCACAGGCTTAACTAAATTATGCAGCAAGAAAAGGCAAATAATGCAGCAAAATGCAGCACATTGTTTGATAGTATTAATTCATTATTTTGTAATTTTTACACATGGTAGTACTATCTGGGTAAAGATTTCACCTCATTAGTGACAGTTTAACAACCAAATGTTGCAAATATTTGCAACATTTGCAAAGGGCCTACCACTGAGCGCAAGCACGTGTTGCCAAGTATTCAGTAACTTTTGATCCTTTCGAGCTACAAAAAAAATGTTTGGTTAAAATGTGCAGATTATGCTTGAGATGATGGATTATGTGGCAAATGTGACAAATACATAATTATTCAAGAAAAGCTGTGGCTGCATAATGGCATAATCCCAGTGGTCCTGCCCATACCTCAGAAATATTCATTGGCCTTGGGCTGATCAGGGTCCCAGTTAAAGACTTGGGGCTCGTGGCGAGATGGTCTCTTCACTCATAGAAGGTGATCAGGGGTCCCTTCGTCTCCTACATCTCACAGATATTCATTGTCCTTTGGTTGAATGCTGGACCATGGAAGGGATGGGAGCCACTGTAATTGGGTGTATCAGTTATCCTATTTTACCTTACCATCCAAACGGGCTGTCTGGGCCAATCACATTAAGTATAAAGTGAGCCTATGATTCACATGTTATGAAGGTGCTTGTGAGTGAAGCCGAGACGCGTAATCTTATTGGGTAGGCTTGCGATGGACAGCCATTACCAATGCACTACAGCATAACAGCTTGCACACTGCAGACAAATCCTGGGAAGGCTCACCCGTGTGGTGGTTCATGTTTATTAAGCTTGTTCTAGGAACCACCCTGCTTAATTGCACGTGCCAGACCAGGTGAGGGTCTTGAAGGTCAAAGGGACATTTTATGGCCAATGGGATGGTGTTAGTGGCAATGTGGCATTGTGCCTGAGATAAGAGCTCAACATTGTCAATGGGGTGCAGGATGGGTGAGGCAGACAAAGTTGGCTCAACAATGCCCCCTCTCACTCCTCTCCATCCTTCTTAGCTGACCAAGAAGATGAAAGTCTCTAGTGCTGAAGAGGGATTCAGAGATGCACAGAATCCCTTCTCTTGGAGCCTCCTACATTCAAACAAGAGCATTTAATGAAACAGGCCTTCTCTGAAAGTGCAATGAGGGGTTGGAATTCTCTTCCACCAGCGCTTTGCACCACTCCTTGTCTCGCCACCTAGAAAAAGGAACTCGAAAGCCCTCATATATGTGAAAGAAACCTTGGGTAAGGCTACACTAGAGTCTTCTGTTTCATAGACATTGTTCTAAGCCTATGATTGCTTATCCTATGGAAAATGTTCTGATTTCTTTACCTAAATGACCTGCTCTTTTGTGTAATTGCTTGTTTTATAATGATTGCCATGTTTTATAAAATTTCTCTTTTTTTGTAAAGTGCTCCAATGTCCCTGGGTTATGTCTGCGCTATAGAAAAACACAGAATTAAAGCAAAAATGAAAAAATAAAAATAATTTTTTTACCCAAAGAATGACAAAGTCATTGCTTTACCCTGGATTGACATTTTGGCTTTGTGCCTGCCCATGTGATACGAGAAAAGGGCAAAAAGGAATTAACAAACACTGCCATGTGTGAAGACATCTGAGAGCCCATGAAGAGTGACATGGGTAAGACTAGAGGTGGAAATGCGGCAAGCCAGAGACATTTTAAGGCATGGGCAAAGTGGGCAATTGCCCAGGGCTCCCACCTTCCAAGGGGTCCCCTGAGAAATCTAAAGTCAGCTCTTTCAACAAAAGAGCCTCTCAGTTCTATCCAACAAGGGGACATGCTTGTGAGCACTGATCTTCAAGTTCCAATAAAGTGTTGCTCAGTGTAAAGCCAAAACAAGGCTCTGGATTGGTTTTGAACATTTACGTTGGCAAAGGGTTGCGTAGTTGTCTTGTGGCTCTCCAGGCGAGAAGCTAGTCGTACCAGGATGTAGAAACGGCCCTAGGATATTACAGAACATCCATCAAAGTACCACCTCAGAGGTTCCATAGGACTTGTTGCTATTAAGTTGCTTTGAGTCACTGGATCTGGTAGAGCAAACAAGCACACATCGGAGGTTGGCTAGGTCTAGCAATTGATTGTCTTACGAATACGGAAATCTTGAGTATGAAAAAAGATGTATCTGGTACATAAGATCATGCTGGTCATCAGTTGGACTTTATTGTTACCTCTTTCTTCGTCTAGAATTGTCTCCTTTGTGGAACTTCTGTCACTTGATTAGTCCGAACATGACAGCAATTCACATGAGTACATTAAAGATTTTATCACATTTCCAAAATCCTCATATTGTTTCATTCTATGTCAGAACTGGAGGGAAGGAATTAACACAGCAGAACAACATCCAGTATTTCCCAGAGGATCCCATGGGTCCAGACAGAAGAACACAATGACAACATCCCATGAGAGTCTATCCCACCAGAGACATAAGCCCTCAGGAGAATCAGCCCCACCTCAGTCTTCTCTTCTCATCAGCAAGTTGAGTCCTTTCCCTTGTGGTTTATATAATCTGCTGGGAGTGAGCCTCACTTGCGTAACCTGTGATATGAGCTAAATTATTGGTTTGTATTTGTTTAACTTATTCATTATCATTGAGGTTTCGCTTACACTCACGCTAGTTGTGTCGGAGGGCGTCGGCCTTCTCAGCTCCCTTGGACTGCGGCCTGTCCATGTTACCATTTTCAGGCATTTAAGAGGCACTATGGGCAGACATAGGAGTTTGCAAAATTTGCGTAATTTGCTTTCTCATAAGTATGTGAAATGTCCGCAAAATTTCACAAAACAATGTTTAATTACATGGAATGCAAATCCTTCATTTTGTGCTATATTTTGATGTGAAATCTGTCAATTTTTTATGTTAGGAGGCATTTAACAAAAGCATTGTGAATAACAGCCACTCGTGGTCTGTTGTTTGCAGTGAGTTTGGGGTAATTGTTTGCCACCAATGAAGCATTTGCTGTAAATTCTAATTGTGAATGGCACGTACATACATGAACTGGCATAATGCTTAATTTGGATATCTATAATACAAGTATAATGTGAAATTCCCCAAATTACAAAACTTACGCCATCGTAAATCAAATTTCCCCCAAGAAAGCCCTCAATGAGTTTCTTTTCCCTGACTGGCACCAGATGTGGCACAGGAGGGCTAGACATTTAAGCTACCAAGGTGGCAAAGCACTCAAGAGAGATGATAGCTTACGCCATAGAGTCCTCCAGTTGCCCAGCAGTATTCTGAGCTTGCTGCCCTTCTTCTGACCTTCAGCCTTACTTTTCTGCTATTGTGTCATGTGAGATATTAATGATGGAACCCTTTTGGCTCCTGATGGACTCCATAGAACTGAAATGCAAGTGTTACAGCATGGTGAAGGAATGCAGGTTTAGAATGTTGAGTTTGCAGTTATACACAGATGAATAAAGATGTGTAATACCCAGCTCCAAGTGTGGTGTCGTCATTGCTGGGTACCAGGGTTGAGGAGGACATTACAACTGGTGATGACAAAGGGGATAAGTAATCCGAAGATCAACAGTTCTCTCCCGAGAGTTTGCAGTGGTCCAAGCAAACTGTTTGTGCGTGCCACAAGTGTCTTCGTCGCAGGGTGCAGGATTGAAGTTTGGCATATAAAGAGTCAAAGCGCAACTCCAGCTGGTGTGAGACATTTGAAGATAATGAAAGCTTGACTGAGAAGTCTACACATCATTGACCAAGAACTTACTGGCAAGGCCGTAAAGAGAGGCACCGCACTACTACGCAACATAAAGCTACACATCACATGGATTGATAACTCTAAATGCAGACACAAACTGATACAGAAAAGAAGTGCTAAAACTTCCATAGTCAGTTATGAGTAGAATACACAAAAGCGCTATCTGACAGAATAATTATTAATAAACCATACTGCTGTTGCACTTACCGGAGCCTCGATAAGAGGAGCTTTACGACCTCAGAAGTGGGTGAAGAGACCCAAGAGGAAGCACAGGGGTTGTGCTTACTGAGCAGTCCAATTCCCTAAGTGCCACACTACCACAGCTGCTGGGTGGTGGCTCAGAACAACTCCAGAGGTCTCCAGAAAAGTGAAGGACTCCAACAGAGACCAAGAAAGAGGTGACAGTTTCACAAACTGTCCAAGATGATGCAGAGGACAGCACATCAAAGAGCCCTAGAGATGGCACAGAGGAAGCAAGTCCTAGTGGACAGCAAACAGTATCGCAGGGAACTTCTCAGTGTCAGCCAAATCTGGAAACAGTTGTAATGCAGCTGCCTTCCTGAAGCCACCATTTGATGCCTCCAAAAAGCAGAATATTGGCGATAGATGGACTGCTTGGCAGGAAACATTGATAATTTCTTTGATGCACTAGAATAAACAGATAATAAGAAGATGATCAAATATCTTTGAAATCTTGCTGGTGAGGGTGTGAAAGAAGTCATAAAGAAAAGGCAGCAAGTTGGTGAAGTTAGATAGCATCAAATTAAATAAGCCTTGAATTCCAAGTTCAATCTAACACCGCATACTGAATGTAAATTACAAAAGGTACATTTTCAGTCAAGAATGACAGTGAGTTAGTTAAATGATGGACACATTTGTTGAGAGATTGGATACGCTCATTAAACACGCCTCAGGGTTATTGATGAATGCCTGTCAGATTAATTCAGATGAGAAATGTTGAGAAAAACTCTTACTCTGGAGTGATTTCTCATGGCTACCACAGCTGAATAGCAGGGCAATCGACAAGCTGCTGACATGTTGGCTGGAGGTGCCCAAGGTGGGTCAGTCATGAACATGAAAAACAAGCAGAAGCACAAGGTTGAAGGACACAAAACGATGAGTACACTGACAAAGAAGATGTGTTTCAAGTGTGGATTTTTGTTACCACACAAGGGTAAATGTGCTGCCTTTGGAGAGATATGCAAAGACTGTGGGAAAGAGAACCATTTTACAACGATTTGCAAGGCAAAGGAATAAGTAAATGCATCACGGCGAGAAGATAAAATGGCTGCCCAAACATTCCAGAAGCGACGTTCAAAGCACGACTACATAGTCAAGCAACAACACCAATTGTCACGACTTACGCCCTGCTTTGACCTGGAGTCCACTGAACGAGTGGCAAGGTTCTTGTTCCTGAATGTTCAGCCTTGGCCCAGGTAGGGGCGACTCTTTCTGGTAGCCACGGTGCTGCAGGCGATAGGAATGCCAAGGGCAGGCCGTGTCCTACAGAATTAGTGCCAGAGGGAAAAAAAAACCCTAATAAGGGGAAAAAACATCCAAAAAGGAAATTTCCTGGAACAGGAGCAAAAGTCAAAAAGTAAATACAAGATCAAAAAAGAACAGGAAAAACACTGGAACTGACGTGAACCAGTATCTGACACAAGGAAGAAGGAGCGAAGACACCATCCAAACAGAAAGTGTTGCAGCGCAAGGAGGGAAAGAATCACAGCCTTTAAATACCCAAAAACAGGAAGCGACTAACAGGAAGTGCAAGGGCACCATATTAGATAGGGAAAAACACATAGAAAGTAATGGACAAGGAGCCATAGAAAGTAGGGAACCAAAGCATGCTGGGAAGAGAGGGGAATAATGGGAAAGAAGGAAAAACATAAAGGGAGGCACAAATAAGGGCGACAGAAAGAAAAGGACAACAATAGCAGGTGAGTGGGGGAGGGTTAAACATGCCCGAATGTGTGCGCGCTATGAAGAAACGAGGCCCTATGCCCAATTTTGGGCCTCGTATGCTGCATGATAGGCTGGGGGTGCGGTGTGTCTCTGTGCCGCGCGCACGGCCTGAGCCGAATGTTCGGCTCGCACCGCGCGCCGCAGCGCAATTCCAATTGAGACAAATAGACACCAAACAAAGCCGATCAGCATGTAAATCATCGTCAAAAAGGTCTTCAGTGTCAATAACAAGTGGAAAAAGCATAATGCTCCCCTCCAGTCCTGACATAAAATGTAAAGTTTCCTATCTTTAGTGAAGGAAAGTTTTGATTCTGTTAAAGATATGGAGATCCAAATTATCCCACCCAGCAGATATAGGGCCTCATTACAACCCTGGCGGTCACCGACCGCCAGGGTTAAAGTGGCATTTGTACCGGCAACAGGCTGACGGTACGAATCGCCATATTATGACCGCGGCAATAGAGCCGCGGTCAAACCGCCGGGAACGGCGGTTTACCGCCATGGATGCCCCGGCGGTCAGAATCTGCCAGGGCAGCGCTGCTTGCAGTGCTGCCCTGGGGATTTTTACTCCCCTTACCGCCAGCCTGTCCAGGCTGGCAGTAAGGAGGGTCACGGGGCCCCTGGGAGCCCCTGCACTGCCCATGCACTTGGCATGGGCAGTGAAGGGGCCCCCAGGCACAGCCCATCGCGATTTTCACTGTCTGCCTGGCAGACAGTGAAAAGTGCAACGGGTGCTGCTGCACCCGCCTCACCGCCACATTGCCGCCGGGTCCATTAGGAGCCGGCTGCGATGTTACGACCCAGCGGGGAGGTCAAAATGCAGCCGGCGGGTTTCCAGCTGCTTGGGCGGCCGACTGGCAGTTCAGCCTTGGTGGTCGGCCTCGTCCAAGCACCAAGGTTGAAATGAGGGCCATAGTCTGCTTCCCTCCCCAGGACAATGGCGCAAACTCATAATCTATAAGTAGTTTGTATCCGTGTTCCAGCTAACAAGTTTAAAGGTTCTTTCGAAAAAAAATTGAGGGTAATATTATGAAAAATCATAAATATTCTTCTTTCAGGTGACGAAGAAAAGTAAGGGTGGGCGCTGCTCTGGAGAATATACCCGAGGTGTACTTCACATGAAGAAAGAGGAAGTGTTGGGTCTCTTGAGGGCTTATGTCTCTGCTGGCTGGGCTCTCATTGGGTGTTGTTATAGTGTTCTTTACCCTGGACTCATGGGAATTGTAGTCATGGAAAACACTGGAGGTTCTTCCGTCTCTGAGCCTGCTGAGAATAAAAATGAGATAGTTTATACATATATCCCACGTACGTGTCCTTAACAGAATGAACACTTCCCTACACTCTTTAAATGAAATTTTAGATTGCAATTTTTTCTTTATTCCTCTTTCACCAGTAGGATGCTCAGGACAAGATGAAATTATAGACCTTCTCCTCAAGTTTTTTTTCATGATTTCACACTTTTCTCTCACTTCTTGCATCTTACTTTAGATACTTTTTTGTCTATTCTCCCCTCTGTTTCATTAATGGGCTCAATATAGTTGCTCCCTCTTCATCACACCACTCTGAGAAGATTTCATGTGGTCTGCAGCACTTTTCGGAAACCTACAACTAAATTGATCCCAGGGTCCCCCCAAAGAATTGATCCACTAATAACTCTGTGGCTTTGAATCAGTTTCTTGGAACCTCTCCCGACATTTCATCACTACCTTTCAGCCTTATGGGGCACTGCCCGCTGTGCCCAGTTAAAACCAAGTCAACACGCTGCCCTAAAAACCTGCACCCTGCTTCTCTGATCAGTTGGTCAAACTTAAAATGGCAGCTAAAACTCAAGTTTTACAGCAACATTTGACCCTGCTTCTGCAGGCAGGTCAATCCCCGCTCCGCCATCCGTGCCACCTCCTCACCGGCTTTGCTTTCCTTTTCTCCCGCCGCTGCGTCCCCTGCGGCCCCTCCCGCCTCCCCCCTCCTCCTCACTGTCCTTTTTTGCCTGGTTTTTCCCGCTGCTGCGTCCCCTGCGTCCCCTCCCGCCTCCCCCTCCTCCTCACCGTCCTTGTTTGCCTGTTTTTTCCCACCACAGTGCCCCCTGCGGTCCCTCCCGCCTCCCCTTCCTCCTCACCGTCCTTGTTTGCCTGTTTTTTTGCAACCCTGCGCCCCCTGCGGCCCCTCCCACCTCCTCCTCACCGTCCTTGTTTGCCTGGTTTTTCCCGCCGCTGCGCCCCCTGCGGCCCCTCCCGCCTCCCTCCTCCTCCTCACTGTCCTTGTTTGCCTGGTTTTTCCTGCTGCTGCGCCCCCTGCGGCCCCTCCCGCCTCCCCCCTCCTCCCCCCTCCTCCTCACTGTCCTTGTTTGCCTGGTTTTTCCCGCCGCTGTGCCCCCTGCGGCCCCACCCCACAGCCCTCTCATTCGTCAAGCCCTCCCTCCTCCCAGCTGCCACTCCCACCCTCCCCTCCTCTTATGGCAGCCGTGGCGCAGTAGCAGGGAGCAACCTTTGTCCCTGCTTCTGCAGGCAGGTTGCTCCCCACTCCACCATCCACGCCACCTCCTCACCGGATTTGCTTTCCTTTTCTCCCGCCGCTGCATCCCCTGCGGCCCCTCCCGCCTCCCCCCGCCTCCTCACTGTCCTTTTTTGCCTGGTTTTTCCCACTGCTGCGTCCCCTGCGTCCCCTCCCGCCTCCCCCTCCTCCTCACCGTCCTTGTTTGCCTGTTTTTTCCCACCACAGTGCCCCCTGCGGCCCCTCCCGCCTCCCCTTCCTCCTCACCGTCCTTGTTTTCCTGTTTTTTTGCAACCCTGCGCCCCCTGCGGCCCCTCCCACCTCCTCCTCACCGTCCTTGTTTGCCTGGTTTTTCCCGCTGCTGCGCCCCCTGCGGCCCCTCCCGCCTCCCTCCTCCTCCTCACTGTCCTTGTTTGCCTGGTTTTTCCTGCTGCTGCGCCCCCTGCGGCCCCTCCCGCCTCCCCCCTCCTCCCCCCTCCTCCTCACTGTCCTTGTTTGCCTGGTTTTTCCCGCCGCTGTGCCCCCTGCGGCCCCACCCCACAGCCCTCTCATTCGTCAAGCCCTCCCTCCTCCCAGCTGCCACTCCCACCCTCCCCTCCTCTTATGGCAGCCGTGGCGCAGTAGCAGGGAGCAACCTTTGTCCCTGCTTCTGCAGGCAGGTTGCTCCCCACTCCACCATCCACGCCACCTCCTCACCGGATTTGCTTTCCTTTTCTCCCGCCGCTGCGTCCCCTGCGGTCCCTCCCGCCTCCCCACTCCTCCTCACCGTCCTTGTTTGCCTGTTTTTTTCCCGCGGCTGCGCCCCCTGCGGCCCCTCCCGCCTCCCCCCTCCTCCTCACCGTACTTGTTTGCCTGGTTTTTCCCACCGCAGCGTCCCCTGCGGCCCCTCCCGCCTCCCCCCTCCTCCACACTGTCCTTGTTTGCCTGGTTTTTCCTGCTGCTGCGCCCCCTGTGGCCCCACCCCCCAGCCCTCTCATTCGTCAAGCGCTCCCTCCTCCCAGCTGCCACTCCCACCCTCCCCTCCTCTTATAGCAGCCACAGCGCAGTAGCAGGGAGCAACCTTTGACCCTGCTTCTGCAGGCAGGTCGCTCCCCGCTCCTCCATCCGCGCCACCTCCTCACCAGCTTTGCTTTCCTTTTCTCCCACCGCTGCGTCCCCGGCGGCCCCTCCCGCCTCCCCCCTCCTCCTCACCGTCCTTGTTTGCCTGGTTTTTCACACCGCCGTGTCGCCTGCGGCTCCTCCCGCCTCCCCCCTCCTCCTCACCGTCCTTGTTTGCCTGGTTTTTCCCGCTGCTGCACCCCCTGCGACCCCTCCCGCCTCCCCCCTCCTCCTCACCGTCCTAGTTTGCCTGGTTTTTCCTGCAGCTGCGCCCCCTGCGGCCCCTCCCGCCTCCCCCCTCCTCCTCACCGTCCTTGTTTGCCTGGTTTTTCCTGCCGCTGCGCCCCCTGCGGCCCCTACCGCCTCCCCCCTCCTTCTTACCGTCCTTGTTTGCCTGGTTTTTCCCGCCGCTGTGCCCCCTGCGGCCCCACCACCCAGCCCTCTCATTCGTCAAGCCCTCCCTCCTCCCAGCTGCCACTCCCACCCTCCCCTCCTCTTATGGCAGCTGCGGCGTGGCCGCGCCACTGGCGTGCCAAAGGCAAACCCCTCTGCACCCCTCCGCGCCAAGACCGGCGCCCAGCGCCAGTCCCCCTAGCCCTCTCAGACACACCTACTCCCCCCTCACCCTCTACTCTCTCATCCCAGGCCCCCGCCCCACATGCACCCCATCTAGCCCCACACACACACTCATGGCCCCATCAGCTGCCACACCTGTCACTTCTCCTGCTCCTCATCCCTCACACCATACACCAACCATAGCGACCCCACCTTCAACAAACATGACACCCCCAACACAACACTCACCCACCCTGCCCCCACCAACCAACCCCACCGCACACCAGCCCACAACCAGAACACACCCTGCAACAACACCCTCACGCACCACACCAACGCCACCCACCACAACCACCTCAACTGCCTGCTCCTCAACATCCGCTCCCTTCACAAACATGCCATAGAACTCTGGGACCTCATCACATCACACTCACCTGACATCGCCTTCCTCATGGAAACCTGGACCAACCCCTCCTCAGAACCCGACATAGCCATAGCCACCCTCAAGGGATACAAACTCCAATACAAAGGCCGCCTCAACAGGCCAGGCAGTGGCATCGCCATCTTACACAGAGACACCATCAAAGTCCCCACCAGCTCCCAAGACACTATCGACAACACTGAACACATGCACTTCCTCATCCACATTAACAACAACTCCACCCTCAGAGGTACACTAATCTACAGACAACCCGGACCACGTTCTGCCTTCTGCGACACCATCGCCGACAGCATCAGCTCGCACGCCCTCACCTCTACAGACTATATCATCTTCGGCGATTTCAACTTTCACTTAGAAAACCTACAAGACCACAACACTACCTCCCTCATAGACAACCTCACCAACCTCGGACTCAAACAACTGGTCACGTCACCCACCCACTCAGCAGGACACACGCTCGACGCAATTTTCACCGCAAGCCAACACATAGCCTACACCCACACCACTGAACCCCTCTGGACTGACCACCACTGCGTCCACTTCTCCTTCACCAAACCCCCCACACACTACCATCAACACACCACCCACTATCGCATGTGGGACAAGATCCCCACAGAACGACTAAACTCCCAACTGGCTCATAACCCGCCCCCCATGCCAACGACCCCAACACAGGAGCACACAACCTCTCCAAATGGATCACTACCTGTGCAGGCACACTCGCACCCCTCAGAAAACACATCGCCACCCGCAACATCAAGAACGCCCCATGGTTCACCCCTGAACTCCAAGAATCCAAGCTGAGAAAATATGGCGACTTCTCCACCCTCAAAACCACCATTCACACCCATCACCAACTCATACGCACCGCCAAAAGAGATCACTACAAGACATGCCTTGACAACAACTCTCAAAACAGCAAAGAACTCTTCACCATCATCAATGAACTTGCCAAACCCAAATCCAGCAACATAGGCCCCCCACACACACAGCCCCTATGTGATGAACTTTCCAACCACTTCCTCCACAAAATCCTGGACATCCACAACAGCTTCATACCACACACACCCACCACACACACCCTTCACTCACCCAACCCAATCCCCACTCATGCCCCCCCACCACACTCTCCACCTGGACCCCCACCACACATGAAGAAACCGAAAAAAACATGAACTCCATCCACTCCGGTTCTCCCGCGGACCCCTGCCCACACCGCATCTACAACAAAGCTAGACCAACCATTGCCCCCATACTCTACAACATAATCAACTCCTCTTTCGAATCCGCCACCTACCCAGACCTCTGGAAGCACGCTGAAATCACCTCTCTCCTAAGAAAACCCCAAGCCGACCCGGAGATCCTCTCCAGCTACCGCCCCATCTCCCTCCTCCCTTTCCCCGCTAAGGTTGCAGAGAAATTAGTCAACGCCCGCCTATCCCACTTCCTCGAAGCAAACAACACTCTTGACCCCTCACAATCCGGGTTCCGCAAAAACCACAGCACGGAAACCGCCCTCATCGCATGCACTGACGACATCAGGACCAAAGTCGACAAAGGCGAGACCGTCGCACTCATCCTCCTAGACCTCTCCGCAGCCTTTGACACCGTCTGCCACCACACACTCCGCACACGCCTCCACAACATAGGAATTCACCACACAGCCTTAGACTGGCTCACCTCCTTCCTCACCGACTGGACCCAGAGAGTACGCCTTCTAGCCTTCCACTCCAACACTACCAAGATCACCTGCGGAGTCCCCCGAGGGTCCTCCCTCAGCCCCACACTCTTCAACATCTACATGATCCCCTAGCCAACATCCTCCGAGCACTCACGGAATCACTAACCTCTCCTATGCAGATGACACCCAACACATCCTCTCCCTCACCCGCAACCCCACCACCACCAAAACCAACCTACACGCCGCTCTCCTCGACACCACCAACTGGATGACCACTAACCACCTCAAGCTCAACTCAAACAAAACCGAGATCATCATCTTCGGCCCCAACAAAACCACATGGGACGACTCCTGGTGGCCCACCGCCCTAGGCCCCGCACCAACCCCTGCAAACCACACATTCAACCTCGGCATCATCCTTGATCCCTCCCTCTCCATGACACAGCAAGTCAATGCTCTAACCTCCTCCTGCTTCCACATACTCTGCACTCTAAAAAAATCCTTCAAATGGATACCCCCAGAAACCAGAAAGACAGTCACCCACGCACTCATCAGCAGCAGACTGGACTACGGTAATGCCCTCTACGCCGGCACCACACTCAAACTCAAACGCAAACGCAAACTCCAGAGAATCCAGAACATAGCCGCATGGCTCGTCCTTGGCCTCCCCCGCCACGAACGAATCTCACCAAACCTCAAATCCCTTCACTGGCTCCCCATAGACAAGAGAAGCACATTCAAGATCCTCATCCACACACACAAATCCCTCCACAACACCGGCCCAACCTACCTCAATGAAAGAGTTAACTTCCACACTCGCACACGCAACCTCCGATCAGCCGACCTCGCCCTAGCCACAGTCCCTCGCATCCAACGCACCACCACAGGAGGCAGGTCCTTCACCTACCTCGTCCCCAAAACCTGGAACTCCCTCCCCACCGACCTTCGCAAAACCAAAGACCTCCTGGTCTTCAGAAAGAAGTTCAAGACATGTTTGTTCGATCAGTGACTCTCCCTTCCTCCCTGTTCCCCCGCCCCCCCAGCGCCTTGAGACCCTCATGGGTGAGTAGCGCGCTCTACACATTTTTTTGATTGATTGATTGATTGAGGTTGACAAAAGTTAGGAAGGTCTAGTTCCCCAGTGGAATTCTGGTAGCAAATTGAGGGACATTTTACCTTTCCCATGGGACTAGTTCATTCTTCACCTTCCTTTTCGTGGATCATTCCTTCAACAGAATTATGAAATTACGTTCCTTAAACTTTAGTGATCTGTGAGTTATTTATTTATTTGCGAGATTTACAAAGGGCGTGGCTTCCCGGCGCTGATCTCCTTACAAGACCCACCAGAATCTCACGCAAGGAAGCTACTGAGAAAGAAGCGGTGGAAACATCTTTCCGAGAGTAATCGGAGTAATTTCAGAAATTGCATGTTACTCTTTACACAGAATTACCTATAATAATGTGATTGAAACAGAAAACTTACCTTAAAATTATTTGTTCAGGCAATTGTTATTCAGCCACAATTGTTGTTTAGATAGTAGTTGTTCAGTACTTAGTTGTAGAGACTTTTTAGTTGTTTAGCAGTAGTGGTTTAGGCTATAGTTGTTTAGGACCTAGTTGTTCTGTCACATATTCCCCAAGAGCACATTTAGTGAGTTCCAGTGACAGCTCCTGCTCACTATTTGGGTTCTGTTGCATTTTTAGTGCCAAATGCATTATCTTGCCCTCTTTGGAATTTTTGCTACAAAATAGCACTAAATGCAGAATTAATCTTCTCACATAATTATAAATATTCTTGTGGCATTCTGAGGTAATTTCTGAGTGAATACACTATTACAAATTACATGGGTTACAACCTCCCTAGTATATATAATATAGCTCAGTGCAACTACTTTCCCAGGAACTCAGGTGTAACTGATACATTTGTCAGAAATGGACAGGTTGAAAAGTCCTTTAAGTAGGCAGTGGCTACACATCCATCCAGAGTTTGACCTCTTTGTACAAAGAGACAAAGTAGACTAGGAAGCAATAAGGTAAAAATCAGTCAGGGAAAATACAAGACAGGTCAAGGGGCGTCATCTACGCAGAAGTGGCGCTTCGCTGCATCATTTCAGAAATGCAGGGATGCGTCGTATTTACTACTACACACAGCGCACCCCTGTGATTTCCCTAGTGCTGGTGGTAAAATGAGTTGCCTAGTGCCAATGCAGGCATCCTTGCACTATACTGCAAGGATGCCTGCATTGCAGGAAATGATTACCTGCAGGAAGGTGTCTCTTCCTGCACATAAACAATCAATATTGGTGATTTGTTACTCCTATGTGTGCTGCAGAATGCAGCACACATAGAAGTAACAAATCGTCACTATTTAATGAATGCTTATGTGCAGGAAGGGCCACCCTCCTGCACATAAACAATCATTCATGGAGTTTTGTTGTTTCTATGTGTGCTGCAAAATGCAGCACACATAGAAAAAGCAAATACAATGAGAATTAAAAGTATTTCTCCTTGTTCCACCACTCAGAATCCAGCCCTGGGGTGGCATTAGTTTTTGGCGCTGCCTCAGACTTAGGATTTCTCAAAATCTGGAGCAGCGTCAAAATGCAATGGGTGTTGCAATTGAATGCCCTCATTGCACGCCCCTTCCACGCAAAGTGATGCGTGTAAAGGATCCATATTTGTAAGGTAGAGTTAAGTCACAAAAAGAAGCTTAACGCCGCTTTGTAAATATGGAGCAGGGCATTGTGCCATCGGAATGTCGGAAAAAGTGGCGTTCAACGGTGCAACGCCCTTGTCATTGAGGTCGGGGGAGGACCACGGGGGTAGTCAGAGGGGCCAGGGCTATGATCATGAATTCTAGCACAGAGACGGGTGCAGTAAGTTACCATGACCGGTCTTTACCTTAAAACCCAATGCAAGTAAAATCAGACACAAGCAGTCGGTTAAGCAGTGCGTTGCCTGATGTACCTGCCTGCAACAAGCCTCCTTTACCCTAAAAGCACACATCTTGCGTGCCTGACCTCAGTGCTGTGGTCCACACCTAGGAATATGCACCGAAGGTTGCCCCCCAGTACAAATCCTAGGGTCTGATGTACCTGCCTGCAACAAGCCTCCTTTACCCTAAAAGCACATATCTTGCGTGCCTGACCCCGGTGCTGTGGTCCACACCTAGGAATCTGCACCGAAGGTTGCCCCCCAGTACAAATCCTAGGGTCTGATGTACCTGCCTGCAACAAGCCTCCTTTACCCTAAAAGCACACATCTTACGTGCCTGACCCCGGTGCTGGGGTCTACACCTAGGAATCTGCACCAAAGGTTGCCGCTCCAGTACAAATCCTAGGGTCTGATGTACCTGCCTGCAGCAAGCATCCTTCACCCTAAAACACACATCTTACGTGCCTGAATCCATTGCAGTGGTCTACACCTAGGAATCTGCACTGAAGGTTATCCCCCAGTACAAATTCTAGGGTCTGATGTACCTGCCTGCAACTTTCCTGCTTTACCCTAAAACACACATCTTGCGTGCCTGACCCCGGTGCTGTGGTCTGCACCTAGGAATCTGCATGGAAAGTTGCCCCCCAGTATAAATCCTAGGGTCTGATGTACCTGCCTGCAGCAAGCATCCTTTACTCTAAAACACATCTTGCGTGCCTGACCCCGGTGCTGTGGTCTGAACCTAGGAATCTGCACCGAAGGTTGCCCCCCAGTACAAATCCTAGGGTCTGATGTACCTGCCTGCAACAAGCCTCCTTTACCCTAAAAGCACACATCTTGCGTGCCTGACCCCGGTGCTGGGGTCTACACCTAGGAATCTGCACCGAAGGTTGTCCCCCAGTACAAATCCTAGGGTCTGATGTACCTGCCTGCAGCAAGCATCCTTCACCCTAAAACACACCTCTTGCGTGCCTGACCCCGGTGCTGTGGTCTACACCTAGGAATCTGCACGGAAAGTTGCCCCCCAGTACAAATCTTAGGGTCTGATGTACCTGCCTGCAACAAGCCTCCTTTACCCTAAAACACACATCTTGCGTGCCTGACCCCGGGGCTGGGGTCTTCACCTAGGAATCTGCACCAAAGGTTGCCGCTCCAGTACAAATCCTAGGGTCTGATGTACCAGCCTGCAGCAAGCATCCTTTACCCTAAAACACACATCTTACATGCCTGACCCCGGTGCTGTGGTCTGCACCTAGGAATCTGCACCGAAGGTTATCCCCCAGTACAAATCCTTGGGTCTGATGTACCTGCCTGCAACTTTCCTCCTTTACGCTACAACACACATCTTGCGTGCCTGACCCCGGTGCTGTGGTCTGCAACTAGGAATCCGCACGGAAAGTTGCCCCCCAGTACAAATCCTAGGGTCTGATGTACCTGCCTGCAGCAAGCATCCTTTACTCTAAAACACATCTTGCGTTCCTGACCCCGGTGCTGTGGTCTGCACCTAGGAATCTGCACCGAAGGTTGCCCCCCAGTTCAAATCCTAGGGTCTGATGTACCTGCCTGCAACAAGCCTCCTTTACCCTAAAAACACACATCTTGCGTGCCTGTCCCCAGTGCTGTGGTCTTCACCTAGGAATCTGCACCAAAGGTTGCCCCCCAGTACAAATCCTAGGGTCTGATGTACCTGCCTGCAACAAGCCTCCTTTACCCTAAAAACACATCTTACATGCCTGACCCCGGTGCTGTGGTCTGCACCTAGGTATCTGCACCGAACGTTGACCCCCAGTACAAATCCTAGGGTCTGATGTACCTGCCTGCAGCAAGCATCCTTTACTCTAAAACACATCTTGCGTGCCTGACCCCGGTGCTGTGGTCTGAACCTAGGAATCTGCACCGAAGGTTGCCCCCCAGTACAAATCCTAGGGTCTGATGTACCTGCCTGCAACAAGCCTCCTTTACCCTAAAAGCACACACCTTGCGTGCCTGACCCCGGTGCTGGGGTCTACACCTGGAATCTGCACCAAAGGTTGCCCCCCAGTACAAATCCTAGGGTCTGATGTACCTGCCTGCAACAAGCCTCCTTTACCCTAAAAACACATCTTACATGCCTGACCCCGGTGCTGTGGTCTGCACCTAGGTATCTGCACCGAAGGTTGACCCCCAGTACAAATCCTAGGGTCTGATGTACCTGCCTGCAACAAGCATCCTTCACCCTAAAAGCACACATCTTACGTGCCTGACCCCGGTGCTGGGGTCTACACCTAGGAATCTGCACCGAAGGTTATCCCCCAGTACAAATCCTAGGGTCTGATGTACCAGCCTGCAACTTTCCTCCTTTACCCTAAAACACACATCTTGCGTGCCTGACCCCGGTGCTGTGGTCTGCACCTAGGAATCTGCACGGAAAGTTGCCCCCCAGTACAAATCTTAGGGTCTGATGTACCTGCCTGCAGCAAGCATCCTTTACTCTAAAACACATCTTGCGTGCCTGACCCCGGTGCTGTGGTCTGAACCTAGGAATCTGCACCGAAGGTTGCCCCCCAGTACAAATCCTAGGGTCTGATGTACCTGCCTGCAACAAGCCTCCTTTACCCTAAAAGCACACATCTTGCGTGCCTGACCCCGGTGCTGGGGTCTACACCTAGGAATCTGCACTGAAGGTTGTCCCCCAGTACAAATCCTAGGGTCTGATGTACCTGCCTGCAGCAAGCATCCTTCACCCTAAAACACACATCTTGCGTGCCTGACCCCGGTGCTGTGGTCTGCACCTAGGAATCTGCACGGAAAGTTGCCCCCCAGTACAAATCCTAGGGTCTGATGTACCTGCCTGCAGCAAGCATCCTTTACCCTAAAACACATCTTGCGTTCCTGACCCCGGTGCTGTGGTCTGCACCTAGGAATCTGCACCGAAGGTTGCCCCCCAGTTCAAATCCTAGGGTCTGATGTACCTGCCTGCAACAAGCCTCCTTTACCCTAAAAACACACATCTTGCGTGCCTGACCCCAGTGCTGTGGTCTTCACCTAGGAATCTGCACCGAAGGTTGCCCCCCAGTACAAATCCAAGGGTCTGATGTACCTGCCTGCAACACGCCTCCTTTACCCTAAAAACACATCTTACATGCCTGACCCCGGTGCTGTGGTCTGCACCTAGGAATCTGCACCGAAGGTTGACCCCCAGTACATATCCTAGGGTCTGATGTACCTGCCTGCAACAAGCCTCCTTTACCCTAAAACCCAAATCTTGCGTTCCTGACCCCGGTGCTGTGGTCTGCACCTAGGAATCTGCACCGAAGGTTGCCCCCCAGTACAAATTCTAGGGTCTGATGTACCTGCCTGCAACAAGCCTCCTTTACCCTAAAAACACACATCTTGCGTGCCTGACCCCGGTGCTGTGGTCTGCACCTAGGAATCTGCACCGAAGGTTGCCCCCCAGTACAAATCCTAGGGTCTGATGTACCTGCCTGCAACAAGCCTCCTTTACCCTAAAAACACATCTTACGTGCCTGACCCCGGTGCTGTGGTCTGCACCTAGGAATCTGCACCGAAGGTTGCCCCCCAGTACAAATCCTAGGGTCTGATGTACCTGCCTGCAACAAGCCTCCTTTACCCTAAAAACTCACATCTTGCGTGCCTGACCCCGGTGCTGGGGTCGGTACCTAGGAATCTGCACCGAAGGTTGCCCCCCAGTACAAATCCTAGGGTCTGATGTACCTACCTGCAACAAGCCTCCTTTACCCTAAAAACACACATCTTGCGTGCCTGACCCCGGTGCTGTGGTCTGCACCTAGGAATCTGCACCGAAGGTTGCCCCCCAGTTCAAATCCTAGGGTGTGATGTACCTGCCTGCAACAAGCCTCCTTTACCCTAAAAACACACATCTTGCGTGCCTGACCCCAGTGCTGTGGTCTTCACCTAGGAATCTGCACCGAAGGTTGCCCCCCAGTACAAATCCTAGGGTCTGATGTACCTACCTGCAACAAGCCTCCTTTACCCTAAAAACACACATCTTGCGTGCCTGACCCCGGTGCTGTGGTCTGCACCTAGGAATCTGCACCGAAGGTTGCCCCCCAGTACAAATCCTAGGGTCTGATGTACCTACCTGCAACAAGCCTCCTTTACCCTAAAAACACACATCTTGCGTGCCTGACCCCGGTGCTGTGGTCTGCACCTAGGAATCTGCACCGAAGGTTGCCCCCCGGTACAAATCCTAGGGTCTGATGTACCTACCTGCAACAAGCCTCCTTTACCCTAAAAACACACATCTTGCGTGCCTGACCCCGGTGCTGTGGTCTGCACCTAGGAATCTGCACCGAAAGTTGCCCCCCGGTACAAATCCTAGGGTCTGATGTACCTGCCTGCAGCAAGCATCCTTCACCCTAAAAACACACATCTTGCGTGCCTGACCCCGGTGCTGGGGTCTTCACCTAGGAATCTGCACCAAAGGTTGCCGCTCCAGTACAAATCCTAGGGTCTGATGTACCTGCCTGCAGCAAGCATCCTTCACCCTAAAACACACATCTTGCCTGCCTGACCCCGGTGCTGGGGTCTACACCTAGGAATCTGCACTGAAGGTTATCACTCCAGTACAAATCATAGAGTAAACTCTGCACTCTTGCCTTTGCACAAGAGACTGGGGCTTTGCAACAAGAGAACCAGGTTGTAACGGAAACACCACTGATTCTTGTGCTATATAAAAAACATTTACATTTATATATAATTAAAATAATCAATATTAATTATATACAATCACATTCAATCCATACATAAAAATGTACCCACTGTCTGGAAAACCACCTTCAAAAAGTTTAAAAAATACTTATTAAAGTGCCTTCAGTGCATTAAAACAGAAAGAAATTGCAGCTATACATCATAGCAAGTTTGCTTGCGGAAACATTTGTATTGAAAACCTTTTTCTGGTCAATTAAGAAAGCCAGACAGCAGCCTACAACTTAAGTGAGTGACTCTTTTTAGGTCCAACCAACTACACAGAACAGCTGTCTGTTTGCATAAGACATATTGTTGGTTTACAAACACATTCAGGGGCTTAGATCCCATCCATTGCTTACCATTGGTTGACTTTCCTGTCAATCTCATCTGCTTGCTTCTTATTTGTGTCCCAGGTTGTCAGTCTTGTGTTTGTCCCTCTCATGGAGCCAAGTCTCCTTATCATCACTTCTGATTGGATGGCTTCTATGTTGACACTGCTTGCTTTTGAAGCACTACTTTATTTCCTTTTTAGTTAAGCACTCCACGAAGGTGCATGTATTTTTCAGCTGTCTACCTCGTGTACTTTTTGCCCTTCCCCCACTGTATTCCATATTGCCCAGTCATTGTGTTCTTCTCTTCACCCATACATGTGTCACTGTTGTGTCCTCCGCAGTTGCTTTCTCACCTGTGTGCTTCTCCCCTGCGCTTTCCAAGTTGCACTCTCCTCCCCACCTCTGCTTCATGTTACATCTTTCCCCGGGTGGTCTCCTTCCCTGTCACCCATTGCTCATCCACCCAAACCCCGCAATCCGTGTTGCTTCCTTCTTCCAGCCTGTGTGTTGCTTCGCCCCACGTATGACCTCCTTCTGTGCCGCCCATCGCCTTTCACCCTCCACCCCACGCGCTGGCTCCACGATCCACGCCCTCCTTGAAGCTCACCCTCAATGTTGCTCTCCCCATCCCACGTTTGAAAAAACTGCTTTCACACATTTTTTTTTTTTCTTTCCTGATCCATCTTGGATCAACAAAAAAAAGAAAAAAAATGTCTGCGTCATTTTGTAGGTGTTCGCGTGCATGGTGCGCCTACCTGCAAAATGAGAGTTGGCCGCACCACAGTCTTTTTTTTCTTATTTAGCTATGATGCACGTCATCTGGGATGATCTACAGCAAGGCAAAATCATTGACAAGGCTAACAGTTCTGAAAAGCAAGACCTATTGGCTTTACCAAAGCTTGTTTATAATTATCGATTAAAAAGAAATAAAACAAAATTTGTATTTTACATTTCCAGGATTGCACTAGCTCTCCTACATCAAAGAGTCCAAAACAAAGGAAAATATAATGAATTTTAATCTCCAGTGAAACAGCAAGCTGTTAATGGCGGAAAAGCACAGAGTGTTGTCAGTCAGATCAAATTCTACCAAGGAAGCCTGTAAATGGAGAGGGCTTTGGCTAAAAGCAGCATGTAAACAAGGTACAATAATTGAAATTAAATTATCTTGAGAGCTGACCGCGACAATGCTGCAATGCGGGAGCGGCCGCAAACATTTGGATAAACGAGTGCACGTATTGACACACTCAGGCCGTGTGTGGGCGGCTGCTAATCACCTCTGGCGGGCTTTTAAAGTGCCTCTAATCACTGGGAGGCATTTAATCCTGGCTGGGCCCACTTCCGGTGATGGGCACACCGCGGATGCATACATCGCCTGACGGCGGTGATGCTGATATTTGACTCGGTAAATGAGCCTGGCCGCGTCTCCCTCGATTTGCTTGATGCATGTAAAGTAATACTCGAATGTGACTCAGAGCACACAGGGGCGAGAGAGGATGCGCCGGGCGCGCCAGCGCTAATTGGAGATAAGATAAGAGGGGCTCGAGGCAGCGGTGTTTACGGACCCATCAGCGAAAGCTAACACGCGCACTCACCCCCCCCCCCCCCGTGACCATGGTGTTTGTGTCAAGTGCGAGAATGGAAAAGGTATATGGGAGGTAATCAGGCTCGGCTTGCCAGCAGTCACTCAGGCTCAGTGCGGTTTTTTGTCATTGCTTTCCTCTCCGCTTCTCCCCCGCCCTCCACCACCTCTGCCCTCCTCTGTCAGAAATCACCTAAAGGGGAACAGATTCTCATCCTGACGTCACTAATTGACAAAGTTTACCTGTCAGAAATCACCTAAAGGGGACCAGAGTCTCACCCTGACGTCACTACTTGACAAAGTTTACCTGTCAGGCATCACCTAAAGGGGAACAGATTCTCATCCTGACGTCACTACTTGACAAAGTTTACCTGTCAGAAATCACTTGAAAGGACACAGGTTTCCGGCCTGACATCACCACTTAACAAAGCTAATCCGTCAGTAATTCACTTCAAGGGGCACATCTTCTCAGCCTGACATCACTAGTTAACAAAGTTTATCTGTCAGAAATCACCTGAAGGGACACAGATTGTCAGCCTGACATCAGTACTTAACAAAGTTTAAATGTCAGAAACCATCTGAAGGGGGACAGGTTCTTAGCCTGACATAAATACTTAACAAAGTTTATCCGCCAGAAATCACCTGAAAGGACACAGGTTCCCGGCCTGACATGACCACTTAACAAAGCTTATCTATCAGGAATCACCGGAAGGGACACAGGTTCTCAGCCTGACATCTATACTTAACAAAGGTCACCTGTCCACAATCGCCTGAAGAGGCACAGGTTATCATTCTGACATTGCAACTTAACAAAGCTTAACTGTCAGCAATCAACTGAAGGAACACAGATTGTCAGCCTGACATCAGTGCATAACAAAGTTTAAATGTCAGAAACCATCTGAAGGGGGACAGGTTCCCAGCCTGACATCACTACTTAACAAAGTTTATCTGTCAGCAATCACTTGAAGGGACACAGATCCTCGGTTGTCTATTTGACAAAACATATCTGCCAGAAATCACCAAAAGGGATATTGGGTTTGCAGCTTCGCATCTCGACTTGACAGCATTTTATCTGTCAGAAATAACCTGAAGGGTCACAGGTTCTCTGACTGGCATCTTTATTCAAGCAAGCTTATCTTTCTAAAATCACCTGAAAGGGCAACACACATTCTCAGGCTAAGATTTCTACTTGACAAAACTCACCTGACAAATTACCTGACGAAGACAAGTTCTCAGCCTGACCTCTCTGCCTGAGAAAATCTTATATGTAGGAAATCACCTCCAAGCACACAATGTTCCAGCCTGACATCTACAACTGACAACTCTTGGATTTGCCACACATCCTCTAAGAGGCAGTCTTGTACAATCAGACCTCCTCACTTCACCTGAAGGATCAAAGATCTTTCATAAAATAAATGTTGTCCCTGTACGGAGATCCTCTAAAAATTGACAAGTATTCCTATTAGATCACTCCCTTACTGGTCCTGAGGGAGCCCTCATCCCTTCTGGAAGCCAGTGGAGGACCAGTCCTTAGCTACCTTGAACCACAGACCCCCATACATTAAACACACGTGAACAGAGAGGCAGTACTGGGAGGGACCTCTCACAGATTCCAGAAGGAGAACCAGCATGGGCGAGACCTGCTTGAGATCTCCCCAACCCCCCTACGCCCAGCCAGCGCCTGGATACCCCCACGGGTGACAAGTCACGCTCTACAAGTTAACTGATTGATTGATCAATTGAACAATTTCACTCCCAAGTCTCTATATGCTTTTTAAATGTTCTGAAGAGGTCAGCGGGGGCTGCAGAGTCTCTTGATACAAATGAAAATATCATGTGGTGTCCACTTCAATTCCCACGAAAGGTGATTATCGATCCAAAAATATAAGTGCTGTTGAAGTCTCTGCCTCAAAAAGGACTCACAGTCAGGAACTGTTCAGGGCAGTGGGAGCTAGGCAGGGCCTTGATACTTTTTTGCCAGATTTGGTGTAATTCTGTACAGCGGTTCGGGCTGTAGTCGTGTTCAAACTCCTATGGGAATTAAGATTTGCCAAACTGTGCTAAAGTTATAGGCACGTCAAAAAATAAATATATATATATTCATATTTTTATTAGGTGTAAATCTATTCAGAAGTTTAAGAGAAATGAAAACGAAATTTGAATATTCAAGGCCATGAATCCATTGCAACGTTTCCGCGATTATTATGGTGAATTCGCAAATGCACGCGCCAACAGGAATGCTGTGACTGGTTGGCTGCAACCTGACCAGAAAGTTTCAGCGATCATTTTAGGTAAAGGAGTCTGGGGTTGAAAAATAAAATGAAAAATGGCATAAGGGATCAGGGTGGAGGTCCCCTGACAACAGAGCTTTGATATAGGGATCTTTGAGGGTGAAATTATGACCATACATGAATATTTTTTTTTTAACAAAGCGTGATATTTGCAAATATGTCGCAATGCTCAGAACAGCCCCCATGTTATGTTGCAATGAATTAGCGAATATCAGTGATTTTTTTTTTTTTAAAAACACTCTCAGACTCATTCATACACTAATTCATTCACTCATAGTAGCACTCAGACACTCATGGAGCTACTGACAGAGCCACTCAGACACTCACACACCCACTAACAGGCACATACAGACCCTTACACACCCACTCAGACACTCATGCACCCACTCTCAGAACCACTCAGACACTGGTGCACCCACTCACAGAATCACTCAAACACTGACACACCCACTCACAGACCCACTCAGACCATCACACATCCACTCACAGAACCACTCAGACCCTCATGCATCCACTCTCACACCCAGAAAGATACTCTAACAGTCACGGACACCCTCTCACATCTAGTCTCACACCCAGAGAGACAGATGCATCAGCAGTGCATGGCGGAGGATGGGTGGTTATAGGGTTTCGCTGCAGGCCCTGGTACAGGCCAGCTTTGTGGCCAACCCCACCCGTGCACGGTAGAAGGCCTTATGAGGTGCGGAATTTGGTGGTTACAGGAACGTTATAGTTAGGTTCTGAATTCACTCACACAAAACCAGAGAAATTCAGCAGTTAGAGTTATTTCAAGTAACTATAACTCACGCCCTAAGGTATTTGACCGAGTGCATTTATTATTTAAACAAACGCTAGCGTAGAACACAATTCCAGGCCTGCATACTGGCCTTCCATGGACCATTCACAGTCCTATTTCTAACAAAGCGTTGTAAACTTTACCAATCTCTCAGCAAGGGATTACCAAGGAGCAAGTATTTTACCAACTTGGCATGCATCTTTATGGCAGCACCGGTAAACACGCCGGGAAAAAAACGCAAAGCCCTCCAATATTTTGAAATGTAACTTACAGAGGTCTGCTTTTTAGTGCAGTTTCAATAGCGGGAAAGGGATAATGGCTGCTGCTGAACCGTACAGTATTTTCACTTTTCCATTAAGAGAAATACCCGCCATTTTTTCTAGTTTTGTCATTTGACATGACCTACAGTTCATTTTGAGTGAGATTTTATATGGAATGGTCTGTAGTTTTGACAGTGTATTTCCAATTTCTCTTCAAATTTAAGTATAATTTGGAAGCAATAGTTATCTATCACTATAAAATATTCCAGGAGATGTTTTTCATCCTTTGTAAGTTACATTTCAAAATATTGGAGGGCTTTGCTGATTTTTCCCGGCGTGTTTACCGGTTCTGCCATAAAGATGCATGCCAAGTTGGTAAAATACTTGCCACTTAGTAATCCCTTGCTGAGAGATTGGTAAAGTTTACAAGGCTTGGTTAGAAATAGGCCATGGAAGGCCGGTATGCAGGCCTGGAATTGTGTTCTACTCTAGCGTTTGTTTACCACACTGTGCCTACACATGGTAACATGATGTTTTTATAACGTGTCTGAACTACATAGCAGAAATATTACTGCACTCCGAGAGTCTGTAGCATTGTTTACAAGAGTTTTTACTGTGGACATTTACTTCACCACTGGAGGCTACTGAGTGGGCGCAAGGACTGTCTCAGCATTCAGTGCCACTTATGACGGAGTGCCTCCCCAGATGGGGGGGCACGGTGCTTGCACAGTGGTGATAATATGTATTCTGTCTCAATCAGTTTTTTCCTTTAGGTCACATGGCTTACGGCAGTGCTTGGATGCTCGGCCATTTGTTCAAGTGGAGTGCAAGGTCAACATGCTCAGAACCAGTTTATCACACCGGCAACAAAAGGAAGTGTTCAGTCCCGCTAGGGCTGCATGAGCCTGTCGCTTCTTGGGTGTTCTATGCCAGTTCATGGAGTCGCAGGCAAGGGGTACAGCTGCCTGCAGACATCATCCCCCTATTGGGAGCAATGATTGGCAATGTTGTAAGGAAAATCTTGTTTGGAAACGTTTACGAGGAGAAGGTTCTGATTGGCTCAAAGGTCTCTAAGCTTGGCCATTGTGGGGTCCCAGGTCATCCTGGGGGATAGTCTAGAGGCGGAACTGGCCTTCGAAGATCCTGAATGAATGGAACTGGCCAGGCATATGTAACAAGAAACAGTTGCTAAAACACGGGTTGTCAAGTACAGCTCCTAGGGGTGCCTCCAGGCGCGTGGCTATTCACATGGATAGTGGAACAAGTGATCTCTGATGAACTTTGTGGCACTTTTATTCAATGCATAGTTCACAGTATATATGGCAACAGAATTTGGGGGAGGCCTGGGTGGTCGGGATATCACCCAAGCGAGGAGTCATGTTTGGCCACAAAACAGGTAGACATCTTGGCATCAAGGATATAAGTGCAGGCGAGATCAGGATGGAATCATGTTTACGCCTTTAGCTGAAGCCGGGGCGGGGAAACTACGGTCTTTATTGGAAGGCTGAGGACGTCAGCTACCACGATTGTCCACAGCTGGCCAGGGTCTCTATTACTCGTCCCCTGGGAATACTGGGGGACAGTGGGCTGCACCAGGGAATCAAATCAGGTTACAGCAGGTTCAAACAACCTTAGCACCAACAGGTCTTCCACATGCGGGTCGAGCTTCCAAAATATGCATCTACGCGCGCGTTGGGGCATTGGTGGCAATAGGTACATGCCTCGCGCAGATTGTAATATGGATCAGCAGGCACGCTAAGACCAAATGTTCCAGTACCCCCAAGTCAGGTCTTCATGAAGCGCCCTGCCTAGGGATGGCCTACACAACCGCGTTGTCGTGCCGGACGGCTGGCCCAACCACTCTGAGCCGGTCACGACCCAAGCGGGGGTGAGGGACTGCAATTAATCTTAGAGTTGCACTAGGTTCCCCCCTTGTTCTCCCCGATGTTAACTATATTTCTCTGTGATCACGATCAGAGCCATGAAGTTAATTATATTTTCAATCAAATCCATTCTCCCATTTCCATATATTGCACTGCAATTTCGATTATACATATCTCCCATTTTATAGCTATTACACTTTAAATAACTCCTCGGTGGGCCATGAAGCTATACAAATCTTAAGTCTTTTTACAGTCATTCCATTCCATGGAATGCTTGCTTTCATATCGGAATACTATGTATTTTGGAACCTATAGTCTCACCACATCAGAGCTACCAGTCCAACAGATGTGTCATCACGAGACCGCTGACACTTAAAACTACACCTTCCATAATGCACTGCGTTACGATTTTAATTCCGATATGAAAAGAGGGATACATTGGTGTGGAATGACAGCAAAGAGACTTAAGGATATCATTCCTTCATTGCTCCATTCTCCAGCAAAATCATTGCACGTTGGCATTTATGGCTCGTGCCTCGGAGTTTTTTTTGGGTTGTTTAAAAAACCCATTTTGAACCGCAACCAGGATGCAAAGGGTTAAATGTATGCACCATAACATCACATTGAAGAGGCCGCGTGAGCATTGTTTCCAAGTGTGACGTGATTGTTTTACGCACTGGCTGAGGAAGTAGTTCGTTTTATTATGTAGAGACAAGACTACCTTTGTAACAAACTACAGTTGGCCTCTGCACTATAGTAATGCATGTGTGAATGTGCATGGATTAGTAGAGTTGCTGTAACTAACATCCTATCGAGACACACAGTTTCATCTCCAGGGTAAACTGTCAATGGGCTCACAAATTAGGAAGTGTAGAATGGAGCTCGGACCAGGAACAGCGTCATGCATCCGGTTTGTGAGGGGGCTCCATTAAGACGCTAAACCCCATTAAATGAACTCATTGGTATGCCACAGCCAAGACTTCCAAATTACTGGCCTACACATGTGCTGTTTCCATGACACTGTCTCCTGAAATATTTGCAAGAGCCAAGTTGCCATTACAAACTCCTCTGTGGCCATATTTGAGGGTCCGCGTCATAGTTAAGATGCTTTGACCCGGATAACGTGGTACAAATCCATTTATTCGCATTGCGATCTTTCCACCTCTGGTTTTATGTCTGAAGGATACTTCCCCTGACAAATATATTGTGTCCTAAATATTGTTGACAAAGCATTGCTCCACCGACTGGAGATGTTCTACTAACTCCAATGAGGCGATGTTTTTGTTGGAAAAAATTTGGACACCATATTTAGGGCAGACGATATTCTGACAACACCATTCTTCTACCACACCGATTCAATGAACCTTAATTTCACCCCAGTTTAGCGTATTTTCATGGAAGGGTCATTGTGTTTACAGCACACAATATGTAAGCTACAAAGTGTGAGAGGACAACACACCCACTCAACAACGTAACATGTGCATTGTAAAGCGCACATTCACCCAGGAGGGCACCTTGACGCGGAAAAACAGTTGTTTATTGTTACCCAGCGGTACTCATTTTATTGACCTCAGAAGGATGAAAGGCTGAGTGGACCCACCAGGATTGGAACCTGGGAAGATGTCATCAAACACAGGCTCCTACAATGGACACAATAGTCACTAAGCCACCAGACCTGTTTCTTTGCGGTAGAATTAAGAGCTTGACATTGCTTCAACGTCTTTGAATGAATTGTTTGCATTGCACACACTGGAAAGTAAGCTGCCGCACAACAAGGGTGCCCTGGGCCCTCATGCAAGCAAGGAAAATGCCCCCAGCGAATGCTGTTGGGACAGTAAAACAGAGCAACCTACCAGGTTCTGTGGCCCCGGTACCACTGTACCTGCTGCACCAATGTTAGCCACGCCCATAAAAGTGAGCTGAGGTACAGGTGGAGAAACGGATTGTCTGAACAAGTTCGGAAGCTGGGATTTCTAGCAGGTTGTTCTAATTCTGAAGCTAAGCGCCTTTCTCGTTCACTCACCAGAATCTTTCTAACTCACTGCCGTCAGCATTCAATGTTCTAGGTCAGTGGATCCCTACCTGTGGGACGGGGACCGCTGGGGGTCCGCGAAGCCTCCTCAGGGGGTCCGCGACTGCTTAGAAAATTAAATAATATTAACAGATTAGGTCCCCAGCTTTCAGTAATGGCTCAGTGGGGTGTCCCCGGATTCCAATAAAGATTCAGTGGGGGTCCCCGGGCTCCAGTAATGATAAAGTGGGGGTCCACAGAAGTCAAAAGATTGGGAACCACTGCCTGAGGTTCGAGCCCCTCGGAAATTAAAAGAATGACAGTACAGAACCCTGAAGATGCTGTCGTCGTGTTTGGAAATGGCACTTACACGGATCGGAAAGGGTACATCGAAGAAGCCCTGCCGGTTGCGATGCTGCTCTTCCCCAAGAAGAGAGAACTAGCTGAGGACTGCTTGAGTGATGACCATGAGGTGGAGAAGACATTGAAAAGGACCTTTCTAAGACAGAGGAGGTGGGCTGTGTGTAGGACTGGGTGAAATGTTAATTGATGCTGGCGTAATTGGAGCAATTGTGGTAATTGTATATAAGATACTTAAATTTGCTTGTAGTTTCCAAAATTAGACCTTTATGCCATGCTGCTAAAAAATACTTCAGTTTAAGGAGAAATCATAACGCAAAATACACAGAAACAATGTGATCAGCACAAACCCGAGAAGTGACTTTCCGACACCAGAGGCGGCTTCCTGGCGCGAGCAGCAGTTCCTTTAACGCGGGTGGTCAACAAACATTACAGTTTTTTTTTTTTACCCGAGAAGACCGCCGAGTACATTTTGAGCACAAAACTACAAATGCTAGCAGCAGTTCTTCTACTGCAGGTGACTGGAAAATAAACTCACAGGCACATTTTTTAGTTTAATTTTTACAAAAATAGACAGTTTGGGTAATTTCTGAACATAAAACACGTTTTTCTTATTTTTCATAAAAAGTAGAATAAAGTGCCATAGAGACTGGGAGGCGACTGCACATACAGTAGTAACTTCCTCTTCCTGTCTTGTAGACTCCTCCCTCTTCTTCAGCCCTTTCTTTTTGGATGTGAATTTTGGTGGGTAAACATTGCTCTTCTTTTGTCTGCTACACCGCACCTTTGCAATTTTGACTTTTTTGCGAAAAAAATCAAGTAAGTTCCATGCATTTCTTTTCAAAATGTTTGTTGTTTGAGGGAGAGCAGGTGCCACTATTTTTGTTCCTTTTTATTAACTTGTATTTTTGTTGTTGGATGGCCTGGAGTTGGGGATAGGGGCCCTTGTGGGATTTAGCTTTTTAAATTATAATGTTTGCACATTTTTGGCATGGTGGAAGCCTGGGGTTATAAATATTTATGTGTGGGTGAATTTTGCACAGACCTGTTAATCAATTTAATGTGTTGTAGTTTTCATGTTTGGGGTCTAGCCTGCCCTGCTGTAGGCCTTGGGTCTATTTTTTAATATAATTTTGCATTCACACTGTTCCTGTGCTTTATATTGTTTAAAATAATTTTAGGGGCTAGTGGGTGGCCTTATATTAAATGCACATGGGGAATATGTTTTGTTTTCTTGCAACTTTTAGTGGTTAGGTGGCTCCTGGTGCTCCGGCCCGTGTAGGCGGACATGTTACTTTGTTCTCAGCTACCTTCTTGTCCACTTTTTTATGAGTTTGTGTCCTGGTTAAAGTTGTGTTTTCCTTTTTCCTTCAACCTTTTTTAAAAAAAGAAAACCAAAATGTACCAGAGTCCTTCTTTAACATTTTTTAGCCCACAAAATAAAAAATTAAAAAAAATAACCACAAGAGGTCTTTGCACTTCAACTGAAGAGCATAGAGCTACAGCGAGGAGTGTTTTTGAAAAATATGCTACGTTTTTCTTGGGGCATGGATTTAATGACCCGGGATACCTGCTGTTTCTTTTTTCAATGTTGCTGGGGGATTCTCTACTTCCTGCATCCCCACACAAAATAAAGAAAAAACTCTTAGTGCCTTTGCCTCTTCTAGGGACATTACCAAACTGAAAAACAAACTTGTGAATAGCCCTCTCAGGGCATTATGGGGCACTCCTTCAAAAGCAGCGAATAATAAACGAGCGGCTCGGGGGCATGGCACAGATGGCCTAACAAGGAGGACACTGCAGTTTGTTTGCCAGGGCTATGTGAGGGTTGAAAGGTAATTAAGACTAATTCAACCTTTGGTTCAACTGTAGCAATAGTATCAGTTTGCAGTGGAAGCTTTCATTTCACAAAAATAACAAGAATATAGCTCCCATCCCTATAATTTGCTTTATTCCCAAGCTGGGCTGCAAGTGAAGATTCAGAAGGCTGCATTGCTTACATGCATTGTGCATCGCTTCCATGGGGAACACACACACCACATCCACAGAAGCAGAAAGGGAGGTTGACCATTCTCTTACCAAGCAGTCAAATCCTGCAATGACCTAACCCACCACACCAGCGCCTCCTCATCACTTCTTGAGTTCTGCAAGAAGCTGAATCCCTGGATTTTCAATTAATGTTGTTGCAGGACCATGAAGACTGCCTGTGCTCAGGCCCAGCCTCACCACACATCTACACTCACCTACTCAGCATCTGGGTACCCCCATGGGTGACAAGCAGCACTTTACAAATCCATCTTACATTACATTGCATTACAGACAGAGAGCTAAATGGACACCACATATGGAACAGGTAACTTGCACCAATGACTACCAAATGATGATGATTCACGCCATGGCTGTGGAGAGATTACAAGTAAACTATACTTGATATAGAAAGTTTGGGTGATCTTTCTGGATCAATGCTTGCCTTCCGATTTCACTGGGGTAGTTATTACACTTGATTGACCTTGTGTTAACTTAAGTTAATCTTTTCTAGGTTCTTCTCAGACCACTCAGTTTACCTAGACTAGACTAATACTTACTTTCTTTTTATTTTCTTGTTCAAAAGGAGGATCTAATTTTTGTATGAAATGTTAATGTACCGTTGACATCATCTATGAAAAAGACCAATGCCTATTGACTTTGATGAGAAACAAGAGGACGTAAAGAGGCCTACCTCTGTGGACGGAAGAGAGGTGTGCAGATGCAGAGAACGCAGACTAGTGGCTGAAGTGGCAAACATGAATGAAGTGTTTGTGGTCTGGACATGTCACACGATGGGCACGGATAAGTATGTTATTGTTTCGGTGGTCAGCTCTGTACATGCAGCTAGTTGGCTTTCTGGTTGTCTAGGCTCTGGGACACATGTGACATCACATGCTGCTCCTGGACATGATGAACATTGTGTTTGTCTATCTCTCACCTTTCCCTAATTCTCCTACCAGTCCATTAATGAAACCCCTAACACCTTTACCACAGGTTGTATGATCTGTTGTACTGTCAATTTCCACCATCAACAGGTCTCACCCTTGGCAGGAAAGATGTGGTTAAATCCACACCAATTGTTACAATAATTGGCCACACCACATCTCCTACCTAGGCAACAAAGGGGCAAACTATGCAGATAATAAATTACAATAGTTGGACAAGAATAGGTAGTTTATTTTACCATGGCCGATGAACCATGGACTCTAGTGAAGTAACCTTCTCCTGAGACTTGGGAGCTACATTATGCTTAGTTTAGCAAATAAATCTACAATATATTGGTAGTTATTATTTTATCATGATGGTTTCTGTCGTGGATTTTTCAGTCACTCTGTGTTTTCTTTTAGTCTTGTTGCCTGTGACACAGAATGAGAATCCTTTAGATGATTGTACAACATCAGTCACAATAAGAAGAATGTTGTTTTTCCCAGTTAGAAGTGAACTTCCCACTACCAGCATTAAGAAGGCCCTTTGGAAAACCGTGTCTTGAGGTATGGACAGATCGGGGGTGGTAGGAGACAACACTTTTTCCACTCAGGTAAGAAAAGAAGTACTAAGAACAGGAAGGAGGGATTGTTGTTTTCTTTGTTCTGTGTTCCAACCTCCATTAGTGGTCAATGATTACAGAGGGTAGGGAATGGGCAGTAAGTGCACAACTACTACTGATGAGAGTATGGATGCTGCTCAGCCTGATCAACCCAATATGGATGGAAGGGGTTAGGTGTGGCCATGGCCAGTTTTCTAGCACTAATTTAGGGGGGTGGACTAGAGAAGGTAAGGTAAGTAACCCACCTAATGTGGCAAAGAAGCTCAAATAAGGAGAGACTAAAGATAGGACAAAGGGAATGGACCATGTGTGGGGATCAGTCTTTGTTGTCACTACTTTTGTGGATCTTTCTATTTAATTAACAGTAATACTACGCTAACTAGTAATCCCTAATAGTAAATTAAAATCTGTAAAATACACACATATATATATTAAAAAACGAAACAATTAATTAGCAATAAAATGGAACCCCCTAATCTCACCACCATCAACAGGCCCACTTCAATTCCCAAACTCTAAAAAACCAGCAACTATCCCATCCCCAAACATCCTTCCCACTCTCAACTCCTGCAACAGGCCCACCCCCCTCTCTCTAAACCTTAATAAAATGAGCAACTCTCCTGTTCCTTACTGTTTTTACTAACCTCCCCTCCTGCAACAGGCCCACCCCCCTAAACTCTAAAATACACACAACTACCCTATTCTAAACTGTTCTTCCCACAGTTACCTCCAGCAACAGTTCCACACCATCCCTGGCCTCCTTGGACTTCATCTTCTTTAAAATGGGCTGCTGATTTTACTTTGGTTGGCACCGGCCTCCTTTACTTCCTCCAGGCCTTTGATGACTTGCTGAACAAAGGCCTCTGTGATTGAGGTCAACTGCTTGCGATTGCAATGGATTGAGGTGGCAGTGACAGCACGGCTGGGATCCCTTGGGCTAGAGACCCGACGTAGCAGCAGCTTCCGCCTTTTCTTCCTCCAGGACCACCAGCTGGTGGTACTCCACTGCAATCCTGTGCCTGTTGTGGCGGCGCAGCCAAGCAGCTATCTCCCGCCGGGACTCTGAGGCATGGTTTATGGCAGGTGAAGCTGCTATGTCCAAGGAAAGAAAAAAAGAACATGCATTGTAGTACACAACACAAATACTTGTTTGTATTGTCAGATGGTATCAGTACTGGTCACCTAGAGCATTGGAATCTTTTTATGTGATTCTCTGTCGCAGGGATCTTTTCCCATGTATAATTCACATAATGATTACTGGTATGAATTAATCCATGACCACTGCCATAATCAAAACATTTTTTTTTTTCTAAAATGGATGAAAAGGTCAAATTGATTTGTGTGGTGACACTTTCACCATGTGGGAGCTGAACCCCATAGTCACCTGAAACCCAATAATGAATCACCCCAAAATGTTCCCAATATAATTAGGCTCCAATGTCTCCAGTTGATCTAGCGTTAGACGCTACACTTCACGTCAGGTAACCACAATTTAGCAGAGTTAAACAGAATAAAATATTAGGCACTTAAAGGACTGAATTCTATATAAAAAATAGAGCAAAAATGGTATTTATTACAGAATAATTAAATTGTGGTACAGGGAAAAAAAAACATTTATCGCCATAAAGGCCCAAATTTTAGAATTACAGGATAATGCAAAAATCATAAAATTATATAATCCCTAGTTAGATATAGTCTAAGCAACAATTCGAGTTTTGACTCATAAAGAGCATCAACAGTATGACAAGTCTCTTAAAAATAATGCTTCCAATAAAGACAGAATCGCGGAGGTTTTATAAAGAAATCACGCAAGCTATTAACAGATTCTACAAATTCAGCATGGTATGATCATGGTTAGGGTCCCATTTGGAAAATCAGAAATGCAGCTGCAATAGTTAAAACTACACAAATATTTAGCACTAACCCATTTCTGAGGTAAGAGGAACTTTTCACTTGCTTCCACTATAAAGATGTATGATACAAGTGAAACATTAACAACGGCGCATAGAACCAACACCAACACGTCTCTAATGGAACTTCCTGCGGAAGTCCTTGAAAATGATACTTTGGATACATTATGGAAGCCTCATTCACAATGCATGCTCTGTAAAAAATGTTATACATCTCTATTGGCGTAATTCACTCGATGTCCCACGGACACAAGTGAGAAATGACTTTTCAGAAGGACACTAATTGGGAGGGGGAATGGGGAGGAAAAGTTGAACAGAACATTAGAAACCAAATCCATTTTAAAAGTAATGGCATATTATACACAGATGTGGCATAACTATACATAGCATTATTTGCACTTCTGAATGATCTAGGGAACTCATTTTAAGCTCAACATCATCAGTTCATCATTTATACTCTTTGCATCTTTAAAACTCTACTATTTCACAATTAATTTTCACACAATATTTACAAATTTTGCATATTTCTAAAAACTCTTTAACAGCCATACACTTAATGTGTTACCAAAAAAAATTATTGATCTGCAAAATATAACCCTTGTAGAATATGGCATAGTACAAGTATGCTGCACAAGTTATTTGAACTTATATGTCTTGCAACATGAATCGAGCTGACCTGTTGGACCACATGTTTCCTTTGGGACATCTAATGGCATGTCATACATTCTGTGCTCCTGCTCTTATTCTTTTCCCTCTAGAGTCCCACCCCGAGTCGAGACTGAGTCCCATGCTACACCTTCCAGCCCTAATTCATCAAATGTACAAGTGATATTTCATTCCTGGGCGATTGAGCAAGTAATTATCGGGTAAGGTAAATACTAACCAAATGTCAATGTTTGGGCCAAGTTTAAGTTAGGCTATGGACAGACTGGACTATACCATTTAGTAGACTTACTCACTTGCTTAATTATGAAGGGTAGAGGTGATAACAGTGTACTGGAAGACATCAAAAGCAGACACTAGAAATTGTGGACGAAATGTGGCACGTGCTGTGAAGGGCTGGCTGGAGCACATTGGAGAAGGTGGTAGGAACGAGTGAGCATTGGGCAACCACCTTTCCTTCTACAAATTACTTTCAATGGTAGAGAGGTTGAGAAGGAAACACAGGAGCCAGAATAATTTATCAAAGGAATGATATCTGGTCTTGGAAGCAAGGAGGGAATACCTTATCAAATGCAGCAGTTGTCATTGAGAAAGGAAAGTGACTCGTTCCAGCAGCCGCTTCATCCCCTCCCTCAACTTGATTGTCCGTATCCTTCTGAACAGCCTGGAGTACTTGAAGACCTACGCAAAAATATAACACGTATATTTAGAATATCAGTACCAACCACAGTACTTTGCACAAGTTAAAAAAATACCTAACTAATGTCAGGTTATAGGTATCCAAATCAGAGACATTATAAGGCCTAGACAGAGTGGACAATTGACCAGGGCCCCCCACTTTCCAAGGGTCCTCTGAGAAAGTAAACATTTATCTCTGTATCTCACTTCTGTCTATTTCTCTCTCTTAACTTTTAATGTATAGGTAAATATTGTTTGGCATCATGGGGTTGGAATAAGTAGAAAATTGGTAATAAAACCCAAAGTTGCCCCAAAGACATTTGTTTACCTTGGGCCCCAAAATCATTAAATGTTAGTTTGAAAGGTTTACCTGACAATTTAGAAATCAAGGGCCATATTTATACTTTTTTATGCAAAACTGTGCAAATGCAGTATTGCGTCAAAAAGTTTACCGCTGGCTTGCGCCACTCCTGAGCGCAAGCCGGGCGCCATATTTATGGAATGGCAAAACCAGCACTAAGGATAGCTAGCGTTAAAAGAAAAGATGCTAGGCGGGGGAGGAGGGTGGCGGTAGGGGGAAATAGCGTTGGGCACCAGAAATGCCGCTAGCTGGTTAACACCAATATAAATGGCGTTAACCAGCCTAGCATCATTTCCTGACACAATAGCACCCAAAAATGACTCCTGTCTTAGCAAAGACAGGAGTCATGCCCACCACCCCAATGGCCATTAGACCCAGTGCAATGTAGGGGGGCCCATGTAAGGGGCCCCCAATGGCACAAAAAAATAAATTATACATACCTATAAATACTCATACTTACCCAGGATGGGGTCCCTCTGGTGTGGATGGGGGTGTTTCTGGGGCTTGGGTGGGCATCTGTGGACCCATTCCATGGTGTTTAGACATGGAAATGGATCCACAGCTACCCTTATGCCTGGTCTGGCCCAGGCGTTAAATAACAGCGGTAAGCAGGCTTAGCGACATTATTTAGGTCCACCTCCCACCCGTGCGTTGTTTCTGTGCCAGACTATAGCTATGGCGCTAGGGGGTTAGAGTAATTTCTAGGACCGGAATGCATGCCTTGCATGTCATTGATGCAAGGTGGGTTGGCGCATCCTAGAAATAGCGCTAAGCTCAATATTTTGAAGCTGGATGGGTCTAGCATCAAAGTATAAATATGGAATTAGGTTTGCGCCATTTTAACGTAAACAAATTACACTAAAGCGGCGCAAACAGACCATAGAGATGGGCCAGAATTTTTATAGTGGAAAGAAATGCCTAGAAAAGTATCAGAAAAACAATGACTAACGGAGGGAAAAGGAAATGTGTGTCATGGTAACCTGCCATACCGCTCTGACATCACAACATGGGACCTCGTATAATCAGGGTTCAACAGAGTCTGCATAGTGACAGTCCTGGGGTGAGCACCGGCACTCATTTTTGGGAACCAGCACTTACCTTTCCTGATCGAACATTTCCCGAGAGCAAGAAAGGAAAATACACACAGAGGGGTAGTAATGAGGAAGAGAAGTACAGAAACACCCTCACAAACGAAGAGAGGGGGATCCTGCAAGAGTGAGATAAAGGGAGAGGTGGTGTCTGATAGTGGATAAAAGAGGCCCGAGGTGGACTGAAGGCTACACATCCTTGGTACTTGTCTCACTGACATTTAAGAGCACAGACAGTGAGCTTCTGAGCACAGCTTTGGCCACCCACACTCATTGTTTTACAAACTAAGCACTGGCTGTGCACAGTATCTTCTCCTGTTGGGGGTCCATCGATGTCCCTGTACTACTGACTGCTTGATCAATAGAGCTTCCTGTCACCTACATGTTGTGAACCTGCGTTACTGTTCACTTTACTAACAATCTTCCATTACCACAAGATACGTAAAAGAGGGGTGACTGGAAGAGTACTGCCACAGTAACAAAAAGGGGGGAGAAAGGTACAGACAGGAAGAAGACAGAAACAGAGGGACTATAAAAGAAAACACAAGGAAGTATACAGGGTTAATGGAGACACTAAAATAGATAAGAGAAAGTTGGAAAGAATGGAATTTACAGAATGTCAGGAGGCATTCTTGAAAGAAAGAAATATGACTTGCAAACACCACCAGGAAAGGCTGGCGTAGAGACTGTGGCATCACTGATGCCCTGGCCGTGGTGGTGGTGCCCTCGTCTCGGCTCTCCTTGGCTCTCCTGAAAGGAGGATAGATAACCAGGGCACTGATTAGTACTTACTAGAACTCTACAAAAGGGCACTTTACAGTCTAAGAAATCTACTGCCTGGCCAACCAATTATTTCCCCCCTTCACCTCCACCATAAAAATACAACAGTTCAGTCTCCCACACTTTGCCAGGTAAACGTACAGTGATCTAATACCTCCTGAGGAGTTATAAACATAAAGTTACATTTTCTTGAAAAGCATCACTCACCTAGCCCCGCCACTTCCACGCCAAGCAGGTCGAGCAGGTCTTGCTCCTGGACCAGCTCAGTGGTGCATGACCTGCCGCTCAGTGCGGGGGACCCTGGTGGTGCGCCGCACTCAACCCCCCAGCAGCTTGTGCTCTGCCAGGCTGTAGCCCTCAGAGGGCCTGCCGCTTCTGCTAGCATGAGGGGAGATGGCACCACACAAAAAAATAAGTGTTGCAGTACTAAAAATGGATGGGGCATTACCCCGCGTGCCATCATTGACGACGCGAGGTCCGAAACTCGAAGACGGTGACATTGCTTGCCCCTACCACAGATGGAAATGGGGATACCTAAAGAAAAATGGAAGATAGACACAAATAGGCACAAATACACAGAACTACACAAACACAGACACAGAGGGCCAGCCAGAAAGTAAGAAAAAAGTGAAAGTAAATGTAAAAGAGAGAGAGAGGTGGACCAGAATGAGGGGAATTGAATTGGATGGGGACGAGAGAGCTGGGACCACTAGGGATAGAGGCTGTAGTAAAAAAAACAAGAATTTTCAATCCAACGGGTCTCGCATTTAGAGCTATTAGCGTTGTAAAGAAAATAAAATGCAGCGCAATCGCACTATGTAAAATGCAGCACGATTGCACTGCTTGGAAAATAAATGGATAAAGTAGTCCGGACACCATGCTAAAAACATCGAGCCTCGTATGTTTTCAGTAGTTTACCGGTGCCGTGTAGGTGGGCTAAACACCGGAAAACGCATGACATATGCATGCCTTTCACAAATGAAAGTAAGCGGATTTTAAAAGGCAAGCCCACTAACCAATGTAAGTGACTGACGTGACATGGGCGTGGTTGGAAGCCCAAAGAGAGATTACAGAATGGGACGGAGCACTTTGCTCTCGCCCATAAAAACTGGCCACAAACTTGCACAACAAAGATTGCCGTCCTCTTGTATTATTTATGGATGCAAAATGCGTCTCCAGCATCACTTTTTGGACAGAGGTACCGGAGATACATTTTGCGTAATTATGCCTGACTTCACATAACGTTTTGAAATTTCACATAATTAGGCGAAAGCAAATTATGCAGATTTCAATACAGACCCCTCCTATTATACACAAATTTCCTTCGTGCTATATTTCAATTAAAGTGAAAATTATCAAGCAAAGCAGAAAACATTTTGCTTGGGTGAAGGCGAAGGAAAGCTGAAAAAGTTTGCAAATTTCACAGAGAAGAGAAATCTTAGCCTTTGCAAAACTTTATCCGCAATAAAAAAAATTCTCCATCGTCTTTAGTCTACAGTTTTCAAAACACCTAGGGCCAGACGTACAATTTTTTTTTTCCATAGACACAGAATGGGTAAAACCCTTTGATACATCTGGCCCCTAATCACACATATTGGGTTTGCATCTTGGCTGATCAATTCTGATATGAGGTGATAAAGTATACAACGGATGAAAAATGTTCTCTCTCTCGCAACCATCTCTTTCATGTTGTAACAATTTGTTTCCTTCTCACTGTTTCTACATTTTCTGGTTGGTTTTCTGTCTCTTTCCCTCTCTCGCTTTCACTTTCTTTGTTTTGCTCTTTATGTCTCAGTCTCCTCTCTCTCTTGCTTTCTCCCTCTCTCTGTCTCATAGTACCTTTCCTCACCTCATATAATCTGCTCTCTTGGTGCACATCGGAGCCAGCACTGTACAGAGCTGCACATTCCGGGTACAAATGGAAAACCGATACCTGGTCATTACTGGATGATGCGCTCGCACCTGACAGCTCCGTATTAAGTGTGTTTGGGGGAGACGGATGCAGTGGCAGGGAGATGACGTGATGCAAGCGCCCCGCGTGGGAGGCGGCTAATTGGCAACTGGAACGGCAATCATTGATGCAAGGCGCTCAGGGTACATGTTGGCTGTTTAAAGAATAATGTATGTTGATTAGAGTGGGATGAGTGGGGGGCTTTCGAGATCAGTTGCTCTCATTTTTAGGTCTTGCCTAAAGACAGCTTTAGCAGTTTTGCCAGTCTAATATTTTCCAAAAAACGTCATAATAAAAATACGTGCAACGAGGGGGCTTTTAGACAACCATCTATATGGATTGGGAGCCAATTGTCATTCAAATGATTCTCCCTCATAACCACAGCACATCGTATAGAACACTGGGTGATCTCACTGGCCACTGGGTATCTTCACTTTCAGTGTCTGCATTGTGCGTGGGCACATATATACATCAACCTCATCAAGCATTGGCAAAGTTAATAGGTCTCGCCTATACAAGAGCTATTGGCTTTGGCAAAGTGTTTTGACATGTTGTACACCAGTGTGGCAGCATGGCTAAACCTTAGTGGTGTGGAGTGTCAGAGTGGATTGGGGGAGCAGAGTGTCACAGTGTGGATTTGTTGAAGTGTCGTAGCATGGAGTAGGGGAGTAGAGTGTTGTAGAGATGAGCATAGGGGAGTAGAGTTCAGTGGCGGAGAGCGTCGTACAGTGGAGTGGGGTGGAATGGGGTGGAGTAGGTTAGAGTGGATTGAGGTAGTTGGGTGGATTGGACTGGGGTAGAATGAGAGGACTGAGTGGAGTGAGGTGGATTGGAGTTGGGTGGATTGAAATGGGGTGAGGTGGATTTGATTGGGGTGGATTTGAGTGGGATGAATTTGTTTGGATTGGGATGGGTGGTTTGGATTGGATTGATAGGGCTGGGGTGGGGTGGACTGATCTGGGATGGGGTGGACTGAACTGGGATAGGGTGGACTGAACTGGGGTGGGGTGGATTGGGATAGAGTGGGGTAAGCTGGAGTAGGGTATGGTGGAATGGAGGGAGTGGCGTGGATTGGATTGAAGTTGGGTGGATGGGGGTGGGGTGGATTGAAATGGTATGGGGTGTGTTTGAGTGGATTGGGGTGGACTGGTTTGGATTGGGGTGGATTGAAATGGGATGAATTAGAGTGGGGTGAATTGCACTGAGATGGGGTGGATTGGAGTGGGATAAATGGATTGGATTGGAGTGGGATGGACTGAACTGTGGTGGGATGGATGGAATATGGGTGTGGTGGTGTGGATGGTAGTGGGGTGGACTGGATTGGATTGAAGTGGAGTGGATTGGGCTGGGGTGGATTGGAGTGGGGTAGGCTGGATGGATTGGATTGCAGTGCAGAGGACTGAAAAGAGGTGGGGTGGATTGGAATGTGGTAGAGTGGGGTGGATTGGAGTGGGGTGGGTGCAATGGGGTGGATTGTGGGTGGGGTCTGCAGGGGGTGGATTGGAATGGGGGTGGATTGGATTGGGGTGGCATGTGATGAATTGGATTGGAGTGGGTTCGCCTGTAGTGGGGTGGACTGGAGTGGGCTAAACCAGATTGGGGTGGATTAGATTGGATTGGGGTGGGGTTCAATGGATTGGATGAAGTGAGGTGGACTGGATTAAGAGGGGTGGGTTGAATTGTGCGGCGTAGATTGGATTAAATGGGTGGGTAGGGCGGGATGGATTGAGTGTGGTGGATTCGATTGGGGTGGATTGGATAGGGGTTGGGTGGTGTGGATTGGGGTGGGGTGGGGTGGATTGGGGTGGAGTGGATTGGGGTGAATTGGAGAGGAATGGGGTGAATTGGAGTGGAGTGAGGTTGATTGCGGTGGACTGGATTGGATTGGTGTGGGGTGGACGGGATTGGAGTGGGGTTGGTTAAAGTGGTTTGGAGTGGGGTGGATTGGACAAGAGTAGGGTGGAATAATGTGGACTAGATTAGACTGGAGTGGGGTGGATTAAAGTGGCTTGTATTGGAGAGGGATCGATTGGGGTGGTGTTATGTGGGTGGATTGGATTGGAGTGAGGTGGATTGGGTAGCAGTGGACTTGACTGGAGTGTGCTGGATTGGAGTTGGTGGATCGGACAGGAGTGGGGTGGATTGGGTAGCAGTGGGCTTGATTGGAGTGTGCTGGATTGGAGTTGGTGGATCGGACTGGAGTGGGGTGGATTGTACTGGAGTGGATTGGATTGGGATGGGGTAGATTGGACTGGGCTGGATTGGTGTGGAATGGATTGGTGTGGGGTGGATTGGTGTGGGGTGGACTGGATTGTATTGGATTGGAGTGGGGTGAATTGTGATGGAGTCAGGTGGATTGGAGTGGATTGGATTGGGGTGGGGTGGATTGGAGTGGGGTAGGCTGGATGGACTGGATTGCAGTGCAGAGGACTGAAAAGAGGTGGGCTAGACCAGATTGGGGTGGATTGGATTGGGGTGGGGTTCAGTGGATTGGATTAAGTGGGGTGAACTGGATTAAGAGCGGTGGGTTGGATTGTGTGGGGTAGATTGGATTAAATGCGCGGGTAGGGTGGGAAGGATTGAGTGTGGTGGATTGGATTGGGGTGAATTGGATAGGGGTTGGGTGGTGTGGATTGAGGTGGGGTGGATTGGGGTGGAGTGGATTGGGGTGAATTGGAGAGGAATGGGGTGAATTGGAGTGGAGTGAGGTGGATTGCGAGGGACTGGAGTGGATTGGGGTGGACTGGATTGGAATGGGTTGGATTGGAGTTGGGTGGATTGGATAGGTATGGGGTGGATTGGATTGGTGTGGGGTGGACTGAATTGGAGTGGGCTTGGTTAAGGTGGTTTGAAGTGGAGTGGATTGGACTAGAGTAGGGTGGAATAATGTGGACTAGATTGGACTGGAGTGGGGCGGATTAAAGTGGCTTGTATTGGAGAGGGATCGATTGGGCGGTGTGATGTGGGTGGATTGGATTGGATTGGAGTGAGGTGGATTGGGTAGCAGCGGACTTGACTGGAGTGTGCTGGATTGGAGTTGGTGGATCGGACTGGAGTGGGGTGAATTGTACTGGAGTGGATTGGATTGGGATGGGGTAGATTGGATTGGAATGGGGTAGATTGGACTGGGCTGGATTGGGGTGGAATGGATTGGTGTGGGGTGGATTGGTGAGGGGTGGACTGGATTGTAGTGGATTGGAGTGGGTTGAATTGGGATGGAGTGGGGTGGATTGAATTGGATTGAGGCAAATTGGAGTGGAGCAGATTGTTTTAGATTGGAGTGGGTTATTTGGGATCGGAGTGGGGCAGGGTGGAGTGGGACAGGTAAGAGTAGGGCAGATTGAAGTGGGGTGGATTGTTTTGGACTAAAGTGGGGCGGATTGGAGTGAGGCATATCGAAGTGAGGCAGATTGAAATGGATTGGAGTAAGGAGGTTTGGAGTGGGACAGATTGTTTTGGGTTGGAGTGGGGCAGACTAGAGTGGGATGGATTGCTTTGGATTTGAGTGGGGCAGATTTAATTAGGGTGGATTGGAATGGGGTGAATTGGGATGGAGTGGGGTGGATTGGATTGGGGTGAGGTGGATTGGATTGGAGTGGTGTATTGTTTTGGATTGCAGAGGGACAGATAGGAGTGGGGCGGATTGGAGTGGGGCAGATTGTTTTGGATTGGAGTGGAGCAGATTGGAGTGAGGCAGATTCGAGTGGAGCAGATCGTTTTTGATTGCGGTGGACAGATTGGAGTGTGGAAGATTGTTTTGGATTGAAGTGCAGCAGATTGCCGTGAGGCAGATTATTTTTGATTCTTTTGGTTTGGAATTGGGCAGATTGTTACGGACTGGAGTTGGGCAGATTGTTTTGGATAGGAGTGCAGCAGATTGCCGTGAGGCAGATTATTTTGGATTCTTTTGGTTTGGAACTGGGCAGATTGTTACAGAATGGAGTGGGGCAGATTGTTTTGGACTGGAGTGGGGCAGATTGGAGTGTTGTAAATGCGACTGGGGCATATAGTTTTGGATTGCAGTGGTGCAGATTGCTTTGGGTTGGAGTGAGGCATATTGTTTTGGACGTATGTAGATTGTTTTGAATTGGAGTGGGGAAGATTGCTTTGGATTGGAGTGGGGCAGATTGGAGTGAGGTAGATGGGAGTGGGGCATACATTTTTGGATTGGAGTGGGGCACATTGTTTTGGAGTGAGGTATATTTTTTGGGATTTGAGTGGGGGCGAACTGGAGTGGGGCAGATTAGATTGGGGTGGGTTAGAGTGGATGTAATTGGGGTGAGGTTGAATGGGGTAGGGTGGGCGGGTGGATTGTAGTGGGCTGATTGGAGTGGGGTGGTTTGGGGTGTACAGCATGATTAAGTGTTAAAGCACCATTTCAGAAATTACACGTAATAAAGAAACAATGTCACTTTGCAATATTTTGAAACAAGGTAATCGTCATCTTTTGAGAACAGCACCCAAAAGCTGAAACAAAAGAAAACATGAGTACAATGTGAGAAAAGACGACTTGGCAAAATAAAAAGAAAGTTGGCTATAAAAAATAAAACTTTGCAATTTTGTTTGTCCTGCTGTGCATGTTTATGACAGCAACATGCCTTCTGTTTGTAGGGTACGAAAAGTAAGAACAAAATAGTACCTCAATCACGTCAAGAGCAGCGAACAGGCTCTGATTAAGTTGAATCAATCAGTGCTTGGTCCCTGCTCAACACAGAGGAGTAGAAATAATGCTTGGCCTGCAGTACTGAATTACTAGGCTGTAAAGCAGACTGCCATGCAAGCCAACAAATGGTAAGCCAAAGGTGGGCTCCCAGCCCTTTACTGTACACAACAGTCTTGCAAGTAAGACAAATGCACTAGCACATGCACTCACAGGCTTCACTCTAAAAAGGGTTTGTTTGGGTAGAAATACATTCTTATTAGTAAAGCCAACCACTGTTGTATGTTTTAAATCCAAAGTTTGTGCTCCTATAGACCAAATACTCATAACATACACTGCCTAATAGTACCTGTGAAATGTGACTCATACAGCTTGTAATCCTTTCCTATAGACTGACTTACACATGTATTACTCATTGGCTCTGTATAATGTGTGTATGATGCAAAGTGCTCTGACACCCTAGACTGGTATGAGTAGCGCTATAAAACAAATGAAATGCGTGTGAGGGAGGTGCTATTGAGCAATGAGTGGCCTCGATGAAGTGTGGTAGTGAGGGAATTTGCACAGAAGGAGGTATTTCGGGGTGGGGAGGCCCCAGGAAAGATTGCCCCACTGGGTGCTACCAGCTCTAAAGCCTGCCCTGCTTATACGATAGTGAATGATTATCAATCTTGAGTTTCCTATAGCAGAGTCTAAAGTCACAAGCAAGTGAACTGCACCCTTCCTTTATGCTATCCTGACCTTTTTCTGCCTTCTCTCAACACCACAGACCCTAATTGGGTCCCTGTTTCCCCCTTGCCTTCTGCCCCTCACCGGCTGATTGGTTTGGGGCAATGAAGTCAGGGAAGGTGGCTTTTGGGAACATACACAGCAGAAGAGGTCCATAATGCTCTCTTAGCATGATTAAAACAGATGTTTTGAAAGTGCAAAAAACGAGGAGAAATAAAAGTATTATGTCTCGATATGCCACGCTAACGCCACCCCTGGGAAGGCGTTAATTTTTGGCACTGTCTCAGGTTTATGATTTCTCATAAATCTGAGGCATTGTCAAAAAGAAATGGGTGTTGCAGTGGAACCCACACGGCAAGACCCATAGCACGCCCCTTAGACACAGAAAACTGCATCGGGGCATGCCATATCTTCAAGGGCGCGTTAAGCCAGGAAAAGTGGCTTAACACTGCCTCTTGGATATGGTGCAATGCACAGCGTCACCGGAGCGCCATAAACAGTGACGCTCCAGTGGCACTAGGGGTCGTAAATGAGGCCCTTTGTGTCCTCTTGGCTTTGATTGGATAACTTTATCTTTCCACTGGTGACAGCATGAAACTTGTTATTTTGCACTTCATGGGAGTATGTCTTCCTTTCCCTTTGCCGGCCTAACACACACTCCACACCTGTGTACCCCCACCCTCCCACCCTGCATGCTAGGTGGAGGGGGCTGCCATGGCGATGCCCTGGATATTGTCTCAGTAGGGTCAAGCTTACACTATTAGCAAAGTGTGACAAATTGGCTTTGCCAATGCTTGTTTTCTTCATACTTCGTACACTGGAAGAGAAGGTGGGGTTCACCTTCCATAAGGCCCATATTGCATTGATTAGAGACAGAGCTCGGTCTGTTTGCGTCCATCTACCTCTGCCTTCACTTCAAGAAAGTTGAAGTGTGCAGCACCCCTCCCTCACAGGAACAAACCCTGGGGCTGCAGGGACAACTCCGATGATGCTCTTCTCGGAGTGGGGGTCCTTCACACTCCAGGCTGGCCCACTGATGCTCCTCTCAGCTAATTGGATTAAGGACAATAGCCCACCCAGGGCAGGAAGGAATGACTCCACCTCAAAGACCCCCTCACTGGCCAGCGCCCCCGCTGCCTGCAGCTGCCCTCGAGCTTCCCTACCCTGAGCGATCCACATCCAGGTACAGAGATGTAGAAAGAGCTGCACATTTCCCATGCATGTATAGGGCAAAGAGAGGGTGCATGGAGGCAGCTGTCCTGCCCTTGTTATGTTATATTTATTTGTATAGTGCACCAACCACCCAAGAAGGTATGCAGGTCATCAGGGCAAGAGACTCTGCAGAGAAGGGCTGTCTTTATCAGGGCCCCCCCTGAAAGGCTGGGGCCCTAAGACAGACCCCACTTTGCCCATGCCTTAAAACATCTCAGGAAACAAGGCACATGGAGGAAAGCCTTTCGCGTCCCAGTCTGTACCACGTTCTTCGTTCATATGTTGTATATACAAGTGCTTTGTATTATGGGGTGTATCTAGTGGAAGAACCCCTGCCTATGTGTGCATAAAGTGCTTAGTGTCTTAAAATGCACAGAGGGCATGCCTCTCTGCATGTGAAGTGTGTCAAACTGTGCATGGAAGGCTGGGCCTCTGTGTGTGTGAATTGGCATGCTTTGTGTCATGTTCAGAGGACAGTGTCTGTGTTTGTGCATGAAGTGCTTCAGATACCAGAGGCCGCAGTTCGGCCCCTGTGTTTGCTGCATACATTGCGCTGGGTGAGAGATGTCTGCAGGTAGCACTTCTGTCCCTTCATTTGTAATGCCACCGCTCTGTTGGAGGCATGGACAGTGGTATTAGGTACTGTTTTGATATATAGATGCACCAACCATTGCACTGCTGTGTTCGTGTACATACGCACTTTGAGGGTATAAGTAAAGCCCTACATCTATAGGATAATGTGAGTGTGTGGAAAGATGGTCTCTTCCCCTAGTAGTAAAGGTTCTCTAACAGCGATGCACACCCCTGCTATGTGTATAAAAGCACTCTGAGTCATTACAGAGAAAGTCTCAGAGGATGCCGCACAAAACTTTATAAGCCAGGAGATGAAGCGCGGTGTCCGTGAAGCAGGCGCTGCACTGATTCTGCACCAAAAATATACACTTAAAGGAAGTGCTTAGAGCTCATTCACAATATTGCACTTAGTGCAACGCTATTATAACACAAGGTAATCCAAGCATGCTACAACACTACTCAACCACGAGCTAAACCATAGGAAAAAAATAGTGCACCAAAAAAAAACATTAATAAACAAGGAGGCATGTAACATGTGGGAGGAAACCAAACAACTCAGGGCCAAAAAAAAAACAACTCACCATTTAGAAGCAACATTTTACGAAGGGCACTACAAACTATGAATCACAACAGAAGGACGTGAAAGAGTGTGATCAAATCCTGCAGATTGAACACAGCATGTCTCAAAGGGACAGCACATGCGCTGCCTGGCGAGACCTAAAACTGGTAGTTCCCCAATGTTCGACATTTGAAGGCAGCTGTATATTCCAGTGAAAGGTTGCACCTGTGTATAACAGGGTGTCATCAGATACTTTGATAAAAATCAAGACATGTATTGTAATCTACAATATTAACTCATTATCATAAACCATTCTGGCATATTTATTCTTCCTAAGGAAAACCAGCACAAATGATAAAGACAGGCGAAGTGGTTTTCCCCAGGCTTTGCTTCCCAATTCAAGACCCTCTCTAATATACTGGAATGGAGCCCTTAGGCAAGTTAGTGGGCAGGGTAAATTAACTAATGAAAACCCCATTTGGCATGAGACAGGGCTTCCCCAGGGAGCCAGTCCAAAGGTTCTCCACATTTAGGACCTTAGGGGCATTTCAAAATTAGGAGATCTTTGGGTAGCAAGCCATATAAAAACATCTGAACAGCTGACAAGAACCTTTTCCCTTAGTGAAGCTCAATTCTTTTGATATTTGCATCTCTGTCAATGCACTGGAACAATACAAAGAGAGCCTAATGACTAGTGACTGGACCTGAATTCAATCTATCAGCACTCAAGATAATGATGGAACAGCTGCATAAGAAAGGCACATCCAGGTCCCAATGTGCTGGACCCCTCTGCACACCTGATTGGGAGCCAGACTTTGGGAGACTTAAAAACAGGAAGTGACAAAGGCAAAGATGGCCCCATGACCTTTTGCCATCACTTCAAATATTTACACAGAGTGTGTAAGCACCATCGAATACCTGTCAGGTGTAAATCGTTTTACTACTGTGTAACTGTGCGCCACAAGTGTGCACCATTGCTCAATAGAAAACCCCATGCATGAAAGAGTTAGCTTGCTTTGAGAGTTTGTGAATGCCAAGAAACAGGTGGAATTGTTAGCCTACGCCATCTTCTCTGCGATTGTTCCCACCATGGAAACGGTCAGAAATGTAGAGTGGGAAGTTACACAGAACACTCCCAAACTTTGAGGTGGTGCAGGGGATGGGTTCCCTCACAGGGTAAAAACAGATTTCCCTGCGAAGAAGAAAAAGAAAAAAGGTCATTTGCACTGTGGGCTGCAGTCCCCCAACTGCTTTCTTTTGAAAATAGCATCTATCACAAGGCATTCTCAGAAGTACACCTGAAAAACTGCGCCTCCCGCAAAAATCTCTCAAAAGCCATGCATTTATATGATCCTATGGGTACTTGTGTGAAGGGTGTAAATGTGTACCCTTTTGTCATGGAGTCTGTGTCTCTCTGAAACTGGAAACATACATAGGGTTCCTGCCAGAGGGAAGTTCGATACCGGCAAAGCCAGGGCCTACCCTTGCTCACCACACTCACAGTCCTAGAACCCAGTTTTTTCACAATGCACAGGCAGTGGCCTGTGCAAGTCTGCCCTATAGAACAGTGGTTCTCAACCTTCTGTTAACCCCCCACTTTATCATTACTGGAAAACGGGGACTCCTGCCTAAACATCGTTGATGATTTGAAATACAAAACAACACACAAAAAATACAGAAACAAGCATTCATCAAACATACACAAATGATAACACATTTGAGTTAATTAGCAAACAAATGTAAATAGAAAAACAATTAAAACATTTATTTTATTAGGACGGTTGGAGCTTTTCTAAATTCAAATGAAGCCACACATTGTCCATACTATATTCTGTTTGACGCACCTGCACTGCTCCCGTGAATCAATCCGAGGATAGTAATTAAATTTTTTGCCTACAATTTCAAATTCCTTGACATTTACAGTACATTTTAAAATCTTCAATTGTGTATTTAGCCACTTTATTTATATACACTTACCATTATTTAATTTTCTAATGAGTAGCAGACCCCCTGAGGAGGCCCCCTGGACCCCCAGGGGTCCCCGGACCACAGTTTGGAAACCACTGCTAGAGACTATCGCCCAAACTAAAGAGCTATTGGAGAGATGCTCGCCTAGCTGTGCCTTAGACCATCAGTGCTGTAAAGTTCTTTAGATTTAGCTGTTTCAAGCCTGCACCTCCCTAGTCTGTGGATGGATGGGGGGTTTTATCCGCCCCTCACCAGTAACTGAGCCAGCGTGGCTTGTACTGTTATAAGCAGTAGAAGTGAGTAAACTTATTTAGTCACAACTTAATATGATTAACTTTTTTCAAAAGTGCATTCTCATAAACTTGTAAATTAAGTTAATGTGGTGTTTACTATGGGATGCTACATAGGCCCTTTAAAAAATAATTGCTAACATGGTAATAGTGAGGGCTGAGGTTCCCGCAGTGAAGTAATCTCTCGATGCTGGCAGTTGTCAGTGAACTGTGGTGGTCAGCGGAAGATCCTGAAAAATGTGTCATGATTTTGTGGTGTACCATAAAAGTGAGAACTATAATTTGACTCCACTCTACTCTTACAAGATGGCTATTCCTGACTCCATCATCTATGGACCTCACCAAAGACCCCTTCTACAACCCTGCCATTGGACGCAGTTGGCTGGCTGTCTAGGTACGGCTGGACCATGCCTTAGCATGTTCTGATGCTCTATACCTCACTGCCATTGGATGCAGATGGCTGGGTAGCAAGGTACTCCCGGACCATGCCTGAGCATGTTCCGATGAGTCAATGCCGTTAAATGCATTGGCGGGTTGACAGGTATAGCCGGACTATACATCAGAATATTCTGAGGCTTGCAATGTTACTACGTTGGATGTGGATTGCCAGGTAGCAATGTACGACCACCCCATGCCACTACCATTGTCACTACCGTTGGAGCGCATGGCTGGGTAACTAGGTACGGTAGGACCATGCCTTGGCATGTTCTGATGCTCTCTAAGTCACTGCTGTTGGTCACAGTTGGCTGGGTGTCTAGATCTACGTCACTGCCGTTGGACGTGGATGGCCAGGTAGATAGGTATGTCAGGACCTTACATCAACATGTTCTAATGCTCTCTATGTCACTGCCATTATATAACGATGGTCAGGTATCTAGGCATACCCAGAGAATGCCTTAACATGTTCTGACGGTCACTAGGTTACTGCCTTGGTTGCGGATCGCCAGGTAGCAAGGTACAGTCAGACCATGCCTCAGCATGTTCTGATGCTCTTTCCATCACTGCCATTGGACGCAAATGACTGTGTAGTGAGGTAGAACAGGACCATATCTTAGCATGTTCTGATGCTCCCTATATACCTGCTGCTGACCTTGTTAGCTGGGTTGCTAGGTACAGCCACCACACCTCAGCATGTTCTGACGCACTCTACGTCACTGCCTTGAATGCAACTTTCTCAGTAGCGAGGAACTACCAGACCTGCCTTATCCTGTTCTGACTCTCTCTACGTCACTGCTGTTGAACCCGGTTGACCAGGTAGTTAGGTACGGCCAGACCATGCCTGAGCATGCTTGCGCGCTTTCTCTGGGTTTTACCTGCACCTCTGGCTCTGCACAGCTGGGCATACAGGTTCAACTTGACACATGATGCCCATTGATAACCCTTTGCGAGAAAAACCCACACTACTTGGTAACACTGATAGGTAAAAAGAGCAACTTGCCAATACAGCATAATTAGCATAAAGAACAGACCAGGGTCTGGAAGACCAGATGCTACATAACAATAGTAGACTGGACCTGCTTACAGATGGGGGCCATTTCACCATAGCCTCATTAAACCGCAGGAGGGGGTTGGACATTCCACTGATATTCCAGTCAAAAGATCTCATGAATCCGAACCCATCATTGTACACACAACTCAGTCTAAAAGATTCCATGACTCTCAGCCTAATCATTCTAATCTCCTCAATCTACTCCCACCTAACTTTAACACACCCATAAATCAAAATCCCATCACCCTACCGCCACCTAACCTCAACACTCCCATGAATCTAAACCCCATCATCTTAGCAAGACCTAACCTCAACACACCCATGAATCTGAACCCCAGCATCTTAGCAAGACCTAACCTCAACACACCCATGAATATGAAACACCTCATCCTACTCCTATCTAACCTTATCAAACACACAAATTGGAACCCCCTGATCCTACTGCCACCTAATCTCACCATACACATAAATTGGATTCCCATCATCCTACCCCAAACCTCAACATTCCCAGGAATCTGATGCCCATCATTCTATCAGGACCCAACTCAAAGAGACTCTATGAATCTGAACCCCATCATCTTATCCCCACCTAACCTCAACACACCCATGAATCTGAAACACCTCATTCTACCCCCCACCTAACCTCAAACCATCTACAAATCTGAACCCCATCATCTTAGCAAGTCCTAACCTCAACACACCCATGAATCAGAACCCCATTATCCTACCCGAACCTAACATCAACACACCTATGAATCTGAAACACCTCATCCTTTCAGGACCTAACCCCAAGTGATGCCATGAATCTGAACACCATAATCCTATCCCCACCTAACCTCAATACACCCATGAATCTGAAAAACCTCCTCCTACCTCCACCTAAACCTAACAGACTCAATGAATCTGGACCACATTGCTCTACCCCTGATACACCCCAGCACGTCGAGGACAAGAGCCCGTCTGTCTACCTCTTACTAACCTCAACAAACCCCAGGAATAAAGAAACCCAATACTGTCCATAACCCCAACACACCCACAGAGCTCAATTTGTAAAAATAGAGGTGCAGAGGTCTAAACTTTTTCATACGAGCCCTTCACCAGCACTGACGATTGCCAGGGTTGCTGATTGCCTTCTTATTCCACCATCCTACACTTTCTGTCTCTATCTCGTGAATACCAATGCTGCCTTGTCTTGATTCTAATTAATGCCTCATTCTCATACCTTCCTAAACCCACTACCTGTAAGCACCTGCACAAATTAGGCACTGCGCATTCCATGAACCAAAAGCACAGTGTCCTGTTCCTCCCATGTGTTACAAGTGGTGTGCAGGATATGTATTTGTAGCCACTGGGTAGGTACCGGTACAGGCTGCATATCTTCATTAGCTTAAGTGGTGTTTGTTCTTGGGCTGTGTCATCACCGTTGGGGCTTCTCTAGTGGGGGCGGGACACTAACAGGACATCTCTTGGATAGAGATAACCCAAAACTATAATGCAACAATGAAGGGTTGACTGTGCACCATTGGTTTGGATGCCTGCTTCTGCAGGAGTGGGTAGTTTGCCTTTTTGACAGGTATAGATGCAAAATGAACAGACAATAGATGGAATGCTGAACAATATCAAACATTCACACCCAGTCACAGATCTGGGCCTATATCCATCATTCTTTTGCTTGCCACGCCATTGCAGTTTGGACCCACCCATAGGCAAATCAGTCTTCACCCTGTTCCTCATGGGAGTAGTCCAGCTCGAACTGTATAGGTCTCTCGCAGATGTTTCTTGCCTTTGTGGTTAAGTGGCTGTCTGATGTCTGTTGCACAGAAGCTGCTGTACGTCAGATTTTACCTACTGCAATGATTGGCTGTCGGACAGGTCTCTGGTTCAGAGATCTTTAGGCGACCTTAGAACCTGGATGACTGATGGGGCATTCAGGTAACTGTAGATATTTCAGCAGTGCCATGGCTAGGAGGAGGCCCCTTCTCTGGATCACGGTAGTCATGCTTCTCGCCAGCTACCACTCTGCTGTTCATCGTGAATCACCTGTGGATCTCAGTAGGTTATGAAGATTCAAGTGAGCCATCTATTCATATGTATTTATAAAAGTGTGTTGTGGTGTGACACTGTGTATGTTGTCCCAGCACTGCAGTATGGACCGCCTGGACGCTCTCCTCCCATTGCTCATGCCTCTGGATATGGGCACAGTCAGTGTTTGGGGCAATGCAGGCCGCCCAAATGATTCAGACACTTGATTTAGTTCTTTTCATCTTCTTTGTATCTAAACGTCCAGGTGCCAAGCACTGACCTTTGAACCCAGGTGATCTCAGATACTAATATCGTCTTTGATGGGGCATTGGTCACCTGTGTGCCAAGTAGCCTGTCCTTTTTCGGTGACCATCTCTGATAAGATGTCAAGGTCAGGTTCAGTGAATCTATTTTTACATTACTTCGGTGGCGTTGTTGCTCCTGTGCTCTGTGATGAGGTGACAGTGTCTCTAGGCAGTGCAGGGCTCCCCGTAAAGATGAAAACCCATATTTTTGTTCATTTTTACGGTCTGGCTTTACAGCGCAGCTGTGATCAGACAGTTATGTAAAAGGGTCTTTGGCTCCGCCCACATGTTGGGAGCCATGTGTACAATTTTTGATTAGACAGACGTTGTGTGTTTTCACAAAGTAGTGCTTGCCTTGCACACAGCTAAGATCATTTTATTTAGCCACTCGTTAACCTATATGAATATTTAGGTCCGGCTTGACAGTGCAACTTTCACCTGACCTTTAAACCTACACCAATACTATTCTACATTTCTTTGCTTCCACACAAATTACATATCTATTCCCAAGCTATTTATTTGTAACGCAGCATATTACCACACCACATTCCTTTAAGGACAGACCTATTGGCATTGCCAATGCTTTCTGAAACCATGGACCTGTCGGACTTGTAATTTTCTCTGTTTGTAAAGCTGGCATCTTGTTTACTGAACTCTTCGTGTGCTCTGCTCTCTGGATATTCCCTTTACGACCCTTTCTCTAAGAGTGTGTTTCTCTCCCTCTCTAGCTACCCCCACTTCCTCTCCTTCTGCTCAGAAATGGCAGCCACCACACTTAGGTGACAAGATTTGATAGAACTGCCTCATTCTGTTCGTCACCCTCCCTGGAAGCAGACAGGAACTGTCATCCCCTGTGAGCCTGGCTTCTTAATAACGCTGTGGCCTACATTCTCATCTCTTTGTTTCACTCCAGGCACTTTGATGTGGCTCTGAATGTACAGACTTTTGCATCCAGGGTTCTTGGAAGAACAGGGAATGTTCATTACTATAACGACCTCATGTAAATGTTATGACTGCTTAACTTGTGCCGGTGGTTGCAGCAGGTGGGCACCAGTACTCATGTTTCGGGAAAGGATTTATTTCCACCAAGAGCAAGAAAAAGGCACCAAAAGAAGAATTTAGAAGAAGGAAGCAAATAGGAAAATAGTGAAAAAGGCAGAAAGGAGGGAAGAAAATCAATTGCAATAGTGAGATGAACAGACAAGTGGTGTAGGTGGTGGAAGAAAGAGGCATCAAGACTCACAGCCTCGGTATTCATGAGATAAAGAGACCAGAAGTGTGGGTGGTGGAAGGATGAGGCTAGGCATCCTTGTTATTCATGAGGTAACAGACAGGAAGTATGGGGTGGCATAAAAAAGAGGCATGCAGTGGAATCAAGACTAGGCAGCCTTGGTATTCATGCGATAAAGAGACAGGAAGTGTTGGGAGGTGGAAGAAAGAAGTAAAATGTGGAATCAAGTCTAGGCATTCTTGGAATTCATGAGATAAAGAGACAGGAAGTGTTGGGAGGTGGAAGAAAGAAGGATGAGGTGGAATAAAGTGTAGACATTATTGGAATTCATGGGATAACGTGGCATGAAGGGTAATGTGGTGAAAAAAAAGGCGCTAGAGGGGGAATCAAGTCTAGGCATTACTGTGATTCATGAGATAAAGAGGCATGGAGGGTAGTGTGGTGGAAGAAAGAGGTAAGAGGTGGAATTAAGTCTAGGCATTATTGGGATTCATGAGATAATGCGGCATGAAGGGTAGTGTGGTGGAAGAAAAAAGTAAGAGGTGGAATCAAGTCTAGGCATTATTGGGATTCATGGGATAAAAAGGCATGAAGGATAGTGTGGTGGAAGAAAGGAGCAAGAGGTGTATTCAAGTCTAGGCATTATTGGGATTCATGAGATAACACGGCATGAAGGGTAATGTGGTGGAAGAAAAAAGTAAGAGGTGGAATCAAGTCTAGGCATTATTGGGATTCATGAGATAAAGAGGCATGAAGGGTAGTGTGGTGGAAGAAAGGAGCAAGAGGTGTATTCAAGTCTAGGCATTATTGGGATTCATGAGATAATGCAGCATGAAGGGTAGTGTGGTGGAAGAAAGAAGTAAGAGGTGGAATCAAGTCTAGGCATTATTGGGATTCATGAGATAAAGAGGCATGAAGGGTAGTGTGGTGGAAGAAAGAAGTAAGAAGCTGAATCAGGACTGCACATCCTTGGTATTAATGAGATAAAGAGGCAAGAAAGGTAGGGAGGTGTAAGAAACTGGCATGGGGTGGCATCAAGAGTAGGCTGCCACAGTACTCATGAGATAAAAAGACAGGAAGTGTATGGGGTGGAAGAAAGAGGCATGACATGGAATTAAACGTAAGCAGCATTTGGCAGCACTGGTGATGTGCTTCTAAGAAAAACTTGAGGTCTGAGCCTGTCAGTCACTTTAAAATTAAACACTGAGGACCTTGCTGCAACTGCTTATGAAGCAGACCATTGACCCGGGTATCGTAGGAAGTTGGACTCAGTGAACATGACCTAAATGGGGACATTGGACGAGGCACTTGCAAGAATTGTTAGTAGGTATGTTATGAATTTGTCCTAATGTCACTTATTGTGCAGTGCACCTGAGAAGACTATCCCACTACGATCTTTGGTGCAGCACCCAGGTGTTTCTGTGATCAGCATTGGTGGACCACCCTTTCTTCTGGTCACCCCCTATCTCATTGCAAAGGATGCTAAGCCCCCACCTCCTGTTAGCACTCTAGTTGTGAGTAGGTGTGTTGATCTGCGGTCCTTGGTGGGCTCTGCTCTCTGTTCTTTCACACTCAAAGAGGTCAGGCATGTACACTTGGTGTCATATGTGCATCTGTGGTTTGTGCATCCAGGCCAAGAATCAAGGGGGTTCCATTGTTATGTTAGGTTATATGTTACTGTGTATTTTGGAGCACATTTTTACAGCTTGCACTACGTTCACAATCTTGGCCACTTAGCACCTTGTGCACACAATGGATTGTAGTTGTGTTTCATCCAGTGAAGGTTCTCCACTTGGGAACTTTGTTCCTGAACCACATTGGTGTGGGTGGTTTGAAGGGTGTGGGCTATCCTTGTGTAGGTGCTCCATAGAGGCTGTGTGTAGTTTACAACCTTTCAGCATAACTCGTATGAATGTTGAGTGGATGATGGGTTGTGTGTGCATGTTGTTTCGCAGTGGGATTTTGGGTCTTGACACCGTTAGCCTCACACGAGTTGCATATGGGTAATGGGTCTTGGGTCCTTCTAATGACCGAAGAGATTGTGTGCTAGAATTTGTCTAGTGCAAGTGTATTGCTTCTGATCCAGGTCCCAATGGAAAAATGTCACCCCTGGGTTCATCTTTCCCTAACTCCTTATGTTTGGATCTTGTCTGTCTCTATCTTGCATCATCACTGTTGCTAAGGGCATACGCCCAATGGTACTGTGTCTTATATGTCCCAGCCCAATGACTCTCAGATATGAAAGTCAGTCTGTCCCTCATGTCCCCTGTACCCATATTTTCCGATCCCTTTTTCTCTCTGTCTTACCAGAGTGATGTCTGAGTTTTTTTGTCCATCTCTGAGATTCTCTATAGTTCCTTCACATAGACAGTGGTGAGTCTACTGCAGTTTTTTAATGGATTGCACAAGGGAGAGTAGCACAGGCCCATGTACTCAACTGAAGGCAATAACAGGATCTAAAGATTATATTCAAGGGTGGTGAGATGGCCTTGCTTTCTCCTTCATTCGAGGAGATGGAGAAACTCCTGACGTCACATAACAAATGTCCAACAGAGTGCCAGAGAGAACATGCATAAAATGTGTCTTTTACATGCCTTGAAATCTGAACTCATAATGGATTCCAAATCACCATCTTAACACAGATTTGCACCATATCAAATAGACATGATTTATTTAGCACATTCAGATAGAAATGATATACATATATCACATATATGCAAAGTGGCAAGTGTTTTTGTTAATAATGATGAAAGTAGTGAACCAGGGTTGGAATCCATCCTGCTTCAGCATCTTATCAAGGCTGATGTGGGGTGGTGTGCCATTGAACGGCTTATCCTTCTTCGGTGTATCCTTCTTCAGGAAGCGCCTCAAGACATGGCTTTTCGAGCAGCAGTACCCCCTCCCCCCCCCCTCCCCAGCGCCTTGAGACTCTCTCTGGTGAGTAGCGTGCTCTATAAATGCATTGATTGATTGATTAATATCCTCATTTTTATCTGACCACTCTCAGGTAGATTTCCTTAGGACCTTTAGATCAGAATTCCAAAAGATCCAATGTGGAGCACCTCAAGGCTCGACCCTGAGCCCCACTCTCTTCCACCTTTATGTGACTCAACTTGCTGTTCTTGTTCGCTCTTTTGGTTTCATCTGTTTTTCTTATACTGATGATACCTGGCTAATGTTAGGATTAGAGGGAAGCTTTCGTCCCTTCAATCCAGCTTTCATCATTGCTTGTCCTACGTAGCTGACTACATGAACTTCAACTTAGTTAGAATGAACTCCTCAAAACCTGAAAAACGAATGTTTTGAGATACGTCTGCTTGAAACTCCAACATGTGACCTGATGAGCTTTTCTCTATAACCCTCCAAACGTCTTGCCAAAAATGTGTGACTCTTTAACTCTTCTCACTTTTCCTTGTTCGTGTTTTCTTAGAGTGAAGATTCTTGTGCCAGGGCTGACACTCAAGAGAACCAGCGGTAGAAAGTTAGACACAAATTTATGAGATTTTGGCCTAACGTGACGCAGCAAGCCATCTTGCTGCAGAGCCCTGCATCAAAGAGAAAAGGCAGGGATGAACCGTATTTAAGCAATACAGCTCATTCCTGTCCTTTATCCCTGCACTGGTCCCATTTTTGCTGCCTAGCGCCAATGCAGGTACCCTTGCACCATAGTGCACCATGGTTTGAAGAGTGTGGGCTATCCTCACATACGTTCTCCATCAATCAAAGGTGTCTGGTGCATGGGTGTCTGCGTGGCGTGCAGGATTATATTTGTGCAGAAAGGGGCCGAACGCAGCACACATAGAAAGAGGAAAAAATTAGGAGAAATAAAGACCTTCCTCCTTGTTGCAGCTCACCTGGAGGAGTAAGGTTTTGACGCATCACCAGGTTTTAAAGGTCTTCTATATCTGAGGATGAATCAAAATCGAATTGTGTTGCGTAGCAACACCAACCGCAATGCCCATGGAACATCTCCCTAGCGCAGAGCAAGGCAACGCAGTGATTTGCACTGCCTTGCCCTACTCCATATTTAGGAAGCTATTCAAAGCCATGCGTGATTTCATAAATATGATTGAGTGGTTTGCGCCACCGCTGTGTCACAAAAAATGACACAACGGAAGAGCAAGGCTCGCTTTTACAACTAACTTTTCTTTAATGATAAAAAGCACCAGCTGCCATTTTAAGCACTATATACAAGAGGTGTGACTGCTATCCAATTTAATGGTAGTTATTTTGTTTGTCTGTTATGTAAATTATATTAGCCACCTATCTTTTATTACTTCTTCATGAAGTAATAACCTTTTACATAACATAAAAAAAGATTTTTGGTCTTTTGGTCCCTCCGGGGGAAGAATGTGAATTAACATCCAAAACAATGGTTGTACCATAAAGAACTTTCTTTTCATGACAGCATACTTCAGGAGCAACCCATAAACACTGGGTGAACGTGGGGACAGAAGGAAGCAAAAGCAAAGTCAAACCTGGTAACATTTGTAAAGAGTTGAGGAGGTATTCGGAAATATATTCAATATATGAACAAAGTAAAATAAATGTAGAGAGTGTGTAGAAGTTATTGGGAGTTGAAAAGATCACATAAAACCTGAAACAAAATGTAGGTATGGCATTGATACAGGACATAGACAAAATATTCAACAAATAAATTAACAGTAGCATATGTACTAAGGGGCAGATTTACTGAGGGCCTGCGTTGCCTTTGTGTCACGCAAGGTGCCGCAAGGCAACGCAAGACCTTTAGTGGGTTTTACTAAACCATGCAAAGCTGCATTGCGTGGCTCCGTCTGGTTGAATAAATCAATGGCAATGCATGCAGTACATATCACTGCCTTGTGTTACGTTGCAACAAGGAGGCGTTCCATGGGTGGAGTGCAGACGTTCCCACATATCCACCCATGGATTTTGTGCATTTCAAGATTTGCAAAGCATAGTAAACCTGGGATTGCCTGGGATAAAATAGTATGCCTCTCCAACCTCAGCGTACTGAGTAGAAATATCTTCATTTATCCTCGTTTCTTCCTCTTTGTAGGCGTGCTGCTAAATGCAAGAGGAAACGCCTCTAAGTATTGCTTTTGTGCAGGAAGGCGTCCCTTCCTGCACAAAAGCAATACTACTTGTAACACCCATGCACCATGGCGCAAGGGTGCCTTAGTAGAATCTAGGCAGCCATAAGTGCGTCGGCGCTAGGAGACAGAAGAAATGCACCATATTTTTGTAGATATGGAGCACCTCTGTTGTCTCCCTTTCATGCAACGTAGAGCAGGAGGTTGCCTTGTTGCGTTGCATGAAATATTGGTAAATCTGCCCCTTAGTGTGATTGGGAGGAACACATGGTGCTGGGAAGTGACAGTCCAAAAGCAGGACCAATCAGAATTGTATGGCAAGAAACTGTATAAAGTAATATGCAGAGTACAACAAATTAATTCAGCCCATACAATTCTTTAAGTTGTAGTCTACAAAAAAGTGTAAATTCTCAGAATAGTCTTTGTTGCAATTGCTGTGTTGACAGTGTTTCGACCCTTAGAAAACTTGGCAGGTCATCATCAGGACCAAAACAAAGTAAAGTGAGCACACACAAAACCTACATCTCTTAAACTCCCCAAGAAGTAATGAATATGGAGCACGTAAGTCAAGATAAATGTAAATTACAGGCCAGGGTTACAGTCAAAAGGATTCAGAACAGTATTTGAGTAAAATAGCAGAGTGGAAGTCACGGAAAGCCTCCACAATTACTTGCCAGGCGACACTGGGCTGTTGTAATGGCCCACAGTTGGCCTGATTTAGATACTGACGGATGGTTTACTCCGTCACAACAGTGATGGATATCCTGTCCGCCGAAATCTAAATCCTATAAGAAATAATGGGATTTCGATTTCAGCGGATGGGATATCTGTCAACGTTGTGATGGAGTAACCCATCCGCCAATATCCAAATCAGGGCCACTGTTACCACTCAAAGTGGGATACCTCAACCAGTAAGTAGTTAAAAACTTAGGTGTCCAGGAAAGCACTCCTCTTGATGATAACACATGTACAACACTGTCCCCGCAAGCCTACAACTGAAGGATTTCCCCCAGAATCCAGGCACATGCAAATAATTAGTGACTGAAGCATCTCACAGGCTCACAGCAAGAGTTGAGACCAGGCTGTTTATTCACATCTAGAGCAGTGAACGAAAAACAAACAGCTTTAGTGATCTGTCAATAATTGTTTAAGATAGGGTAAACATGGCTATTCATCCTGACATTATGCGTTTCATAACAAACATCTACAAACTTCAAGCTTTTAGCAGTGTAATCTTGTTTTTATTATCAGCCGCCTCGTGCTGTTCTTTTAATGGCCATGTTATTCTAATGCCATTAGCTCCATCCTCTAACATTCTATTAATGGATGTGATTTTAATGACCATTTCATGCATGAGTTACTCTGGCAAGTCTCTTTCCTTAGAGATGGTTGTTGCTCATAGCCTCTCTGACATTCCCCGGAAGCCAGTCTCAACAGGGGCTGGCGGGGCGGAACTCTCTATTTATCTACTTAATTTGCACATTGCAAATTGGAAAAAGTTACAACTCATTAAAAGAAGCCATATAGCAGTATGCTACTTGTATGTTAGTGTAGGAAAGTGCTTCTTTTGACATGGTTACCACCCACTTTTTGCCAGGTTTCTGGTGTTATTTTGACTACTAGTGCAGGGGTCCCTGCTAACCAGGTCCCCAGTGCCAGATCTCTTTCCCCAAAACTGCACAGTCATTTTGCACATTTGGCACAACTTTTGGATGCCACTCTAAGTCCCTAGTAAATGCTACCCTGGTACCTAGGGCATGTGGGTACTAAAGGAAGGCCCCTGAGGGCTGCAACATGAACTGTGCAAACCTCAGGGACCCTCTCACTAAGTGCACACAGTGCTGCTTTCGCAGGCTGCATGTCTTGGTGCAGAACTAAAATGAAACACGGCATAGCACACAGCCTGTTTGCCATGTCCCTTAAACACTGCATTCAATATATGTAAGTCACCCCTCTAGCAGGCCTTACAGCCTAAGGCAGGGTGCATTATATTAAATGTGAGGGCATATCTGCATGAGCAGATATGCCCCTGCTATGTCTTTGTTGATTCTCAGACACAGTATGTGTCCAGGGAAGCCATTTTAAATGCATGTGCTGGACACTGGTCATTATGAGTTTCCCAGCTACATGAGGGCTTCTCTGAAGCTTGGGGTGTTTGGTATCAAACATCTTAGAATAATAAACTCTTCCTGACCCCAGTGATGGATTTATTAAAAACTGCAAACAGAGCACTTCTAAGGTGCCCCCTGGAAAACCTACCAACTCCTAGTGTGGACACTGACTAGTCAAAATAAGTGCAGCCGCTTTAGACAGAGTTTTGGCCCCCTGAGGTGAGAGCCAACGCTCTGGAGGGCTCAGAATAAAGGCCTTCTCTTGGTGGAGGTGTTAACACCTTATCCAGGCAGGATGGACATTCCAGGGTGGGGAGCTTCAAAGGCCTTGCGGCCTTAGTAATGTAACCCAGGCCTCTCCCAAATGGTAGAGAAGGCCGACCCCCAGTTCCTGACCCCACTTTTGGCAGCAGGACTGGTGGGAAAATTTGACTGATTAGGAGGAGTGCCCACTTCATGCCAGTCCACAACCTAAGGTGGACACTGGCTGAAGTGGACACTACCATTCAGATTCCTCCATCTTGTGTGGAAGGAATTGGGCCAATAGGGTTTAGGCTAGGTCCGCTTCCCAAAGGAAAAGGTCATTAGAAGGGTGTAGTCACCTTAAAGGTGGTCAGCCCATTGGCTACCACATGGCACACGCTGTAAAGCAACTACATTCAGTATTTAGGTGGCACCGCGGAACCCTAGAACTCAGAATACTGATGACTTAAGAAGAGCAGGACACTAGAGGATGAGCCCAGCAGAGAGGACTGAAGACACCAACTGACTTGGCCCCAGCCCTAATGCCCTGTCTGCAGCCCTCAATGATCCTACGCCAAAAGAGTACCTGTCCTGCAGCCCAGCAACCTCCAAAGCTTTGGGAGGACTGCCTGCCTAATATAAAGACTAAGATCTCCCCAAAACAGTGGCCCTGTTCAAAGAAACAAACTCCAAATACAATGAATTCTGCCCTGAAGAACCGCATCCAGACCCTATGCCCACGGCCTGAGTCTAAGTGGCCCACCAGTCCTACGAGGGTTCCCCAGCAATACTGAGCCCGAGTCCACTCTGCCTTGAAGCCTGCAGCCTCAATCTAAAGGCTCCCCCTGACTGCGACTGCCCGGTAAGCTGTTTTCCGACATCAATGGACACCCCTTCATCCAGAGCCCCTGGATCTTGGGGAGCTGGACCGATGGTGTCCCCGAGTCCCCCAACATCAGAACGTACCTGGGCAGCTGTGGGTTTTCTTCATTCACCTGTGAGCAGCGCATCTTCAGTCACCTCCAGTCTCCATTGATTCACATTGGGCACCGACCCTGTATTGGCACTCTGCATCCGGCGGCCCTCGTGCTACTGAGGGTGTTGTAAGTTTGGTGCTACCATGCGGCCTCCTTTGTGCTTGCCTTTACCCCAGGAGATCGACTCAGGATACTGCTTTAACTACCTGTGAGCAGCGCATCTTCGTGTGCCCCCAGTCTCCATTGATTAACATTGGGGACCTGACCCTGTGTTGGCACTCTGCATCCGGCGGCCCTCGTGCCACTGAGGGTGTTGTAAGTTTGGTACTACCATGTGGCCCCCTTTGTGCTTGCCTTTCCCCCGGAGATCGACCCAGGATACTGCTTTAACTACCTGTGAGCAGTGCATCTTCGTGTGCCCCCAGTCTCCATTGATTAACATTGGGGACCCGACCCTGTGTTGGCACTCTGCATCTGGCGGCCCTCGTGCCACTGAGGGTGTTGTAAGTTTGGTGCTACCATGTGGTCCCTTTGTGCTTGCCTTTACCCCAGGAGATAGAACCAAGATACTGCTTTAACTGCCTGTGAGCAGTGCATCTTCGTGCACCCCCAGACTCCATTGATTAACATTTGGTACCCAAGCCCAAATCTGACCTCTGCACCTACCTGCCCCTGTGCCGCTGTGGGTGCACTCTTGGTTCTGATTTGAACCTTGCCTGGTGTTGACCTAAATCCCCAAAGACTGGATTTGTAAGTCGAATACTTACCTGCAAAACCGAATTCTTGATTTCCTCCCAGAGGTTAATACTGAAGACTCTGAAAACTGAACTATCGATTTTCGAAACTGAAAAGTATTTTAATTTAAAAACTGCTTAATTTATAAGGAAGTTATTTTGTTCAAAGCATACATAAAAGCAAATGTTATTTTTCTAATTTGGTCTCTGATTTATTCTTTGAGTTTGTGTCTCATTTATTGCCTCTATGAGTACAAAAAACACGACTCCTTGATAGGCCTAACTGCTCGCCCACACTACCACAAATAGAGCATTAGACCTATCTATTTCTACCTCTGCAGACCTTTGAGGACCCACTGTATTCTCTGCACATTGCACTTCATTTTAGTGCACCACATAGAAAGCCATCTTTCTACAGTTATGTTAATATTTGTTAACAGCCCTGCACTACTTAATTTGTGCTGGTGTTTGCTGGTGCTTGGCCTCAGCCCTTATTTTATAACGGCACAGATTTATTAAAGTCTGTCACACGATGGTGATGCCAGTCTATCTTTATCAAAGCACGGGCAAAGATTAAAAAAAAAAAATGTACAACTAAAAATAATAATACCAGGGAGGTTGTGCTATTCATATGGCTTAGGGTTGTCTTGCAGAGTCCAAATCATTTGTAGGACTTTAATAGCAAGTAGGTGTCTTTTATACTGGTCTTTGCCAGGGCTGGTTGGGAAAGTAGTTGGTGCAAGGAGCAGTGGTCTCCTGAGAAATATCTTGGGCCCTGGCATTCATAAGTTTACAAATTAAGCACTGCTTGTAACATTTGCATGACCTCTTGGTGCTGTGAGTTGTATTGTGTGCACACTTTTGCCTGCTGGCTGTAGATTATCAGAAAGCAGTGTTTTGCAGTCTCTTGGATCAAGGGATCCCTCCCAGCAGATGATTACTTTTGCCTCACCCCATAGATAGGGTGGAGTAAAGGGTTGCCTCAGTTTAATCTTTGGCAAGAAAAAAATACTCACTATGTCACCAGATTCAAGCTAGCCTGGCTGATGAGGAGTGATACCACAAAACCGGTCCCAGGATGCTTTTTTTCAGTCCAGGGAGGATCTGTCCTGACAGTTCGGGCTGGACTGTTCCCATGGGGAGCAGGGTCAAGAGTAATATGCATATAGCTAGGTCCAAATTGGAATGACAAGGCAAGCAACAAAACAATGGCTTAAACCCAGACCTGTGACTGGGGTGATTGTTGGATTTGTTGTGCATTCTGTACATCATCTGTATTTTTTTGCATCTGTTCAATCTTTGGCAAGCAAAAGATAAATTGTAATGCTCTTAGTTTTATCAGCCTGGCACTATGTCGGCTTCCTCTGGGTATCCGGGATGATGGGTGTTCAGTGGCAGATGCAACACCTCACCATAGGAAGGTCGTGTGCTCAGAAGGCACTCTTCCGGCTTCCAGGCCTGCGCCATCTCACAGATATTCATTGACCTCGGGCTGAATGGTGCTCCCTTGAAGGTCTGAGGGGCCCCTGGAGGTATGGAGGCCTCCATGAGCCGTAGGTGCTGCAATGGCCTGCGTTACACCCCTGCTCTGGCAGGCCTGCAGATAAAATGGTGGCTAGCAGCGGTCTGTCAGGGCATAGGGCTTTTATGGAGCCTGGTGATGGAAATATCACTACAAAGAGTTCCTCCCAATAAGGCTCATCTTCCACAAAGAAACCCCCCTTGGTTTCCACATTGCTGCAGACTGGTAGCTCCTCAAAGTGACACACGCGTTCTTTGCCTTGGTACCTTGGACTGAGAGTGACTTAGCTGTAGGGAAATGCAAACTAATGAAAGACAACAATAAAACACATTTAAGGGCCACCTTCGTCTTAAGAAACCATGCTGGGAAGACTGGGGGCCTCATTACGAGTCTGGCAGTCCATGGACTGCCCGACTTGCGGTGGTGATCGGACTGCCGCTTACATGGGTGGTCCGACTGCCACATTATGACCATGGCGGAGTGGCACAGACCGACCGACAGCACCGCCAGGCAGTGCCGGCGGTCTTAATCTACCAGGGCAGCACTGCCTCCGCATTATGACCCTCATTTCCACCAGCCTTTGCATGGCCGTCCGACCGCCGTGCAAAGGCTGGCAGAATCAGGGTGTTGGGGGCCCCATGGGGGCCCCTGCACTACCCATGCACTGGGATGGACAGTGCAGGGCCCTGCATGGGCAGCCCCATCGCGCTTTTCACTGCCCGAATTACGGGCAATGAAAAGTGTAATGGGTGCTGCTGCACCCGACGCACTGCAACATTGCCGCCGGCTCAATTATAAGCCAGTGTCAATGTTATGGTCATTATTCCACTGGGCCAGCGGGTGGAAATGCTGCCCCTCAGAAAACTCATATTAGGGCCAGTGGGAGGAGGACCGGACAGGAGGTTTTCTGTCCCGCCAAACTTGAGATGAGTCCCTGAATCCCTGAGACAGGGGACATATTGTGTATCTCCCAAAAATCATGCGTGGACGGAACTTCGTGTACCCGGAAACACACAAGTTTTACAAGGTAATCTGCTAAACTTTCTTGGCTTTTCGCAACCCTTTTTTCTTATAAGGAGGCAAACTTCCCAAACCTGTACTGGCTACTGTCAGAAACACAGCTTCCACATCATAAACCCCTATGTGTGCCTAGATGAGATTTATTTGACCGTATGCGCTATAAAACTTACTCAGATAAAGTATATCCACCCATTTAAAAGTCCAGTCCGGGAATCCTCACCCTCTGGGGTTGTCAGCGTTAGGTCGGTAACAGTCACGATTGCACGGCTCCCATAAGGAGCGCCTTTGCTTGACGAGACAAACAGGACTCGTGCTCCTAGAATAAATCTTTTCAATAGAAGAGGCCCTCCGGGGCACCGATTAGAGGTTTGCTGAGCTGTCCTCCGGGCTTTTCAATAAATAATCACAGCGCCGCGGAGTGCTCGCCCCGGCCCCGAAAAGATGCTCTTGTGCACTTAAAGTGACAGCTCAGCACGGCGTGGGAGGCAGATTGACTCACTGCACCCCCCACGTGCCCTCCTCCGGGGGGCGGCATTACCTCTGCCTCTGAGCGAGAGATGGAGAGCTGTCGCGGGCACCCCGAGTGCGCAACCGTGCGCCTCCGTGCGCCCCGACGGGGGCAAGGCTGCGTGGGTGTGCGCCGGGCGGGAAGGGGCCACCGCCCGGAGGAGGTTGTCAAAGCGCTTTGAAACACTCTTAGGATGTGAGAGATTAGACAAGAGGCGCGCGATGCCCTCGTGGGCGCCTCGTGCTGACAAGGCAGTAATCAGCGCCATTTTCTGTGCCAAGCTCCTCTTTTCATGCCGTGGTTGAGGCTGTCAGAGCGCCCTTTTCTTTGTAATCAGAGTGTGTCTGTGACAAGAGAGTTCCCCCGGCCGCTTGTCACCCTCCCGAGCGGATGGTCTGGAGGTTTGGGCTGGCATTGCCTAGAACCGTGTACAGATGGGCCCCTTGGCGTAGTGAAACTTGAGGGGGGCACCCTTCACACTACATGGAAGGAAACCCCCGCCTGACCCTCAGGAGCTTTCAGGCTACGGTACCTTGCTGAGGAAGCTCCCTGGAGCACGGGACCCTTGCATCGCAGGGGCTGTGGGGCCCTTTGTTACGTCACTGAATAAGCCAGGGATTTCAAGCACACAGATAGGGCTGTAGGGCCGGACTGGCAGTAGTGGGCATCAGGCGTTTCCTTGGGAGGCTGGAGGGGTGGGGCCGGTTTTGTTACCGGCCCGGTCCACTATCGGTCCCCAGTAACAAAAGCAGCAATCCACCATAATCCACTCACTCTCGTTTCCAGCTCCTGTGAGGGAGAGGTCTGGTGAAATTGCCAGGGCTACTTTGGGTGCCTAGTCTAGCCCTGTAGGTAGGGTTGCCACCTTTTCAAGAGAAAAATACCAGCCATATGTTGTTTAAGAGTCTGCAGTCGCCCAGGCGTGAATAGAAATGGGACCTTCAACAAAATCGCACGTCTTCATTTGTAACTTGTTTTTCTGCCCTCGTTCACTTTAACTATTAGTCGGGAAACATTAATGCAAATCTTGAACACGTTTAAAAGTGCATCCGCTTATACTTGCTGTTTGAAGTATGTACATATAATGGCTAAAAACTACAGGCTGTCGGTGATTTTTCTAATTTTTTGTGCTGGCCGGGACATTAATGTGCCAGTAGAAAACAAGTCAGGTGGCAACTCTCTGCACAGATAGTGTGTAGCATTGAGGGTTGTGGCCTGCTAGGTTTGCTGACTGGTGCCACTACAAGGAGATTCAGGACATGGGCCACTAGGTACAGAATGGGCCACGAGAAGTGCCGATTCTGTATATTTCTCTTCCCCTGAACATGGCCTCTGGGTGCATGTGACTTTGGGAGCCCCCCTTGCAGTGGCCGGATGGCTCATGACATACATCCCTCCCCATTTTGGACTGTATCTCACCAGGTCTCTTGGCAGTCAGAGTCTGGTAGCCCATTTAGTCCCTGAGCCTTTTGTTGGGTGCTGTGTTTGGGTGCAGGTGGTACCACTGGCTTTGGCGTGACATCTGTTCTGGTCTTGGATCCATTATGACGGGTCTGGTAGGCTGGCCTCTTCTGCCTGGTCAGAGTCAGTGTGGCGGTTGGCGCTGCCACAGGGGTGGGAGAGGACCACTCCCGTTCCCCTTCCCCTTCTTCCCCTGCATCTTCTCCTTGCTGGAGTGGGCTCTAGGCCGCCCTTGTTCTTGGCTGTCTTCGCTCCTGTGGTTCTCAGCTGCCCTCATCGGGATCTTTTTGAGCTCAGGGTTGTTTTGGGGTACACCTTCGAGCGCTACTTGTCTGTCACCATTGTTCCCTTTACTGCTACCACTGTCCATAACCCATTTTTGTATGGAGTGCGGACTTTACAGTCGGGGCACTTGTCCATCACCGGCCCTTGGTCGCCTTCCCCTAAAATCACATGTGCGCCTCTCCATTGCTTGTTGGCATTCATGTTGCTTTTATGTCTTCACTGTTGACTGCTTCAAAGTCTCTCATGTGGTCAGTTACAGCGCAGGGCTGATGGAAAGGGGGCCCTCAAAGGTCATCCAATCAATCAATCAATCAATCAGTAGGCTGGCTGGGGCACACTAGGTGACTCATGGAGTGCATTTTGATAAGCTCTTGTGAAATTGTGTAGTACCCACTGTGAGAAAAGGCCTCTTTTGACATGGTTAGCCCCCCCACTTTTTGCCTGGTATATGATGTGGTCTCAACGGTCTTAATACCCCGGGCCCCTGCTAACCAGGTTCGCTGGGCCAGATCTCTTTCCTAAAACTGTTGTGATGCAGTGGCACAATTGGCAACACCTTTACCTGCCAGTATAAGTCCCTAGTAAATGGTACTTAGGTACCCAGGGTGTGGGGTATGAAGGGTAGGCCCCTGCGTGCAGCAGCAGAGATTGTGCCACCCTCTAGGACCAGGCACTCTGATACTCCCAGCACCTCCATTGTGTCTGGGTGTCCTGGACAAAGCCTAAAACACAAACTTGACATGGCACACTACCTGTGTGACCTGTCCACCATACACTGCATGCAATATACGTAAGTCACCCCTCTGGCAGGCCTACCAGCTATAAGACAGGGTGCACTATACTGTATGTGTGGGCATAGATGCATGAGCAATATACCCCAACTGTGTCCTTGCCAAACCTGGGACACAGTATGTGAACAAAACAGCCATTTTATTACATGTGCTGGACACTGGTCATCACAAGTTTCAGAGCTACATGATGGCTACTCTGAACCCTGGGATGATTGGTATCAAGCAACTCAGAATGATAAATCCAATCTGGTACTAGCATTGGATGTATTCTAATATATTCCCAGGGGTCACCTTAGAGGTGACCCCTGCAAAAGCTAAATACCCCTGAATAGTTGCTGGCCGGTCACAACCAGTCTGCTACCACCAGACATGATTCTGGAACCCTGGGGTGAGAGATCCTCCTTTCTGGGTCCCAGAACAAAACCCTTCCTGGGCAGCGAATGTGCACACCCTGCTAGTGAGCTTCAAAGGGCTTGCTGCCTTTAAAACTCAACCCTCAAGCCTGCTTGTAGCAGAAGATGGCTGTCCTGTTGCAAACTCCCACGTTTGGTGGGAGCAAAGGTGTTGCCTGCAAGGTGACCCCTCCATTTCATTTTCCTCCATCTTGCATGAAAGGAATATAGCAAACCAGGTGTAAGGAAGTGATCTCTGCCCACAGGATGTGGTCAGATAGTGGGTGTAGCCACCCTAAGGTAGATGACCTATTAGTCACTACTAGGTACTCCCCTTGATGCCCACTAAAGACAGTATTTAGTGGCCTTCCCTAGACCAGAGATTCAGATTCCATGGACAAAAAGAAGACCAGCTACAAAAAGACCCAAGACTCGAGAACCAATGTCCTGCTGCACAAGAAGAAGGTGCCAACACTGCCTGCTACACCCAGGACTCAACAGTCACCGCTGAGGGGTTACTTTTTTTACAAACTCCCAGAGGACCTCCACACTTCTGAAAATTGCTGAAGATATCCCTCAACAAAGACCAGAAGACCAGTGAAGTCCACTTCACTGACCAGCTGCTGACCAAGGAACCAGATGCTACAGCTAGATCAAGTTTCACCTAAGATACTGTGAGGATGGATCCTACCAGTGTGCCAAGTTTGGTGGCACTGCACCCTCCATTGGCCAAACCGTGCAATAGCCCTCGCTACTGGTCACTTTACATTGGTCACCCAGGACAGTCCACCCCAGCCTGAAAAAGGGCCAGGAAGAAGCTCCACCCGAGATACTTCAGAAAACACCAGGACCTCCCACCAGAATGTCCCTGCTGACCTGAAAGTGACCCTCTATGCAACCCACCTCCTGCTTCCATGGACACCTTTGAGCACAGCTCCTGGCTCACAGATTCGCTCTTCACCCAGCCACCCAGTGCCCTGCAGTAAAGAACAAGCTATTCCCTAAGGGTCCCTCACCCGTTGTGACCCAAACATTCCAAGGGAACCCACTGGATTCACCTTTAAGTCCACCTGGGCAGTGCTTTTCCAAGTGGTCCCCCACAGTGGCCTTGCACCAGCTCTAATTACTTTCTACAGCTGCTCCTGCTGAAACCAGGAGCTGCCTGAACTTCTCCAGCTGGTTCACAGGTCCCACCGATGATCTTGACATACCTGCAAAAGAAGACATTGGTAAACGCATTGCTTGATTTTATATGCATTTTTAAAGTATTCCTCCATTGATTCCTATGATGCATAATTACGCACAGAACTGAGACATTTTCTAAACTTTCAAAATTCATAACTTAAAAAGTACTCACCCGATTTTGTTGATCTTAGTCTTAAAAAGGTTATAAAAATCTGAAGTATTTTTGTAAATTGGTCTCAAGTTATTCTTTTGAGTGTGTCTTGCTTTATTGATACTGTGTGTGCAACAAATGCTTTGTACTTCTCCAAGATGAACCTAACTTCTCGTCCAAGCTACCATAAAAATTAGAGCATTTGTTGATCCAGTTCTTACCTCTGTAAACCAAAGTGTGGTTGCCTGGACCCACTACGCAGTGTCCCTGGTTTTGCACACTACATAGAGGGCCTGTCTCCTAAACCCACTTCAATTCTTCTCCTTACATCACCCCAATTTTTAAGGGTTTGTTAAATTCTTATGAATCCTTCAACATTTCCTCTGGCTTGTGGCCATCTGGGCAAGAACTTACACTTTTTGATGTTTAGCTTGTGTACGTAGCTCTGAAATTTGTGCCCTTGGAAGAGTGATCCATTATAAATTCGTGCTGCAGGAAGGGCAATCTATTATCAGGAGCAAATATTTTCCCCAGCTTTGATCTGACACGTTTAAAAGCTGTCTTGGCTAATCACTCGAGTACTGAGAACTTTGGGTGAGCATCAGTGGTCGCCAATGTCAGCCTTCCATCTGAATAACTGCTGAAGTCAGCCCTTACAGTTGTCCACGGGCCGGGCTTTCTTTGACAGTATCCAGAACTATCCGGTGCACCCCGGGAAGGGACAATTTTTCCACAGGGTTTGGGCTTTGTCTTGGTGACACCCTGGAGTCCCCCCAGGTGTGTGAGTAGGTGGGTGAGTTTCACTACTGTACTCTCCAGTGTCCAGGGGACCTAAGTGCTGTGTCCTCTCAGGATGAGGCCATCTGTGGTTGCCCTTATTTACATGTGCATTCACCAGAGTTGTGTGAGGGTGATCCGAGACTGAGCATCATGCCCTACGACTTCAGCCAATAATGTTTTCCAGTTGTTTTGTTGCAGTGTCTAATGTCACTTTCTGTAGACTGTCATCTCCCAGGGGATTTCTTGAATCCCCATGGCATTTGACCATGTTACTTCCGTGATTACATTTACATGTGCCTGACATGCACCTCTTAGTATCCGCCTGTTCATGGCTATCATTTCTGCATTCCTGGGGTGTCTGCAAAGGTAATCAATCAGTATCTTTCTGATCAATATCTTGCTGAGAAGTGGTATTCTTGTGGGTCCACCAGCCACTTCTTGATTCTCAAGTGAGTGTTGAGAGGTGCCTTGGAATATGCTGACCAGTGGCTTGTGGCCTGTGATGATTTTAAAGCTCCTGCTATATAGATATAGTTGGAAATGCGTGCACCCTGACTTCATAGCTAGGTCCTCTTCCTGGATTGGGCATGCTGAGAGGACCTCTGCAGTAGAGCAGGTAGGCAACAGTGCAGGGCGGTACCAGATTCTCCACTTACTCAATAATAACAATGTGAGGCAGAGGAGTGCTGATGAGCCTCGTCAACATTGTAGTGGGTCGGGCCTACCAAGAGCCTATTTAGAACTTGGTGGATGGGTTACTCCGTCACAACGGTGATGGTATTCCATCTGCCGAAATGTAAATCCCATTCTGTGTGACGGAGTAAGCCATCCACTGAGTTCTGAATCAGGCCGAAAGTCTGCAGCCTGGCAGTGCTGTAAGAACGGGTCGGAGTCCTCGAGTTAGTAAATGGAGTAGTGCATGAGTGGCCCATATTCCATCTACTTATCTCTTCGTTCGAGCCCGGCCTCCAGTGACGTGGGGTGTCCCTTACACAGTGGGAGAGTGGGTCACTTCACGAATGACCAGGTGGCCACTGGTCAGCCTATCTTTGAAACATGCATTCCAAGGGACAGTCATGCAAGCTACTTTAATAAGATTTGTTTCACTTGCGGTAAGGTTTATAACTAGTTCTATGATTCTTTGCATCATAAATAACAGTCGTCAGATTGTATAGCGCTACATCAGTGCATTGTAATTTGTCATCGACTTTTGCACAGACCCAAGAGTGCACAAATATGTGCACCATCCAATAATTGCATAATCCATCTTTTTTCATGTGAATTTATCTTTGAAAATGTTGTTATTTGACTGGTTAGTCTGTGCAAAATGCCAGTACACGTTTTATAAAAAACAAAACCCAGAAGTTGCCGAAACACATGTCAGTGTTAAACTTTACACCTGATTGGAAGACTGAAAGTCTGAGTCGACCCATGCAGCATTTGAATCTGTGACCCTAGCTTTAATGCCAATTTTTTTAATCAGGCACGTTAACCTACTAGGCTGTTCTTTCTATTATTTTCTTAAAAGGTACCAGTTGACTCCAGCTTGAGCTATGACACTCTGTGCTTTAAAAAAAACACACAACAGCTGTGGAAAAATGTGCTTTCAATGTTTCTAGAACTCTCTTTCCTTAAAAAAGAAAGTGTGTGTCTGTATTTTAGATTAGCTTGGGTACTTTCAGGGGCATAAATAAAGAGGTGGTTTTTAGGAAGCACTAATCTCCCAGGTTTGCTTTTGTGAGGTTCTCCTCCAGGAGTACCTAGCCAGTGTTCCCATGTAGAGTGACCGCCAGCCCTGCCCCTCTGCGTCCACAGTGTGGGTGGAGCCTGGCATGAGTCACAGCGCCCCTTGCAGGCTGATTGTTTGCATTTCCATAGAGGAGTGACTGAGGTGGAGCTGTAGTGTGTGCACAAGGTATAGTTACTTCATTTAACTTTAAGTGGTGATTTTCCATGATTTTTTCGAACTTAAAATGTTATGATTTAAATTAACAAATTAACTAACATTTTCACCTACCTGTAACGTTACTTTAACCTTTGTTTTGTCAGTGAAGAATATATATATATATATATATATATATATATATATATATATATATATATATATATATATATATATATATATATATATATATATATATATATGTTTTTTTTCTCTTCTCTGAGCATCCTCTGAAGAGTTTGCTGCAGGGCATAGCTGGAGGCCAACTCCATGCTGCACAGACTCCATGCTGCGCAGACCCTGGGATTGGGTGCCAGTGGGGGGTGGGCACAGGCCCTGGTCGGAGGTTGGCACCCATGGGGAGTTGGTCATCGAGAAATCAATCTTGCCTAGGATTCTAAAACACTTTGAGACTTAACTAACAAGGTTGTCGGGTGCCTTCCCTCGGTGGCACCCCTTTATTATACAGGGTGCCACAAACTCCCTTTGTTGGTGACATGCAGATGACTGCAGCAGGGCTAACGCATTGGACAACCTCATCCACAAACCTAGCAACAGCCCTGAGCCTGGCCTGGGGTCATGGTGCAAAAGGAAACATGGTGAACTGTGCAGAGAAAAACTGGTGTCCTGGGCCCCAGCCCAGAGCAGGAGGGGGGTGCTCTATGTAAATCCATGCCACGACCCTGGAACCTTTCACATTCAAAGGCATTGAAATCGAAAGTATTGATCCCCTGAAAGGTTCTGTCCGATATCCCAATCATGTCCTTTGAATATGTATTGATAAAGAAAAAAAACAAAATGAAAACTGAACGGTTTATGCTCAAGCATCGATCGGGGTCCCTGCGGGGTTCCACTTTATGATTAAACCGACTGAAGGGGCACTGTTCGCCCCAGGGGGTCTACTTGGGCCTGCGGAAGGTGGGTGGGTGCCAACAGATGTGCTCTGTTGTTCCCCAGGGCAGAGGCCAAAAGAGCATCTTGAAGCCGTGCAGAAAGAGGGCTGACCCCCTACACAGCTCTGCAAGGGCTTGCAGGGTTTATTTCAACCTCCACACTACTGTGTCTACAGACACCCCAAAGGCCCACCCTAACCCTCCCCTGCCCCTCTTCTGACTCAACATTGCTGCCCTCCATCCCACCTCCACCCCAGTTCATCCAGCACTTCCCCCTCCCCCCTCAATTGGAATAAGTCATTTTAAATTGTGCTTTTCTGCCCTTCCACCCCATCTTGATTTAATCTGATCTAATCTGGCAGGTTTGACTTGCTTCTCATCTGTGCTTCATGTAATCCGTGATTCCTTCTGTATTCCCTTCAGTTTCACACTCTGATTCTGTGAGTCCCACACTGATTTTACACAATTACAAAATTCAATACACAGAGTCCACATCAGAGGAGAATGGTGACTGGTGCCTGCATTCCGCTGGAAGCCAGGGGGCATATTCACAAGCCTCGTGAACCGCTGCAGTGTCACTTTATTCAATGCTCCGGCAACGCAGACTGCAGACCCATATCTATGAATCGCTGCGCGGCTTTACGTGGCCTCCCTGATATGGAGTAAGGCAAGACAGTGCAATTCCTGCGTTGCCCGAGTCTGCGTCAGTGGGGGCATTCCATGGGTGATGCTGTGGGTTTTCCTACGCAACACCCATGGGTTCTGATGCATTCCCAGATTTATGAGGACTTGTAAACCTGAGAATGCCTCAACATCCTACACCTCCCCAGGGCAGGTGTACTGGGAGAAATATCTTTATTCTCCTTGTTTTTTATTCTTTCCAGAGGAAAGAGACCATGGATTGTTTCTGTGCAGGACAGGGCCCCTTCCAGCACCAAATCAGTCCTGCATGCAACCGAGGCACCCCTGCACCACGGTGCACAATGTTGTAGGGGTGCCTGCATTGGTGCTAGGCTGCCCAAACAGCACCAGAAGGACAGGAATGTACCGTATTTTATAAATACGTTGCAGTCCCGCCCCTTACCTGGGGCAAAGGGCAGCACACCAAGAAGACTTGCTGCTCTGACCGGCACCACATTTCCCGTAAATGCGCCCCCTGGAGTCACTCTTGAAATAGGCTGCAAACTGCCAGACCAAGAAGTGCAAAAATAAATTATAGATAAATCAAAACTAGATACTCTTCATTACAATCTGATGTCAAGAACTTCAAGGAGACAAAAGATAAAGCTTTGCAGCAGTGAAATGCAAGTTTATTGAGTTTTGAAAAAATACTTTCCCTTAAATCTAGTTCAGGTTGCACAGCAGGTGGTTGAATCAGCTCGCTCTTTATTTATTTGTTTATTTATCAATGTTTTTTAGGTGTTCAATAAATCACATATTGCCATTCTTGCAATATATTACAAATTCATAAATAAAGCAGTATGGCATATTACCTGTGATAGGAAATGTTTCTGCAAATGTTTTCTAGTCAGATGGGATGCCCATCTCCAGCAGTCTCCAGCAAGTGCTTTCTTGAAAAGATCAATTGCCATCCGTTTTCTACGTTATGGCTAGCTGGACGCTCCCTGAGGTGAGAGTCCAGGGAGTTCTAGAGCTCTGGCCTCAACACTGTCAGTGGATCGACTTTTGCATTTCTGTCAGTTTAAGGGTTGAGGAGGCATCACATGTGAAGATCTTGACTGAAGGTTTCTAATTACGATGTGATGTGTTCTCAACTTTGCAAATATATTTAATTGACAGGCATGCTGATCCTATACTGCTCTCGTTCTGTATTTTATTGACAGATATCCCCAGCCTCTATCACTCTCGTTCTTTATTTCATCTACAGATATCACCATCATCTACCGCTCTCGTTCTTTATTTCATTGACAGATATCCCCATCCTCTACCGCTCTTGTTCTTTGTTTCAACAGATATCCCCATCATCTACCTTTGTCCTTCTTTATTTTATTGATAAATACCTCCATCATCTACCTCTCCCCTTCTTTATTTCATCAACAGATATACTCAGCCTCTACCACTCTCTTCTTTATTTCATCGACAGATATTCCCATCATCTACCACTCTCTTCTGTATGTCATCAACAGATATCCCCATCATCTACTGCTCTCGTTCCTTATTTCATTGACAGATATCCTCAACCTCTACCACTCTATTTGGTAATAAATAGACAGACATGCCCACTTCTACCACTCTTGCTCCTAATTTCACCAACAGGCAGTTCCATCCTTTATCACTCAAGTTCTTCATTTCATCGATCGGCATGCTGATCCTCTACCACTCTTGTTCTTCATTTTATCGAACGGCATGCTGATCCTTTACCACTCTTGTTCTTCATTTCGATTCTCTACCACTCTTGTTCTTCATTTCATCGAACGGGATGCTGATCCACTACCACTCTTGTTCTTCCTTTCGATCCTCTACCACTCTTTTTCTTCATTTCATTGAATAGGATGCTGATCTGCTACCACTCTTGTTCTTCATTTCATCGAACGGGATGCCAATCCTCTACCACTCTTGTTCTTGATTTCATCGATCGGCATGCTGAACCTCTACCACTCTTGTTCTTCATTTCATCGATCGGCATGCTGAGCCTCTACCAATCTTGTCCTTCACTTCATTGATGGGCATGCCGATCCTCCACCACTCTTGTTCTTCATTTCATCGAACGGCATGCCGATCCTCTACCACTCTTGTTCTTCATTTCATTGAACGGCATGCCGATTCTCTACCACTCTTGTTCTTCATTTCGATCCTCTACCACTCTTGTTCTTCATTTCATCGAACGGGATGCCGATTCGCTACCAATCTTGTTCTTCATTTCATCGAACAGCATGCCAATCCTCCATCACTCTTGTTCTTCATTTTGTTGACAGGTGTTTCCATCCTTTACCGATGTCATTCTTGCTTTCATCTCCATTGACAGTCATGCAAATCTTCTGCCACTCTTGTTCTTCATTTCAGGGACGGCCATGCCTATCCTCAACAGTTCTCATTCACCATTGTATCAACAGACATTCCAATACTCTACGGCTTTGTTCTTCATCTCACTGTCAGGCATGCCCATCCTCTACTACTCTTGTTCTTCCTTTCATCAACATCCACAGACATGCCCATCTCCCATCACTTTTTTCCTTCACTTCATTAAAAGGAATGTCCACCCTAAATTGCTTTCCATTTTCATTTCATCAACAGGCATGCTCGTACTGTACCACTCTTGTTCTTTGTTTCTTTATCATCAACAGATGTATCCATTCTCTACTGATCTCACTCTTCATTTCACAGTCAGGCATGCCCATCCTCCAGCACTCTCATTTTTCTTTTCATCAACAGGCATGCCCAGTCTTTTACGTTCTCAACAGTCATGCACATCTTTTACCACTCTAGTTCATCATTCCATCAACAGAAATGCCCATCCTTGACCAGTCTTCTTCTTCTTCCTCTCCTTCTTCTCCTTCTCCTTCTCCTTCTTCTTCGTCTTCTTCTTCTTCTTCTTCTTCTGCTTCTTCTCTTTCTTCTTCTTCTTCATGTTCTTCTTCTTCTGCTTCTTCTTCTTCCTCTCCTTCTTCTCCTTCTCCTTCTTCTCCTCGTTCTTCTTCTTCTTTCTTCTTCTTCTTCATCTCCTTCTCCTCCTCCTCTTTCTAAGACATGCCCAACTTCAACAGCTCTTGTTCTGCATTTCATCGGCAGGCATTCTCAACTTCCAACATTCTTATTGTTCAATTCATCAACAGCCATGCCCATCCTTTACCAGTCTAGTTCTTTATTTCATTGCCCATCCTTTACCACTCCCATTCGTCATGTCATTGACAAACATACCCATCCTCTGCTCCTCTTGTTCTTTATTTCATCAACTCGCTTGCCATCCTATTTGGTTCCTGCTATGCATTTCATCAACATGCATGTCAACTCTTTACTGCTCTCTTTCTTCATTTAATCAACAGGCATGACCATCATCTACAGCTCTCCTTCTTTAATTCATCTCTTTGACAGAGATGCCCATCCTCTACTGCTTTCGTTCTTCGTTCATATACAGGCATGCCCATCCTCAATCACTGGTGGTCTCTATTTCACCAATAAACATCCACATACTCTTTTACTGTAGTTCTGCATTTCATCAATAGGCACGCCCATGTGATGCAACTCCCAATCATCATTTACTCGAAGGTATGCCCTTCTCCTCCACTCTTGTTCTTCATTTCGTTGACAGACATGCCACCCGCTACCACTGTTGTTATTCATTTCATCTGCAGATATTCCAATTGCCTATCGTTCTCCTTCTCCATTTCATTGACAGGGACGCCGATCCTCTTCCACTCTTGTTTTTGACATCATTGGGAAGCATCCTTATCCTCTACTGCTCTTGTCCTTCTTTTCATTGACAGGAATGCTTGACCTCAACCGTTGTCATGTAGCGTTTCGTAGACAGGGATGCCCAACTTCTACTGCTCTTGTTCTTCATTTCATCGAATGGCACACCAATCCTTTCCCACTCTTGTTCTTGATTTTATCAACAGGCATTCCCATTCCCCACCATTTCTGTTCCTTATTTCACCAACATCGACAGAGATGGCAGTCCTTCTTTCGCAGACATGCACATAATCTACTCTCTTGTTCTTCAATTCATTGGCAGACTTGCCACTCGTCTACCATCCTTATTCTTTGTTTCATCGACAGGGATGCTCATCCTGTACCGTTCTTGTTCTTCATGTTATCGACAGGCATGCCTGACCTCGACCACTCACCAGTACTTCATGAGCAGCCATGCTCATCCTCTGCTGCTCTCATTCTTCCTTTCACCAACATCCACAGACATCCCCGCTCTACTACTCTGATTTTTAATTTCAATGACAGACATGCGCATCACCGAAAGTCATGCTCATCCTCTACCACTCTTCTTCGTTTCCTAAAGAGGTATGCCAATTCTGTACTACTCTCATTCTTTATTTAATCCACAGCTATTCTCACCCTCTACCACTCTTGTTCATCAGCAGGCATTCCCATCCTCTATCATTCTAGTTCATCATTTCATAGCCAGGCATGCCCAACATGTACCTCTTAACATTTCATCGACAAGCATACACATCTTCTACTGCTCATGTTATCCGTTTCATCGATAGGCTTGCACAACCTCTTCTGCTCTCATTCTGGACTTTATCAACAGGAATGCCCTTCTTTTACTGCTCTCATTTTTCTTTTTATCAGCTGACATGTCCAACGTCTACCACTCTTGTTCATTTCCTCAACAGTCGTGTCCATCCTCTTGAGCAGGGAGCATTAGTTGATCATACTTGTCATTGAATTTTCAAGCCATCTATAGGATTGAAAATAAATGAAACAGCATTTCAGAAGAAAATATAAGGGACAAAAAAATAAGCAACTTTAAATATCGAAGGACAGACACCGCGGTGAGGGGATTCTAAACCACTAGAGATAAAGCCGGGGACCAAGGAGCAGGCCCGGTATAGTCTGCATGTCAAAGGCAGGATTGGGTCTTGGCAGACTCTTGTGGATCTTATCTGCCATAATTCTATGTTCTTCTTTGTTTGTGAAATTTTCAGAAGAGTTTGATCAGGAACTGAAGCACAAATAAATGATTTGTAGCTGACCCTTTAAGAATGTTGTTCTTGTTTCTCAAATGTACTTATTGGCAAATTTCCATTTTGTTTCAACCTGACCCTCTTCTCTGGTTTGGCCAAAAGGCAATGTTTACAAAAGAACTTGTAAAGAATACATTGTATTTTTGTGCATTGTGTTTTTATACACCATCCACAGAAATCAATACTGGGCCTGGAGGAAATGATTCACGCTGTCTCAAAAGTTAAAAATTCGAACCTTAGGGTTTATAGAGATTCTTGATGTTTAGGAACTTTGTTTAAAAGACCGCAGCAGGCTGTGCCAGAGATAGTGCTTACTTTCACTAAAGTATACAGCAGGATCTGCTGGAGTCAGTGCTTAATTTGATCAGGTGTTTGCTACTAGGACTCAGCACCTTGACTCATTTTAGAACATTCAGACTTATCTGAGGTGGCTGGTTTTGTTGCTGTACTGACTGTGCAGGAGCCAGACAATTCTATAATTTACATAGAAAACTGATGCTTCTGCTCTAGTGTTGAGTAGAGGTGAGCAAAAAATACTGCTTCGACAGCGGAGTTCACAGAGATTTGGCCACTCCAAGTTACGCATGTGAAACAGAGTTCCAACCAAATTCTGCACTCTGCCATGTAGCAGAGTTTTTTCTTGTGCGTAGATTGCCAGCGGTAAATTGGCGAGCATGAACAAGAATTGGCACCCACTAGATTGATGTTTGGGTGCTTTTGAGGGTATCGGGCAAGATTTTCCGAACGCAGGTGGTCACGACCATTCACAGTGGAAAAGCTGCCACTCAAGTAGAAAATCTACTTGAGAAGCATCAAAACCAACTCGACCAGAAGCGCCCTCTGGTGCCCTGCATGATGCCATTCGTGCTGATTTCTCAGCATGGAACAGGCTCCCAGCCCAAAAAATCAGTACGGGCAGCTCAGTGTACAGATTTCTGCCTGCTTACGGAACTCGGCGGAATCTCACATAGTTTTTTTTTAACTCTGCATAATTCCGTGGAGTGAAATTCCACAAGTTCCGCCCACCCCTAGTTTTGAGTGAGGAGTACTTGTTTTCTTTTTCAAGAATGGCGCCGTTACCATTGCAAAGTGGCTATGGCGTCAGTGTGTTCCCAAGAAGGAAAGCCTCAGCCCCACAACCCCCCCCCCCCCCACCGCTTACTGTTTTTAACTAATGGAGGGCAGCCTCATATTCCCTCGCCTGCACTCTTCATTTGAGCTCTCTGGGACTAGACGTCATGGTCTGGAATCGGTGAGACCAAATTTAGATTTAGAAGAGCTTGAATAGTCATGTTGCAGGTGATTTCAGCCTTGACACCCGTCCTTTGGTTTTCATTGCATTTGCAGTAATACAAATGCAACATGCAAATAAACATGGCAATGAAGAACACTTGAAAATCAAATGAATCACCTACTTCATTGCATCTGGATGGCCACTTATTTGTAACAAGCTGTAACATGCAGTGTATTTATCGGCCTTTCTATAACCGTATTAAACTACAGCTGGGAGCAAAGGTACAAGTTAATAGGGTTGGCATTGTGGTCAAGCCAGAGGGAGGGCAGGAACACTGAGCAGCTTGGGCAGTGGGCAGCAGCACAGCCACTGCCTCGGAAAATCTATCTTTGGGGCTTTGCATGCTGCATGCTTATTGTATAAAATCAAGCAGGCTAGAGACCTGTGATTGCAAATAATACATTACATATTTGTAGGAGCTATATGAAATTGAAATAGACAATGATGGTGGGTGTCCTAAAGGAAGCCTGATCTTGGAACAAGGCAGGTAGCAATGCAACCAGCTAGAAACAATCTACACCTTTCTATAACAGTACTTGTGCAGCCAAGAAATGCAAAGCGTGAGAGCAGTTTTAATTCATGGTCGTCATGTTTTTTAAGGGCAAAATGTACACCTGCCCATTGCCCCCCATCTTCTAAGAGGCCCCGTGTTAAAGGGATCGAACAGTTAACCCACTTTTATAATAGTTGTATAAAACTATAACATGATTCACAAAGGTAACTTACACTTTTGAGTAATTTACACATTTGAGTAAGTTTACTTCTTTTTACTTATTCACAAAATCTTAGTGTAAATTACTTTTAAAAAATACTAGTAAGTTCAGCACCAGACACGGCCAGACACTAGCACTGCAGCACTGTCCCATTGAAAATAACAGAGGTAGCAAATTAAGATAAAAACCAGTAGGAAATAATGTTAAATGAAAATCAATTATTTAAAATAGTTTAAAATATAAATAAATATAGTTTAATGTGAAACAAATATAAACAAGTATGTATTTATTATTTAATTATAAACTATTTTATACACTATTCGAATTTAAAAATAATGTAACAATAATGATGAACAAACTATAATGAAATTAATTTTAATTCATTCCATACATCACTTTGGATAATTATTGATGAATAATCTGCATTTGTCTTTATGGACATAGTTATTTTTTTTTAATTTAAGCTTCAGAAAAATAACTTATTATATTTTTATTTATTTATAGGTTAATAATGCTGCAACATTTTTTCTTTTCTTCTACATTTAAAGTAAATATATACAATGAATTGGCAATAATATTTATTATAAAAAATATGTTATATATTTATTTTTGAGTTATGTATATTAATTTTAATTTTCCCTGAACTTTACCATAGGTGGATTTGCAGTACTTTTGTATTTGATTTATTGTTCTGATTAAATTTAACTACCTGTTATTTGGCCTGGACTTCTTTATTAAGTTTATATGTAAAAGTGTTGAAGTGACATTGCAACATTGTAGCTGCCATTGAACGGCCGGTTAGGCGGTGATTCTTTCCATATTTTTACGCTTCACCTCTCTACCTGGCACGCTACCTTGCTACCCTTTTGCCTCTCAGTCTTTCTTCACTTTTCAATTCACCCTATACGTCATCACTCTCTTGCAATTCTATGTAGTTCTCTAACTATGTAAGCTCTATACAGCTCTACCTCTGCCTCTCTCACTCTTTCGCTCTCTCTACACCTCTTGTTTTACCCCCCCCCCCTCGGTGCATCCTACCCCCTCTTTACGATTATTTCCCTCCATCACTTCACTTTCAGACCTTACCTGTCTCGCTCTGGTTGTCTAACTCCCTGCCCACCTGTCTCTTTCTGACAACCACACCCTTCCCTCTCTACCTCTCCCTCCCTCACCTGTCTCTTCCTTCCAACTCTCTCGCTAAAGTCAAAGTTGCACAGTCGTGCAGCACTGAAAGGGTTAATGGCATCTTATAACAAGGTGGGTGATAGGTGCGCGAGAGGAGGAGGCGGGAGAAAGGCTCCTTCATGCCCTGCAAGCGGCGGAGAGGGATAAACAGAGCCAGGTGGGAAGGGAACCGCCCTGATGACACCATCCGAGCACCACTAGCACACCCACCCCTGCACGTTTTAATGTTCTTCACACCTCTCTCTCTCTCGCGCGCTCTCTCTCTCGCGCTCTCTCTCGCTCCCTCTCTCTCCCTTTCTCTCTCTGTCTCACTCTCTCTCCCTTTCTCTCTCTGTCTCCCTCTCTCTCTCTCTCCCTTTCTCTCTATCCCCTTCTCTTTCTCTCTCTCGCTCTCTCTCTATCGCGCTCTCTCTCGCTCTCTCTCACTCCCTTTCTCTCTCTGTCTCACTCTCTCTCCCTTTCTCTCTCTGTCTCCCTCTCTCACTCTCTCTCTCTTTCTCCCTTTTCTCTCATTCCCTTTCTCCCTCTCTCTAGCTCTCTCTCTTTCTCTCTCTCTCCCTTTCTCTCTCTGTCTCCCTCTCTCACTCTCTCTCTCTCTCCCTTTCTCTCTATCCCCTTCTCTTTCTCTCGCTCTCTCGCTCTCTCTCTCTTTCTCCCTTTTCTCTCATTCCCTTTCTCCCTCTCTCTCTCTCTCTCACTCCCTTTCTCTCTCTAGCTCTCTCTCACTCCCTTTCTCTCTCTGTCTCACTCTCTCTCCGTTTCTCTCTCTGTCTCACTCTCTCACTCTCTCTCTCTTTCTCCCTTTTCTCTCATTCCCTTTCTCCCTCTCTCTAGCTCTCTCTCACTCTCTCTCTTTCTCTCTCACTCCCTTTCTCTCTCCATTTCCTTCTCTCTCTCCCATTCTCTCTCTATCTCACTCTCTCACTCTCTCTCTCTCACTCTCTCTCTTGCTCTCTCACTCTCTCTCTTTATCTATCTCTCTCTCTCTCTCTCTTTCTCTCTCTTTATCTATCTCTCTCTCTCGCTCTCTGTCTCACTCTCTGTCTCTCCCTTTCTCTCTCTCTCTCTCTCTCTCCTTCTCCTTCTCCCTCTCCCGTTCTCTCTCTCTCCCTTTCTCTCTCTCTCGCTCTCTCACTCTCTCTCTTTCTCTATCTCTCTCTCTCTCTCCCTTTCTCTCTCGATCTCACTCTCTCTCCCGTTCTCTCCCTCTCACTTTCTCTCTTTCTCTCTCTCTCTCTCCCTTTCTCTCTCTCTCCTTCTCCTTCTCTCTCTCCCTTTCTCTCTCTCTCCTTCTCTCTCCCTTTCTCTTACTCTCTCACTTTTTCTCTCTCTCTTTCTCCCTCCCTCCCTTTCTCTCTCTTTCTCGCTCTGTCTTTCTCTCTCCCTTTCTCTCTCCGGCCCTTTCTCTCTATACATATATTTCTCTCTCTCCTTCTCCCTTTCTCTCTGTCTCTCTGTCTCTCTTCCTTTCTATTCCCTCTCTCTCTCTCATGCTCTCACTCTCTCTCTCCCTTCCTCACACTCTCTCTCTCTTCTTCTCTCGCTCCCTTTCACTCTCTCTTCTTCTCCCTCCCTTTCTCTTTTTCTCTCACTTTCTCTCCCTCTCTTTCTCTCTCTCTCCCTTTCTCATACTCTCTTTCTTCTTCTCTTGCTCCCTTTCTCTCTCCCTTCTCTCTATCCCTTTCTCTTTCCCTTCTTCTCTCTCATTCCCTTTCTCTCTCTATTCTTCTCCCCCCTTTCTCTTTCTCTCTCAACCCCCTCTTTCTCTCTCACTCCCTTTCTATCGCTCTTTCTGCCTCTCTCTCTCTCACCTCCCACACCCTCCTCAGTCTCCAGGTTGTTTTGTGAATCGATCTCTTTCACCCGGCTGGATCGGGATCTGACTGAGTAGAGAAATGAAGCCAAGTTAGAGGCCATTCAGCATCTGGGACTGTGAACTTCTCCAAAGATAAACAGATGGACACAATCAGATCTGCATCAATTACCCAAATAGAACGAATGAGCCTGAGATGTTTTAGGGCTTGGGCAAGAGGGCAATTGCCCAGGGCGCCTCCTTCCAAGGGACCCCCTTGGAAAACAAACTATCTATGTGATCCCTGTATATTGTAATTCTCTACCTAAATATCTCTCTCCCTACCTCTACCTGTGAATTTGTCTCCCAATCCAGTGTCACCTTAAACTTTTTTGGGGTCCTGGGCAACAACGGTTTTGTGTGACCCACAGGAAGTTTCACATATAATTTACTATTGTTTGGCATCATGCAGGCTTGAATGAGCAAAGAATGGGAAATAAAACTCAAATATGTTCTTTAATGGGCCCCCAAATATATCTTCCCCGGGTCCACAAAATCCTTAAGCTGACACTGCCACGAAAGCCACAAAAGTGCCACTTCCTGCACAAAAACGCTCCTGCATGCAGCAGAGGTTGCTTTGCACTATGGTGCAAGGGTGGCTGCATTGGGGCTAGGCAGCACGGTGTGCGTAAATGCAAGGAAAGGACAGGAATGCATCATATCATGTTAAGTATTGCACATTCCATCCCTTTCGCGTGGCAGAGTGAGGTGCCCTGCTGCGCTGCCTGAAATAACAATAAATCTGCCACCAGGTTCGGACTGGCCCATAGGGCAATCCGGCAGCGCCCAATGGGCTGGCATGACCTGGCAGTGTGTGTGCCGGTTTTGCACTATTTTTTGGCCTTTTTGTGGTTCGATAGGTCATTTTTTACAGTCTATTTTCTTGATGTATCCACAAATATTTCCTGCACCAATCACAAACACATGTAGTGTCCCATACCTTGTAAAAACCTCGAGAGAGTGTCTTTACAAGTTCAAAACAACCCCGATTTGCAAAAGAGGTCCGCTTTCATACAGCTACAGCTCATTCATAGGAGCATCGGGGGCTCTGCCCCAACCCCTGTTTCCTGCTTCCGGTTTCTTTTTAAAGTTTTACTGCAGGCAGTGTGCCTATCTGCCATCCATCTGACCTTCACTCTGAGGGTTACCAGAGTCATGGCGCATCTCACAGACAGATGCGCTAATGCACATGTGCCCTCGTCGCAGCTTTGTCTGGGCTTGTCTAATGCCACCCAGAGCCTTTTCGTCCTGTGACACTGCCAGCCCACTGATATACATATAGAAGCCTACTCCAGGCCACAACCACCTGCGATGCACAGCACCCTTGCTGATTGAACATAGAACGGATGCTTTTCAGTCGTGGCTCGCACTAACGGGCGGGGTGCCACGCATGTGCACGGGGGAGAAGTAGGGGGGGAAAAGGAGACAAATTAAATAAATAAAAATAATTTTAAAAAAAAACACTTTCCTCACCAGCCGCGCGCCGCTCTATCCGCTCTGCTCCGTCTCCTCAGAAGCAGGCAGGCAGGCACAGGCTCTCCAGGCTGCCCTGTGGCCAATCCTGACGCTGCTCAGAGCAGCATCAGGATTGGCTGGGAGCGCCCAGGGTGCTTCCAGGCAGACTGGGAGCCTGTGCAAGCTCTCTCCAGCCTGGAAACACATTTGCTGGGCTGGAGAGAGCCTACAGTGCATGTGTGTTTGGCCGGCCCTGACGGCCGGCCAAACACATATGCGCTCTGAGCGCCGTCAGGGCACGTCACCCCATGGCCCGCCCCTTTTCCCAAAACATGATCATAAACACAGTTTATGATCGTGTTTTCGGAAAGGTTTACAGCTGCCGCTGCTGGCAGGGGGCGATGCTCCTCCACCCTTATGGAGGACCTGCCGCTGGTGCTCTTGTCCCAAGCCTCGTTCTTCCTGAGGCTGTGTGTCAATCAGCGAGGGTGCACCTTTCCCAACTTGTCACAGGGCGGTGGGCTACCTGCAGCTTCATCGAACGCACTTCACGATGTGATAGGCTGGGAAATGGGTGAGGCTCCCCTGGAACCCTTTGAGAGCCTCCCACTCCTGCTTGAACTCTGAGTGTAGCCATTTCTCGCCACCGGGTTAGTTTGGTGAAGATCACCGCCTGTTATTTGCAGCACTCTCATAGTTAATCGATTTCTCCCACTCCACTGTCGCCTCTATAGCTAGAGGTCCCATTTCAGCTGCACAAGATTTATTATTCTGAAAACCAGCTCTCCAGGTCCCTATTAACACCCGTTTGAAAGCACAAACATTTCATTGAACGAGACGGGCAGGACCACCTTCCCGAAAGCGGGACATCTTCATTAGTTGTAATTAAATTGAAGTGTAATCTGTTGGGATATTGCAAGATGGTCCAGGTACTTGTCAGAGGTGTGCCAACCCTTAGGCCCTTTAGGTGTGGGAGGTGTAGCTCCCTATTGCTATTGATAATCTCCTGCGCAGCAGATGATTGGCTAAATAATGCCATTCATTAGCAAATTAATCCCACCAGGGGGGCGTGTCCCCACACAGTGTTTGGAAATGCAGTGCTTTGATGCCCGATGTGTTACACAACCTGGGTCTGATAAGCCAACATGTTGTGGGTTGCAGTGGTGTCCCTTGTTCAGAGACTCCAATCTCTGAACTGAGCCCAAGAAGAGTCTTTCCCTACACACTGGCCTAAAACACCAGACCTTACAGAGATCAGTAACAAGGAGTAGAAGCGGCTGCTTGTTGATATTTCAACGTATGACGTGAAGAATTCTTTTCATCTACACAAAGAAATGGGGTGTTTAGGACATTTCCTGACCTTCAGGGGATCATTTATGTTTTGAATGGCAATGGGTGTGGAACATTCACCCTTTACCACTCTTTTTTACAAAAAAAACAAAAGATGGAGGAACTACCTTGCAGGACACATGGTCAATCTCAGCCCTTGGATGCCCAGGCAAAAGCTTCTCTTACTCCTCCCAGCTTCCCCTGCTTTTGTATCTATCTTATTAGCTGGTGGTGGCCTCTTTTTCTTAGGTGTCTGGGACTATTTTCTGTCCTAGTCCGGTCCTCCAACAATCATACGACACAGCTATGGGATATACACACAAAACTGTCTGCCTGCCGGGCAGAATATGGTCTACAAACATTTCCTCAAAGGTCCTAAACATAATTTCCAAAAATATCTTACCACAAGTTATAGAATTTCTGCGATTGACTCCAATGAGGTGAGAATTTTGTAAATTATATTTAGAAGATGATATTTATGTTGGGTTATATTCTGACTATCATATATTCCTGACCGCATCCCTCCTGCCATTCCAACACTGAACATGCAAGACAACCAACATAAAACTACTGGTCAACAGCTACTTCACTGGACATAATCAAGCCTACAGAAGATGTCACTGGTTCAATATAATAACCAAACAGAATTACTCTCATCCTATGGTGACCTCCATCTTGGATGAACAAGTATCATGGTGGAGCCAAAATAAAGGAGGACACAGCTGATCTCATGCCCAGCTTGATTCGATCTTCCACTCACACAATCTAATGCCAATACATGCGCCCTTTTCTAAAGACTGAACAACGAGCTGGACAAGCAAACAGCTTAGGTTGCTGAAACACAGATAATGCACCTGGCAGTCAAGCCCAGAACACCCCAGCCTACAGCATGTCAACAAGAAACCTTTAAGAGGAGGTGATCTCATTTATGATTTATAAAGCACGAGTACCATTGAATGACCCACAAAACACTTGATAAAGTACAGATGTGTCCAGGAGATTCAAAACCAGAGCATCGTACCTGAAACACGCCAAGGAACAGTCACACACCCTTCAGCCCAGAGTAGTACACATGAAAGCCTGGTTTTGGATCTTCATTACTTCGCAATATTCTAGGGTCTCCCAATATAAAATGAACAAGGACTGAATAGTATCATGTCACAACCACAGAAGACAACCTAGTTACACCAGTCCCCGAAGAAAATAAGAAAGTGGCTGCACCTGCAAAGCCCACCACAACTAGACAAAGACAACCAAACACCTGCATGAGTTCACCAATCAAAGACTCTTTCTAGAACATGGCTTATGCCCTCAAGCTCAACAGAGACAAGCTGTGAGACAAATAAAGACCTGGCAGTTCTGGCTGGACTGTTCTTTGGATCAGGGGCTACACTGATTTCCATATGGCTGGGTCAAAACTGAGGTGGCATGGGGGCTGAAAAATGATGTATTGGGATGCGACCCGAGCTATTGCCAGTGGCTGAGAATAATTCAAGCTTTTCATCCATCACCTTTTTGTTGTTACAGTTGACACCCTAAGTGTGCCAGGTATACCAAGACGTGGGTCCTGTGCTCACTGTGCCACTGGAATAAAGCTGTACCTGGCTGATGAGACCTTATCAGTGCAAAACTGGTCCTAGGTTACTTTGGTCCGATATATAATGAGGACCTGGCTTAGCAGTTCATCCTGGACTGTACCCATTAGAGCAGGGTCATGCTGATTTCCATATGACTGGGTCCATTCTGATGTGCATGGTGGGCAAAAAACAATGGATTGGGATTCAGCCTGAGTGATTTTCTGTGGCTGAGGTTAATTCAAGCATTCTCTTCATCACTTTGTTGCTGTTGCAGTCGATGCTCTATCTTGTCATAAACAGCTGTACAAAGCTAGAATGGTATCCATTTTACAGCTATCCATCAGAATTCTCAGCAAAGGAGCGTTTTCTGTGTTGATCTGTACAGAAACAGTATTAACTAGAAAGTCTATGATTTGTAAATACATCACAAAATTGATTCTAGAAAAAAAGTCAAATTCTGTCTATAATCACTAAATGGGTGAATAACACCTCCCTTTGTAGCACAGTCAGCTGTTTAAGCAACTGACTGTGGCAACCCCTTTAAAGGTCCAGATATTATAAAACTGATCCAGGGAAATTTTGAGGAGTGAGGAGACTCCCGATGAAGTCTATTTTGGGGTAACCCTCACTACATTATACATTTTATACCATGCTTTCCACATTTTCAGAGCAGATTGTACTATCTTGGACTCTCTTGTTTAATAAAAGAGACTTCCGGAGAATAGGCACATGCTCTCAAGGCACAGGCGTGATGCTGCCTCCTGAGATGCCCAAGGCCATCATCTTCCTCCAACCACTTCTGAGTGGCTCCCTGTGCACATTTCTGTTGCTAATTATGTATCTCATTATCAGTTTTTGTTTTTCTGTCTGTTAAATGTATTTTGATTGATTTCAATTTTGAAGCAGTGGTTAAAGGATTTTGATGTTTGGTCTCTAAATTGCAGTGCTTGTCTTTTCTCTGGGCTGGGCATGGTTATTCACAACTTGTTGGCCTTGATTGGCCACTAGTTTTGAGGCATCGGAATTAATTGTAAACTTTATGTATGCTTTCTCTGTTTGTAAACGTCATGATATTATCTGATCAGAGATGTTATTTTAAGTGTTAACTAACATTAGCGCATTAATTACTGTAAGTGTGTATCCTTTCTTTATACTATATTTTTTATTCTATAATTTTTATATAAGAAAACAAGTGTTCCTTCTTAGGTTTTGTCAACCAGACAGAGTGAGCTGTCTGATTGTGAAGAGCCTATTCTTAACTTAAATTGAGCTTACAGACCAGCCGTTGGTACTATAGGTTGGATATATTGCCATTCTCTTTTGCTGGATTTGTATTCAGTGCATATGGCCGGGTATCGCTGAGGCTTTCCTCTTCCTCCCACCAACCACCACTTACCCCCCTCCTTAACCTTACCTTAAATTCAGCCACACTTCTTTTGGGGTTATGGGTCGTAAACCCCCAGCAGTATTTTTATTGTTGACAAAACATTGTTTAATCATAATCATTAATTGTTACGCAATAACCACAAACATATCCACAAAGCGGATGCCTACCCTTAACAGAGTACACTAATACAACCAAATTCCTCACACTGACTAAAAAACAGTTTGTTCCTGCGTACCCAATGTTGGTGGTTGGGAATGAGATCATGACTGTTTCTAGAACCCCCAGCCCCTGCCCCTCCTCATGCTATGAATCCCAGGGGTAGTATCTCCATTGGGGGGTTTGCATCCCTTCCCAAAACTGTTTTACCGTGGAGGGGGCCCGCCTGCCCGCCAGGATACCTACCTCTGGCGCCCCCGCCACCCTCACACTCCATCCCCCAAGGGCCAGTGCTCGCTTCCAACCTTCTGTGCATTGGCTGGTTGTTGGCCCTAAGGGCCAGATGTCAGCGACCGCTCGCAATCCCCCATGCTGCTCTATGTCATCCTTACTTCCCAGCCAGCACCCCTTGGAGGGTCCACATAGCTTGCCTCCCTGTTCCTGTAACAAAAAGGTACCCATTTGTATTCCAAGTCATGATCTCACCCTGCCACAGGCCCACATAGTTGACCATCGATGTGGCCTCCCCCTCAGCAGACGTCAAGCATAATGAAACAACCAAGCAAATAAATCCTCCAAAAACATTTCATAACCGATTCTAGAAAGATGCAGTCCGTCCTGCAAGAAGAAGCCTTCTCCGTGAATACAGCCATGCGAGACCACAGCCAACCTTGGAGTCCGAAACAACTTGGGCCGCTTGCTATTGATTCTTCTCACTGAGTCATTGAGGGCTTTAACTGAGAGCCTGCCCCTCCACACACTACGAGGGATTATGTGAGACCAAGCAAGAACTGCCTGGGGGAATCTTCTGGCCAACTGTCCAACCTCCGATACCACCAGTTCGAACACCCACCGGCACCTGAGTGATATCAAGTCATTACCCCAAGGTGCAGAATGATGATGTCCGGTAACGAGCAGCCCGAGGGCAGCATTGAGTCCAGCACTGTCCTTAATTGAGTAAGCCACAGTCTACCTCGGCCAAAGAAAGAAATACGGAAATCAGACTTCGATGCGCGTGACGCAAAGCCGCTCCTTACATATAGTTCAACTGCTCGCCGGACATGAGAGTGTCCAATTACCCACACCTTAGTGGCCCCAGCAGCTCCTGCATGCACCGGAACCTTCTGGATCATCAACCACTCGTCACAGGCATCTATAGATAGTACAGAAAACAAGGTGTAAAGGACATAAACTCAAAGAATATGTAATCTCACATATCACTTATAGGAATCCGAGGACCACCTGCCAATTCTCCTAACTGCTGTTCCAGGGAACCCCATTGCCACTGCCACCTTGACTGCCCCTATTCTAAAGGAGTGAGTGCCAAACTCAGAGACGTTGAAACTCCCTGCTGAAAGAGAGTGCTTGAGTACCTCTGAGAGCTGGTACTTGGTGAGTGGCGTGCCGTCTGCATGTACAAAAAACGTGCCCATGTCCCCCAGGGTGCGCTGTGCTAACAAGACCTCCAAGTTTTGTATAGGGCAACACACACTACCCGGCGCTCGATGCAGTAGGATGTGATCCCCCTCCCATCCCGGTCCATCTTCGAGTGGGGGACGTTGATCACCAAGGACTCAAAACCTTCCAGCCAATGAATATTTGCCAATTGCAACCCTCCAGTGGTGTCCCACTTAGTCCTCGCCACCAATTCACCCAATCTTAAAACCCCATAAAATGCCAGGGTAACGGCTGACCTAAATAAGGTGACCCCCCAAGGAGTGGTACAAATGCGATCTAATACTACTAGGAAGGCCCTCAACTTTGACGCATCTATGGGCTGCCTAGAATCTGGCTTAGTGCCCTGTTTCCGCTGCTATCCCATAAGGGCCATTCTTACCATAAATGCCTTTGTGCCATCGGGCACCCCCCATAGTTGCACAAAGAAAGAAATTGCAGCAATGTGATGCCTGGCGCATGCAACAGACCTCCCCTCCACGCTTAAAACATCCAAAAATGTCAAGACTGAAGATGGATCAAAGCAAGCAGACAATCCCACCCCATCTCGGAAATTAATATATGCTGCAAATGCTCCCTGATAAGCCTTCTGTGTTCTGGATGCTAAGCTGGCTGCTACAAGGTCTGGTATTCCTTGGCACCAATCTGCCACAGATGCTCCGGAAAAGGCGTTGGGAACTCCACCGCTCCCAGGAGGTGAGACCTGAAAACCTGCATCTTAAAACAGGGCACCAGCAGCATTATTCAAAACAACAGGTACGTGCTTAGCTCTGAAGGTCAAATTCAACCTCAAACACAGCAACACTATCTCTTTCAGTAACCTTAGTATCATCTTACACCTGGCTGCCTTCTGGTTAATGCACTCCACCACTGACATGTTGTCTGACTAGAAGATCACTGGTTCCGAAATCCCACTGGCCAAATTGACAATGCGACTAGAATTGGAAATAGCTCCAAGAAACCGATGTTAGCTACTAGCCCCCCTGGACACATTGCAAGGTCCAATACTGAGTGCACCAGGTGTACCAAATATAGCCCTGAAACCTTCGCTGCCTGCTGCAGCTGTAAAAAGACCCAGTTCCTTGTTGGATCTAGGTGGACTCGGCCACATTACCGTGCCATTAAAGTCAAGTAGAAAGGTCTCCCAAATCCTCATATCCTGTTTGACCTCATTAGAAAGCCTGGTGTGGTGATGTTTGACATTTAGCCCTGACATGGCCTGAGCAAAGGACCGAGAAAAGGGGCGCCCCATGGGTATGATTCGCAGCGCAAAGTTGAGCTGTCCCAGCAAGCACTGTAACTGATGAATTGTCACCTTCGGCACCCTCAAACATGACTGCATCGCTTGAGAGAAAGACACCTCCTTCTCCCACGGTAATCTAGACATTCCTGCCCCTGAATCCAACTCTATCCCTAAGAATTCAATCGTAGAACATGAGCCCACTGTCTTCCCCTCTGCTAGTGGAATTACAAATTCCCTCATGAGTTCTTTAAAAAAAAACAACGCACCAGCGCACTGATTAGACCCAGTGGGACCCAGGATACGGAAATCATCCAAGTAGTGTAGCACCCATCGGTGCCGTGTCTTGGCCCTAAACACCCACTCCAGGAAGGTACTAAAGTTCTTGAAATGGGAACACGGCACAGAGCAGCCCATAGGCATACACCTATCAAAGTAATACCTTCCTTCCCACTGGAAACCCAATAGATGGAAGTCGTTGGGATGTACCAGCAACACCTAAATGCAGACTTAATGTCAGGCTTCGCCATCAAAGCTCCAAGCCCCAGCTCCTGTAGCATTTTAATTGCCTGATCCAGTGAAGCATTCCTAACTGAAAACGGTGCCCCATCAATGGCCTCGTTCACCGATTGTCCTTTTGGAGCCGACAAATTGTGTATTAATCTGAACTCCCCGGGTTCTTTCTTGGGGATCACCCCTAAATGAGTACAGACAAAACCCTGCAGGTGAATTTCTTTGAAAGGTCCTGTTATGTGCCCCAATACCAGTTCCTTTTGGATTTTTGCCCCTGCCACCCCGGGGTTGGACCTCAGGGACAGCTGATTCTTGCAATGGGGAGAGCCCACGTAGCCTTGAGCTGGTATCCTGAAACCGTCCTTAAAACCAAAATACAAAACCTAAGAATTAAGCCAAGGTACCACAGCCAATAGATTAACGGGAGATTAATCCTTAACAAAACATGAGATATTCTGCCCATTGCCCACCGAATCATCAGTCATGTATTTTGCCACCCTTATCTCATGATTTCTTGAAACACTTGAATTCGGGGTGGGAGGCCTGGCCACAAACGGAACAGCAGTGTTTGAAACGGCAAGTGCCAGGGGACAGTGAACAAGTGCCCAGTGCCTTTTCTTCCTTTTACAATTCTTTTGACAGGCTGACTTGAATTGTTCCACTGAGCACATTTAGGGTCCTGTTTTTTTGTCTTTTTCATTCAGCACTCAATGAGAGTCCATTTTTCAGGGTGTCTCCCTTGTGTGCTGCTTGCCTCCTCAAACACCTGTCCCCCCATTCTGAGTTGCTCCCTACTCCTCCTGGCTTGTCTGCAAAAGAATTCCAACAGAGATTTTTTTGCTGCTGTGTGGCTGAAGAGTAGACTTTAAGGTTTGTTTCTATTTTATTTCCTACATTCCAAATTTTGTGAGAAAACACAGGGTTTGGCACACAAAGCCTTGTCTGCAGCACTCACTCAGCTTGTGTCAGAGGCATACAGTGTACTTAGCATGACACATCTCTTAGAGGCTCACAAATCTGCTCCCTCAGCAACTACAGAGGACCAAGGGCCTGATTTAGAACTTGGTGGATGTAATACTCCGCCACAAATGTGCCGGCTATCCCGTTTGCTGTATCACGATCCCCATAGTATATAATAAGACTGTAACAGCGGACTGGATATCTGTCATGTTTGTAACGGAGTTTTCCCCTCTGCCAAGTTCTAAATCAGGCCCCAAATGTAAAAACCTCACGGAAAGTAAAATAGACTTTTGAAAGCATTACCTTTTACATTTTTATACATTTTTATTTTTAATTTTCTGTTCAGAATTTCCTGAGTGAAAAGTAGTTGAACAATAGACCATGTCATTTATCAAGGTTGAAAACATTGCATTCAAAGTATAATTTTGAGGGGACAAATGTTATGCTTGCTTTTCATCCAGCATTTTAAAATATTTTTTTCTTTAACTTTTTTTTACTTTAGAGACACATTTCGGCAAAGCCGACAACGAGGTATTCCCATTAAAGAGGCTTGACCTATTGGCTGTGCCAATACCTGTTTAGTATACACCCAGCGACTGTCTGTCCTTAGAGTTTCAATGCTGACCCTACTGCGGAAGCCACTTTATGTTTGTAGGTGTGTGGGCAGGAAACAACAAGAAGCAAGTCTCTGAAGTGTTTTCTACAGTGTGTAAAAAAGTAGCAATAAAAGAAATACTATATCCTCTTGTTCACTCCGCACTGCCCCCGAAGAGGTACTCTGCAGGGCAAGAGTTGCATCATTGTCGTGATCAACATTTTTGCACATATACCGATTAAAGCTATCCCAACTGAGGCTTTAGAATTTTTGGTCATTTCTGCACAGATTCACTGATTCTGATGCGGGCACTTCTGAGATGTGATCAATTTACAAAGATCTGCGGATCCCTCAGACAACCTGTAGGTCTTTGTAATCCACTTGCAGGAGGATCTCCCGAGCCTGAGAGCATTTTAATGCGATTTCTTTGATGGGTTTAAATATTTCTAAAGCCCCGTCATCATTTATGGGTGCGCGTAGTTTTTTTTAATTCACGCATTATGACGCCAATCTTGATGAGTGTAACAGAAAAACATGTCTTTAAAAATAAGTCCACGGACAGCTTGTCGGATTACCTGTAACACATTCTCATTGCATCTCTGTCACTTAATGACACTAATCCTGTGTTGGTGAAGGCAGTCACACGTTGCGTTGTGGCATGGAGATGCTTTTCACACCCCCAACACTTTCATTGGCTTTCAGCGGCGTGCCTCCTCCCCTTGGCTCAAGTATCATTGCCTCAGTTGTTCCATCTCAAGCCCTTGCTTCTCACAGAAGTAGCTGTTATCAGTGCAGCAGGTGCAGTGTTACCAGGGCCCACAGCACATGAATAATGGCTGTCATCCTCCATCCATCTACCAATCAGGGGACTCACTTTCCTACACTGATTTAGACTCCACTAGCAGCCCTGCTAGGCACTACGTTACACGTGGCTTCTCTCTCTGTCGCTTCCCGCTGAGTTGATGCCTGACCACAATGTGGCCCTATGAGCTGGCAATGTTGGGGTGACTTAGCTGCCAAGTTTCTCAGGTCCATGTGTAATGTGTTGGTCCAGTCTAGGTATTTCTTTGAAATCTGGGACTTGTAGTCCTGTTTTAAAATGGAATAACTAAGACTACAAGTCCCAGAATCCAAAGGAGAAACCTGAACTGGAGGTGCACATCATGCCTGGACTTGTGAAACCTGAAAAAGCTAGTGAGACCAGATGGCTTCCGTCACCACATTTCAAAACATAAGCTTTCATTTACCAGAGCCGAACATTATGGGGATGGCAGATTTCACTCTCCTTATTTGAACCAATTCTACTAACATTCTTAATAATAATTTGTAAAAGGTAATGCTAGGGTTGGACAGATTGGTGGTCGTGGGGCGACCTGGGACCTGGAAGAAGATAGTCTTTGACACCAAATGCCAATATTAAAATCTGCCTATAGCTTGTGATAAACTCTTCTTCCAATCCGGAGGACTCAGTCTTTTATCAGCAAGGTTGATGTAATGAACACCAGTAAGATACCAACAGTGACTGGTTTTCAGGCCAAGAGTAAACATACTACAGGGATGAAACTAAGATGATGCTAAAGAGATATAGGGCCTGATCACAACTTTGGAGGAAGGTGTTAATCCGTCCCAAATGTGATGGATATACCACCAGCCGTATTACAAGTCCATGACGCAACCCCTGTGACGCAACCACAGTGCAAACCTCCAACTTATATCTCTGAGGCCACGCAAAGCCACTTTGCGTGGCTTTTTATGGTCTCAGCTATGGGGTAAGAAAAGACAGCACAAGTCGCTGCGTTGTCTGATTCTGCGCTCGGGTGGCACTCCATGGCCATTGCGGTAGGTGTTCCCTCGCAACTCCCATGTATTTTGACGCATCCCCAGATTTACAAGACCTTGTAACCTGGAGATGTGCAAAAACCTTACGCCTCTCCCGGGGAGGCATAACAAGGACAGATATCTTTATCTTTATCTCTCCTTGTTATCTGATATTTCTACAAGTGCTGCATCCTGCAGCACACATAGAAAGTGGAAGAAGCCTCCCAGGATTGTTTTTGTGCAGGGAGGTGTGCCTTCCTGCAGCAAAACAATCCTGTCAACAACGCAGACACCCTTGCACCATGGTTCAAGGGTGCTTGCGTTGGCTTTGGGCACCAAATTGAGCACCAGCGCAGGGGGAAAGGACATGAATGCACCATAATGCATAGATACAGCACGTTCCTGCCTTTTCCTTTTGATGCAAGAAGGCGCCGCAACGTGACTTGCTGTGCTGCCGAACGCCACAAAGCGCATAAATACGGGCCTCAGTGTATTTACTGAAAATAAAGCATAGTTTATTTTTATTTTTATTTTTTTGCAACATGACAAAATTATATCTGAAATGAAATAACTTTCTATACTGAAACTGCTCTGGGGATCCTATTCATTGTATTTTAGAATAACTTATTTTTCTGGACAAATTCGTTGGGCAAAGTGTGTTAATTTCTCGCCTTTGATCGACAAAAGACTGCAGACCAAGCAGTTCTCTCTCTTTGACTACTGCAACCGTTTGCTTGTAGGTCTCCCCACAACTCTTCTGATGAACAAGAATGCTGCTAGTCTTCTTTAGGACATACTGCAAAGGAATTCTATCATCTCATATAGCCTACACTGACTTCCAGCGCTTGGAAGAGCTATCTTCAGGGCACTATGCATCTGCCAAAAGGCACAAGGCCTGCTCCGGAAAGGGTCCAAGGGACTTCAGAAGCCACACCATGCCTTCTCGCCCTGCATGGTCATCTTCTGGTTCGCGACCTTCCCTTCCCAGACTTGAGAAAGCCCAGATTGGGAAAAATGCGTTTTAACTTATGTTCCACCAAACTGTGGAACAAACTCAGACTTCATAGAAGAGCAGAACCGAGTTACTTGACCTTCAGGAAGAACATTAAAATGTGGTTGTTTAATTACATCGGTATTTAGACTTTTTGTCTTGTGAGCGCCATGACACCCATCACTGGGTATTTGTTGCGCTTTATAAATTTTATTTAAATTCCGCTCGTCCTGACTTTGGGACAGCTGCTGCTGAGGTTTTGGCGTCACGCCCCTGGTCACAGAGGACACTTGCTTGCTTCTGGGAGGTTGTTTCATAGCTCATGAGAAGTCTTTTCATTATCTATAACGATTCATTTTTATCACCTCTTCATCACCATGTAAAACTCAGATTTCAACCTGCTTATCTCAGCCTGCAGTCTCTTTCCCCTGAGAGACAGCCTTGCTCTCTAGAGCCTGAGACTGTCAGCTTTGTGTTACTTACATTTCCATCCTGCCCCTTCGGAGTAGATTCTCAACTATAACTACTTCCGTGACTGATAATCTACCAAGAAGGGGCAGGATGCAAAATGACAACAAAGGTAAGCAAGCATTGGCAAATCCAATAGGTTTAGCCTGTACAAAATCTATTAGCTTTGTCTATATTTGTTAGACATGTTGCACAGCAAGGTGGGCTGCTGAACAACATGGTTTAAAGAAAAAAAACGAGTACTATGATGTGGGCAGCGCTGACCACGTCATAGCGATAGCGCTTTTCTTTCTTTAAGCCATGTTGCACAGCAGACCATGTTGCTGAGCAATGTGTCTAAAAACCATTTAACAAAGCCAACGAGCACTAATGTCTGTAAAATCTATTTGGGTTTGTTCATTTGTTTTCGGAATGATGGATGGGTGGGGGGCAGCGGGAACCGTGGGAGGAGTTAGCAACACGTGGGAGATGTTGGGGAGGAGAGCGGGAGAAGCAACACCGCAGAGATTGGGAGGTTGTGAGGTTGCGGGGGAGGGGGTGTTCAAGCAATACGAGGGAGATGTTGGGGAAGAGAGCGGGAGGAGCAAGTAAATGGAGGGCAGGAGGAATGCGGAGGTCAGGCAGGCAACATGAGGGAGCTACAGTGAGGAGGGGTAAAACAGCAACAAGATGGAGGGTGAGCGGGAACAAGAGCATAGACGGTGGGTAAAGGAAGTTACTTAAGACCAATGCACTTCTATAGATTTAAAAAGTATCTACAGGAGCGTGCGGTCAGTGGAAGGACAAGGGCCATAGACAGGAAGCTGTATTAGGTACATGCTCCATGGTAGAGACATCATTGACGCACCGGGAGGAAGCAGGAAGAATCAGGAGACGATGACCAGTCAGAAACAAGGAAATGAGAGTGAAGTCGAAGCCAACCAATGATTATTATTGGTAAGTTATGGGCGGGCTATAAGCCAATTTTGAACCTTTTTTTGTTGACAAAGGATTTCACTGACAGGGCATGCACGCTGTTGCAGGTGAAACCTGTATGATTAATTTGAGAAATTAAACACTTGTGTTTATTTGAAGTGCCTATAAATCCTACTCGTTGTAGCCAATATCTTTGGCTACAACGTATTTCTATAGGAAAGGCTGGCAAGGCCCCTAGTAAGCCTGGTGGGGTGCAGAGCAGTCTAGTGGGTATTGGAAAAGATCATATATGTCCCTTGAGAAATATATCAAACACCTACAGCTGTTTAGCTTCTTGTGCTTTATAATCTGCCCAGTTATTCCAATTCCAACTGGTTACCAGCGCCAGATGTCACAGCAGCCACTGCGGGCCACAGGTTCCATGCATCACCTTATTCAGTCCCCAGCAGCATAAACACAAGGCTTTGTGCCACATAGAGGATATGGAATTCTTACCTCTCTTTAATGGGGGACCAGGATAAAAAACACAGGAGTGGTTAAGGCTGCCTGATCTCCTCCAGCTAAGGATGCCACCAGCAGCAAAGTGTTCTACCTTCGGCAGTTTGGTTGTAGGTTTGGTGGGACATCCTAGGTTGATGACGTAGCAGTAGCCAAGGCTGGACATGACTTTTGGACAGCCATTGTGTATTAGTGGCCAGCGGCAGGCGGCGCTCCACACTCAGAAGGTGCGGGTCATGGAAGGTGTTCTTTGTCGACCAATCACCAGTTTTGCTTACAGTAGCCAAGGCTGGACATTACTTTTGGACGGCCATTATGTATTGGTGGCCAGCGGCAGGCGGCGCTCCACACTCAGAAGGTGCGGGTCAAAGGAGGTGTTCTTTGTCAACCAATCAGCAGTTTTGCTTACAGTAGCCAAGGCTGGACATGTCTTTTGGACGGCCATTGTGTATTGGTGGCCAGCGGCAGGCGGCGCTCCCACACTCAGAAGATGAGGGTCATGTGAGGTGTTCTTTGTCAACCAATCAGCAGTTTTGCTTACAGTAGCTAAGGCTGGACATGACTTTTGGACGGCCATTGTGTATTGGTGGCCAGCGGCAGGCGGCGCTCCACACTCAGAAGGTGCGGGTCATGGGAGGTGTTCTTTGTCGACCAATCGCCAGTTTTGCTTACAGTAGCCAAGGCTGGACATGACTTTTGGACGGCCATTGTGTATTAGTGGCCAGCGGCAGGTGGCGCTCCACACTCAGAAGGTGCGGGTCATGGGAGGTGTTCTTTGTCGACCAATCGCCAGTTTTGCTTACAGTAGCCAAGGCTGGACATGACTTTTGGACGGCCATTATGTATTGGTGGCCAGCGGCAGGCGGCGCTCCCACACTCAGAAGGTGAGGGTCAAAGGAGGTGTTCTTTGTCAGCCAATCAGCAGTTTTGCTTACAGTAGCCAAGGCTGGACATGACTTTTGGACGGCCATTTTGTATTGGTGGCCAGCGGCAGGCGGCGCTCCCACACTCAGAAGATGAGGGTCAAGTGAGGTGTTCTTTGTCAACCAATCAGCAGTTTTGCTTACAGTAGCTAAGACTGGACATGACTTTTGGACGGCCATTGTGTATTGGTGGCCAGCGGCAGGCGGCGCTCCACACTCAGAAGGTGCAGGTCATGGGAGGTGTTCTTTGTCGACCAATCGCCAGTTTTGCTTACAGTAGCCAAGGCTGGACATGACTTTTGGACGGCTATTATGTATTGGTGGCCAGCGGCAGGCGGCGCTCCCACACTCAGAAGGTGAGGGTCAAAGGAGGTGTTCTTTGTCAGCCAATCAGCAGTTTTGCTTACAGTAGCCAAGGCTGGACATGACTTTTGGACGGCCATTGTGTATTGGTGGCCAGCGGCAGGCGGGGCTCCACACTCAGAAGGTGCGGGTCATGGGAGGTGTTCTTTGTCAGCCAATCACCAGTTTTGCTTACAGTAGCCAAGGCTGGACATGACTTTTGGACGGCCATTGTGTCTTGGCGTCCAGCGGCAGTCCGCGCTCCCACACTCAGAAGGTGAGGGTCATGGGAGTTGTTCTTTGTCAACCAATCGCCAGTTTTGCTTACAGTAGCCAAGGCTGGACATGACTTTTGGACGGCCATTGTGTATTGGTGGCCAGCGGCAGTCAGCGCTCCCACACTTAGAAGGTGCGGGTCATGGGAGTTGTTCTTTGTCAACCAATCACCAGTTTTGCTTACAGTAGCCAAGGCTGGACATGACTTTTGGACGGCCATTGTGTATTGGTGGCCAGCGGCAGGCGGCGCTCCACACTCAGAAGGTGCGGGTCATGAGAGGTGTTCTTTGTCGACCAATCACCAGTTTTGCTTACAGTAGCCAAGCCTGGACATGACTTTTGGACGGCCATTGTGTATTGGTGGCCAGCGTCAGGCGGCGCTCCACACTCAGAAGGTGCGGGTCATGGGAGGTGTTCTTTGTCGACCAATCACCAGTTTTGCTTATGAGTGAACGAAGACCCCTAGGATCAGGGACCAATGAGAGGGACGTGGAACCAGGCTGCTGTTTCACCGGCAGCCCTTAGGAGCAGGTAAGAAGCAGTGGCCCCACTGCAAAGTACACGGAGGGCGCCCCCCACCTGTGCACAGTGTCAGCTGTGCTGAGGGGCCCCCCTGGAGCTCAGGACTCCCCCCCCACCACCCCTAAGGGCTGAGGAGCCTAACGTTACCCAACTGGTAAGAAGATACCTCTAGTTCTGCATCACTCTTGGGGCGGTTAGAGCCTGGCTGAGTACCCCCAGGCACTTGAAGTTATAATGCAAGGACGAAGGGGGCGTCTTTGCTTGTGGATGAGTGTGGAGCCATGCTCGTGTGCGCGCATGTCTACGTGTGGGTGCAAGTGCATGTATTCCGTTGAACCACCTCCGCTCATGAATGAATGAATGGATATGCTATTTCCATAGCGCACAGCTGTCAAAGACATCTCAGAGCTATCCAGGCATAGGACACTACTTCCTCCTCCTTAGCCTACGTCACTAGTGGCGAGCATCCCTCTTTGATGTTTAGGGTCCTGGAGGGGGGTTTGGCTTCAGTGGGAGCCACCGAGTGGTCCATTGGGGTCCAGGTGGGGATGAGCTGGGGAATGGAGGGGGAGGGGGCGTTGATCGAGAAGGTTCTTCAGAGATGGGCCTGTACTTGCTGGGATTGCGGAGTGACGTCATGGTACTTCCGGAGGGTTGTTCGGTCAGTTGTAAACACTGAATTGACAGATGAGTGTTTACGCGACTTTCAAAATCTCTTTGTCAACAATACAGGTGTGTCACCTTAGGGGTTTTTGGGACCCCAGACAAGGCTTATTTGAACGCCCCTACGCAGAACAACTTTGAATTTTTGTAGATGTTTTCTGGTAAATCAAGCACGCATAATGTCAAACAATATGATACTTAAACATTCACAAATAGCTTGAGAAATATGTTTTGTCCAGGGCCCCAAAACTCCTTAAAATAACACTGCACAGAAAGAGGCAGATTTAGACGCAGGGTATGGAAGAGAGAGTTTCTAATGGAGAAATAAAAACGAGAGAAACTGGGAGTGATCACTTTACTAAGGGGCGCCTTTAGAAGGCGGGCGCCCTGGGCAATTGTCTACTTTGCACATGGCCTACAAGGTCTCTGAATACAGCGGCAGGCGCGGGCAGTGTCATAACCCAAAATGGTGGTGTCCCTCTGTATAACGTGATGAGGGGTCCCCGAGGCCCCCGAAGCTCACAGATATTTATTGCCTGAGTGGGGGGGCCTTGAAGTGCTGGAGGCCCCCATGCTCCGCGGGGGCTGCAGGGGCCTGTGTTACGCCCTAGGCACGGGGAGAGGTGCCTTCTGGGAAAGAGAAAGTCACCAGAACAGCCGGAACAGCCCTCGGCTGGAGATGAAAGGGTTAATGCTGGATGCTGTGGGAAACTGCAGAGCGCGCGCACACTAATCCGAACAGACAAGTAATGGACTCCGGAAAAGTGCTAATAACATGCCCTTCAACCAGCGACAGCTCAGAAGATGAGGTTTGTCTACGGCGACAGGTAGTGTGGGAGAAGCTTTCTGTCTTGTGTTGAGCTGCCCTCAGCTCAGCGGGTTCCGTGCCTGCTGCAGAGATCTGTGTGGAGCATCCAAGTGGCAGCTTGGTACCTCAGTGGGGCTGTCGTCGCACCTCAGCATTACAAGCTCGATAAAGTTAGCAGGATTACATAGAGGGGTCATGTTTGTGGGTACATTAACTCAGGGTTGTATGGCAGAATATTTCTAACAAAATATTGTCTGTAAGAAATGTTGTGACCTACACATCTTTTGCATAACTATAGCCCCTTTGGGTGTAGATTTGTAAAAGATTCCATGACACATTATTCCTGTCAGATGGTATTCTGGTAATATATACCTCAATGACCCCTGGCTCTAACAATAAAACAGTTTGCATTCTGGAGCTTGCAGATTTGATTTTCCCAGAAATAAGACTACCTCTCAAACGTGATATTAGTCCCTTGTCAGCAATGAAAGAGTGAGAAATTCTTAACAACTCCCTTTGTTTAAACAAGACACAATTCAGTTTGTGGAATGTGTTCTAAAATAGCGACTGTATGGGCATTGGGTGTCAATCCTGGATTAGCTCAGTCCCTCGGGGTCTGGAATTGTATATTCTACCTCCAGGCAACGGTGCCACAGAGCCTCGGACCCTCAGAGTGACAGGAACAGAATCCTGAAACTGTTCATCCATCATGGATTGTGTAGATAATTACATTTGCATAGTTTGTGCTTTTTTGCATTCTGGGTGCTTAAACTCTGTAGGTGTAGTGGAACTCAACTCCCTCTCCAAGGGTTATATACTTACTTATGCCTACTAAACCTCCGGGGGCATAGGCCTTCAAACAGGACTCTCCAGCCATCTCCGTAATATCTTTTTTTCTCAGTCTGACTCCAGGTGTAAGCCATCTCCCATGCAGTCAGCCTTGAGGGTTCCAGGTCTGGGCTTGCCTGGAGATGTTTGATGTGGGCTTGCAGAGGGTGTGACTTATCCAGCCTCACAGTCTTTTCATGATTTCTTCATCAGCAGGGAGTTGGAAAATCTGCCGCCATAGGTCACTATTGCTGATGGTGGTTGGCCAGCCGATTTGGATGATTTTCCTCAGAAAAGTGTTGATGAAGGTCTGGACGTTGTTGGTGGTGGTCACTTGTCCTCCAAGTTTCTGTTCCATACAGAAGGACCAATATATCATTCGTGTTAAAAAGCCTGAACTCGGTTTGCAGCGTTAGGTCCTCAGAGCTCCAGATCTTCGTTAGCTGAATGAAAACAGCCCTTGCTTTGCCGATTCTTGACTTGTTGTCGGCATTTGTGCTGCCCTGCTTGTATATGATACTACCCATGATGGTGAAGGCCTCAATCTCTTCCAGTGCATCACCTGCAAGAGTGACTATGGTTGTGCTGGCCGTGTTAGCCTTTAGGATCTTGGTTTTCCCCCTGTCAGTGTTGAGGCCGAGTTGTTCTGATGTGGTTACCATATTGTCGGCCTTCTCTTGCATCTGCAGATGGGTAAGGGAGACTAGGGCTAGATCGTCTGCAAAATTCAGGTCATCGAGCAGCTTCCAAGGTGTCCACTATTTCTTCTCCTTGCTGTGGATGTCTCCATGATCCAGTCTATGGCCATCAGGAAGAGAAAAGGCGAGAGCAAACAACCCTGGTGGACTCCACTCCTCACGCAGGCTGCTTCCGTGCATTTTCCTCCATGGGATATCTTGAAGGTCATTCTCTAGTAAGAGTTTCTGATAATTCTTACAAGTTTATTTGGCACACCATAGTGGCAGGGGGGTTTCCAAAGGGTCTCTCTGTCCATGTTGATGAATGCTTTCTAAAAAATTGATGAAGTTGACATTGGGAATGAGTTCCAATCCATTGACTGGTCAATGAAATCTTGTCTGTTCAGCATCAATCTTTGCAGAAGCAAGCTTGCTGGTCTTGCCACTGAGTATCAGTTTGTTCCTTCATTCTGATCAGGATGACTGTTGAAAACTTTGCCTGGGGTGGATAGAAAAGTTATCCCTTTGTAGTTTGCGCAGCTACTCAGGTCACCTTTCATGAGGAACTTGATGAGCTGTCCTTCCTTCCAGTTTGTTGACATCTTTTCCTCTTTCCAGATCTTTCCAAACATGGGATGGAGCATGTTTACTGATGTTCCGATGTCCACCTTCAGTGTCTTTGTAGGAATGTTGTCAGGTCCTGCAGCCTTCCCATTTCTTGCATGTTTGATGGCTTGTGGTATATCTTACTTTGTTGGTCTGCTGCAGGCCAGGATTATATGCCACACTCCAAACACTAGTCAGCCAACAGTAGATCCCCTGTCCTTCAAAGATGGAACTTTGAAGTAGTGGGTGGCTAGGGCCTCAATGCGCATCTGTAAATGGCAGGCCAGCGAGACAGCTGAAGCTGTCTCTAGGCCGGACTTAAAAAGACAACAGTACAACTCGGGGTGTCCGTGACTCGATTAGGAAGTATGAAGTGGCATGAAGTCATAGGCACTGGAATTAGGGGTGCTCCGAAGGGAAATGAGTAACAATGATGCCTTTAAATTTTGATTTTATTTTTTCACGTTTGCTGTGCGTTCAGAGATTCATACAATTCATACATCAGGCTATGTCCTCTGACATAACGCTTATTATTGTTTTAACACTGACATGTGTTTGCTTTTCTTTCTCTGACTGGAGAATGAGAGGATTTTGTAAAATGAACTATGTGGAAATATTGCTGATGTGAAAGGAAATTTAAATGCTTATAAATGAACTGTAAAATTTTCCAAAATGTATTAGGAATGCAGAAAAGAATCCCTTTTTGTAATTTTGAAGTGTAATGAAAGCACGGATTTTGACAGAACCAAGACAAATCAAGACACTTTACTAGGTGCTGCGTAAATGACAAATATTGGCTTAAACCAGATTTCCACGTTATCTTTAGTGAGCTATATGATTTTATCGGTAATATTGTATCTCTTTGCAAATTTAGCAGCCATTTCAATGGAGAATGTGCTGTCTGGAAATGACAGTGCGTAACCTCACCGTGCTTTAGTAATATATGTGAGACATTGCGGTCACACCTGCACCGCCACCTGCATGCGTGCCGTGGCTAATTCGCTTTAATTCTTTGTGTGATGATTTGATTTCCCACAATCCCTATGAGTTCAGTGATGTAAGATTGATTGCAGCATCCCCACTCTGAAAATTGTCCCAGCATCACTGGGTGATGTAGCGCTGTGCTGTCTTTCAAAGACGGAACTTTGAAGTAGCGGGCGGCTTGGGCTTCAGGGCGCTTCTCTAAATAGGAGACCAGCGAGCTGAAGCTGTCTTTAGGCCAGACCTAAAAGAAACAGGACTATGGCTCTCGGTAACCACAACTGGAGTAGAAAGTGTCCAGTCGGGTGAAATAGCGCTTATGTTGACTTCCTGTCCTTCGAAGACAGAACTTTTAAATAGCGGGCTGCTTGGGGTTCAGGGCGCTTCTCTTAATAGGAGACCAGCGAGCTGAAGCTGTCTTTAGGCCAGACCTAAAAAGCCAGCACTGTGCCTCTGTGTAACCGCAACTGGAGTAGAAAGTGTCCAGTGACTGAAATAGCGCTTATGTTGACTTCCTGTCCTTCGAAGACAGTGGGTGAAGTAGCGGGCGGCTTGGGCCTCAGGGCGCTTCTGTACACAGGAGTCGTGGAAAGCACAGCACGTTGCCCCCAGGTCCCGCCACCCTCATCCCCTTCATTACTACATGGGGAGGAATCGCTCCATATAGTAATGAATGGGACGACGACTACAGGACCAGGAGTAATGAAGATTACCAGTAAGTAACCAGACATTCTCTGTACCGTGAATCAAATATAGCAGGGCCTTATACAAACTAAACAATGCTGAAGCCTGCACTGGGGTAAGCTGGCAGCGACACCAGGGCTGACTTGTCAAACAAGTCTTGTGAAAAGTGATTGGCAAAACCTGGGCTCTCGGTTGACTGCAGTAAATTGAACCTGAGCGCACTGCAGAGCTGAAGAGAGCAGATTTTAAAATATTGGCTCCTACGCGCATGCGCCTTGGCCCTTCTCTTCATTTCCAAAATCCGAGACTAATCTTTTCTCTTTTTCGTGATTCTTCTCAGATTCCATCTACTGAGTTACTACTTCCATAGTACACCCGTTCATTAAACTAGTGAAGGTGACTTGTACACGAAAGTAAAAACCTCGTAACAAACATTTTACATCCTGTTCTCCATGCTATCAGGTGTTGTCAATAACACCAGGGTGTTCACAGCAAAAAGAACTGAGAAAAAAATGAATGTTGGCTTCCGGTGACGTCATAGTAACGTTAACCAATCACCCCACCGACTCAGTGCCAACTTCCTCTAACTTTAACTTTATTGCGTGTAACAACGTGTCCCTGATTAGAGACGTGGAAGAAATCGTATCTGTCTTCTCAAGTCCAGTTTGGGTGGCCAGAGGCCCAGCTAACATATATTACACAAGTCTCCCTAGGGTGGCACTTAGATTTTACCACCACCCAGCACTCTGTCTGTCAACAAACCTGGGAGCGTTGATTGTGCAAGTGAGAGGCGGAACATTAGATAGACCAACCGGCATTTTGTATGCACTTTGAGAACACTTTAAAGATTGCACTTTAAAGTAGCCAGTTGCTGGAGAAATTTTACATGGTATATTTTGTATTTGTTGAAACATTCAAAAAATGATTTTTATTTCTTGTTATGTTTGTAAGTTTAGGACATTTTTGATGTTATGCTATGTTATGCAAAATAACGTTATTTGACTTATGGGTGCGCTCGAGTGATCTATTAAAAAGCTCAGCCGCCTAGGCATTTTCCTGTAAAATAAATATAAACATATAGTTAAACATTGAGAAGTTTAAGAAACGTTAGCAGAGCTGGGCTCTTTGTTCAGATTACCGCTCGCCCCATACAGTTTGCTGAGCCTGGCTGAAAGGGGAATGGTGGCCGAGCAGGATTTCCATTGGCTGCTTCAACTCAATGAGTGTTGAGGACCCTTTGTAATCTCATCATGAGCCTGATTGGCTCATTCTTGTAGATGTCCGGGACAGTGTGGTCCAATAGAAAGAGCTTCTGTCACTTTACATGGGTCTGAGCTCGCACAGGGCAGCTGCCTCTCCCAAAGAAGTAAGGTAGTTTTTGATAGCCAAGAGGTATTGCTTTTATTGCAGATATCTTATAAGGAAATGCCAGCAGGTCGTTCAGAAACAAGGCTGTGTCGCGTTATGTAAGGCACAAGTATATTATCAAAGGTCCGCCACCTCTCCCAGATCTTGCCATGTTTGTGTAGGCTTCCAGTGGCGTAACAAAACTTGAGCCCCCCCCTGCAAAGTACTTGGAGAGAGGCCCCCTCCCCGGCCCACCATCTACTACTTTTGCTGTGGGAGCCCCTGGAGCTCGGGGCCACCCCAGCACCACGGGGGCTGCGGCAGCTTATGTTACGCCACTGCGAGTCACCTAGTACACTGTAAACAAGATCCTCCAATTTACCCATCTGCCCATTGCCACCTTCCATTCAACCTGGGACGGGGCCTGGGCAGAGTCCAAGGGTGGATTTCCAGTGTTCGCAATGTCTCGCTTGGCCATGATGATGCCAATGGCCACAAACGTATGTTCTCCTCTTGATACCCAGCAAAGCGATACAACAGGAGCAATCATGTGGGGGTTCTATTATCTTGGAAAGCACAGAGAAAATCTTAACCCAGTAGGGTGTAATGTTGGAGCACTCCCAGACCATCTGATGGAAGCCTCAGTGGTCGCAAGCGCATCTGGGGCAGGCAGTGTCAGAGAGCCCACCCATTCACCAAAGATGTCGACGGTGAGATAGGATAGGGAGAGCTGTTACAGCAGGATGTGACATAGGCAGAGGGGATGACCAATTCTCTTGGAGCCATCTTCACATCTCGCCAATCACTGTCATCGAGGGGGGCAACATAGCACCCCCACTGCTCCCTTAGCGCTGCAAATTGCTCTGTAGCCTTGGCTGGCAGGAATCAATACAGAATAGAAACGTCTACTTGTGCCAGCCGCTTTAGGGCATAAAGGCACCTCCTCATGGTGGCAGTAAATTTCTACGAAAATTAATTTCTTGGGGTTGTAGTCCTAAACAGTGACTACAAAATATCGACCTACACAAATATCAAAGTCAAAATACCTGAGAACAAAATATCGAGTTTTTGACCCTAAAGAGAACATGGTAAAATTATTAGCTAGAAAAATATCTGCTATCAAGCTATCAACTACTAAAATATATAATATTAAATTAAATGTTTGAGATTAAAGAATATATGCTTAAAAATGCAGTTTCCAAATTATTTTAAAATTACTGCAAATACATATATTTTTCGGAACTTTGCTAGCAAAAACTAAGTAAAAAGTATGTTTGATAATATATGTTACTTAAATGTACATTTCTAAACAAAAATAAAAATGTGTATCTGTAAATAAAAATAAAAATAAAATAATTATTTATGTTACAAAAACATTTAAAAATAATATATAAAATGTTGACTTATTTTTTTCATCACATTCATTAACTAATACAAAATAATTAATATAACTCATGAAAACTGTATTAATTTTAATTAAGTAAACCCATGCAGAACTATTTTATGATTAATAAACGTATATCTCAAAACGCATACTAAATGGTCATTAAATATATATTTAAACAATAATACATAATATTTTTGTGTTTTCTACATTCTTTAACAATTACTTAAACAGTGAGCGATTAAAATACCAAAGAACAATAATATAAAAAGTAAAAAAATAAATTTAAGATATCTAAAATGAAATGAATTCATTGAAATTCTAGGAACATAAAAAATTACATTTGATGTGGGAATAATATTTTCTAATTTAGCTACAAGATTAGATTAAGAGCAGTCTTGTGCACTCAGGAAAGCATTCAGTACATTTACTTCGGTTTGTTTGTTGTAGCTCGAATTGATCGGGGTTACATATGATCCTCATTGGGGAATAAGTGAGTCCAAGGTGATGAGTGGCGGGATGAGTAGGCAGGCTGGAGGAGATTATGCATTGTTGTAATTTAAGCTTCCTCCTTGGTAAGTAGGAGTAAAGTAGCCAGTTCACATAGGATAACAGGTTGTAGGTTTATTGGGGTCAGGTATGAATTCTATGTGAATAATTTATAGGGTTTCTCGAAGCTAGAGTCTCTTATGGTTCTGTGTGCACTTCTCGCTATGTTTAAAGGGCAGGAGATGTGTTAGAACATGTAATGGTTGCAATAACCCTCCCAGGTTAGAACAGTGATGTTAGGCTGCAGGGTCAGCGTCTCAAAGGTGGAGAGACTGTGATCGCTGAAATGAGTTGTGGTCAATTTGCGGAAATACAGTGGCAGAGATTAAGGCAGACTGGCAGTGGCTGAGGACAGGCTGCCCTCGGAGGCAGGCAGAAGACGGGCAGTATTGCAAGGGTCATTCGAAGGAAGGGAGAGGCAACAATGGGACCTTTATGTCCAGGTCAATGTTTCATGCAGGTTTGGGGTAGTCTGATGGGAGGGGCCTCTTTGAGATGCCCAGCAATATGAAGATGTAAAGCTGTAGAAAGAAACATGATTTGCAGGTTATAAAGTGCTATATGTTATGCTGTGGACAGCCACTAGAAAAGGCAAGCAGGCTGTCCACCACTTGGGCACTGCTGCAGCAAGGTCAGCTGGTCAGCTCAGGAGTTGGATGCATAGATAGCGTAATGGGTGGTGCTTACAGGGACACAGCAGGAGTGTTCATGCACAATGGGAAGTAACAGATGCCCTAATCCCACTTAGTGCCAAGGCTTTTGCGCGGTCCGAGCAGTAAACAGACTCCATTAAAACCATGCCATTGGATTGATATGCCCCCCTTGCAATCCATAGACTTTTTATTTGCGGGCTCTTACAAACATAAATGAGAGAATGCAAACCATCAGGTCAATAGTTTGTCTCAAACCTAAGGAAGATACCGTGGAGGGGGTTGGTGGTGAAAAAAGGAAGGAACCTGCCTTGGGCCAAGTTATATTTGTGTTTAAAATAAGAACTTGTTTGCCTGAGAAGAGTCTCCCTCTTGAAAGAGAAAAGCTGCTGTGTGCCTAATTTGTGCACTGTGGTATCCACAACTACAAAAAGCACCCTCCATGTATGTTCTTGTGACTCACCCAGAGTAGGACTCCCAAATCACTACCCTTGGTTGATAAAGAAACTCAAGGTCAGACAAAGGGCCTTCTCCAATGGGGGCCTCCCACCCCCCTCTCGGATATTTACATAGTGCTCAGCCCCCTTTGTGGCATCCAGATAGCCTCCCTTCTAGCCCTGAATGACAATGTGGTGCCCTTGCCCACTGGGGTTGTTCTCAACACAACAAATCAACTCCCCCCACGTCCAGCCTGGCCACCCCCCCACACAGGTGTGAACTGGACACCAACACTCCTGCATAGTTTTCTTGCAGGCCCTAGCCACAGACAGTTCACACAGAAGCCATCCATGGTCCATTGCAGTGGTTCCCAACCTGTGGTCCAGGGACCACTGGGGGTCCGCAAAGCGTCCTCAGTTGGGCCCGCGATTGCTTGGAAAATTCAGTAATATTAACAGATTAAGGCGGTCATTCCTACCTTGGCGGGCGGCGGTCGCCGACCGCCTGGCGGGAACCGCCAGAAGACCGTACCGCGGTCAAAAGACCGCGGCGGTCATTCTGTCTTTCCCGCTGGGCTGGCGGGCGACCGCCAAAAGGCCGCCCGCCCGCCGCCCAGCGGGAAGCCCCAGCAACGAGGAAGCCGGCTCCGAATGGAGCCGGCGGAGTTGCTGGTGTGCGACGGGTGCAGTTGCACCCGTCGCGATTTTCAGTGTCTGCCAAGCAGACACTGAAAATCAATGTGGGGCCCTGTTCGGGGGCCCCACGACACCCGTTCCCGCCAGTTAGGTTCTGGCGGTGAAAACCGCCAGAACCAGGCTGGCGGGAAGGGGGTTGGAATCCCCATGGCGGTGCTGCTTGCAGCGCCGCCGTGGAGGATTCACAGGGGCAGCGGGAAGCCGGCGGGAAACCGCCGGCTTCCCTTTTCTGACCGCGGCTTTACCGCCACGGTCAGAATAGCCCCGGAAGCACCGCCAGCCTGTTGACGGTGCTTCCTCCGTCCCCTACCCTGGCGGTCTCGGACCGCCAGGGTAGGAATGACCCCCTAAGTCCCCAGCTTTCAGTAATGACTCATTTGGGGGGTCTCCGGATTCCAATAATGATTGAGTGAGGGGTCCCCAGGTTCCAGTATTAATAAAGGGGGGTCCACAGAAGTCAAAAGGTTGGGAGCCACTGGTCCAGGGTATAAACAAAGACATACCACCCCCTCCCCACCTCAAATGCATAGAGTACAAATGACAGTGGAAGGAGGTATGGGGACTGAAAGACCACTGGAATTCTTTGAGATTCCTGGAGGGTGGCGGTGGGGGGGCGGGGAGAGAATGCAAATGTCTGAAAACATGAATCCAAATATATCAGTGAAACCTCAAGTTTTATTTGCAAAACTTTGGGGATAAAACGACTGAAGTCAAAGATCTTGGTTCCATCCCTCAGAAGAGTACCGATCGGGGTATCGTGTGCTCTGGTGGATGCAGGATGTGCAAGAGGGATGAAGCTGGCACAGTGGGGAGGTCAGGCCAAGATGCAACTTACAACCATGTCAAAATCTGGTGAAACGAGGAAGATCAAACTAAGAGCCACACAAAGTGGAAAGGCGCAGTTTGCGATTCACTGAGCGAAGCCCACCGCATGCACACACTGCTTGTTCCTGTCTAGTGCGACCTCCAAGCTAGCAAGAGATGTCCAACTTCCCAATGCTGGGCTTTTCACCTTCTCCAAACCATGGTTCGACCTTATAAGGGCGCACTGTGTAACTGTTTTGTAAGGCATGGAAGACAGCATGGTTTTAACCTTGCCGCAGGCGAATTTTGTTTCAGTAAAAACCATCCAGGCAGACCGTAAAATAGCCCAGAAATGGCCAAAAAAGGGCCACACACTGAACTGTCAGACCAGCCCTTAGGCTACTGCCTGATTGTCGTCTATGCAAGGCCACTGGAATTGTGCGATTGTGCGGCTGCAGCCATTTTCAAATAAATATAGATTTGACGCATTTGCCATATAATCCATTTGCCACATAATCTGCAGATATTCCCCAAAAATTGTTTTTAGCTCAAACAGTTCAAAAGTTACTAAATATGTAGTGACATGTATTGCCATGCACTGAAATATCCTTTGCAAAGTTGAACTGGTCACTTTTTTTGTTGCTTATTGATATATTTGGGTATTAAAATGGTACTAATGAGGTGCAACCGTTGCCCAGACAGTGCTACCAAGTTTCAAAAGGACGAAAAAAATAAGTACTACTATTACACAATGTGCTGCATTACGCCACATAATTTGCCTTTTCTTGCTGCATAACTTGGCCCTCTCCTGCTGCATAATTCCAGTGACTCTGTCTGTAGGCCAATAGAGCACTGGTGCAGTGCCACCAATCTACCCATAGTGCTTGGAACAAGGCCACAGACCCCCAGGGGTGCTGCCGGTGGCACACACCGAAGGTTCAGCTGCTCTGCTTCGGCATTTTGCAGCAGACATTAGGTTACACATCTGTCTGTTTTCAGAAAGGGGAATGCTTGCTTTCTTCTGGGTTTTCTGAAGCTTTCACAGCTGAGTTAAGGTGAGTGCCAACGTTCAGAAGACAGCACGGAGTGCATATGGCACCAGTAATTCATACATCTGGGGCTGTATTTGGTGTATGGCACACCTTCCCCTCTTTGAGCCACAGCACACTTTTCAAGAGGTGCCCAGGCTGCAAAAAAGGGGCAGTGTAGCATATTAGAAAACATGTGCTGTCCTCAGGGAATCCTCAGGACAGTGCATTCAAGTGAAATACAGAGCGGCTGCTTTAAACCCCTCCTGGTCACAGTGCAGGGCACCTGAGAGATCCCCCTGCTCGCGAGTGCAGTGAGGGATTGGACCTGCCCGCAGTGGGAAGTCTGTGGGGTCCCTAGGATTCCCTTTGTCCCCTCCAAAGGGCTGCCGTTAGGAGGCGCATTGAAAGTGCATGGCCTTTTCTGGCGCAGTGTCAGTGTGGGTCCTGTGGGCCCACATCCGTAATACCACGGCACGGGCACAGAGGCAAAGTTATTCCCGCATTAGGTTGGCACTGCATGTGTGCCAGCGCTATCAGTGTTACAGGACGGGACGCTCAAGCGCCTTAGGCCCCTACAGTAACACTACTGTGCCCCGGGAACACAGAAAGTGGGCGCGCGCCGCCACTGCACCCCCAGGGCACAATCCATAATATGCCCCCGCGACTTTTGATTTGCACCCATTAGCATGTCTTTCGAGATGAATGCACTTTAGTTCCAGGATTTTTCCTTTTTTTCGTTTAAGACTTACATAACAATGTTTTCTGTTCAAAGTTCCTGCCACTAACGTATTTACCTTGCGGAAGCGAGTGCGTAAAAAAGCCTCCCCGAGTCCGATCTTTAATCAGAAATTGAAAGGGGCGGTCACAGCCTTCATGTTTCTTCTGTATTCATGGTATTAAGAGTTAATTTACAACGAGCCTTCAGTGCGGGTCCCTGGCTTCCTGCGCAGAGCCGGGGACCAGGTCTCCAATAGGAACGCGCTGCGCGTCCAAGAAAACACGTGGAGATTACCCTGCGGTGAGCGTTCAAGCCTTGAACGCAGCCGCTTGAGGCCCAGGACAGACCACCGCGGCGCTCATGAATTTTAGATGCTCGTAAGAAATTATCTGTTTTGCAGGCTGCTTGCTGGGAATAATCAACCCCGCAGTGGTTGGTGTCAATTAAGGGAAAGTGTTCTGCAAAGAGGACATTTGGAAGGATGCTGACACCGAGCGTCTTTGTTCCACGCTCCCTTCGCCTGGACATCATAAGAGACCAATGTTCACTCCCAGGCTCCGGCAGGACCCACTTTTCTGCTGTCCACAGAAAAAAATAGTTTTTGTTAATAAGTGGCAGAGAGAGAGGGCCTCAGGAAAAGCAAACAAATTGCACTTTGCGGGGGGGTGCGCCGTTTTACAAGATGTCTCCAGCCAGGAATGTGATGCTGGAGGGCAGATGCTGCCGTCTTCTGACTGGCCGGCCCGTCCGATATGGGACAGGTACCTGGAAGTTACGTCCAATAACGTGGCAGCAGTTGTGCTCCAAGCACAAAGACGCATAGCACGCCGAAATGACAAAGAAATCAAAGGAGCAACCTGCCTCCACAGAAATCAAACACAACAAGCATTGGCAAACCCCAAAGGTGTGGGATTTTTGGATCTGCCTATTGTAAGCTCTAGGTGTTGTCTCCAAGATGCTTTTTTATTTTTTCTTAAAATGTACAAATAGTGGACTCATATGAGTATTACTTTCTGAATACAAGCTGGTGGCGGTTTGGTTTATCCCCTATGGGATCACACCATTCCAATACCTGAGACACTATTTTAGAGCAAAAAATGTACACAATCATCACACAGTCAATTCTTTATCTCATACCTTGATAAGCTTAAGCAATCCTTTTTGGCATTTGTTTTAAACTGCACTAGGCTTTTTTAATGTTTTAGACAAGACTTGTATCAGAGCCTGACCTTAAAATGGCCTCCCAATTGTATTTTCCATTTCACACATCAGGGCAGCCTGACCCCATAATGGCCATCATGTTCCTGGCACTAGCCCAAGCACGCCCTCCTTGTGATGTTGCTTTGGCTATTCTAATGTTGTGCTATGCGTGCACTTATAGAGGAACCGGCTAGCTCCTATGATGAAGATGCATTGTGTTCCTGTCGCGCGTTTCTGTGGAAATCATAGAACCCAGTCCAACGGCTCTTCTCGCGCTGACTTTAATGGCACGGTTGCTGCACACACTTTCAGAGCAATTGGCAGCCCCAATAATCAGGGCCACTGCAATTATGCGGCAGGAAAGGGCCAAGTTATGCGGCAGGGTTAAGTAAATTATGCGGCAAGAAAAGTGCAATTATGCAGCATAATGCGGCACAATTTGTAATAGTATTACTTCTTTATTTCATATTTTTTAAACTTGGTAACATTGTATGGGCTTTGGTTGCACCCCATTAGTGCCAGGCTAACACCCACAAATAGTAAAAAGCAACAGAAAAGTGGCCAGTCCAGCTTTGTAAACGGCCTTCCAATGCGCAGCGAAATGTGATTCTGCATATTTAGTAACTTTTGAACATTTTGAGCTAGAAACACATTTTTTGTTAAAATCTGCAGATTATGTGGCAGATAATGGATTATGGGGCAAATGCGGCAAATCTGTAATTATGCGAAAGTTACCATGATGACAGTATAATCTCATAATAGCAGTGGCCCTGCTTGTAATGCAGCTCCATTGAGCTCCCGAGTGCCCTTCTGCGGAAATCACGGCGCCGGACCCAGGGGATCCTCTGCTTGTGCCCTGCAGCTCTTCGGTTCTCCTTCAGGGGGCTCCTGTTTGTTGTTTAGGCCCGCCTCCTCAGCGGGCTCCTCCAGGATTCCTGTCACTCTTATCACCACTACCACCACACCACTATCACCACTGTTACCACTTCCACCATTACCACCACCATTACCGTTATTACCATTACCACAACCACCATTTCCACACAGCCAACACTACTGCACCATTACCATCACCATAAACTTTGCAACCAACACCATTCCTTTCATCAGCAAATGCTGTGTGCACATATTAACTCATTAAAGCCAGACCTTTTGGCTTTGTCAGCCCTTGCTTTTGAATGAAAGCTCCATTAAATTGATTGAACATTTTCTGTAGTTGGGATGATTGGTGAATCAGTGAATATGACTGAATGCGAGAAAGATTCAATGGGTCGATGAATGGATGACTTCATTGGTGAGCTACCCATTGGGGAGGGCAGATGAACTGATGAATGAATGAGTGAGGTGGTTAAGAATGGACAAAAGTGTGACAAATGGCTAGGCTCATGGTAGTTATCTTCATGTCTTTGTGTTCAATAATGTTTTGAATATTTTTCTAAATTGGTTTGAGAATTTAATATGTTGTGTTCTACAAATTAAAATTGGTGGTGTTCCTTGAATATTACAAGCACTTCGCTGGGGACTGCATGGTCCTTGTGGCATAGTTACCGGTGCTTGAGCAGAGAGTCGCTCTGAACTCTGTTTTGACATAACCAGATTGAGTTTATAAAGTTGTTAGAGTGCAGCTGTCCCCCAAATGTATAACCCAGTCTCTGACACATGCATCCGCTCATTCATTCGCCCACTGACTCCTTTGCACTCACCATCAACAACACCACACACACACACGCCACTCCAAGTAGAAGCAGTCTGAAATGCTAAAAAAAGTGTCAGTATGCACAGGAATAAATGAGTGCAACAATGTGCTGCACCCAGGAATGAAAGAGAGAGTGAATGAGTGCCATAGTGATTGAGGGCAGCAGAGAGTGTACAGGAGTAAGTGAATGCAACAGTGAATTTGTTTAGACACGAAAGATAGCGTACAAGTGTGAAAAGTCGCAGTAGTGAGTCACTGTACAGGGAAACATCCTTTTTTACGACTTTTTTATTACGAAAGTCGTGGTTAATGAAAGCGTAACAACGCTTTTTTTAACCACGACTTCAAATTTTGGTCCTTAACTACGTATGTTCTGAACAACGAACATGCGTGGTTAAGGTACAAAGAAGGGAGTTGGCGAAGGTAAGTGGTGGGTTTAGGTTTTGGGGTGGGGTTGGGGGGGTGGGGCGTTTTTGGTTTTGGGGAGGGGGTGGAGGGTTAGGGGGTTTTAGGTTTTGGGGTGGGGTTGGGGGGTGGGGCGTTTTTGGTTTTGGGGAGGGGGTGGGGGGTCAGGGGGTTTTAGGTTTTGGGGTGGGGTTGGGGCGGTGGGGCGTTTTTGGTTTTGGGGAGTGGGTGGGGGGTCAGGGGGTTTTAGGTTTTGGGGTGGGGTTGGGGGGTGGGGCGTTTTTGGTTTTGGGGAGTGGGTGGGGGTCAGGGGGTTTTAGGTTTTGGGGTGGGGTTGGGGGGGTGGGGCGTTTTTGGTTTTGGGGAGTGGGTGGGGGTCAGGGGGTTTTAGGTTTTAGGGTGGGGTGGGGGGGTGGGGGGTTTTTGGTTTTGGGGAGTGGGTGGGGGGTCAGGGGGTTTTAGGTTTTGGGGTGGGGTTGTGGGGGTGGGGTGAGGGATGTAGGTTGAATGGTGCCTATTGCAAATGATTTTATCAGGAATGCCTTCACAACGAAATATCGTTGTTAAGGCATTCGTGGTAAAATCATTAGTAGTAAGGACGAGGTCGGTGTTCCGACCTCGTTGTTAAGGTTAGTAGTTGTTTTTAATTCGGCGTTCCGTCATATAATCCACTGTACATTGTGAATGAGTGCAGCAGTGAATGAGTACATAAATGCATCAGTGTACAGGCGTGGGTGTGTAATTTATTGATTGCAGTGTTGAAAGGAGGAATTAATTTGCTATTGTTCATTGGTGAATGGATGATCACAGGCATGAATGAGAGTGCATGGGGTGAAACAGTGTTGCAGTGAAGGAATGAATGAAAGAATCTATAAAAGTGCGTGAGTGTAGCGGGGAATCAATGAGTACAAGAATGAATGAGCGCACCGTACAGAAGTGAATGAGTGCAGCACTTATGGAGCACAGTCCTGGGTGTAGGGATATATGTGCGAGTGTACGTCAGAGAGTGATTGTAACATGAAATGAGTACATGCAGGAATGAGTGAGTGTGCAGGGGTATGTGAGCGCAGGACGTCCTGAGAGAATGCAAGAAGGTATTTCAGTGCCACAGTGAGTCTGTCCTCGTGACCCCATCTCTTGCTGGAGGTAGTCTTCCCTTACATGCATGCACAGGCTGCAAAGAGGGCCACTCACTGGTTTAAACTAGTTCCTCAAAGCGTCTTCATCACTAACTTCCAGACGTGGGGTCCTCCTCGCCTACTCTAGTTTCCGAGAGATGCTGGTCCATGGATTGTCTGCCCCTCATCCCAGAGTCCGAGGTCCCTTCTCTGCCTAAGACCATAAACTCTGGCTGCCCAGTATCGATTCCTCAGTCTTTGTCTCCAACAATCAGTTCAACTGTTTCCACCCTTTCTAATGCTCTATTTGCAGCAGGCAGTATCCAGAGACCTGGGCACAACTTATACGCATTCAGGTGATGGGGATCTTGCTAACTGTTGCTCCTTCTTTAGATAGTTGTGAAGATCACAAAGTCCTGAGTTATGTTTATCGCAGTAGGATATGGTGAACGGGGATAGGGTCCATTAGTGGTTTCAGGTCCTGTCCCATCCAGACTGCAATGAACCATGCAATAAAATTAATGAAGGACCAGCATCCATCAACAAACGAGTGACCTTCCACCAACTGACCAGACACCTGTGATACGCCTCCCTCTAACTCGCAGACACCCTCCAGATCTGCCAAAGCAACCACGGAGGACAGCCCTTCTCTCATCTGAATGCCAAAGCCTGGAACGACCTTCCCCTGCACCTCAGGAATGCCACACTGCTACAAGGATTCGGGAAAGGATTCAAGACCTGTCTGTTCGAATGAAGAGAGGGGCGCTTACCAGCTAACAACGCTAGCGCCTTGAGACCCTCACGGGTGATTTGTCGCGCTTTATAAATCCTGATTGATTGAGTGATACATTAGAAGAGCTGCTGATAATAACTTTATACTTGAAATACCTCAAAATGGCAGTAAAAAGCTTGGAATTAATTGAGGTAATAAACCCCCCAGGGTCAACATAATAACAAATTAGGAATGGTTTCAGCAAACACACTGCCTCAGTAATCCTGGAAGTGGCAAAGTATGTGTGGGGCACGTGAAGCACATGGAGATCCAAGGTGGTACCAAGAGGAATCCGCTGGTTACTCAAAGCACCTAACCACCAAGTGACTTTACAGAAGTTGACTATGGGGTCATTATGACCCCGGGGGTCGGTGCAATAGTGGAGATATTACCGCCAACAGGCTGGCGGTACATACCTCTACTATTATGACATTGGCGGTTTGGTTAACACACTGACCGCCACAGCAGTAACGACCGCCGGGCTGGAGATTACAGTCTCCAGCCTAGCGGCCGTCACTAGGCCACCCATGGCATTTTGACCCCCCCACCACCATGGTTTCCGTGGTTTCTGTACCACCACAGAAACCATGGCAGTAGGCACTATCAGTGCCAGGGAGTTCCTTCCCTGGCACTGATAGGGGTCTCCCCGACCCCCCACCCCAGAGTCCTGCAGGGCAGTGTGACTGGTGCGGCCTCACTGGGAGCTGCCCTGTTTGTGGTGGGGGGGGTGACTGACCTCAGAGGGGCACTGTGTTTAGCACTAACTTACACATTAAAAGTACCTGCTGCAGAGTTCCTTGTGTGTCCAGCTTTCAGACACCACTTGTGATCAATGTTTCTGCTAGAGAGAGAGGTGTTTTGTCCAGTGGCAGTTTAGACTTAGGTCAATATGCCTGCTGCAAAGAACAGATTTGATTACTAAAGCCAGCCTTTACCAATGCTTTAAGACAAATGACATGTATGTGAGAGGGGGGTTATGGAGAGATGAGGGGCACTTTTGCTGGGTGGTAGTGAGGAAATCCAAGGGGGAGGTCATGAGGGTGGGACAGAAAAGATTGTCGCACAGGGTCCCACCAGTGCTAAAGCCAGCCCTGCTAGGCTCTATTAAATATCGGAATTACCGAATACCAGGCCCACCAAGTCATGATTCCGCTTCTAGGCACCTCACGCCCCTTCATCTCACCCTGGAATGTTACTTTTAGCCTTTGCTTTCTCCCTTTGGTATGGTTTTCCCGTCTTTCTGTTCCTCCTTCTCTCCCTGTGTATGGTTTTCCCTCTTTCCTGCTCTGGGACAACGTTTCATAAGGAGAAATTGGGGCCAGTTATATACTTTTTCACACAAAACTAGGTTAACTGGGCGCCGTGTTTATGGAATGGCGCTAGCTGACGCTAATGCCATGTTAGCGTCCTTGTAAAGGACGCTAACAGGGCGGGGGAGGTGTAGGAGAAACCGGGGCTTGTGCGCCGAATTATGGCCCTACACAGTTTAGAGGCAGAAAAAATGATTCTACGCAGTGTAGCGCCATTTTCTGGCCCAGAACCCCCATGGACATGGCTCCTGTCTTAGTAAAGACAGGAGCCATGCTCACCACCCCAATGGCCATGCCCAGGAGACGAATGTCCACTGGGCATGGCCATTGGGGCCAGCGCCGTGCAGGGGGCCCAAGTCAGGGCCTGAGCGGGGAATAGAAATAAAAAATATACTTACCGGGACTTACCTGGGATGGGTCCCCCATCCTGTGGTGTCCCTCTGGTGTGGGTGGGGGTGGGTGAGGGTGTCCCTGGGGCCAGGGAAGGACATCTGTGGGCACTTTCCATGGTCTCTGACCATGGTAATATGCCTACAGGCCCCCTTACGCCTGCCCATACCCAGGCGTTAAGTAACATTGCTAAGCAAGCTTAGCGCCATTATTTAAGGTCCAAATCCCCCCTTGCTGGATTTTAGCCTGGGGGGATAAATATGGCCCAAAGGCCATTTCGTCCTTTTCTGGAAAGGAGCGCCTACCTTGCATCTCATTAACGCAAGGTAGATTTTCACGTCCAGAAAACGACGATAACTCCATAACTTTGGCGCTAGACGTGTCCGGGTTTGAGCTGAATTAGCGTACATTTTTTTACCTAATTCAGCGCAAACCGAGTATAAATATGGGCCCTAGTGGCAATCCTCAAAAATGAGTGCAGGTGGGGCCCACCAGCAACCACCGGCTCAAATTAAGCACTGATCCGAGCGTATTCATACAGTGATCCAGCTGTGTAAAGGAACTGAAAAAGAGAGACACAATCTATTCTGTTTGATCACCAAAACATGGACCCCCCCCAGGCACAGGTGATTTGCAGATGTCTTTCACTGTTGACATTCACAAGCAGCGCAGATCTTTCGTGCAACTGAAACCCTATCTGGGTCAATCAAAATGGCTAAAACATTTCTAGCTAATCAATGACGTGAAACTGTGGTAAACGTTTTCATTGATGCTACAAAGAATGAAAAAAAATTGGAACTGTTTCCTTCCAAAATGTTTCAGGGATTCTGAAAACACTGCAACGGGGCAGTCAAATCACGGTTTCTCACTGTTCTGAAAAAAGATGTACAAATCGCTGATTGATTCTCAGCACGTGGGAAAATAATTTATGCCTGAATCAATCAGCGCCAGGTATGACCATAGATTTTTGCAAATGATTTCATGAATATGTTGCTACAACAGAGCCTGGGTCTCTCTGCGAATAGTGACAATTTCAGAGGATCAATAAACTTATGAATTTCACTTTTAGAGGAATCCCACCGAGCTGCTTTTAATATACTCCAAAAGACTCTATAATCGTAGATTTTGTGGCCTGCGTGTCATCTGACAAAAATATTTCCCCTTTAAAGTTAACATTAGAGCATGTACACATAAGGCTTTTTAAAGTTCTATTTAGATCATAATTTTTATGTTTCATGATATTTCTCCGAATGACAGCCTGACATAAAACCAAATGTTCAAATACGAAAAATATACATTTACGTTCGGACATCCAACCTGAGAGATAACAATCTTTCCTTAGTGAACTCATTGGGTGTGTTTCATAATTTATTTTTCTATTCGGAGCTCAGCTGAATAAATGACTACATTCTCGTCATTTCTACATTATACTTATTAAGATGGACGTTATTGTTTCCTCTTCCCAGGGACGATTGTGGGGCAAATATCGACTCCTTAGTAATCGGATATTAAACATCCGCAAAATCTGCTTTGTTAATTTCAAAATGTACAGAATATATACAGCCTTTCTCAAAGTGACTTAGTACATCTGTATCATTCTTGCTAGCCTACAGACATTTATATATGTGCCTGCCAGCCATACACATATACAGCCCATAGCATCGCTCAAGGGGATATTCCCAGACAAGTGAACTGTAGGCCACCATGGTCTGTTACAGCCCTTACATGTACAAACTACTCGTTACCCACATGGCTGGGATAATCAAAATAAATGCCAATATAAGAAAAAAACTAAAAATGTTCAGCTTTATTGAGCTAACTGAGGCATGCAGCACAGCCTGTTCATGCTGCCTGTGCAGCCTGCCTCATTATCTGCCTCATATGCCTGTGCCATGTTTGTTATTCCCCTGCCTGTGGCGCTGCAAGGCATTAACATCTCAAGTCTAAGAAATACAAAACAGCAGCTGTGTAAGTTTGGAGAAGTTTTAGGAGGGATTTGAGGAGGGGCGTATGGATGGCTATCCAGAAGCGGCTCGCGTGGCGGGGCGGGGGGGCATGGGATGGAGGTAGCGAGGTGGGCACGGGAAAAAGAAACAAATTAAAAAAAACTAACCTGCCGTGCTCCGGCGCTTCTCTCCCATCGCTGCTGCAGGCACAAGCTCCCAGCGGGCCCTGCAGCCAATCCTGATGCTGCTTAGAGCAGCATCAGGATTGGCTGGGAGCACCCAACCAGGGCACTCCCAGGCAGACTAGAGGAGCCTGTGCAGATTCTCTCAAGTCCGGCAACTGTGTTTGTGGGAAGAGAAATTGTGTGACCATGTATTATAAGGAAAAAATGACTCCTGCTGTACATTTAGAGGATTCTGCAAGTCACCTCAGAGTTCCATGCCCCTATAGAGGAAATCGGCCTACGGCCCCACCCCTCTGTGTGGTCATGGAACTCCTTGGTACCTTGCAATATCTTTACAGTGTTTGAGGGGGGACCTGTATCCCATATGTATCACAGGAATGTCTCATGCTATTCATTGCTCAGGAACTATAAGTTCTATGGATAGGGTAGTCCCCGCTATTGTAGGTTTTTCAAGAGAAGCCATGTTTAATTTCTTATGGTCTTTTGCTGCCGACGTGGATAGATAGCATCAGCAGGGTAACACAAAAGGATGGGAACTGGTGCATACTGAGGTGAAGGTCACTCAACATTTCAAACAGCTGTCTGCTGTTGATCAGTCCCCTTTCTACCTCCAGTAATGAAATAGAAAGAGGACTTGGGGACAGCAGCTGTCTTAATAGCTTTCCTTCACAATGGCGCAAGAAGATAAGATGTGGGCTAGTGAAGTGGGAGCCCAGAGGGTGGGAAGGCACTCATGGGAAATATATGACGCATAGAAAAGTTTGGGTGGGAATGTGCACTCACTGCTGTCCCCATCGCTAGTTTGAAAAGGCAGTTTTAATCTATAGGTGAGTGTTACATAAACATACAAGGTGGGGTATCTTCACTTACAATTTTAAACATCACTAATTCAAAAACAAACTAATCTATAACCACCCGATAACTGACCCCAGTTTACCTACCCATTCAGGAAATGGAGCAAAAGCAACCATCTGTATCTCTCAAAAATGTCAACAACTTTACCCAAACCACCCACCTCTCCTTGCTCTCTGGCCAAACCACCACCTCCTGCTCACCTATCATACCAACAGGAAATAAACCTTGCAACTTAGAAAGTTTGCAAAAACTCTCCAAGTTGTAGGTTAACATTCCCATATCTGCTAAAATGTATGAACAAATTAACCATAGTCCTAATTTCCTGCCATTCCGTTCTATAGCAGTCTTTCAAAACCTGTAGGTTTGCAGTGAAAAACATGAAATACAAACACTTCCCTGTTCCCCACCACAAAACCCTTCCAGGCCCCACCCACACTCTAGCTAGCCAATAGGCTCCCGGTGGCTTGACACTTGGTCAAATAGCCTGAGTGAGGGGTGTGGCAAAGGTGCCATGGGCCAAAACCTTTATTTTTAATGAAACTTTCCAGCAAAAGTGTAAAAATCTGAAAAAGTCTGATTTACATCCTGATTTGTACATCATTAACATGCAGAACTGTTTCACTTTAGTACATCAGAGTATATCAGTGCATTCAGAAGTATTTGACATTTTTTTTTTTAAAGTGATAGTTTCCAAACATGAATTTAGAAACTTCCATTCTCTCAACCTGCCCCCTACCCCGACAACAATGCCAATAGTGAACAAAAGGGCAAGCCAGTTCTTATGTGCCCTATTTTGGTAGCCTTAGTTTATATTATACATGTCATGTATTTCAAGCTCCTCATATGTGATAATGAAAAAGGAAGGAAAGTGAAATTAAACAATTGAATAGGATCACACAATTTAGTTAAGTGGAGAAATCGGGATGAATCTGACATTTTTGGTTTCACATTGTGCAATTCAGAAACTAGGGGGGCATATATATGAAATGGTTTAAGTCATGCTAGCACCACGCAGTGTGGTACTAGCGTGACGCAAACCCCACATGCGATTTATGAAGCCACTCAAAGCCACTTTGCGTGGCCCAGAGTGGGTTCATAAATCTGGAGTAAAGCAACGCAGTGCAAATCGCAGCATTGCCTTATTCTGCCCTGGAAAGGCATTCTATGGGCTTTGCATGGCTGCCCCCACGCAACTTCCATGGATTTTGTCGCATTCCCAGATTTACCCAACCTGGTAAACTTGGGAAATGCGGGAAAGTGCTACACATTCCCAAGGGAGGCGTAACGAGGAGAAAGTTTTCTACTTCTCCTTGGTACTTCCTCTTTCCATGTGTGCTGCATTCTGCAGTACGCAAAGATAGAGGAAAACACCCCAGGGGATTGTTTTTGTGCAGGAAGGTGCCCCTTCCTGCACAAAACAATCCCTGCATGCAACAGAGGCACCACCTGCATCGGGGCTGGGCAGCCCATTGTGCGCCAGCGCAGGGGAAAGGTAGGAATGACTTGTATTGACTTAGATGTAGCAGGTTCCTGCCCTTTCCCTGTCACGCAGGGCAGCGTTGCAAGGTGAATTGCTGCGCTGCACAGCATTTCTTTTCCATAAACATGCCCAGGACTAGATGTACATGCATCGCTTCCCCTACACCTGCCTTCATGTGAATCCCCTCCAACTCCCGACCACCACCCTGCTGGCATCAATGTGTCCTTCCATCACATCACAGACCAAACATTGTGGCCCCTGGGAAATTGTTTGCGAGTACCCATGTTCAAGTCATTCAAATACAGCGCCGCGCAGGTGCCTTTCTGACAGGCAAGGCCCAGAAAAGCCCGCCACGCAGCCCTGATTACTTCCCCGCCACAATATTGTCTTCCAATTTCATTTCTATCAAGAAGGCATTATTCGTAGTGGGAAGCCATTACGCCCCATTCAGACTTCCCGACAGGCTTGAAGCAAATGCTGTTTGGCCATAAATTATCCGTAAGTGGTGAAGCTTGAGAGAGGTGAGCGCGGGACAGAAAAGACAAGTGCCAGTGTTGCTCCCCAGGTTGCAAATAGTTTTCCAGCAGCTGAGGCAGCGTCACACTCATTTCCCCCACAGATGGCACCAATTAGTTTTCAATCAGTGTAAACTTTTAGGTGGGTTTCTTGGGCTTGCCAGTGGTGGTTGGCACAGTGCACAACACTTGCAGTGATTCCTGTTAAACTCATCCAGAAGAAGAAACAGGGAAACCGTGGTAAGACCCTCATCTTGGCATAAGGTCTGCAGCGTCCGTTCGCACGGACTGAGGGGGCTACGCCCCCCACTTTTGTCCTGACCTGAAGAGTATCTGTCAGGCTGAATAAAAGTCAGCCTGACGTACTCTCCTGGTTCAGGTCAGGCAGCCAGGAGCTGGACATGTGCTAAATGTGCAGACTCCTGACTCCCTGAACTCGACTTTGCAGGGCTGAAAACATCACAGCTCATTTGGGCATGACGTCTTCAGTCTACCAAAGGTGCCTCATAATGATGGTGAACGTGGACCTGGGTGCTTCAGGTTTAAGCCCTCAAGTGCTGAGGGCCGAGTGTCAATCAGTGACACCTCGCCACAGAGTAGGGTGGGGTCTGCAGCCTCACTGACTCCATCCCCCTCTGTGATGTGTTGGGGCCGCTGCCTGACCTTATGTTAGCCAATGAGGGAAGGCAGCAGTCCCGACCCTCCTGGGACTTCAGAGGCTTCCCTGTCAGAGCTGCTGAGGTAAGGTTTTTTTTTTGTGTTGTGTGCGAGTGCGTGCGTGCATGAATGTATGTGTATATGTTAGTGAGTGTTGTGAATGGGTGTGTGAGTGTGTGTGTGTGTGTGTGAATGAATGTGTGTGAGTGAGTGAGGTGTATGTGTGCAGGTGTAACCTACCCCCTCACTCACCCTCTTAAAACTACAGTCCAACACTGGGTAATGTGCACACTTGTGCCCAGCAGGATACGTATTGCACTACTGTGGTAGTCACTGTGAGTCTGTACAGCAGAGATTACAAACATCATGGAAGTTTGCCTAAGCATGATGGATTGAGGGCATGATTTAGAACATCGTGGATGGGAGACTCCGTCATCTAATATCTGCCTCCCATAGGACATAATGGAATTTAGATTTCGGCGGATGGGATATCAGTCACCGTTCTGATGGAGCATGCCGTCCACCAATATCTAAATCAGGCCCTTACACTTTTTAAAGGAAACAGGAGTACACCTGGAGCTCTGTATGAATAGATGTCCAGAATTGCACATTTTTCCTCAGAACGAAAACATTTGCCATATGGATGTGCTCTACCCCTCCCCCCCCCAAAAGTATAATGGTGATTGGGGCCATTCCACACCACATTTGTATTGTGAATACCCACAAACGTATAGATGTGCAGGGTTTTGTCACTTGTCCAACAGCTTTAACTACATAATTTGCACACTCAAGGTAAAGTGTAACAAATCCGCAATAAATGTGAACATTGGTGGTGGATAGCTTCACCCACCATCCCATGGCAACACTCACTTCTAATTCAAAACATATGACTGGATGAAATCTGCAGAAGGAAGTGATTTATATGCAGTGCTTAATTTGAGCTGATGCTTTCTGGTGCTCAGCACTCGCACCTAATTGTAAGCCCCGGCACCTATGACAGTCTGCCACATGGTGGCACTGTATGTCTCATTTACAGATGAACCCAACAACAGCTGTTTTTTTAATGCAATATACATAAAATTGACTCTCATCTGCTGCCTAAGCACTGTTTTAGTGTTGGGTGGCCTGGAAGACCGTGAATTGTAGCATTGTTATCACAAGTAGTTGTGTTGGTGCGGTCGTTGGCAGGGCTGGCAGGGACAATAGGTGGTGCAAGTTGTAGTGGACTCCCGACGAGGGCCCTGCCACATATATTTTTTTTAACATATTAAGCACTGTTCATAGGCCAAGCATTCAGCAATTCAATTCTATTTCCTTCTTTTTACAGGTGTAAATTACAATTGTGTATCTGTTGTTGTGTCCGAATGGCACAGTTGCTTGAGTGTGTAAGCATACGTTTGGATGTAACTACTTAACTTGTGTATATTTGCATACAATTACCAGCACAGTAGGCCAGGCTGAGAAATACAGATGATGAGGTCTGCAGAGAGATATGTACATTTTTCTAGACAGCTATATGGGCCTGTTGAGATGTGTGGCATGGCCTTCTATGTGTTTTATAGTGTAGCAGGCAACCTAGGACTTTCTATATGTTAACATGGTCACCCTTCATTCATTGACTGCACTGGCATGTGAGATGTGAGCATGAGACCTTGGTCAGACTAATAAAATATGTGCACAATTGCCATGTTTTCTGACGCCCCTCTCCACAGGCCAGGATGCCAGGTATAGGAAAGGTATATAATAGACCAGTGATGAAATATGCATTTCTGAACTCAGGCCTGATGGTGTAACAAGGAACGCAGAAGGGGGGCAGGTGTGGGGTGATCCCATGACTCAGAATAAAGGAAACAGCTAATACAGCTATGGTGTTAACCAGCTAGTTATGATTTAAGTAGGGATTAGATTAATGGATTAGTGATGTGTGATGAAATATGATTAGGATTTATCTAATGTCTAGCTGTATGTGTGCCTTACTGTCTCAGCTGTTCCTAATATTTAGAACCACTCTTATTCGCATTATATATATATACAATAGTGTGTAATACATAATAATAATAACATACTGTAACATGACAATCTTTGTGTGTGCTAATTTTGGTGCTTAGGACGATGCTCTGTCTCATCACCAGCAGAGATACTCATATAGGTTTTGCCTGAATCCTTACAATCCTACCCTTATGAGCATGACTCAGTGGCACATGACAGTTTTCATTTTCTCCAATAAGCTTGAGTTTCCCTTTCAGGCCTGCGGTTTGACTCCTACAGTCTGGGGGTAAACCAAACAATTTCTCTACATTGACACTGAATAACTGTGAGAGCATCTGGAAAAAACATCCTAGCAGTCTTTTCGTGGTACAGATTTTGCAGATTGCCTCTAGTTTGAGAGGATCCAATTTTGAGGAGGCATTCACACCTCAAGCCCTCATGCTCCTGAAGGCTCCCTAGGCAGACTGTCGCTGAGTGAGGGCGCCCTAGTTGCAGCGTAGCCCACACTCTAGGCAGGTTTGCATCCTGCATATCCAAGGATGACACACTAAATTGTTGGCAGGCTACTGCTTGTCCCGGACATGACTGATTAGACTCACCATATAACAATCTTCTGTTCTCACTCTTCCAAGTAACTCTAAACCTGTCTTTCATATTCCAGAGGCCTCTCAGGTGGAATAATCCTTTCTGACATTCTCATTTTTATCTTTGATAAGGAAGGACATCTCATGCAGTGGAGTAACAAAGGCCCCCACAGCCCCCGTGGTGCTGGTGGAGGGGAGGGGGGGGGGTAGCTGAGCTCTAGGGGGCCATATTAGCACAGCACCTGGCCTGGGTGACTCCAGGGAGGAGGGCCCCCTCCAATTTCATTACAACACTGATCTCATGGGTGACAGAACAGAAGAACCTTTGCAAATGCCAACCCATAGTTTGGTGAAGGAGACCTAGCCCTCCTTCCGCACATGTGACCAGAACTCATCATAGCATGAATATGGAAGGACACTCTGTTTTAGGTCTGGCTACAGACAACGTTATTGTTTACTAGATCTCATGACTTCATACACACATTCATAAGGAGAGCGGGCTTTGGGTCAGTCGCTTTCAGCCATTGCTTGTTTGACTTGTCTTTCACATTTTGCATCAGCCTACAGGAGTATTGTGCAGTCATACACTTTGCAATGTTAATTGGTCAGAAAACATCCATCTAATTTGTGACTCACACTCACCTAAGATGGCCGCCGGATCACCATACTGATGCTGTGACTATTTTAAATGAGTGGACTCAACCAGCCTTGCTTCCAAAACGACTCCACTAGTGATCCACAGGTGCGGTTAAGATGTTGGCTGCGCCTTTTGTTAATGCAGCAGACCAGTCCCCTTTAGGGAAGGGATTAAATAAATACTGTGTCTATGGAAAAATGTGTTCGTACATGTGGCCCTAATTCCTTTGCTTGAGATGGTAATTGCCTGGTCTCTAAACAAAATTTTGGGGACAAACTTCACCCAATTCGCTTTTCGAACAATTAAATTCACCCACTTTTACCACTCACCTTATTGGCTGAAAAATGTATCGAAATAAAGGAAGCAAGAGTATTAAATGAGATGATCACACGATCCACTCCCTCATGGATTCAAAAGTGGAATGCGTGCCAGAGGGAGCGAGTTGAGACCATGGAAGTGTATGTGGGCGGCGGAAGACTTTTCAACAATTTGGACGTCATTGGATTGGGAGTCAGGCAAAGTGTGATAAGTCTCAGCAGAAGGGTTCCATGCTGGTGACCAAAATTGTTCCTGAGTCGCTGCACGCCTGCTCTTCCTTGGTGTACGTCAAGCCTACCCTTTGTAAGACACGCTGCGCGCGACCTTCTCTACACCCTCCCCCGCGCAGCGCTCGGATGTGATCTGCCTTGCATACACACAGCAATCAGAGCTCTTTGTTTCCACACAACATCCCTGATTTGCTGACACAGCGAAATAACACTGCACTCAAGACTTGTGTGCGGCGAAGAAAACTCTAAAAATAAGAAATTAGGGAATATGTTCTGTAACAGACGAGGGAGAAGAAAAACCTTAGTGAGAGTCAATTTTTCACCAGCTTTCTCCACATGAAAAACACTGATTTGCCAATATGTTAGGTAAATAGTTGGTATCTGACCGCGCTAAGTTCTCGTTCGCTTTATGACGCTCTCAAAAAATTATCAGGGCCTCAGAAAACACAGCACTTCAGGCCTGATTGCTTAATATGCTTACATCTCCATTAGGACACCTGGGCGAGAGCTCCGTACTCCTAAAAACACCGCTCAAAAGGGGTTTCTATTCATTAGAGTTAATTATTAATTCACACAGACACACTTCCTAAAAGGGGAAAAAAATCATTCCTAATTTAGTTCATTAGCAAGTTTATTCTGCTGTGATTTAACAAAACAGCTGTGTTGGCTGCAGGGCGATGACAGCCACAGTCAACATTTTAATTTTGTCGTGGCACGTGGCATGTGCTCACAGGAAGCGGGAGCGCGTGATGTCTCCAGAACAGTGTGTTTTCATGGTAATAAAGAATGGACACAGGAAATGCCTGCCACACCCCTCACGTCCTAACTGCTAATCCCCGCCCACCCCATCAGCGGTTCCCAACCTGTGGTCTTGAGACCGGTGGGGGACCCTTGACTGCTTCGAAAAATAAATAATATTAACAGATTAATAAAGTGTATATAAATAAAATGGCTAAATGTGCAAATGAGAATTTTAAAAAGTACTGCAAATGTCAAAGAATTAAAGGCTAAAAATTAAATTAGTATCCTCAGATTCATTCGTGGGAGTAGTGCAGGTGCATCAAACAGAATATACTATGGACGATGTGTGGCTTCAATTGAATTTAGAAAAGCTCCAACCTTCCTATTAAAATGTATTTTTTCATTTTTTTTATTTATATCTGTTTGCAAATTAAATACAACGTGTTATCATTTGAGTATGTGTTTGATGAATGTTTGTTTCTGTATTTTTGGTGCATTTTGTGTGCATTGTTTTGTGGTTCACATTGTCGACTTGTTGACAATGTCTAGGCCTTAGTAAGGGGTCCCCGGATTCCAGTAATGATAAAGTGTGAGTCCGCAGAAGTCAAAAGGTTAAGTACCACTGCCCCGCATGATTCTTACTCATAAAAACACTGGTCTGGCATCTCCACTCCAGTGACACAATTTATCTTTGTGTGGGACCTGTGGATAAATCCATTCACCAGTTTGGTTGCCTGCCGTTGAACATGTGTCTGCAGGTGGGGCCCACCAGTACTCATTTTTGGGGACCGGGGATTTTTTTCATTATAACATTTTGACACAGAAGAAGAGAGAGAAAAAGAAACAAAAGAGGAAAGAAGGAGGAAGAAAAGGATGGACAATGAGTTGCCAAAAGAGAAATCTGGAATAAGAAAGAACCAGTTAGCTAAATTGACAAGAAGTGTCGGGTGGCAGATGAAAATGGCCCGATATGGAATAAAGACACATAGGCCTGATTTAGATATTTGCTGACAGGTTACTCCATCACAACGGTGACGGATATCCCGTCCGCCGGAATCTGAATTCCATTATTTCCTATAGGATTTAGATTTCAACGGATGGGATATCAGTCACTGTTGTGACGGAGTGACTCATCTGCCAATATCTAAATCAGGCCCTTAATCTTGGTTTCCTGCATTTCGGCCCTTCGGTAGGACCAGCCGCGGGCTTTGGGACAAAATTTTGAGCCTGAGCATTTATTCTTTTACAAGTTAAGCACTGGTTGTCTCTCTTTGAACTGCCTCCTATCTATCTCTATTCTTTTAGAGATGTGGCTCCCAAAATTAAACACAACACTCCAAGTATGGCCACCTCAAGTGGTGTGCAGAAGTTTAAACTTTCCTTATGTCATCTAGCAAACTCAGAAATACTCACCAGTGCTAAGGCAAGGTTAAGGCGGCTCGGACCACCTCTGGTGACCATGTCCTGCTCCAGGATGTACAGTGGCGAGCATCAGTAAAAAAAGGCAATCATGGTGCCTGCATCCTTCCACACAATCACTGGTGAAGGGGAATGAGCAGGGTGCAGAACAGGGTTCGGGATGCTTAGATATGGTCAGGCTGAGGCGTGCCCGGGAGAGTACAGGGTGGCGTGGCACAGCTCGTGAACCGGGTCGCCTTATGAGTATGGATAGGGGCATTGGAACTTTGCAGGGAGCACAGCGGGCTCAGAGCAGTGGATGGCTGCCTAGCAGCTCAAATCCAACCCTTGTTGTTCTGGCTCCTGACAGTAGTGGGAACAGTTTCCAGCAGCTGGGAAGGACTGTTGAGGATGCCTCTTTTCTTTTAAGCATTGCCTTTGTCTGTGTATGTTTCACAAAGCTTGCTATGTTAAAGGTTCCCAAAGATACTAGCCGGGTTACTTAGCAACATCGACACAACATGGTCAATGAGGTGTTTAGAAATAGACACAGTCCAAAACTTTACCCAAAAAGATTTATCTTTCAGAACTGGACACACTGCTCCAGATGTGGGTGTCAGAACTGAACAAAATAGATGACAGGTATTACAATCACATGCCATGGATGTCCATAATACCCAATAAACCACTTGTTCATTGAATTACCTAACTAAGTGCCAAAGGGGTTATTCTGGAGTCAGCTATTTATTTCTTTTCATTATCTTCCTGAAATGTAAGAGTTTGTAAGAGCTGATCATTAGCTCTCAGTTCCTCAGGTGAAACATTCCAGACAGAGGAAGAAATTGCTACAAAAGACCGACTTCCAGCTCTTTCCCTTCTACTCCTAGGAGTAGAAAGGAGCTTCTTAACCAATTATCTTAGAGTCAAAAATGCCTGTGATATGCCCAGAATGGCCACCAGGATATCAGGAGTGAACACTATAAAGTCAAGAGTGCCCACAATATGTCGAGAATGGCCATCATTATACCAGTGGGGGCCACCATTACTCCAGGGTTTGCGCAGTATGCCAGGGATGCCCACAGTGTGTCAAGAATGGCCATCATTATCCCAGTGGTGGCCACCATTATTCTAGGATTGGCACACAGTGCTAAGTATGTACACCTGGCTACTATTTTGTGAGAAGCTGCCATTGTAATGCCAAGTGTGTCCACAATGTCAATAAGTCAAGATACCCACCACTATGATACTGTTGGACACTTTGGTGACAAAGATGCCCACAATATGTCAAGAATGCGCATCAGTTTATCTGGTATGGAGTCTTCCTCAGGATGCACTCATCCTCAAGCATATTCCTTTTCACTCAGTGGCTTGGTCACCTGTACCTTGCAAAGCTAGTGTCTGTGGATGCTTATTCACTTTCTTGCTTTCTTGCCAGTGCCCAAACACTGCCGCAGGCACACCTATGGAATCTGTTTCGTTGCACTGCAGAAACAATTTTTGTGGAGGCGAGTTGAGTAACCGCAAGAATGCTCTTCCGGTATCCTGCTCTACAACTGCATTCTCCTCTTTCTTTGCCCAACTGTGTGGCTGAGAAGTCCAAGCCACGCCCACGTGCACCAACAACCACAGAGTTGCAAAGATGTGGAAGAAATGCACTCTGCGCACAGGGTCTCCCGAGCAAATGCCGCATCTATCTTTCGAAGGCTCTGCTAGTTGACTACCGTGGTGCGGTGGGATCACCCTGTAAGGAGAGGCCATTAGGATGGCAACACTGATGGTGACATTGAACTCTCTGCAAGTCATGGTTACGTCCCACCCCTTCCATGCTAAGCGATGAACATGTTCAGAGAGCCATATAGAAGGGGTGTGTAGATGGGGGTGCTAAATCATTACTTAAATGTAATGGATGACGCACACAGTGCTTCCTCAGGTCTCAACCCCAAGGGGAAGTACAGGAGGAGTCCGTCCTTTCTATTAATGCGCCCATTAAGAGTCCGCTCCTCCAGCTCCCCTAATGACACAACCACTTGTCCTCTGGTGTTTGCAATTTGTTTTTAATGTGACTCTATAAAGGCCAATCAAGCAATGTGCATCCTTTCCCAGGTATAGCATGAAACAGTTCCGCGAAGCTGGAGGCGTGCACGCTGATCAGCGAGGAGTACGTGCTGCACGTAGCGCAGCAGCAGGTGGAGAAACGTACAGCTCCATCTCTTGACAGGAATGCATAGGCTAAGTGCACTTACAAGTGTATGGTACTTGGATTCATGGTAGGCTGCATTGCCAACTGCATAAGATTACACAACACATCAATGCTCCTGCTGCAAAATGTTCAGTAGAAGCTGTAGGCCTCATGTGCAAGCACTGGGGAGGGTGGATGACCCATAACTTCTTTCATCTGAACCTAGGCCTCTCAGGTAGGAGTAGATTTTCTGCCTGGTTATCTTTGGTTGGAGCACACTGCTATCAAGAGGGTTATGTTTCAACGTAGGGGTGAAAAACATCCGAGGGAACTATTGGACCCTTCACTCCAGGGGCTAGGAAGGATTTTTGGGTGGAGGCAACCACAGGGGTAAGTAGAGGATACACACTCCCTATTTCAATCACTGTCACCAAAGAGTATCCGTAGACCCAAGAACGAATCAAACTATCAGCAATATTTATGCTTAGTTACCAGTTGTTCCTTAATAGGAAAGATTTTTTTTCTTTTTAAGTGTCCCTCACCCACTCTTGTAGTAGCATCCTCCATCATTGGGGCTACCCCGACCCCCCAAAAGCCACGGTGGGCTCGACCGACTAGCGGGAGCAATTATATCCTACCCGGGGTCTGAAAATAACTATACCTTACCGAGCCCAAGGGTTACTCTTTATTTTAGCTGAGATAGTAGGTATGGTTAAAAAACAAAAATGATACGTGGGGTAATCTAGGATTTTATGGTTATATGACTCTCAAACTAATGCGTCAACATGTTTCAGCCCTTATGAAGGCCATTAAGGCCCGAGCTTTCTTCAGGGCGTATATTTCGGTTTCAGCCCTGGTCAGTGATAAGACACCTCTATAGTGAATTGCAGATCATGCACAATGTATTAGACATACATACAAGGCATAAACCTTAACTCGCCTGTAAACAAATGAAGCATGATTGTGGTCCCTAGAATAAAAACAAAGAGGAACAACAGAATATACACTGTTTCACGTGCAGGGTAACGTCCCTAATTAGCAGGAAGAGTATTCTTCATCTTACTAAACATGAGTCTGGAAAAGATAAAAAAACTATTTAAATAAGACAACACAAATGGGCATGAGGCAACGCCCGGCTTCCAATGATGACTGCAGGCATCAAGTGCCAAATGTGTTCATGATGCCACACACAACCTAAGTGAATAACACAAAGAACACACTTGGATAATAAAAACCACACATGTGAATACACACATAAAAACACATATTTGGTGCCAGAATACAATTTACACTCACCCGTGTCGGGTGCCCACTTTGCTTCTCTAGGGAAGAGGGTAGTGTGCCCCTGTGGTCACACACTAAAGATACAGAAATTATTCAAAGAAGTTGTTGTAACTTCGCAAAAAAACAACATCAGCATGTACGATAAGATGGCAGTATTAGCGGAGACAGTCATCATGACCAGAATGCATCGGCCCATTGCCGGCGACCAACCCACCCTTCCTTACTACTTACGTCATCAAGGGGAAAGCTGTGGTAGTATACCACAATCACGACTGGTCATGCTGTGGCTTCTCTCATAGCTATTTGGAGTATACCACAGCATGATGAACTCTCAATCAATCAATCAATCAGGGATTTGTAAAGCGCAGCTATTCACCCATGAGGGTCTCAAGGCACTGGGGGAAGTGGGGGGATGCTGAGGATCAGTCGAAGAGCTGGGTCTTGAGGTCCTTCCTGAACTGAGACAGGGTGGGAGATTACTCTCCACCATATCCTATCATCCAACAGCCTTATTTGCTTCTCGACGTGTTTTAGACTATACCTAAACATTTATTACACACCCCCTTACTTTAGTGCGGTTTGTGCAAAGTGGGTACAAGTATTTACATAAATAATGATCTTTGCAGTTTAGTCCCGTGACCTGGCCATCCAATTGAAGTGCAGCATTTCACCAAGATGGCCGCTTATGCCTCCATGTTGGGCTCTGGAAGCAGACACACCGCGGAGAGTTTCTCACTAGGACCTCGTACTTCTGCAAAGAGAAATCTTATGCCATCACAACCCCTGTCGTTACAGCTTCAATAATGTATTTGTTGGCCTCTGAGCAGCAATTCCAGAGAAGAGATTTAATCAGGGTGAAATTCTTCCTTGTCTGAGTACGAGGAGTCCAGGCGTAGAACTCGGAGCTCAATCTTCAAACTTTCACTTCGTTTCCAATCATAAAACTGGCTGAAGGGAGAGAAATTGCCACCAAGCTGTTCATGTTGTTAGAAACTCATCTAAAGAGGGCAGCTGTGTAGCATTTTTCCTGCTGAATCCGCAGTATTTTAGACTATCCCTACACAACGAGCAGACACCTCCTGTGGCCTGTGCCCTCCCTCCAATCTTCAGCCTCAGAGGTGGAAATGAAATACCAGAGTCTTGTCCTGACTGCATTAAATCTTCTTTTTGTACGAGTTGGACAAAAAACACTGGTAGCTAGAAGGATCTCAGCCATCAACCCTCACTAATGTATGGGGGTGTCTAACAAAGATCAAGGAGGGCAGAACTCATTGCAGATTGTCAGGATTACCAGTGATTATGGAAATTGCTTTGATTTATGACTCCTTCAGGAATGAGGGGTAAGTCCTATTTTGGCCAGAAATGGAGTTCCTGGACTAGTCTGAAATGGCAAGTAATGCAGGAAAATTGCTTTCACTAAAAGCTACTGAAATTACCAGGTGGAGAAAGGGCCATAAATGTGTTAATGAAATGCAGTATTCCTATTACCAACAGCAATTCCCGATTTTCAAGGGTCCTCCTTGGTCGAAGGCAGAATATTAAAGTTACTAATTTAGCGGGTGATGTTGAGTAGAGTTGGCAGACGACTCCATCACAAACGCAACGGAGTATCTGGTCCCCAAAGCTGATACCGACTCTGTTTATGGTCGGGAGGGACGTCAGCTTTTCATCCTTAGAGCCCTTGTAGTTCCTGTCAACAGACAGCTTCCTCTGATGGCCAGATGTAGTAAGGAACATCAGAGTAAAACTATGACACCACCCACTCTATTTAGAGTGGACAGTCAGATGTTTTTGTTGTGTGTCTGTTTCTGCCAGAAAAAAAAAATCTTGATTGAGGGACAGAAAAAATAATAATGACCTAACACCCTGAGAAAAAAATTGAAGAGTGTGGGAGTCATTTGTTTTTAAAAAACAACCTTCCAATTTGGGCTAAAAAAGTTAAAGATTTAGTGAACAGCCATCAAAACCGACAGCAACCACCCACCAAATGTTGTGCACCTTAGAGGGAACTGCCTTGATGGGGGTTACTTTCAATGTACAGAGATGACCGCTAAATCCTCACCACCTTGACAGAACGTTCTGTGTCCTCCAAGAACTAGGGCCTGATTTAGAGTTTTACGGATGGGTTACCGAGTCACAATGGTGACTGATTTTCTGTCTGCCGAAATCTGAATGCCATTATATCCTATGGGATTTGTATTTCGCTGATGGGAAATCCGTCACCATTGTGACGGAGTAACCCCTCTGCATAAGGCCCTACTAGGAGTATTCAAAACGGGGTGACTTGTGTGACTCTCACCAGGTTCTATTACTCAGAATCCCCGGAAAAACTCAAAATATGTCAGAAAAAAACAATTTGTCTCACATTTCTGTGATGGAAAGTTCTGGGATCACAAATTCCCTACCACCCAGAGTTCCCCTTAGTCCCTTGATAAAAATGGTATCTCGCTTGTGTGGGTGGGCCAAGTGCCTGTCAAAGGGAAGGGCCCAAAATTTATTGTGGAAACATCAAAATTATCAATCACAAAACAATTTGTTTTTGCAAGTGGGGCATCTGCGTTTTTGTTCCCGGACTCAGTGGCCATTTTGGGAAACCTACCAAACCCAGACGTTTGTGAAAACTAGACATCCGGGGAAGTCCAGGGAGGTGTGGCCTGCATGAATCCCCCAACATTTTCTTGCACAGAATCCTCTGCAAACCTCAAATTTAGCAGAAATATCACATTGTCCTCACATTCAAGTGTGGGATCACCTCACTAGCACAAATTTGATACCACCCAGCGTTCATGTTGGTCTACCAATAAGGGCCATAAGCATGTATAATTGAGTGGGAACCAAAGCAGGTACAAAAGGGCATTTCTTTCCATACATTTTTAGGCTGACTCAGCTTTGGGCACCCACACAAGAAGGGCAGAATTCTTATCAGTACAGATGGGGCAATGGTGGGTGGTAGGAAGTTTGTGCATTCATGTGGATTTCAGAAGTTTCCATCTCAGAAATGTAGGGAAAATGCATGATTTCACGCAAAGTTGGAGGTTTGCAGAGCATTGTGGGTGAGAAAATAGTGTGGGGTGCATGTGAAGCACAACACCCTGGACTTTCAGAAGTGTCTGAGTCTGGTAGGTTTTTCCAGGTGGCAGCCTACCCAAGTCCAAAAAGTGCAGCAACTCACCATTGCAAGTGGGATGATATTTGAGTTAGCCAAGCTCTGTTGGCCCATATGGAAAATGAAAACCCAAAGGAGTCAAATGTCCTCTTGCTTGCTATTGGGATGAGATGCTTTATTCTGCAGAAGCAACAGAAATACTGTTAACCCCTTCAGTTGGGGTGGAGACATAACCATGCCCATGGTTGTGGACAGCCCCTGTCCCTGTATTTAAAATAAAATGCTTCCTTGGTGTCCAGTGGGCTTTCTGCCCACCCTAGGTGGCAGATCAGGGATAATAATTTCTATCTGTCCCGCCCCCAGGGGTGGGGGTATTGCCATGCCCATTCTGGGCAGCCCCTACACCTATACCACCAAAAGAAAAACTGGTGCCTAGTGGGCTTTCGGCCCACCTGGCAGGCAGAAAGGCTATACTGATATTTTTTTGGAGGGGTGGGTCATTGCATGCCCATTCTGGGCAGCCCCCAACCCTATTTAAATAAAAACAGTCCCTGGTGCCTAGTGGGCTTTCTGCCCCCAAAGACTGTGCTGATTTGTTGAGGGGATGGGGAGGGCATTGCAATGTCCATTCTGGGCAGCCCCCACCCCTATAAGAATAAAAATAAGCCCTTGTGCCTAGTGGGCGTTCTGCCCCCTGGAGGGGGAGATTGGGGGCTACTGCCCACATCTGCCACCTAGAGGCAGAAAGGCTTGGCTGTTTTTTTGTTTTTTTTTGTGAGGTGGTGGGGCATTCTGCCCATTCCCTACCTCTAATCTTTTTTTTTTAATCCCACAGCTCCTAAGGCTGTTTCTTTGTGCAGGAAATGGATTTGCAGTGCCATGTGCGTGGATGGCCAGGAGCTGTCCAACGCACATGAGCACTGCAGCGTGGGACAGCTTCCGGCCGTCAAACACACGCAACTGGTTAAGAGCAGTCACTTTTGTTAAAGGAACTTTATTGTTTTTCCCGTTCACAAAAAATGTGATATTGTATTTCTTTGTGTCTCGCCTGCAAGATGATGATCAGGTGCGTGAATACTTTCAAGAGTTGGAAAGATAACAGGGCAAGCCTTGACACCATCACAAAACAAATATATTTGGAACAGAACAAATAAAGCCACCCCATTTAGTAGAAAGAGGCACACTAGGGAGGTTATTTACAAGAGGTCTACACCACCGTAGCTTAACTTTTTTAGATACTCCAGTGGCGCAGGCCTGTCACTTATATCTATGTGGCGTCCCAAAGCCACCCTGCATGCCTTTGGATGGCCTCGTAAATATGGAGTAAGGCAAGGCAATGCAAGTCGCTGCGTTGCCTTACTCTGCACCAAGTATGCATTCCATGGGTGTTGCGGTGGGTGTTTCCACACAACACCCATGACTTTTGATGCTGCCCCAGATTGACAAAGTCAGGTAAATCTGGAAATGTGTCAAAACCTTACACCTCCCCAGAACAGACGTAACGCTGAGAAATGTTTTCATTTCCTCTTGTTTTTTCCTCTCTCCAAGCGTGCTGCATTCTGCAGCAAACAGAACGAGGAAAACGCCTCCACATATTGTTTTTGTGCAGGGAGGTGTCCAACAATGCAGACACCCTTCCACCATGGTGCAAGTAGTGCCTGCATTAGCGTTAGGCACCAAATTGGGCATCTGCACTGGCTGAAAGGACAGGAATGCACTCTATTTCATAAAGACTGCAATCCTGCCATTTTGATTTGGTGTAGGGCAGTACAGCAAGAAGACTTGTGGTGCTGCCCTACGCCTAATCTTTGTAATTGAGACCCCAGGTTTCAAATCTACATAGATGTGGAGTTTTTAAGGCAATGGCTTCGAGACAAAGGGCCTCACTTGGATTGGTGGAAGGGCTACTCCATCACAAATATGACGGCTGTCCCGTACACCGTATTACAAGTGCCTTATGAACTACTGGGCTTGTAATATGGTGGATGGGGTATCCAACATATTTGTGACAGAGTAACCTCTCTGCTAAAATCTACATCAGGCCCGAGTTGTTAAATAGCAGGACTACTTTTGCCTACGCCCAGAGTGATGAGGCTCTAGATAAGATGATCTAGATTTGAACAGACCCACAATAGCATATCATGTCAGGGGAGGTTGTTATCTTTTTAACTAAGCTCTTTGAAGGTTAAGAGTAGTTCATCCAACTGGAGGACAACTGAGTATTTACACAGACCTTTTGCTATTCTCTGTCTAAGTATTACTCTCAGCTTCAGCCTAGTAAATTATACTGTTTCGCCATCTTTGGGCAGATGACGGTTGTGGAGCTATTCAATTAGTTGTTAGTTCCCTTTTTTCTATTAAACGTGCAATGTTCAGGAATGTGGTTGATGCTGAGTCTTTCTTAGGTATTTTAAAAAGCCCAAAAGTGCAGCACTCAAAATGTGATATATCTGCAGCACCTGTAGTCAAGGTTAAGATATTTGTGATTTTTACTCAGAAGGACGTTAACTTAGGGCAGTGTCATTACCTGTTTAAAGAAGGCGTCCTCATTGTAGCTTCTCTGACATACTACCGGAGAGAAAGGATAAATCTCAGTTATTTTACTTGAAGGTTATGCCTTATGTACAATAAAGACCTGAATGAGCTTGAACCGGGCATTCCAGGACACCTTCTAGTGGAATTGAAGTTTGTTTCCCTCACTTATTGTCACTGAACATCCTACTAATATAAGATTCCCATTTATCCCTCAACTGTTGTAGGGACACCATGGAATGTTTAAGAAACTTTTATAAAGCCAACTAATTAGTCTGCACCCCTTCAAACATAATACACAAGGAATGTATTACTGCACACTTGGATGTTTCTACTTTTTTAATTCTTTAATTTGACTGTAGGGCCTTCACAGTTCTAGAATGGAGCTGGAGTCCCTGTCTTCAGCAAGTTGAGCAATGCTTGCCAGCATGCCCTCCAAGAGTAGATCAACTAATTGTGATATTCCTGCTTCCTCCCATCAGGTAAGGTTGTGTGTGGAGGGTATTCCTGTAGGTGTTAGAAGTTCAGTCAGTGGAATTATTGGGGTATATAGTACTTTTGTTTGGGGAAAGTGGAGGACACACTGTAAGCAGGTCCATAGGGTCCAGACCGGCCTAGGGGGAGCGTGTGGTTGGTTTCTGTCCAGAGCTAAAGCCAGCATGCTAACTCTTTTTTCCACTGCAAGATGGAGAGGCCAGTCTCAGGTAGGTTCTTCATGACAGCCATCCCATCTGGCGAGTTACTTCAGCAGAGCTGCAAGGTAGCAAACCTTAAGATCCAGGCTCCCATGTCTCGTGTAACCTTTGGGAGCTGTAACCTTCTCAGTGCACGTTTAGACCTGAACTTATTCCAAATTAATCCATTAATGAGGTCTTTCAGATCTTTCACATATCTTTTGGGTATGACCATGAGAAGGTTAGCAAACAGATAAAGGAGGCATGGCTGTGCTGCCATCTTCACAAGGGAAACTCTACCCATAACCAACAGCGGTAGAGACGATCAAAACTTAACTTGAGGCCAAAGAGACCTGAGGGCTTCTTCGATATTACTTTCGAGGAGATCTTTGTCCGAGTAATGCCGAGATATTAGAACATGTGCCGATCACATCCTAGTGTTCAATCTATTAGTTTGGAAATGCTATGGGGCCACAATGGGTCTATAGGAAACGCACAAGATTTCTCCCAACCGACACCCAGGTCTGTGATACCATGAGATGTTGAGAGAACACCAATTAGTTGAGTAAGCACCTTCGTACCTTTTGTGGCACACTGCAGGATATTGTGGGCGTGAAACAAAATGTTATTTACTGACCCCTTACAGGACGGATCCAAACCTTTCCTTTGTCAGACGGCCGCGGCCAAGGTCTCTATAATTAAAGTAAATACCAGAGAAGAAAGCGAGCAGCCCAACTTACCTATATTATCTTATGCACGATAGTCCACGCATTGCTAAACGCATTCATCTTACATATTGTTCCAAAGCCTTTCCGAATCAGGGCGTCCTTCCCAGTAGTGAGTTTCTCCAAAGCATCCATCAGGCATTGATTATAGTCTCACACACAAGAACCCACAGAGAATCCAGTGACCCTATAGGGAACAGGTCTGTCCATAGACAACGGTTGGATGCAGATGGTCTTCCACATACAGCTGCATTGATTTACAGGTGGGGGACCCTCTTGTTTCTGACCCCCTCCGAGGCAGACCTTCCAACTCACATAAGGCCACCGTGTGTCACACGATTTCGACTCCCTTCACACAGTGACCCGACAAGGAGCCGAAATCACATGGTGGCTGAGAAAACAAATTGAAAACCACAGTAAACAGTAGATTTCCAGATTCTTTTCTAAGGCGTCAAGCAACTGATGTCCACTAAAGGGTGTAAAAACTCCTCAGGACATCAGAGATAGCCTCAATGATGTTTTGGGGGGAGACAGGGGGCTTGGTGACGGGCAGAGTGTCTCTTAGGTAGCTTTTGCCACGAGGCCCTTCCCCCTCCAAGGCCCCATCCTCACCTTACAAGGTGAAATTAATTTGTAAGTTGGCAGGTATGCTTCAGGTACAGCCCTGCACCAGTGGCGTAACATTAGTCCACACAGCCCCCGTGGGGTGGACCCGAGCTCCATGGGGCCCCATCAGCAAGGTACCCGGTGCACATTCAGCAGGCCTCTCGCTTGAGAGCTCCTGACCGAGAGGGGGGTCCCCTACATGTTCTTTGCAGGGGACGTCTCTGAGGTCAAATACAGCCCTGCACCCCCTTGGCCCTGACCCCTCTGAAGTCAGATACAGCCCTGCATCCCCCTGAGTCTGAGCGCTCTGAGGTCAGATATAGCCCTGCACCCCCTTGAGACTGACCCCTCTGAGGCCAGGTACAGCATGGATGCTCTTGACTCTGACCCCTCTGAGGTCAGGTACAGCCCTGCACTCCCTTGAGTCTGACCCGCCTGACGCCAGGCAGAGCCCTGCACCCCTTTGAGTCTAAACCATCCGAGGTCAGGTACAGCCCTGTACCCTCTTGAGTCTGACCCCTCTGATGTCAGGCACAGACCTCCACCCCCTTTAGTCTGACCCTCTGAGGTCAGGCACAGCTCTGCACCCCCTTTAGTCTGAGCACTCTGAGGTTAGGCACAGCCCTACACCCCCTGAGCCTGACCTCTCTGAGGTTAGATACAGCCCTGCACCCCCTTGAGCCTGGCCCCTCTGAGGTTAGGCACAGCCCTACACCCCCTGAGCCTGACCTCTCTGAGGTCAGGTACAGCCCTACACCCCCTGAGCCTGACCCCTCTGAGGTCAGGTATAGCCCTGCACCCCCAGGAGCCTGACCCCTCAGAACTCAGGTACAGCCCTGCACCTCCTTGAGTCTGAGCACTCTGAGGTCGGACACAGCCCTGCACACCCTTGAGACTGACCCCTCCGAGGTCAGGTACAGCCCTGCACCCCCTTGAGCCTGACCCCTCCGAGGTCAGGTACAGCCCTGCACCCGCTTGAGTCTGACCCCTCTGAGGCGAGGCACAGCCCTGCACCCCTTCATGAGTCTGACTCCTCTAAGGTCATGTGTAGCCCTGCACCCCCTTGAGTCTGACGCCTCTGAGGTCAGGCACAGCCCTGCTCCCCCTTGAGCCTTACCCCTCTCAAGTCAGGTGCAGCCCTGCACCCCCTTGAGTCTGACCCATCTGAAGTCAGGTACGCCCCTATACCCCTTGAGTTTGACCCTTGGGAGGTTAGATACAGCACCCCCACAATGGCACAGACACACAACCCCATTGCTTCCTCGCGCAGTGTTTGCTGGATAAAAGTTAATGACCGCGACCGGGCGCGCGCGGATTCCTGCCACAAATAATTGCCTTGAGGATGGTCTTCCGCTGCGATCCTGCATCCATCCTCGGTTTTTGATAAACAGAGGTTTTGTAACATTTGCATACTTGTCACAGAGGCCCTTTGAAGATTCTGCACCTCTGGGGATTCCCATCGCGAGCTCCGGAAAGGAAGCCGGTTGAAGTGGAAATGATTGTTCCCCGAAATCTTCTGAAACGTGTCGCTTTTTAAGTGTTTGGTTTGGAGCCTGGGCTTTCTCGTTGATTCACTGCTGTTCCGCTGACGATGACACAATCATATTTAACACTAATGCAGCAAATACTTTATGATGAATTGTCTCCTTGGCCTTACTTGGTTCATCCAATTACGAGAAACCACACTTTGGATTTAAAGTGGAGCTGTGGTTGAGAAAAAACATAGGGCCACATGTATCAAACGTTTTTGCATTCGCAAACGGTGCAAATCGCAAAATTCGTCCGTTTGCAAAAATAGCGATTCCTTAAAATTGCGAACCCATTTAGAGAATCACAAATTGCAGTTCTCTAAATAGGAAATCGTAAATAGAGAATTCATATTTGTGATTTCCAAAGCACATGTATCAAGCATTTCCTAAATGCAAATTGGGCATTTTGGAAATGCAATTACCACAAATTCAAGTTTGGTGGTAAGCATGTACAATTTTAACAAATGCATTATAACTGAATTTAAAAAAATGAAATGTAGCTCACACATGTCTGTAAGGCATGTGTGTGCTTCACATGTCAGCAAATAATTTTTTGGGGTGCATCAGAGGGGGCCTTAGGCCCCCAGCACCCTGGGGTTTGCATTACCTAATTTGAGAATTCCTAACTGGAATTCACAAATTGGGAAATGCAACACCATTTGCACCTAGCCTACAGGCCCAAAGGGTTGAATGGAGTAGCATTCTCTATTTGCGATTCGGTAATAGCGTGTGCGAATTTTAAGAAATCGCTATTACCGAATCACAAATTTCATACATCCCATTTTGCATTTCTTAAATAGCAATTGCCTAAAATTCGCTATTTAAGAAATACAAACCAGATCTTTGATACATCTGGCCCATAATTCTTTGAAACTGGAAAAGTGAAAGTTCTCTAAATGTTGATGACTTTAAATAAAGTGCTTCCTGGTCTTGGGACCCTCGGATGAATGTGTAAGAAACAGACTCCCCTTCTTTTAAGGACCTGGGGAGCTTGTCAGGCTTCTTGAACTAGAAGTGTGATCCCAATTGATGTACATATTTACAAGCCCCTTGGGCCGCTTTTATGTGTCACTTATAGTGACATAATGGCGGCACAAAACTTTCAAGCATATCTATGAGGCCGTGTAAGGCCATTTTACGTAGCTTTGAATGGCCTCATAGATATGGAGTAAGGTAAAGCAGTGCAAGTTGCTGCGTTGTCTCACTCAGCACCTGGGAGGTGTTCCATGGGAGGTGCGTTGGGTGTTCCCACGCAACACCCATGGGTATTGACGCATCATCAGATTTACAAGACCAAAATCTTACGCCTCCCCAGCGAAGGTGCAACAAGAATATTTTTATTTCTCCATGTTTGTCCTCTTCGTATGTCTGCTTCGTTCTGCAGCTCAAGGATAAGCATCCTGCAGGACGCATAGAAAAAGGAAAGAGCCTTCCAGGATTGTTTTTGTGCAGGAAGGGGCCCCTTCCGGCACAAAGAAAATCCTGCCCACAATGCAGACACCGTTGCACCATGAAACAAGGTTGCCAGTGTTGGCGCTAGGCTGCTGAAACAGCAGCAGCGTGGGTGGGAAAGAACAGGAAGAGATTCAGTGCATTCCTTCCCTTTCCCTTTGAAGCAGAGCAACGCAGCAAGGTGACTTGCTGAGCTGCGGCAAAACATCATAAATCTGCCCCCAACATGTTGATGACACATTAATTTCTTTGCTGAAGTACCATGTATTGTTTTAGAAAAGTAGTATAATGCATGAAGGTGTTATGATTACCATAATCTAGATTATACTATCTGATGCATCACTCTAAACCATCATTTTACACATGCATTTCATAAAAACATACAATGAAAAGTAAATCCCACACTGGGTTGATACGCTCAGCCTTAGTTAGAAAAGATGTTATTAACAGCCAGCTCAGGGCTGCCCCTTTTAGTGACCTCAGATGAAGGATCCGCCATTTTGTGATCCAAACGGGGTATCCTCGAGCCTACAGATACCACTCTTCAGGGGGTCCTCGAAATTCTGAGCCACATCACTTGTTATTACTGCAGGGCTGTGCGATGTGGGTGTTGTCTGCCCACCCTGTTGTTTTCTGCGTGTTGTTTGCAGAGCTCTGCCTTCCTACAGATTCTTGACAGATGATTATGTAGGTTTCTTATTGATCATGGTTTCCGGAGAACATCAGGATATCAAGTCGACATAGAGCGACAAGCCTGCCTGCATCCAGGTGCCACACGAGTAACAGAAGCACATTGGATATTCCTTGAGAAATGTCTGATTTTAACTCTTAGTTCCTGATTTAGAACCTGGTGTATGGGTTACTCCAACAACGGTTATGGATATCCTGTCTGCTAAAATCGAAATCCCAATATGTTCTATGGGGTTTAGATTTTGGCGGATGGGATATCCGTCACCGTTGTGAAGGAGTAATCCCATGAACTGAGTTCTAAATCAGGCTCTTAGTTTCTTTTAGACGTTGCTAATCTACATGCAACAGAACCAAACACTTGGCCGTCAGACACCAACCTCGCTTTCTGAATTTCACATTATTATACATAAGGCTCCTAGTTTTCTATTTTGACTGATTTTTGCAGATAAATACGGACAGAAAACAGTGTGTTTACAGCCTGTATTTTTTTTAAAGCAGAAAAATACAGCAAATTGTCTTGTTTTGCAGGAGACTCTCCATGCTGTCCTTTATGAATTCCAGACCAGCTGCTGAGTAAATGGGGAGCTTGGGGAGTTAAAAAACAGGACAACATTTCCTTAAATGCAGGCATATGTAAATATAACTTTGTATAAAATGTGAATATTTATCTGTGGGTGTAGTGTTTCATAATATTTGGTTGCTTAATTTGCTAAAATGCGAAAGGCATCGAAGTTTGAGTGCCTGTTAATCAGTTAAATAAATGTAGAAATGTACCATTTTATGTCTCCAATAATTCCCAAAACACTAAAAAAGTGTGGATCAATAACAATAAGCTGGCCAAAAAAAAGGGATAAATTCAGATGGAAATGTTAAAAAAAAACAACTCATAAAACTGGGAGCCTTAATTATGCATATCCGAGCCCTTAGATAAGTAAGTTCCATAGTTTGGTCTCCTATATGGCCGTCACTATGCCATAGTTTCCGGAATAGGATAAATGATACACCACCAACTATTTCTTCTAGGCCAACCTCAAGGCAGATGAAATGGCCAATGTGGGGATGAGTGTCAAAATCTAAATCCTGTTATGCCCTATGGGATTTAGATTTCAGGGGACGAGATATCCGTCACCTTTGTAACTGAGTAACCGCCTTCCAAGTCCCAAACCAGTGCCAGAGTGTTTCCAAGTGCACACTTGGTTCCGCTGCCAACCAAAGCGGGACAATGAATGTTAGTGGCCCGTTCCCTGCTCAGCTGTTCCCTTTCAGAAGGTGGTCAGTGTGCTGCAAATAGGGGTGGACCGAGAGCTGTAGATGGACCTAGAAGCTGTTTTAATACTAGCTGCTCGTTGCACAGACTATACACAGTGAACAGCAAGCATATTGGGATGTGTTTGTGAGGAACCTAAATTATTATTATATATTGAGTCAAAATTATTCAATTTACAGCATAATTTCCCACTATATTGACTCCAAAGTCAAGAGTGTTTCAGCTTTCTTGGAAGCAAAGCAGAACTTATACAATATGCCAGTGTTTCTGGGTCTGGCACGGTACAATGCCAGAGGGATGCTGCTGGAGGGGTGGAGGTTTTGCTAGTGGCATAATGAAATTTGAGGGGGGCCCCTGCAAAGTACAATGGGAGGCGGGCCTACCAACTACCACTTTGGTCCCAGACACAGTCAGTGTACTGTGCTGAGAGGGCACCTCTTTTAAATTTAAAAGTATAAATAAATGTCTAATATGTCTAATTTTAGAAATATATAAGCAAATGTGTTCAACATAGAAACATGTATTTTATATATAAATGCACAATGTGTAGTAGTCGAAAAGTAATTTATACCACACACTGCATCATACGAATTATGTGTGAGAAAAAGCCCTGAGACATAAAATGACATTGAAAAAATATTCAGAGGCTCTAGGGGACTAGCAATGTTATTTTACTGTCTGATTATATAAATAAGTATTTGCAGTGAAAGCTACAGTTCATATTCCTTTCTTATTTTCTTAGATCTGTGGATCCCAACCAATGGTCTGGGGACCCCTGGAGGTCCACAAGGCCTAATCAGGGGACCCCTAGACTGCTTAGAATATGAAATAATATTAACGTATTAGTAAAGGTATGTAAATTAAAATAAGCAAAATGTAAATCTGAACATTTAAAAATGTTGCAATGTGTTCTGGTGAGAAGTCGCTCACTCGGTGAAGGACGAGTTACCTGCCAGAGGAAACATTTCTAATGTTGTGTTCTTAGATATGATGCTATTCTGAATATATTTTGTTAATGTCTTATTTTCAATACTACGTGGAAAGTTACTCGTGCTGATGTTTAAGTTTAGTCTTTAGCCCATCACATGGTAAATTTGCTGCCAAAGTATAAGTGTCATTGCTGTTCTGGATTTGTGGCCTGTGTACATTGTGCTGTGGAAGTTGTGCTGGATTTTCAATGCCATACTGAACTTTGAGAATGTTTGTGAAGTTATATACTAGAGTGCACAATATGCCTTGTGATGCAGGCGTCACAAGGGTTAGTTGTCGCTGGTTTTGCCAAGTTCAGTTTTATGTAGTATCCTATTGTTTGGAATGAGCGATGGTGAGTTACCCATTGCCTACTGTTGTTATGAAAGAGAGAGGGTTGTAAGATACCCATGTTGTATTAGTGATTGTCAGACCGCATACTGTTTGAGTGAGGGTGAGTGGAAGACACCTCTTTAGTTCAGTTTTATGTAGTATTCTTTTGTTGGGATGAGCGAGGGCTGAGTTATCCTTTGCCTACTATAGTTCTGTGTGGTTGAAAGATACCCATTTGGCTATTAGTGAGTAGGCTGATGGAAGAGACCCATTGCCAGATTTACTTAGTGTCCTGTTGTTCAGGACAAGTGGTGGTTGGAAGATACTCTTTGCCTACTGGGGTTTAAAGAGCCCCATTCTGTTATTACAGTGAGGGTTGAAAGAGACTAAGGGCCAGATGTATGAAAGCATTTTGCATTCGCAAACAGTGCGAATGCCCGTTTGCGAATGCAAAATGCCATTTCAGAATATATGAAAGACATTCTGAACGCAATTTTAAGGAATCGCTAAAATAGCGATTCCTTAAAATTGCGACCCTGTTTAGAGAGTTGCAAATTGCGACTCTCTAAATTAGAAATCGCAAATAAGGATTCCTTATTTGCGATTCCTTAGCATGTGCATGAAGCAATTCCTAAATGCGATTTTTGCATTTAGGAATCGCTAATTACCACCAAGTTGAACTTGGTGGTAACCATGTGCAAAATTTAAAAATGCATTTAAAATACATTTTTTAATTGTACATGTAAAGCACACCTGCCCTTTTGGCATGTGTGCACCTTACGTGTCCCCCCAAAAATTTTTGGGGTGCAGCCTGGGGTTTTGCATTTGCAAAATTGCGATTTCTGGTTCAGAAATCGCAATTTTGGAAATGCAAAAAATTTGCAGATATGAGCCAACAGGCCCATAGGTGCGAATGGGGCCGGTATCGCGATTTGCGAATCGGTAATAGCATTTGCGATTTTTAAGAAATCGCTATTACCGATTCGCAAATGTGATACATGGCACTTTGCGAGTCGGAAATAGCGATTTCTTAAAAATCGCTATTTGCGAATCGCAATTGGCCTTGATGATACATCTGACCCCTATTTCCTAATTTATGTAGTGTCTTTTGGTTCAGGATGAGCGAGGGATGGAAGACACCTTTTGCCTACTGTTTGTGTGAATGGTAAACTGTTTGAGATAGGGTTGCAAGATACCCATTTTGTTGTGCGCAAGATGTCCTTTGTCAGGGATGGATGCTGACGGAAGAGATTCAAGATTCATATCTTATTTCCTTATGCATTTTATTAATTGCATTGTGTTTGTGATTTATGATATGAAAAGATTTTCTTTCTTTCTTTTCCTGAATTATTTTATTATTTCTACCTTAAATTTACAAATGTATGTTTTCTATTTTTTTGAGGAGGAAACATTTTCTATCTTGATTTAGGTATTATGCATTCTCTCATCCTAGTTTTCCTGATACCTGATGCTTATCCAGTGTGTCTGTGATGTCACAGAATATTTACGTATGACTGGGAGATCAGCTGGAGAGAGTGCTGCTCTTGGTGGGGCATTGAGATGATACCTATAACCTGCAACTGAGACTTTATTCTTCAAATAAACTTCATCATGAAACCTATGCTACCTGTCTACCGAGGATCAATCTTTGATTGCATCATAACCTTCTCATGTAACAGTTGGTGTAGTTTTAACACATCCACGCTGCCAAGTGTGAGATATGTTGATGGTAAAAATTAACAGCACAACAGATCGCAAAACCTGGGTGAAGGGGGTTCATGATTTCATAAATGAATGGGTAGGAAGAATTAAGGGGATAATCAAAAACAAAATTCTGAAAGTCCATGAGCCTATTGCATCTGTCAAGAAAGGAAAATGACATTTCAGTTACCAAATTCAAACAGTCTTTTAACTCCACCAGACCCCCAAATTAGCTGATGGGTACTTGGATGTACCAGTAACTAAAAGCCAATCTCTTGCTTATCTTGCCAACCAGACAAGTACCTGCATGTACACAACTAATCACCCAAACAGTAAAAAACAATTAGCTGTGCCCATCATGTGACATGTCTTAATTACAACCTCTTAGAGTTTGCCACTTGAAGGACTAGTCTGAATGTTCCTAATTCTTGCATCTCTCTCCAGTCTATAGGATTAGGACTCTTTGAGTCCTCTTTTTTCCAAAATATGTAGATAGGCATTGGTCCTTCTTTTGTCGTTTGGCTTTTGTCAACTGTACTTTAAAAGTCCATCCAAAAAGAGATCGACCTGTTGAACAAGAAAATGAAAAGAAGCTAAGTGTTGCTTTTATCCTGAAATTATGTCACGTCTCAGAAAAACCTAGAGATGAGAGACATAAGTTAACAAAAAAGGACAATCAAGTGACAATCTCAGTGACATATAGAAGATAAGCTTTGACCCAGATTGATTACCCAAACATTCAACATCAAGTTTAGTTATCCTCCTAGCCATGTGATGAGTCGTCATCCTTTGGTATTCATTGGTGCATCTTCCCTATTCCAAGCGTGGTGGCTATATAGCCATATGTTTCACTTTCCCAGGGAAGCTATATACAATACATCTTTTAGATCATCTATTTTCTGATGATCCAGTTCATGTAACTTGAGACATCTAATGTTGAAAATATAATGAAAGTGGGCAGAACTTTTTTGTACTGTAGATCAACAAATGTACTCTTTGGAGGACACAGTCTATTTTTGCAGCTTTTGATTTGTACTCAAGTGATGGATTAATCTGATAACCAAAGAAACTGCCTCTTCATTGATATGACTACATTTTTGTTCAACCTTATACAAATGTTCCTTCAGCAGGTGCAGCAATGGGATCACTTGGTTCATGGCACCCTCCTTCTAGCTGGCTTTCCATGTCATAATCTCAAAAGGTAGTAACTATTGAATCAGGCATTCCAGTAGCCCCAGTTTGTCCCCTTCCATCATCATCTCTTTGGATTGTGCATCTTCTCTCCTTTAAAGTACATAATCATTGATATGCCAAAGCTGTTGAAACACATAGTATGCGGAGTTCCAACATGTTGACACCGCTTGCATGAGGGATTTTACAGGTACTCTGTTACAACATGGAATGATCCTAAAATGCTTCCCGACTTGGAACAAATTACAAAAATGAGTACAACTTCTATGGCTGGTGACCAGTATGCTGCTGAGTACTTTTTTCTTTATGAGTAAGTCCATCACATTTGGGTTTATGCAATGTGCCTGACATTACTCTGAAGTATCCTCCATCAACCATGGTGTTGAGAATATTACTTGCCATTGTCATTGGCAAAATGTGCCGTACTGAGACCTCAGGGTTGAAGCTATTTGTAGACATGGTAGTAAATTTATCTAAGATGTTGGCAACTATGTGCGATTTCTCCGTGGTGAACATGGCGTTGCATGTCACTTAAGCCCCCAAAAAGCCCGAAAGGCATCATCAGCTGTGAGACTAGAAGTTAACTGTTGTGCAGTGTTACTTACTTAAATGAGATCCAGTGTGCAGTGATGCACATGTAATTAGTTGCTTGTCAAGTGGTCTACATGTCTGTCATCAGGTGGAAGGGCTGAATAGCACTCTCCATCATAGCTGCACCATCCAAGTGTGCATTGCTGGCACACCAACAGTGAAAAAGTTGGTCTGGATAGGACAGAGGTCTCCACAAATTCAAGAAACCGTTCTCCTCCTATGACAAAAAAGGCAGACGATCAAATTGTATAAATTGACTTCTCATGGATTTGGTCGTATTGCGACTCCTTGGTTAGTAGATCCCTCATAGTTGGTTGTTGTGACTGCTTTCTTTGCAATACTTCAGCAAATGAGAATAGGGGCGCAGGTAGACTGCTTGGAGTTATTGCATCTCTCTGCCCCTTTGCCATTTCGAGCTTGCTGGGACTGTTGACTGCTGCTACAAGCACACAAGGGCTGTGTCACATGATGCTAGCATCCTTGTTTTCTTCCTCACTGCCACCTCCTCCTATCAGCTGACGTTCTTCTCTCTCTTCACCACCAGGTATATTTTTATATGCTGCTCCCATATGATTGTGTGTTGATTTTTCAGATGGGCCAATTGGTAACTCAATGTCCACATGGCTTACCACAACAAACTTTTTTTAATGGTAAGTTGAGCATTTTGTGATGTGCTCCGCAAGACATCTAACCATAAGTAAGCTCCATACTAGGGAGGAAAGCTTTCTTTCTGAGCGAGTGCCTGAAGAAACTGTTGAGGTGGATCTAAGTGGTAGGTGGCCTTTTTCTAGGGTGGATTCTGGTTGTAGAAGGGGTGGTTGCTACTGAAGGTTTCTGGAATCTTCTTTAAAAGATGGAAGCAGGTGGTGTTGACTCAGAGCAGAACGGGATGACCAAAGGTGAGCCATTCTTATTCTGCGCACTCTCGACACCGACTCATCATCAGTTTCCTCACTTCTAAGGCTTTTGGGATCCTCATTTCACTTGTCTCTTGTGGTATGTCTTGGTCAGGGTCCAATCCATGTTAAGATTGTCAGAAGGAGGGTTTGGGGGAAGATCGAGAGTGCTCTTTATTTTCCTTGCAGGAGGTAGTGAAGCTAATGTGTTCAATGGAAGAGCAGCAACATCTCGCTCAATAGCAGGGTCAATGTCCTGCTCTGCTCCTTCTTCCAGAAGTTCAATTGTTGGTGACTATTTTGACTTTCCAGAGAAGATTCAGCTTTCTGATGGGACAAATCAATTTCAGACTCAATGCTTGTCTCCTTAATTGTAGTTCCTCAGGGCTGAGGACATGGACTTTAGTTTTGGTGGTGGTACCCAGGGGATGATGCAGCAGGTGTTTCCTGAAAAATGAGGAGGGCTTGAGGCCATTGGTGCCACTGGCTGCAGATTTTTTCTCCCAAGTCATTTCATTTTCCTTGGAGGAACCTCCTTCTTTGGGGGCCGTCTGCATTATTTTTGCATGAGTTTGCACTGAGCAGTATCACTTAGCATTGTACTCCAGTATCTCTTTTAGCTAATTCATAGACTTCTCAACGTCTCATTATTCTGTTTGGTGTTTTGAGCACCTGCAGGCAATAAAAATGAAGCAGGAATTCAGGAGAGTTTGGTAATCTTGTCGATGCAATACAGGTCATTATCAATTATGACAAAAGATTCTTAACAATAGTGTTAACAATAGTGTTAAGAGACTTTGCTAACGAGTAAGCAGTTTTTCAAGCATATTTCTTGCTGAGTTAAGTTAATTTTAAAGACAGTTTTTTATAGATCTTGGCTGCAGGACTGCAGAATACTTGTTAATAGTACATCAATACTGCTATGATTACTACTGCTACTACTAAGACTACTACTACTATGACTACTAGCACTACTACTACTGCTACTACTACTACGATTATTACTATGACTACTACTACTACTGCTACTACCACTACAACTACTACTAATAATAACAATAACAATAATAATAATAATAATAATAGTAACAACATCAATAATAATAACAACAATAATAATACTAATAACAATAATAATAATAACAATAGTAACAACAACAATAATAATAATAAAATAAAAAAAATTATAATAATAATAACAATAACAATAATAATAATAGTAACAACATCAGTAAAAATAATAACAACAACAATAATAATACGAATAACAATAATAGTAATAACAACAACACTAATAATAATAAAAAATAATAATAATATTAATAATAATAAAAATAACAATCATAATAGTAACAACATTAATGATAATAATAGTCATAATAATAATAGTAGTAAGAACAAAATAATAATAATAATAATAACAATAATAATAGTAACAATAAAGATAACAATAATAGTAACAACAGCAATAATAATAATATTAATAATAACAATAATAATAGTAACAACAATAATGATAATAGTAACAACAGCTATAATAATAATAATAACAGAAATGATAGTAACAACTACGAAAATAATAACAACAATAATAATATTAATAATAATAATAACCACAATAATAATAGTAACATCAATAATAATCATATTGATAATAATAATAGTAACAACAACAACAATAATAATAATACTAATAATACTAACAATAATAATAATAATAGTAATAATAAGAACAGTAATGATTATGATAATAATAATAACAATAATAATAATAATAACAACACAGATTGGCTCTGGCCAGCCCCCTTCGGGCCATTGCTTCTTGAAGGTTCATCCACATCCTGATCCCAAAAAATCCTTAAGATGACACTGCGTAGACAGAGTCGGAGGCTGAAGTAGACAGAGAGGAAGAGAAGTTTAAACAGAAACATAAAATAGACTGAGGTCAAAGGGGCCCCTTGGAAGGTGGGGTCTTGGGCAATCGCCCATTTTGCCCATGCCTTAAAATGCCTCTGTCTGAATCTTGATGACGTCTACGAGCACCATAATTGCGATCTTTATTTTACAGTCAGGAAGCATTCCGGAACTTCTGTTCCCCTCCACTGCTGTTCAAGGCAGCGACTGCAGAGCTCAAGAGTTTTGAAAACTTTTAGTAGTAAGAACTAGTTAGCATATTCTATGACATCATAGGAATTGATGTCATACCAACTGTGACATCAGTTAAAACATAGGGGTTAGGATGAGTTCAATAATGAAACAATGGAGATTGATAGCACACTGAGGTACAAAAGTGGTTGACAACATTTGTGGGCCAGCACCGCAAGGTGTCCATAGGGGCTCCTCTTGTTAAATGAAGCAGTCCATCTGAGAGCTCCCCTAGAGGTGGTGTTCCTTTTGGACATTTCTACAGGAACCTGGATCTGCTCAGCATAAAGCAGAGCTCTGGACAGAAGAATGTTTCTAACCTTTCCCAGGTGTGACATTTAGCCATCTGTTGGAGCTCAATCGAACCCACGAAAAATGCGCTAGACGCAGTGCTCAGAGCAGAAGAACGTTTCTACTCCTTCCGAGGTGTAACATTTAGCCTTCTGCAGGAGCTCAATCGAATCCACTCAAAATGCGTGAGGCCTGAGGTCTCTGTAACTGACTGACAGTTCATACTTGGGATGGTCGAGGACTATGAAGGACGAGGACATGTTACGGGGCAGACTGCTAGAAACACTGTAGTGCAGAAGACATTCATTAAATAAGCCCTTTCCTATCTTTCAGGCTATGGGCCTGATTTAGATTTTGGCTGATGGGTTACTCCATCACAACGGTGATGGATATCCCATCTGCCGAAATATAAACCTCCTAGGATATACTGGGATTTATATTTCGGGGGATGAGATATCCATCACCGTTGCAACGGAGTAACCCATCTGCCGGGATCTAGATCCGGCCCTGTGTGTGTTGGCACTACACTGTTGGCAGTATCATTTACATAGCACGTCTACGGCCAACAATGCCCACCGCGTAGAGGAGGCTCCAAACAGTGGGCTTGAAAAGCCCCAGAGCACCGCTCCCCATCAGCAAGGAGGGAAGTTCTTCCTTGAGCAGCAGCATAGGGTGGAGGAGCCCTTCTATGCTGGGTCTGGTAGCTCAGTGGGCTAATGCATAGACGTCTGTGATCCCATGGTCAAAGGTTCAAATCCCAGCGTGTTCACTCACCCAATCACCCTTTCAAGGACTCTGAAATAAGTACCATGATAGTACTATCTGTCATCCAGCACCAACAGGCCACAAGTGATGAAAATACCTTTAACAGGTACCTGCTATGTATGTGAAAGGTGAACTTTGTGGTCGTGGTTGTTTGGTCCTGGAGATCGTGAGCAGGAAGTTCTGAGTACGCGGCAAAAGGATCTAAAGAGTGTGTTGTGCACAGAAGCTGAAAAGTTGAACAGTCACCAACACTGGAGATGTTTGCTTCCTGTGCAGCGCTGTGTCAAGGGGAGTTCAATGGTCCGGTGCTGTGTCTGTGCTGTGGAGAGGTCATTCTCTTGGTCATGGAGATGGGGTGGCAGTGGGGGAGAGGTCTACGTTCACCACTGTGTGTGTGAGCCTGCCTCAGATCAGTTCCTCAAGCCAAGCATCAGTGTTCCACAGCACCTCACTCACTTTTCCTCTCACCAGTAGCATCTTTCAATGTGAATGAGGACTGGGGTGGCCACCCATGGGCACACTTACTTCCATCCACTCGCAAGAGCACACACATACTTATGCCCAACCATCCACACTGACAACTATTCATTCACAAATGCATGCATACACCCACCATTCACATGTAAACACACATGCAAATACCCATTCACAGCATACATGCGCAAATACACATACATTTTACACATAGAAACACACACAACATTCAACAAGCACCAGGCCACAGAGGTGACGGTGGGTGGTGGGAAGGAGAATCACAAAGTCGTCTGAGGATGTTGGAGCATTTGGGGAGGGAAGGGATTACATAGGATCCTGCCACCTCTTCTCATTGGGTGACCTTGTCATGAATCAGCCAATCAGAGGGGGGCCATACCTAACTCACTACAGAATGTAGTGGGTTCAGTGAGACTTGCTATCCCCACACCACTCTGCAATGAGGCATCATTGAGCACTTCAGGGTATAAACGTGAAATGGCCCTGGCTGACTCAGTGACGCACCCTTTTGTCATGCTGATGACTTCATTGTCCTCAGGGCTATGAAATCTTAAGCAAGACAAAGCTTAGCTCTGACTGCCAGGGCCCTGCATCTTACTGGATGTAAAGTGCCTGGCTGCCTGACCCTGACATGGTGAGTGTCTGCCAGACTGAATTTTGCTCAACTTAAAAGACACACATCATGCTTTGGAAAAGGGAGCGAGATAGAACCTCAAGGCCCACAAAGAAGGGCCTCCCTACCTCTCATCCTTCGTCTTCAACCCCCTCTTTTTCCATTTTCTGTCCCCAGAACTAAATTTAAGTAAATTGTCAGAAATGTCTGGCTAAGGAATTCAGGCCATACAGAATGAAGTACTACTGAAAACGCTTGCCACCACTGGTGTTGTCTGGAACCCATTGTAGTGCAGGTATATACGTTGTGACTCTCAAACATTAATATAGCTCATCTGAGTGCAGTATTGGAACAGTCCCCTCCCCTGGTGTCTTTGCTCTCTGAGCAGTTACTTGCTCTAAACATGTGAGTTTTTTTTACAAGTGTATGTGAATGTTTGAAGTCCCGCCCTACTTCTGTGACGTGGGAATATTCTGGGACACTGGCCTCTCTGTTGTTGGAGGACCTCGCACTCAGCAAGCACTTCCGGTTCACAGTTTCATCCTCCCACGTGTGAGGAATGCGCAGCTGAGGGGGTGAAGTGGAGGGGAAAACTGGTTGGATTACAAATTGGATTACATTTACCGCATCCGGTAATTACGGGGTGTGTTACATATCTGACCGTTCATTCATCTTCAGCAGGTCGAACTGTGTACTGTACTCACTGTACAATGTGGGTTTAGGTGCATTAGGCATGGAGTTCCTCAGAAACTCCTAATGGGTTCTATTTATTACCCCCGATCAATAGCATACCGAAGGGTATCAATATGTATCTGGTGCGATAGCACCAGGGTTCTGACAAACTGAGTCCAGTCCCATATGGATTTTATTAGACAGATTTTAAAGAGACCTGGAAGCAGCTACTTTAATTTTCTTAGTGACCGTGGCCCAGACATTCTTACTTTGAACTATACATAGGCAGTCGCGTCTCGCTGCGCGTTGAAAGGGTGGGCAGCACGTGGGAGGAGGGGGAATAAACATTAAATAAAAATACATTTTTAAAAAAACGTGCCTACCTTTCTGCTATGTCGCTGCTCCTTCTTGCTGGTCACTGGAGGCAGGCACAGGTTCCCAGCCTGCCCAGCGGCCAATCCGGACACTGCTCAGAGCACCCAGCCAGGGCGCTTCCAGGCAGTCTGGGAACCTGTGCCTGCTCTCTCCAGCCCGACAACACAGTGCTGGAATGGAGAGAGCCCTGTGCACATGTGTGTTTGGCTGTCCCGAGACGGCCATCCAAGCATACATGCGCACTGAGGGGGAGTGCTATGCACCGCCCTCCATGCTCATCATAGCACGTGGCCCCACCCCTTTACAAGAAAATGGTAATAAACACAGCTTATTATTGTTTTTTTGTAAAGGTTTTGCAACTGCTGGTGTGGGGGGGGGGGTGCCCCTGTACATCTGCAGCTGCAAGTACCATAGCATGAGCCTGGCACTTAGAGTAACGCACCCCCTCCAGGTGAGCCCAGCAGGAGTGTCATATGTTTGCACACACGCCATCTTTGCAGATAGCCAGATTGCACTCAAGTGCTTGGTTCATTGTCTATTTCAGTAATAGTATGTTAACACTGTGCCCCTGAAACAGCCAGCACAAACAATTCTGAATGCTAAAATGATTACAAATGTGCCTTAACTGGACACACATGAAGAACAATAAACGTTTTCTAAACTCCACAATAATCTACCTAAAATGGAGCTGCCATGGAGCTGCCCACCGGGATTTATTGTTGAAGAACTCACTCTCAGAAGATTGTAGAAAACCTGGTGGTTTGTGTGCACCACACATGCCCTGGACAATATTTCTTTCATCCATTTTCAAAATAAGTTTGTAACGATCAAGAGGTTCCTTATGCTCACTTAAATTTAATCTACTTTCCACTTTTTGTTTTCACATTTACTTTTTGGACAACTTTTTTACAATTTGGTGCCCAGATGCAAAAAAACACCCTTTAATTGCATACAGAAGCGAAGATAGCAAGCTGTTTTCTAAAATCTTTTAAAGCATAATTATTTCGTCGAAATCGCTCCAAATTATTTTTGTTATTGGATGTGTGAAGGACGTCGTGCTGCCGGGAACAGCCTCCGAGAGCACTGTGTGGCACAAACAGGAGACAGAGGCAAAAGGGAGACTTCTTGAGAACATACAAAGAAAACTGTGATACCTCAAATGGATTCATAGATTGACCTGAAAGAGTTCGGTGTAATTGGCTTTGTCAATGCTTGATTGTGATTTCTTTCAGGCATATAGATTTGGGATAGACTCTCTTTGTCGCCCTGTTCTTTCCAATTCTCTGTGGATTTCTATTCTTCATCAATGCCCTTCAAGAATCACTCATTTGATTTTTTTTGTATTCACTATTTCTTCATTATGAGTTCAGCTACTTCAACTAGCGGGGTGATGGGTAGTTAAGTGTAAGGTGAGTACCTAATCCTGATTAGTTATTGGTGGTTGGGAAATATCCACTTAGGCATTTCTTGATGGCATGCTGCTCTTGTAGTGGCCTGAGAACTTATGTTTGTTCCTCAATGCAGTGTGTACGTGAGTCGCGGCTGCTACCTTCATACCAAGCGTATGGGCCTCCATGTTTTTTTAAGTTTTAGCATTTATTCATACTTCTCCTGGGTTGGCTCTTTGATGCTGTTTTTGAGAATGGTATGTCAGATGGTATCTGTAGGTGGTCTGACCAGTGGGCCATTACTGTCTCTATTTTTTATTTGGCCTGGTTTGGCGGTAAAGGGATCCTTAGCGGAGCCATTGTTGTGAGTGGTTTTAGTGACATATTGTTTGAGATCGATATTTTTAAGAAATGTGTCCAGGGCTTTCCTCACCAAGTAAAGTCTGTCCCTCCAAAGAGTATGGAAATCTTTTATCAGAATATGATTGAAGTTTGCGAGGCTCTTAGCAAGTGGCCACGCCATTACGTCATCCTGGCATTGTGTTACTTGCTGTTTCATAGAATGAGTGTCTGATTTCATTTTCGAAATCTTTAAAATTTGATCAGTCGAGCACCCACATAATGTTGCATTTAGGGCTAGCTCCATAGGTTAGCGGTGCTTCAGCCCTGCTCTGTCCTCTCTGCATGTGTCATGATGGAATAACTCTGGGAGAGTGTAAGACCAACCACGGATGTGAGAGGTCATCTAGCCCTGTGCTGATAAGGGTTAGCAAGAGCAGTGCGACTCTTATTCCAATCCTGCACATGCGCCGTAAATTCCTGGTCATTTAAATCTTAATATCAGGTCTGCTGTTCCCTTCATAACCTGCTTGAGGTCCTGCAGTTGGCTAGGTGGATTTCCTCAGTGCAGATGTTTAAGCTTCTACAGTGTCTGACTGGTCCACTTTTGGTCACGTGTTTCTCCTCGTGCTGTTGTTGCTCTTTTACATTAGTGGCTACATGTTGGTGGTTAGTCATCGGTGGTTGGTCAGTACCCTCTTAGGCATTGCTTTTTAACCTGCTAGTGGGGAGCTAAGGTGAGAACACAAGTTTGTTCCTGATGCGTTGAGCCTCTAGAGTGCTCTGTTAGAAAGGTTTGCTGCTGTTTTTGGTGAGGTTAGGTGGGACATTGTTGATAAATGAAATGAGGGCTGATTTTGTTGGGGTCTTTGTTGGGATAATGATGGAGATGGATGTACCAGTCATACTTCCAGTTGCTTGTATTATCTTCTAAGACGTGGAAGATCTTACAAACCCTGCAGTGAGAAACACTGACCTCCTCATCTCTGTCTTATCTTGTAGGCAAAGCTTCAAATGAAGGGAAACGTGAGGAATACGCTCTTCATATTGAGTAACTTTTTCTGGTGGACATGATATACTTTATTAACCAAGAACAGGGCATGATAACCCCTTAATGTCTCTAGTAAAACTGGTTGCTTTATTTAAAAGCAATCACAGACAGTGAGGTCTGCTGACCCAGCGGGCCACAATCCCAGTGATGGCAGCGAATCGTATTGGGTAGCTGCTTGCGACCTACCCGCTTAATATTCATGACGTAGGTCGAACTGCAGCCTACTAAGACTCAGTATTTTATGACTCGACCTAGTAGTATATAGGTGGGTTCTCAAAATACCACTGGATTCGCTAAAAGTCAGTGTGCAAATTGCAATTACTTTACGCCAGTGGTCTTCAAACTTTTTAATGCCGCGCCCCCCTACGTGAGAAAAAAACAATTGGGGCCCGCCAAATTTTTCATAATTATTCTATTAATTTGCCAATGTTTAAATATCTCTAGACATATTTAAACACTGCAGTCACGTTCTGACACTGTTTTAAAAATGCAATCAAATACATGATACCAAACATACTATTCTGGTCAGGAAGGCCTTACTACTGCATAAAAGTGTGATTATTAGAAGGGGGGTGAGGTGGGGGTATTGAAGATTTTTTGGAGTCCCGCCTCTTTTGACACATACTCCCAGCCTGGATATAAAGGACCAACCATGCTATTGATGCATTAAACAGTGTTTTACTGCTGCTCATTTTTTCAGCTTAAATCAAAGCCCCATTATCAGCATAATGCTTCTTTTGATTTGGCCAGAACCTGGCGCCCTGCTGGAATCACTTGAGGCCCCCCCAGGGGGTCCCGCCCCCCAGTTTGAAAACCCCTGCTTTAGGCAAATGCAATATCCGTACATCTGGCCTCTGTGCCTTCCCCTTCCCTCGCCTTCAAAAGGTGCATTAACAACTTCTCTATAAAAGCTGCAAATGAGCAGCCTGGTATCCCCTACCAAGGTGCATCCGCGGAGGGTGGCAGGTGACAGAGTGAGGGAGACTGGCAAAGGCAGAGCGGTGGCCGCGTTCTGCAGCCACCCAAGGGAGGCTTGAGAAGGCAGGTGAGACGTCATCCACCGATCAGTCGCTTTGCCCTCGTCTCTGGAGCACCAGGTGAGGTGGGGAAACACCAGGTAAGCAGGGATTAATTTGTAAATAAAAGGTGGCGGTGCCCAAAGCCCTCCTACTAAACACATGGCTGCTGCAATTAAATCTGTGAACACGGAATCCTAAAGCAGCGTAATCCTGAAGCCATCTCTGGCCTCTTCAATCCATATAAAGCCACTCCCTGCTCCTTCAGCTCACTCTTAGAGCTTTCTACTTTCTCCCTTTGTCATGTTTTTTCGTTTTTCCCTTCCTCCGTCCTTCCCATATGTCTCTTTTGCTCGCAACAAACGCTTGAGGCACAAGAATAAGCCCCGGCCCTCAAAAATAAGTGCTGATGCTCAGCACCGGAAACAACAAGCACAAATGAAGCACTGCAGGTAAGCCATCTCTTTCCCTGGGAGCTTAACAGCAGAGGAAAACCAACATGTGCCCTTATTTTCCTGCAGCCATAACAGGAAATAACCACATTCAGAATATGGGATTTACCAAGAGGCTCATTGTGAGACCCATAACTGAGAATATCAAAAATATAATGACAATATGAACAGAGGAATAGACAGGCACAATGATGGGAGAATGGAAGCCCCTCCCAGACCCCTCCCAATAAACAAGATGATGGACGAGCCCCCCCCACCCCAACTGGGCCTGTGTGTTTTCTAATATTACTGATCCCCCACTCCCCTGCTCAACAGTTTGTTGCAATGCTACATCTCAAGGTCATTAATAACTTCAGATAAAGCGCTGCGGGATTCCGCCGCTTCAAGAAGCCACTTCCGGCAATTAGTTTCATGGAAATTTGGTATCCACGTTCATAGCTGCATTCCAGCAGCAAATTGATTAAAAACTTGTTGTTTGCTTCTTGCTGGAGCGCGAGCTGCTACCCAGTGCATCCCTCTTAGTGGACTCCACATGCTCCAGGGGGGTCTGGTCCCTGCACGCTCCAGGAGGGTCTGGACCCCACGCGGTCAAGGAGGGTCTGGACCCCACGCGGTCAAGGAGGGTCTGGAACCCACGCACTCCAGGAAGGTCTGGACTCCATGCGCTCCAGGAGGGTCTGGACCCCATGCGCTCCAGGAGGGTCTGGACCCCATGCGCTCCAGGAGGGTCTGGACCCCATGCGCTTCAGGAGGGTCTGGACCCCATGTGCTCCAGGGGGGTCTGGACCCCATGCGCTCCAGGAGGGTCTGGTCCCCATGCGCTCCAGGAGGGTCTGGTCCTTGCACGCTCCAGGAGGGTCTGGATCCCATGCGCTCCAGGAGGGTCTGGACCCCATGCGCTCCAGGAGGGTCTGGACCCCCACGCGCTCCAGGAAGGTCTGGACCCCATGCGCTCCAGGAGGGTCTGGACCCCATGCGCTCCAGGAGGGTCTGGACCCCATGCGCTCCAGGAGGGTCTGGACCCCATGCACTCCAGGAGGGTCTGGTCCCTGCGCGCTCCAGGAGGGTCTGGTCCTTGCGTGCTCCAGGAGGGTCTGGACCCCATGCACTCCAGGACGGTCTGGACCCCATGCGCTCCAGGAGGGTCTGGACCCCCATGCTCTCCAGGAGGGTCTGGACCCCATGCGCTCCAGGAGGGTCTGGACCCCATGCACTCCAGGAGGGTCTGGACCCCATGCGCTCCAGGAGGGTCTGGATCCAGCGCGCTCCACGAGGGTCTGGTCCTTGCGTGCTCCAAGAGGGTCTGGTCCCTGCACGCTCCAGGAGGGTCTGGACCCCTCACGGTCAAGGAGGGTCTGGACCCCAGGCACTCCAGGAGGGTCTGGACCCCAGGCGCTCCAGGAGGGTCTGGACCCCATGCGCTCCAGGAGGGTCTGGACCCCATGCGCTCCAGGAGGGTCTGGACCCCATGCGCTCCAGGAGGGTCTGGACCCCATGCGCTCCAGGAGGGTCTGGACCCCATGCGCTCCGGGAGGGTCTGGACCCCATGCGCTCCGGGAGGGTCTGGTCCCTGCGCGCTCCAGGAGGGTCTGGTCCTTGTGCGCTCCAGGAGGGTCTGGACCCCATGCGCTCCAGGAGGGTCTGGACCCCATGCGCTCCAGGAGGGTCTGGTCCCTGCGCACTCCAGGAGGGTCTGGTCCCTGCGCGCTCCAGGAGGGTCTGGTCCCTGCGCGCTCCAGGAGGGTCTGGTCCCTGAGCGCTCCAGGAGGGTCTGGTCCCTGCGCGCTCCAGGAGGGTCTGGTCCTTGCGCGCTTCAGGAGGGTCTGGACCCCATGCGCTCCAGGAGGGTCTGGACCCCATGCGCTCCAGGAGGGTCTGGACCCCATGCGCTCCAGGAGGGTCTGGACCCCATGCACTCCAGGAGGGTCAGGACCCCATGCACTCCAGGAGGGTCTGGTCCCTGCGCGCTCCCGGAGGGTCTGGACCCCGTGCGCTCCAGGAAAGTCTGGACCCCATGTACTCCAGGAGGGTCTGGTCCATGCGTGCTCCAGGAGGGTCTGGACCCCATGCACTCCAGGAGGGTCTGGTCTGTGCGCGCTTCAGGAGGGTCTGGACCCCATGACCTCCAGGAGGGTCTGGTCCGTGAGCGCTCCAAGAGGGTCTGGACCCCATGCACTCCAGGAGGGTCTGGTCCCTGCGCGCTCCAGGAGGGCCAGTGTGAAACTGAGCCTTGAAAGCACAGTGATAAATGAGCCGGCTCACCCAACCCTCTCCCAAAACTGGGACATTTGTCTATTTTTATAACAAGTGTCGGGACACCGGGACAGACACCAGAAAACCGGGACTGTCCAGGCAAATCTGGGATGTCCGGTCATCCTACAATGAATACCCTTCCCTGTACGATGCACACATCTATTTCTTGCACCAGCTAACTCCGTTGCACATTTGTTGCACAAGAAATCTGTTACCGTAAGTGGCTTAGATAATAATCTGCCCCCATGATATTTGTAGGCCATTGCAAGAGTGATCTGTCCTGTACATTTATTTCATTAGTAATGTAGCCCATTTTAATTAGCACACCAATATTTTACACCATACCTTTCTCGCATGAGTAATCTGCTAGTTACAATTATTGTGTCAGTAATGAATCCCCGTTGATACACTGCCCCATATATTTCCTACACACATCTACTAGCCTTCAGGTCACAATTACCTGCCCGTAGATTTTTGGACCAATAATTTGATCCCATTCAGACATTGCTCCAGTATTCTGTACCATACATTGTTGTGAGGTAGATGAGTTGTTTTCCACAACTCATCTACCTCGCGCATTTCTTGCTAGTAATCTGCGCCATGTATTTCATGCATCACTCATGCCCTGGGTGCGTTCCTTGTCCAAATGATCTTCCCGATTACATTGCGTGCCTGACTAATCTCCTCCATACGTTTCTAAGACGTGTAATTTCCGCAGTGCATTTCTAGGCTGAGGAGCCTGCCCCACTGACTGCAAAGATTATCCACCAAGTCCACGCAATGCGGTGCAAGAGCGACACAAACCTTAAGTGAGATTTACAGTCTCGAGTAATGTAACGCAATGCAAATTGCTGACTTACATTACTCGGCACCAGGGAGGCATTCCGATGGATGTTGCGTGAGTATTCCCACTCAACATCCATGGATTTTGATGCAGTCCCAGATTTACAAGAACTCATAAACCTGGGAATGCTCCGAAAATTATGCCTCCCCAAGCGAGGCGTTTGGCATCCTATCTTCCCTTTGTCTCATTGTGTGGGAGTAATGCACAAAGATCAGCTGCCAGCTACACCTTGTCAGGCTGCAGGCATCAAATGGTTAGGACAAAAAAAGCCCACTTTCTAAAGGTGGCATTTTCAGAATTGTGACTAGAAATCCGACTTTACCATTAAAGAGGGCTTTTAATTACAATACTTTGAACACCAAATTCAGCTTGTCTACCTGCTCCCAATTGAAAATTATCACTTGTTAAGTGTAATAAGGTAACCCAATGTTATCCAATGGGAGAGGTAGGCATCACAGTAGAGACAAACAAATGTAAGACTTTTTCACTACTAGGACATGTAATACATAAAATTGATTACAAACATGTTGTTTGCTTCTTGCTGGAGCGCAACCTGCTACCCAGTGCATCCCTCCTAGTGGACTCTGCACGCTGCCGCTTATCTTATCGCAAGCTGTTGCCCAAGTGGTACAACAGACCCAAGATGCACAGCCATAATGACATCACTACATAAATTACATCATTCTTTAGACATTTTCAGCAATTTTCACACAATTTGATCCCAGTCTTAAGTATTAATCCAAATGAGATGAGGATTTCCAAATCTTCCATGTTTATTTCATGCCAGCATTATGAGACCGTAAAAACCCACTTCAAGCTTGTTTCTGTAGCATTTAAGAGTGTAAATATCAGCCATTGTAACATGCACCCAATGCATTTGTGGTAGATGACAAAGATTTGGAAAACCTCGTCTCGTTTGGATTAATATTGGAGACTCTGATAAAATTGTGTTAAAATTGTTAAAAATGTCTACAGGATTATATAAATTATGCAATGATGCCTTTCTGGCTGTGCATCTTGGGTCTCCTGCACCACTTGGGGACCAGCTTGTGAATAGTTACACACGTATGGATGAAACATGCACCAGGTTGCATGCCAAAATTCTTGCCTTTGAGCGTTTGATTAATTGTTGAACTAGCACCTTGAGTGTCTCAATATTGTGATGGTGTGCGTTATACCACTAGTAGCATTTGATTTACAGGCCTTGGTCACACATAGTACCACTTTACTAGGGACTTACAAGTCATTTAAAAATGCCATTTGGGTGTGAGCCAATTCCTACCATGTTTTAGGGAGTAAGCACAGGCACTTTATCATTGGTCCACAGTGGTTGAGCGTCTAGAGTCCTAAAGCCAGCAAAAACAATGTCAGCAAAACAGGAGGGTTGAAGGCAAAAAGCTAGGGAAGAGCCACACCAAGGATGCCAGGTCTGACAGTTCTGCATGCATGAGTTGCTTGTACTTTTCAAAACCGCATAAGAAGAGACACGTTTACTGTTAATTTTGAGAAAGCTAATTTTGTAGCAGAACCCTTTAGCAAAGCAAATTTGAGTCCTATTTTAGAACACTTATTTTATGGGCACAGTTTTGATTAAAACATATTTTAAGGGCACTGGGCACACTTTGGTCTTCTTATGTAGAGCACTCTGGCCCAATCTAAGGATCTAGCTATTTAATTCTGTTCTTTTGATTTCTTCAGGCAATGTATGTGCAATGACCATACTACTTTATTGATTATTTGTATTATTTTAGCTGTTCAATTGCTACTGTAATGTTCATCTATCCTTCCTTCCTTGCCATGCAGCCATATTTGTTTGGGCTCCTGTCCCCTGAAACCTTCCACTGGGTCTGGCTTTTTGGATTAAGTTGTTGAGAAAACCCTCTAGAAGACTCCCATGCTTCCTTTGTGGACACTGACAAAAAAACTCCATAATTTACAGCATGACTTTCCTCTTCCAATTAGGCCTGGGTAAAATGTAAATTACACCAGCATAATGTGCGTAATTTCTGAACTTTTGTTTTATGCTTGTTACATGAAATTCCAGAAATAGGCCATTATGCCACTTTGCATAATTACGCAATTAGAGGTAGAAAATGTACTAGGAATTGTGCCATTCATGTTAAAAATTCGCAGCAAACACACATGAACAACAGAATGAGGGAGGCTGTTGGTTGGTTGCATTGTTTTTGTTTAAATACGTTTCTGTCCCCAAAATTGTCTGGAGTACTCTTTTATGCTAAAATATAGTTTACAATGGCGGATGTGCCATTCAGGTAATTATGAGTAATTTTGCTGAAATTTCACATAATTATGCAAAAGCAAATTACGTAAATGTCACACATCCCTTCTTCCAACCAGGCGCTCCTTCCTTTTTGCACTTACCCTTCCCTTTTCATTGCAAAGCCCCCCAGGGGTCCCCCTGGCATGTCAGGTGCAGTGCAGGTGTAGGTGCACTCCAAAAATGGGCACAGCCGTGCACACAATCGCAGGCCACACTTTTGGAACTGTGATGGGCATAACCTGACCTACAGCAGGGACATGGTTTCTCTCCTCAGAGCTAATAATGAAAAGGTTAGAGCACTAATGTACCTTTTAATAGAAGCAGTGAGTCTCTCAAGCATGCAGAGCTGCTGAGATAGAAGCTGCAGAAGTCACCTGGGGTAGACTAAATGAAATGAGCATGGCTCGGTGGGGTAGGTGATTCTAGAGATGTTTGCCCAGCAAGCAGAGCACCAAAGGCTGGCACATTGTAAAAGCTTCATTCAATGCTACTTTACTTCATATATTTGTGTTCCCTGGAACTCCCACACAGTTGTGAGATAATGAATTGAAAGCACACCATTGTCTCTGCATGAACTAATGGAGCTCGCTTCCTCTGTTGGCTCCATGTAAACTCTCTCCCTTCCAGGGACCCAGTTGTTTTGTCTCTCAGCCTTTTCTTTCATACCTAAGATAATATGAAGCAAAGGGCCAAATGGATCTGGAGGCCATGGAGGAGTGGGGCTGAGAACTGTGGTGCAGGCATTAATATTTTTGTGGCACCGGCACCTTGGGGAGTGGTCATGTCCTGTTCCTGAAACATTCCACTGAAAGCTCCAGGTACATCACATGGTGTCTAAGAGCACTCCACACAGTCTCCCAGTGTACACCACACATTCTACCAGTGTATGTGCCACGGTCTCCCAGTGAATACCCAGTGGTCTTCCAGTGTATGTTTGCAGTTCCCCCGTGTATGCCCTACAGACTCTCAATGTATGCCCCACGGTCTCCCAGTATACACCCGACAGTCTCCCAGTGTATGCCTCGTGGTCTCCCAGTGTATATCTGGTGGTCTCCCGGTGTACTCCCACAGTCTCCCAGTGTACTCCCGTAGTCTCCCAGTGTATGCGCCACAATCTCCCTGAGTATGTGCCAAGGTCTCCCAGTGAATACCCAGTGGTTTCCCAGTGTATGTTCGCAGTCTCCCAGTACATGCCCTCCAGACTCCCAGTGTATGCCCACTGTGTCCCAGTATACACCCCAAAGTGTCCCAGTGTATGCCCCATGGTCTCCCAGTGTATATCCGGTGGTCTCCCAGTGTACGCCCGCAGCCTCCTAGTGTACTCTCCACAGAGTACCCATGTCTGCTTCATCATGAAGGCCCCACGTAAGGCCAGTGTGGGGAAGGTTGGTGGTGCCCTTCTAAGGTTGACATGTATCTCTCAGTGGTCCCTAGTTTCCTTCAGACCACTGTGAGAGCATCTACCTATTACTCATGGAGTTATGATTAAATCAAGAGCAACAGGGTGTCACTAAAAAGGCTCAGTCACCAAGCTTAGGGTGTAATATTAACCACTAAGTTTCAACCCTTTGCACAACTTAATTGCAAAATTCTGGCACTTGGCAGATCTCCTTGGGGCACAACTTGTCATATCTCCAAAGTGCAGACTTGAGTGTTAACCTTGGCACCCTTCAGCACTAGTTGTCTGCTGGGTTGTGGACTCTACACATTCCTCATGCTTGATGTCCTCTTGAGTGAACATGCAGGTCCTTCACACACACCTCTGAACAGCTCAAGCTCACACAGTGCATGGTTGCAAGAAGGTCACCTGATGGGCAGACGGAGGTGGCTCACATGACTGCTCGAGGCTTTCTGTCTGCCTTTGAATCCAGTCAATAGTATGTTGTTATCCACAGAGCACCATTTGTGACATGTGGCAACACCTGTGTTGTCACCCCCTGGGTACACTGAATTGGGCATATACAATGGAAGATGTAAGTCAAAGGACCGTGGAGGCAAAAAAATAAAAAATAAATAAGAGGTCTGGGAGTGAGTAAGGATGGACCAGGCAATAGCGGTCAGGCTTGGCAGACTTTGTGGGTGTTACTCGTGGTCACCTAATTTACTGCATTGATGTACATTGACACAACCACTTCAACAACCCACTGCATCTTCAGACGTGCATTGATACCGAAATTATTAGGGCTCAGTTTGAGGCAGGTTAAATGTAGGCCTGGGAGAAGTTTTAATTACGCCCCGGGCATTGGAATTTCAGTAACTACGCATTACCCTGTGATGGGAAATTAAATTATTTGATTACTCCAGCTTGAATAAATAAGAGTAATTTCGGGCAAAAATCCTACCAGAGGAGCACAGGAAGAACAAACTATGAGAACGAGTGACTGCTGGCCACTGCTGTTTGTGTCCTGCATCAATCAGTGCTATTTTCTTAGCCCAAAATGCATCTTGGTTCAATTTTAGATGTGAGGGTTCATTTTGCACTAGAAAAACAGCTCTAAATGCTGGAATACCTTCTCACACAATTATGCACAATTACAAGTAATTTTGCAGTAATTATGAGTTATTAAGGTAGAGGGAATTACGCCATTTATGCCCACCCCTAGTAATGGGTTGGGTGTGGTATGGTAAGGTGAGGTTATGATGTAGGGTTTCATAGCTTTATGTTTAGAGTTAAATTTACTGTAAGGATTAGGGGCCTGATTAAAATCTTGGTGAATGGGTTACTCCGTCACAACGTTGACTAATAACCCGTCCAATGAAATATAAATCCCATTCTATCCTATGGGAGTTATGATTCAGTGGATGGGTTACCCGTCACAACATTGACTAATAACCAGTCCAATGAAATATAAATCTCATTCTATCCTATGGGAGTTATGATTCAGTGGATGGGTTACCCGTCACTGTTGGGACAGAGTAATCCGTCTGCTAGAATCGAAATCAGGCCCAATGTTATTGGATGCGTAAGGTTTATGGAGGACATTTAGAGGTTTTGGATTAAACTTACTGTTAGATTTAAGCTAAGACTGAAGGAGACTTAATTATAGTGCGTGCTGTAGTCTGAGAAGGTTGTAGAGTTATGGTCGATGTACTGTTGATGTAATGTCTCATTATATGACTTCTCTGTAGCTATAGTACACTGTAGGTCCCTTCATGACACGCAGCAGTAGGAGGTAGTCCAGAGTGCGAAAGTGATGCATCTTATCTAGTTTAATTTGATTTTGTCTGTTTTTTGTTATTGTGAGGCAATGGCCACAGAGCTCACTCTTTCATTGCTCTTCTGAGAGTGCCGTAAATGAAATCTCTGTCCCGCCTCCTACAAGAGGCCTTTACAGTGCAAGCTTTAATCTCCTAATACTAGTGGTCTTTTATGTGAGAACATGTAACCTGTATCCAGACACAAGTCTCTTACGAGGAACCAGTGACTCAGAGATCTAAAGTGCCTGTAGATCTCTGTGACAGACACATAAACAGAGTGAGGTATTTCATTTAGATTTGATCTTGAACATGCCAATCCCATGCCCTGCTTACCCTGAATATTTGTAAAAAAGTTCCAGAAGTAAATCCTCCCGGCTCTCCACTAACTCCTCCCTAAGACTGAGGAAGGAATGAAAAGGCAGCTTGCACTGTAGAGTAATTGCATGTCCAGCAGGTACTAGCTATGTCCAGCCTGATCTTGGCCATGGTTTCATGGTTTAGAGCACAGGGTTTTGGCGGGCTATCAGACTTTAATGTGCTCATGCATGCAAACATAACATTACCACCAAAGATATTCACTTTGCTCTCATTTCTTTGGTGATAGAAAGGAATGTGCAGTGTTTGTTGAGTTCTGGAAAGCAATCTCCAGTGATGAGCCGAAGCCAGTGACATCTTCTCAATCTATGGCTAGGCAGCAACAAAATATCCCATATTTCACCAATTATTTGAAAACTAGGGGAATAGAACAGACTGCCTACAATCCCTCAAGTAAACCCTGACTACTCATTATTACCAAACCTGTGCAAAAAAACAGGCTTTTACTTGAGGCAATTAAAGCAACATCCAGCTCTCTGATTTTCCCATGCAAAAACTCCTTTTAATGTTGTGTTTTTATTGATGCATTCCTTGACAGGACGTTGCACTGGAGGTACTACTCACCGCCTAGAATGGCTTATACACATAAACTCTTGCATGTCTTAGAGGGACACAGGCCATCTTGGACGATGGGTCAGAATGGCGGAGATTAATTGAAGCATTCCATTCATTAGTTTTTTGTATACCTAAGTGCAATGGGTATGCCCATATCCAGGTCCCGTGCACACTGTGTCACTTTACACCAAGCTGTACCCGACCGATGAGCCCCTAACTAGTGCTAAACCGGTCCTAGGTTGCTTGTGTTCCAGTTCTGGAAGGATCTGGCTTAGCAGTTTGGGCAGGACTGTTCCATTTGGAGCAGGGTCAAGACTGATATGCACATAGCAGGAGCAAGTTGGCATGGTGTGCAAAATAACAATGGACTGGGATGCGGCCTGGGCAACTACCAGTGCCGGAGATTAATTCAAGCATTCCATCCATCACTTTTTTCTGTACTTCACTTCGTTCCTAGATTAAGCCTGGCTCCTTGTTTGCTAAACTGCCACGGGTTCAGCAAGGATTAATTTACTGAGACTTGACTGGGCCTGTTAGTGATTGCGGTATTATTGCTAGCTGGGGGTAAATACCCCCACCTATCAACCCACGTTCCTACAACTAGTTATCATATTCAGACAGATGGCCAGACTCAAAAACTGAATCAGTGCGCTGAACAATATTTGGATTATTAGGCCTTGGCACTGGATGGAGACTCGAGAAAGATAACTTATAATAACATGGAACATTCATCTACTGGGATGCCACCTTTTATTTACCTACCTCAGTTATTTTTGTGCAATAATCCTTCAGTGAACTAATTGATGTTCAGAAATCTACGTGAGAGATTTTAGGAAAAACTAGAGGCGTATAAGTTTTATGCCGATTGTACAAGTAATCTACACCCCAACATGTTGCTGGTGGGATGCTGTAATATGCTAAATAAGCATTTGAAAAGGGCTTATTCATTGCAACAGCTGTTTGCTGGTTCATTTGTGATACAACAGATTGTGAATCCAGTTACTGTGCCGTTGACATTGTCTGAATCAATCAAACTCTGTACTGTTTTTCATGCAACTTTGTAAAAAACGTGTTCGACAAAGGTGCATATTGCCTCACTTCATATGCCATTTCAGTATATTTAGAAAATGAATATGAGGTATATAAAATCTTCAATGCAAGAATTGAAGATTAATTTTGCAATAGTTGCTATATTTGAAGGGATTAGGTCCTGGGGAATGATAATGGGAAATAGTCATGCTTCGAGTTTGTTGCAAGATATTTAGGCAAAACATTGTGACAGACCAGGAGTGTCACTACCAATATGGCACCTTTGAGGGAGGAACCTGTTAGGAAGAGTTGGAAAGTGGGGTTGGAGGTGCTGCTTACCCACTAGTGTTACTAATGCACAAACAGGCAATACCCCAAACCCGTTCACACCAGATTGCTTTGAGCACTGGATAAGCTGCTCGTCATCAGGGAGTGCCGGAACTGTCTGAATTAAGGCTGAAAATGAGTGGAGAATGCACTGTGCAGTAAGATACCGGCAATGAACTACAATTCCCAGCAGGCTATGAACTCTTGCATGTTGTATACAAATGGTGGCCATCTTGGATTTTTGGGTGTAACCCCATCACGGTTGACAGCAGCCTTTTCTATGCAATTATACTGCAAGGTTATTACCGACACAAGCTTACCACATGGATTCTGGATTTCTTGCCAGGACCAATTGTTTCTTAAAGGGTTGTTTTGATGGGCAATTGGATTACAGACAACTAGCCTAAAAGTAATTTTGTTGATAAAAAGTAACTTTTAATTCTTCTTTTTGAACCTGCCTCTGAACTGTTAAGACTGTGGTTTCATATTTTATTAAGGTTATCCTGTGAAGAAATGGAAAGCATATATCAATATCATGTACTTGGTTTTAGAGTTCTGGTAACCGCATACAATTTCCAAGATTATCAAACAATAGAATGTTAACAGTATTGATTATTTTGCAGTTCTACAGAAGTCATCTCCCACAAGAGAATGTTGTCATGATGACAGATCTTGGATGTGTTGAGGTCCAGGCAAATCTTTTCCCTCCACCTTAGGAGATTAGGTGCCCCTCAGTAAGGTATCAAGAGTGGCAGAGACTCAGAATTATTAGAAACGTGGGGTAGGAGAGAGAAGGGGAGAGAATGGCAAAGTCTCAGCCTTATGAGAAACATGGGCACTGCACAACACGTGACCAGAATACTTCAACAGACGACTCTCCTTCTACCCACCGACCCGGCATTTCCGCCCTGCCGACCTCGCCTTCGCAACCGTCCCATGCGTCAGCAGAACTACAACCAGCGGTAGATCATTCTCGCACCTCGTCGCCAAACTGTGGAACACTGTTCCCACACACCTGTGCCAGACCAAAGACCTGCTTACCTTCAGGAAACTTCTCAGGACCTGGCTGTTCGAGCAGTAGCAGCGCCCTCACTTTCTTCCCCCCCTTCCTCAGCGCCTTGAAACCCTCACGGGTGAGTAGTGCGCTTTACAACTTCCTGATTGATTGATTGAGTGGGTTAGGAGAAAGAAGGAGAGATATGCTCCTGCAGGAGGGGTGTTGGAATATCCAGACTGGATGACTCACAGCACAAGTGAGTGTGGACTATGCATTCACTCTGTAGTATCACTCAGGAACTGCAGAACCGGAAAAAAGGGAGCCTGATAGAATGAAGATAACTGACATAGAATGATCAGGATGCAGGTAAGTCACAGATCGGGGAAACGCATGGGGACGGAGAGAACCAAATGGAGGTAAACAATAAAGGTTTGGAAGCAGAACAGCTGGATGCAAACTATAGCATCGTGTTCAGGGAAAACAATCAAAGTTACAAGACAACTTACCCCTGTACTTGTAAGGTGTTACATACATTGTCGCAATTAGCAACCCGGAAGTGTACCTGTGGGGAATGTCGCACCTGTGGCTGGGGTTATATGATTGACTCTGAGATTTGTAGATCTGGCAATGTCTTTTCCTATCCTCCATCGTCTCGTCTCCCACCTTCTCTAAATTCCCAGCGGCCTTTGCTTTTTATACCCTAATCACTCTGGTGACTTGACAAGTGTGTGGTGAGAAAGGGCCTGATTTGGCGGATGGGGTTACTCCATCACAAACTTGACAGATATTCTGTGTGCCACACTACAATCCCATTATATCCTATGGGAATCGTAATACGGTGGACGGGATATCCGTCACATTTCGGACAGAGTAACCCGTCCGCCAAACTCTAAATCAGGACCAAAGGTTGAGGTAGTTATCCATATCCTAAGGACAAATAAGCGTACTAGTTTTTTTGAGATACTTATTTTTCTGTGTTTCATTTTCAGGACTTATCTGTTTCACATTGAAATACAGTGAGTTGGTTACACAGAGATAGTGCTGAGTTATAGCCATTTTTAATCGCAAATACACTTAGCTTCTCAGATTATAAGTTACTTAAGATACCTGATTGCCTTGTACATATCTTCTGCATTCAGCAGACCTCACTGAGCAGCAGGAGTGATGAGGCGGAGGTGGTGAAGTTGTGTGTCTCTGTGTTCTCTCTTGTCACATTGCCCCTCCCCCGCTTCTACCATTTGCCCTCCTATCCCAGTGTCTGTGATCACTGATGGGAATGACAACCAACAAACTTTCCTCCAATTCTACCCTTGCTGGTAGGAGTGTGATTCATTTCCACCCCAATCTCTCTTTCATTGCCACCCCTTGATTTCTTTTTCATTGCCACCCCCTTGATTTCAGTCTAACGCTTGAGTGCCGGGAGCGGGTAACGATGCCCTTAGAATGCGCACCATGAGCAACCAAATTTAGACAGCATAACCTTTCTTCGGCCCTCGTTACATGCGGCCCGCTTAATTGTCATATGTGCAGTAACTGTTGCCGCACATTTCGCAATTACATGTTTTGTGATAAATGCAGTAGGTCAAGCCTCCCTAAGTTTACCGAGGGAAAATGTCCGGTATTTACCGGAACATTGGGATTGTGGTAGAACAATTACCAAAATCTGCATGTTATTCCCCAAAAACTTGTGTTTGAATGGTATCCGTTGCACAGTGGACTTGGATTTTATCAAGAAGAATAAATATTGCACCAACTACCGGCCCACTCGTAATGAGATCCTTGGTTTTCTCCTTGATGTGTCTATGCAAGTGATGATGTCATTAACAGGCGCAGGATGGACTGGCGGTGTGATCTGGATAATTAACAGGAAAATTTGTTATGTCCAAGCTACGCATGAGAACTTGTGGCTGTGCAAGTTGAGAGTAGACTATTTGCCTTTAGCCCTCTTGGCTTGCGATGAAGCAACGCGTGAAGCGTTTCCCGCTGAATGGTTCTGGCGCCAGCAGGATCCTCCCATTGAGAACAGAGGCTGATGATCAAAGCTTGCCCGCGCGCCACAGCCCATGGTGTCATCATGATTCACTCACTCTGCCAGGCAAACACAGCTCCTCTTGGGAATTACATTTGTCCGACTCAACTCCAGGCTAATTGGTTGACCAATCCGCTAATGATCAAGTCAAGCTGAACAATTTAACATCAGCAGCCACACTAGGGAGAATTTAATATATGGAAAAAAAAAACACTCCAGGGCTAAAAATAGCCCCTGCGTTAATAATGTCAGGGAAAATATTTTGCTGCAGTAAATGTACTTCTTAAATGAACCTTAACTAAGCAAGTCAGTGGCCTAATTTTAACATGGAGGACTGAATGAGCAGATAATGCACCGGTTCCAGCGGAGCCAGGCATGAGTAATAGACGTCTACGCAGAAAACATCGCGACTAATGAATCCCACTGCAGCTTTGAACAGAATCAGCTGATTAAAGCTAATGATAGTTTTTTCTTGAAAATCTGACAAGGGTGCATTTAAATATTTTTTATACATAGCAGGAAATAGGGTGTACTTACATTAGTGCCTGCTGCGGGATGTGAAAGGGCTTCCTGCTAAGGGCGGGTGGCTTCTGATCTGTAGGAGCCTCTAAGATGGAATGTAATAGCATCCAATGAGGTTAGGTAGAAAACCAGATTTTTCTTTCACAGTGCAGGGACATTTTTACAAAAGTGCAGGTGCTTGAGCACAGTTCAATGCAAAAGGTGGCGTTTATTTACTTATCGCTGTAAAGCAGAAAACTGCACCTCTGTCAACTTTAGTAAATAAGGGACTCAGCACCATATGACAAAGCATTTTTGTGGTTGGAAACGGCCATATTGGGCATTATCCGACTGCAAAACTGCTTTTAAATATGTACGTAACAGAAATTGCAAATCAGTAACAGGTTACCGCATCGCAGCTTGTGTTTACCATTCGGTATTGTTTACGGCGTTCCTTCTAAGTACCATATATGAATGGAATGTATGAAGGATTTGTAACCGAATTACCAACACAAAATATTCATATTTTACCGACTCATGGTGGTAACACATTTGCAAATGGGAAAGGGTCCCCTTCGAGAATGGGAAACAAATATCTTTTAAGAGCAACCAGTGGTGCCATGGACCACTGTTTACTCATAGAAAAGAAAACTTCAAAGTTCATTTTTTTGTTTTTTAAATACATCCTGTTTTCCTTCAATGAAAACGGGCTGTATTAAAAAAAAAAAAAAAATTGCTTTATTTAAAAGCAATCAGAGACATGGTGGTCTGATGACCCCAGCAGGTCACCTTCCCTGTCATGGCTGTGATTCCTAATGGGTCGCAAATTACGACCTACCTCATTAATATTCATGAACATTCTACTGGAAATCACAAATAAACCTCAAAACAGTTTCATGCATTAGAAATAGCGATTTGTGTGATTCACAGGAAATCCCAAATAAAAAATCACTTTTTCAAATCTTCATGCGTGTGGCACAAAGTTTAAGGCCACAGGTACAGGCAGTGTTACCTTTCGATTGGCCAAACGTCTTGTTTCCAATTCACACAGATTGGGCTTTGGGTCTGCCCCTTGTCCATGATTGGGTGATTTTGTTGTTTACCTCACTTCCATGCTCCCGATTTGATGGCTTTCATCCCTTTTCCTGAGTTGTTCCCACCAAGTTCCATTTCGTCTCTCATCGTTCTGATTGGGTGAGTTTTAGCCTTATAATTCTTAGTTTAAGGGAGTCTTTTTTATTATTTTATTTTCAACACTCCTCGTGAGTTTGTTGCTCTCTCCCCATGTGCTGCCTCTCCCCTCACATTTCCGTGGTCGCCTCCTGATAAGCTTGGATATTGCTTCCTTTGTTCCCCTCTACTCACCTTTGCATTTATTTATGCATTTTTTTAAATAGCCCTGCCATTGCCCCACCACCCCTCCCAATCATCTGTTTTTAAAATATTTCTTAAAATGCAGTTTTGCAAACATTTAATTATTTTTTACTCTCAATTTACCACATCAGGCCTTGGACCAGTAAATTTCAAAAAAACTAAATGGTGGGCTTGTCTTGAGGCATGCTCACGCACACATGATGTATGTGCACGTACAGGCCGTGACACATGAACATCTGTCATGAAGCCTGGAGGCCATCTTGGCATGGGTTTCTTTTAACAGGAACCCCATTTAAAAATGTCAGCCGTACATGCGGAAGAGTTCCCAGGCAGGTGCAACAAGCAGTGGTAGAACCAGTAGGTCCACAATTTACCACCACAACCTACTGCCCCCAAATGCTCATTTTTTCACCAGGGGAATTGTACTGTTTATACGAGCCGCACTTGTAAACTTTGTATTTGCACAGGGTGTTGCATTGGGTATGTGAGTCTGTCCCGACGCTAGATGCCCCTAAAAGCTCCTTATTTTCACGCAGGTGTTGCGCTGCACTGGGAGCTCCCTTCCCAATATCCTTGAAGGCTCCTGATTCATCTCAGGGTGTTTGCTGGTTAGAGAGCAGGTCAGGGTTTGGAAGAGGTTCTGACATGACCAGGGGAGGGGTATCCTAAACTCTCACGCCTGATTTGGAAACCCTGCGCAGCCTCAGATAGTGATTATGACTTGCAGGTGTGTTAAAATAGGACCTGGCTTAATTCAGGCCTTAGAGTCTGATGAAACCAAGCAATTCATAACATCTGGTTTGTGGCTAATAGTTCTTTAAAGTGAAGCCTTCATTCTGTCTTTCTGGGTAAGGCGGTCAGTGTCCATGGAAGAAAGACTAGACCGGAAGCAGTGGTACTGAAAATCACGAGGATAGCACCAGGGGCCGGTTTTTGGTAGGGTTGGACAGGGATAAAAAATGTGCCTGGGCACCAACTGAAAAGTGTCCCATTAATGAACCAAATTAATGCATGTTGGGAAAACGAAGGACTGAACCACAAAGTTTTTAACAACGGAAGCCGAATTGTGACAGTGTCACTTCTACGAACATCTCACCAACAGATGTCAATATCACCTCAAAAATACCATCTCAATGACAACCAGTAAGATGCACACACATTCCAGGAATCCCGAAGTAGTTACTTGAGACTCCAGAGCTGTTTGTTCTAACTCACAGAGCAGCCAACTTAATTAAACTTTTCACTGTGGGACGTGGCTGTGAAAGGTGCGGGACCTCTTGCAAAGAACTTCTGTAAGAGGCACTCCTGCCCCGTCCACACTCGATTGCCCCAACTCTAAAAAGCAAACAAACAAAAAAAAAGAGCAAAAACTTGCTGAGGCTTCTGCCACCGATATCCTGGGCTGTTTTCACACTTCTTAATTGACGCAACGGCTACTCAGCGCCTCTAGAAACGTCAGAAAGGCCCCTATTCTGCAGAGGTTTTCAGCTGCTTACCCTACCACCGTGTGGTATTGGCTCCTCACCTGGTAGCTGTCTGAGGGGAGCCGATATCATGTGACGCACAGTGGCATCGTGTGAGTTGGCAGGCCAGTGCTCAGCACAGGCATCACCCTCCTTCCCCGTCTCTCCGGCAACAGCTCCGGACAGGAACTGAGCTCAGGCTGCGAGCCTGTTAACTTGGGGCGGCTCCTTCACTATGGTGAAGGAGCATCGCCCCACTGGCTGAGCCAGAAGCAGAAAAATAAAATTATATTTAACTATTGTTTTTTTTCTGCTCCTGGCACAGCCAGCAGTGCAGGGAGGGGCGGAGCTCGGGCATAGGAAGTGGGAGGAGGGGAGAGTGCACCGAAGTGCGCATGTGTGTTTGGACGGCTGTCTGGGTCTAGATAAACACACAAGTGAACTTAGGTTTCTCCAGCCCGGCTGTGTATAACAGTGGGGATAGAGAAACTGCACAGACCACAGAGCTGTGTCTGAGCTGCAGTCCGAGCCACTCAGACCAACCCTGGCGCTGCTTTCATGCTAAGTTTAGCATGAAAGCAGCTCCAGGATTTCTGGGGAGCCTGTGTTGGTGTCCCAGCAGTGAATGCTGGGACACCACAAGTGGAGCGACGAGCGAGGTGGCAAGGACGGAGGCAAGGTAAGTGAGTTTTATTCAATTTTGTTTCACCTTGTCAACGTCAACACCCCCCCTACCCCTGCCCCTGAGTTATGGGGCAGCAGGCAGTGCTCTTAACAGAGCAGCAGCACTGAGCCATAAACATGTTTAAACATTTAATTTCCATGAATAAATAAATCGGAATAATAATGGAAAAAACTAGTAATTGCATTTTTCATAATTATTTATAAAAGCATAATAATCAAGAGATATTCGTTTTTTAAGCTTTTTCAAGATATCCCAGATGTACTTTAGTCCTACCTTTCTTTTTACCACAATTTTTAGAGTTTTGCCAGAAGTAAAATGGCATTTGTAATTTGTGAAGAACATAAACAAACATAACCATTGTACGTACAAAATAAATACATATTCAGTCAGAATGTGACTCACATAATTAAATACAGTGAAAAAAATACTTTTATTTCAAATAAGGGCATTCCTCTGAAAATTCGTATATGTGTAGCCGTCCACCATTTTGCTCTCAGCGGTACACTGACTCCGCGCCCGACCCGAGGCTTCTGTGAGTGTCTGAGAAAAGTATATCGTGAACACACTGCCACCTTGCAGTGAAAGTCAGTAAAACGATAACAGCAATGTTAAAACAGAGGGCCTGATTTAGTTCTTTGCTGGACGGGTTACTCTGTCACAACAGTGACGGATAACACGTCTGCCAAAATTGAAATCCCTTGGAAAATAATGTGATTTATATTTCGGCCCAGATTACCTTACATCATGCATATTTTATTTAGAAGATCCAAAAATAATGTATTAATTTTACAAAATCAACAGATTATTCACTAGATCACAAGGAATTTAATTTTGAGACACATGTCAGAAACCTAATAATGTAAGTCAACATTTTAAAAAAATGATGATGCCTTTAAATTCTGAATTAATCAGGAATTTTATGACAATTTTAGAATAATTTGTTCTTTGTTAAAACATCATAATAAATAAACATATATCACTAATACCCAACTTTCAAAAGTTTAAGGACTTGCCAGAGCCCTTGGATGCTACTGTAGAAATGTATCTAGACCGGAAGCGTCCCTCAAGGCAGGTGCTGGAGAGTCCCCGAGGGGATAAATTAATATGCTAACTCTGCGGGGGACATCCTTCAGGGCAGCTGATGGACAGGGACTGGGGGGCCAACTTACCATTCTCTGTCCGCCGGGGCGTCCCTCAGGGCAGCTGATGGACAATGACTGGGGGGCTAACTTACCATTCTCTGTCCGCCGGGGCGTCCCTCAGGGCAGGTGCTGAACTTAGGGCAGGTGATACAAAGATCACAATATCAAATTTAACAAATGGATCCCATTTTTTTTTTGTTTTAACAGATAAATCTACCAACACCAAATCTGCAAAACTGAAAAACTTCACACCATCTTCTACAATAAAAAATGTATTCTCATGGTAACTCGAGAAAATTTAATTTTGAAAAAGAAGTGAATAGTAAAAAAAATTAACTTTAATAAAGCAACAGTGAGATACTATTTTCCCCTTTGAGCAGCAAGATACTGGACTGCTAGTATTTAGAAAAGTACTAGCAGTCCAGGAAGAGCTACTGAAAGATCCAAACTTGTCATACAAGTCCAATTTTCGAAACAAACACACAAAGCAATTGCCAGAGATACTTTAAACTAAATATTTCGTTTATGTAATTAAAAGAACAATATTTTTGTATAGATAAAAAAGTTAACTAACAATAAAACTTTGCACTTCAACAGTACATTGATAATTTTTCTCTTTCTCCCCAGAGTCTAAAAAATGACATGTTCTTTTTCCCTTTAAGCAGATTAAAACACCACTGAACATAAATAATTGCACACACTAAAATTGTTTTAATGTATGTTTAATGTAAGGTTTTCTATGTCTTTTGTTTCTACAGGCCTAACACTTATGGCATATGCAAGACAAGCAATGTACGTGAGGTCAAGCTGTGGAAATAGAATTCTATAGTATGGTAGCTATCTTCATTGCAAGGAGAATATAACTGAGTCCAGGAAGTACTGGAGGTGTGTGCAGTATTTTTCATCCCATCGCACAGGCAGAGATGAAGATAATACATTAGAACATAGCCTCTCTGCCTCTGCAATGGAGATTGAAGTAGGACAAAATATTCAGCACATTAAAATGCTGGCATCCACCTCCAACGATCCCTGTGGCTCAGTTTTGAGGGAGGTAGCTCAAAACACTCCCATGCACGTTGCAAGTAGTACGCCCACTGGACCCAACCTGAGGAGAATGGTGCAAGGACAAACACAGGCAAGTAATCCCCAACGAGCAATCCCTCAAACCTATTCCAACATCAACATTACCCCTGAACTAACTATTACTCACAGTGATAAACCTTTCCTTCTGCAACCAAAACCCTCTTTAAAAATACTCGTATTTAGCCCAACCCATAACCTGGTAACCCTAAGAGAATAGTGATATTTGCATAATGAATGGGACTTCAAAGTCCACCCCGTCCTTTCACCCAAATATGCACTATTTATGATAACGTTAATAACACATCAGTCCCATTAGCGTATGGCTTACTCAGTGAAAAGCAATCCTCAATGTACACTGATTTTTTAGCAAATTTTAAATGAAAAACAATGAACAAAAGTCCTAGAAAAGTAATAATTGACTTTGAACTGACACTGATTAACACAGTTACCAAACTTTACCCTGAAGCTCAAATTCAAAGATTATTTTTTTTCACTTTTCACAGGCATTTTGATGTAAAATTCGAAAAACATCCTTAGTTGAGGAATACATGTCAGAGAGTAAAATGCAGAGTGAATTTAAAAAAAATGTACTGTGTTATGCTTTGTGCCTCCCGCCAGTGTAGATGAATACTATACTTCAGTTACTGAACCAGATTATTTTACCCAAAATGAAAATAAAATGCCCCCGCTGCTAAATTAATTTCAGGATAGATGGATTGCCCCCTGAGCAGGTTGGGTCACAGGAGTAAGCCACGAGTTCCTATTGGATGGTTGAACTGCTTCACGTCATGCTTAGAGGGTGGGACAAAGACTAACAATGCCATTAGGGGTGATGAAATTCCTTCAATAAAACAATTGGTAAACATCACCCCAACCCGTACCATGTTTTAGAAAAATTTGAAGGAGGAACAAAGTTTCCAAGAAATGTGAATTGCACAATCACTGACAGGTAGTCTGAGCCCATGTGTTTAAAAAAATAGTAAGGAGATGTCAGAGTGACTATTGGTAAAAATGTAACAGTTTTCTTTGTTGGTGACTTCAGACTAAATGGACAGTCTTGCATATATCTTACATTACTAATCCTAACAGTAATCAAGATTACTTGCCTGTTTTGGGTTAAGAACATAATTCTTTTGGCTTTAAAAAAAAAAAAAAAAAAATGTGTATCCCAAATTAATACCAATCCAAAATTATACATCTTTTTTATGTGTTCATATTTTTTATTCAACATTTGAGTAAAACTAACTGTCCGAATGTGGGCATACAAACCCAACATTTATGGGAATGTTAAAGTGGTAAAGATCCAAATACCGACATTTTATTTTTACAGACACTTTACCTTCCTCCTCTCTCCATACAATGAACACAGCCACCTGTATGCTTTGAAAACATTAAATGAATCTTTATTACCAAGCCGCAGCACAGACGCACATCCACATACATGAGACCTGACAGAAAAAACAAAAAATAAACTTTTTTTTGCTCTTCAAATCATGGTAAAAAGTATGAAAATACTTTAAAAATTATTAAGAAATATGTTTTTCAGTGTGAATAATTGTATTTACACTTTATTTTTTATTACAAATGCTGTATGTATAACTGTATATTATTAATAAACATTTAAAATATGATTTATGGTGTGATTATTTGGCATTGAAATTACAATTTTTAGAAAGATGTATTTAGTTTGCTGCAAAGTATGTTTTAAAAATTGCTCTACTATTAAAACTTTTTAACAATACCCCACATAATAATGGGTTGATTACTAATACTCAGGTATCTAAATTAATACCTGATTATTAATAAATTTTCCCCACCCAAACCCCTAGGACCCTTGCATCCTGTCCCTATATGGTATTTTTTTTACAGTATTTTTAAATTAATAAGCTATTAATTTTAAAAACGTATACCCTAAATTTAACACATATAATATTACTACTCTGGTATCTAAATCAATATCTGAGTATTAATACACTTTCCCACCCAATATCCTTTGCATCCCAACCCTAAAAGTTATGCGTCATAGTATTTTAAAATTAAAGAAAATATTAGTTCAAAAACCACATACCCTGTATGTAAACCATATAGTATTACCACTCGTATGTAAATTAATACCTGAGTACGAATACACTTCCCTACCCAGTACCCCTGTATTCCATGCATCCTATCTCTAAGAGGCATGCGTTAAAAAATAAAAAATCATTAAAATATTAATTCCAAAAACATGTACCCCGTGTGTAAATCATATAGTATTACTATCCATGTATCCAGATTAATACTTGTGTATGAATACTCTTCCTCACCTAGTACCCATATAGTCCTTACATCCTGTCTCTTAAAGGTGTGTGCTACAAAAATTAAGAATCATTAAAATATTAATTCAAAAAACATATACCCCGTATATAAACCATATAGTATTGCTACTCAGATATTGCAATCAATACCTGAGTATAACTAAGCTTCCACAGCCGATCACCGATATCCCTTGCAACCAATTCATAATAAATAATTACGGTTATTATTTAATGAAAAATATATATGTGTTAATCAGCATAGAAAAAATATAAATACATTAATTATACTTCCCGAATCGACTCAAACTGTAATAAGTCTTATTTCTAGTGCAAGTAGAGGGTGTTCAGCACACACTGAGTATGTTTTCACAGGCAGTTGGGCACACTACTTCCATACCTCTGACGTCAGTGGAAAGTGGGACGCAGGATGCAGGATGCTGAAATGTCTTTCGTCAATTACTGCAACAATTACGAGCACTTTGTTACGTTGTTACTAAGGCTTGCTTTATTAAAGCCCGGATGCAGGAGTTCCTTTCTTCAGTTGGTAAGCTTTGTAAAAATATCAGGACCCTGGAACTCCTTTCTTCAATTACTGCAGCAGTTAGGAGCGTTTTGTTATTAGGTTTCTAAGGCATGCGTTATTAAAAGGCGGGACGCAGAATGCAGGAGTTCCTTTCTCCAGTTGGTAAGCTTCCTTAAAATAGCATTTCGTTATACGAGCTTCCGCTGTTAGAAGCTGTGCATTAAAGTAACCTTCCTTGAAACGCCTTGCCGTTGTTAAGGCTTTGTGGTAAAGGCAATTTGTCAAAAGGGATGTATCCTGTCGAAAACTGCCTGGATTCGAGCTCTCTGCAGCAAATATTTGTTCTGGTATCAGGGAAATCAACAAAACAGAGGCCCACAAACAGCCAAAATAAGTCCCACACACTGACCTGTCAGACCAGCTCTTCAAGTACTGCCAGGCTGCCCTATGGGCCAGCCCGGCCCTGATTTCTGGTGGGGTGAGTGAGCTGTAGTGCTCAGGGATGCCTTGGTTGTCACACCTCTCCGCCAGGTGGAGACCAGTTCAGTTTCCGGGCAACAAGACAGTTCAGTGTAAAATCCTGCGCTGAGCCCTGCCACGCCCTCCTGACCACGCCCCTCTGACCGCCCTCAATGTTACTAAGGGCGTCCGGCCCGCTGAAGCACTTTCTCAGGTAAACTCTGAGGTCAGAGGCCAGATCCCAGAAGGATGGTCTATGAAGAGGGCTCATGAGTTCACCACAGTTGCCCCTCCATCTCTACCCCTCCGTAGTAGAGTTGCGCAGACCATCTGTTTCTACCTCACACTGAGCCTGACTAGAAAAGCAATTGAACTATTCATGACCTCTCACTTACAGGAACCACTGGCTTGAGTGCAAATTGCCTTTGAAATTCACAAAACGCAATTTTGTATTATGGTGTGCCATTGAGTATGAGTAAAGCCTCTCCCATTATCAAGCAGTGTAGTAGAGTTCTGGTAGTAAAGTAAAAAAGAGGAAAACACTGGGCTACAAATACAAATGATAGGGTGTAAAGTGCTATGCACAGTGCCGATCTGACAACCTGCTCCACAGGATTCTATTCTTGCAGACCCCGTATATTTCCTGGTGCCAGAGACTGCTGCCAGAAGTCTCATAGCATCAGCTTTACATGGTCATGTCATGTTGGCCAACAACACATATAGAAAGCTGCAGCTAATTTTAAGCTGTATTACAGGTCTCTTTTGTCAGGAGAAGGTTTTGCTGGGCCCCGGCATTGGTGGGACCCCTGGTATGTATGGAGCTCCGAGGGATATAGGGGTCGCCCCTGGTTACGCTTAGTCAGAGCATGTTGTCTTTTCCCCTCAGCCGTTTGCCACTCGGTACATTGTTTCTCTTGGTTTCCTCCTCATTCTATAATGTTTTATGAAGCAAGTATAACTGTTTGGCTTCAAGTACCGAACAAAAGAAGAAGAGAACTGTTGCCAACTGGACAGAACTAAGCCAGTCCCAACTGGCCAGCCTTTCATTTGCAAACCATAGACAAACAAGCACACCTCCTCCAAGGTCGTAGAAGCAGCAATGCCACCAAGGCATGCTGCCACCCTCCCAATGCAACCACAACAGGATCTTGCCTGGCAGTTTGACCTGGAGTGTTCCCATGAGGAGAAGGGTCAAGACTGATTTGCATATGGCTGGGACCAAGCTGAGGTGGCATGGTGGGCAAAAATAATTATGAAATGTGATGTGGTCTGAGCGATCACCAGTGTCTGAGATTAATTCAAGCATTCCATCCATCACCTTGTTGTTTTTTACATTTGCCACCCTAAGTGCACCGGGGATGCCCAGATGTAGGTCCCAGGCTCGCTATGCCACTGGATTTAAGCTAGCCTGGCTGATGGGGAGGGATACCCTAAAACCGGTCCCAGTTTGCTTGTTTCCAGTCCAGGAAGTACCTGGCCTGGCAGTTCGGCTGGACTGTTCCCATCAGGAGGAGGGTCAAGACTCATTTGCATGTGGCTGGGTCCAAACTGAGGTGGCATGATGGGTAAATAATGATGGATTGGCTGAGACTAATTCAAGCATTCCATCCATTACCTTGTTGTTTTTGCCTTTTCCACCCTCCCAACAGCAGTATGTGCTGGAACGTGCTGGGAGGTATGAGACCTCAAAGTCACCTCTCGGCCTGTTCCTTCCCTAACTAGCTAAGGTAACATGGATCAAACATATTGCAGTCATCACGCTAAAAGGTGTTCAGTTTTCAAGGGCCTGATCTATTTTATAGTAATAACTTTTTTTTTTTATTTAGTGCCCTACAAAACCTTTTGATCTACAGTAAAAGTATCTCTCATTTCCTATGCAAACTGTTGCTGACCACAACGTGGAATCCATATCTCCTACACAAGCCAAAACTGATCTCTTCTCTTCCTGGCTTCTCTTTGATACCTCCCTATGTCCAGTCTAGATCTCAGCCATCCCTCTCGGAATGCAAGCCATCAACCTAAATCTATTTTCCACAATATCTGTCCACCACAGCCTAAAATTCATCTGACCTCTTCCAGTTTTTGTGAGATCCCATCAGCCCTTTTTTAAGTTGTTCCTTTGGCTGAGAACACTCATTCGTTTTAAACAAAGTTGACCTGGTGGGATTGGCTGGTTCTCTTTCTGACGTTACGAAAACAGTTGCTTGATCTTAGGTCTGGTACCTGTTGAGCACTGAAAAACATTCCTTTGTTCAATTACACATAGCCTACTCGGGGGGGTTTTCCTTGCACTTGTGAAATTGAATTTACATTTGTATGTCAACAGCTAGACTCTCAGCTGACAAACATTATACCTGTACAAGGCCTAACTGTGCAGCCATGATGAATTTACAACATATAAACCTTTTTTTGCCACTCTGCTTTGCTATCTCACTTGAAGAAACCAAACTCCAGGTCTACAGCTCACCTGTTTCTCACCCTTCCCACTCTCTGCAAGCAGCAGATGGGTGCATGGTGTATCTCAATATGTGAGGATGCCCCCAAAGTCCCAGCTGGTGTCTGGTGCCCCATCTGAGAGACGCAGCAACAGCTGGTGGAATACCTGCTGTCTCCCTGGGCACAACAGACACCGAGAGACCTTTTTAATTTACACATGAGTTTTGTAACTCAAGAAAAATTGCCTCAGTAATTCCGTGTCTGAGATTAATGGAAGCAATCCGCTTGTCACCCTTTTGCTTTCCTCCTTGTCATGCCCTAAGTGCAATGGGTACGGTCAGACGTGGGTCCTGTGCCCACTGTGCACAAGACTCAAGCTGCACCCTACTAATGTAGTTCAGATAGGAAGAAACCCATCTGGGGCCTTTTGTATTCCTGTTCAGAGGGCACATGGCGTTGCATTTCAGGAGGACTTTTCCTATTGGAGCAGGACCAAGGCTGATTTGCATATGGCCGCTTCCTGTCTGAGGTGGTATGGTGGGCCAAAAACAGTGGACTGGAATGAGGCATAGAACATTTACAAATGGCTGAAAATAATTCAAGGAGTCCATGCCTCACTTTTTTGTTTCCCACATATAGGGCTAGAAATGTCCCACTAACACTTGGGAATACAGATCCATAGGGTGCACATAAGCAAGTAGAGGCAAATGTGGTTCTGCAATCATAGGGCGGAAAGATATTTATGGTATATATACATAGCATCCTGCAGTTTATATGCACATACGGTATAGACAGTGCTTAATTTGACCTGGCGGTTTGTGGTACTCGGTACCTGCACTCAACTGTAAACAATGGCATTTATGACAGTCCGCCACATGGTGGCACTTTTTGTCTAATTCAGAGATGAACACAACATTTGTTTAATAATTTAATAAACATTAAGCATGACTAATACCCGTGACTCAAGCCATTCTTATAGCTTTGGGGGCCCACAATAGTCTGAATTGTGACACTTGTAGGTGAGTGATGGTTAGCAGTGGTTTAGGTGCTGGCAATGGCAGTGGAGGCGGGGGCAATGGGTGGGGCAAGCTGCAGTGGCCTCCTGATGAGGGCCCTGGTACTTATAGTTTTACAAATTAAGCATTGGGTACACATAAGCAAAATGAGCTGGAAGAGGTCACACACTTACCCCTGGGAGCATTGATACATATCATATATATAAATATATATATATATATATTTATATATATATATGTGTGTGTGTGTGTATAGTGTATATATATATATGTATGTATATGTGTGTATATATAAATATATTGTAATTGTAATAGTATTTATATAGCGCTTACTACCCCTGACGAGGCGTTGAAGCGCTATTCGGCGAGTAGCACGCTACTCCGGAACCCAAAAGGAATTGTTGGTGGATTAGTATAGGGAAATATGAGCACAGTTTTCGTATTATTATGAGTTAATTTGGGCCGCGGATATGTGAGTTTGTTATATATACACCCAGGAGAGGGTCAATGGAGCGCAGTGCAGATCTATAGGGGAAGCCCAGGCACCCACACCTCCTCTTACACATTGCCAAAGCCCCCGCCCACCACACCCCTCCCCACCGCTGCCCCCAGTACTGGTCTGTTACACGGGTGCCCTTGTCTGCGATTGTTCCAGGAGGAACAGTTTCTGTTACAGACCAGTTACCGCAGCAAATATATCGATAAACACCGAAAAAATACTTGTTAAATGTCTACCTGGCAGCGAGAACGATTCATGTCGGAATGACTCCATCACATCAAGCGAGATCCAATCACATTGCCTCGATTATGTGGCAGATCACGAGGGAGAAGGAAAAGCCGACCGGGGGCATTTAAACACAAAACTCTAATCCCAAGAGTTAAATGCCGGAGACGAGCCCACGCTTACCGAAGGCTTGAACCCGCTCACAGGGGCCGAGCGCTCTTCAATACTGAACCGACCGTGACTTCCGGGCCACCGAGGACGCTGCAGGAAGTTTGGAGTTTTTGGAGCTCCGGGTTGCGCCACCGCATACATTGCGACGATAGAATATTTCTTTGTGATGATGTTGTGATGAAATCCATGGATTGTGAACTTGGACAGTTTGTATTGCTGTTGCCAGTTCCTTTAAAGAATAATAAAAACACTTGCAGTTCATTTTATTCTGATTACTATGTTTTTTTAGGAACACAATGTTTTTGAATGTAAAGGTGCAAATGGCCAACGGTGTTTATCCTTTGTCTGTAAATAAACTCTACCTGTTGCTCAGTTATGATTCTGGCAGCGGACGTGTAGCGTGTAAATAGCTCCTGGAAGCGGGTGCTGCACGCGGGGTGTAAGCTGTGAAGGGACAAGTGATCCCACAGAATCTGCTTGTGCAGTTTATTTACGAACATCTTCATCTGAACCAGGCACAATCAAAATTGCTCTTGCAAATATACGTGAATACGCAAAAAATGGGTACTTCGGCCGTAGGCGTGGTCACACGTCCAGATCAGAAAACTTCCACTCTGAAAGCGTTCCTTTATCAGAAATAATTGTAATAAATCATTTGTATTCTCCATCTCCTAATACAATTCCTGACTTGCGTCAGGTGGGAACGCGGACAACTCACATCAAGGGAGATAAAAATAGTGTAATGTGAATTGTTTTGGGAATCAACAAATTACTTCATAAGAAATGCTCGTTTCCTTTTATCAAGTTCAGTTTCACAGCTTGACTACTTCATGAAAACTTCCCTTTTGCATATGCAAATTAGGTGGCTTTGATATGTGGCTATTCATAGGTGCCCATCACGGCCTGTGTAGGAAGCAAGTGGCCGGACCTCCTCTTGCAGCCATGTGGCTCCTGCCAGGGCAAGAGGGGGCAGACTTCAGCTAGCCCTGCCTCTGAAATCCAGCTTCCTGTCCCTCCTAAGAGGGATCAAGGAATTGGAAACGTGCATGGTAGCACTGATGTAATGCATGAGTGCAGTAATGTGGGGCTCTGGAAGAGGTCCAGGGCCAGGTGTGGCCCCTCAGGGGCTTGCCTCTTCCCTTTCCGTGGCAGCACTTTGGCAGACCCTGCATAAAGGAAGGCCTCATTGGTGTTGCATTCCTTTGTGTGTCAGTGAATGTACTTGCCTCAATGATGGATATCCAGTCCGCCAAAATATAAATCCAATAGGATATAATGGGGCTAAACTCATTTTTTGAGTGAGCTGGAAAAAACTTTTGTGAGTATGAGCCGGGTAGTGTTACTGGTGCCACACTGTTGGCCGGCTGTCTGCATATCATCCGCGCACCTCTCTCTCTTTTCTCAGACTTCAAAGTCACCTGGTAGGAACTCATCACTTGTGTCTTCACTGTCCCTGACGAAGGAGCTTTTGCCCACTCAACTTATCGACGTGATCCACAGCATTTGCTTGCAAAACACTACATTACATCTGCCTGATGAGAAGTCCCGAGCAACGAAATGTTGGAGGAGTGGGCGGGAAGCCGCTGGTGAAAGCACTGTGTGTATGGTTGGTGTGCATGAAAAGCATTCCTACAGCTATGGGGTGCACACGTAGCTTTAGTGATGGAGTCACATCACTCTACGCCACCGTGAACCCCTATCTGAGTACATGTGGAAATTCATATAGCACAAATCTAGTTAGGAGGTAACTGAGCGCTTTACAGAGGTGTGGGTAGAGAGAATGGTGTAAAGTAGATGAGTGGAGGGACTTTACAGAGGTGTGGTTAGAGAGCAGGGTGTAAAGAAGATGAGTGGGGGACTTTACAGAGGTGTGGGTAGAGAGAAGGGTGTAAAGAAGATGAGTGGGGGACTTCTCAGGGGTGTGAGTAGAGAGGAGGGTGTAATGAGGATGTGTGGGGGGGACTTTACAGAGGTGAGGGTAGAGAGAAGGGGCATAAAGTAGAAGATGAGTGGGGTACTTTACAGAGGTGTGGGTAGAGAGAACGGTGTAAAGGGGAAGATGAGTGGAGAGACTTTACTGAGGTGTGGGTAGAGAGAAAGGGTGTAAAGTAGAAGATGGGGAAAGCAACAACGGGGATTTACAGCTGCGAGGCCATCATCCAGGGGTTACCCATGGGTAAGTTCTTGCTCAAAGGGGCAGGATTCAGTTCCTTCATAAAGAACTGGACTGATGGCCCTTTAGAAGAGGGAGGTCTCCACGTCCCTCCTGAGGAGAAGAAGAGGTTGAGTTTATTGAAGAAGACGTTGTTTCCTTCCTAAAGAGCCACAGTGCGGAAGCTCCTTAAACAACAGGGTCTGCACCACCATCCTGAGGACCAGGAGCAAGGGAGCTTAGAAAGAGGCAACCTTTAGTTCCGACCTTGAGAGATGGAGTGAAGGGGTTTGTAGAAGAAGGCATTCACTTCCTTCCTAAAGTGCCAGAGTGAATGAGCTTCTTAAAGTGGATGGTCCTCACTTCCTTTCTGAGGAGCATGAGTGAGAGAAATTGTGGAGGACTAGAGTCTTCAGTTCATCCTTGAAGAGCAGGAGTCAGTGAGCTTACAAAGAGTTGGATCTTTAGTTCCTGCCTAAAGAGCCAGAGTGAGGGAGTTTGTGAAGAATTGGCCTTTGCTCTCTTCTTGAAGAGCAGGAGTGAGCGGCAGAAGGAAGTTCATATCTCAGGAGTGTGGCTGAGTGACTCCTTTACACATAGGGAGAGCCTACATCCCCCCCTCCCGCAACTCCAAGCTGAGATCTTTGAGGGACTCTCCCAGCAGAGGATCTTTAGCAAATCTCCATAAGGACGAAACTACAGAAATCACCAACAATGGCCAAACAAAGAGCCTGTTCTGCCCTCTAGGTGAAGCTGCAGAAGGAGCTCAATTTCACCCTTTCCTGACTAGATCCACTCAAAAGTTCTGTCTGCTCCTCAAGAGCACCTCGGTGTACACATGAAATCCCAGACCAGTTTCAGCCTGTGTAGGCCCCATGGTTAGGTGCAGGTTGAGGCTGATGGTACAATGAGCAGGAGACCATGTCTGGGGACATCCTTTGCAAAGAGCTTGTACATGCAAATCCATGGGCCACTTGGTGCTTTATTACACAAGTTTTTTGTTATCCATCTCAATGACACTCATTCTATTATTCTTGGATTATTAATGGATTCGAAACTGGGACTGGAGGTCAACCTCAACCCCTTCTTTGGATGGATTGGACCCCTGTGCCATCAGACCCACCTTAACACACATTGCATCATTCAAACACTGGGCCCGTGCTTCTGTTATAGGTCATCCTTTTTTTTACTAAGGATGACCCTGCATTGTGTGCCAATTCTGAGGCCATTAGTTGTTTTTCTGCTTTTTTTTTAATGCTGGAGAAGTGATAAGCATCATTAGCTTTACCAAGCACATCTAGGCTATGTCATGAGCAATTGCTTCATCAGTTCTTTGGCATTAGTCAGACCACTCACGCTGTGTCATGTTGTGTTGTATGGTATTTTGTTTAGCGTTTGTATTGCACTTCTGTCAGTCTCTTTTGGTGTTAGGGGGCACAGGGGAGACCGGGGTGACTGGGCCCCAATCATGGTGGTTGGGGTCTTGGGATCACTCGTATTATGGACCTGCAGTCTGGGCCAAGCACAACCATTTCACACTTGACTCACAGGGTAGTGAGGGTGAACAGTCAAAGGCTTCTCATGGAGGTTGTGTGGGTGGGGGGGCAAGAGTTCAGAAATTCACAGTCACACAGCAAACACAATAAAATATTGTCTAGCCCAGTGCTTACCTTTAAATTAAAATAAGGTACTTTAATCTGACAGCCAATGCTAACTACTATGCAGTTCAATAGATGCATTTGGTATAGGGTTGTAACATCATGCACAATCCTTAGTGAGGCTCTAAACCACCCCCGGTGTCCTCTCCCAACGATAGGATTTCACTAATATCCACAGTGCCCTGTATGGAATGGGAATAGAAATTAACGAGGCACAGGTACAGTTCCCTCTGGATTATCCCACTGGCTAGATGCTGAAATAATTTCATTGCTTTAATTGATGTGGGGGTCACAGTGGTGGCCTCCCTCCAACCACCAGCCGCTGGGTCAGATCAACGTGGCAGGCTGTCGCAGTGGTCATTTTCTGCCTTCTAGTACGGTGCAGATGAGGGCTCAGTAATAGCAGTTGAAGTCTCCAGGCTGGGTATTCAGTAGATGTGATCTTCTAAAATTGCAGCCTCTGGGTAGATCAGTGCTTCCAATTCAGCTGCAATGGGGGATTTTCAGCTGTGATGTTGGGCACCACCAGTCTCCGGTTCCCATAGTAGGATGCAACTCAACATTGTTGATGGCTTGCTCTTAAAAGTCTTGTGGGATTTCACAGTGGGAACTGTTCAGGGAATGGGATACACCTCACAACAATGGTCACTCTTGGCTTCATTCTCTAGGTGTAGCCTATGTGTAGCCAACAGCAGATACCACTAAGGAGGCCCTGACTTAATGGGTCACAACTTGCTTAGCTCCCTCTTTCAAATGTAATTTTCTGCCTTGTTCTCGGACAGAGCCTTTGAGAAAGGTGATGGCACTCACAGCAGGTAGCACTGGTGCTGGATGCAAGCAGGAGTTACCAAAGCGAGGGCACATTGAAGATATGTATCGCCAGCCTTCCTGGAGAAGTAATCAGGGACAGACAAGAGGAGAGGCCCTGCCTAGATTCTTCTTCACCTTCAGCAACAGTTACTGCCGAACCATCACTTACCCTACTATTTACTAAATGGCAGTACTCGGGAAGAACTAATCAGCAGCCGTCTGCTAATGGGCACATCACTGACTATCTTAGGGTAGCTCTCTCGGTATAGTCCCTCACTTCAGGGTCCGGATCTCCATCCTACACCCACAGGAATGCACAGAATACACTTCCTTTGTCTGGGAAGCTGTATCCACCAGGATAAACCAGAGACCATCTAAAACTGATCCTACTGAGAGTCTCACCATCCACTGAGTCCTATTACAACACATGTGCTGCATATCCACAATCCATACGTGCCCTTGACACACACACAGAACGTCAACCCACAGGTCTACAGTCACTTAAAAGCAGAACTCTATATGAGAGTAGACAGCACTTTCCTTTAGGACAGGATAAAGGCTGGTCATAATGATTCCCAAAATCTTGGAGTTCTGCCACCACCGTTTTATGTGAGATACCCAGGGTAGGGACACCGGTCCTCTCTCAGCTATGTTGGCACGATTGGGGCACCCCTCCTGCTTATGGAACAGGTCTGTATCTTGCCTTTCCATGAACAGGCCCAGGCCTTTGCACACACACTAAAAAATCAGGATGCCTGTTTTACATCTAGTGGGACACACCTGCTTACCAAGCGGGGGATGTTCCTGTCCCAAATAAATCGTAGCATTGTCATGGCCCAAAAGCACTCCCCTGGGACGTTGAGTAAGTTGCAACCCCTTTTTTGTGCATGGGAGATGCACTATGGGTTTAAAGTCTGTACTTTGTGAACACAATGATGCTAGTACTGGAAAGCAGAATCCAACATGCTTCTTTAAACAGGAGCATAGCAACAAGGGGCACAAAGCTGAAAAGTCCTTGAATTGCAATCTTGCATATTTTTTACAAAATATTGGAAGCTCAGGACCTGCTGAGGCTAGAGGACAATGAAGGGAGAGGGCAATATTCTGGACAATGCTTCTTGTTGCCATCATGGCTCAGTCATGGCACAGTGAGGACTGCCACGCAGAGTGGGCGCCCACCGTGTCCCCTGCTGTGAGCCCGGAGCATTGCATCCCTGGCTGGCATGTATTACCCATATAAATCCATTCCACATTTGCAAAGGATGTTTTACTTTACTGCTTGGTACCCTGACATGATCACTGCTGGTAATCTTGCAAATGGTGGCCTCTAACCCAATCTTGTCTGATGACGTCACTATCACAACTCTTATAATAATGAGGTGCAATATAAGATGCTGAGCTTTTATCGAAGCATGGTGGGATCATGCAAGGTATTTTGTATTCCTCTTTATTGCGTAGTGCGCTAGTGAATTTCTTCTACCTGACTACTAAAATAAAATTCTTTAAAAAAAAACTTTCATTGAAAAAAGTATGTCCTCTTTTTACAGAAAACTTGGGAGACTCCTGGTGTGACTGCATTATTGGTATTGTAACAAGAGAACACATTCTGTTGGATCAGTACATTATCTATTGGAAAGGTTTCCTTGTCTCGTGTGAGGGGACAAGCTACACACACATCCACCTTTTGGTGCTCAACAAGAAGCTGGCAAAGAGATGTGAACCTCTGGGCAGATGTTCTGTTTCTTCACATCACAGAGATCAGCAGCCAAATGCGCTGCACCGCGATTTACAGGGGAGAATAACACAGAACCGAGACATGTCTGCTTGGATTGACCTGTTTATGCTGGCATCGCCTGCACGGGCGCTTTAATGAGGCTGCTTTATACTCTGATGGTCCCTCACAGCTCAGCACAGCACAGCACAGCACAACACAGCACAACACACCCCTTTGATTCTTACAGGAACAGAGCTGAAGCGCACACCTGGCTGCTGCAAGCTCGGCATGTGTAACACACCTGATCACTACAGTGGTGCACAGTGATATTCTGGGGCACAGTTTTCTTGCATATTACACACTTGTTTCTGCACCATCTCCGCCAGGCTTCCAGTGCCATGCTGCTGCTATGGCATGGCAGACACAACATTCTTAGGGGCACGGGAGTTTAAAAATGAATGCACCAACGTAGAGTGCCAGACTAAGATTCTGGCAGCGCGGGGGGGGGCATTGTGCCCACCACATGGGACCTTTCACTTTTACCCCTCCCTCGAAGGTAACAATATATGTCACACCCCTTACCTCCCGTTAGAGAAGGGAATCATTTGGTGACTATCATGTGCCAACCCCTGGCCCATTGGACAGGATCACGGGATGTTCCGAGCAAGTTATTGGCCATGTGTGACTAAATCAGCCAGGACCCACCGACCGCCAGGCCCCAGTCTCCAGCTTTCCACTTCCATGATTGGTCGGGGCCGGGTGGTGGTCCTTTGTGTAGGAAATAACCAGGGACTGCAGACAACTGGACCGAAGACAGCCTGCATTGGGGCATGCAACCATCATGTTCTCAGGGATGTATGTTTTTATGTGTGGAATTTATTTAATGCTAACCTACCTACAAGACAACGGATCATCTCTCATTCATGGTAACCATCCATCCATCTATCCATCCATCCATTCATCCATCCTTCCTTCACTCAGTCTGTTCAGCATTCAATCCATCCACCCACCCATCCCTCAGTCTGTCCAGCATTCAATCCATCCATCCACCCTAACCCATCCATCCATCTATCCATCCACCCATTCATCCATCCATCACTCAGTCTGTTCAGCATTCAATCCATCCATCCAAACCCACCCATCCCTCAGTCTGTCTGGTATTCAATACATCCATCCACCAATCCATCCACCCTAATCCATCCAAGCATTCAACCATCCAACCATCCATCTCCACCTGAAAGACTAGCGACTACTGTTTATGAATAAGTAATGGATGATGGATTGCAAAAACAAAACTGTATTTGGCTAATCTGTTCCTTGGACAGAGGCATCGTGTCTATCCCACATTCTGCCAAAATAATCCCCAAAGAGTCTGTGATTTAGTAAGAGAGAAAGCCTCTCTCACTCGCCCTAACCTTCTGACCACTGACAAACCTTTAGGGGTTATTACCACTTATGGACCAAACATTGGTGAAATGTTATATATATATATATATATATATATATATATATATATAGGCCCTAAGGTAACTATAACTTTTGCCCTCTTCATGGACTGCTAATTACTGCACTGAAAACATAAATACAAATTACAGCTCTCATGACATCTTTGGTAACATCATTGATAATATCAATGTTATATTTGCAGTAACATTTTTGATGAAAAAACTGTGCATGGCAGGGGTACGAATTATAGATACCTTAGGGCATGAGTTATAGTTACTTGAAATACCTAACAGGGGAATTTCTATGGTTTGCTACATTTAGACTGGGAGCCTAACTATAACGGCCCTGTAACCTTTGTTTTTTTTTAGGTGAAGCTATATATATATATATATATATATATATATATATATAAATATATATATATATATGGGCCTAGCTTTACTATCGTTTGTGCTGATGCAAAGTGATACATTGGTGCTCCTTTTCCAGTGCAAAACGTATTTTGTACAAGGAGAGTGTGCTCTTAGGCTGCCCCCTCCAGCCTAAGGCTCCCCGTGGCCACCACAGAAAGTCCTCTTACCGTCAGGTGCCAGGATGGAGGCTGCAGTCATGGTATCACCCGTGGCTGCACAAGCTCCAGACATGCTGTTGCCAGTGGCGACCTTGGAAGAGGGACCTCCAAGGCACAACGTGTCCGGCACAGATAGGATACAGAGCAGGACTGGAAATTATCACTTCAGGGATCACCTTCTCAATTCTTTGTTTACAGGGACAATGGTGGTCCTCGTGCCCTTCAGCGAGGGTGCACGGGTGACGCGCCCGATGCACGCGGAGTATTAGATATGACGTGCAACAACCATCACATATTCACTTACTGTCATCTGAACATGCTCCACACGGAGGAGAAGAGTTCACCTGGGTAGGAATCTGGTCTACCCTTGGCCAAGCATTGGGACTTGAGTGACGTCATCACAAATTGTGGAATAGCTTATGTACACACTGTCTTGTGTCAGTCGCTGACCATCAAACTGACCACCTGATCGACAAGGGTATCCAGCTAACTGGACAATGATGAATGTGGCAGTGGTTGTTGCTGCGTCCAGAGCTTCTGGCTGAAATTCAGTTGCACCGTAATAAATGAACGATCGATAAGTCAGCAACCTTCCCTCTGTCTCCACGGTATTGTCGTATTTAGATTCAAATATTTCCTTATATTCAGACGTAAAGCAAAATCTAAACATGGAGCTCTGGGCGATACAGAAGGCAATCAGTATTGTGAGTTTAGGAGGGAGAAAATGTGTATCAGATTTTCTGTCCATTTATGTCTCATTTTAATGTTAATTTTAAAAATTCTTCTGGTCTTTAGAGCAACTTTGATTAACGTGCTTTACCTTCCTCAGTCCTCTTATGAAATACTGACGTGATAGGTTGTCCTTCCCACACAGCAGCTCTGGGTAGATACGTTTGTGTGCAGATGAGTTTGATAAGTTTGAGGTATGTGCTCGCAAATATTAGTAAAAGCCAAAATGTTACCCTGAATGTATGTACACATTCGTAAGTGATTTCTTGGGGGACTCCTGTGGCACACCCCAAGAAACTCCCACTATTAAAGCTTAACAGTGGAATGGGTGTGGTAGTGTTGTGTAGGTTGCACTCTCTTGTTTCACAACCTACAGCAGTTCTTAAACCTGTGTCACCACCGTGTAGCTTACACATGTTCACATCACTTCTCGGACTGGGCTGAAATCAATAATCGGTCAAACCGTTTCCTCAACAATAGGAGAGTCTTAAAATTGTCTTAAGACTGTCAAAGGCCAAGATAAAACCCTTTATAATTCTAGTTTACCTTTTTTTATCCAACTGAGAGACACATTCCCACTAAAGTATCCAACATCTCACGAAAAATGAACTAACCACTTTCTCACAAGGAGCGCTTTGAAGCCTTGCCACTGGTATGCAGCTGAAAAGCGCTCCTCCAGTACAATGTAATTTGTGTTTTTCATGTGCACAATTCAGGGGACTCATCTGGGTGCTCGTGTTTTCCAGTATTTGACAATATCTTTTGAAGTTAGGGACTCCTTGCTCTGGTTGAGTTTTAAGATTGGTGGCCTCTGTATTTTTAAAGTCCATATATTTGAAGTTGACTCTTGATAGCATCATATTGCCTCAGTCCGAAAGATGCAATCTCAGTCTACAGGTCTGATCTATAGTGTGACGAACAGTTTCCGTCCACCAGGGTGACGGAGATGCTATGTCTCCCACGCTGAGGGACTATCATCCCCCAGGGAGTTCCTTCCCTGGGTGTGGAAATAATTAGTGGCATATTTATACTTGTTTTGCACCGAATTTGCGTCATTTTTTGAAGCAAATTTGGGGCAAAACTAACTCCATATTTATACTTTGGTGTCAGACCCGTCTAACGCCAAATTTATGGAGTTAAAGTCATTTTTGGGATGTGGAAACCTACTTTGCATCAATAAGATGCAAAGTAGGCGTTCCCGTGCAAAAAATGCCTCTATGGCCTTAGCGCCAAATGTATCCCCCATGCTAAAATCATGCACGGGGAGGAGGGGTCAAATAATGGTGCAAAGCTTGCTTTGCACCATTATTTAATGCCTTGGCCAGGGCAGGCGTTAGGGGACCTATGGGCCTATTTCCATGGTGGAACACCATGGAATAAGCCCACAGGTGCCCTCCCCGGGATCCAGGGACACCCCACCCACACCAGAGGGACAGCGGAGGATGGGGGACCCCATCCCAGGTAAGAGGTAAGTATAGGTAAGTACAGGTAAGTATTTTTGATTTTTTTTAAAGTGCCATTGGGGCCCTGAAATGGGTGCAATGGCCATGCCCAGGGGACCCTGGTCCCCTGTGATGGCCATTGGGGTGGTGGGCATGACTCCTGTCTTTTTAAAGACAGGAGTCATGTGGAATGGATGGCTATGTGTCAGAAAATGACGCTAGGCTGGTTAGAGTAATTTTTTTTTTACTCTAACCTGCCTAATGTCATTTTTTGGTGCAAAACCCTGCTCCCCATATCACCAGCCCCACCTGGCTAATGACATTTTTTTTTACGCTAGCCTACCCTTTGCACCAGCTTACACCATTCCATAAATATGGTGCCTGGCTGGTGCTCAGAAATGGTGCAAGCCGGTGCTAAACTTTTTGGTGCAAAACTGCACCTCCACGTTTTACCACCTTTAGATCATCAGATGAAATTTTCCATCAGCAGAGCTAACGGGGGCCCCTTCGACGGATAGATGGCCGCTCTATTGTCCCTAAATAAGGCGAGACCTCCATCAGTTTGATGGACAGGGTACACCATTCATTTGTAATCGAGGACCCTGTCAAACAAATTATAAATCAGCCCCAAAGTTGGGGGTACAATGTCTGCGCAATTCAGAATATGCATAAAATGTGGAATTCTCAGTAGCGAGTAGGTCTTTGTTAGCGTTGGTGCTCATGTCTCCTTGACATGTTTGTTATTGTGGGAGAAGGCTGGGGTGCCTCCAGTGTATTCTACAAATACACGGAGGCCCCAGTTTACTAATTTATCATACAACGCATCACAGCAAGCAAATTTCCTGTATAAGGTGGCAAACACAGTGCAACTACATATCTTAAAATATTGGGCAGTTGCTGGTGTCACCCCATGCACTGAAATGCAAAAAGGTTGCCTAGCGCAACGCACAGCCTCACACCATGGTGCAGAGGTAAGTGGTCCCTGCGTAGCAAAGTATTTGTACTGAAGGAATACCCTTCCAAGACAAAGTCCATGCGTAGACAAATTCAGAAGTTTCCCACCCATTGGGTGTGTGCTGCCGCTGAGCACACGTGCAGTGTGTGTGTGTGTGTGTCCTTTAATGAATTAACACAATTCCCCTTGTTTGTACCTGTTTGAATAAGGCATTAGTTTATTTTGTAGGCAAAGCCCGGTCTAGCTGTCTTAACGGATCAAGATTTTTTCTCAAAACCTATAGCAGTTTAGGGTCAACTCCAGCAATGCATGTTCTGTAAAGTGGCATTTTTGCGCTTTGAAAAGTACCTTTTTCAATTGCAACATCTATTGCTTTAGATAGTCCATAGCATGTGACATTTTCATTTGTTTGCATAGCGTTGCCTCAAGCTAAGGGTGGGGCTGAGCCTTAATAATTCTCCACTGGAGTGTCTTGAGGAAGCACATGCTAGTTCTTATCTTCTCTTAGGTGACTATTGACTCAGAGGACCTGAATTACAGTTTGGCAGACAGTGTACTCCATCACAAACACAACAACAGTCCCTGTTCACTAAACTGATGGTCCACCAGCCTCCGTTAGAGCTGGCCAAAACAGAAGCATTCAGTTGCTCGAGCCCTGGTGGCCCCATTGATGAAAAACTTGCACCTTCAGCCCGATGGAGTAGGGGATGTCTGAGGAAGGACTTTAGACCTTACACCTTATTTAACGTAGGTATTGTAAAAACGTGTTTTTCCTGTCTGTCACGCCAGGAAAAACCTGACAGTGAGGAACAGGAAGAAAACTAGAATGGCCCCACACCCTGGGGGTTAGCCTACAGGGTGTGGAAGTCATCGTTTTTTGTTGTTTTCAAAAACAAACTTTCACTTTGGGAGTTGTTTTTTAAAAACATAAAAGTTTTGAAAAGTGTGACGTCCAGCCATCACAGCTGACAGCACCATTCCACACGCTAACACAACAGCTCCTGCCAATGTGTAGAGCTGTTCACAGGGCTTGTGGGCAGCTCTAAATTTGGAAGGCAGACGTCCCTTGGGTTGGTGGAGGTAATGTCCGTGCCATCCCAAGGGCTCTGTCCAACAACTTCTAAACCAAACCCATAGTTGCATTATCATCTTTCAACTCATGTGTCTTTTTCCTGTTTTACGGGCTTTGATTGGTCAAAAAACAATGCCACAAGTACAAGTTCATGATGGATGAATGGATGGATGGATGGATGGATGTTTGGGTGGGTGTATGGATGGATGGATGGATGGCTGTTTGGGTGGTGTATGGATCGATGGATTGATGTTTGGGTGGGTGTATGGATTGATAGATGGCTGTTTGGGTGGGTGGATGGATGGATCACGCACGCAACCTGGGCTTCATCCTGGACTCCTCCCTCTCGATGACCAGACAAGTCAACGCCGTCTCATCATCATGCTTCAACATCCTACGCATGCTCCGAAAGATCTTCCGATGGATCCCCACCGAAACCAGGAAGACGGTCACCCAGGCACTCGTCACCAGCCGACTGGACTACGGTAACACCCTCTACACCGGAACCACGGCCAAACTACAGAAAAGACTCCAACGCATCCAGAACGCCTCCGCACGCCTCATCCTTGACATCCCCCGACACAGCCACATCTCCGGACACCTGAGAGACCTGCACTGGCTCCCCGTCAGCAAGAGAATCACGTTCCGTCTCCTCACCCACGCACACAAGGCCCTCCACGACCTGGGCCCCAGGTACCTCAACAACCGCCTGACCTTCTACACTCCCACCCGCCAGCTACGATCGACCAGCCACGCCCTCGCCGCCGTGCCACGCATTAGAAAAGCCACCATGGGAGGAAGATCCTTCTCCTACCTGGCAGCCAAGACTTGGAACTCCCTCCCCATCCACCTCCGTCTGACCCAAGACCACCTCGCCTTCAGGAAGCAACTCAAGACCTGGCTGTTCGAGCAGTAGCAGTTCCCCCTCCCCCAGCGCCTTGAGACCCTCCGGGTGAGTAGCGCGCTTTACAAATTTCTTGATTGATTGATTGATTGATTGATGGATGGCTGTTTGGGTGGTGTATGAATGGATGGATTGATGTTTGGGTGGGTGTATTGATGGACAGATAGATGGCTGTTTGGGTGGTGTATGGATGGATGTATTGATGTTTGGGTGGGTGGATGGATGGGTGGATGGCTGTTTGGGTGGTGTATGGATGGATGGATGGATGTTTGGGTGGGTGTATGGATGGATGGATGGCTGTTTGGGTGGGTGTATGGATGGATGGATGGCTGTTTGGGTGGGTGTATGGATGGATGGCTGGAATGCTGTCTATACTTGGTCTCGTAGCTTTTCCAATTTAATGTGCCTCTCCGATGTGTGGCACGTTGTGTAGCAAAGTACAGCCCTTGCGACTGTCAGCACTGGAGAGATCCTCAGGCACCGCTGTCTCTCCCTCAGACTGCTGAACTCTCGCACCAAATCCCTTTCCAATGTTTATCCTAATGTGAATGATGATGGCAAGAAATCTGCTGGATGAAGGGCTCTGCCCCTTGCCACATTCTATCTACACTGTTCTGTGGGATGTTCTAACATGTGATTAACACTGCACCTGAGCAGTGGTTGATGAAGGTTGACCCAAGGCCCAGTTCTTTATGTATTTTCATATTTGTAGATTCTACTCTATGAATATCATAAGCTTTCTATCTGCTTATCTATCTATCTATCTATCTATCTATCTATCTATCTATCTATCTATCTATCTATCTATCTATCTATCTATCTGTCTGTCTGTCTGTCTGTCTGTCTGTCTGTCTGTCTGTCTGTCTGTCTATCTATCTATTCGTCAATCATTTGGTCGATTTTTCTGTCTGTCTGTCTGTTTACCTGACTTGCTTGTTTATCTGGTTGGCTGTGCCTCCACATATCTGTCTTTCTACTGGTGTGCTCTTCTGTTAATCTGTTTGTCCTTCTCTCAATCAGGCTACCTATCTTCCTGTCAATCAGTCTGCCCATCTTTCTATCTGCTGTATCTATGTATCTCTCTAAACACATATTTGTATGTCTGTCTATCTCTCCATCATTCCTTTTAGCCACATAATTTCAAGGCAAACAGCTGTCAATGTGTTCACTTGTGTTGTAGAAGCCCCACAAAAGTACGATTAAATATAGATGGCGCTGCACTAATGGAGAATTGTGTGTTTTTGCAGTAACATTTTTATTTCCCTGGTTTCTCCTTCCTTTTGCCCCCTCCCCGCTCCCCCAGCAGGAATTTAAGAGCAAAGTGCCATGTGACGCGAGAACAACACATGGCCTCCAAGAAGTGCTCAAAGAAGAAGAGAAGCACTACAGTTTGAAACATAAACTTTATTGCAACAATGAATTAAAAATATTACTTCTGTGAGAACTGCAGAGTGCATTTAAGAACTATTCAGAGACCACAACCCAAGCAAATCATGTACAACTTCAACTGAAGGTTTTATTCAACGCAACGTGAACTCAATTCTGTATTCAGCACAACTGTGAGTTGTATGTACAGTCTTCGGCTCCGGGAGCGGGGGACAGAGGGAGTAGGAAAAGTGGGGTGAGGGCAGAGCTAGCAGGAGGTGAACGTTTTCCAGAAGAAGTTCTTGCATCCTGCCTTGCGCTCTCGGGGTGCCAGGGCCGGGTTGGAGCTGGCAGACCTCTCCAGCTGGAGCCGGACTTCATCCTGGTCGCTTCCTCTGGACAGGTCTTCGGACTCGGCGGCTTCATTCTCTAATTGTGAGGGCTCGGACAGCAGCTCTGCCAGGAAGTACTTGGCCAGTTCCTGTGGAAACACAGAAGATGTGGATGTTAAATGACGGGGAAACCTAGTGGCAGACTGGCATGAGTCAACAGGTGGGACAGTTTGCACCATTAAATTCATCAGTATGGGCTGTTACAGGATTGGGAGACCTGTGGCTGGCTGGCAAGAGTCAACAAAAGAGTCATCAGAATGGGCTGTTGTAAGTTTGTGAGACAAAGAGCCAGCCTGGCATGAGCCAACCTAGTCAACTGGTTGAATGGTTGAGGACCAAAAGAGTCATCAGTTAGGAATGTTTCAAGACTGGGAGACCCAGTGGTGACCTGGCATGTGTCAACAGGTGGATTAGCGGGGCATCTAAAGAGTAATTGGTTAGGGCTGTTAGATGATTGTGAGACCCAGCTGGAGCCTGGCATGAGTCAACAGGTGGGTTAGCTAGGCACCATTATAGTCATCGGTTGGGTCTGTTCAAGATTGGGAGACCCCACTGCAGCCTGACATGGGTGAAAAAGTAGGTTGGCTGGACACTATAAGAATCATCAGTTGGGCCTCCTACAAGATTTGGAGATCCAGCAGCAGCCTGGCGTGAGTCAACAGAAGAGTCATCAAATTGGGCTATTCTAATTTTGGAAGACCCATTGGCAGCCTGGCACAAGTCAACAGTTTGATTAGCTAGGCAGCATAAGAGTCATCGGTTGAGACTCTTACAAGATTGGAAGATGCAATGGCAGTCTGGCATGAGTCAACAGGTTGGTTAGTTGGGCACCATAAGAGGCATCAGTTGAGGCTATTACATGATTGGAAGACCCAATAGCAGTCTAGCATGAGTCAGCAGGTGGGTTGGCTGGACACCATAAGAGTCATTGGAATGAGCTGTTGTAAGTTTGGGAGACCAAGTGTCAGGCTGCATGAGTCAACTGAGTCAGCTGATGGGATGGTTGAGGACCATAAGAGTCATCAGTTGAGGCTGTTACAGGATTGGGAGATGCAGCAGGGGCTAGGTGTGTGCCAGAGTTTGGGATGGCTGGGAATATGGCTATCAAAGGACTCAGCGATCCAACAGAAGTCCAGTACGAGCCAATGGGTGGGTTTTCTGGGAACCATTGCCGTCATAGGGTGAGATGTGTGGGAATGCAGCAGTATAGGATTTAGAGCCGCAGCAGCAGTCCAGTACAAGTAAGCATGTGGGAGCCATATGGGAAAATGGATAGAACCAGTGGGTACATGGCTGTTAAAGCACTCGGAGACCCAACAGCATGCAGTATGAGTCACCTGATTGGGCAGGTGGATTGTGGCTGTTAAAAGATTTGGATACCTAAAGACAGTCCAGAATTAATCCATGTATGGAATGGAGACAACTCAGTCTACTGGGCCAGGAGACTAATGAGTGAGTCAACAAACTTCTGTCCCATCCGCAGTTCCCCAATCAAATCCTTGCGCTTGGCAGACCAGTACAGACTTTCCATCATCAAGATGCCAGAGGTGGCTCCTGTTTTCTGCCAAGGAGCTGGGAAGAGGTCATGGAGGAGACACCATAAGATCTGAAAAGTTCTTTTTAAGCCTTGTTTACTTCCTGTTCCTGCAGCTCCCTTCAGGACCCTTTTTTTGGCGGTTGTACCATGGGCGGTACCAAGGATAGCAAAGGGCAAGCGAGGGTTACCATCTACCTCCTCAGGCTACCTCTAAAGGAAGTGCTATGGAGATCACTGTATCCGATGTGACGCACTCTGATTTCTTTATAAGCGGAAACACAGAATTTCTAGAAATAAGCCAATAATAATCTCTACATAAGACGACAGAACACATACTCTCATGAGCTGTGCCGATGTGCAACTTTCATGGGATTCACACACACATCCTAATGAGTAATCGTGTAAATCTGCTCACGTTGCAGTTTCCTGCACATTACCTGCTGCTCGACATATACTCCAGGAGTCGAGGGGCAGAAACTCAAATCAGCATGACAATATTTGTTCATACTTACATAGAGAAATCACTGCTCCCATAAAAAAAAGCGGTGTTTGGGAGCCATTATCCCCTAATTCGTACACATCTCCAATGTTTTTAGGAGTAAATCTTCATATGAAAGTGAAGGGTAAAAAAGCATTAGGAAGGTTTCTGAATAACCCATGAAATGTACATTATGTGGAGGTGTTCATTGACTTCCCAGTTGCTGCCCTCCCCTCCTACCCTAGGGACTCACATGTAATATGGCCAGCTGCTGCATGTGGTGGGAAGGACAGCTAGCACTGCCATTAACCGCCTTGCCACTGCATTTACTGGCAAGGTCATAATGCAGCCGTGATCACTAGATCACCTCTGCCTCTAACGTTGGAAGTGTGTGTTGGCACGGATTAAGAAAACATCCTGTTTTGGAAGAGCAACAATGGAAAAAGACATGTGGCCAATAGTATAGACTGTCACAGAACTGTGGGAACTTCACACAATGACACAGAAGAACCACTGAATTAGAATATGCTGTCAGAGCATGATGTCACAGAAGAATAATCGATAGACTGTATGGCTCACAGAATAACCATGCTAACGATACACGATGCCACATAAGAACAATGGAAACAGTATACGCTGTCACAGAAGAACAATGACAACAGGGCATATTGTTATTGAGCAACAATGGAAACAATGTATGCTGTCACAGATGAACAAGAGAAACGGTGTAGGCTGTTGTAGAACAATGGAAAGAATGCATGCTGTGGTAGACAGACTATGGAAACAGCGTACGCTGTTGCAGAACAATGGAAAGATTGTTCATTGTGATAGATCAACAATGGGACAATGTACACTGTCATAAACAGACAATGGAAACAGCGTACGCTGTCGTAGAACAATGGAAACAATACATGCTGTTACAGACGGACAATGAACGCAGCAAATGCTGTTGTAGGACAGTGGAAACATTGGATGCTGTCATAGACAGACTATGGAAACAGCATATGCTGTCGTAGAACAATTGAAACAATACATGCTGTTACAGACGGACAATGGAAACAGCACACAGTGCCATTGAAGAACAATGGTTTCAGCTCTCACTGAAGAACAATGGAAACTGTCTGTTCTGTCACACAGGAACAATGGAAACAGCACACAGTGCCATTGAAGAACAATGGTTTCAGCTCTCGCTGAAGAACAATGGAAACTGTCTGTTCTGTCACACAGGAACAATGAAAACAGCAATAGCTGTTGAAATAACAGTAGGGATGGGGTCCTAAAACTCTGCAGCAGTACACTGCGCGAACAGTAATTCGTTGCACTGCACCATATTTACAAAGAGTCAGTACCTGACGATCTCATCATTGGTGGGCATGCAGAAATGTTGATTTAGAGCTATGCCCTGCTACACAATGGTGAGAGAGCAAGCAAGGGTCACCTGGCATTTGTACTCAAGGCACGCCCTCCAGTGTAGATTTCTGTTTCATTTGAACCACTCATGGTCAGAAGCCTAGAATGCGTCACTTCCAGACACTGAGCTGGTCATGTGTGGCACTATCACAATATGACACTGGACCATCGCTTGTGCCTGGGTTCCTTGCTCACACCCCTGGCTTGTGCTAGATTAGTAGATCTGGAGTTGTGGGAAATGGTATGGGCTTCCACCCAGTTACACATTTTACTCTGGCACAAGGGCCTTTGTGTCAATAGAATAGTGGAAGATTCAAAAATTCCTGGAGAAAATAGAGTGGGTGAGAGAAAAGAGGAAAAGGCCTAGATGGCAAAATGGAATATAGAGATGTGGCGAGATGGAGGGAGAGAGGAAAGAGGGAAGGCAGAAGAGAAGCCAAAGGGGAAGGATTAGAAGAGAAAAGGAAGGCATACAGGGAAGAAGAGGACACAAGACAGGAATGCTGCTGGTAGAAAGAGAAATATCGATGACAAACTAAAGAAGAAGCACGGAGGAAGAGAGTGAAACGTAGAATGAAGATATAGAAAGGGGGAGGGCAGAAGGCAAGTGAGAGAGCAAGAATAAAGAGAGCAGGAAGAGGAAGAACTTAAGTGGAAAGAATGGAAGAAGCGAGGAGGACCATGGGGTAAAGATTAATGAATAGAGAAAGAGTTTGTGTGAGAACGGATATATAGAAAAAGTAGAGATGGAGAAAGAGTGGGTTAGAAAAGTGCAATAAGGGAATGGCTGTAGGATGAAGGAAAGAAAGGGGAAGGAAGAGGGGAGTAGGAAGCATGTGAAGAAGGAAGGAAGATGAAAGGAAGGAGGATATGTGTGTCAGAAGGAAAGATGGGGGAAGGGGGCAGAATCATGGAAGAGAAGGAGTAAAGGGAATTAGGAAGGAGGGGAGCGAGGGATTGGTGGGACGAGGGACCCTCGAAGAGTGAAACGTGGTGAGGAAGAGGCAGAGAGAAGGAGGGAGTGTGTGAGAGATGGTGGTAGAGTGTCAGAGAGGGAGGAACAGGGAGAGCTGGAGAAAGAGATGCCCATGAAGAAAGGAAGAGATGGAGAGAGAAGTGTAAAAGGAAGGACAGAGGGAGGGAGAGGGAGGGAGGCACAGACAGATAAAGAGAACACATGGGATAGGGCAGTAGACAGAGAGTGAGAGATACAGCGAGAGAGCTAGTAAAGGAGAGAGAGGCAGAGGGGGAGACACAATGAGGAAGAGATGGAGAAGGAGAGACAAACATAAGGAAAGAAAAAGTGAGATAGGGAGAAAGCAAGATTAGAAAGTGAGAGAATCAAAGAAAGAGGCAGGGAGCAAAAACAAGAAGAGACAGTAGGATTTAGTAAAGGAGAGACTGAGACACCAAGGCAGAGAGTGCAGGATAGAGTGAGGCCTAAGGTGGAAGAGAGAAAGAGACAGGGACGAGGGAGGAAGGGCAGCAGATAGCGTGTGACAGAGACAGGAGGAGAGGGAAGAATGAAAAAGAAATTAGAGAAGATTTGCTTTGTTATAGAAAGTGAAACAGAAGTGCAGAGAGTGGGAGGAGGCAGGAGAGCTGATGCCTCAGGAGAGAGTGCAGGTGGATACATGCGTGTGTGTGTGTGTGTGTGTGTATGTGCATGTTTCTACAAATATATATGTGTGTATGTATGTGTGTGTCTGAGTATACATGTGTGTGGGGGGTATGTGCATGTTTCTACAAATGTATATGTGTGTATGTGTGTGTCTGAGTATATATGTGAGTGTGTATCTATGTGTGAGTGCATGTCTGTGTATGGATGTATGTATATGTGTGTATGTATGTATATGTCTGCGTGTACATAAGTACACATGTGGTGGTGTGTGCATAAACGTGTGTGTGTGTGTGTGTGTGTGTATTGGTGTGGATATGTGCATGTTTCTACAAATATATATGTGTGTATGTATGTGTGTGTCTGAGTATATATGTGTGTGTGTGTGTATCTATGTTTGAGTTCATGTCTGTGTATGGATGTATGTATATGTGTGTATGTATGTATATGTCTGTGTGTACATATGTACATGTGGTGGTGTGTGTATAAGCGTGCGTGTGTGTATGTATTTGTGTGGGTATGTGCATGTTTCTACAAATATATGTGTGTATGTATGTGTGTGTCTGAGTATACATGCGTGTGTGTATGTATGTGTGAGTGCATGTCTGTGTATGGATTTATGTATATGTGTGTATGTATGTATATGTCTGTGTGTACATATGTATATATGTGGAGGTGTGTGTATAAACGTGCGTATGTGTAAGTGTGTGTGTATTGGTGTGTGTATGTGCATGTTTCAACAAATATATATGTGTGTATGTATGTGTGTGTCTGAGTATACATGCGTGTGTGTGTGTACGTGTGAGTGCACGTTTGTGTGTGGGTGTATGTATGTATATGCCTGTGTGTGTATATGTATATATGTGGTGGTGTGTGTTTAAACGTGCGTGTGCGTACAATAATGTAACTCTCTTTCCAGCTCTTCAAGTGAAGCTGACACTGGTTCCGGTCAGAAGTTGTGCACTCGGCGAGGCCCTTTAAACTCTTCTTAAAGACTCTTCTGCTCGCCTTACATCTTGTATACACACGCGCACACGCACGCACACGCGCACAGAGACACGCACGCGCTCAACACACACAGGCACGCACACACACGCGAACACACACGCGCAGATCTCTGCACTGACAGGCAGTAAACGCCGTATCTGAGGCCAGGCAGCCACCACCATAACTCAGCAGACGCCAAGCAGTGCCCGGGGGGCGGCCAGGCCCTGCCCTGTGCAGCTGCTGATAACGAGACGGCAGGCACCGCGCTGGCCCTTCACCCACGGACTTACAAGGCGATGCGTTGAGAGCCTTGTAAATGGAGGCCGAGGGGGTGGGGGCATAGCTTTACAGCTCCAACACTCTCCAAGAGCCTGCGCGACAGCGATGCGAGAGAGCACTTGGGCAGATAACGAGAGTATAAGCAACCTTCATAAAGCGCTGTAAGGAACATCTGGGCTACGAGAACCAGAACACAGCCCTGTAAGAGACCGCAGTTGTTATAACACTTGGACAGAGGGCTGTAAACAGACACCCTGGTGGGTCAGAGCCTGCAGAGAATGCTGTAAGGCGCGTTAGGGATGGCATTACTCTGAAAAGGTGCTGTCAGATAAACTGAATTTACAGCAGCTGGGCAGGGGCTGTAAGAGACCCCAGCTGGTATCACGGTCCCGGGAGACCTCAGTGAGAGATGACACTGGGTTCAGTTCATGTAGAGAGGTTTGTAAGAGAAGCCGGGATTATAATCTTCTGATCAGAGCGCTATTAGGAAAAGTCAGGGATTTGGGCACTATAGACAGACCGCTATAAGGCACAGCACCATGGACATAGCGCTTTTAAGAGAAGGCAAGGGTTTTAGCACCATGGACAGGCCTGTAAGGAAGGCATAGGTTTCAGCACCATGGATCGTGAACTGATAAAACAGGGGTTCAGCTCCAAGGACAGAGAGTTCTAAGGGAAGATGGGGGTTCAGCAGCACACAGTGCGTTGGAAGAGACGACAGGAGGGTTCCGCACCATGAACAGTGTGACAGGCTTCAGCACCATGGACAGCGCACTGTAAGAGAAGACATAGGTTTCAGCATCATAGACAGAGCTCTGTATGGTAGGATATGGGTTTCAGCACTATGGTCAGGGCACTGTAAGAGAAGGCACAGGTTTTAGCACCGTGATAGGTGAACTGTAAGGTAAGACAGGGGTTTCAGCTCTAATAACAGAGTGTTCTGGGGGAAGACCCGGGGGGGTTGGGGGGGTTCAGCACACACAATGCACTGTAAGAGAAGACAGAGGGGTTCAGCGCTATGGGCAGAGCGCTGTGAGAGAAGACAGAGGGGTTCAAAAGACAGAGGGGTTCAGTGCCATGGACATACGGCTGTAAGAGAAGACAGAGGGGGTCAGCACCATGGACATACGGCTGTAAGAGAAGACAGGGGTTTTACCACCATGAACACAGCGCTCCAAGATAAGAGAAGACAGGGGTTTCAGCGCCATGGGCAGTGCGGTCTAAGATAAGACAGGGTTTTTAGCACCATGGACAGAGCGCGGTAAGATAAGACAGGGGTTTCAGCACCATGGACGGAGCGCTGTAGGGGAAGAGATAGGTTTCAGCACCATGGACAGTGCGCTGTAAGCTAAGACAGGGGTGTCAGCACCATGGACAGAGTGCAGTAAGATAAGATAAGACACGACAAGGGATTCAGCACCATGGACAGTGCGCTGTAAGATAAGACAGGAGTTTCAGCACCATGGACAGGGCCTGTAAAGGAAGACATAGTTGCGGGGGGTTCAGCACACACAATGCGCTGTGAGAGAAGACAGAGGGGTTCAGCACCATGGACAGTGTGTTGTAAGAGAAGACAGGGGTTTCAGCACCATGGACAGGGCCTGTGAAGGAAGACATAGGTTGCAGCACCATGGATCGTGAATTGATAAAACATGGGTTCAGCTCCAAGGACGGAGTGTTCTACGGGAAGATGGGGGTTCAGCAGCACACAGTGCGTTGGAAGAGACGACAGGAGGGTTCCGCACAATGAACAGTGTGACAGGATTCAGCACCGTGGACAGCGCACTGTAAGAGAAGACATAGGTTTCAGCATCATAGACAGAGCTCTGTATGGTAGGACATGGGTTTCAGCACTATAGTCAGGGCACTGTAAGAGAAGGTACAGGTTTTAGCACCGGATCGGAGAACTGTAAGGTAAGACAGGGGTTTCAGCTCTAATAACAGAGTGTTCTGGGGGAAGACGGGGGGGGGGGGGGGGGGGTCCAGCACACACAATGCGCTGTAAGAAAAACAGAGGGGCTAAGCACCATGGACAGTGCGCTGTAAGAGAAGCTAAGACCGGGGTTTCACCACCGTGGACAGAGCGCGGTAAGATAAGACGGGGGACAAGCACCATGGACAGTGCACTGTAAGATAAGATAAGACATGGGTTTCAGCACCATGGACAGTGCGCTGTAAGAGAGCTAAGACCAGAGTTTCAGCACCATGGACAGAGCGCGGTAAAATGAGACCGGGGTTTCAGCGCCATGAACAGTGTGCTGTAGGGAAAGACCGGATTTCAGCACCATGGACAGTACGCTGTAAGCTAAGACAGTGGTTTCAGCACCATGGACAGTATGCTGTAAGTTAAGACAGGGGGTTCGGTGCATTGGACAGTGCGCTGTAAGATAAGACGAGGGTTTCAGCACCATGGAAAGTGCACTGTAAGATAAGCTAAGACCGGGGTTTCAGCACCATGGACAGAGCGCGGTAAGATAAAACAGGAGTTTCAGCGCCATGAACAGGGTGCTGTAGGGAAGACCGGGGTTTCAGCGCCATGAACAGGGTGCTGTAGGGAAAGACCGGGGTTTCAGCGCCATGAACAGGGTGCTGTAGGGAAGACCGGGGTTTCAGCGCCATGAACAGGGTGCTGTAGGGAAAGACCGGGGTTTCAGCGCCATGAACAGGGTGCTGTAGGGAAAGACCGGGGTTTCAGCACCATGAACAGTGTGCTGTAAGATAAGACGGGGGTTAGGCGCCATGGACAGTGCGCTGTAAGATAAGACATGGGTTTTATTTCCAAGGCCACAGCGATGTAAGAATAGAGAGATTTCAACGCCATGGAAAGGACGCAGTGTGCGAAGACAGATGTTTCAACATCAAGGACAGGGCACTGTGAAAGAAGACAGAGCGCGGTACGAAAAGACACGGAGTTTCAGCGCTCGCGAGAGCGCGCTTTAAAACAATTTCCAGTGACCGGGGAGAGAGCTGCACGGCAGATCATGTGTAATGAGCACCCTGGGGAGAGCGCTCTAAGACCGATTACAGGGTCAGTATCGGGAATTAATGTTTTAATCACCGTGTGCTGTTAAGTAAGCCGCAGGTTTCTTCGGGTTGGACTAAGCACTATTACACAGAACGTAAGGGTTTCTGCCCCCTAGACAGAGGGGTGTAATATCAGACTATGGTTGTAACACCCAGAAAGAGTGCTGCACAAAAAACACGAGCTTACAACACCTGGACATAGCGCTGCACGAAGAAGCCGAGCTTACAGCGCCTGCCAGGTGTTTATAAAATAATCCATGGTAGTTTATCATCCTCGAGACAGTTTTTTTGAGAGAAGTCGTTCTTGTTCAGTACCTGGAAAGGGGGGGGGATGTTTTGGGGAGGCGGGAGGGAGGTCGCCATCCTGCAGAGAAGCGCTGTAAATGAAGCCAGCTGTTTGTAAATGAAGTGCGCTGTAAGATAAGACGAGGGTTTCAGCACCATGGAAAGTGCACTGTAAGATAAGCTAAGACCGGGGTTTCAGCACCATGGACAGAGCGCGGTAAGATAAAACAGGAGTTTCAGCGCCATGAACAGGGTGCTGTAGGGAAGACCGGGGTTTCAGCGCCATGAACAGGGTGCTGTAGGGAAAGACCGGGGTTTCAGCGCCATGAACAGGGTGCTGTAGGGAAGACCGGGGTTTCAGCGCCATGAACAGGGTGCTGTAGGGAAAGACCGGGGTTTCAGCGCCATGAACAGGGTGCTGTAGGGAAAGACCGGGGTTTCAGCACCATGAACAGTGTGCTGTAAGATAAGACGGGGGTTAGGCGCCATGGACAGTGCGCTGTAAGATAAGACATGGGTTTTATTTCCAAGGCCACAGCGATGTAAGAATAGAGAGATTTCAACGCCATGGAAAGGACGCAGTGTGCGAAGACAGATGTTTCAACATCAAGGACAGGGCACTGTGAAAGAAGACAGAGCGCGGTACGAAAAGACACGGAGTTTCAGCGCTCGCGAGAGCGCGCTTTAAAACAATTTCCAGTGACCGGGGAGAGAGCTGCACGGCAGATCATGTGTAATGAGCACCCTGGGGAGAGCGCTCTAAGACCGATTACAGGGTCAGTATCGGGAATTAATGTTTTAATCACCGTGTGCTGTTAAGTAAGCCGCAGGTTTCTTCGGGTTGGACTAAGCACTATTACACAGAACGTAAGGGTTTCTGCCCCCTAGACAGAGGGGTGTAATATCAGACTATGGTTGTAACACCCAGAAAGAGTGCTGCACAAAAAACACGAGCTTACAACACCTGGACATAGCGCTGCACGAAGAAGCCGAGCTTACAGCGCCTGCCAGGTGTTTATAAAATAATCCATGGTAGTTTATCATCCTCGAGACAGTTTTTTTGAGAGAAGTCGTTCTTGTTCAGTACCTGGAAAGGGGGGGGGATGTTTTGGGGAGGCGGGAGGGAGGTCGCCATCCTGCAGAGAAGCGCTGTAAATGAAGCCAGCTGTTTCAGCGCCCCTGAGAGAGCGCAGTAAGAGAAGACTGGGTCTTCATGACCCCGTAGAGACCGCTTTAAAAGAAGTCAGGAAGTCTCAGCACCCCAGAAACACCGCTGTGGGCGATACCATGGGTTTCAGCACCCCGGAGAGAGCCCTGTAAGAGACGTCTGTTGTTTTAGCACCCTTGGGAAAGCGCTGTAAGAGATATCAAGGGAGTTCAGTTTATGGGTAGAGCGCAGTAAGAGAAACCCGCAGTTTCAGCAATCTTGAGAGAGCGCTGTAAGAGATATCAAGGGATTTCATACGCAGAGAGCGCTGTGAGATATAGCAAGAGATTACAGCATCATGGGTAGTGCATTGTAAGAGAAACCCGCAGTTTCAACATCTATGAGAGAGCGCTGTTAGAGAAGCCGGAAGTTTCAGCCGAGACACTGCTGTAAGAGATATGAAGGGATTTCACCGTCATGTGCAGAGGGCTGTAAGAAAAGCCGGAAGTTTCAGCGCCTTGGAGAGGGAGAGCGCTGAAGAGTTATAAAGGGATTCAGCATCCTGAGAGAGCGCTCTAAAAGAGGACTTGGACTTAATGACCCCAGTGAGAGGACTGTAAGACAAGTCAGCCGTTTTATTTTCCTCGAAAGAGCGCTGTAAGAGAAGTCAGCAGCTTCAGTTCCCTGGAAAGAGCGCTGTAAGAGAAGTCCGCGTTTTCATTTCCCTGGAAAGAGCGCTGTAAGAGAAGTCAGCGTTTTCATTTCCCTGGAAAGAGCGCTGTAAGAGAAGTCAGCGTTTTCAGTTCCCTGGAAAGAGCGCTGTAAGAGAAGTCCGCGTTTTCATTTCCCTGGAAAGAGCGCTGTAAGAGAAGTCAGCGTTTTCAGTTCCCTGGAAAGAGCGCTGTAAGAGAAGTCCGCGTTTTCATTTCCCTGGAAAGAGCGCTGTAAGAGAAGTCCGCGTTTTCATTTCCCTGGAAAGAGCGCTGTAAGAGAAGTCAGCGTTTTCAGTTCCCTGGAAAGAGCGCTGTAAGAGAAGTCCGCGTTTTCAGTTCCCTGGAAAGAGCGCTGCTAGAGATGCAAGGGTTTCAGCGCACTGATAAGAGTGCGATAACAGACAACTGCAGTCTCAGTACCCTGGAGAGAGAGTTGTAAAGCCATATCATGGTGTTGCAGCCCCCTTGAGAGAGCGCTGTTAGAGAAGTCAAGGTGGCTCAGCAGCCCTCAGAGAGCGCTCTAACAGAAGTCGGACGGTTCAGGGCTGGGAGAGAGTGCTTTAAGAAAAGCCTTGGGGTTAAACACCCATATAGAGCGCTGTAAGAGAACCCGAGTGGTTTATGCAGCCGGGGTAGTGTTGTAAGAGATGTCAGCCTAGTCAGTTCCTGAATATAGTGCTGTAAGACAACCCAGCAGCTTCGGCACCCCGCAAATCGGGCTGTGAGAAAACCAAGGGGTGCATCACCTTAGGGCGGTACACAAGAAGACGCGGGTTCCAGGCCACAGGCAGGGCGTTGGGAGTCCTGTAAGAAACAGCGGGCTGTTCTCTCCAGGACAGAGCGCTTTAAGACAAGTCAAGGGTTCAGATCACAACAGTGTTAAAACTGTGCATTCTGTTTAAGTATCACATAAACGAAGATGTAACTTCTGGGCGCTGGAGTTTCATTGTTCAGGCTAAAGGAATATTGTGGGTGCTGGCAGTAGAGATAGTGAAAGCGGGGTGCCACCTCCGTTCAATCAAACATTCAGGGTGCACAACTCGTTCAATGTATGCCCTCGCTCCTGTGCGGGAATAGAAACTCCTCGCACGACCCCGGCTGTCTCAGTCTGGCAGATGTAGCGCTGCGTAGGGGTCTGACGCGTTTTAGCGACTTATCCAGCCTCTTTCATGCATTGAAGGAGATTAACCTACCCGAAGTGAGGGCAGGATGGGTTCACTGGCACAGCACATTGCAGAAGCCCCCTCACCCAAGCTGGCACCGCAAGACTCAAACTTTCACATACAAGACAGGGCATTGCAGGCCCTGCCTTCCATGCCAGCTTCTCGGCAAATTAGGGGCATATTTATACTCCGTTTGCGCCGAATTTGCGTCGTTTTTTTCGACGCAAATTCGACGCAAAACTAACTCCATATTTATACTTTGGCGTTAGACGCATCTAGCGCCAAAGTTCATGGAGTTAGCGTCATTTTTTGGCGTGAACACCTTCCTTGCGTTAATGAGATGCAAGGTAGGCGTTCCCGTCTTAAAAAATGACTCCCAGGCATGTGCGTGGTATTTATACTACCGGGCAAAAATGACGCCCGGGAGTGGGCGGGGCAAAAAACCCCGCATTTGCGCCTCTTTTTAACGCCTGGGTTAGGGCAGGCGTTAAGGGACCTGTGGGCTCAGAATGAGCCCAGAGGTGCCCTCCCCTGCCCCCAGGGACACCCCCTGCCACCCTTGCCCAACCCAGGAGGACACCCAAGGATGGAGGGACCCATCCCAGGGAAGAAAAGGTAAGTTGTGGTAAATATTTTTTTTAATTTTTTTTTGTGGCATAGGGGGGCCTGATTTGTGCCCCCCTACATGCCACTATGCCCAATGACCATGCCCAGGGGACATAAGTCCCCTGGGCATGGCCATTGGGCAAGGGGGCATGACTCCTGTCTTTGCTAAGACAGGAGTCATGTTAATGGCGTCTGGGCGCCCAAAAAAAATGGCGCAAATCGGGTTAAGATGATTTTTTTGCCTCAGCCTGACTTGCCCCATTTTTGGACGCCCAAACGCCATTTTTCCCTACGCCGGCGCTGCCTGGTGTACGTGTTTTTTTTTCACGTAGGCAGCGCCGGTCGGCTAACGCCGGCTAACGCCATTCAATAAATATAGCGCCCGCATGGCGCTTCAGAGCCGGCGCTAATTTTTTTGGCGCAAAACTGCGTTAGCGCAGTTTTGCGTCAAAAAGTATAAATATGGCCCTTAGTTTTTTCACTCTTGGCGCTGTCCACTAGAGTTCGCTGGAGTGGTGTTATAGAATATTTCCAGGTTGACCACCCCGAGCCCACTTTCCCCACCTCCCTCTCCCCCCCCCTACACACACACAAAGGTACAGTACTAGACAGTGCTTTAAATGGAAAAATAGAAGTGCAGGTACTCTGTATCAGAGTACCTGCTTGTTTCTGAGAAGTTCCGGTATTCCCCAATTAAAAGTATTACATTTTTCTTGAGAAGAGCCGGTACTCTCCATCGCAAAATAAAAAAGTGCCGGTACTCAGTACCGGACAGTACCGGCCCATTTAAAGCACTGGTACTAGAGACAAATGCAATGCCACATTTAAGGAGTCCGAGTGACATCGCAGGTGGGTTACTCGCCCAGCGCTGTGTACTCATGTCCCAGTTGGCACTACAGGCAGCACACTCGGACTGTACATCTGGGTCCGCCCTAGGAGGCATACCAGCTGGCATGCGCTGCCAAGATGTGTGGGTCTTCCCTGGGTGGCATGCATTGCCAGGGCAGGTGAGTCTATCCTAAGGGGTATTGAATGGGGTAAGTGCAGCTGGGAACAGTGTTACGTACGGAAGCAACAGGGGGTGCTTTCTGACAGAATATGTCTGTCTGTCATAGATGGCACCATGAGGTAAGTCAGCTGGCATTACAGGTGGCAAGCTCTGCCAGTAATTAGGATTCATCCCCAGACTGCATAACAGGTGGCATGCTCTGCCGGGATATGGGGGTCTGCGTAGCAGGTGGCATGAAGTTGGTACACTATACCAGGTTATAGCGGTCTGGCAAATGAGGCTTTGCATGGGGCGTGATCTACCAGGAAAGAGCATCTCCCAGAGAAGGCATGAGAGGGGCGGGCCCTACCGAAACGCGTGCGCGTGTCCCTGGTGGCACAGCTGGATACCGGGAGCGCGCATCTGTACAGCTGCCACTTTAAGGGTCATATTCAGCGATGGCACCAGGGTTTGCCACATTGTTGGGATCTATTTCGTAACAGTGGTTCCGGCTGGCTTCCTGCAATGTATACCAGCCTGTCCTAAAGGTCACTGCGGACTGAGATACGCTGAAGCAATGTATGCCAGCCTGTCCTAAAGGTCACTGCGGACTGAGATACGCTGAAGCAATGTATACCAGCCTGTCCTAAAGGTCACTGCGGACTGAGATACGCTGAAGCAATGTATACCACCCTGTCCTAAAGGTCACTGCGGACTGAGATACGCTGAAGCAATGTATACCAGCCTGTCCTAAAGGTCACTGCGGACTGAGATACGCTGAAGTCCAGCAGTGCATGCTACTCTGTCCTAGGGACCACTGCAGAGTGACGTACACTGAAGCACTGTATGTCACTCTGACCTAAAGACCACGGCAGAGTGACGTACGCTGAAGCACTGTATGCCACTCTGTCCTGAAGACCACCACAGAGTGAGGTACGCTAAAGCAATGTATACCACCCTGTCCTAAAGGTCACTGCGGACTGAGATACGCTGAAGTCCAGCAGTGCATGCCACCCTGTCCTAAAGGTCACTGCGGACTGAGATACGCTGAAGTCCAGCAGTGCATGCCACCCTGTCCTAAAGGTCACTGCGGACTGAGATACGCTGAAGTCCAGCAGTGCATGCTACTCTGTCCTGAAGACCACCACAGAGTGAGGTACGCTGAAGCAGTGTATGCCACTCTGTCCTGAAGACCACCACAGAGTGGGGTACGTTAAAGCAATGTATACCACCCTGTCCTAAAGGTCACTGCGGACTGAGATACGCTGAAGTCCAGCAGTGCATGCTACTCTGTCCTAGGGACCACTGCAGAATGACGTACACTGAAGCACTGTATGTCACTCTGACCTAAAGACCACGGCAGAGTGACGTACGCTGAAGCACTGTATGCCACTCTGTCCTGAAGACCACCACAGAGTGAGGTACGCTAAAGCAATGTATGCCACTCTGTCCTAAAGACCACTGCAGAGTGAGGTACACTGAAGCACTGTATGCCACTCTGTCCTGAAGCCCACTGCAGAGTCAGGTACACTGAAGCACTGTGTGCCACTCTGTCCTGAAGGCCACCACAGAGTGAGGTACGCTGAAGTTCAGCAGTACGCGCTACTCTGTCCTCGTGACCACTGCAGGGTGAGGTACGCTGAAGTCCAGCAGTGCATGTCACTCTGTCCTAAAGTCCCCCGCAGAGTGAGTGTATGCTGAAGCAGTGTATGTCACTCTGTCCTAAAGACCACCGCAGAGTGAGGTACGCTGAAGTTCAGCAGTGCATGTCACTCTGTCCTAAAGACCTCCGCAGAGTGAGGTACGCTGAAGTCCAGAAGTGTATGTCACTCAGTCCTAAAGACCACCGCAGAGTGAGGTACGCTGAAGTCCAGCAGTGTATGTCACTCAGTCCTTAAGGCCACCTCAGAGTGAGATACGCTGAAGTCCAGCAGTGTATGTCACTCTGTCCTAAAGACCACCTCAGAGTGAGATACGCTGAAGTTCAGCAGTACATGCTACTCTGTCCTCGTGACCACTGCAGAGTGAGGGTACCCTGAAGTTCAGCAATGAATGTCACTCTGACCTGAAGGCCAAGGCAGACTAAGGTACGCTGATGTTCATCAGTGTATGCCACTCTGTCCTAAAGACCACTGCAGAGTGAGGTACACTGAAGCACTGTATGCCACTCTGTTCTAAAGACCACTGCAGAGTGAGGTACACTGAAGCACTGTATGCCACTCTGTTCTAAAGACCACTGCAGAGTGAGGTACACTGAAGCACTGTATGCCACTCTGTTCTAAAGACCACTGCAGAGTGAGGTACACTGAAGCACTGTATGCCACTCTGTTCTAAAGGCCACTGAAGAGTGAGGTACTCTGAAGTTCAGCAGTACATGCTACTCTGTCCTCGTGACCACTGCAGGGTGGGGTACGCTGAAGTCCAGCAGTGCATGTCACTCTGTCCTAAAGGCCCCCGCAGAGTGAGGTACGCTGAAGTTCAGCAGCGTATGTCACGCTGTGCTAAAGTGTATGATACTCTGTCCTAAAGATCACTGCAGGGTGAGGTACGCTGAAGTCCAGCATTGCATGTCACTCTGTCCTAGAGACCCCGCAGAGTGAGGGTATGCTGAAGCAGTGTATGTCACTCTGTCCTGAAGACCACTACAGAGTGAGGCACGCTGAAGTCCAGCAGTGTATGTCACTCTGTCCTAAAGACCACCGCAGAGTGAGGTACGCTGAAGTCCAGCAGTGTATGTCACTCTGTCCTAAAGACCCCCGCAGAGTGAGGTACGCTGAAGTTCAGCAGCGTATGTCACGCTGTGCTAAAGTGTATGATACTCTGTCCTAAAGATCACTGCAGAGTGAGGTACGCTGAAGCAGTGTATGTCACTCTGTCCTGAAGACCACTACAGAGTGAGGTACGCTGAAGTTCAGCAGTGTATGTCACTCTGTCTTAAAGACCACCGCAGAGTGAGGTACGCTGAAGTTCAGCAGTGTATGAGACTCTGTCCTAAAGACCACTGCAGAGTGAGGTACGCTGAAGCAGTGTATGTCACTCTGTCCTAAAGACCACCGCAGAGTGAGGGTATGCTGAAGTCCAGCAGTGCTTGTAGTGCACCCCCCAAGGCTCTCCCGGGCAGGAGGACAGTTGTATATCAAGGGCAGCCCGGGGGCAACACGTGCCCTCGGGGCGGGTTTCCATACCCCCCGACCACCCCAAACCGTTTCTCTGACAACTGCCCTGGACTCCCCTCCAGTCTCCCCTCCCTGCCCTCGCCTTCCCTCCAGCCAACCCCGGGAGTTTGGCGCATGACTTGTACCAGGCATACCTGTTTGCCGGCTGCTGCTGCAAGGGATTTCTGGAGGAACTGGCGGAGCCGGGGGTCTGTGGGGGCTGCTGACACGGTGCTGACAGCCAGAGCCAGGGAGAGGAGCGCCAGGGCACAGCGGACTCGGCAGGACAGCATCTTGAGGTTCAGCAGCGGGCCCGGTGGCTGGTGCGCGCAGGAGGGTGGCTGGTGCGCGCAGGAGGGTGGCTGGTGCGCACAGTGGTTTCTGGCTACTGCGCCGAGTGATTCTCCGCCTGCTGCTGCTTCGGGGGGGCTCTTCTGTTCCTTCTGCCTCTGCTGTCTCTGCTGCTTGTGGGATCTCCCCTGCAGACGCCCCCTTTTAAGCCCTGGCTCTCACGTCAGCGGTGCCGGCCCCCACCCTCTCCAAGATAAGGAGCGCTTTTCCGCACCATTAACCTCCGGCACATAAATCACCCGGTGACATGGATGACAACATCTGGGGGGGCACTCACTTCAAGAACATGCTTTACTTTGTGCCCAGTGTTTGCCCACTCTTCAGATGGAGGTGTGAGTGTGTAAAGGGTTGGGCGGAGAGGGTGAGTGAGGGTGCACCTGTTCAGCCTGGCATGGCGCACCATTCCCTTTCGCATCAATGGGAAATGTTGAATGTACAGATTATTATGACGCAATCTGCTGCCTTACCCTGAGGGGAATTAGGCTGGAGGCACCCCTCAGTGAATGGACTGTCATGCCACCCCCGCACTGGGCCACGGTGGTACGCTCACCTCCCCTAGGTTTTCCCGCCGGAGCTCAGGCACCACTTTAAACATGTCCAAAGGTGGCCACTTCTCACCAAGAGGGCAACAGGTTGGCACACTCTGAAATAACACACACTGGTGATTCCCGGTGTGGGGCAGCTGGCCACTCACCCAAAGAGTCACTGGAAACTCGCTGCAGACCAAGCTGGACTCTTCCAGTGTGCGCCAGCCACAACAAACACACTCACTACAACTCGCAACCACTAACACGGGCACTCTCTCACACACACTCTCTCCCGCTCTCACACACACTCTCCCTCCTCAAGCAAACTTCAGCTCACCATCACTTACTATTCACTCTCTCCCTCATACACACACTCTCCCCTCACACACTCACTACAACTGACAACCACTAACACGGGCGCTCTCTCACACACACTCTCTCCCTCTCTCACACACACTCTCCCTCCTCAAACACACTTCAGCTCACCTTCGCTTACCATTCACTCTCTCCCTCATACACACACTCTCCCCTCACACACTCACTACAACTGACAACCACTAACACGGGCGCTCTCTCACACACACTCTCTCCCTCTCTCACACACACTCTCCCTCCTCAAACACACTTCAGCTCACCATCGCTTACAATTCACTCTCTCCCTCATACACACACTCTCCCCTCACACACTCACTACAACTGACAACCACTAACACGGCCGCTCTCTCACACACACTCTCTTCCTCTCTCACACACACTCTCCCTCCTCAAACACACTTCAGCTCACCTTCGCTTACCATTCACTCTCTCCCTCATACACACACTCTCCCCCTCACACACTCACTACAACTCGCAACCACTAACACGGGTGCTCTCTCACACACACTTTCTCCCACTCTCACACACACTCTCCCTCTTTCACACACACTCTCCCTCCTCAAACACACTTCAGCTCACCTTCGCTCACCATTCACTCTCTCCCTCATACACACACTACCCCCCTCACACACTCATTACAACTCGCAACCACTAACACAGGCGCTCTCTCACACACACTCTCTCCCTCTCTCACACACACTCTCCCTCCTCAAACACACTTCAGCTCACCATCGCTTACCATTCACTCTCTCCCTCATAAACACACTCTCCTCCTCACACACTCACTACAACTCGGAACCACTAACACGGGCACTCTCTCACACACTCTCTCCCTCTTTCACACACACTCTCCCTCCTCAAACACCCCTCAGCTCACCATCGCTTACCATTAACTCTCTCCCTCATACACACACTTTCCCCCTCACACACTCACTACAACTCGCAACCACTAACACGGGCACTCTCTCACACTCTCTCACACACACTCTCCCTCCTCAAACGCACTTCAACTCACCATCACTTATTCACTCTCGCCCTCATTCACAGACTCCCCTCCTCATACACTCACTTGAACTCACAATCACGTACACAGTCATCTCTCTCTCATACACACACTCTCCCCTCACACACACACTCACTACAACTCGCAGGCACTAACACGGGCGCTCTCATTCACACACACACTGTCCCCCTCTCACAAACACACACTCCACCCTCACACAGACACTCTTCAACTCACCGTCACTTATACAGTCATTCTCTCTTTCATACACGCACACTCGTCCCCCTCACACACTCATTGCAACTCGCAATCACTAACACGGATGCTCTCTCACACATATTCTCCCACACACACACTCCCCCAACACACTTTAACGCGTGTACACAAACACAGTCATTCTCTCCCATACACACACTCTCCACTCACACACTCAATTCAACTCACAATCACCTGCACAGTCATTTTCTCTCTCATACACACAGACTCTCCCCCTCACACATTCACTACAGCTCCCAATCACTAACACGGATGCTCTCTCTGACACACACACACACATACACACTTCCCCACACACTTTAACTCATGTACACTTACACAATCTCTCCCATACGCAGCACACCCCCAACACACACTTCAACTCACAATCCCTTGCAGTCATTCTCTCTCTCATACAAACCCTCCTCCCTCACACGCACACTTCAACTCACGATCACCTACACAGACATTCACTCTCTCATACACACACACTCTCCCCCTCACACGCACACACACACACAGACTTCAACTCGCAATCTCTCACACAGTCACTCTGTCTCTCTCTCTCTCTCTCTCACACACACACACACACATACTCTCGGCCTCTCACACACACTTCAACTCACAACTACTCGCACAGTCTATGTCACACACTCCCCGTCCTCCTTTCGTTCTCTTGCACACGCACACACACAAACGCTAACACGCAACACCACACAATCACCCAGTTATTCACTCAAAAACTCACAAGCACACACACGCTCATTGGCACAAACTGTCACAAATACACTCGTATCTACTCAGATCCACACACTCACGGATGCGAACTGATACAAATACACGTTCACTCAAACAACACTCTCACAGGCACTCAAAGACGCCCTCTCACACACGCAGTTACACATTGACTATGCTCTCTCCCACAACCGTACACACTGACTTTCGCTCACACTCAGACTCACGGGTTCCCTCACAACCACGCGCTCTCGGAGCCACCCACTCACAAGCACACACTCAGAGCCACACTTTGTTGCATTCTTACACACAAAACTCATCCAGTCAGAGCAACAAACACACCCTCCCACACTCTATATAAAACAGACGCTCGACACGAACAAACTCACCAATAAGCACACACACTCACAACACAGCACAGGCAGTGTTAAAGCACACGCGATCTCCCTCCTGCAGATACACACCAACCCTCTCCCTCTCTCTCTCTCACACACACACACACACACACATTATCACACAGACATTCACACAGAAGCAGTTCACCACTGGACTCACCAGAAAACACACACACTCACAACACAACACAAGCAGTGTTAGAAGCACGCGCGCTCTCCCTCCTGGAGATACACACCACCCTTCTCTCTCTCTCTCTCTCTCTCTCTCGTACACACACATACATTATCAGACATACATTCACACAGACTCACTACACAACTAGACTCACCAGAAAACACACACTCTCACAACACAGCACAGGCAGTGTTAAAGCACACGCGATCTCCCTCCTGCAGGTTCACACCAACCGTCTCCCCCTCTCTCTCTCACACACACACACACATTATCACACATACATTCACACAGACGCACTACACCACTAGACTCACCAGAAAACACGCACACTCACAACACAGCAGACGCAGTGTTAGAAGCACGCGCGCTCTCCCTCCTGCAGGTTCACCCCCCTCTCTCACACACACACCACACGTACAGTTACACACACGTTTTCTAAAGAGAACAGCTCCGCTGGTTGTGAAATCACATTCGATTTTAAACGACCCCATCGTGTCCTGCTGCCCACGCGGCTTTTTCAATTTTCGTTTTAACTGCCTCGAATTTTAAAGCGCCCCGAAGACCGTGCAGTGTGAGCGTACACAAAAAAGATCGAGCGCGAGAGGAAATTTAAACGCTTTTTAACCCTTAGTAATTTCTTAATGTCAGTCCTTGCGTTAGGCCCCGGACTACTGGAATCACAGAAAACATGGTAAATACGCAAAATAACTTCTCGGAAATCGGGGCGCCCTTGCCACCTTCTGTGCCACGAGATAAAACTGTTTACAACGGAAACACACACAATCTACCCGTGTAGGCGTTGCAACAAGATGTTATGTGGCTGTTTGCTCACCAGTGTAGCTCACCGCGGGAACCGAGGCGCTATAAATACACTATTTGCATTATTACACGGCGGCATTGATCTCTAGGTGCATTTTGTAAATTAAATAAACTGCGGTTTGTGTTAACCCTGCTCTGTGAAAGCGTCGGGGGATCATTCCGTTAGCGCAGCACAATATTTTTGTTCCCTACTCAAACACAGACATCTTTCGTTATCAATTTCTTGGGATTAAATTCTCATTTTATTGTTGAAAAAAACTCACGCGTTGAAGTGCCGTCGAAGGAGACGAGTTTAGTGCATTTGTGCATCGCAACATCTCCCTCGGGGAGTGGGGTGTTTGGGTGGGGGGCTCGTTCTGTCAGATGTCGGGGTGAGACATCATCTCTGCTAATGAAAACAAACCTGGACTGAATGAGATGGGGAAAGTGACCCTTTGGGGCGACGACCCCCTGCCAAAAAGACTGTGGTAAAGGGCGTTTAGGCGCAGCGTTCAGTTTATGTATAGCGCCTATACCTCGCGAGTGGCCTGTTTCTATGCGCCCCGTGTGGCAGACACGGGAACAGAAATACAAGGCGATTTTGGCGATTTGATAGGGGTCCCCATAAAGCTGATGCGATTGGGGCCGCAGGAGTGGATAATTGCTCACCCCCGGTGGCTCACTGAAGCCCTCCTGGTACATGGCACGTACCTCTTACGCTCCTTGCGCACAAGGATCCGTGCGCGACTCAAAGAGATGGGGCCACAGGGGTTGTGTGTAACTGGCAGCGCCGTACAAGATGCAAGGGGTGGGAAGTTGAGTGTTCTCTAGCCTGGGAAAGGGTGCAGGTTTGTGTTACACTGTACCCTAGTCTAGGAAAGGGACCGGGCTTGTGCTACACCGTACCCTAGTCTGTACCCTAGTCTAAGATAGGGTCCTGGCTTGTGCTACACCGTACACTAGTCTAGGATAGGGACCGGGCTTGTGCTACACCGTACACTAGTCTGGGATAGGGACTGGGCTTGTGTTACACTGTACCCTAGTCTAGGATAGGGACCGGGCTTGTGTTACACCGTGCACTAGTCTAGGATAGGGACCAGGCTTGTGTTACACCGTACACTAGTCTAGGATAGGGACTGGGCTTGTGTTACACCGTACATTAGTCTAGGATAGGGACCGGGCTTGTGTTACACCGTACCCTAGTCTAGGATAGGGACCGGGCTTGTGTTACACCGTACCCTAGTCTAGGATAGGGACCAGGTTTGTGTTACACCGTACCCTAGTCTAGGATAGGGACCAGGCTTGTGTTACACTGTACCCTAGTCTAGGATAGGGACCGGGCTTGTGTTACACTGTACCCTAGTCTAGGATAGGGACCGGGCTTGTGTTACACCGTACACTAGTCTAGGATAGGGACCGGGTTTGTGTTACAATGTACCCTAGTCTGAGATACAGCGGTTTGTGTTACACTGTACCTTTGGCTAGGATAGGGACCGGGCTTGTGTTACCCTGTACCCTAGTCTAGGAAAGGGTGCAGGTTTGTGTTACACTGTACCTTTGGTAGGATAGAGACCATGTTTGAGTTGGTCTGTGCTCTGATTTAAGATATGGGCCATATTTGTGTTACACTGTACCCTAGTCTAGGATAGGGACCACTCTTGTGTTATGCCGTAACCTAGTCTAGGATAGGGACCGGGCTTGTGTTTCACTGTACCCTAGCCTAGGATAGGGACCAGGCTTGTGTTATGCCGTAACCTAGTCTAGGATAGGGACCAGGCTTGTGTTTCACTGTACCCTAGCCTAGGATAGGGACCAGGCTTGTGTTATGCCGTAACCTAGTCTAGGATAGGGACCGGGCTTGTGTTATGCTGTAACGTAGTCTAGGATAGGGGCCAGGCTTGTGCTACACCATACCCCAGTCTGTACCCTAGTCTAGGATAGGGACCGGGCTTGTTCTACACCGTACCCTAGTCTGTACCCTAGTCTAGGATAGGGACCGGGCTTGTGCTACGCCATACCCCAGTCTGTACCCTAGTCTAGGATAGGGACCGGGCTTGTGTTACACTGTACCCTAGTCTAGGATAGGGACCGGGCTTGTGTTACACCATACACTAGTCTAGGATAGGGGCAAGGCTTGTATTACACCATACCTTAGTCTAGGATAGGGACCGGGCTTGTGTTACACTGTACCCTAGTCTAGGATAGGGACCGGGCTTGTGTTACACTGTACCCTAGTCTAGGATAGGGACCGGGCTTGTGTTACACTGTACCCTAGTCTAGGATAGGGACCGGGCTTGTGTTACACCATACCCTAGTCTAGGATAGAGACCGGGCTTGTGTTACACTGTACCCTAGTCTAGGATAGGGACCGGGCTTGTGTTACCCCATACACTAGTCTAGGATAGGGGCCAGGCTTGTATTACACCATACCCTAGTCTAGGATAGGGACCAGGCTTGTCTTATGCCATACCCTACTCTAGGATAGAGACCGGGCTTATGTTATGCTGTACCCTAGTATAGGATAGGGACCGGGCTTGTGTTACACCGTACACTAGTCTGGGATAGGGACCGGGCTTGTGTTACACTGTACCCTAGTCTAGGATAGGAACTGGGCTTGTGTTACACTGTACCCTAGTCTAGGAAAGGGACCAGGTTTGTGTTACACTGTACCCTAGTCTAAGATACAGCGGTTTGTGTTACACTGTACCTTTGGTAGGATAGAGACCATGTTTGAGTTGGCCTGTGTTCTGATTTAAGATATGGTCCATATTTGTGTTACACTGTACCCTAGTCTAGGATAGGGACCAGGCTTGTGTTATGTCGTATCCTAGTATAGGATAGGGACCGGCTTGTGCTACACCATACCCTAGTCTAGGATAGGGACCAGGCTTGTGTTACACTGTACCCTAGTCTAGGATAGGGACCAGGCTTGTGTTACACTGTACCCTAGTCTAGGATAGTGACCGGGCTTGTGTTACACTGTACCCTAGTCTAGGATAGGGACTGGGCTTGTGTTACACCGTACACTAGTCTAGGATAGGGACCAGGCTTGTGTTACACAGTACCCTAGTCTAGGATAGGGACCAGGCTTGTGTTACACCGTACCCTAGTCTAGGATAGGGACCGGGCTTGTGTTACACTGTACCCTAGTCTAGGAAAGGGTGCAGGTTTGTGTTACACTGTACCTTTGGCTAGGATAGGGACCGGGCTTGTGTTACCCTGTACCCTAGTCTAGGAAAGGGTGCAGGTTTGTGTTACACTGTACCTTTGACTAGGATAGAGACCATGTTTGTGTTGGTCTGTACTCTGATTTAAGATATGGGCCATATTTGTGTTACACTGAACCCTAGTCTAGGATAAGGACTAGGCTTGTATTACACCATACCCTAGTCTAGGATAGGGACCAGGTTTGTGTTACACTGAACCCTAGTCTAGGATAGGGACAAGGCTTGTGTTACACCGTACCCTAGTCTTGGATAGGGACCAGGCTTGTGTTACACAGTGACCTAGTCTAGGACAGGGTGGCTTGTGTTACACTGAATCCTAAACTAGGACAGGGAGCATGTTATGTTACACTGTACCCTAGCCTAGGATAGGGACCAGGCTTGTGTTACGCCGTACCCTACTCCAGGATAGGGACCGGGCTTGTGTTACGCTGTACCCTAGTCTAGTATAGGGACCAGGCTTATGTTACACGGCACCCTAGTCTAGGATAGGGACCGGGCTTGTGTTACACCGTAACCAGTCTAGGATAGGGACTGGGCTTGTGTTACACCGTAATGCAGTCTACGATAGGGACCGGGCTTGTGTTACACCGGGCTTGTGTTACACCGTAACGTAGTCTAGGATAGGGACCAGGCTTGTGTTACACCATACCCTAGTCTAGGATAGGGACCAGGCTTGTGTTACACCGTACCCTAGTCTAGGATAGGGACCAGGCTTGTGTTACAACATAACATAGTCTAGGATAGGACCGGGCTTGTGTTACACCGGGCTTGTGTTACACAGTAACGTAGTTTAGGATAGGGACCAGGCTTGTGTTACACCATACCCTAGTCTAGGATAGGGACCAGGCTTGTGTTACACCGTACCCTAGTCTAGGATAGGGACCAGGCTTGTGTTACAACATAACATAGTCTAGGATAGGGACCGGGTTTGTGTTACACTGTACCCTAGTCTAGGATAGGGACCAGGCTTGTGTTACACTGTACCCTAGTCAGAGATAGGGACCAGGCTTGTGTTACACCATACCCTAGTCTAGGATAGGGACCAGGCTTGTGTTACACCGTACCCTAGTCTATAATAGGGACCAGGCTTGTGTTACTCTGTACCTTAGTCTAGGATAGAGACCAGGCTTGTGTTACACCATACCCTAGTCTAGGATAGGGACCAGGTTTGTTACGCCGTACCCTAGTCTAGGATAGGGACCAGGTTTGTGCTGCACGATGCCCTCGGCTAGGATAGGAATCAGGGTTATTTTACATTGCTCCCTGGCATAGGATTGGGCCAAGTGTCTGTTACACTATTACACTCTCCTTCGGTCTATGGTGGGGCCCAGGTGTGTGAAGCACTCCACTCAGGTGTGTGATGGAAATCAGTGCGGTGTGACACTGTTCTCTTGCCTCTGATAGGGCACGGGCTGTGCTACACTGTTCTCTCGCCTGTGATAGTGGCAGGGGCTGGTGGTACACTGTTCTCTCACCTGTGATAGGGCAGGGGCTGTGTTACACTGTTCCCTCGTTTGTGATAGGGTCAGGGGTGTGTTACACTGTTCTCTAGCCTCTGATAGGGCACGGGCAGTGTTACACTGTTCTCTCTTCTGTGCTAGGGGCAGGGGCTTTGTTACACTGTTCTCTCACCTGTGATAGGGGCAGGGTCTGTGTTACACTGTTCTCTCACCTGTGATAGGGCAGGGGCTGTGTTACACTGTTCCCTCATTTGTGATAGGGTCAGGGGCTGTGTTACACTGTTCTCTCGCCTCTGATAGGGGCAGGGGCTGGTGTTACACTGTTCTTTCATTTGCGATAGGGGCAGGGGCTGTGTTACACTGCTCTCTCATTTGTGATAGGGGCACAGGCTGTGTTACACTGTTCTCTCGTTTGTGATAGGGGCACAGCCTGTGTTACACTGTTCTCTCGCCTGTGATAGGGGCAGGGGCTGTGTTACACTGTTCTCTCGTTTGTGATAGGGGCAGGGCTGGTGTTACACTGTTCTCTTGCCTCTGATAGGGGCCGGGGCTGTGTTACACTGTTCTCTCGTCTGTGATAGGGGCAGGGCTGGTGTTACACTGTTCTCTCGCCTTTGATAGGGACAGGGCTGGTGTTACACTGTTCTCTCATTTGTGATAGGGGCACGGGCTGGTGTTACACTATTCTCTCACCTGTGATAGGGGCAGGGCTGGGGTTACACTGTTCTCTCGCCTGTGATAGGGGCAGGGGCTGTGTTACACTGTTATCTCTCTGTGATAGGGGCACGGGCTGTGTTACACTGTTCTCTCCTCTGTGATAGGGGCCGGGGCTGTGTTACACTGTTCTCTCGCCTGTGATAGGGGCAGGGGCTGTGTTACACTGTTCTCTCGCCTGTGATAGGGGCAGGGGCTGTGTTACACTGTTCTCTCATCTGTGATAGGGGCAAGGGCTGGTGTTACACTGTTCTCTCCTCTGTGATAGGGACAGGGACTGTGTTACACTGTTCTCTCGTTTGTGATAGGGGCACTGGCTGTGTTACACTGTTCTCTCATTTGTGATAGGGGTAAGGGCTGTGTTACACTGTTCTCTCGCCTGTGATAGGGGCAGGGGCTGTGTTACACTGTTCTCTCATCTGTGATAGGGGCAGGGGCTGTGTTACACTGTTCTCTCATCTGTGATAGGGGCACGGGCTGTGTTACACTGTTCTCTCACCTGTGATAGGATGTAATTTCTACCTTTTTAAATTTGATTTATAAATACAACTCTGTACTTAATTCTATTTGTTGAATTGTGGGATTTACTGAGAGAATTGGAAGTACTTTTTAAAATCTTGTGTGAGTGAATGGGGATATAGGATGAGTAGCGTTTTTTTATTTAGAACACTACTTCACATTAATTGTGAGGTTTGAAAGTACTATTATTGTGTTTTTAAGGCATTATAATTATCCTTTTTTGTATACATATAGACATTTGTAAAAATCTATCTTCAGCAATTAAAATAATTATTCAGTTTAATATGTTTTGTACATAAGCAAAGTGTGTTTATGTTTTTTCATTATGTGTGTATGTCTACTTTTTACACTAAAATAATCACGATTACATTTGGATCCCCACTTTTAAAATATATACTTTCATGTTTAATAAGATATATTGCAAAATTAAGTAAACAATTTAAAATTATTTCACAAATGTCTTTAAAAATGAATTAGTGAGTATTTTTATATGACTAAATGTGTACATATTGTTTGATTGGGACATTTAATCTTCTAAATATACCAATTTCCACAGTTTGTTTAAGAAATTGGAGTATGGATAGAACATGAAAGTTTCTGTTGTATAAACTATTTTCCCAACCTCTCTGGCCCTGCAATTAAAACAGCAAAGGTAAATCCTTCTAACAACAACAAAAATCACCAATGTTTATGGTATTTGAGTTAAAATAGTAAATTTCACTTCACTAATAAATGCAATTTTTATTTCAGGCTATTGATGAGACATTGCATCATTTTACAATAGCAGTATATGCTCTAATATGCCACGTGCCTGTCTCTCCATGGTTCTTAACATGTATCAGTCACTGGTAGCAACCACATCCTGAGGCCAAGGTCATACTAGTTAGAGCTCAGTAAGTTCCATTGCTAGCCATACATATTACGCCTGGTTCATCTCTGTGCAAACAACACAAATGCAATGATGCATAAGGGAATGTTCTCTGACTTAGAATCCTTTTTTCAGGCGCAAAGAGCAGTTTGCACCAGACACAGAATCCAACGGCATCTAGATTTGTACAATCCACTATCTGGATTCTTACAGTCTCGCCATGTCTTGGCTCCTGCAATGAGACCAGGTCACAATTTCTACAATCCAACGACTATCCAGTCTCCCATAATCTAACCTTGCCTAGACTCCTATAATCTGATCAACTGTTACTTCCACAGCCTGACAATGTCTAAACTCTGACAATACAACAATGGCTAGATGCCCGTCCAACCATGTCAACACTCCTTCAATCCAACCACATGTAGATTTCTAAGGCCAGTCTCTAGAATCTCACAATCTGACCACATCTAGACTCCCACAACGTGACCATGTAAAAACTCTCACAATCTGATGGCATCGAGATGTCCACAGACCGATATCTGGACTCTCACAACCTACCTTGTCTAAACTGCCACAATTTGACCACTCCCAGACTCCCCAATATCTAACCGTGCCTAGATTTCCACAAATCGTTTAGAGTTGCAGAATCCTACCACATCTATGGTCCCATAGTCAGACCATAACTAGATTCCTGTAATGTTAACACATCTTGATGTTCACAGTCCTACCAAATTTAGAATACAACAATCCAACCATGTTTATCCTTTTCACAAACCAAACGTCTCTGCATTTTCACAATCCTAACACAACGTTGCTTACACATTCGAAAAGTGAATATATTCTTACAAACTTACATCTAGACTTTCACAATATTACCACATCTAGACTTTCACAAAGTTAGCACATCTAAACTACCACAAATCGAGCACATCTAAATTCCCACAATGCTTTCAGATTTTTGTTCCCATAGTCAGACCACAAGTAGATTGTCATCAATATACAAGTTTAGGCTTTCACAATCTTACCAGGTTTTGACTCTCAGAAACTAGAAACATCTAGACTGCCACAATCCAACATGTTATTTAGAATAAACTCACACAAACCAAGTGCATCTAGATTCTCTCAATGCAGCCAGGTCTATGCTCCCACAATTAGACCACAACTAGAATCACACAATCTTATCAGTCTAAACTTTCACAATTTTACCACGTCTAGACTTTCAGAAGCTTACCATAATTAGACTGGCACAATCCAACACATTTAGTGCAGATTTACACAAAGTGAGCATGTCTAGATTCTCACAGTACTACCAGCTCTAGGCTCCCACGATCAGACTATAACAAGAATCCCACAATCTTGCAAGTATATACTTTCAAAATTTACCAGGTCTCACCACGTCTAGACTTTCACAAACTTACCATCTCTAGACTGGCACAATCCGACACATCCTCTAAAGTAGATTTCTAGAAACTAAGCATGTCTAGATTCTCACCGTCCTACCAGCTCTAGGCTCCCACAATTGGACCACCACTACATTCTCACAATCTTACATGTCTAGACTTTCTCAATCTTACTATGTCTCTGTTGGTACAATCCAATATGTTACCTAGAGGAGGCTCTCACAAATCAAGCATTTGTGAGGTGTGGTGCAGTGCTGCGTTGTGAGGGTGGGATGGTTGTTGTGGATTGTGTGTGCTCTTGATGTGTGTAATGTATTGGTTGTGCTGGTGTGTGCTGAGTGTGATGTGTATTTGTGCCTATAGTGTAAAGGTGCTATCTCTATATAATTGCCTGCTCTCTGCTGTGCCCCTGAATGGCATTTCGGTTGCAAAGGATTGTGGGTTGTGTAGGAGTGTGTTATATTGTGCAGTGAGTAGGTGTGTCGGGTGTGTGGATGTGTGTCAGGTGTGGGATATTCAAACTATCCAATGTGGTGTTGTGTTCTGACAGTAGTCATTTCTGACCACTGTGGTTCGCACCGCTAATGGTTTTCTGCCATGGAAAGACCGCTGTGGTGATTTGTGTCTCGTAATCTGGTAGGTAGATTTTTCTCCGGCTGGCGGCGGTGCTGGTGGTGGGACCACCTCTTTCCCATCCTCCAGTGTCCTGGCGGTTTCAGAATATTGGCTGTCTTCACAGTGTGACTCTTAATATGGCTGTCGGATTACCGCCAACATGGCGGTCTTTTGGCCTCTGCCACTGCAGATGTCTTGCCAAAAGACCGCCAAACTCGGAATGTGGCCCTTAGAGTCCAACATATTTGATGAGGGCTTTGGTGCCCCACAATCGCTATTTGGTGGGGGTCACCAGCCAAACCAGCAATGCTGGCCACCGGACACCGGCACATTACATTGGGCAATTCTTGACGCTGCCCTAAATCTAAAAAACATTTGGGAATTTGATTTGGCCAAACATGAAAAGTAGACTAGACAGAAACTAAAATCTGAAGAGAGTAACGTAATTTCAGACTTCATCTTTTGTAATTGTACTGACTTATGGAGGAGAGGCAGTCGATTGTCATATAGCACAGACAGTCATCAGGGCTTCTTCTAGGACCCTTATTAGTTCAAGCTGCATTAAATACTGCACAAAGAGTCCCTGCAGATGAAAATGTATGAGTTAAATGAGATTAATTTTATGATGCAGCACTCAGACTCTCTGGTGTGTTAGCTAAGATCTTATCTGATCTACAGCAGAGCAGGAAGTCTCCATCTGTCTGAAGATGCTGGACAGGGAAACCTCTCAAAGTAGCTATGGGCTGCTGTGTGTTCTGCCACACATGATTCTTCTGGAAAAAGGTCAAGGATTTTACGAAAGCAACAGACACCAAAATGATGGAGGAATGCTTGAATTAATCCCAGATGCTGGTGAGCACTCTGGCATATTGCAAATTTTGCAAGTGGGGAATCATTTAAAATCCAACAGTTTTGTATGTGTCAGTAGAGCCATATTGGATTTTTGGAGGGTGCATGGTGTGTTTAAGAATAATCTGGAGCAGTGGTTCCCAACCTGTGTTCCGGGGACTCCTCTGGGTCCATGAAGCCTCCTCAGGGGGTCAGTAACTGCATAGAAAATTAAATAATATTAACAGATTAGGTCCCCAGCTTTAAGTAGGGGGTCCCCGAATTCTAATAATGATTTAGTGGGGGTCCCCGGGTTCCAGTATCGATAAAGCAGGGGTCCACAGAAGTCAAAAGGTTGGGAACCACTGGTCTGGAGCACACTGAATAGACACTGTGGCCCTCATTCTAAGTTTGGCTGGCGGCGGGCGCCGCCAGCCAAATGGGAACCGCCAAATGGCCGCTCCGCGGTCAGAAGACCGCGGATGCCATTCTGGCTTTCCCGCTGGGCCGGCGGGCGACCGCCAAAAGGGCGCCCGCCGGCCCAGCGGGAAAGACCCTGCAACAAGGAAGCCGGCTCTGAATGGAGCCGGCAGAGTTGCAGGGGTGCGACGGGTGCAGTGGCACCCGTCGCGATTTTCACTGTCTGCAAAGCAGACAGTGAAAATCTTTATGGGGCCCTGTTAGGGGGCCCCTGCACTGCCCATGCCACTGGCATGGGCAGTGCAGGGGCTCCCAGAGGCCCCACAACACCTGTTCCCGCCATCCTGTTTCTGGCGGTGAAAACCGCCAGAAACAGGCTGGCGGGAAGGGGGTCGGAATCCCCATGGCGGCGCTGGGATTCCCTGGGCCAGGGGAAAACCGGCTGGAAACCGCCGGTTCCCCTTTTCTGACCGCGGCTTTGCTGCCGCGGTCAGAATGGCCCTGGAAGCACCGCCAGCCTGTTGGCGGTGCTTCCGTGGTCCCCGGCCCTGGCGGTCATGGACCGCCAGGGTCGGAATGACCCCCTGTGTCTGCTTTGTAGTAATAAGCATTGCTTGTTTTAGAACTGGGCTGATTGTGATTTAGTAATGGATAGTTTTAGAACTGGGCTGACTGCCATTTAGTAATGGGCATTGCTTGTTTTAGAACTGGGCTGATTGCGATTTAGTAATGGGCATTGCTTGTTTTAGAACTGGGCTGATTGCGATTTAGTAATGGACATTGCTTGTTTTAGAACTGGGCTGATTGCGATTTAGTAAAGGGCATTGCTTGTTTTAGAACTGGGCTGATTGCGATGTAGTAATGGGCATTGCTTGTTTTAGAACTGGGCTGATTGCGCTTTAGTAAAGGGCATTGCTTGTTTTAGAACTGGGCTGATTGCGATTTAGTAATGGGCATTGCTTGTTTTAGAACTGGGCTGACTGCCATTTAGTAATGGGCATTGCTTGTTTTAGAACTGGGCTGATTGCGATTTAGTAATGGGCATTGCTTGTTTTAGAACTGGGCTGATTGCGATTTAGTAATGGACATTGCTTGTTTTAGAACTGGGCTGATTGAGATTTAGTAAAGGGCATTGCTTGTTTTAGAACTGGGCTGATTTTGATTTAGTAATAAGCATTGCTTGTTTTAGAAATGGGCTCATTGCGATTTAGTAATAGGCATTGCTTGTTTTAGAACTGGGCTGATTGCGATTTAGTAATAGGCATTGCTTGTTTTAGAACTGGGCTGATTGCGATTTAGTAAAGAGTATTGCTTGTTTTAGAACTGGGCTGATTGCAATTTAGTAATAGGCATTGCTTGTTTTAGAACTGGGCTGATTGCGATTTAGTAATAGGCATTGCTTGTTTTTAGATTGGGCTGATTGTGACTTAGTAATGGGCATCGCTTGTTTTAGAACTGGGGCATTGCCTGTTTTAGAACTGGGGTGACTGCGATTTAGTAATGGGCATTGATCATTTTAGAACTGGGCTGATTATGATTCAGTAATGGCAGTTGCTTGTTTTAGAACTGGGCTGATTGCGATTTAGTAATGGACATTGCTTGTTTTAGAACTGGGCTGATTGAGATTTAGTAAAGGGCATTGCTTGTTTTAGAACTGGGCTGATTTCGATTTAGTAAAGGGCATTGCTTGTTTTAGAACTGGGCTGATTGCGATTTAGTAATAGGCATTGCTTGTTTTAGAACTGGGCTGATTGCGATTTAGTAATAGGCATTGCTTGTTTTAGAACTGGGCTGATTGCGATTTAGTAAAGAGTATTGCTTGTTTTAGAACTGGGCTGATTGCGATTTAGTAAAGAGTATTGCTTGTTTTAGAACTGGGCTGATTGCAATTTAGTAATAGGCATTGCTTGTTTTAGAACTGGGCTGATTGCGATTTAGTAATAGGCATTGCTTGTTTCAGATTGGGCTGATTGTGACTTAGTAATGGGCATCGCTTGTTTTAGAACTGTGCTGATTATGATTTAGTAATGGGAAGTGCTTGTTTTAGAACTGGGCTGATTACGATTTAGTAATGGGCATTGCTTGTCTTGGAACTGGGCTGATTGTCATGTAGTAGTAAGTATTGCTTTAAGTGCTGGGCATATTGGCGTCTATTCACAAACCGCATTTTGTAACATGTTTAATTAATACCACTATAGTACTACAAACATGCCACAAAATGCTATTCACAAGCCTACGTGGGGAAGTCTCTGTTTCTCCTACCTTTTATGCCTCCACTCTGGATATCTACACAAACATGCACATGTTTTAATAGTAAATGTGGGAGAGAGAAGAGGAAGTGGCTGGAATATGTGAATACTTACTACTTAATGGGAGGGGTTAAGTGAGAGTAGGGGAGGGGTTAGGGACAGGTATACACCAACCCACAAATGAGTAAACCCATTGCTTTTCACACAACTGCACTTCTATAGTAAAGCCAGAAGGACTCAGAACACTGATAAATTACTCCAGCTGAGAGCTGGGATAAGCCCAGCACCACACAGCCCAACCACTGGTATTTCAGCGTCCTCCCATAGAAAACAATGGGGGTAGGGACTTGAAATAAAACCCTATAAAAAATAATGTTAAAATAAATTAAATTATTCCAACTATTTAAAAATTAAAAAAAAATGTTTTTTAATGTTAAAAGTGTCTATAAATATAACAAAATAATTATTTTATTTTTAAATATTTTATTAATCTTTTTATGCTTAAAAAATAATTTAAAATTGGTATCTATTAAAATTAATTACACTACTTTAAATTCATTTTAAACATCCCTTTTTATCATTTGCATCTTTATTCTATTTTCTATACCAATACATATGTATACTTTCCATTACAGAAGAACAAGCAAAATGTAAATAGTGGGAAGTAGGACAGAAGAAAAAATAATAATAAAAGGGATGCTGAGTGAACATCCCCACTTCAGGCAGTAATATTGAGAATCCAAATTTAATTTGAAGAACTAAGGTAATTTCATATTATACCTAACATGGGGTAGATTGCTGAGTTCTATTTGGTAAAGTTCAACAGTCTTGAAGGATGGCTAAAGCAAGGCCCACTAAGCCTCTGGCTACAGAGCTCGTGCGCGTCATATAGGTAGTATGTATGGGAGTAGGTGCTATCGATGCTCCAAGTCAGAATTCCCTGATCTTTAGCAAAACACATTTTCAGAATAAGGGTGACACCAATGTCCTAAGACAAGGGTGATAAAAAGGGAAACCCTGTCAGTTCATATGTCTGACATTATAGGCAACACTTAGCACCAAGGGTGTGCAACATTTATTTCACTGGCTTTTTAGGTTTACTGGTTTATCTGCACCAATGTAAAGTTTTTCTGTGGATTGTGAGATAATATTTGCTACATCACAAGATCTTTATGAATCCAATTGACCCGAGGAAAGCTGAAAACCTTTAAACTAAATTATACAGGACTGTGCATTTATCTTTTGTGGAACTTTGTCGCATCACACAGTGGACCTGCCCTAGCAGAGAGGAAGCCACCACTTCAGTTAACTATTTGTGAGACAAAATAATAACATACAGTGTCTAGGAACCTGGTAGTTATTCCATGTTTAAAAAAACTGAAAGATGTCAATAACATTTGCACTTTTTAAAATCTTGGTAGTAAAGGGGTAGGAAACTGGGTTACTGGTTGAGGGGGTTTAAACACTACTCAAGCAGCAACCACAGTTCATGTCAGGGTGAAACACAAGCAAACCCCAAATTAACCTGTGCTTTACCCTCTGGTAGCTTGGCGCAAAAGCTGTCAGAGCTAACTGAGTGACAATGCGTAAAGTGCTTATGCAGCACACAAACTGTAATAAAGTGAAAACACTACACAAAAATCTGACACCCATATTTTGGAAATGATAGTAAAACGTAAAATATTCCTGTGACACCAAAATGGCAAAAATCCAATTAGTAGGATCGAAGATATGCTATTTTCAATGGGTTTGTGAAAATCAAGTGATAAGAAGCAAAAAGCCCCAACCGAGGTTATAAGGTTGCGGGAGCCCCAGTCCAAGGCATAAGTTCAGGCTGACCGAGCTGGAACATGGGCCGGACACAGCACAGAGTTTAGTTTGCTGAAAAGTGCCCTGGGCTTCGAGGTGCGAAGTTCTTGTCTCTAGCTGCACAGGTCTGCATCGAGATACGCCGCACAGCGGTAAAGTCAAGGTCCACCAACAAAGAGCTGAGATGCAAGGTCATGCCTTGTCGTTGAGGAAGCCAGTGGGGCTTGCAAAGACTTATGCTGCAATGCTTCAAGGCAAGGATAGGATGTGTCATGCTGGGCCAGTATCGGGGTGTGTTGGCATTGAAGAAGCTGCCGGGTCTTTCAAGGATATGCACTGAAATGCGTCGGCATCAAGGACGAGCTGCATTACACTGGGTTGGAGTCCATGACAAGCTGCATCAAGATGCAGGACGAGGCTTCCATGTCTAAGAAACCTGCTATGTATGTGTGGGTTGAAGAGGGAATCAGCCAACTGACCCTTAGAGTTTTCCTGGAGTCCTGGGTCCATTCAGGTAGGCAGGATTCTGCAGGGCAGCTCACAGCAGCAAAAGAGAGTCCTATTGCAGCAAAAGCAGGTCTTGAGCAGGAAGGCAGTCCTTGGTCAGCAGGGCAGACTTCACAGCTGGGCAGTCCTTCTTCCTGGCAGAGTCCACAGGTTCAGAAGTGATCTGAAGACTTAGGTCCGAGGTTCCATAATTTATAACTGCAGCTTACTTTGATGTGGGAGAAGCTTCTAGAGTTCTCCTCTTACAGAGATGTCTGGAATTTCCTTCCTCCCTGCTCTGGTCCTGGCATGTCTGGGGGCACAAAAAACTAGTGTGAAACCCTTTGTGAGTGTGCTGAAGCAGTTTTGTGATATGCAAGTGTGGTAGGTGGTAGCCCCACACTCCTATCAAGTCAGAGATTGCGCATTGTGCCAACACCTATTCTACTACTACTTAGGAGAGTTGCACAATGTGTGCTGCAAGCCCACTAGTAGCATTTAATTTACAGGGCCTGGGTCGGAGTAATGCCACTTTAATAGGGTCTTACAAGTAAATTAAAAGTGCTAATTGGAAGTAAGCCAATTTCACCATGTTTAAAGGAGAGAGCGCATGAGCTTTAGCACTGGTTAGCAGTGGTGAAGCTTGCAGAGTCCGAAAGCCATCATAAATGAGTTCAGCAAAAATAGGAGAGACCAAGGCAAAACATTTGGGGGACCACCCTAAGGCTGATAGTGCTAACAAAAGGTAAGACAAACTATTTGAGTAAATTAAAGTTCTACCCTGGGCCCAGATACTACAGGACGCACTGGCCATCAGCAGGTTCAAAATCACTTAGGTTCTGAAGCTGGAAGTCATAACTTAAACACACTGCAATACAGAGAAGTGCTTGACTTCCTGGTTCATATTTGAACATTTTCTGGCTTTTTAGATTTAATAAACGTGCAACAGAGGTTAGTACCTACAGATGCCGACCAGGCACTTGTCTTCACAAGCTGAGAAAGGACCACTATTGTGAGCTGTGTTACAGTGGAAAAATAAACAATCATTCATCAGAAAAATCTGAATTCTGGCCCCAGTTTCACCATTTGATCAAAAGTGTGTGATCTTGGATGAATCACTAGCCCTTCGGTGCTCAGTTTCCTTTTCTGACACAATCTGGGCACTTCGTCTTGATTTACGCTGACAAAGGCCTCAAACCAAAAGTTAGGTGTGCACTTCAGTTCACGGGTGCAAAGGCACCGGCTGATGCCAGGCCTAGGGGTGTTTCCATCAGCACCTCTCTTGCTCAGCTCATCCAGTGGCATAATGAAACTTGAGGGAGCCCCCCTGCAAAGTACATGAAGGCCCCACCCAGTGGTCCACCACCTACCACTTTTGTTGAGGGTGGCCATTGGAGCTTGGGCCACCCCTGCACGGCAGGGGCTGCGGGGGTGTATGTTACACCACTGTGCTCATCCTTCCTCACCTGAGAGGCCTCTTACCAGCATATCTTGCTTTGCACCATGCTTAAATTCCATTTTGTGCTCTGCCCATCTGGCAATGACTTTATGATGTGTACAAAATGTTAATTAGTGCGGTGCTCGTTCACGTTCTTTATGATGACCCCCCGCTGTGCAGGGCACCTTTCTCGGCTGACTTCCTTTGAAGGTTAAGTGATGAGCAATGTAACTTGGGTGTTTCCTCGAGGAAGGCTGAAGACGCAGCCTGCCAGCTGGAGAGCAATATGTGAGACGCTTTCAGCCGCTGCCCACGCCTTGCAGCGCCATGCGTGACGTCATCGTGGAAGCTGAAGGACGCCGCTGGTAGACCTTCCACCAGGACACATAGGCGCTGGAAGTCGGGGCACGGGAGGTGCTGCACCACCCTCAGTAATAACCGCGCTGGAGTTCAGAAGGTGATTGAGCAATAACGATGCCTTGAGGGTTTGTCTTCATCTTGTTACATTTGCTGTGCGTTGAAGGCCAGAGGTCAAATGTCAAGGGTCTTTCTTAGACACATTGCTGCTTATTCCTCTAAAGATATCAGTGTTTACTTTTCTTTTTCTGACTGCAAAGTGAGAGGATTTTGTAAAGAGAACTATGTGGCAGTCTTGCTGGAGTGCAGGCAATGTGTGAAAAGAAAGACTTTAGGATGTCAATAAAATATAAATACATGTAAATGCATTTCACAAATATTTGAAAATATGCCAACAGCTAAGGAAGCACAAATGAAGCACTGTTTTTGTAATTCTGAGGTGGGGTTTGGAGCAAAGATTTTTAATGGGTTGAAAACAAATCAAGACATTTTATTTAGAGATGTGCAAATGATAATTAGTCACTAAAACTCGATTTTCTCACATAATGATTTGCACGCTGTAGTTTTATCAGTAAATGTGCATGTCTGTGAAAATTTAGTAGGTAATGGAAAACGTGCTGTCGATAAATGAAAGTGCACTACCATACCGTGCTAATTCAATATATTTCCAACAGCGTGCTCCAAAACACACCTTCGGCTACATACACACCCTTCCTATTCTCCTGCTGAATGGGCGTGGCTCACATGCTTCACTTGTTCTTTATGTGATGCTTGGAGTTTTCACAATCAATCAATCAGGATTGATAAAGCGTGCCAAATCACCCGTGAGGGTCTCAAGGCACTGGATTTGCTAGCTGTTTTGCGGTGGTCTGTTCATTCGAATAGCCATGTCTCTATGACTTTGGTCATGTAACATTGATGGCAGCATCCCCACTCGGAAAATTGTTCCAGCACCTCCGCCAGAACATTTGAGATCATGTCTTTTGTGTGGGAGGTAGTGAGTTTTTCAGATGGAGGGGGTCTTCGTTTGCTTGCACTCAGCCTCACACATGACAAGAAGCCCTGAGAGCCGGCGTGTTCTGCATCCGGTGCACACAAGCCTTGTGGGCAGGTATCCCCTCAGCTTAAACCTATAATTTATTTCTCTATTACCTTAATGGAGACCATGGGGAGAGGGGTGGATGTGCCAGGCTAAGCGATGAGATCTTTACAGGCCACTCTGTGGCACTAACCTCAGGGTGAGGAGTATATAACTTGGCCTGTTATCCTGCTGGATGCTCAATCCCTTGAATACTAAGTCTATGCTAATATCATTTTAATTAGGAGATGCATATCTCAGACATATCTCGTGGCTCTTTGGGTTGAAATGGAAGCAGAAGTGCAGTACATTGGAGATCACATTTCACCCAAGGGGGCATTAATGAATCTCAAATGAATGACCTAGCAGTGATCACTGCAATTACAAACCATTGAAACACTAACAAGGAGCTATTAACTACTACTCACCGCCTACAAGGGAAATCATGCAGCCGGCTCCGGGTGCGGCGCGTCGTGAGAATGTCCGTGCCCTGGTGACCATCAACACGATGGTGCAAGCATGGCCAAGGACATGTCCCTTTCCTAGTAGACCATTGCAGAGGCGAAAGAGAGTCAAGAGACATTATGAAGGGGGTACAAGGATGTCCTCCAAAGTATCCAAGCAATCCCTGCCGAGATGAGGTACGTCTATTAGTTCTGTGGTCCTGATTAGTTAGATGGCCCTGTTAAAGCGTTTTGCGAAATATGCAAAATCATATGAAAATTAAATTTGAAATGTGTTAGTTTCATTGATGCACAGAGTTGTAACCGAATACCTGATGGAATTGAAGTTAAAACAGATAACCTAGGTTGTACAGAAGAGTAAATAATGTTATGAGTAGTTATGCCCCATTTTCATGAACACCATTATTATAAAATGAATGCAGATCCCAGTGTTCTGTTCATCTTGTCCAGCTCATTCCTTCTTCCCAACCAGCGTCCCACTGCAAAGCTATCTCTCTCCTTTTTCGTGGAAACTTCGAGTGAATGAAGTCAATATAGTGGCAGTGCACAACATCTTCCAGATGCTTCCATTATGAACCCAAAGTATCACTTTCAAGGACTTCTGCTGGAAGTTCCACTGGAGACGTGATGGTGTTAGTTTTATGACCCACTGATTAAGATGTGTTTCATTTGTATTGAACATCTCTGGAGTGCAGTTGCTGAAGAAGCAAGTGAAAGATTTCCTTTAGCCTGGGTTAGTGCTAAACAATTGCATAGTTTGTAATCATTATGTTGTGTTTTCCTGATGTGCCAAATGTGACCCTAAGTATGATCCTACCATCCTGAACTTGCAGAATCTCTTTATAACTTATGTGATTTTCCTACAAAACTTTTAGGATTCTGTGTTTCATGGGCTTACTTTGCCATTTTCCTTGTAGGCGACCAGTGATGCTGACAGCCCCCTTCATCAGTCTTACTCTAAGAATTTTTGCTTAGAATATGTCTAAGTAGGGTTTTAAGATTTTGCATTTATTCTGTATTTTCGCACGTTGGGACTTTATGACAATTCATGCATTTTCTTTCTCTGTACCACATGTTTATTATGTGAGCTGCAAAATGCAGCACACAAAGAAAGAGGTAAAAATGAGAAGAAATAAAGATATTTCTACTGTTATACCTCACCTGGGGGAGTCGTAGCAGTTTTGGCACATTCCCGGGTCTGCCACTTATGGTAAGTCTGGGACTGCATCAAAACCCAGGGGTGTTGCGTGGGAGCACCCACATCCACCCATGACACGCCTCTTGGGGCAGTGTTTTGCAATACGTTGCGTTGTGCCAGATTTATCATGCCACACAAGAAAGCCTGGTGTGGCTTGATAAATGAAACTTAAGGGTTGCGTTGTTTTTGCACCCCGTTGCATGGTACAAAAGCAATGCAACCCTTTGATAAATATGCCCCAAAGCAACCGGTCAATGTTTATTACTGGTTACAATTAGTCATGGTATTCATGACATTCATCTTTAGAAAACATACCATTTATTTGCCATTTTTTATGAACAAGGATGCATTGTGAAACTTGGGGTCTGGTTTTTGTACCATTTTACCTTCTCTATTGCTGTCCATTTAATATATTTTCAGTGTGTTCCTGTTGTAAATAAGGTGAACAGTCACATATTTAACCTGGCATGTCTTATACTGCTTTTGTGCTCCATAATTCAGAGTTGGTGTTAGTTGTTGTCACATCAACATAGCAAAATCAACACCGGCACATGATGAGCTATACTGCCTTCTTGCTGCTACAGTTAGTAAAGGTATCTTGTTCCCATGGAGTCATTAAGGCAGTTTGTATACATTTGGTTGAAGCAGTGTTTTTACACAAGCACATATACCACACTGGCCACCAGACAGGGTCCTGTGACAGAGGGAAGGATCCCTAAAGTGCTCTGTTGTTTGTGAGCTGGGTTTTGGTTGTGAGTAAATGATGTGTTTGGTGAATTGCCTGCTCCATTTAAATAGAAACAAATAGGTTTTTAAAATCTAAGTTACTGGTGTGAAAGGGGTCCAATGTTTGCTAACAATTCTTTAGAATTGATTTGTCATTGGCAAACAGCTGTAACACATGTAATCCTTTCAGATTTACTTTTCATATGGGTCTCCAGAATTGCTTCTCTATGGCCATTGGCAACTCTTTTTCTTGCTGTTTGTAGGATTCTCTATGCATAATCTCTGGGTTCCAATGTTTTTGGTGAAAGTTTCTAACAGCTTGTGCACAGTAATTCTCCAATTCCAAACAGTTCTGAGGAATCCTCAAGTTTGAATGGGAAGTTCTCTCACAAGACCCTGGGTGATTGTTCTTAACACTCCAGGGGTGATTTTGCCAGTAAGTTTATAATGTGCCATTTTGTATAACGCTTTTCTTCCCTTGCATGTTGTGTGATCCTATGACCAGTGTTGTGGTTTGCTGTGTCACAACTATATACTGATTATCTGGAAGGGCAGGGAACAAGTAACTTTGGAATGTTTCAACTGGATTAGTATTTAGGATTATCATTTTAGATTCACTTTAACAGGAAAGATAACAGGAATGATCTTTTCTTGAGCTTTGCATCATTGCAAAAGAAGGCGTAATTCAAAGGAAGGTATGTAATAAACCTCCTGATAAGCACACTCTCTTGCATTTTGAGAGCAATCTTCCTAGGGTTTTAAGAAGGAAACTCCTATTTGGGCAATTCCTGAGGCTTTCACAAAAATTCATATGAAGCCAGGAGTCTCCTAGCTTACAGCGGGCAAGTCACCATTTGGGGTCCCACGACACAGCAAAGGTCCAATAATGAAAAAACTGGGCATGTCACAGGTTAGATCACACTTCATACTCACAATATCACAGTCCCACCTGCAGAGCCTCAGGTCATCATTTAATTTGAAAGGGATCTGTGCTCATATAACCACTGAGAGAATCCCAGTCATACACTGCAATTCAATGATACCTCCTACAAATTTTCAAGGCTCAGTCCAGTTTCTGCCATTGATGTCTCTTGAGGTTTAAGGGGACTTCGTATTAAAATACCTTCTAACCTTGAAAGACAGCATGAAGTCAAGAATTGCTTTCAAGGGGTTTAAAAGACTTGGGGCCTGAGAATGAGTTTGCCTGAGCGGGTTACTCTGTCACAAACGTGATGGATATCCTGTCCAGGTGCGAGGCTTTGCAGGGGCTGTGGTGTGTCACACCCTCCCCCTAGTAAATGTATTTTGTGATACCTAGGTGGGTGCAGGTGCCTTCAGTCTGGTGTGGTGAGGTGTCTGTCAGATTTCACCAGGAGTTTGTACACACACAGACAAAAACAAACACACACTCTCTCCCTCTCTCTGTTTAGAAAGATTTTAAAAATGTTGGTTATTTAACAAAATAATGCGCTTTCTCTCACTTAGTAGACAAACCAATCCGCACTCCTCTTCTTTTCCTTAAGCTCCTCTCGTGCACCCTGCTGTCGTATAATGTATTTTAACACCATGTTCCAGGGTGATTGTTGGGGAATATGAAGCTAACACCCTCCAATCATACTGACAAAGCTACACCCTTGGTCCCGTCCGCTGTATTACGATCTCATTATGGTCTATAGATATCTGTCACATTTGTGGAAGAGTAACCCCTCCGCAAACTCTAAATTAGGCCCCTAGAATCTGTCAGTCTTTATTACATGAGATTGTTAGCACTTCCTGCTCACCCCTCTAATAGCCATTATTTGAAAATAATTGCCCAACCAGGGATGCTTGAATCAAGGGTCTGGCCACTCCACTCCCTCTATAATGCAATTGGGAGGATATGCGTCATGTCTTTGTGCAGTTGCTGTGTTCCCAGCCTTTGCTGCTGCTCTATGGAATCTTGAATGGTGCCTTAAGCCTGACATGCAATCTATGCACTACAGCCAGTTACAAGTTTGGTGCATCCAGTGGGCACCAATCATGGAACAATTTGATGAAAAAAGAACTGCAGATGTTTCCATCTAAGGATGGAACCTACAGCTATGGCAAATCCACACACCTGGTAGAGTTTTCTCTGCAGTAGCTTTAGAGTTTGCGTGGAAACATGTCCATTTCCGGGAGATGGGTGGGCATCACCAACGGGAATGATGGGAAACACACAAAGCCAGCACCCAGTGAGCATTAATCAGCATCTGCAGTGCTTTTGACTTCCAATCTGCAGTCTCGGTTTTGGTGTAATAACGCAGCACATGTGTGTACAGGTGTGCAAACAAAACATAACACAAGCATGTTTTTTGAGTGTCGTGTGGTGGGATTTCTGCTGCTGAAACTTCGGAACTGTAAATCTAACCGACAAACAACTGATTTTCACCAGAGAAAAATCAATTAGTTAGGGTCTGATAAGTGCACGATATCAACAGTTTTCTGTACATTTACAGTGCACATTTGCACTAGGGTTTTCGTGAAAAAGGTCGAATATTTATAAACATATGCCAGTGACTCACAAAATGGCTACAATGGGGCCTTTTCTTAAAGGTTTAATATTCAAGTGTGTACTTACACGTGTCAATACTTACTGCCACAATGAGGTATAAGTCTACGCTTTTTGCTATTCACCATTTCTGAGAGTAGATTTACAGCTGGGTGTGAACGTACAGGTCTCTGCCCCGTCAGACCAGGGGCTGGAGCCTTCTACGACAAGATCTGTGATATGAAGGTCACTGCCAGTAACCACTCATGGAGGTGGAAATCTCAGCCATCTTGGGATAGGAGAGGGTGAGGTCTCTGCAAGCAGGTTTGTGAACAGTATTTTCTAGTACCTGAGTAGTACTACTGTAGTAATCCTTTAGATACTACAAAATGCAGTGTGTGAACAGGCCCCCTTGTTTTTGCAAATCAGGTCCTCCTCGTCCAATCTGCATTTCAAGCACACATGCCTTATTTTCCATACCACATTTTTAATGTCATTATTTCCCACATTGCAGTCACCAGGCCAGTAGGTATGTCCTTATTCTGATCCTAGGGCATTTGTTTCTTATGCCTCCCTTCAATGTTCTGTAAAACCCAGCATCTGTTTTCACACATTACCTTTCATGTACTGCATTTTGTGCATTTCACTCACTCCATGCACTGCTTTCCCAAGCCTAGCCTGCATTTTACGCACCCCTGTGTCACACTTCAACCATACCACACTGCACCCTCAGCCCCACCTGCCCTTCTCACCACTTTATCAAGCTCAGATGGAGTTTGTGCATTTTTCACAACAATTGGGTGCCCTTATGTAATACCAGTAGTGTTTAGGTCTGTCCTAGAGACAGATTTAACATCTCACCGGAATCGTATTTTCCAAACAAAGTCATACTGAAAATGCATAGATGTATACATACATATATACATGCTGCTTTCAGTCAGCTCTCTGTATCCCTTGGTATGTTTAAGTGTCATTAACATTTTGCTTTTAAGTGTCAATAACATTTTGCTTTTAAGAGTCATTAATATTTTGCTTCTGCCAACACAGTACACAGCTTTGGTCGGTGGCCAGCCTACATCTTTCATGGGCTGTCTTCTACTGTGACTTACATCATTTCTCTTAGTCGCCTGGACACTGCCACATGAGAAGGAGTGCACTTTAGTGCCAAGGGTGATGTGCCTTGACTGATGTGCAACGCCATATTTTTTCCTTTTACATCGTTTGCAAAATTGGATTTTTTAAAACATATGATGAATAATAATAAAATGAATAAAAGTTGGCAAGGTCAGAACTATTAGCTTTGACAGTGCCTGTTCCATCCTACTCAAAGGTCCAGTCTTACTTCATCTATTTATGTGCACTGCCTGTTGCACATCACTTTCTGGTACAGCGAAGGCCTCTGGCCAGCCTGTGCTGAAATAAAAACTGAGAATTGGTTATTTTATCACCCTGAGAGCCAAGGGGACGCTTGCTGTTCAGGGGATGCATGACTGGCGGCAAGGAGCAGGTCTGGTACTTAAAGACTCCCACTGCAGACATTCAGGGATGAAGGATGTCTAAACCTGAGCCTAGGACTTTATTAGAAGCAGAGATTTGACCCAGATGCCATAGTTTCCTGCACATTCTCTCATTGTAGGAATTATGTACATGTTTTCTTGCATGACAACCAGCAGTAGATTAAAATGAAAATTGTTACTAAATTGTAAATGTAGTGAAATGCAGAGCTCATCTCTTCAACCTACCCATTTAATGCCAGATTTTTATTTGGTGGTACCTTTGTTCAGATGGAAGAGGTCCCTGCATGGCTCTGAAGAGTGTGAACTCCTTCCTTGAATTCTCCATAGCAGGATATGGGTGGGTTTTAGATTTTTATAGAGTTGGATACCAGGTACATCTTAAGGATTATTGGGGCCCTGGTGCAAATATATGTTGGGGCCCCTGTTTGAAACATCTTTCAATTTATGATCCAGTTTCAGCTCTTTCGTGCCCTCTTTAGCCAGGTCAATGACAGTGCACAGACATCCTGATCCAAATTCTAAATGTAATTACATCTAATATTCAGGGATAGTGACCTGTGTTTTCAATGTTGTAACACAGCAGCAGCTCACGAATATTACTGTGAATAATCTCTGCGACACCCTCAAATTTCACATACGTAAGGCAGTGACTTAACAAAACTTGAGGGGGCTCCCTTGCAAAGTACATGAAGGGCATCCTCCGAACTCGCTGAGGAGGTCCCAGGCAGGGTACTGTGCAGAGGAGCCCCCCGGAGCTTATGGGCCCCCAGCACCGCAGGGGATGCTGGGGCCTTTGTTATCTCACTGATTTGAGGTCCCCTGTTTTGAACTAAAAGTCACTTTTTCATTGATATATTTCCCAAGGAACTTAAATGTGAAGTTAAGAATAGTCAATCCTTACCTCCCTCTGAGCACTTATCTAATGGATATTTTGTCCCTTGATATTCTGGTATTGACTGTGACCTTTCGCTATTTTGTCCTCTATATTGCCTACCACAGTCCTCCAAGATATTCCTAAGTAGACTCTCGGGCCAGATTTATGGCACAGAGGTGCGGTGCAGCACAGCGAGTCACCTTGGTGCAGCGCACGTGTCACTGGGAAAGTGTTTTCACCTTTGAGGGAGCACCTTGTCACACAGCCAGCAATGACTACATGAAGTTGTTGCTGGTCCCTCTGGGTGGCACAAGCAGTGCTACAACTCTTAGAGACCCTCTTTAGTACCTAGGCCCTGGGTGCCAGAGGTACCATTGACTGAGGGCTTGCAGAAATGGTAAAGGGGTCGGGCCACTTGTGGATCAAGTGATCAGGTGCCTTGTTTTGGAGAAAAAACACTGGAACCCCGGACCTAGTTATCAGGAACCCAGTTCACTTCAATCAAAGTTGCAGAAAAAAACAGGCATAAAGAGGGACACTCGCCTACAGTTTTTGACAGTAAGCAAGGTTTTACAGTATGTTTTTTAATTTTCAATTGTACATTTAGCCACTTTATGTACACTTTATTAATCTGTTAATATTATATAATTTTCTAAGCAGTCACGGGCCCCTTGAGGAGGCTTCGCGGACCCCCAGGTTGGGACCCACTGCAATAGAGCAAAAACAGTTTTTCCTCCTGACAATGAGCATTATCCATTCTTTTTGTAACAGCTGAGCCCCGAATCATGTTTATAGTTAGAATTATACTATACGGCACTCATAAAGAGCATGGCTACCCATGGGCCGCCCAGCGCTAAAGTGTCACCCATGGGACAAGAATCCAGGGGGGAATTACGTGCAGCCTTCTTTGAATAGCCAGGTGTTCAAGGCTTTCCGAAAGTTGAGTTCAGTTTCAATTGATCTCAGTGCAGGGAGGAGGCTATTCCAGAGTTTGGCCACATTGTCAGAAAAGGAACACCCTCTGTTGTTCACCCTTTTGTTCCGGGGAGTCTTGGCGCTCACGCATTTGAAGAGCGCGGCGATCTACTCCAAAGGTATGGTGATACCAGAGGATGAAGGATGGGGGCGCCCTTGCCTCGAAGGGCTCTATGGGCGATACAGAGTAATTTAAATATAATTCTCTCAAGCACCGGGAGCCAATAAAGAGAGGTAATGTCAGTCCTGCCGACTGGTGTCTTGGGATATTACACAGTCGTTGAGCCCTAGAATTCTGTACAATCCAGAGTTTTCTAATTGTGGCTTTATGAGCTCCCAGATATAATGAGTTCCCATAATCCAGGTTGGATAGAATGAGTGCCTGAATGAGTGCCTGCACAACCAGCCTTCTTGAAATGGAGGGCAGCAGGGGAAGACTTTTACGGAGCAGTTTACGCATGCCGTACCAGGTGGCGGAAAGCTGTACCTAGAACTAGAGAACACATCTTGATTAAACTGGAATGTCCCAACCGGGCTATAGAACCAACAATGGTGTTCGGAATAGAGCAAATAACTGCTAAAAAATTGTAAATCCTGTCATACTATTGCGGAGAAACGAGAACAAAGTGAGCCCTGTGAACATACTCAGGAAATAAATTACTTGGGCAAGTTATAAAGTATTTGATGAATATCTGTAATTTCTAGGCCAGGACTTTAATAATAAGATTGGGAATCAACCCGCTGCCAGTAAATCAATAATCTCAAATGTGTGATAATCTAACTAGAGTATTCACATTTAGCTGCTTGTGTGACTTGTACAATGAAATAAGTAAAATAAATGTAATAGCAATGCTGAATGTAAATGTGACAATCATTATGTGATGATCTGCTGAAATGTGAATATGTGAAATAAATCGAACTGACTACTCCAGGAAATTCAAGAGAAAAACACACGTCGCCAAAGAGCTTTGTGTTTTATAAATAACTTGGCTAACAGGCCTAGAGCTTTACATTGTCACAGAACTCCTAAGTGAGTTTTAATATCCTCATAATGTTCTTGATGGGGGTATATTATTCCGTATAATATAAAAAAAAGGTGTGAACTGGGATAGCCCGCCGTGAGGGTATTGTGTTTAGAGTTCCCGGTTTTATGGTGTTTATTTCTTTTACTTTTTCCTCTGTATTTATCCATATTTATTTTTGCTCATTTTGCCTGTATTTATCCATTTTTAATTTGTACTTACTGTAGAAAATAGAGCTGCTGCCGATGTCACTCCATGTTTATTTAACCAACAAATAATTACTGACGCTTGAATGTCCAATGAGTGTTAGCCATTTGTGGAACAATAAAATTATCCGAAATCACCTGCATGGTGGAACAGCTCAAACAACTGCACTGCCGCGGTTAATTACGCTCCATTTGGAAATATATATTTTACTTTTTGTACCTGCCTTACCTGTCAGCCTGACCTAGCATGCATGGTTGAAGGTAGTGGGAACTGTCCTGAAGAAAACCAATTTTCTGTATTTTTCCATACTTACAAATAAATGCAGACAGGAAAATAGACTGTTTTCAGTCAGTATGTGTCTGTAAAAACGGAAAACTCGGAGCCTTAACTGTGTTTCAAACAGAGATGAAAGGGCCTCATCTGAAAACATAGACTGACTGTTCAGTGAATAAGCTCTGACTTGATGTAGGCGGGGGAGGTCCCTGATGCGTTTAACTGGGCTGTGGTCAGCGCAGGAGGGGCGTAGCCGCCATTGGTGCGGCAGGTGCAGTGGCACCGGGGCCCCAGAGGCATATTGAGCCCTGATAATTCCTGTATTTTACTACCCTAAAAGCAGTGGAGGGGCCATTCTCCTTGCTTGCACCGGGGTCCGCAGCATGCTTGCTACGCCGGTGTGCAGCAGGCTGGGGGGCTGCGGTGACTCCGCTTGGAGTGAGAGCCCTGGCATGCAGAAGACGGGTGTATCCAGCATCTTTGCTCAGGAACCTGGGACTATTTATTAAAAGAGCCCAGGACAGGGGCTTTCCAATCCCCAGAACCAGCCCAGGGCTCTGCAGCTGGTGGCCGGGCCTTGTGCTGCCGAGGCGACCAGAGCTGCAGTTCCACACATAGCATCATCCCTGCTTGCTTCATCACTTGCATGTCAGGCACAGTTATCATTTCACCGCCTGCATTTAATGCCCTTCTCAGGGCCATGAAGAGAAGATTACCCGTCTCTCAGTCTTATTTCAGCCTCTCCGTGGACTCATTCAAGGATGGCGTCTAATTATAAATGCGCCGCATTACTCTCAGCGTGGCATCATCAGGCGTCCCAAAGGGACGGGCACTGGGAAAATAAATCTATTTTTCTTTCAGACTTCGTAGAACAAGGTGTGTTCTGATTGGACAGAACGACCAGGGGCCCTTGCGAGGGTCTGGTGTGCAGGAGATATCAGCGCAATTCAATGGGAGACGAGTCCCGCATTTTAATACCTACTCCTGTACATGTGTACACCTTTCTCTATACGTCACTTAAAACGCATCTGTAACTTCCTACTTAGTAGTGCTTAATTTGTGCTTGTTGTTTCCTGTGCGCGGCACCAGCACTTATTTTTGAGGGCCGGCGCTTATTCTCCTGCCTCAAGCATTTACTGCGAGCAAAAGATACATATGGGAAAGACTAAGGAAGTGAAAAACGAAAAGGCGTCACAAAGGGGAAAGCAGAAAGCTGCAAGATTGATCTGAAGGGGCAGGGAGTGGCTGTAAATGGATTAAAGAGGCCCGAGATGGCTTCAGGATTACGCTGCCTCAGTAATCAGTTTTCGCACATTTAATTGAAGCAGCCACGTGTTTAAGGGGAGGGCTTTGGGCACGGCACCTCTTTATTTACAAATCAAGCCCTGTATGTCTCTTCCCTTTGACCAATCGGCTTCTCTGTCTTTACCTTGTATTCCTTTCTCTTGCCATCTGCAATATTTTGATGTCTGGCAGTCGGTCTTTATGCACTGTTATGATGTCTGACTGTTTTTGAACCTACCAATCTCTCTAAATGCAGTATCTCTGTGTCTGTCTGTAGAGCTGCGGGCTTTTGATGTTTGTCTCTTTTAGTGTAGTATATCACCGACTGTCTATTTAGTTGCAGTATTTAAAACCTGCCCGTGTGTCTTTTGCAGTATTTCTATGATTACTCGCTATATACAGTATTTAAACAGATATTTTACAGTCACTACGAGTATTCCTAATTTCGTTTGTCTCTGTTCCGTATTTCAAAATCTGCCTGTCTTTGGAGCTGGGGGTCTTCCAATGCGTGCTTGTTTTATATATATGCGGTGCGTTGGTGTCTGTCTTTCAAGCAGCAGTGTTTCAATGTCAGCCTTTCAATCAGCATTAATTCGAGGTCTGCCTGGCTTTCAGTCAGCAGTATTTCAATGTCTGCCTGCCTTTTAGTCAGCAGTGTTTCGATGTATGCCATGTGATCAGCAGTATTTCGATGTCTGCCCACCATTCAACCTGCAGTCTTTCGATGTCTGCCTGTTTACCAATCAGCAGTATTTCAATGTTCCTCCTTTAAATCAGCAGTATTTTGATGTTCGTCTGCCTTTCAACCTGCAGTGTTTCGATGTATATCAGTGCCTGCCTTTCAATCATCAGTCAGCTTTCAACTGAGGCCTGACTATCTTTCAGTCAGCAGTATTTCGATATCTGCCTGCCTTTCAGTCATCAGTATTTCGATGTCTGCATGCCTCTCAGTCAGCAGTATTTCGATGTCTTTCAATCAGCAGTATTTCGATGTCTGACTATCTTCCAATCAGCAGTATTTAGATGTCTGACTATTTTTCAGTCAGCAGTATTTCGATGTCTGCCTGCCTTTCAGTCATCAGTATTTCGATGTCTGCCTGCCTCTCAGTAAGCAGTATCTGACTATCTTCCAATCAGCAGTATTTCGATGTCTGACTATCTTCCAATCAGCAGTGTTTCAAGAACTGCCTGTCTTGATCAACAGTTTTTCCAGGTCTTCCTGCCTCAGTGTTTGCTTGTCATTAAAACTAGGGGGCAGATTTATGAGTGAGTTGCTTCATACTTGCATCACGTAACGTGGTACATCCGTGGCGTAAACCACAAAGCCATACTTTTGAAGCCACACAAAGCCACTTGGCTTTCAATGGCCTCATAGATACAGAGTAAGGCAAGTCACTGCGTTGTCCTGCTCTGCGCCAGGGAGACGTTCCATGGGAGTTGTGGGTGTTCTCACACAACACCTACGGGTTTTGACGCATTCCTGCATTCACAAGGCTCTGTAAGTCTGGTAATGCGTCTAAACCGTACGCCTCCTCAGGAGAGGCATAACAAGGAGAAATATCTTTATTTGTCATCGTTTTTCCCTCTTTGTATGAAAGAGGAAAAGGCCTTTCAAGATTGTTTTTCAAGGTATGAAGCAGTCGTTTTCAAGGAGATCAGTCCATTCTTGGGTGTTGGTTGGGGGACATTGTTCCTTGAAGAGATGAAGATCTTCTTCCAGATGGTGAGCGCATAGATATCGAAGGCTTGTTTTATGTCTTTTCCCTTCTTTCACCTCTACGTGCCCTTTCCAGCCATGTCCAGACTCCTGGTGCGGCACCCTCTGCCAGAAGTCACTACTTTCTTTGCCAGGCATGACAAGTTTGGTTTCTGGTAGCCTTGTATGTCAATGAGCTGGTTTTGAATATGATACCGGCCTAGAAAGTAGTCAGTGAAGTTCCTTCAACATTGGAGTGAGGTGGTTATTCATCTTAAGATCCTCGATAGGATATGCTGTGGCATAAGGGATGCCTTTCAGGGGTGCACAAGTGGTGTCTGGGAGGCCGCTGAGTAAGGGTGGAAGAGGTCCTGGACTAGTGTTTAGAAGTTGGTTTCAGAAATAAATAAAAAAAATTGTTCAGAAATGAGACTTGGGCCCATATTTATACTTTTTGACGCAAAACTGCGCCACCGCAGTTTTGTGTCAAAAAAATTAGCGCCGGCTAACGCCATTCTGAAGCACCATGCGGGCGGCGTATTTATTGAATGACGTTAGCCGGCGTTAGCGGCCGGCGCCGTCTGGTGTGCGTTAAAAAAAACGACGTACACCAGGCAGCGCCGGCGTAGGGGGATATGGAGCTTGGGCGTCAAGAAATGGGGCAAGTCAGGTTGAGGCAATTTTTTCGCCTCAACCCGATTTGCGCCATTTTTTTTCACTCCCAACCCCCATAGAAATGACTCCTGTCTTAGCAAAGACAGGAGTCATGCCCCCTTGCCCAATGGCCATGCCCAGGGGACTTCTGTCCCCTGGGCATGGCCATTGGGCATAGTGGCATGTAGGGGGGCACAAATCAGGCCCCCCTATGCCACAAAAAAAAAACACTTACCTGAACTTACCTTAATGTCCCTGGGATGGGTCCCTCCAGCCTTGGGTGTCCTCCTGGGGTGGGCATGGGTGACAGGGGGTGTCCCTGGGGGCATGGGGGGGCACCTCTGGGCTCCTTCAGAGCCCACAGGTCCCTTAACGTCTGCCTTTTGCAGGCGCTAAAAAACGGCGCAAAAGCGGCCGTACGTCATTTTTTTTGACTCGCCCACTCCCGGGCGTGATTTTTGCCCGGGAGTATAAATCTGACGCACATGCCTCGGAGTCGATTTTTTAGACGGGAACGCCTACCTTGCATATAATTAACGCAAAGTAGGTGTCCACGCAAAAAAATGACGCTAACTCCATGGACTTTGGCGCTAGACGCGTCTAACGCCAAAGTATAAATATGGAGTTAGTTTTGCGTCTAAATTGCGTCAAAAAAAACGACGCAATTTCGGCGCAAACGGAGTATAAATATGCCCCTGGGTACCTTGCTCTCCTGGTTTTCATGGCCATGTGCCTGCAGCATCACCCAAGCCCTCATCACCAGTTGACTGGACTGTGGAAACACCTTCTATGTAGCAATCAATGCCCACCTAGTTCAAAGATTACAGACCATCCAGAACTCTGCAGAAAGACTCACCCTGCATCTCCCTCGTTGCACCCAGATCACCCCCACCTCAAAAAACTCCTCGGGCTCCTGGTTCAGAAGAGATGCCAATTCAAGCTCCTCACCCACGCATTCAAGGCCCTGCATAACTCCAGAGCAGCCTATATCAAGTACTGCCTAAGGTTGCGCTCTACAAGTCAACTGATTTATTGCTTGAGTCATGTGCTGTTTGAATGTTTAAAGGGTGAATCCAGGGATTTGGCCTTGTCAGTCAGCTGGGAGATGAAGCCATGTTCATGTCACACAGTCAGACTTCTACCTGAGCATTTCATGAGCTGTTGGCCAACAATAGGAATTCAACCTTTATCAAGCATGCTCAGCATCAGATACATGGCATCCAAATCTGGATGAGTTGCAGGCAAGATTTCAGTATCCGGGTGTTGTTGGTTGAGGTGCTTTTGAAGCAGAAGTACATGTTGAGGGTATATTGAGAGACTTTGATGGTGTTATCAGTTATTATTGATTGGAAGGGTTCCATTGAGAGGGGAAAGTTGATAGGTCAGAGCACGGAACCCATGTGGGAAGGCATCTCTCCCAGATGGAAACGGTTTCCCCACCAGACAGTGACGTTGCATGAAACTCTTGCCCTCAGTCAGCTGCACATTGCGATCCTTTTTTAGTCCCCCCACGCAAGCTTCATATCTTCAAGCCTTTGATTCATGTTTCTCCACAACTTCAGAAGTGATGTTCAACTGGTCACTCCAAAGTGGCATTGTCCTTTTGTTTGGTGCTTAGGAATGGCCCCATGCCTTCTTCTATGCATATGTTTGTTAAACTCACTGTTGTCATCATTAATTAGTCTCTCGTGAATTTACACTTCTGATATTCTATGCTCCTCAACCAGGGGCCTTGTAATTTCCTTTATTGACAACCCCAGGGTACTGTCTATGTGTTTTGTAAGTAGTCCTTCTGCAGACATGGGTGTATAGAATCTCAGCATCATATTAAACCTGATATTTGTCTCTGATAAAGGGACAATTCTTCCCCTATTAAATGTCTAATAACTATATCAGTTTTGGTGATGAACCTTGGATTACGTACAAGGTTGAAATGATTGACACCTCAGCGAACAGATATAGCCCCTTTTTTACTAAAATGAAAAATATACAAATACACCGAGGAACAGAATCAGCGTGTTACCCAGCATATTGTTCTGTGATTGTTTGTTATTCATATACACCTATTCCAGTCATTTTTTATGTTCTGCTTTGTGGGAGCACACAAGACACTAGGCACCTGTATGTCACTTTATATGTAAGTTGTAAAGACATTTTAAACAATTAGGCCCATATTTATACTTTTTGACGCAAAACTGCGGCAACGCAGTTTTGCGTCAAAAAAATTAGCGCCGGCTAACGCCATTCTGAAGCGCCATGCGGGCGCCGTATTTATTGAATGACGTTAGCCGGCGTTAGCCGCCGGCGCTGTCTGGTGTGCGTTAAAAAAAACGACGTACACCAGGCAGCGCCGGCGTAGGGGGAAAATGGCGTATGGGTGTCCAGAAATGGTGCAAGTCAGGCTGAGGCAAAAAAATCGCCACAACCCGATTTGCGCCATTTTTTTACGACGCCCATCCCCCATTGAAATGACTCCTGTCTTAGCAAAGACAGGAGTCATGCCCCCTTGCCCAATGGCCATGCCCAGGGGACTTCTGTCCCCTGGGCATGGTCATTGGGCATAGTGGCATGTAGGGGGGCACAAATCAGGCCCCCCTATGCCACAAAAGAAAATAAAAAAAAATACCTACCTGGACTTACCTTAATGTCCCTGGGGTGGGTCCCTCCATCCTTGGGTGTCCTCCTGGGGTGGGCAAGGGTGGCAGGGGGTGTCCCTGGGGGCAGGGGAGGGCACCTCTGGGCTCATTCTGAGCCCACAGGTCCCTTAACGCCTGCCCTGACCCAGGCGCTAAAATCCGGCGCAAATGCGGGTTTTTTAGACCCGCCCACTCCCAGGCGTCATTTTTGCCCGGGAGTATAAATCCGACGCATATGCATCGGAGTCATTTTTTAAGACGGGAACGCCTACCTTGCATATCATTAACGCAAGGAAGGTGTTCACGCAAAAAAATGACGCTAACTCCATGAACTTTGGCGCTAGACGCGTCTAACGCCAAAGTATAAATATGGAGTTAGTTTTGCGCCGAATTTGCGTCGAAAAAAACGACGCAAATTCGGCGCAAACGGAGTATAAATATGCCCCTTAGTGAGAATGATTACAAACTATTGATGACTGAGAGGCTAGTACATGTTCTTCCCCTCTTATTTTACTTTGCCTAACACAACATCAGATGATGATGTATTGTGAGATAAGTCCCTGCTGTACCACTGTTCTTAAGAGGCAGCAGTGTGGCATGAAGCTGGAATGTCATTTTGTAGGAGACCATCCATGCTGATCTGCTGCTCTGTTGGATAGAAACTGCCTTTTTAATGATTTTTGCTTTGCAGGGTAAATTGGTAATTAGACACAAGTTGACAACATCATCTGGGCCCAGAGGTAGTTCCTTCAGCAAGTAGGTCTGTCTAGTCCTGAGATAACCTGGGAAGATTCAGGCTGATGGACTAGATGGCTAGAGGGGTTGACGAACCTTGCTCTGAACTGATGCACTGCTTGACAGCTGTGTAGAGTGTTTTGCATCTGTTACTCTCTCCATTGATGATGGTCTTGTAAAAGATGCCTTTAGATGTGATGGTCACAAATCTGTGTGCAGGGTAGAGTGCTTTGCGTAGAGTGAGATCCTATGAGAGGTGGTCGTCCTCCCTTTGTTTTCTTATCTTTTTAGGTTTTTTTTTTTTCCAGAGAGTCCTTGCTTGTGCCACGGTGCTGATGGCTTCAGTTAGAAGGCTGTGTTTCATTGGCGCATTGTGGACTGTATGTCTTTACAGTATTGTGTTGTAGGCGTTGGGATTGTGTTCCAATGTATGAGGTCCAGTGGTAGTTTGGTAGTTCTTTCCAAAGGGCAGCCATGGGAAGGTCTTTGAAGGAGATGAATGTATAATTTTCCTCTTTTCGATTGACGGTGATGTAAGGGTTTGGCATGAAGGATGAAGGAGAGGATGGTAAAGTGATAGGTCCAGTCCCGGGATGCTGAGTTCTCATAATAGGTTGTGGGAAAGTTGATTTGCTGATGCATTCCTAATTTCCAGAGTGTTGAGTAGTGTGTAGAAGTCTTTCTTCACAAGGTTTGTGCTGGAGCTAATGAGCAAGTTGAAATGTCCAAGGATTGTATGGTGCGGGGGAGGGGTTGATGAATGGAGATTATGCTGATGGGCTTTGAGATTCCTTCTATGAAGTTCTTGACTCTGGATGGGCTTTAGATCAGATAAAAAAGGGGTGTGTCCAAGATGCTGAGAGAGGGAAGTAGGGACTGAGGAGTTCAAAGAACTAGGATTCACATGTGCAAATAATCCAGTTTGCAACTCCCTAGTTTGCGATTCGCAATTAGGAGCCACAAACGGTGATGTACAAATGTGTCTCAGACACATTTATCGATTCCCAGTGGGTCAAAAATGGACCTACCTCATCAAAATTCATGAGGAAGGTCCCTCTTTGCGACCCATTGTGAATGGTCTGAATTCACAGGAATGGTAGCCTGCTGCGGTCATGAGACCACCATGTCTGTGATTGCTTTTTCAATAAAGCAATTTTTTTAAAAATGCAATCTGTTTTCCATAAAAGAAAGCAGGATGCGTTTCAACAAGAAGAATTAACTTTTTTTTCTTCACTTTTTAAGAGTAGGCAGAGGTCTGTATGAACACAACCCATCCTTGAAAAATGTTTGCCCCTACATTTACAAAGCGGAAAGGGCATATGTATATTTGTTCTAAAAGGATGAATCTCCAATTATTGGAAAACAACTGGAAAACAGTAAGGGCTCGATTTAGATCTCGGAGATCAAGTTACTCTGTCACAATGGTGAGGGCTATCCCGTCTGAATCCCACAGATATGGGCCTGTGGTGAAGGTGTGGGCACAAGGTAAGGGAAAGGGCGATTAAGAATTGTTAACGACTGACAGCATGGGTCCACATGGTTATTAGCCCCTGCCTCTCTAGTCTCGGGCAGCACAGTGAGACATACAGGTGCCTGGTTTAGATATTAGAGGAGTGGTTGCTCCGTAACAACAGTGACGGATAGCCTGTCCGCAAAAATCAAAATCCCGTAAGACATACTAGGATTTAGATGTCGGTGGACGGGATATCTGTCACCATTGCGAAGGAGTCACCTGTCTGCAGAGTTCTAAATCAGGTCCTAAGTTTTTTAATAGCTAAAAGGTCACTCTAATTCAGTAAATAAATAATTGTTTTTTTGTTCTGCAATGTATTGTTTAATTCCCCATTATTTTTGTTCTTAAACTTGAAAAATAATAAAAAATGAAACCACAAATTATGAGAGAAGCTGCTGTCACGTATGATGACTCAGCTATAGACGCACCTCAGGTGAATAGCGGCAATTTTGTGAATTGGCATTTTTCTCAGATGCAGATTATACACCAAAATCTGCCGGATTACCTTTTGGCCGAATAAAATGTGGCCCTCATTGGCTGCCTGGACTGAGGCCCGTGACCAGTAGACCTCTGGGTAGACGATGTATGGGCTGTATCATCTCAATTGTGACCATAACAATTTTTTATTTTTTAATATATGACTAATTATTTCTAGTCGCTGGCAGTCAGAAATTAATACGATTTAAATGAGTTATGTTTTAAATTAGCTGCAGACTTTGAAATACTTTTTCATAGACTCAGTTTCATTAATGTCCGAAGCATGGAAAGTACTCGAGGCTTTTTAGCGCTGTAATTAACAGGTGTTAGGATTCTCACATTTCATGATACTGAATTTATCGATTCCAAACAGATGGTGGATTGTGACAGTCTTGGGATTCGAGCATCTGACCTGCAGGACACAGAGATTTAAGCAGGTATTTGTTTGTACATACCTCACTTGGCCATCCTGAAAACATTGGAGAACTAACCATGGTGAGATGTCTGTCTTCAAAGTTTAGTGGTTATTTGAGCTAACATGGGAAAGACCAAACTTTGTATCAAGGAGGCAAGATATTTAGATTTTTATTGTGCTTTTGGTACACGCACAGGCATACGCCCACAGGAACATGTCTCACTGAGAGGCCTGTGGTGTTGACCTAGAATAGATCTCATGTGATCCCCTCTGGCTCCACAATACCAGCCTTCTGGCTTGGAAGAAAATCTCATAATTACTCTACAGGCAAGTGACCCTTTGATCCCAAGAATATCCAGTGGCCTTCATAAGAATATATAAAGACAATAAATAAATGGACATCTGTTTTTGATATAACCTGACAACTGCTTTTGGAATAAGGTCTAACGACAAGTGTAATAAGGGTTTCCTAAGAATGCCCTGTTGCACAACTAAATCCATGGGCTCCACCTCAAAGGACACAAGGACAATGTTCTCCTGTCTCCTTCAAGCATTGAAAAGCTCTGCCTGTTATTTGGAAAGCAGGTCTGTCCCCTCGGAAATCTGCATTTCTCTCACCTTTCTCAGAGGTAATTGCTCTGACTAGCTCTTCTCATTAACACTCAGAAATGGACATGTTGAGCCCATTACTGTAAGCATTCCCTCTCTTTGTGAAATTAAAAGTGCCCGCAGGTCAAGTCAAGTGCCTTTTACCAAGGAGGTGATTTAGGATTCACCAGGGGCAGCAGCTGCCGTCTTTTGTGGGAACCTTAATGATCTCTGCTCAGTGGCATAACACAGGCTCCCACAGCTGCCGTGTTGCAGTGGGGGGGAGCCCAAGTTCCAGGGGGCCCCCTCAGCACAGTACCCTGGCCTAAGAGCTCCTGACAGAGTCCAGAGAGCCCCCCCCATGTAGTTTGCAGGGGGACCCTCTCAAGTTTTGTTATGCCACTGCGTCTGACCTTGTGACCCCTGACCGCAGACATAGCCGTGGCACTGTGCCCCAAGGGAAGGTAGATAGAGGCCTGAAAGCCATGTTTATCATCTGTCTTTATAGTGCTGAGGGGCTCAGTATCTTGAAGTGGCATCTCTTCTGAATGGGGGGCCAGTGGAGTTTCCTGAAGCCGGGATGATGGTGGCCCACTTGGGAGAGGGTCAAGAATGAGCCTGGCTGTAGAATTCTGCATGACCTGCACGAGTTGCAAGATGATTCCTGCGTAGAGTGCTTTGCTGTAGTCTAGCCTGCTGCCAAGGAGTTTACCGGTACTCATGAAAGGTAGGGTCATTGGTGCTAGTGCTGCTGAGTACCAGGCTATTAGAGCGGAGCCTGTCTGGGCACCTCTGCTGGGCTGGGCCAGTGTTGAACTATTCACCAGAGGCTCTTTTGCATAATGTCGGGGTGCTCACTGTCACGCTGTGTTTTAACAGAGCAGGTCCATTTGAGCCCTGCGCTGTCAATCACATTCACAGCGTTGTGTGCATTTGTGCACACACCGGAATCCAGGCATCCCACTAACAGCAGCAAGAAGAAAGCCAAGAGAGCCAGTAAGGACTTTCAAAACAGCTTCAATCCCACCTGAGTCTTTAGTGAGTACCTGCGTGTGTCTGTGTGTCTGCCTGGTTGTGTCTGCATGTTTCTGCGTGAGAGAAAAACGAGCGAAAGAAAGAGAGAATTGGAGCACTCAGGAGGTGTAATAAAGGAAATTCATGGAAAGATTTGTGTGTACATGTCTGCTTGTTTCTTTCTGGTTGTGGGCGCACTCAAGAATATGTAAGTACTATGCCAAATGCATGCATATAAAGGTTTGGTATTAGGAATCTGCAAATAATACAAAACAAGGAAATATCATTGTGTTTGGCCTTTATTTTGTATAAGGAGTTCCATATTTCTGAGCGTCATGGCATCATACTAGCCGTTAATCACCATATATGTCTTGGGCCACATGTGCAGAAGGAATTTACACATATGGGGAATGTAAGACTACCATCAAGAGCAAAGCAAGAGCAAAAGGAATACACGAAAGAAGTGTTTCATGTATCATCATGTCTCACCCTTAGCCCCGCCCCCAGCTCCGCCCACTAGCTCATTGCTCATCTTAATGAGTTTCTGAACGTATTCTTTCCCCATTTAAAGCACGGGTTACACTCTGTTGTTGACATCAAAATGTGACGGGTGGGATTACTTAATTAATTTCTACCACTGGTTGTTATTCAAGCCCACATTCCTGTTCATCATTTTGAAGCTTCACTTTAAAGGCTCAGAGTGCCGAGGCTTGTAATGGAGGGGATCTGAGCTGATAGAGGAAAACCGGATGCGTTTAAAAAGAAAAAAATGAAACTTTGGGACCACTGCCTGCTCTTGCACTTTTTTTTACATTCTAAAAGGGGAAGGGGTCCCCAGAGGACCCCTTACCATCTGCGAATGGTTACTACCTCCTTCAAGGGGTCGGTAACATATGAACGTTTTGAGAGTGTAATTCGGTCGCAAAGCATTCATACATCCCATTCAGATTCAGTATTTAGAAGTGACACCCTAAACACCCCTTTGTAAATACCGAATCAGAAACATGTGTTACCGAATCACAGTTTGTGTTTTGTACACATATAAAAGCATTTTTGCAGTCGAAAAAGGCCGAATCTGGCTGTTTTCGGCCGGATAAATGGTTAGTACATACGGCCTTAAGTGCTATACAGTAGAGGGATATTTTGAGCTGCCTGAATGTGGCTCAAATGGCTGAGACACACAAATCATCTCTCCCATTTTTTAAGCTAGACCACTAGTCGATGAATTTCTGTGTGATGAGTTCATTCTGTGGCATGTGTCCTGGCTCAAATAACGCAGAGACGACAGAAATGGCTGAGACTGCTAGAAATAAAATGAAGAAAGCGGTAAAGGAAGTGGACTGACCTTTTCTGAAAGTCCACTGATTCTGAAACAGCCATAGAGTTTCCTTGTGGCTGACTCTGTCCCAGCCCTATCAGCTTTTGACAGGCATTGGTGTTTTATTTATGTGACTGAGTTTGTCCAATCGCAGCAGACTTTTCATGGGGACTTGGCCTCATATCTGACTCCCAATCTTCCCGGTGACAGGCCGTGCAAATATCGCCATATTTTCCTGAGCAAAACTTCTCCTTTCAGATGAACAAGTGGATTTAGCAGCCCAAGAAGACCCCTGTAGGATTTCAAAGCCTGTGGAAGACTTAAGAAGGAGACAGAGCAAAAGAGAATATCCTACACTGCCACCTTGTGGATTAATTTTGAACTGCAGCAAAATTCTTCTGCATTCACTATATCATGGATACTCGCAAACATTTTCCCAGGGCCAAAATGTATGGTAAGTGATGTGGCCAAGGGCTGCATTGATGCCAGCCTAGTGGTGGATGGGGCGGGGGTTTGTAAGGTGTGTTTAGGGGAAGCGAAGCATATACATTTGGTGGCTGAATTGCACAACGTGAAAAAGAGAACACCTGGGATTCATTCCCAGCTTCTCCACTTAACCAAATGGTGTGATCCTAGGCAATTGTTTTATTTCACTTTCCCTCCTCTTTCTTCATCACCACATATAAGAGAACCTTGAAGTACAGGACGTCAGGCTGTGCGTTGTACAAAACTTTCTCTAGTGTTCAAAATACTAAACTATGATGTTGTTTATGTATATAATAGGAACACAGGCCACCTGAAGAGTGTACATTACAACTGATTTACCTATTAGTTCACTATTGGCATTGTTGTCAGGGTGTGGGGGAATGAAAGAATGAATGCTACCAAATTCTTACTTGAAACTATCCCTTTCAAAAACCTACTCATTGATGCACTGATATAATCTGCTGTACTAAGGTGAAACAGTCCTGCACGATAATGAAATACACTTTTAGAATTTTAAAGAGACTTTATCATACTTTTGCACTTATGCTGCAGGATGGCTTTAAATGTGAAGGTGTTTTAAAGTTAGGTGGTGCAGGATGATTTAGTTACTTCCTTTCTTTAAGTTTAATTAACCTTCAAATACACATTTTCCTGTTTATTTAATATGTTTTCAATGTTAGTGCAGTGTTGAGTTAACAGCAGCCCAGTGCTGCTGTTGAGCAGGGGGCCGCATGTAAAGGTGAGGAGGGCCGTATGTGGCCTTCGGGCCGTACGTTGAGTATCACTGCAATATTTCATCTTCTGTGTATGAATTTATAGATCAAGAATCCACCTGTAAAGCAACAGAAGGGTTAATAGGGGGCAGCATGGCATTAAGAGGATTAGGGCATTATTGGTAATTCTAAATTATTTGATAGGTGAAATAATGATCCAGTTATTAATGTGAATCAGGAGGAACAGTAAATCAATATATGGATTTAAATTAAGGTGAGTGGGATTGATAACCATGCCCTTTATACTTTAAAGACTTTCAAGGTAATCAATAAATTGGCTGAAATCCAGCAGGAAAGCATCCATTAATCGTTCATGATACATGTGGAGCTCGGGGAGGTCCACCTTGATGCCGCCCACAACACTAAGCGGTGCATGATTTTTGACGCTGTAGTGAACAGTCGCTGGCATGTGTATTTATGTTGTGTGTGCGTACTTCCATGCATTATGTGTGAGTGTGTGTAGATGGGCCGCCTGCTGATTTCCCAGTTTCTAGAATTCACTACTATTGGGATGGAATGTCTCCTGACTATTAAATGAGGGTTACCCCTCCCTGAGTGACTCAAATGCATATCTGACTTTTTGTGGCCAAGCTCCCACGCTAGCCCAGCATGTGTACGCAGGTCTAGGCCTGTCCTTTGAGTTCCCGAGCCTTGGAGCCAAATTTACTAACGTTTCACGCAAAGCAGTGTAGCAAAGCAACTTCCTGCATTGTGTAGCATGAAAGGAAGAGAGCAGAAACACACCATGGGGGTCATTCCTACATTGGCGGGCGGCGGTCGCCGCCCGCCAAGCGGGAACCGCTGAATGACCGCACCGCGGTCAAAAGACCGCGGCGGCCATTCTGGCTTTCCCGCTGGGCCGGCGGGCGACCGCCAGAAGGCCGCCCGCCGGCCCAGCGGGAAACCCCCTTCTACGAGGATGCCGGCTCCGAATGGAGCCGGCGGAGTCGAAGGGGTGCGACGGGTGCAGTGGCACCCGTAGCGATTTTCAGTGTCTGCTTAGCAGACACTGAAAATCTTAGTGGGGCCCTGTTAGGGGGCCCCTGCAGTGCCCATGCCAGTGGCATGGGCACTGCAGGGGCCCCCAGGGGCCTCACGACACCCGTTACGGCCATCCTGTTCCTGGCGGTGAAAACCGCCAGGAACAGGATGGCGGTAAGGGGGTCGGAATCCCCATGGCGGCGCTGCAAGCAGCGCCGCCATGGAGGATTCCCTGGGCCAGGGGTAAACCGGCGGGAAACCGCCGGTTGCCCTTTTCTGACCGCGGCTTTACCGCCGCGGTCAGAATGGCCAAGGAAGCACCGCCAGCCTGTTGGCGGTGCTTCCGTCATTTTAGCCCTGGCGGTCGCCGACCGCCAGGGTTAGAATGACCCCCCATATCTACTAAGATATTGTATTGTATTGTAATAATATTTGTATAGCACTTACTACCCCTGACGAGACGTCGAAGCGCTTTTCAGCTAGTAGCACGCTACTCTGGAACGCAAGAGGAATTAGTGGTGGGTTAGAATAGGGAAATATGAGTACAGTTTTAGTATTAATATGAGTTAATTTATGCCATGGATATGTGAGTTTGTTAGTTGGATTGACTAGAGTAATGGAGGGATAGAGGAGGGAAGAATCCAGAAGTGTTAATTGGTAGTTTATAGTAATAGGATGAGGCTTGGGATGAGTAAAGGAGAGATGGAGGAAAGGGCTAGGGAGATCATAGTAGCAGGAAAGGTTTTGGATGAGTCAAAGGTGAGATAAATGGGGGAGAATTTAGTAGGGTTTTTGGGAGATCTTGGTAGTAAACTGAAGTTTGGGTGAGCTAGTTGTGGAAGAGGAGGGACGAGCTTAGGCAGGGTTATTTTGGAGCTGAAAGTAGTAGAACAGGTTTGGGATGGTTCAGAGTGGGGATGGAGGATAGATTGATAGAGACATAACATATTGTGATAGGTAGAAAAAGTAAAGCTTACAAGAGAATACAATTATATTATTTTTATTTATGTATAATTTTATTTAGATATGTATATATAAAGATATATATATATACTTTTTTAATAATTCTTCTTTTTTTTTCTTTCATGTATTTATTCTTTTTTTAAATTTAATTTACTTATTTATAGATTTTATTTTATTTAAGTTTTCTCTAGTACAGTAGAACTAGAGTAATACATAAATAGATATGTTAATGCATAGTAAGGGAATATATGTTCAAGGAATATAATAATGGGTATAAAAATATGAGAAGAAAAGTAGTATTGTAGAAACACAGACTTTCATGATTTGAAATATTTGAAGTTAATTGATGAGTGTACTTTTCTAACATTTATTTTTTTCCTCAATTTTTGAATAGTTAACTGTTTATGATAATACATTTGATCAATGTGATATAAAAACAAGAGCAGGGATTCATAAGTATGTAATATAACAACTTATCTAGGAGCTATGCAATGACCTATGAACATATTAAGCATGGAATAACATATACATATATATGTATATATACACACACACACCCACACATGCACACATGCATACACACATATATATACACATATATACATATATATACACACATACACACACATATACACACACATATATATATATATATATATATATACACACATCCACATACATATTTAATCGTGAGTAAATACCCATTTGTTAAACAGGTTTAAAGAGTATGTGTGTAATTTATTGTTATGATATAGTAGTGATACATATTTCCTAAAGAACTATACATATCTAAAATATAAACATAATCTTGTTAAAAATATTTATCAACACAGGCATATGCAGTCCATTGCTGTTTGAATATGGTGGTTATGAAGGAAGGAGCCAACTCTTGAGTAGTCTTCTGAAGACAAGATAGTTATCTGTGGATCTTATATCTGGGGGTAATGAATTCCATAGTTTGGCTGCTTGAATGGAGAAGGATGTACCATCTATAGTCTTTTTCTTGTATGGTGGTGTTCTAAGGCGGGGTGCCAATCTTATTGGAGGTTTATAGCTTTGTGGGTGATACAAAGCAGCTTGAAGGTGCATCTTCTGGCAACGGGTAACCAGTAGAGTGCTCTCAAGGCAGGGGAGACGTGGACTTGTGGCTTTACATGTAATAGTGGCCTGGCAGCGGAGTACTGAATACGTTGTCATTTTCTCATAATAGATAGAGATGATCTATGGTAGAGGTCATTGGCATAATCCAGTTTGGATAGTACAGGCGAGATAATAGCCTGCACCTTGTGTGGAAATCTGAGGTGGAGGAAGATGCGAAGCAGAGTCTTCAAGCTGATGAAGCTTGTTCGTGCTAATTTGTCCACTTGGGCATTCATTGTTAACTTGGAGTCCATGGTAATTCCAAGGTTTTAATCTTCCTCGGATAATTGAGGAGGTGGTCCGAGATCGTCAGGCCAGGCGCACAGAGGGTCATAACTTTTCCAGTCACCACAGATGAGTATTTCCATTTTGGAGGCATTTAGTTTGAGATGGCTCCAGGCCATCCACTGATCAACGGCTCTGAGGCAACTGAAGATGTGTGAGTTTTCAATGTGTTTGAGGCATTCCCATTTAAGTAGTATTTGTGTGTCATCTGCATAGTTTGGCATGTGAGTTGAAAATCGTTGATCAGTTCTGGTAATGATATCATGTAGATGTTGAAAAGCAAACCCTGCTTTTGTGTGTTATGGTTTGGATGAGAAGGGGGGAGAATAGATATTATTAGTTCTGTTTTGAAGGTAGGATGTAATCCAGTCGAGAGAAGTCCTTTCCATGCCAGCTTTGTGGAGTCTTTGAATTAGGGTATCATGGTCAACTGTATCAAAGGCAGCTGAGAGGTCCACGTAGTGAAGGAACTCCATTGCGGTCGACTATATTTTTAAGATCGTCCCAGATTGCCATGAGTGCCGATTCAGTGCCTCTTCCGGGGCGGAATCTAGTTTGGTAGTCTGAAAGCATGGAATTGTCGGACATCTGGGAGAGTGCTGCTCTTTCTATCAGTTTGCCCAGGAAAGGTCCATTAGTGATTGGCCTATAGTTGTTGGGGTCCTGCAGGTCTAGGTTTGTTTTCCTTAATAATGGACGTATGTATGCCTTTTTCAGGTCTTCAGGAAAGGTTCCTGTAGTTAAAGAGTTGCTGATGAATCTTCTTACAGGTGTGGCAGCAGAAGTAGATACAATAATGTTCTTGAATATGGTGGTGGACAAGGGTCAGAAGGGCAACCGGAGGGCCTGCTTGCTTTGCCCAAATCCATAAATTCACCTTGTGATATTTGTGTGAAGGACTGTCGAGGCTGGGTTGGTGTGTTCTTAGAGGGTATGTTAGGAAAGGGGTTGGTGCTGATGGTTTTCTTCTGTTTTAAACAGGAGTCCAATGTGTCTGCCCTAGTTGTGTAATGAGTTGCCAGTTTGTGAAATATTGAGAAGTGGGATGACTTCCTTCCATGCATTTAGGTTTTGGAAATTCATTGAGAATTTTATAAAATTCTTTGGTTGCAGATTTAGTAATTTTGAATTCTGTCTGAGTAGTACCTTTTTTAGCTTTTTTGATTGATGATTTGTATATTCTGTTAAGCTTGTGTAGCTGCAGTTTGTCTTGAATGTTGTTTGTTTTGAGTCAGGTCTACTGCAACCTTCTGATTTGTTGCTTTATCTTTTTAAGTTCTGTGTTTCTCCAAGGTGTTGTTTTTCTTTTGTCCTCTTTAGGTTTTCTGAGTGGGATTAGAATATAAAAAACTTCCTGTAGCCACTCATAAAGTTTTGGAACAGAATTAATTGTATCTAGATCTGTGTTGGCTGTTAGTTGTGTTTCTAAGTCATCAAAATTGAGTTTTCTCCATGGTCGATAGGTGCATATATGCAAGTAGTTGTGGGGTGTGTTGATTTGTGGTGTTTCATGTTGGAAAGTTATCAAATGGTGGTCAGACCATGTGATTGGCGTGATGCTATGAACGGTAACTAGTTCAGGCTTAGCAAAAATGACATCTAGGAGTGTCCAGCGATATGTGTGGGATTGTGTACAATCTGATGTAGGTTCAAAGTGCCTAGGCCAGTGGTGATAGCTTTTGGATGGGGCATATTAGGTTTGTCAAATCAAATATTTAGGTCCCCAAGAAGGTATAGGCTTGAGTATAATGTAATAAGGTTTGAGACTGTATCTAGAAAAGCGTCTGGGAATGTTGAGTTGTTAGGTGGAGGTCTGTAAAGGAGGAGAAAGTTACAGGAGGAAGTTGGAGTAGGGTGGCATCTGGTGAGGAGGGCTTCACAACCTTGTATGGAAATGTTGTCTGTTTTACTGAGATTTATTGGTTGTTTGAATATAATAGCTAGTCCACCTCCTCTCTTGCCTATACGATTTTGTGTGATGGTTTGATAGTCCGGAGGAACGGCTTCATGCAACACTGGGGCCATGTCATCTCCCAACCATGATTCGGTTATGAATAGTAAGTCAGGTTGTGTGCCTGTGAGCAGGTCGTAGATGTGGTGCTTGTTTTTTTAGAGTGATCGGGCATTTAAGAGTTGGTAGTTTAGAAAAAGTGTGTTAGCGGTGGTGTTGTTTTGTTTAGGAGAAGGGTGAGCGGTATATTTTGCGCTTGTAGCAGGTGTGTTGTTAGTTGTGATAACTGTGTGAGGGTCACAATAGTCCCTGTTTTTCAATATAGTGTTCCTCTTCCAGAAGGCTTAGGAGGCATTTTGTTGGGTCTGTGTGTGTCAGTGGTGGACTTGGTGGCTGAGAAAGTCATAAAGAGTTTACATTTTCTTGTAGGTTAACCTGATTATGAAATAGACAAGGGGATGCAAAATTGTTAAGAGTGGCGTGTTGTTTAATATGTTTGCGTCTGTTTAATGTGGAAGGTGTATGGGTTAGGGGTGGTGGACCAGCAATAATGTATGGCTCTGAATTGTTCAATCAATGAGAGGCGAGTGAAGGAGTGTGTCTATGGATGGCTGAAAATAATATATAATGTGGATTTGTGTTGTGTGGGCGATGGCTGGTTGTGTGAGTGGGAATGGACAGAGTTGTGCTTGCTGTGAGAATGAAGGTGTTTTACTGTTGTAGTTGTGGTGGATATGTGTATATGTGTGGTATATGAGGTTTTGTGTTGGTTGATGAAACAGTGCAATCTGTATGAGGTCAGTTTGTGATGCAGGAGTTAGATGTCCTTGCTGATAATGTGTTTGCATGTTGAATGATGTGTAGGGAGGGAGGTCCGTTATGGTCAATAGAGAATTGGGCCGCATTTCTGGCCATAGGCCCAACCAGTCCCGAACAAGCCCAAACACGCAACTTCCCTTCTCCTCTCCACCCTTAACCTCAATGCCCTGAGCCCTAGGCTTAAATAGCCCTGCTGGCCAATAGAACCCTAGTCCTAATTCTAACCAATCAGAATTGTAACCCTAAGTCTCACAACCAATAGAGACCCAACCCTATTCACCAATCATATCCCTAATCATGACAACCAATCACAACCCCAACCCTAAAATCAGGAACTAATAGGAATCTCAACCCAAGTACCAATCACAACCCCAACCCTAAAACTAGGAACCAATAGGAATCATAACCCTAGTACCAATCAGAACCCCAACCCTAAAACCAGGAACCAATAGGAATCTCAACCCTAGCACCAATCACACACCCCCAACCCTAAAAACCAGGAACCAATAGGAATCTCAACCCTAGTACCAGTCACACTCCCAACCCTAAAAACCAGGGGCCAATAGAAATATCAACCCTAGTACAAATCACAACCCCAACCCTAAAAAACAGGAACAATAGGAATCTCAACCCCAGTACCGAAGCCAATAGAAAGACCAACCCCAACAACCTATCACAACACCCTATGCAACAACCAATAGAAACCTATATAAGGGCCAAGTTAACTGAAGCCCCAGCCCCTGTGGGAAGTGAGGCGGGAGCTTCTGCTCTATTCAGAATCTCCTTTGATACAGACATACTGAATCCACACTTCCAAGCTAGCAGATTCTACTTTCCAGGTAAGGGAGAGATTGCAAAAAACACTGAAATACTGCTTGTTGCTCACTCAGAAATATGGCTTTTTCAAGGCAAAAAAAGGTGATGTAGACAGTTTCTAAAAACAATTTAAGTCACAGAAACAGATTAAGCAGTCTCCTAAACACATTATGGTGAGCCACTGAGGTGTATATAGCCTTTTTACTTACACAAAGAAGGGGGGGGGGGCTTTATGCAGTCTTTTGCCACAACCTAGGAGGGAAATTTCAGTCACGCCTAAAAAACAGCACCTTAAAAGGCCAAGCTGCCTGAAACACAGAGTCTACACTAAACAGGCACGGGTAGCAGTAGAAAACACTTTTAAACAAATAATAGGATTTCCCAGAAAAGTCTGGGGCTCCTTACCAAGGTCTCCTAGGAATCCTTGATCAATGGACTGTATCAGGGCACAGGGAAAAACTGGGCACACAAAATGGAGGTGGCTGTCTTCGGGTTCTCTCCACAAACTTAAAGGGCCAGGGCAGGTGTGGGAGGAGGGCTTAGCTTGCCTGGGATTCAGAGAGCCAATCAGCTAAGCCCAGCCCCTGTGGGCAGGGAGGAGGCAGCTGCTGCTCTATTCAGAATCTCCTTGGATACAGACAGGCTGAATCCACACTTCCAAGCTAGCAGAGTCTACTTTCCAAGTAAGGGAGAGATTGTAAAAAACACTGAAATACTGCTTGTCGTGCACTCGTAAACTCAAGAAAAAACAGGTGATGCAGACAGTTTCTAAACACAATTTAAATCACAGAAACAGATTAAGCAGTCTCCTAGATATATTGAACAACTGTTCTCTCATAGAGCTGGCACACTTCAGGCAGCCTAGGTCCAACGCAGGCAAGGGTGTCTGAGTCACAAGGAGAATTGTTTTTGTGAAGGAAGGGGCACCATCCTGCACAAAAACAATCTCTCAAGGCATTTTCCTGTTTCTGTGTGTGTTGCGGATTGCAGCACATATTGAAACAGGAAATAACAAGGGGAATAAAATATTTTTCTCCTCACTACGCCATCCTCTGGGAGGTGTAGCAATTTCATGCAAACCCAGGTTTAAAAACCTTTGTAAATCTGGGATCCCATGGGTGGATGCATAGGAACGCCCATTTTCCACCCATGGAAAGCCTCCCAGAATGAAATGTAATGCAATGCAGCACAAACTGCTTCATTGCGTCACATTTATTTCACAAAGCCACTCAAGGCAGCGCAAAAAACCAGCTGTACGAAGTTGTAAATTTCTACTAGCATTTTGCGTCATGGATGTGCCACAAAAGTGGTGCAACCTTGATGCAAAATGTTAGTAAATCTGGCCCTAATTCTATGACCTGGATGGGTGCTCAAGCATGCCTTCTAGCTGACACAGGACTACTCATATCCTGTGTTGTCGACATTATGGGCCAGATGTAGCAAAGCTTTAGCGACTCGCAAACGGCGAAAATCGGCGTTTGCGAGTCGCTAAAGACACTTTGCTATGTGAAATGCATTTTGCGAGTCGGAACCGACTCGCAAAATGCATTTCCGAGTCGCAAGTAGGAAGGGGTGTTCCCTTCCTATTTGCAAGTCGCACTGGTATGCAATTTCATTTGCGACCGCGATTGCGGTCGCAAATGAAAGTGCAGTTACCATCCACTTGAAGTGGATGGTAACCCAGTCGCAAACGGGAAGGGGTCCCAATGGGACCCCTTCCCCTTTGTGACTGGACCAAAAAATAATTTTTCAGAGCAGGCAGTGGTCCAATGGACCACTACCTGCCCTGAAAAATACCGAAACAAAAGGTTTCGATTTATTTTTCAAAGTGCAGCTCGTTTTCCTTTAAGGAAAACGGGTTGCAATTTGAAAAAAAAAAACTGCTTTATTTAAAAGCAGTCACGGACATGGAGGTCTGCTGACTACAGCAGGCCTCCATCCCCGTGAGAGCCCTGACTCGCTATGGGGTCGCAAATTGCGACCCACCTCATTAATATTAATGAGGTGGGTCTTTGCAACCCCATAGCGACTCTCAGAAGGTGTCTGAGACACCTTTCTGCATCCCAAATTGCGACTTGCAATTTGCGAGTCGCAGGGACTCGCAAATTGCAAGTCGCAATTTGGGACTTTGCTACATCTGGCCCTATGTGATGGTGGCAGTATGCTGCTTTTAGGATCCTAGCACTGAACAGTCTTTTTTTCTGACTCAGGTGGGTTGAGGGGCTTACTGCCCCACCTCATGTAATGTTCCATTTGTAATAGGAACACAGACCCTCGGACCAACGTCCCATGTGCAAGTTGAGCGCATCTTGTGTAAACCATACGTGGTAGCAGGACTCCGTGTGGATGTTGCTGTAACCAGCAGGATCCATTTTGGATTGCCACTGGTTTTACTTGTCACAAGATGGATGCTGCGGGCAGCCTCTCCAAATACAGGAAGCATATTGCCTGAATTCCTGAGTTGGACAAGAGACTGACGTGTGGGATAATGGTGAAATAGATCCTTCAGATATTCTTCTGTGAACCTTTAGCAGGGGATTGCTGATAAGTCCTTCATGAGCACTGATATTTGGGTTATGGGTGGAGGAATCTGGTTGATTAAGCACAGTCTATTGTTATTTAGAGGGATGTTTCTAGGAAATCCTGTCCCTTTGGTCTCTCACTGAGTGCTACTTCAGGAAGGATGATGACATCTATGTGAAGAGGATTTACACATCACTGTGCTCCTATTGCTAATACTTTTCACTACATGTTGCGGGAGCCGTCATCTTTTACAAACCCTGTGTCTGCACTGCAGAAAGAACATGAAATATGAAACTGAAGCACGCCAACAGGCCTGCCAAGTAGCAGGCATCATAGGTGATGCAAATACAAATTGGCCAAAATCACTCCACCCCCACAGTGTAGGGGATTAGACATGCAAACCAGTAGTTCCTAAACATAGCTCCCACACCCATGAGTGAGCTTGGCTTATCATACACACACAAGAACCTCCACTGCATCCTCTAACTGGAATCCTGCTGGCACCTGACCTCCTGCTGCTCCTCTCACAATGAGCAGACCAACACTCAAAAACAAGTACACAGCCTCTCACTGTAATCACTGTAGTCAGGGTTCAATGATATCAAACAAACTGGCAGTGATTTGAAGCCACAGAAAGCAAGTACAGCAGGAGCATGGCAGAGAATATGTATTAAAGAAAAATCTCTAGGTACTCATTTCTGAAAAAAACAAAGTTTTCACATTCTGCTCTTTTCCCAGGAGCTCATAATAGTAATGATAAGTTTTGTCATTTCTGATGATCAATTCTTGTTCAGGGTCAAACACTGTTCCCTGCAACTTGCTCAAACTATTCCAAAATTCAATATGAATGTAGGATAAAATATTAGAATTTGGCCACACTCCCTCCCACAAAAAGATTTTGATTGGAGTTTTACTTTGCAATGTTTGCCTTTGAAACCTGGCTTTTTATTAGATCTGATGGTGTAGAATGTGAAAGGGTGGATGCAATCCATCCCACAAAGAAAACAGTTCACAATGTTACTCATAACATTTTTTCAAATTTAAAGTAAACAAGTCGAAGACCCGGGATTATTAAATCAGTTTAGTCAGTACCATGTTGCATGCTGCATCCTTAAACTTTAAGTTTTCCTGTTTTTTCTGCATCCAATCTTCCATCAGTCACTCAATACCCTGCTGCGCACAGTCTTTAGTTGTGAACGGAGAGGCCAGACCTGGTATCCTACCTGGCCCTTAAGTATCCAAACACCTCTGCAAATGGCCTTTGGCTGTGCAAATGAGGTGGTTTGGCCACAGGCAGAGGCCACATGGCAGACCCTGCGCCCGACCCCCAACAGGTACCCAATCTCACCATGACTGCCCAACCCCCCCTTAACTCACGGCCAAAGACTGTCCACAGAGGTGGGTTGGGCACAGGGCCTAATCTCAATGCACACTGCCAGCCGACGTGCGTTAGGGGGTTGGGCGTCTGCAACTGCGCTGTAGGACCAACTGTACAAATATATCTACCTTATTAACTCCTTGTTGTGATTAAATCCAACAACAATTTGTAATTAATAGCTTTATTATCTGGAGCCTGTGGGTAAAGCGCCTTCTCCAGTCACTTTCCACCGTTGTTGACACTCAGTGTTTTTTTTATGTTCCCCATTAATATTCAGAATCAACATTGTTGAAGAGCCCATGACATTATCATTCCCATCTCACTCTCCATCCTCTACATCCTCCTGTTGAGAGTTTTCCAATATACATTTCACATTACTTTGTTTTTTCTTGCACATTTTCGCAAAATGATCAATTAAACCGCAATTACCACATTTCCTTTGGATAGCTGGACAAGTCTTGCTATACACTAGTTGATTCTTACTACCACACCTGTAACATCTATTTTTGTCTTTAGGAAAAGACTTTGACTGGGCATTGAAAGACTTACTTGCAGGTTTGGAGTTAATTTTACAAAATAGCTCAGTTTCCTTATCCTTTGACAATAACTCCTTGGCACATCTATCTGACATCTCTGCTTTACGCACAATATTCATAACATCCTCAAGTGATGAATCGCCATTCACCCATAAACGTTCTTGAATACTCTGATTACGAACATGCATAACTAATTGGTCCATAATTAATTCATTTTTTAATGCTCCAAACATGCAGTCAATAGCTAATTTTTTAAGTTCAGCTACTTAACTATCCACCGATTCATTCTCATTTTGCTTACATTGAAAAAATGCATACCTAGTAATGCCCATACAAACTTTCGGTTTAAAATAAATGTCAAGATCTTTCAATGTCACCTCTAACACATTCAAATATCCTACTATTGGAGCCTTTAACATTCGGTTATGCACTCGTAACCCGCAAGGATCCAAAGGATGTTGTAAAATGTGTTCTTTCTGTTCTGCTGTCATGTTGCCCGAATCATCCACCCCAGCAATGTAATTAATAAAATATTCCTTCCACTCCATCCATTTAATAGTTGCTCAATACCTGTTGGCCAAAATGCATTTGGCGGATATATGCTGCAATTCTGTGTGGCTATTACTAGATAATTCCTAATTGAAGAACAATAGTGCCAGTGCTCCATAGAGAAAACAATAGTTATGCAAATGTTAATGTATAAGTACCCATGAAACCGAGTGCAACTATTTATACATGGTTTCCATTGCATCCCAACAAACAAAGATGGCCGCCAAACACACGTCATATTGATTTCACTGGGAATTTGTGCTTGTCACATCAACGTGAGGTAAACCAGAAATGTTTGTTTCTACAGGAAATAGAAGTATCCAAGTGCAGCGCGCGATGAACCACTGACAATGCTCGTGCGTATTAGAGCTCTCAGCACACGCGTATAGCGTTGTCAGCATGCGTAACCAGAGTAACGAATTCGGCACAAGGATCCCAGCAATGGTAAAGATACTTTCTCTTCTTTTTTCCTCCTTTATTTTCTTGATTTCCTTTGTAGTTTTGTTCCCTGGTGAATTCACCATCACTGCGCTGCGCCTTCCGGCCACTCCAATGATTCCCACAGTAGTTGAACGAAACAGGCTGTAAATGTCTGCCACCGTCTTTGAAATACGCAGCACGAGTAGATTCTTGACTCCAGACACTCGTCACCAAATTGTTGTCATTCAATCCAACAACAATTTGTAGTTCATAGCTTTATTGTCTGGAGTCTGTGGGAAACGCCTCTTCTCCAGCCGCTTTCCACCGTTGTTCACACTCAGTGTTCCATACCGTGCATAGCAACGGTGGAGCACATTTAATTTTAAACACAACACTCCTTCAAGCACAAACCGAAGACCTTTTTAAATGTGAATTTCTCAAAAACAGCGGGTCAGATTTACACCAAATCACAAAAAAGCACTCTTTCAGACTAAAGTGGTAACATTTTGCCCTATTTGATGGAATTCCATTCAGCTGTATCTTCTTTATAAGAGAGCAAAGTTTTGTATAAAAGAGGAAGATGCTTAGTGACATGGAGTTACATGATGTTAAATGTTCTGTTTTGGAATATCGTCTTTGTGATGTATATACAGTATATGTATTTTTTAAAGGGCTGCATGTTGGGGCAGCAATAAAGGTTTATTGCATAATGGTAGCCTCTGGTCCTGTAATGAAATCAAGATGGGCACCTAATGATTTGATACCCCACCTTTTTCTTGGTCCTGACTTGACGTATCAATACAAAACATTCCATGTAGGAATCAAGGTGGATACACCTTATTTTTCGTAAGTTTTGTTCAAATTCATCAATTGGGGCCCAAGTTATTAGTAAAACAACAAACATTTCCTGTGGAAACTCTGACCACAACTGCGTAATATATATATACAGACAGCGTTAACGTTTTTAACTAAAAACAGCACAGAAATTCATTAGTTATAGTTCTCTGCACTAACTAAAACTTGTGCTAATCATTGCTTATGACCTCACATACGACATCACTCATGGCATGTTCTATGACATAATTTATGACAATACTGATGATGTTACAAATGACATAATTGATGACATCACTGGTGACATCCTCCACCTTCTCTCCGCACTGCGGTGCTCACCTTGACATGTCCTGACCTGGCAGTGGCATTTGGGATCACTAGGAGACCATTGTTCAAAGGCTGGGAGAGCTGTGGCTCATGTGAAGTTTCCTTCTGCTGAAATAGGACTCGGTTTCTGATTGGTGCCATCTCCGGATACCTGGAGGGAGGCTGGAAGTCCGCGGTCCTCCTCCCCACAGCTGATTGTCACTGCTGAGAGGTGAATGTCATGATAACAACTGCACAACCATTGCTATGACTAGGGCCATCATTAAAGGTATACAGTGATTACTGTGCTTTGGGGTGTGTCATAGGTGGTGGTGGGTGGGGGGTCCATCCAGCTGGTCAGATATGCATTGTCTCCCAGTTTTCCAAGAGGGTGGTGGTGAGTGTTACCGAACAAGGGGTAAGAACCTGTAAGACCAGAAGACAAGGGCCATAGCACTAAATGTGTCAAGAAAAGGTTCTAGCCAGTCATTACTCGTGTGGTTCGGTATTACATCCATGATAAAGGAGTATTCTCATATCTGTCGCATGTTTCTTTCGATATCTTTACTAATGCTGTCTCACTGAGAGTCTTGCACCATTCAGATGCACTGGTCTAGCTACTGCAGGGTATAAATATTCAGTTGTATCTTACAAACAACACTCCACGAGTGTTCTTGTGACATCCCCTTCACCATAAACCCCTTGGGCAAGTGTCAAAAGTTCAAGGGCCTGATGTAAACAACAATTTTGCGGTTGCAAAGCTTAGGATTTGCAGAATCACAGGGCTTGCAACTTCAAAAGTGCTCTTTGTTACTGACCAACCCCATTTCCTGATTCTGTAACATGCTAATGAATCACAGAATGTGTTTATAAACCCATAACGGATTGCTATTTGTAAATAGGTTGTTTAAGGCGTCCCTTCCAAATAGTGATCCCTTAGGATTTGTGTAAATATTTCATGACCGATATCCAGTTACAAAACTTTGAAATTGTACCGACATCTCAAAGGGAGTGTGAACTCATTCACAAATATGAAGGGGTCCCCTTTATGACTCCAAACCCCTCATGAATGTTTAAAAAAAGTTTCTTGTATAGAAGGCAGTTGTCATCAGGACCTGTCTCAACTCTCAAATAATCAAACAAAATGTTTTCTTTTTAAATACAGCCCTGTTTCCTTGAATGAAAACGGCCTGCACTTAAAATAAATGTGGACTATTTAAGATGCAATCAAAACCGTGGTGGTTGCTGTGATTGCGTCCAAATGAAGTGAAATGCAATCTATAACCTGCCTCGTGAAAATTGATGGGGTGGGTCGGGTTACAACCCACTGAGGCTCGGAATTTCATCAATTGCTCTAATAGTACTTGGGGCAAATTGCAAAATTCCTTTCCATTCACAAAAAGTCTCTGCAAATTGTGACCACTTTTTACAAATGGAAATTTTGTATATTAGACTTCAAGACTCTGATTGCGACTTGGGCATAACAAATTTACCACATGGTGTTACACGCTAATTTCGCTCCGTATGCAAATTTTAGATTCACTAAAACTGCATGGGAAGAAAAACGCTTGTGCAATAAACCACCTAGGATTTACCTATGTGGTAAAATCACATTTAGAGAAGAAAAAAAGCTGGTGTTACAAGCTGTGAGGAAACAGTTTGCCCAAAAGAAATTTGCGTCCAAATTTACTCCCCCCCCCCGCCCACAGCAAGTGAAATTCAAAAGTTTCCAAAACAAAATAAATACACATATACATGCTAAATGCAACCAAATCATGAGGGTATAACTAATTTAAATTATTGTTTTTAAGTTTATTTTAAAGTAAATTGCTAAAACACCATAGAAGCAGATTAAAGAGGCGCACATGATATTCTAATTACTCACAACCTCTATAAAAGCAGATTAAAGAGGCACACATAGGTCATTCTAATTACTCACAACCTCTAAAAAAGCAGATTAAAGAGGCACACATATGTTATTCTAATTACTCACAACCTCTATAAAAAGCAGATTAAAGAGGCACACATAGATCATTCTAATTACTCACAACCTCTATAAAAAGCAGATTAAAGAGGCACACATAGGTCATTCTAATTACTCACAACCTCTATAAAAGCAGATTAAAGAGGCACACATAGGTCATTCTAATTACTCACAAACTCTATAAAAGCAGATTAAAGAGGCACACATAGGTCATTCTAATTACTCACAACCTCTATAAAAGCAGATTAAAGAGGCACACATAGGTCATTCTAATTACTCACAACCTCTATAAAACCAGATTAAAGAGGCACACATATGTCATTCTAATTACTCTCAACCTCTATAAAAGCAGATTAAAGAGGCACACATAGGTCATTCTAATTACTCACAACCTCTATAAAAGCAGATTAAAGAGGCACACATAGGTCATTCTAATTACTCACAGCCTCTATAGAAGCAGCTACTCAGCACTGACTGGCGACCTGCACCCTTTAATCCTGGTCCTGGACTGTGCACAGGTACCCAATACTGTCACACAGGAGGGTCAACTCCTCACTCAACAGGACCTCCAAGGGCTGCAGGAGGAGGGAGGAGCAGAGGTCAAAAGGTCAGGGAAAACCAAAAGTGTAGGAGAGGGCTTGGAATAACAAGAACACGCTCGGACCCTTTCAATGTGAGTGAACCCTGGGTTTGAAAACATGCAGGTCGGACATTGGGACCACTACTGACACCTGAGCTATAGTAGATCACTTTCCACAGTGACTCCCAGACAGTATATTCTGCCGGAGCTAAGGTGTATGCCATTAGTGGCATTCCTGATCATTGCACTCTATGAGCCTCAATAGCTAGAAAGCAGCTGCCCAGATATGTAATGAAACAAAAACAACAGTATTCCATTTATGTGCAAGAGGCCTGTATGCTCACCTTATAACCCCATTACTATGTCAGATTTCCTGGTTCAAGCAAGGCTCTGTGAACCTCAGAAAAGCTGCAATCCCTACAGTATGCTGAGTGCAACCCTCTTTAAACTCCCTTCATTACCCAATAATCTTCATACCTTTCTACAGACATTAAAAGTATCACCAGCCTTGAAAAGTATCCACATTCTCCCATAAAACTGGTCACATTGTTTTCAGTGGTCACCCTCCAAAAATATATAATTTCATCTTCCTTTGAGGGACACCTGGTTGGTAAGTAGGCCCCTGTGAGAAATTGGGTTGTTGGTTGATGGGATTAAACCCTACTCAAGCATCTGCCACAATCCTTCTCAGGGTTAACCACAAAAAGTTACTAAATTAACCTTTGCTTCATCCTCTGGTAGCTTGGCACAAAACCAGTCAGGCATAACTTAGGGACAATGCATGAAGCATTTATGCAGCACTTAAAAAGTAATAAAGTGAAAACACAAAACGAGAAAAATCCCACACAAATTAGAAAAATAGAGTCCATTTTAATTAATTATTAGACACCAAAACAAAGAAAATTCAAACAGTAGAACCTGAGTTATAAATTGCTTAACGTGAAATATAGCACCTAAAAGATTAAAGCAGCAACTGTGGACATCCAGTTGCGCAAGCCCTAGTCAAAGTCAAAAGTCATGGCCGACCTCAAAGGAGCGTGGTTTGAATAGACAAGGTGGCTAGGGCTCGGTCTCCACTTACCTTCAGACGTGGAAGACATTTCAACAATAAATGTTCTCATAAAGTAAGTTTCAACAGGGCAAGGCAGCGGGCGGGATCCAAGAAGGAACCACTGGATGAAATTGCAATGAAGATTTTGTTCATTCTGACTTAGGGACTCATTACGAGTTTGGTGGTCTTCAGACAGCCAAACTTTGGGTGGTGGTTGGACCGCTGCACTCCTGGCGGTCCAACCACCAGATTACAACCTTGGCAGTCGGACTGCCAGGGGACCGCCACCACCGCTAGGATCACGGATCCTGACGGGGTGGCTGTGGTTAGAGTCATGATCATCCCAGCACTGCCCATTGCAGCACCGCCTTGCTGATCACTAGTCCACTTTCCACCAGCCTTCCACGTGGGGCCCTCAGAATGAGCACTGTCTGCTCTGCAAGGGTGCTGTTGTGTGGCAGCATTGGCCTCGGCTCTCTTGGCCAATGCCGTTGCACTGTTTCTGCCGGGCTGACCAGCGGAAACAGCATAATATGATGTTTCCAATGGTCAGCCTGGTGTAACCATCATTATGTAACTGGGGTGAGGCCGCAGGTATGATGGCAGCCTCACCCCGCAGGTTTGGCTGGCAGTCAGTCAGACCACCAAACTCATAATGAGCCCCTTAGTCTTTTTGAAAGTCGAAAATCTTCAGTGGACGAAGTTGCAGGCTGTAGCCAATGAGGGCTCCACAAGGCCGGATACCTCTTCTGTAAATGAGTCACTGTACAGGATTTGCAGCTACTGAGAAGAACATAACGGGAGCTGCAGCAAAGACAGGCCGACTGGCAATGCACCTTGGTTGGATCAGTGAGCAGGTATGTCCCTGTCTCCTATTTGGTTCTCAAGGCATTTGTTGGCTGAATTTGGATTTGGGCTTTCGGAGAACATTTAGCACCACTTCCAAGGGTCCAGGACTGGTGTGGCACCACTTGGAGGGCCAGAGCTCACTCTGGCTTGGTCCAGGTTTGTGTTCAAGATAGTTGGAGTCTTTTCTGTCCCAGAGGCTCTAATTAGGAGGCCAGCCAAGTAGCCCTCGGAGTCACTGTGGCAGTCAGAGATTCAAACAAAGAAGCAGGTCTCAAGCAGCAGCGCAGTGTTGTTTGTGCCACAGGGCAGTCCTCTTGGTGCAGCAGGACAAACCTTTGAAGCACCCACAGGCAGTCCTATGAGAATCCTTCTCAGATCCAAAAGTGAACTGAAGAGTGGGTCTGAGAGTCCTAATGTTATTCCTGGTGCAGTTTTGAAGTGGAAAAAACCTATGGAGTTCGCCACCCCCAAAGAAGTGAGTGAAATTTCCTGTCTCCCTGTCCTGGTCCCAGGATGTCTGGGGTAAGAAAATGCTAATGTGAAGTTCTTTGTGTGTGAGCTGAGGCAGTGTATGTGAAGTTCAAGTGGGGTTGTGCACTGCTTCGCCCCTCCCATCCTGTCAGGATGGTGCAACCTGCCAACACCCAATCCCCCTATTGTGTGAGTGTCTAAAAGGAATACATGAAGTCCAGCTGCCAAGTATACCAAGTCATGTGACTCAGGAAACAGATTGCAGGCACCAAATGGTTAGGACAGGAAAAAAACAACTTTCTATATGTGGCATTGTCAAAATTTTGACTTAAATTCTGATGTTACCATTAAAGAGGATTTTAAATTACAATTCCTTAGACCCCCAACATGACAGTCCTACCTGTTCCCAAATGAAAGTTAACACATTAAATATAATAAGGTAACTAAATGTTATCATGTGGGAGAGGAAGGCCTCACAATATTGAAAAACGCATATGTGAGTGTTTCAGTACCAGGATATGTAAAACTTAAAAGTACCTGTCAAACTTTTTAAACACAATGCACCCTGCTGTATACGCCATTGAGGGCCTACTCTAGAGGTTACTTATATGTATTAATAAGGGTGTTTTAGGTTTGGCAAAGGGTTTATTTTGTCAAGTCGATTTCACAGTTCAAAACTGCACAGAGGCTGCAATGGCAGACCTGAGACATGTTTTATGGGGTTACTTAAGTGTTTGGCACAAAAGTACTGCAGACCCACTAGTAGCACTTTATTAACAGGCAATGGCTATATGGTGCAGCACTTTACTAGGGGCTTATAAGTTAACGAAATATGCCAATTATGAGTAAGCCAATTTTACCATGTTTTAGAGAGAAAGCACAAGGAGTGGTAAAGCACACAAAGTCCTGTGGAAACAAAATTCAGAAAACAGGAGGGGTGAAGGTTTAATGTTTGGGTGTGACCCTGCAGAGATGGCCAAGTCCAAGAGCGCTATTGCCATACTAGTGTGAAAAGGGTGTGAAGGAAACTGAAGAGGGACACCAAATACCCTATCTCTGTAACCTAGGAGAGCCCCTTGGCACAAGATCTTTGGAATAGAAGTTTGAAAAGTAAGTATCTGCTACACCCTGTCACTGCCCATCTCACACAGGGAGCCTATGGTCACAAATAAAGGGCTGTGGTCTACATGATTTACCAAACACCTGTGGGAAAAGTTGCTCCGGTGCTTGATTTGTAAAAAACATAAGTGTCAGGGCCCTCGTCAGGAGGCCACTCCAGCTTGCACACACTGATAGCCATCACATTCCTGCTAGTGTGATAGTTCAGACTGTCCCAGGCACCCTAAGCATAAGAATGGCATGGTATTAGTTATTTTAATATGTATTAAATTTAAAAACCTATTATTGGGGTGCTCATCTCTGAATTAGGCAAACAGTGCCACCATGCGGCAGGCTGTTATAAGTGCTGGTGTTGACAATTAAGTGCTGGTGATGAGCACCACAAGCCACCAGCTCAAATTAAGTGCTGGGTGGCTCTTGAGGGCCTTCGGAACCTCAGATTGTCTAAACTTAGATGTGATGTGAGGGAACTGTGTAGGATGGGTTCAAAGATGTGAAAAGAGCTGTGTATCTCTAGGATGCAAGGGTAGCTTTGACAATACAACCTGCCTGCCAGACATGAGGTGCCTGCTTTGGTGATAAGGGACAGGCAGTTTTGTAAAGCAGGTAAGTCTTTGGTCATGGAGTTCCATGCACACAAGTAGACCATCGCCTTCCTGGGACCCACTTGAGGTTTTCAGGGCAGGTGAAAGCATTGTTTGAAAACGAAGAAAACATGCGAGTTGAATAGTTTTTGACTAGATGCTGGGAAGACCAGAAGAGTGGGTGTTGCAGTAATCCAGGTGGGCGATGACCACAGTGAGGGTTATTGCAATTTTCAGAAGTTCTGAAATTTTGATGTTCTGAGATGTTCTCACAAGATGTGACTGACCACATCCTGTTCATTGCAGTGTCAGCACATGAGGAAATTGCCCCAGTAAATAGTAAGTGTAGTGTTGTGTGAGTTGTAAATGACAGAAGCCTTTTGGCTCCTGGTGGACTCCGTAGAACTGTGACATAAGTGTTAAAGCGTGGTGAAGTGAATGGAGGTTTAGAATGTTCAGTTCGCTGTTACACGCAGACGAATAAAGAGCGTAATACCCAGCTCCGTGTGTGGCGTAGTTACTGACTGGTAGCCTGTCTGAGGAAGACGCTACAATAAGGGAACCAGATAGTTCTAAATTTTAAATTAACACCCAGTGCATTCTGGTAACTGTGGTCCTGTCAGGACAGAATTGGTTCAACTTAAATAAGACATCAGAAAACAATTAGCAAAAAAGACCTGAGACTGCAGGCACTGTGCTCTTAGTTACTTAGAGTTATCTGGTATTGTTAATAATGAGACTTTTGGTATTAGGGGCTGAAACAGCAACAATGTAGGGGAGACCCGGAGCTCGCAGCATTTCAGTGTCTGCTGGTGAAGTCTTTAAGCACTGAGGGCCAGATGTACGAAAAAACCAAATTGCGATTTGCAATTTGCGAGTCTCTGCGACTCGCAAATTGCAAGTCGCAATTTGGGATGCAGAAAGGTGTCTCAGACACCTTCTGCAAGTCGCTATGGGGTCGCAAAGACCCACCTCATTAATATTAATGAGGTGTGTCGCAAATTGCGGCCCCATAGCGACTATGGGCACTCGCTAACATGGAGGCCTGCTGACGTCAGCAGGCCTCCATGTTAGCGACCTGCTGCTCAATAAAGCAGTTTTTTTTTTTTTTTAAATGTAGCCCGTTTTCCCTAAGGGAAAACGAGCTGCATTTTAAAAAAATCCGAAACCTTTTGTTTCGGTTTTTTCAGGGCAGGGAGTGGTCGCTTGGACCACTCCCTGCCCTGAAAAACTATTTTTGGGTGCAATCACAAACTGGAAGGGGTCCCATGGGGACCCCTTCCAATTTGCGATTGTGTTACCATCCACTTGAAGTGGATGGTAACTGCGATGCCATTTGCGACCGCATATGCGGTCGCAAATGGTATTGCATACCATTGCGAGTCGCAAATAGGAAGGGAACACCCCTTCCTATTTGCGAGTCGCACATGACTCGCAATATGCATTTGTGCATTGCAAACCCACGTTTGCGAGTCGCAAACGGCGATTGTCGCCGTTTGCGACTCGCAAAAGGGTTGCTACATCTGGCCCTGAGAGATGTAAGAAAACATCCTTTCCGAGACTGCCATCTAGTGGTGCCTTTGTAAACTGCCTCACACTGCCTCACACACATTTCAACCGATTATAATTAATTATGAAGTATATTATACATAAAGTAATTATGATGTGCAAACTGGAAAAAGGGTACATCAATAATATGCTATTTGTATGTAAATTACGGTGGGTGGAAATCAATGCCCATGCTTTGTCCTTTAAAATATTCAGGTTAATTGATAAATTGAGCAGTCAGAAAGAACGGAAACCGTTCATCTTTCATAATACCTGAATGGGCAAGAGGGGAACTCCTTGCTGGCACCCTCCCCACTGAGTGATGCATGTTGTTGCAGCTGCTGATGAAACAGGAGTGGGTTGCCTGCCTGTTGCACCCCTCCCCCATCCCTCCCAACCATTTTCACCATTTGCAGAGAGTTATTCTTTTGCCTCCATTCGGTTGTTCCAGAACCTATAAATACACAAAGAAGGAAGGCAGACACACGGTAGGGCAGGTGCCACACTTTGGGGGTCATTCTGACCCCGGCGGGCGGCGGTTGCCGCCCGCCTGGAGGGAACGCCATTTGGCCGCCCCGCGGTCAAAAGACCACTGGGGCCATTCCAACTTGCCCGCTGGGCCGGCGGGCGCTACCTAAGGTAGCGCCCCGCCGGCCCAGCGGGAAAGGGGCCTGCAACACTGAAGCCGGCTCCGAATGGAGCCGGCGGTGTTGCAGGTGTGCGACAGGTGCAGTTGCACCCGTCGGCTTTTCACTGTCTGCTAGGCAGACAGTGAAAAGCATGCTGGGGCCCAGGGGCCCTCAGGGGCCCCAGGACACCCGTTCCCGCCATCCTGTTCCTGGCGGTAAAAACCGCCAGAAACAGGATGGCGGTAAGGGGGTCAGAATCCCCATGGTGGCGCTGCTTGCAGCGCCGCTATGGCGGATTCGCCCAGCCGGGGGAAATCTGGCGAGAAACCGCCGGACCCGGTTTTCTGACCGCGGCTTTACTGCCGCGGTCAGAATGGGCAAGGAAGCACCGCCAGCCTGTTGGCGGTGCTTCCGACCGCCAGGGTCGGAATGAGGGCCTTTATCTTTTATTATCATTCTTCTGATGGTCCTTCTAAACAACCATCCCCCAGGAACATAAGGTGTTAATCAAACCATTCAAAATAAGCACTTGCAAATGCAACAGGTTTGACCTTATCTGTCCCTGTCCCCCTCACACAGACAATGGCAAATAATTATTCATTCTGGTTTTTACACTGAGAGTTACCTTTGTAGGTGCAGTACCATACACACATTATATATCAGGTCACTGGTAGGTAATTCTGAAGGCCTTCCTCTCAGAGAGCAGATGAACTAGGGAACATGCTGTGCTTAATTTGTCCTGGGGGTTTCGGGGGCTCCAAACAGGCACTTAACTGCTAACACCAGCACTTATGACAGTCTGCCACATAGTGGAGCTGTTTGTTTTATATAGAGATGAGGACAACAACAGTTGTTTATTAATTCAATATAGATTAAAAATGACGAATAGCTGCCCCCCAAGTCATTCTTCTAGCTTTGGGGGTCTGAGGTGGCACATTTGTAGGGGTGTGGTGTTAATAGTTGCGTTGGCGGAGCAGTGGGTGGTGAAGCTGCAGTGGCCACCTGGGAACATGCAGCTCGCATCCATGACCTCAGACAGCAACGAGCATGGGTTTCTCCTGGGCGGTACTGTATCAGTGCACCTTTGAGTAACACACATGAGTGGGCCACATAATAAGTCGCATTAATGGTCGAGACTATACATGCAACAGGGGTCTTAGAGCAGTGTGTCAATGTGGGTCTGCCCATGTGGCCACCAAAACATTAGCATACATTCATGCTCTAGGCAATCTATATGTATTTATGTATGTATGTATGTATGTGCAATTGCTATCGTGTAAATCTAGACCAAAGGCAGTGAAGCCTTATGTAGGGTCACACTAGGTGCCTCTATTGCCACAGACAGTAAGTGTGTATTAATGGCACCGCATAGTAGCAAACGCCACCAACCTCACTGTGTTTTTTCTACCACTAGGGGCAAGTGCAAATTCTGGCAGATGAACTATGTTCTGACGTGCATGTCAGCGAAAGGATTGCGTGCACCATCCAAGGACCATGGTGGGACAACTTTGTTTTCCCTGCCAACTGGATCAGTAATTTGCCTTACCAAGTTGTTTTCAGATAAAACATGGGTATTATTTTGTCATTGAGGAGGGGGTTACACCGTTAAGGTCAAACTTTTACCATAAGGGGTGCAGTCAAAATGTGGCTGAATCACTGCTTCAAGAGTGATGAAGGTTCGTGAGAGTGGTGCTGCTGAAGACACCGGAGGCGTACCAGCGATGGGAGGGCGGTGAAGGTTCTTGAGAGTGGTGCTGATGAAGTAGGGTAGGTTTACCAGTGTTGGGAGGGCAGTGAGGGTTCGTGAGAGCAGTGCTGCTGACGGCACTGGAGGTGTGCCAGTGCAGGGAGGGCGGTGAAGGTTTGTGAGAGTGATGCTGCTGAAGTCACTAGAGGTGCACCAGTGCTGGGATGGTGGTGAAGGTTTGTGAGAGTGATGCTGCTGAAGTCACTAGAGGTGCACCAGTGCTGGGAGGGCGGTGAAGGTTCATGAGAGTGGTGCTGCTGAAGTCACCAGAGGTGCACCAGTGTTGGTGAAGGTTCATGAGAGTAATGCTACTGAAGTCACTGAGGTGTACCAGAGTTGGGGTGGTGGTGAAAGTTCATGAGAGTGGTGCTGCTGAAGTCACCGGAGGCGTACCAGCTATGGGAGGGCGGTGAAGGTTCTTGAGAGTGGTGCTGATGAAGTAGGGTAGGTTTACCAGTGCTGGGAGGGTGGTGAAGATTCTTGAGAGTGGTGCTGCTGAAGTCACCGAGGTGCAGCAGTGATGGCAGGGCTGTGAGGGTTCATGAGAGTGGTGCTTCGGAAGTCACTGGAGGTGTACCAATAATTGGAGGGTTTAGAAGATTCTTAAGAGTGGTGCTGCTGAAGTCACAGGAGTTGCACCAATGCTGTGACAGTGGTGCTGCTAAAGTCACCGGAGGTGCACCAGTGCTGGGAGGGTGATGAAGGTTCGTGAGAGTGGTGCTGCTGAAGTCTCCAGAGGTGCACTAGTTGTGGCAGGGAAGTGAAGGTCCGTGAGAGCAGTGCTGCTGAAGTCAGTCTAGGTGCACCAATGTTTGGAGGGTAGTGAAGGTGCGTGAGAGTGGTGCTGCTGAAGTCACGGGAGGTGCACCAGTTGTGGCAGGGAAGTGAAGGTTCGTGAGAGTGGTGGTACTGAAGTGAGTGTAGGTGGACCATTGTTGGGTTGGTGATGTGAAGGTTTTCTGTATTAATAGTGAGATTGGATCATTTCTGAGACAGTGATGATGATGTGTGGAGTGTGGTTCGGGGGAAGTCAGTGAGCTGGACTGTTACTTTCAGGGTGATGCCACTGAAAGCAAAGGCAGTGAACCAGTGCCCAGAGAGAGACGTTTGTTACCTTGGAGGCAATACCACTGAAGCCCAACAGAGACCTGGGGCCATATTACAAAAACTGCCCCGGGGGCTCAACGGGTATATGAACCCGCTATGCTTGCCCTGGGGGCACTCTGGTATTACAGAAGGGGCCTCAGATGCTTGAGGGGCCCCTTCTGTAATTCAGATGGCACTGGTGCAAATGTTGCACCAGCGCTATCGTGAGAGGGTGTTCCCTCATTTGCATGAGGGCGTGGCCCCATGCAAATGAGGGAATTCATTTACCTCGGCGCCTGCGCCATACTATGGGTACAGGCGCAGAGGTAAAGAAGTTGCCAGGAGGAATAAAAATGTGGGGCACTGTCAGTGGGCCTCCTGATAGCAGCCCTCTGTAGGGGAGAAAGAGGATCCCATGGACCGCCAGACATCTTTGATGGTGCGCCATGGTGCAAACAGTGAAAATGCACCCTATACGTAGTTGGGCCCCTGTCTTATTGTGGCTGGTCACTGGGTCCCATTTTATGGGGAATTAGCGTAATGCAGCGCACCAGTCTTCTTGCTGGGCTGCCCTGCACCTTTGTGAAAGGGCAGGAATGCACTGAATATATGAAATACAGTGCATTCCTGCCCTTTCTCCCGCGCTGGCACACAATTGTCTGCCTAGCGCCAATCCAGGTGCCCTTGCACTATGGGGCAAGGGTGCCTGCATTGGATGCAGGACTTATTTTGTGCAGGAAGGAATACCTTACTGCAAAAAAACAATCCAGAGAGGCATTTACCTCTTTCTGTGTGTGCTGAAGAATACAGAACACAGGAAAAGAGGAAACAAGGTGAAATGAAAATATTTCTCCTTATTACGCCTGCTCTGGGAAGGTGTAAGGTTTTGAGGCTGGCCCAGGTTCAGACGATTAAGTAAATCTGGTGCAGCATCAAAAACCCCTGGCGTTGCCTGATTGAACCCACCGCAACGCCTATGGAACCCGTGGCTGGCGCAGAGTAAGGCAACGCAGTGACTTGCAGTGGTTTGTCTTACTCCATATCTAGGAGGCCATGCAATGCCACAGAAAGTGGGTTTGCAGTTTGCGTGGCCTCATACATATTGTTGAGAGGCTCGCGCTGCCAGAGCTCCACAAAAGGTGACGCCCCGGCGGTGCAGGCCTCTGTAGTGAAATGTGTGTTTTGACCACTGACTTTGTGTTGCACCACTTTGCACCTGGATTAACTGCCCAGTGTTTACCAGTTACAGACTACATTTTGTGTTCAGTTTAGCCTTAGATTCATTATGCCTATTGACTTTATCGTAGCATTAGACACTGCCATGTTAACCCCTTCTGTGCCGCGGACGTAGTGGTTACGTCCCGCGGCACAGTGCTGCTGTGCCGAGGACGTAACCACTACGTCCTCGGCACACAGCCCAGAGGGAGCGCTCTCGCTCCCTCTGTGTGCTTCCCTCCCACCCCCCAAAGTCGGGGATGGAAGGGGAAGCCCTTCCCCTTCCACCCCCGACCCCCCCACCCCCCCATAATGACGTCAGCGCGCGATCGCGCACTGACTTCATTATGGGATCCTCGCCGCACAGGAAGCCATTTGCTTCCTGTGCGGCGACGATAGAAGAGGTGAGTTCCTCTTCCCGGTGGGTGGGGGGTTGGGGCTAAAGAGGCACCGGGGAAAAGGAAAGGCTTTTCCTTTTCCCCAGTGTCTCTCTGAGCATTCCTGCTGCCCGATCGCATTGCGATCGGGCAGCAGGAATGCCCACTAGACACCAGGGATTTGTTTTCTTTATTGTTTTTTACTGTTTTTGGCACGCGGGGAGCGGCCCCTTGGGCAAGGGTCGCTCCCCTTTAGGGGGGCAATTACTACGGCCATTTCTGCCCCCCTTGGGGGCAGATTGGCTACTTTTCAGCCAGATCTGCCCCCAAGGGGGGCAGAAAACACTAGATCACCAGGGATTATTTATTTTTTTTGCATTTATGTGTTGGGGGTGCCCCCTTGGGCAAGGGGCGCCCCCCCCAAGGGGGCAGAGAACTGTTGGCCTTTTCTGCCCCCCTTGGGGGCAGATCGGCCTATTTTTTTTAGGTCCATCTGCCCCCAAGGGGGGCAAAAGCCACTTAGGCACCAGGGATTGTGTGTGTAGTGGATGGGGGGGCGCCCCCTTGGGCAAGGGTCGCTCCCCTTTGGGGGGCATGTCTTTTCGGGCCATTTCTGCCCCCCTTGAGGGCAGATTGGCTACTTTTTAGCCAGATCTGCCCCCAAGGGGGGCAGAAAACACTAGATCACCAGGGTTTTTTATTTGTATGTGTATTTATGTGGGGGGGGGGTGCCCCCTTGGGCAAGGGGCGCCCCCCCCAAGGGGGCAAAGAACTGTTGGCCTTTCCTGCCCCCCTTGGGGGCAAATCGGCCTATTTTTTTTAGGTCCATCTGCCCCCAAGGGGGGCAGAAGCCACTTAGGCACCAGGGATTGTGTGTGTAGTGGATGGGGGGGCACCCCCTTGGGCAAGGGTCGCTCCCCTTTGGGGGGCATGTCTTTTAGGGCCATTTCTGCCCCTCTTGAGGGCAGATCAGCCTATTATTTTTAGGCTGGTCTGCCCCCAAGGGGGGCAGAAACTACTAGAACGCCAGGGATTTTTTTTTATTTGTTTATTTTTGTGGGGGTGCGTCCCCTTGGTCACGGGGCGCCCCCCCAAGGGGGGCATTGACCTGTTGCCCATTTGTACACCCCCTGGGGGCAGATGGGCCTATTTTCTTAGGCCCATCTGCCCCCAAGGGGGGCAGAAGCCACTTAGACACCAGGGATAGTGTGTGTGTGTGTTAGTGGATGGGTGGGGCCTTGGGCAAGGGTCGCCCCCCACTTTGGGGGCACATGTACCCAGGCCATTTCTGCACCCCTTGGAGAAAGATCAGCCTATTATTTTTAGGCTGGTCTGCCCCCAAGGGGGGCAGAAACTACTAGAACGCCAGGGATTTTTTTTTATTTGTTTATTTTTGTGGGGGGGCGTCCCCTTGGTCACGGGGCGCCCCCCCAAGGGGGGCATTGACCTGTTGCCCATTTCTACACCCCCTGGGGGCAGATGGGCCTATTTTCTTAGGCCCACCTGCCCCCAAGGGGGGCAGAAGCCACTTAGACACCAGGGATAGTGTGCGTGTGTGTGTGTGTGTGTGTGTGTGTGTGTGTGTGTGTGTGTGTGTGTGTTAGTGGATGGGTGGGGCCTTGGGCAAGGGTCGCCCCCCACTTTGGGGGCACATGTACCCAGGCCATTTCTGCACCCCTTGGAGACAGATCAGCCTATTATTTTTAGGCTGGTCTGCCCCCAAGGGGGGCAGAAACTACTACAACGCCAGGGATTATTTTTTACTTGTTTATTTTTGTGGGGGGGCGTCCCCTTGGTCACGGGGCGCCCCCCCAAGGGGGGCATTGACCTGTTGCCCATTTCTACACCCCCTGGGGGCAGATGGGCCTATTTTCTTAGGCCCACCTGCCCCCAAGGGGGGCAGAAGCCACTTAGACACCAGGGATAGTGTGTGTGTGTGTGTGTGTGTGTTAGTGGATGGGTGGGGCCTTGGGCAAGGGTCTCCCCCCACTTTGGGGGCACACGTACCCAGGCCATTTCTGCACCCCTTGGAGACAGATCAGCCTATTATTTTTAGGCTGGTCTGCCCCCAAGGGGGGCAGAAACTACTAGAACGCCAGGGATTTTTTTTTATTTGTTTATTTTTGTGGGGGGGGGCGTCCCCTTGGTCACGGGGCGCCCCCCCAAGGGGGGCATTGACCTGTTGCCCATTTCTACACCCCCTGGGGGCAGATGGGCCTATTTTCTTAGGCCCACCTGCCCCCAAGGGGGGCAGAAGCCACTTAGACACCAGGGATAGTGTGTGTGTGTGTGTGTGTTAGTGGATGGGTGGGGCCTTGGGCAAGGGTCGCCCCCCACTTTGGGGGCACATGTACCCAGGCCATTTCTGCACCCCTTGGAGACAGATCAGCCTATTATTTTTAGGCTGGTCTGCCCCCAAGGGGGGCAGAAACTACTAGAACGCCAGGGATTTTTTTTAATTTGTTTATTTTTGTGGGGGGGCGTCCCCTTGGTCACGGGGCGCCCCCCCAAGGGGGGCTTTGACCTGTTGCCCATTTCTACACCCCCTGGGGGCAGATGGGCCTATTTTCTTAGGCCCACCTGCCCCCAAGGGGGGCAGAAGCCACTTAGACACCAGGGATAGTGTGTGTGTGTGTGTGTGTGTGTTAGTGGATGGGTGGGGCCTTGGGCAAGGGTCGCCCCCCACTTTGGGGGCACATGTACCCAGGCCATTTCTGCACCCCTTGGAGACAGATCAGCCTATAATTTTTAGGCTGGTCTGCCCCCAAGGGGGGCAGAAACTACTAGAACGCCAGGGTTTTTTTTTTATTTGTTTATTTTTGTGGGGGGGGCGTCCCCTTGGTCACGGGGCGCCCCCCCAAGGGGGGCATTGACCTGTTGCCCATTTCTACACCCCCTGGGGGCAGATGGGCCTATTTTCTTAGGCCCACCTGCCCCCAAGGGGGGCAGAAGCCACTTAGACACCAGGGATAGTGTGTGTGTGTGTGTGTGTGTGTGTGTTAGTGGATGGGTGGGGCCTTGGGCAAGGGTCGCCCCCCACTTTGGGGGCACATGTACCCAGGCCATTTCTGCACCCCTTGGAGACAGATCAGCCTATTATTTTTAGGCTGGTCTGCCCCCAAGGGGGGCAGAAACTACTAGAACGCCAGGGATTTTTTTTTATTTGTTTATTTTTGTGGGGGGGCGTCCCCTTGGTCACGGGGCGCCCCCCCAAGGGGGGGCACAGGTCATTTCTACACCCCCTGGGGGCAGATGGGCCTATTTTCTTAGGCCCACCTGCCCCCAAGGGGGGCAGAAGCCACTTAGACACCAGGGATAGTGTGTGTGTGTGTGTGTGTGTTAGTGGATGGGTGGGGCCTTGGGCAAGGGTCGCCCCCCACTTTGGGGGCACATGTACCCAGGCCATTTCTGCACCCCTTGGAGACAGATCAGCCTATTATTTTTAGGCTGGTCTGCCCCCAAGGGGGGCAGAAACTACTAGAACGCCAGGGATTTTTTTTATTTGTTTATTTTTGTGGGGGGGCGTCCCCTTGGTCACGGGGCGCCCCCCCAAGGGGGGCATTGACCTGTTGCCCATTTCTACACCCCCTGGGGGCAGATGGGCCTATTTCCTTAGGCCCACCTGCCCCCAAGGGGGGCAGAAGCCACTTAGGCACCAGGGATAGTGTTGTGTGTGTTTTATTTTTTTTGTTGCTTTTTTTTTTTAGGGCTGTCCCCTTTGGCAAGGGTCGCTCTCCATGGGGACACACTACTAAAGGTATTTTCTGGCTTCCTTGGGGTAGACAGGTCTATTTTATTAGTAGGCCCATCTGCCCCATGGCAGAATCCACTTAGGCACCAATTTCTAAATGTTTGATGGTGGGGTGTTTGTCAACTGAAGAAGTCTTTGCATTTGTGATAAAAAATGTTTTCCTCCTTTTTGTTCTAGTTCAAAGCTTTTGCTTTATTTGCTGTGGCTCCTTGCGGTTTTGGCGGTGGTTGACCTGCAGTTTGCACAGTTGCATGTTTTAGGTAAGTAAAAACAATTTACTCCAAAGGAGTATTGTTGCCATGCATGAATGACATGTTTGTAGGGGGTGTACTAAATGCAGGATTGTGTGTGAAATTGTCCTTAGGTTTGTGCACAATGATATTTGTTTAGTCTTATTTCTAATTTGCCTTTCTTTCTTTATTTTTAGTGGGATATCATTGGTGATTGCTGTGTAGTTGCTGGTGAATCAAGCTTTTTCAGGCAAGTGAGCGGTATAGTTTTTGAGTTTACAACTCTTACTAACAAAGCTACACTTTGTCACTTGTCTTACACAGTGCTGGTTGTTGGTGGTGAATTTGTCCAGTTAATTTTAGCAGGAGATATCATGGCTAGCCGCAGGATGACCGCTCAGCAGGTGGTTGGTATGCTTTTTGAGTCACAGTCTGATCATGACTATGAGACAGACTCTGCATCTGAGGCAGAGGAGGAAGTCAGAGATTCTGGCAGTGATGTTTCTCTTGGAGGGGAATCTTCTGATGATGAAGCCACACTCAGTGCAGATGAAGGGCCTGTTGTAGAGGAGGACATTGATGTGCCAATAGTGCAGCAACCTGGGGCTGAAAGGTTTCCCGTTATAAGACCTGATGTCTGGGTTGCCCCAAACATGCAGCAGCCAGAGTTGCCTGCCTTTACTGGTCTCCCGGGGTGTAACGCCAATACAGAGAACTTTATGCCTATCAATTTCTTTGAGTTATTCATGGATGATGTGTTTTTGGAAGAGATTGTTGAGCAGACTAATTTGTATGCGGAGCAGCATTTGAGGGACAACGCTGCTAGACTTAGGCCACACTCTAGAGCTGCCCAGTGGATTCCCACTAATTTGGAGGAGTTAAAAAAGTTTTTGGGTTTGACTTTTTTGATGGGGTTGATAAGGAAGCCGTCACTGGCTTCTTATTGGTCTACTAGTCCCTTGATGGCAACAGCTATATTTCCAGCGACCATGAGTCGTAATCGGTATTTGCTTCTTCTTAGGATGCTGCATTTTGTTGACAATGCATTAGCCTTGCCACGAGATCACCCAGATTCTGACCGTCTTTTTAAGATTAGGCCTGTCCTTGATCATTTTGTAGATCGGTTTTCGGAGGTCTATGTTCCAGGCAAAGAGTTAAGTGTGGACGAGTCTTTGGTCCTCTTCAAGGGTCGTTTGGTTTTTAGGCAGTACATTCCTAGCAAAAGGGCACGATATGGAATTAAATTGTATATGCTGTCTGAAAGTAGGACAGGATATGTGTATAGTTTCCGTGTGTACACTGGTAGGGATTCCAATATTGACCCCCCTGGTTGTCCTCCCACTTTTGGAGTTACTGAGAAAATTGTGTGGGATCTTGGTAGACGACTGTTCAACAAAGGTCACCATTTGTATGTAGATAACTTCTACACTGGTGTGCAATTGTTCAAGGAATTGTTTAGAGTGGACACAGTTGCTTGTGGCACAATCCGTTCTAACCGGAAAGGCTATCCAAGGGAGCTTGTCTGTAAAAAACTTGAGAGAGGACAGTGCTGTGCCTTGCGGAACGAGGAGCTGCTAGCTTTGAAATTTTCAGATAAGAGGGATGTCTACATGCTAAGTACCATCCATGATGAGAGTACTTCCCCTGTGACTGTTTGGGGCCAGGTTGCTGAAGTGCGCAAACCTGTGTGCATTTTAGATTATAATAAGCACATGGGAGGTGTAGATAGAGTTGACCAGAGGTTGGAACCTTATACTGCTATTCGTAAGTCTTACGTTTGGTATAAGAAGTTAGCACTTCACCTCTTCCACTTAGCAACCTTCAAAGCTTTTATTGTGTTTAGGGATAGGTCTCCAGAGTCAAAGATGACATTTGTGAAATTTCAGGAGTCAGTGATAGAGAGCCTTATTGTGGTGGAACAGGCCAGAGTTCCTAGAGAAGCAGTGGTGGAGGATGTGGCTAGATTGAAAGATCGCCACTTTGCTGAGCACATTCCTCCCACACCCAAAAAAGACTTTCCAGCTAAGAAATGTAGAGTGTGTTTTCGAAGAGGTATCCGGAGGGAGTCTCGAATGTACTGCCCGGATTGTCCTTCAAAGCCTGGGCTGTGTGTCGGTGCTTGTTTTAAGAATTACCACACCCAGAAGAATTTCTGGGAACAACCATGAGTGTAAACTCATGTCTGTTTTGTATTTTCATGTGTTTAGTTTCATGGTTAGCATTTCTGTCATTTTCTTAGTTAGAGCTTTTGTGTTTGTAGTTTTGTAATTCTTTCTACTTAGTTAGGGGTTCCTCTGTTAAAAAATAAATAAAAAAAATGATGCCATTGTGGGTGGAGTGGGGCTTGGCTGAGAGTGTACATATTGACTTGCTGTTGGCTACTGCAACACACTGCCAGCCAAACACCAGTCCACACACTCCCATCAGCTGGTGTGATTGTTGTATCAGGCACGTGGGCGTATGTAAGTGACGGGCCCTTGAGTGGCGCTGTCTGTCGATGTGAGTGTTGTAATGTGCTGGGCCCGTGGCTGGCGGTGTGAATGGCCTTGTGTGTGTCATGTATGAAAGTTGTGTGAATGGACTGTAAAGCGGTTGGTGCCTTGTCGCGGCTTTACAGCTCACGAGCTGTGAGTCATTGGTTCAGTTTTTTGCCTTTCAGTTACTAACAGTGCATTTCATTTTTGTGAAAGCTCTTGTTAGTAAAATTTGATCCACTGAACCATCACTCACCCTCGTGCCAAATCCAACCAGTATGTGTGGTAAAAATGACAAAACCTGCTCCGCTGTAATCAGGCGTCGCAGCACACCTGTGACACGCTAGGTGCCTCAGGTGGGACCCCGATGATGAAGCATGCCACCAACTTGGTTGGTGGGTGAGGGGTCTTTTTCACATAACCTAACTGTGTTTCTTTTCAAAATTTAGTGTTTGGCACATCACGGACGTATGTGGGCACATCAAAACGATATATTACAAAACTACCTGTGTTTGGGGGGGAGAGGGCACCTATGTTTTTGGTCCTGTGTGCGGCCTTCATCTAGGGAAACCTACCAAACCCAGACATTTTATAAAACTAGACACCCCAAGGAGTCCAGGGAGGTGTGGCTTGCGTGGATCCCCCAACATTTTCTTACCCAGACTCCTCTGTAAACCTCAATGTGCTTAAAAAAAGCATATTTTCCTGACTTTTCTTCGTAGGATCACCACTTCAGCACAAAATTCCTACTCCCCAGTGTTCCCCTCAGCCTCCCAAGTAAAATGACACCTCACTTATGTGGGTCCCCAAAGCAGAGTCAGTCTAAAGATGTATAAAAGAATATGTCCTTATAAACTTGCTGTGCTATCCCCTCTATCTCTACAAGTTTTGGGCCTTATTCTGTTGCAGGCACCTGGCCCACCCACACAAGTGAGGTATCATTTTTATCGGGAGACTTGGGGGAACGCTGGGTGGAAGGAAATTTGTGGCTCCACTCAGATTCCAGAACTTTCTGTCACCGAAATGTGTGGAGAATGTGTTTTTTTAGACAGAATTTGAGGTTTGTAAAGGATTCTGGGTAACATAACCTGGTCCGAGCCACACAAGTCACCCCATCTTGGATTCCCCTAGGTCTCTAGTTTTCAGAAATGCACAGGTTTGGTAGGTTACCCTAGGTGCCGGCTGAGCTAGAGGCCAAAATCTACAGGTAGGCACTGTTTTCAATGAAAAAATGTGATGTGTCCACGTTGCGCTTTGGGGCGTTTCCTGTCGCGGGCGCTAGGCCTACCCACACAAGTGAGGTATCATTTTTATCGGGAGACGTGGGGGAACGCTGGGTGGAAGGAAATTCGTGGCTCCTCTCAGATTCCAGAACTTTCTGCCACAGAAATGTGAGGAACATGTGTTGTTTTAGCCAAATTTTGAGGTTTGCAAAGGATTCTGGGTAACAGAACCTGGTCCGAGCCACACAAGTCACCCCATCTTGGATTCCCCTAGGTCTCTAGTTTTCAGAAATGCACAGGTTTGGTAGGTTACCCTAGGTGCCGGCTGAGCTAGAGGCCACAATCTACAGGTAGGCACTGTTTTCAATGAAAAAATGTGATGTGTCCACGTTGCGCTTTGGGGCGTTTCCTGTCGCGGGCGCTAGGCCTACCCACACAAGTGAGGTATCATTTTTATCTGGAGACGTGGGGGAACGCTGGGTGGAAGGAAATTCGTGGCTCCTCTCAGATTCCAGAACTTTCTGCCACAGAAATGTGAGGAACATGTGTTTTTTTAACCACATTTTGAGGTTTGCAAAGGATTCTGGGTAACAGAACCTGGTCCGAGCCACACAAGTCACCCCATCTTGGATTCCCCTAGGTCTCTAGTTTTCAGAAATGCACAGGTTTGGTAGGTTTCCCTAGGTGGCGGCTGAGCTACAGGCCAAAATCTACAGGTAGGCACTTTGCAAAAAACACCTCTGTTTTCCTTCACCAATTTGGCTGTGTCCACGTTGCGCTTTGGGGCGTTTCCTGTCGCGGGCGCTAGGCCTACCCACACAAGTGAGGTATCATTTTTATCGGGAGACGTGGGGGAACGCTGGGTGGAAGGAAATTCGTGGCTCCTCTCAGATTCCAGAACTTTCTGCCACAGAAATGTGAGGAACGTGTGTTTTTTTAGCCACATTTTGAGGTTTGCAAAGGATTCTGGGTAACAGAACCTGGTCCGAGCCACACAAGTCACCCCATCTTGGATTCCCCTAGGTCTCTAGTTTTCAGAAATGCACAGGTTTGGTAGGTTTCCCTAGGTGGCGGCTGAGCTACAGGCCAAAATCTACAGGTAGGCACTTTGCAAAAAACACCTCTGTTTTCCTTCACCAATTTGGCTGTGTCCACGTTGCGCTTTGGGGCGTTTCCTGTCGCGGGCGCTAGGCCTACCCACACAAGTGAGGTATCATTTTTATCGGGAGACGTGGGGGAACGCTGGGTGGAAGGAAATTCGTGGCTCCTCTCAGATTCCAGAACTTTCTGCCACAGAAATGTGAGGAACATGTGTTTTTTTTAGCCACATTTTGAGGTTTGCAAAGGATTCTGGGTAACAGAACCTGGTCCGAGCCACACAAGTCACCCCATCTTGGATTCCCCTAGGTCTCTAGTTTTCAGAAATGCACAGGTTTGGTAGGTTTCCCTAGGTGGCGGCTGAGCTACAGGCCAAAATCTACAGGTAGGCACTTTGCAAAAAACACCTCTGTTTTCCTTCACCAATTTGGCTGTGTCCACGTTGCGCTTTGGGGCGTTTCCTGTCGCGGGCGCTAGGCCTACCCACACAAGTGAGGTATCATTTTTATCGGGAGACGTGGGGGAACGCTGGGTGGAAGGAAATTCGTGGCTCCTCTCAGATTCCAGAACTTTCTGCCACAGAAATGTGAGGAACATGTGTTTTTTTAGCCACATTTTGAGGTTTGCAAAGGATTCTGGGTAACAGAACCTGGTCCGAGCCACACAAGTCACCCCATCTTGGATTCCCCTAGGTCTCTAGTTTTCAGAAATGCACAGGTTTGGTAGGTTTCCCTAGGTGGCGGCTGAGCTACAGGCCAAAATCTACAGGTAGGCACTTTACAAAAAACACCTCTGTTTTCCTTCACCAATTTGGCTGTGTCCACGTTGCGCTTTGGGGCGTTTCCTGTCGCGGGCGCTAGGCCTACCCACACAAGTGAGGTATCATTTTTATCGGGAGACGTGGGGGAACGCTAGGTGGAAGGAAATTCGTGGCTCCTCTCAGATTCCAGAACTTTCTGCCACAGAAATGTGAGGAACATGTGTTTTTTTAGCCAAATTTTGAGGTTTGCAAAGGATTCTGGGTAACAGAACCTGGTCCGAGCCACACAAGTCACCCCATCTTGGATTCCCCTTGGTCTCTAGTTTTCAGAAATGCACAGGTTTGGTAGGTTTCCCTAGGTGGCGGCTGAACTACCGGCCAAAATCTACAGGTAGGCACTTTGCAAAAAACACCTCTGTTTTCCTTCCCCAATTTGGCTGTGTCCACGTTGCGCTTTGGGGCGTTTCCTGTCGCGGGCGCTAGGCCTACCCACACAAGTGAGGTATCATTTTTATCGGGAGACGTAGGGGAACGCTGGGGGGAAGGAAATTCGTGGCTCCTCTCAGATTCCAGAACTTTCTGCCACAGAAATGTGAGGAACATGTGTTTTATTAGCCAAATTTTGAGGTTTGCAAAGGATTCTGGGTAACAGAACCTGGTCCGAGCCACACAAGTCACCCCATCTTGGATTCCCCTAGGTCTCTAGTTTTCAGAAATGCACAGGTTTGGTAGGTTTCCCTAGGTGGCGGCTGAGCTACAGGCCAAAATCTACAGGTAGGCACTTTGCAAAAAACACCTCTGTTTTCCTTCACCAATTTGGCTGTGTCCACGTTGCGCTTTGGGGCGTTTCCTGTCGCGGGCGCTAGGCCTACCCACACAAGTGAGGTATCATTTTTATCGGGAGACGTGGGGGAACGCTGGGTGGAAGGAAATTCGTGGCTCCTCTCAGATTCCAGAACTTTCTGCCACAGAAATGTGAGGAACATGTGTTTTTTTAGCCACATTTTGAGGTTTGCAAAGGATTCTGGGTAACAGAACCTGGTCCGAGCCACACAAGTCACCCCATCTTGGATTCCCCTAGGTCTCTAGTTTTCAGAAATGCACAGGTTTGGTAGGTTTCCCTAGGTGGCGGCTGAGCTACAGGCCAAAATCTACAGGTAGGCACTTTGCAAAAAACACCTCTGTTTTCCTTCACCAATTTGGCTGTGTCCATGTTGCGCTTTGGGGCGTTTCCTGTCGCGGGCGCTAGGCCTACCCACACAAGTGAGGTATCATTTTTATCGGGAGACGTGGGGGAACGCTGGGTGGAAGGAAATTCGTGGCTCCTCTCAGATTCCAGAACTTTCTGCCACAGAAATGTGAGGAACATGTGTTTTTTTAGCCAAATTTTGAGGTTTGCAAAGGATTCTGGGTAACAGAACCTGGTCCGAGCCACACAAGTCACCCCATCTTGGATTCCCCTAGGTCTCTAGTTTTCAGAAATGCACAGGTTTGGTAGGTTTCCCTAGGTGGCGGCTGAACTACCGGCCAAAATCTACAGGTAGGCACTTTGCAAAAAACACCTCTGTTTTCCTTCCCCAATTTGGCTGTGTCCACGTTGCGCTTTGGGGCGTTTCCTGTCGCGGGCGCTAGGCCTACCCACACAAGTGAGGTATCATTTTTATCGGGAGACGTAGGGGAACGCTGGGGGGAAGGAAATTCGTGGCTCCTCTCAGATTCCAGAACTTTCTGCCACAGAAATGTGAGGAACATGTGTTTTATTAGCCAAATTTTGAGGTTTGCAAAGGATTCTGGGTAACAGAACCTGGTCCGAGCCACACAAGTCACCCCATCTTGGATTCCCCTAGGTCTCTAGTTTTCAGAAATGCACAGGTTTGGTAGGTTTCCCTAGGTGGCGGCTGAGCTACAGGCCAAAATCTACAGGTAGGCACTTTGCAAAAAACACCTCTGTTTTCCTTCACCAATTTGGCTGTGTCCACGTTGCGCTTTGGGGCGTTTCCTGTCGCGGGCGCTAGGCCTACCCACACAAGTGAGGTATCATTTTTATCGGGAGACGTGGGGGAACGCTGGGTGGAAGGAAATTCGTGGCTCCTCTCAGATTCCAGAACTTTCTGCCACAGAAATGTGAGGAACATGTGTTTTTTTAGCCACATTTTGAGGTTTGCAAAGGATTCTGGGTAACAGAACCTGGTCCGAGCCACACAAGTCACCCCATCTTGGATTCCCCTAGGTCTCTAGTTTTCAGAAATGCACAGGTTTGGTAGGTTTCCCTAGGTGGCGGCTGAGCTACAGGCCAAAATCTACAGGTAGGCACTTTGCAAAAAACACCTCTGTTTTCCTTCACCAATTTGGCTGTGTCCACGTTGCGCTTTGGGGCGTTTCCTGTCGCGGGCGCTAGGCCTACCCACACAAGTGAGGTATCATTTTTATCGGGAGACGTGGGGGAACGCTGGGTGGAAGGAAATTCGTGGCTCCTCTCAGATTCCAGAACTTTCTGCCACAGAAATGTGAGGAACATGTGTTTTTTTAGCCAAATTTTGAGGTTTGCAAAGGATTCTGGGTAACAGAACCTGGTCCGAGCCACACAAGTCACCCCATCTTGGATTCCCCTTGGTCTCTAGTTTTCAGAAATGCACAGGTTTGGTAGGTTTCCCTAGGTGGCGGCTGAACTACAGGCCAAAATCTACAGGTAGGCACTTTGCAAAAAACACCTCTGTTTTCCTTCCCCAATTTGGCTGTGTCCACGTTGCGCTTTGGGGCGTTTCCTGTCGCGGGCGCTAGGCCTACCCACACAAGTGAGGTATCATTTTTATCGGGAGACGTAGGGGAACGCTGGGGGGAAGGAAATTCGTGGCTCCTCTCAGATTCCAGAACTTTCTGCCACAGAAATGTGAGGAACATGTGTTTTTTTAGCCAAATTTTGAGGTTTGCAAAGGATTCTGGGTAACAGAACCTGGTCCGAGCCACACAAGTCACCCCATCTTGGATTCCCCTAGGTCTCTAGTTTTCAGAAATGCACAGGTTTGGTAGGTTTCCCTAGGTGGCGGCTGAGCTACAGGCCAAAATCTACAGGTAGGCACTTTGCAAAAAACACCTCTGTTTTCCTTCACCAATTTGGCTGTGTCCACGTTGCGCTTTGGGGCGTTTCCTGTCGCGGGCGCTAGGCCTACCCACACAAGTGAGGTATCATTTTTATCGGGAGACGTGGGGGAACGCTGGGTGGAAGGAAATTCGTGGCTCCTCTCAGATTCCAGAACTTTCTGCCACAGAAATGTGAGGAACATGTGTTTTTTTAGCCACATTTTGAGGTTTGCAAAGGATTCTGGGTAACAGAACCTGGTCCGAGCCACACAAGTCACCCCATCTTGGATTCCCCTAGGTCTCTAGTTTTCAGAAATGCACAGGTTTGGTAGGTTTCCCTAGGTGGCGGCTGAGCTATAGGCCAAAATCTACAGGTAGGCACTTTGCAAAAAACACCTCTGTTTTCCTTCACCAATTTGGCTGTGTCCACGTTGCGCTTTGGGGCGTTTCCTGTCGCGGGCGCTAGGCCTACCCACACAAGTGAGGTATCATTTTTATCGGGAGACGTGGGGGAACGCTGGGTGGAAGGAAATTCGTGGCTCCTCTCAGATTCCAGAACTTTCTGCCACAGAAATGTGAGGAACATGTGTTTTTTTAGCCAAATTTTGAGGTTTGCAAAGGATTCTGGGTAACAGAACCTGGTCCGAGCCACACAAGTCACCCCATCTTGGATTCCCCTAGGTCTCTAGTTTTCAGAAATGCACAGGTTTGGTAGGTTTCCCTAGGTGGCGGCTGAGCTACAGGCCAAAATCTACAGGTAGGTACTTTGCAAAAAACACCTCTGTTTTCCTTCCCCAATTTGGCTGTGTCCACGTTGCGCTTTGGGGCGTTTCCTGTCGCGGGCACTAGGCCTACCCACACAAGTGAGGTATAATTTTTATCGGGAGACGTAGGGGAACGCTGGGGGGAAGGAAATTCGTGGCTCCTCTCAGATTCCAGAACTTTCTGCCACAGAAATGTGAGGAACATGTGTTTTTTTAGCCAAATTTTGAGGTTTGCAAAGGATTCTGGGTAACAGAACCTGGTCCGAGCCACACAAGTCACCCCATCTTGGATTCCCCTAGGTCTCTAGTTTTCAGAAATGCACAGGTTTGATAGGTTTCCCTAGGTGGCGGCTGAGCTACAGGCCAAAATCTACAGGTAGGCACTTTGCAAAAAAACACCTCTGTTTTCCTTCACCAATTTGGCTGTGTCCACGTTGCGCTTTGGGGCATTTCCTGTCGAGGGCGCTAGGCCTACCCACACAAGTGAGGTATCATTTTTATCGGGAGACGTGGGGGAACGCTGGGTGGAAGGAAATTCGTGGCTCCTCTCAGATTCCAGAACTTTCTGCCACAGAAATGTGAGGAACATGTGTTTTTTTAGCCACATTTTGAGGTTTGCAAAGGATTCTGGGTAACAGAACCTGGTCCGAGCCACACAAGTCACCCCATCTTGGATTCCCCTAGGTCTCTAGTTTTCAGAAATGCACAGGTTTGGTAGGTTTCCCTAGGTGGCGGCTGAGCTATAGGCCAAAATCTACAGGTAGGCACTTTGCAAAAAACACCTCTGTTTTCCTTCACCAATTTGGCTGTGTCCACGTTGCGCTTTGGGGCGTTTCCTGTCGCGGGCGCTAGGCCTACCCACACAAGTGAGGTATCATTTTTATCGGGAGACGTGGGGGAACGCTAGGTGGAAGGAAATTCGTGGCTCCTCTCAGATTCCAGAACTTTCTGCCACAGAAATGTGAGGAACATGTGTTTTTTTAGCCAAATTTTGAGGTTTGCAAAGGATTCTGGGTAACAGAACCTGGTCCGAGCCACACAAGTCACCCCATCTTGGATTCCCCTAGGTCTCTAGTTTTCAGAAATGCACAGGTTGGGTAGGTTTCCCTAGGTGGCGGCTGAGCTACAGGCCAAAATCTACAGGTAGGCACTTTGCAAAAAACACCTCTGTTTTCCTTCCCCAATTTGGCTGTGTCCACGTTGCGCTTTGGGGCGTTTCCTGTCGCGGGCGCTAGGCCTACCCACACAAGTGAGGTATAATTTTTATCGGGAGACGTAGGGGAACGCTGGGGGGAAGGAAATTCGTGGCTCCTCTCAGATTCCAGAACTTTCTGCCACAGAAATGTGAGGAACATGTGTTTTTTTAGCCAAATTTTGAGGTTTGCAAAGGATTCTGGGTAACAGAACCTGGTCCGAGCCACACAAGTCACCCCATCTTGGATTCCCCTAGGTCTCTAGTTTTCAGAAATGCACAGGTTTGATAGGTTTCCCTAGGTGGCGGCTGAGCTACAGGCCAAAATCTACAGGTAGGCACTTTGCAAAAAAACACCTCTGTTTTCCTTCACCAATTTGGCTGTGTCCACGTTGCGCTTTGGGGCGTTTCCTGTCGAGGGCGCTAGGCCTACCCACACAAGTGAGGTATCATTTTTATCGGGAGACGTGGGGGAACGCTGGGTGGAAGGAAATTCGTGGCTCCTCTCAGATTCCAGAACTTTCTGCCACAGAAATGTGAGGAACATGTGTTTTTTTAGCCAAATTTTGAGGTTTGCAAAGGATTCTGGGTAACAGAACCTGGTCCGAGCCACACAAGTCACCCCATCTTGGATTCCCCTTGGTCTCTAGTTTTCAGAAATGCACAGGTTTGGTAGGTTTCCCTAGGTGGCGGCTGAACTACAGGCCAAAATCTACAGGTAGGCACTTTGCAAAAAACACCTCTGTTTTCCTTCCCCAATTTGGCTGTGTCCACGTTGCGCTTTGGGGCGTTTCCTGTCGCGGGCGCTAGGCCTACCCACACAAGTGAGGTATCATTTTTATCGGGAGACGTAGGGGAACGCTGGGGGGAAGGAAATTCGTGGCTCCTCTCAGATTCCAGAACTTTCTGCCACAGAAATGTGAGGAACATGTGTTTTTTTAGCCAAATTTTGAGGTTTGCAAAGGATTCTGGGTAACAGAACCTGGTCCGAGCCACACAAGTCACCCCATCTTGGATTCCCCTAGGTCTCTAGTTTTCAGAAATGCACAGGTTTGGTAGGTTTCCCTAGGTGGCGGCTGAGCTACAGGCCAAAATCTACAGGTAGGCACTTTGCAAAAAACACCTCTGTTTTCCTTCACCAATTTGGCTGTGTCCACGTTGCGCTTTGGGGCGTTTCCTGTCGCGGGCGCTAGGCCTACCCACACAAGTGAGGTATCATTTTTATCGGGAGACGTGGGGGAACGCTGGGTGGAAGGAAATTCGTGGCTCCTCTCAGATTCCAGAACTTTCTGCCACAGAAATGTGAGGAACATGTGTTTTTTTAGCCACATTTTGAGGTTTGCAAAGGATTCTGGGTAACAGAACCTGGTCCGAGCCACACAAGTCACCCCATCTTGGATTCCCCTAGGTCTCTAGTTTTCAGAAATGCACAGGTTTGGTAGGTTTCCCTAGGTGGCGGCTGAGCTATAGGCCAAAATCTACAGGTAGGCACTTTGCAAAAAACACCTCTGTTTTCCTTCACCAATTTGGCTGTGTCCACGTTGCGCTTTGGGGCGTTTCCTGTCGCGGGCGCTAGGCCTACCCACACAAGTGAGGTATCATTTTTATCGGGAGACGTGGGGGAACGCTGGGTGGAAGGAAATTCGTGGCTCCTCTCAGATTCCAGAACTTTCTGCCACAGAAATGTGAGGAACATGTGTTTTTTTAGCCAAATTTTGAGGTTTGCAAAGGATTCTGGGTAACAGAACCTGGTCCGAGCCACACAAGTCACCCCATCTTGGATTCCCCTAGGTCTCTAGTTTTCAGAAATGCACAGGTTTGGTAGGTTTCCCTAGGTGGCGGCTGAGCTACAGGCCAAAATCTACAGGTAGGTACTTTGCAAAAAACACCTCTGTTTTCCTTCCCCAATTTGGCTGTGTCCACGTTGCGCTTTGGGGCGTTTCCTGTCGCGGGCACTAGGCCTACCCACACAAGTGAGGTATAATTTTTATCGGGAGACGTAGGGGAACGCTGGGGGGAAGGAAATTCGTGGCTCCTCTCAGATTCCAGAACTTTCTGCCACAGAAATGTGAGGAACATGTGTTTTTTTAGCCAAATTTTGAGGTTTGCAAAGGATTCTGGGTAACAGAACCTGGTCCGAGCCACACAAGTCACCCCATCTTGGATTCCCCTAGGTCTCTAGTTTTCAGAAATGCACAGGTTTGATAGGTTTCCCTAGGTGGCGGCTGAGCTACAGGCCAAAATCTACAGGTAGGCACTTTGCAAAAAAACACCTCTGTTTTCCTTCACCAATTTGGCTGTGTCCACGTTGCGCTTTGGGGCATTTCCTGTCGAGGGCGCTAGGCCTACCCACACAAGTGAGGTATCATTTTTATCGGGAGACGTGGGGGAACGCTGGGTGGAAGGAAATTCGTGGCTCCTCTCAGATTCCAGAACTTTCTGCCACAGAAATGTGAGGAACATGTGTTTTTTTAGCCACATTTTGAGGTTTGCAAAGGATTCTGGGTAACAGAACCTGGTCCGAGCCACACAAGTCACCCCATCTTGGATTCCCCTAGGTCTCTAGTTTTCAGAAATGCACAGGTTTGGTAGGTTTCCCTAGGTGGCGGCTGAGCTACAGGCCAAAATCTACAGGTAGGCACTTTGCAAAAAACACCTCTGTTTTCCTTCACCAATTTGGCTTTGTCCACGTTGCGCTTTGGGGCGTTTCCTGTCGCGGGCGCTAGGCCTACCCACACAAGTGAGGTATCATTTTTATCGGGAGACGTGGGGGAACGCTAGGTGGAAGGAAATTCGTGGCTCCTCTCAGATTCCAGAACTTTCTGCCACAGAAATGTGAGGAACATGTGTTTTTTTAGCCAAATTTTGAGGTTTGCAAAGGATTCTGGGTAACAGAACCTGGTCCGAGCCACACAAGTCACCCCATCTTGGATTCCCCTAGGTCTCTAGTTTTCAGAAATGCACAGGTTGGGTAGGTTTCCCTAGGTGGCGGCTGAGCTACAGGCCAAAATCTACAGGTAGGCACTTTGCAAAAAACACCTCTGTTTTCCTTCCCCAATTTGGCTGTGTCCACGTTGCGCTTTGGGGCGTTTCCTGTCGCGGGCGCTAGGCCTACCCACACAAGTGAGGTATAATTTTTATCGGGAGACGTAGGGGAACGCTGGGGGGAAGGAAATTCGTGGCTCCTCTCAGATTCCAGAACTTTCTGCCACAGAAATGTGAGGAACATGTGTTTTTTTAGCCAAATTTTGAGGTTTGCAAAGGATTCTGGGTAACAGAACCTGGTCCGAGCCACACAAGTCACCCCATCTTGGATTCCCCTAGGTCTCTAGTTTTCAGAAATGCACAGGTTTGATAGGTTTCCCTAGGTGGCGGCTGAGCTACAGGCCAAAATCTACAGGTAGGCACTTTGCAAAAAAACACCTCTGTTTTCCTTCACCAATTTGGCTGTGTCCACGTTGCGCTTTGGGGCGTTTCCTGTCGAGGGCGCTAGGCCTACCCACACAAGTGAGGTATCATTTTTATCGGGAGACGTGGGGGAACGCTGGGTGGAAGGAAATTCGTGGCTCCTCTCAGATTCCAGAACTTTCTGCCACAGAAATGTGAGGAACATGTGTTTTTTTAGCCACATTTTGAGGTTTGCAAAGGATTCTGGGTAACAGAACCTGGTCCGAGCCACACAAGTCACCCCATCTTGGATTCCCCTAGGTCTCTAGTTTTCAGAAATGCACAGGTTTGGTAGGTTTCCCTAGGTGGCGGCTGAGCTACAGGCCAAAATCTACAGGTAGGCACTTTGCAAAAAACACCTCTGTTTTCCTTCACCAATTTGGCTGTGTCCACGTTGCGCTTTGGGGCGTTTCCTGTCGCGGGCGCTAGGCCTACCCACACAAGTGAGGTATCATTTTTATCGGGAGACGTGGGGGAACGCTGGGTGGAAGGAAATTCGTGGCTCCTCTCAGATTCCAGAACTTTCTGCCACAGAAATGTGAGGAACATGTGTTTTTTTAGCCAAATTTTGAGGTTTGCAAAGGATTCTGGGTAACAGAACCTGGTCCGAGCCACACAAGTCACCCCATCTTGGATTCCCCTAGGTCTCTAGTTTTCAGAAATGCACAGGTTTGGTAGGTTTCCCTAGGTGGCGGCTGAGCTACAGGCCAAAATCTACAGGTAGGCACTTTGCAAAAAACACCTCTGTTTTCCTTCACCAATTTGGCTGTGTCCACATTGCGCTTTGGGGCGTTTCCTGTCGCGGGCGCTAGGCCTACCCACACAAGTGAGGTATCATTTTTATCGGGAGACGTAGGGGAACGCTGGGGGGAAGGAAATTCGTGGCTCCTCTCAGATTCCAGAACTTTCTGCCACAGAAATGTGAGGAACATGTGTTTTTTTAGCCACATTTGGAGGTTTGCAAAGGATTCTGGGTAACAGAACCTGGTCCGAGCCACACAAGTCACCCCATCTTGGATTCCCCTAGGTCTCTAGTTTTCAGAAATGCAAAGGTTTGGTAGGTTTCCCTAGGTGGCGGCTGAGCTACAGGCCAAAATCTACAGGTAGGCACTTTGCAAAAAACACCTCTGTTTTCTGTGATGTGTCCACGTTGTGTTTTGGGGCATATCCTGTCGCGGGCGCTAGGCCTACCCACACAAGTGAGGTATCATTTTTATCGGGAGACTTGGGGGAACATAGAATAGCACAACAAGTGTTATTGCCCCTTGTCTTTCTCTACATTTTTTTCTTCCAAATGTAAGACAGTGTGTAAAAAAGACGTCTATTTGAGAAATGCCCTGAAATTCACATGCTAGTATGGGCACCCCGGAATTCAGAGATGTGCAAATAACCACTGCTTCTCAACACCTTATCTTGTGCCCATTTTGGAAATACAAAGGTTTTCTTGATAGCTATTTTTTACTCTTTATATTTCAGCAAATGAATTGCTGTATACCCGGCATAGATTGAAAACCCACTGCAGGGTGCAGGTCATTTATTGTCTCTGGGTAGCTAGAGTTTTTGATGAACCTATAAGCCCTATATATCCCCGCAACCAGAAGAGTCCAGCAGACGTAACGGTATATTGCTTTCGAAAATCTGACATTGCTGGAAAAAGTTACAGAGTAAAACGTAGAGAAAAATTGATGTTTTTTTCACCTCAATTTCAATATTTTTCTTTTTCAGTTGTTATTTTCTGTAGGAAACCCTTGTAGGATCTACACAAATGACCCCTTGCTGAATTCAGATTTTTGTCTACTTTTCAAAAATGTTGCGGTTTCTGGGATCCAGCGTTGGTTTCATGCCCATTTCTGTCACTGACTGGAAGGAGGCTGAAAGCACAAAAAATCGTAAAAATGGGGTATGTCCCAGTAAAATGCCAAAATTGTGTTGAAAAATTGGGTTTTCTGATTCAAGGCTGCCTGTTCCTGAAAGCTGGGAAGCTGGTGATTTTATCACCGCAAACCCTTTGTTGATGCCCTTTTCAGGGAAAAAACCACAAGCCTTCTTCTGCAGCCCATTTTCCCAATTTTTTTGAAAAAAACGAAATTTTCACTGTTTTTTGGCTAATTTCTTGGCCTCCTTCTGGGGAACCCACAAAGTCTGGGTACTTCTAGAATCCCTAGGATGTTGGAAAAAAGGACGCAAATTTGGCGTGGGTAGATTATGTGAACAAAAAGTTATGAGGGCCTAAGCGCGAACTGCTCCAAATAGCCAAAAAAAGGCTTGGCACAGGAGGGGGAAAAGGCCTGGCAGCGAAGGGGTTAAAGGCTGCCCGTAATTTTCCACATTGCAAACTGTGCATTATGTCTTGTTTTCGTGCTTTTTCCCACCAAGGGCTTTGGTTGATAAGGATGTACTCAGACGACAGGGAACGGCCTTGTTTTGACTTGACATCTTCAGATTGTGGCCAAACCTCAACGTGTTATTTTCAAAGCATACCTAAACTAGCCAGCATGTTTGAATTGCAAAATGAGGGGTTTTTCCAGAAAGCTCCTTTGGTTTTTTAAGATATAAAAAGACCCAGTGCAACAGTTAGGGTTGGGTGGCCTCAATCAGGATTCAGACGTCGAATGCCTTACATAGGGTTCCTGTGAGGGCAGAGACCTCTCGTTCTCTCAGTCGAACGGGGTCATTGGCTTGCTTGCATGAGAAAGTTAAAGCACCTGACGGGCCCTAGGGTGATGCATTTATATTTCATTATTTGCTTTGCATTATAATATAGATACATATATTTGCTGTGTATATTGCAGTGGAGAATCATTTTGGTATGGTTTCATTTCATTGTTGTGACTATTTTTAAACGTGTGCTTTCAACATGCTAATCTCCTTTTAGGAACTTCGCATAGTAAAATTATAAATGTCTTCTTTGGATTAAGAAGAGCATTCCAGAGATTTTTGTCAGCTCGGTCATTAGTGAAAAGCAAAACAGCCCCTCATAAATATGCACCCCAGAGGGCAAGATGATTCAGGAAAGTGCGCCAAACCGGATAGAAGGGTCAGTTGAGAGACAATTATATGTGTGGTGTGGGTTATTTATTTTGTTGTTTTTTTTATGACCAATGTATTGTAATTTGAGCGTAACTTCAGTGATTCCAAGAAACATTTCACATAATGGTAGATAAAGCATTTGAAACATTTTGTGTGGCTTAAAGCTTTGCATAAGAAGCTTTTATGCAATTCTATGGTTTGCAGAGGGTTCAAGGGCCAACTCGCCATAACTGAGAAAACTCAAACAGCTTCTTGTCTCAGGTGTGTTATGCAGTCAACCCTGGCTCCGTTGTCCCCAATATTCTCAATTCTGTAACCTGTAGTTCTCTCTTCTCCGATACCTGGAAAACTAAGACTCCCACAATGCAATGTAATATGAGCTGAAAGGGCACAGCTGGCTAAGACTCGGGCTAGGAGTTTGGGTTGCCTCCTGTCAGATGCACTAGCCCACTCTGACCATCTTCTGTTCTGTATTCTGAAAGATGCAGTTTGGCTGTATTTGAATAAATGCAGGATCACAAGTACCAGAATGCAAAGTGATGTGAGGCGGTAAGGTAGCACTGGCTAAAAATCTAATCAGACTACACTTTATGGGTCTCACCCCAGCCAGGAGCCCTCCCTCTAATCCCAAGAATGGGTAGTTCTCTTTCTCTTCAGGGGCAGTGAGTCTCTCTCCTTCCAGGTTCAGCATGCCTCTCTTCTCAGACCTAGAGCACTGCGTCTCTTCGCCCAATCACAGCCAGTCCACTCACTTCCTCCCCTGCACCCGAAACCCTGAACCTTCCATTGGTACATGCTCTCAGTCTGCCGATGCTTTAACTCTGGAGGAGGATGAGGCAGGGGTACCCTAGCCAGCAGCTGGGGGGAATGCAAATGCCAGTGGAGGGATGGAAAAATGTGTCACCTGCTCCTCACCCAGAATTTCCTCACCACACCTCTGTTCATTCCAAGCATTGCAAATACCAGCTTTTCATGTTAGTAACTTTTTACTGATCTTAGAAGGATGCAAAGGTGAGTTGGCCCTGCTGGGATCCACATCTCTTACCTCCAGATATCAGGGGAGAGCATTCACAGGCATATTTATGAGCTTTTTAGACACTCCGGAGGTGCAAAGGTTCCAACCATATCTATGAGGCCATTCAAAGCCACTTTGCGTGTCTTTGGACGCCTCATAGATACATAGTAAGAAAAGGCAGTACAAATCACTGTGTTGTCTTAATCTGCGCCAAAAAGGTGTTCCCTGGGCGTTGCGGTGGGTTTTCCCATGCAACATCCATGGATTCTGATGCTGCCCCATATTTACTTAATCACTCAAACCCAGGGCAACACCAACACCGTACGCCCCCCCAGAGCAGGTATAACGAGAAGAAATATTTTCATTTCTCCTTGATTTTTCCTCTTTCCATGTGTGCTGCAGAATAGAAAGAGGAAAACACATATTGGGGTTGTTTTTGTGCAGGAAAGTGTCATTTTTGCACAAAAACAATCCTGCGTACCCTGCAGGCCCCCTGGCACCGTAGTGCAGGGGGGTCTTCGTGGTGTTAGGCTGCCCAAAGAGCGACAGCACATGGGAAAAGGACAGGAATGCGCCATATTGCATAAACACGGTGCAGTCCTGCCCTTTCACTTTGGTGTAGGGCATCCCAGCAAGATGGCGTGCGGCTCTGCCCTATTCTAATTCCCCATCACTGAGCCCCTCTGTGCTGATTCCTTCTGCAAACATCCACTGCCTGTGGCATGCAAGCTTTAACACCCAGTCCAAAGGACCCAACCTGTACTGTATTCTACCACTCATCACGCTTCCATTACACCAGTTAGTATGTGAGTTCATTCTCACAAACACCCTGTTTCTCCTGTCCCTTGTTCCTGAAATTAATGTGCATTATTTTCAGTCAGAGAAAAAGAAATCAGATTACACAAGACACTTATTTGAACTGTTTAGGTTGTTGACGTTTTTTGAAAGCCCTCGAGTGCCACCTAGCGGTCAATTTTTATATATCTCACTTTCTAATTCGTGTTCACCATTAGATGCTGGGCAGAAAGATAATAATCAGGGCGCTGGAATTATCCGGCAGGAGAGAGCCAAAATAGTACCAGTTTAATACCCAAACATAGCAATAAGAAATAGAAAGGGGACCAGTCCAGTTTTGCAAAAGGCCTTTCACTGCGCGGTAACACGTGTCATTGCATTTTTTGTTGCAAATTTAAAATTATGTGAAAATAGCCGCACAATCTTATAATTCCAGTGGCCCTGATAATAAGTAAACACTTATATTCTCACAGTTGTCACATTTTGAAGCTTGTGAGCTGCATTTTCCTGGCTCAATAAATCTGTAAATTAACAATGAACATTCCTCACCTATATAATCTTGAGAGGAAGACTTTTGATATAGGTTTTTACATAATACATTCTATGTGGTCCCAATTGGTGCATTGAAAAGAACATAAACGCACAGAGCCAGAACTTGTGCCCCTAAATTCAATTTGCAAATATAATGGCTAATTCAGAGAATCATGAATGTGACTGTTTACCCATTGCCATAATGGGGGACTGTCCGCATTCACAAATTTAGGATTACGGGAGGGTTTTGTGGAGTTTCTGTGTGGTACACATATGGAACTCATTAAGAAAAGTCCTTGGTTTTGGGGTATTGATCCGTTTGGGCGAAGGAGTGTCACTCTGCAAGAAAGAATACATTTTGCAAAATGTCCTCAGAACCCTATATTATGGGAACCCCAAATTCAGAGCTGTACAAATGGCCAGTATTCCTATAATCAGATTCTGGGACTCATTTAAAAAATGCATAGGTTTCCTTCAAACCCATTATTTATTCATTAGAATGAATAATGTCTGGTTGGTAAGCAAAAATAAATCATTACAAGGGCAGATGTGTTGATGGCTCTGGTCAGAGTGGCTACATAGAAGAATTAATGTGGGCCATATATGAAATGGTATATGTGACCATTTGTACAAGTCTGCCCTTCCTTCTATCATCTCCTGTCTCTAGTTCTTGGTGGGTTGTTACATTTGGGAGTGAGGAGTTAAAATATAAGATGTAAGTAGGTTTTGATCAAATCAATTGCTGAAGGTGCACCATCCTGGACAGTATTCAATAAGTCCCATTCATTAATATCAGTCCATTCCAAATCTTCTCGTTATTCTTCTTATCTTTTTACAGTAAGCCAAACATCACAATAAAAAACAGCCAACGCGTTTCGTCCGTACAACAGGACTTCTTCAGGGCCATAAATTCAACTGTTATTAGTCAGTCGTATTCTTATTCCTATTGCGAACAAAGCTTCCAATACATTCAGTATCAAACCCTTACATCATGCCATACACTGCATCGCAGCCGATCCGTGCTGTGCTCACGCATCAGAAATGATTTTCTTTGCAATATGAATAAGAATATGACTAAAGAGAAGATTTAGAATGGACTGATATTAATAAATGGGACTTATTGAATACGGTCCAGGATAGTGCACCTTCAGCAATTGCTTTGTTTACATTTCCTCCGCAGGATTGCACCTTGGCGGCAGGTGTTGGATTGTGTGCACACGTTATCAAATTATTAATTCCTATTGATTTTTGAATATTGGTTAGGGGATAGTGGCTAGGTGCATGGAACTACAGCCCACTGCCTTCTGTTAGATAAAGTAGGTTTGGATCACTATTAGCAAAATGAATCACTTCAAATCAATGGATGCTCTGGGTTATAGGAGGCAGAAGCAGAGTTGTGGTCTTTGATATTAAACAAACCCCTGGTTGAGTAAGGGGAAGGACAAGGGATTATATAAAAATAATCTGCTTTTTATATGATTATGCTTTATTAATAATTCATAAAGCTCAGAGCTTAGCCAATTAAACAAACTAATTTAATTACTAACCAAGGTGTTAAGGTAGGTCTCTGTCATAGTTAAACTAGAACAGGGCACACTTTCCAATTTAATTTAAAATCCCTACTACAAGGAGGTGTGGGGTGTGCTATAGGGGTGGGTGAAGAATTCCACTCTGCCGTTGGAGTTTGCAGAGTTTTCCCACTCTGCGCTCAGAGGTGGAACTGAGTTTTTTCTCTTGTGTGACTTGCAAACATTAAGTTAGCAAGTGCGAGTGAGAGAAATCACTATGTTGGTGAGTGCGAGTGAGATTTCTGAAAGCGGGTGGTCAAGGCAAGTCGCTACTGCCCACATTGAGAAAGCTGCTGCTCGCATTGAGAAAGCTGCTGCTCGCATTGAGGAAGCTGCTGCTCGCATTGAGGAAGCTGCTCCTCAAGTAGGAAATCTACTTGAGTGGCAGACGGAAGTCAGTGCCCTCTGGTGCTTCACGTGATGCAGTTTGCGCTGATTTTACAGTACAGGAGAAACTCCTGGAGCTGAAAATCAGTCTGAACAGTGCGACTTACCCAAATTCCTCCGCTCACGGAATTCAGCATATCGCCGCAGTTTTTTTGGGTACCCTGTGGAATTCTGCATAGCAGAACTCCACGGACTCTGCCCTGGCCTGGCATGTTATTCAAAATTGATTAAGTTATGTAAGGTGTTGATATTAATCGTATTAGCTTCATTAAAAATATCGTTATAAAAACGAAAACTTAAGAATGAAACTACCTTTCTGGTGAAGAATTATATAACTTGAATGTTTGCTGTTTATTGATAATCCAGAGAGTCAATAGCAGCTCAAATTATTGAAAACCCCACCCGCTACTAGAAGGGGAGGAGGAGATATGGGCTTTAAATGTAACTTAACCATCAACCTGAAAGGCAGCAGCACACCATGGCCCATATTTATACTTTTTTAGTGCCGCATTTGGGCCGTGTTTTGATGCAAAAACGGCGCAAACTTACAAAATACAATTGTATTTTGCAAGTTTGCACCACTTTTGCGTCAAAAAATGACGCAAATGTGGCGCTAAAAAAAGTATAAATATGGGCCCATGTGTCCTGTGACATAATAATATGAAACTGGGGCGGATAAAAGAAATCCATGCACTGTTCTAAAGTTTGGCAACTAAGCCAGCAACCATCCAAGAGACGGTATTTAAACACCTGGAGGCAGTTTACAACCCCCTTGCCGCCGGTGCGTCACTTTACCTGGCTTTTCATGGACTCGTAGATATGGTGTAAGGCAACGCGGCGCAAGTCACTGCAGAGGGTTTTCCCATGCAGCACCCATGTGCTTTGACTCAGTCTCAGATTTAGAAGGATCTGTAAAACTGGGAATGCATCAAAGTCTCACGCTTCCTCTTTCTATGTGTGCCACATTCTGCAGCACACATAGAAGAAAGCACCTCCATGGAATTTTTTTTTGCAATTAGGCCCTCCCCTCTGCACAAAACAATCCTGCATGCAAGGCAGGCACCCTTGCACCGTAGAGCATCAGCAATGGGGAAAGGTCAGGAATGCACCATATCTTATAAATACGGTGCATTTCTGCCCTTTTCCTGTGATGCAGGGCAGTGCAGCAAGGTCACTTCCCGTGCTGCCCTGCACCGCATTCTTGCAAATATGTCAATCTGTTTCATCTAATCCTGATAAAGGACATGTCTCTTGTGAAAAGAAGGGACCCTGTCGACAACAGGAGCCACCTTAGGGTGAAAGAGGGGTGGCTGAAGGGGATCATTGAGGTGGGGGAGTCTCTACAAGTATCAGAAGAGATTCCACTTGAACATCTACAAGTTCTCACCGGCGATGAGTGTAAAGTTCCAGATAGCCTCAGGTGCCCTGGGGTTGGTGGCTAAAGATGAGGACGTGGACACAGAAGATGTCACAAAGATGATAAATGAATAGCGCAGAAGGGGTGTGTGCTCACTTGTAGCACTAATGCGCTGTTGTGAGAAACAGGGTGAGGGTCAGTCCTTATATCATTAAAGGCATGTGTAAATAAATAAATAATAAATCCAGGATTTGTGAAGAATGGCATATCACCCGTGAGGGTCTCAAGGCGCTGAATTGTAGGCACTGAGAGAGTAAGTGATTTGCCCAGACTCAGAGGGCGTTGGGCTGATGCAGAGACTCGAAGCCGGTTCCTCCCAGCTCTGAAGCCTGCAGCTCAGGTCGATACACAACATCATCGCCCTAAGGCAGCCAGTCGTGGTGGCACTTTCCCTACGCACAAGGTAGTTTACTGCTCAGCAGAGTAGTGGAGGGGCAACCAAGAGCATGTTTGTGGATGGTTTGAGAAGGGTACCCTCATGTGATGGCCATAGAGAGTGAAGAGCAGAACACAAGAGGATTGTGTGGGGTGTTACGGTCCATTTCCATTTCCGGATCATGGAGAGTTTCACTACAGCCAATTAAGGGAGAACCACTGCTGTCAGTAACTCACAATCCCTGCATCTGCTGAGACGCCATTTTGGAGTGCCATAGCAGCAGATAGGACAAGACCAGAGCTTGCGTGTAGTTTTTCAGGCAGGTGTAGCATTTATTGCTGACCATTGCCAAACCTGAAATATTACAAAGATGCTAAACTTCAGATGCCCTTCTTTGAGGCCCCTGTCATGCAGAAGTAGTAGGTTGGACCACTCTTGACCTTTAAAACAGACAGGTAGATGTGCTTGTGTTCTGGTCTGGAGAAGACCTGGCCTGGCAGTTTATGCTGGACAGTTTGGATTAGAGCGGGGCTAAGGCTGGCTCACATATGGTTAGGTCCAAACTGAGGTGGCACGGTGGGTGAAAGATTTATGGGTTGTAATGCTACCCAAGCGATCGCCATTGGTTAGACTTATTGCAAGAATCACCTCTCATCACCTTTTGTGTGTCTGATTTAACAGCGGTGAGGCCAGACCGACATCCAACTGACAGAAATTGCCGATCATGATCTTCTATTACTGCACAAGAAGAGACTTTAGGAAAAAGATCCAGAAATTAGCAAAACACATGAGTACTAGTGCCATGCACCCAAGAGAGGATATAATATTCCCTTTCTCGCTAGTTTACTTTGCCTCCATATATTGTCAGGGACATTGCCTGACAACATTACACTCAGTATTCCTCGTCTCTGTTATATCGGTAAAAAGTCCAGCTTTCCAGACCTCTCACAAAAGGGCTATATAGTCATGTTGCACGGTTTCATTTTATCCTTATCCGTAGGATAGATTCTAAATGTGTTATAATAGGGGATTTAGTAGCCAGGTAGCTAAGTCTTCTCTTGCATTTCACATACTGGATGAGGCCATCAACATTCAAGGCTCAATGGTAGGGCACACAGGATAGTGCAGTTGCATAATCTTCCTGACTGGTGTAAGGTGGAGAACCAACAAGCAGATGGACAATCAGGTGAGTGCCACAAAGACGGGGACGCCAAAGTATCACTATATGGTCACAAGGGTGAGAGGATAGACATCAAAAGTGAGAAGCAGCTGAGAGCTGTCAGTGGGAAGTAATGCTCAAATCAGGAAGAGATGGCATGGGGGGAGGAGATACCAACATCTCATGGTGAAGAGAGGGGGGCAGGGGAGCAGTATTATCTCAGCCTTGAGACACGTCCAAGAACCCAAATGGATGATGGCATTAGAGGCGATTAAAAAGCGAAGCAGTTAGATGTTATTGAGGCATTTACCTAACAGACAACCTCTGGCTAATCATTAATAAATGGCTTTGTCATCCAGGCTCCTGGTGGCTACCCACCCTCGGAAACCCGCCCACCCCCACCAGCCAAGCCTGCAACCTCGGAATCATCCTGGACTCGAACCTCAGCATGAACCATTAAATCAACTCAGTCACCTCCACCTGCTTCCGCACCCTGCGCCTCCTACGCAAGTCCTTTAAGTGGATTCCCCTCGAACATGGAAAGACCATCACACATGCCCTCATCACTAGCAGACTGGACTATGGCAATGCACTCTATGCCGGAATCAACAAAAAACTCACCCGCAAAGTACAAAACATCCTGAACGCCGCCACCAGACTGGTCCTCTACCTACCTCAACATTGCCACATCTTGCAACACTTGTGTACACTGCACTGGCTTCCCAAAAAGAAAAGAATCACCTTCAAGATCCTCACCTACGCACACAAAGCCCTCCACAACACCGGACCAGCCTACCTGAGCCAGCGACTCAACCTTCACGTACCACACAAGACCCTACGCTCAACCCAGCTCTCTCTCGCAGAACTACCCAGCATCAGGAAAACCAGAACAGGAGGACGTTTCTTTTCCTACCTCACAGCCACCGACTGGAACGCCCTTCCCATCCACATCAGACAAACCATCTCCCTCCCCAGCTTCATGAAGGAACTGAAGACTAGGCTTTTTCCGGCAAAGCATTGATTGATCGATTGAGGCTCTCACTAGCCCAATTCTTTTTCCACCAAGTCAATAAAGAAATGAAGGAAAGTTACAAACTCTGTGAGTATGCAATGTCTATCAGTGCCAGTGCCAATGTGCGGGTTATTATAATGAATGAACCCTGTGGTGAAAGGGGGAGGGTCAAGCACGCATATGAGGGGAAGTAAACCACATGTGCTTAACCACAGCAAGGAGAGGGTGAGTGTAGTCTCTCCACCAATATAGAAAAAGAGGAATTAGCAGCCACATGTTACCTTCCAGCGTGGGTGTCTCCCAAGGTCTAGACACCCTGCTCAAGAAAGGGAGCTCAGGAGCAGGTAACAAGAGGCCTACACTGTCTTCATGGCCATAAAGACTCAAAGATCTCATAGTGATGCACAAGAGAGTGAAGGGGACAGACCTATGGATAGTAGGGAGAGAGCACAATGGGAGTAAACTGTGTCAGACAGGTCCAGCATCGGACAGGGACATGTGGCATGAATGGGGGACCAAGCCAAAGTTGTGCCAAAAGTGGGCATGTCTTCAAGGGAGTACCCGGGAAAATAAAATACCCACCACTTTGACCCATATATAGCAATAAATGCACAAGTAAAGTTAGCCATCCCAACCCTTCCTATGAAGTATTGTGGGAATTGTACCTCTGGAGAACATTTTCAGAAAATGATGCAAAATGATGAATGTTATTGCATGATGTGAAAGGAATTTGGATAAAAAATACACACTTACCTGTTTTGACCTCTTTCTCTCATTCAACCTATCCATCTTCTTTCTTTCTATGCTTCTTTCTTTCTATCATCTTTTTTGTTTTATCTGTATTTCATTCTTTCTTCCAATCTTTCTTTCCTTCTGTTTATCCTTCTATCATTCCATTAGTCCTTTTTTCTAATTTTTTATTCTTTCTATTAATGTATTCTTATATTGCTCCTGGCATTTTTTTCACACATCATTTGCATCTTTTCTTTTTGCATTCCTTCCATTATTTAATTCTTCTTTTCTTTTCTTTCCTCCAATCGCTCATCCTTTCATCTCACATTTCTTCATTATATTATTATGCTTTCCTTCTTTCTTTTGTTTCATTCTTCGTTTAATTTCCGTGATCTTTCATTTTCTTCTTTCCACTCTTCGGTATTTCATTGCTTCTTTAGTTTTCTTCGTTTAAACCTTTCTTCCGTATTTCCTGTGTTCATTTGTACCCTCGTTCCTGCTTCCTTTATCCTTTCTCCATTATCTGCATTTCACTTGCTTTCTTTTGCGCAGGCCTCACTCCATTGTCCTCTAACTTTTTTTCTTTGCCATTTTTATATTTTGTCCTTCTCTCTGTAACAGATGTGATATTACAATTTATTCACGCAGAGTGTATTAGTTTTAACTTGCGCCTTGATGACCTGCGAGCCAAAGATGAACGTTCAGAAGGGGCATACAACAATGTAATGTGCATCAGTATTCCCCCGCTTGACCCGCTATACGGGTGGCTCATTACGCCCTTACATGTCTGCGTGTTGAAAGAGGACAAATCCAGACATATGCCCACATGGAGAGTGGCAGTGTATGTAGGCAGACATTATTGGTGCTTCACCCCATCCACGCCCACTCACTTTGTTGGAAGAGGTTTGGCATGATTGAGGAGATACTTAGATGCAGGGGCGGCTCCTCCATTAGGGTGGAGGAGAGTTGCTCTCCCGCCAGCCGCAGCAGCTGCAAACCTTTTACCAAAAAAAAAAGATACTAAAGTATGTTTATTATTGTTTTTTAGTAAAAGGGGCAGGACCATAGGCTGTGATGAGCACTGAGGGGGAGTGCACAGCACTTCCCCCCATTGCGCTTGTATGTTGGGCCGGCCATCTCGGGCCAGCCAAACACACATGTGCAGTCGGCGCTCTCCAGCCCAGCAACACAGTTGCCGGGCTGGAGAGAGCAGGCACAGGCCCCCAGTCTGCCTGGGAGCTGGCTGGGCACCCCCAGTAAATCCTAACGCTACTCTGAGCAGAGTCATGATTGGCCAAAGGGCAGGCTGGGAGCCTGCAGCCTGTCGGCAGAGGGGAGGAGAGGAGCAGCGCGGTTGTGAAGGAGGCAGCACAGGTATGTATTTTTTTTTTAATGAATTCACCCCCACCTGGGCGCACCACCCTGCCCCTTTTTAGTACCACGAGCTGCACGTGCTTAGATGTGACAAGATAATTCACAGTGTATGCACCAGGCGAGGAGTAACCTTCAAACCACACAAAAGCTACAGAACAAGTGGAAACTTCATGAAGCAATGGTCACTGGCTACCAAGAAATCTATGTGTCCGCAGACTCACCAGCAAACATTAATAAGTCCCTTCACTGTTCTCAAAAACAACAGTGATGTCAAATATTTGTAATGGACATGAACCCACATGATGTGTCCTGCGTTCAAGTGGATGTATTATCAGCGCCAGGTGGAGATGATGGTAGTCGATGTCAGACAGGAGGCCACTGCTAAGAGGAGACTAGAGACTGCTGAGTGAAGGAAGAAAATATCTCACCAACCATACATAACACCTTCTCAACAGGATGAGTGTAGTGCACTAATGGGACAGCTCAGAGGCATGTTCCTACTCTTCCCAGGGCTGATGTCCTAGTGGATGGACATCAACCCTGGAGAGTCTCTTCCGGTGAACAGACACATTTTCAAGGTTTGGCAGACACAGCCCGAGAGATGCTGACATGGTAAAGATGCAGGACCTGAAGGAAATTTAGAAGTCACAGAGGCCAGTGGAAGTTCTGGTTGTGCTGCTTTCTAAGTAGAGTGCACATGGCTTATGTTTTATGTGGACTAACATGGACTGAATGAAGCCATAACAGAAGATGCCCACACTGTGCCAAAGGCAGATGAGCTTGCACACATGCTCCATGCACCAAGAGTTTTGAGCACCTTTGTTCTGACCTGTGTCTACTGGCAGAATCTGATTACTCTGACCCTTTTGAACTCTATTGGGACTTCACCAGTTCTAAGTTATGGCTTTTGTGTGCGTGATGCAACAGCCTAAGTGCCATGGGAATGCCCGCACATAAGATAGAGGGTGCCAGAGGATCCCAGCGCTGCCTCACTGTTAAGGCTTAACAAGAGCAAACTGGTCTGGGGTTTCATGCTTTTCCTTCTGGAGGGGGGCTCGCCCAGCAGTTCAAGAGGGACTGTTTATATGAGAACAGGGTCTGCATTGATTTACATAAGATGGCCATATGTCTGGAGTGGCAAAGTGGATGAAAAAAGGTCGTGTGGAATGCTACGCCACCAACTTTTAATTGTTGGTGAATGGTATCCTCACTCAATTGAGTTGAAGTGCTTCCATGTGAAGAGACGTGCAAACATAAAGGGCCTCATTACGAGACTGACAGTCTTAAGAGCTCCAGCCTCGTGGTGGCGGTCAGGACCACCACTGCTGTGACGGCCTGACCGCAACATAAAGACCCTGGTGGTCAAACTACCAGGGTTCCACTGTCTCTGCCGGAATCGGTGATCCCGACGGGGTGATGGCAGGTGGAAGTCATAATCTGCCAGCGCAGGGTTTCATGCAGCGTTGCTCTGTGGATTACGACCTCATTCTCCATCAGCTTTTTCATGGAGGTTTCACCACCATGAAAAGGCTGGCAGAGAACAGGTGCAGTGGGCCACAGGGGGGGACCCTGCACTGCCAATGCACTTAGCATGGGCAGTGCAGGTGTCCCCCTGCCCTGCACCCTTGCAGTGGAGAAGTGTGGCACAATGGTTAGAGCGGCAGACCCTGATGCAGAAATCTGGCCCGGAACCAGGATTCAATTCCCGTCTCGGCAGGACCTGAGCTCAATTCCCTTGGACCAGATCATTCTCGCCTCGGTGCCTAATCTAATTAATGGGTCCAACTCTGGGCAATAGCTTGCTTAATCTCCACAATGGCCACAACAGCACTTGGATGCCTGGCTTCACCCTGGGGGTTGCCCAGGAGTGGGTGCCTCACAGGGAAAAGCCAGGAGGGGTTCCACAGCAGTATGCGTACAACGCCTTGAGACCCTAACGGGTGAGTAGTGCGCTATACAAGTGCTAAGTTTAATGTTCACTGTCTGCTGGTGCACCCTGCAGGCAACTGCATTGCCACCAGCTTGATTGCGAGTTGGAGACAATGCTGCTGCCTGTTTCTCGCTAGGCTGATGGGAGGAAACCTCGGTTTCCACCCGTCAACCTAGCGGGAAACACTTAATAGGTCTAGTGGAGTGGTCATCACTACAGCGGAGGCCACCCTGTGAGGAGCTTGGCGGACAGGCTTTCCTGTCCTCCAAACTCAAAATGATGCCCAAAGTGTGAGTGCATGGGTACTCACAAACTTTTTCTTGGGGGCCAAAATTGCAGTATGGTTTGTGGCCGAGGGCCGCACTGAAGCGCCAGTGGGTGGGGGGCGGGGCTACTAGGGGGCACAACCACCCCGCCCCCTTTTTCAAAACATTGCTAGACAATGCTGCATTTTGAAGCCAGATATAACTACAAACCTACAAAGAGGACATTTTGAAAAACATTTTTATTATCAGACAATAGGAATCTTAAGAGGCATGGCATGGTAATCCTTGTGAACAGGACATTCAGCACAGGCCCAATGCAGCACAGGTTTATCTGAGTCAGGAAAATAGGTATGTCAAAGGAAGACATACTAAGAATCTGGTATTATGTCTGAAACGGCAAGCCTTAAGAGCTGATCCAGATGTAAAGTCTGTTAGCTTATTTCTGAGTTTACTCTTCAAAAGTCCCTTTGTGGAAAACAAACTTTCACAAACATGTGTTGACCCAAACATACAAATTATTTTCTGGGCCACTGTAAAAAGAACAGGAAATTTATCAGAAGGCACAGTGTTCCAGAATTCTTCTGGTGCCTGCCCCAAAAAAGATGCTTCGAGAGCTGAGTTGTGCTGCATGTCTATCAGCTCAATTTGTGCTTGCGGTCTTTCCACGCCAATAAGTTCAACAGCATCAGGATTTCATGCACTCACCATCCAGGGGGTTTCAACCAGCCTGAACAGAGGGGTGAGGGTTCTGAATTGAGAAAATCGCCTTTTGATCTCCCCAGAAATTTCCTCAAGACATGCACCAAGATTTAGCGTTGGCAGAATTTCTTGTGCATTTGGAAACCTCTGAGTCACAGCGAACAGTTTTGGAAAGTGGGTGAAGTCAGCAACATCCAGTTGTTCTTTGAATAGCACAAGCTTACTTTCAAATGAGTAAATACCTTTCATCATGGACCACACAAGCTGTTGTTTGCCTTACAGCATCGAATTAAGAGCAGTGAAGTGTGCAAATAGATCTGAAAGAAAATGGAGCATTAAAAGCCATTTCACATCCTTTAGTTCTGGGAATGTTTGACCTCTACTGTTTACAAAGTGTTCAATTTCAGGAAGCAAAGCAATGAACCACTCCAGAACTTTCCCTTTGCTTAGCCATCGCACTTCAGTGTGCATCAAGAGGTCTGTATATTCAGCTTCAGAATCCTGCAGCATAGCCTTAAAAAGTCTATGGTTAAGGGCTTTGGCACAAATAAAATTAACAATTTTCACTGCAAGTTTTAGGACATTAGTTAGTTCTCCATGCTTTAATTTTGCACACAAAACTTCCTGATGCATAACGCAGTGGTAGTCTATTACAGTCTGTCCATTGAGCGTCTTTTTAAGCAAAGATACAAAGCCCCTGTCATGACCTACCATAACAGGAGCGCCATCTGTTGTGATGCTAACAAGACTGTCCAGTAGTATGTGATGTGTTTCAAAGTAGTTGCAGATACTGTCCAGAATATATTCTCCTCTTGTGTGCCCTTGCAGTGGTAGAAGGCACAGGAACTCTTCTTTAGGGATGAAGCGATTGGTCCAAATACCTCACCCATATTAATAACTGGGCCAGATCGCCTATATCTGTGGACTCATCCATGGCAATGCTGAGGAACGGTGACTCTCTGACAGCTTTGATCACCTGCTCCTGGACATTTTCACCCATTGCCTCTATTCTGCGTGCACAAGTGGAATCCGATAGCTGTAATGCACCGATTTCTTTTAAAATGCTGGATTTGTTGCTATAGTTTTCAAACAAAATTTCAGCTGCTGAAAGGAAACATTTCTTCACCAGCTCTGCCTCCGGCTTCTTATGTTTGGCAAGCAGGTAGCATATTTTGAATGATGCTTCTGTAACAGCCTCAGATTTCTTCATCTGGCAAAGGAAGAGCTTCTTCTGGGAAAGAAGTGTTTGCCACTTAACGATGCCACTTTTGCTGAAGGCAGTTTTGAGTGCAATGGGAAGTTCTCAGTATAACTTGCATGTCGAGTTTTGTAGTGCAGTTCCAGGTTATATCTCTTAAAAACATTTACTTTCTCTTTGCAAAGCAAACAGGTGGCTTTCTCCTTTGGCCATTCAACAAACAAGTACTCTTCTTCCCATGCTGCCTGGAATGACCTGTGTTCACTCTGCAAGGATCTGGGTCATCTGCAAGGCTTGGTAACTGGACTGTAGGCCATTGCAAAGGTCTCAGGCGGGTTTGTGCAATGGGTATCAAGGGTCAGATATCAGATTTTCCCCTCACAGCCGATGGACCGACACCACCTCACGACCAATGGACCAACACTGCGTCTCGCTACAGACCTCTGTGGGCAACACCAAAGTAATATAAAGTGATGTGTAAAAGGAAACGATGCACACCGTGATCAAACACATAATTGTTAACACACAAGGTGGCCTTTGCCGATTCCCAGAGAATCATGTTATAAAAAGTATTTTTTGCAATTATGCTTGCAACTTGCTAGGCATCATAGAGTGATAATGAGGTCAATGAATGGTATAAGGGCCCCTTTTTAGAGATAGTTTTTTTTCAGCGCGCTGGGTCACACAGCAATAGAAATCAACTGTGCACGAAATGCCAGAAAAACAAACTAATACAGGACTGCAGCATATTTTAGGGATGATAGATTAGGATTCAAAACACGAAACACGCAACAGACAAGTTTCCTGCTGTAGTGGTGGTACTTCTTGGGGGACAGCCCAAACAAATGTGCCCATACCTCATCAATGGAACAATGCCAGGACAGTGTAAACCAGGTGACTACATTGGGTTTCAGTGTCAGTATCAAGAAATCTTTGCCCGCATTCAACATAGGATATCTTTGGGACCAGAGATACATATGACCGCAGCGAAGTTTGCAACATCAAAGAGATTCCTGCATTTCAGTAACAGGCTTACCGTTACCACACATCACAGTCGGTGTCATTGAGAACAGTTATGAAGTTGATGGGAATTATGGTATCATGTAACAGCTTGATACTGTATGCTTCGTTACACATTTGCCCAAAACAGAACTTGCTAATGAACCAGAGGTGTCATGGACAGGGAGCATTTAGGGAGAGTCAGTCACAAAGTGAGGCAGTGCACAGAAGTTAGCATGACAAGTGAAAGAAGATTTAGACCACCAGTCTCTATAATAGCCTCAGCGGAGTATCTTTGCTCTTGAAGTTTTAGCAGTTGGAACCATTACCTACCACACACATATAAGGATTTTTTTTAAAGAAGCAAGAGAGCCAGCGACAGGCAGTGTTACACCGCAAAGTCAAAATGTTTTGTCACTGTGTTGTATATTAACAGATACAAGTGTAGTGTATTCCAACGTCCGGTCCACGGGCCCCCAAGGTAGGTCAGCGGAACCGCTGGCAGCCCGCGGGCCGTACTTTGAGTACCAAGGTGTTAGTGCTTTCTTTCCTTCTTTCTCTCCTACTTTCTCTGTTTCTTTCTCTCTCTCTCCTCCATCTCTCACTTTTTCTTCTTATGTGTAGCCTACTAAATGTCATAGCTATATCCAGTACTAGGAGAAAAGTCTGCAGGGAGCTAACTTTGCAATCAAAGCCAGTAAGAGCCATACTGGGCAAGGGTTGATGGTCTATCTAGGACATGGATACTCAAAGTACGGCCTGCGGGCCTCATGCGGCCCCTCTGACCTTTACATGCGGCCCCCTGACCTTTACACGCGGCCCCTTGGGCAACAGGAGCACTGGCAGCTGTTTGCATGATTCTGCACTAACAATAAAAATATTAAATAGACACACAATCATTTATTTCAAACATATTTGGTGTTAAAGAAAGTAAGTAACTAGGGACTACTGCACTTAGCTTTATTTTTAAAGACATCTTGCAGCACAAGTGTAAAACTAAGAAAAGTGTATTTAGTTAACATGCAGAACCTTTTCACCTTAGTACAATTTATTTTATCAGTGCATTGAGAGGCATTCATTCAAAAGTGATAGTTTTCAAACATAACTTTGGAAACATAAATTTGGAAACATAAATTCTTTCCCTTACCCTGAGAACACCACCAATAGTAAATTATAGAGGCAAATCACTTGGTATGTGCACTTTATGGGTGGCCTGGGTTCCTATCATACATGAACAACATTATAGTTTAATAAATCAAACATAGAAGCAGGTTTTGTGCAGCGCACACCATGAATCATGTATTTCAAGGTCATCTTAAATGTGATAATGAAGAAAAAGGAGGGAAAGTGAGACTAAACAATTGCCTAGGACCACACAATTTGGAAAAGTGGGTAAGCCGGGATTAATTCCAGGTTTACTGGTTTCCTATTGTTTTTTTCAGCCACTAGATGTATATCATTTGCTTCTCCTACACATACCTTGCCACCAATCCCCCCAGCCACCCCACCCCACTGCCACTGCCCTGACATCAATGCGGCCCCCAGGCACGTCACAGACCAAACTTTTTGGCCCCTGGGAAAATGTTTGCGAGTACCCATGATCTAGGACATCAATTAGACAAAGATACAGCCTCACTTCAAAAAGATGAAGATACAAACATTGTAGAAATCTCATGACCCAGATCCCGACCGGAGTAACATCCCTTCTAGGACTCACTGGGACACCCGCAATTGTGTCATGAACTTTGGAATGAAAGATGGTCTACTGGCCATTGTGGTGTCCGAAAAACAGCAAAGTAGGTCAATTCACTTGAGTAGAATCATGAGGCCTGTGATAGCCTCACAAACGCTCTAGGCAAATGGCTTCCATTTCAGGCACCCCGATCACAGTCAGCTCTTCATAGTGCAGATGGAGGCTTCCACTAATGCACTGAGTGTTTTACCAAAACATTGATTTAGAAATACCATCTCACCATTATATTGTTGCCTTTATATTGTGATAACCAAAATATTGTCGGCTGGAAAATCAGAGGTAAAAATATTGCTTTTATAGTATTGTATTTAATATCATTGTTAAACATATCATTGTATATAGTATAGGTGTATATTGCTTTTTTCTACATCATTGTAGCATTATAAATGTTATGGTATTTTTTTAATAAAATATTTTAGGAATAGGATGTTTATTTAGGACCATGGGCTGGCAGTTATTTTTCAATTGTTCCTTTTTTAAATCAAATCTTATTTTAACATTTTTAAGGATGTTTTGTTATTTTGATTTGTTTTGATAAACATTTCCGGGGTGTCAATGTAATATATAGTGGAATATAAAATTTGCAGTAAAAAATAGTGGGGAGTGTTTTGTAATGTATTTTTTATTTTCAATTAAATATTTATAAATATACAATATGTATTTTATATATTCTCTGTCTTTTTTTAAATTCATTTAAATCAATTGTTTGATGTTTATAAATATATTTTAACTATTACAAAAATTCACAAACAGTGTTTGGAGAAAATATGTTTATTTTAAAATAGTTTGTATATTTTAATTCTAATTCTAATTTTAATGTTGTTCATGTTTTTTAATCAATTGTAATTTTTTAAGAAATGTTTAAAATATTTTAAAATGTTGTTGCATTTATTGGGAAAAACTGTTTTGTTATCATGTTAATGTAATGTCTTCAATAAGTTATTAAAAAAGTTACTTATTTGCTATTTATTTTTAAGTTAGTATTTTAAAGTTGTATATTTAATAAGATTTTGAATTGTTTTTATATTTTTTAATAATGTAAAAATACTTATTTAGAACTTTTGTAATATAATTTAAAATTAGACAGTTTTTTAGCTGTGGATTTACAGGAGTTGAAATAATAAATGTATCCACCTTAATGTCCTATACCTTTCCCAATGTAGCCTAGTTCAGAGTAGAAATAATAGGTATATCTCCCTCAATTTCCAATGTTTTCCCAGTAGAGCTTAGATTAGAGTGAGAATATTAAATCTACCCCATTAATGTTCAGAACGTTTTACAATGCAGCTTAGATTGGCATGGGAATAGTAAATTTATCCCACACATTGTCAAACACCTTCTCCAGTGTAGCTTAGACTGAAGCTGGAATGGTTAATCTACACCCCTTAATGTTGAAACTTTCACTAATGTAGCATAAATTGGAGTGGGAATAGTGAATCTATCCCTCTCAAAGCCCAACATCTTCCCCGCCGTAGAGTAGCCTGAAGCTAGAATAGTAAATTTACTTCCCCCCCTTAATGTGCAACTTTTTACTCCCAGTGAAACTTAGATTGGAGTTGGAATATTAAGTCTTCCCCTTAAAGTTCCCTCTGTATCTTAAAAGAGAGTGGAGATAGTAAATCTGCCAACTTCAACATCTATAACCTTCCCCAATGTAGCTTAGATTGCAGTGTGAATAGTACATCTAGCCCCAGTATTGTTCAACACTTTCCCCAATGTAAAGTATAAATATGCTCCAAATTTTGGTTAGAATGTTGCTGCATTTTAAAAAAAAAAGATTGCACATTGTATTTTAATGACATTTTTATTTTATGTATACTATCACATTTTTATTAGCTTTCCATGTTTTTAAAATCAATATATTCTATAACAATATTAACATTCATAAGTACAGATTTTTTTTTTATTTGGTTTTATATTTTTCTTACTTGTTCATATTTTTACTTTTTAAGTTTGTGTACATGCTATACATTTTTACATATTGTACAACTTTTATAATAGCTTCTATAATACATTTTTAAAAGAGATGTATTTTTCACAAAAATGTTTTAACAACATTTTTACAAATGCATCATTAGTTTGTACCTATTAATAAGTAGCACATCTTAATAAAAATAATTATTGTACTAGATTTTGATATATTTTCAGTTCTCAACATTTGCACTTTTTTCAAATCTTTTCAACATACAATAATTATTGTTAAACTTTATTATTTATTTTGCACTGTTTTCTATGGACAGGTAATACTTTTTAATATTCCTTTGGCATCCTTTTTCTTACTGGTCGATTTATTTTTTTAGTTTATTAACCTCATTTTGGGTTGTTCCAGCTGTGGTGTAGTTGTGCTTTTCTGTTGCTGCTCTGTGGCTCAGGTAAAAGTAATTTTAAATTACTTTTTGGGCATTTACCTATGACTCTTTAGTACAAATTATTAAATAATATTTACAAATAAATTAATTTTGTACATTTTTGTTATTTAGAGTTGTATGTTTGTTTTAGTTTGAGTATTTGGATTATTAACCCCTTCTGTGCCGCGGACGTAGTGGTTACGTCCCGCGGCACAGTGCTGCTGTGCCGAGGACGTAACCACTACGTCCTCGGCACACAGCCCAGAGGGAGCGCTCTCGCTCCCTCTGTGTGCTTCCCCCCACCCCCCCAAAGTCAGGGATGGAAGGGGAAGCCCTTCCCCTTCCACCCCCGACCCCCCCACCCCCCCATAATGACGTCAGCGCGCGATCGCGCGCTGACTTCATTATGGGGATTTCGCCGCACAGGAAGCCATTTGCTTCCTGTGCGGCGAACGGAGAAGAGGTGAGTTCCTCTTCCCGGTGGGTGGGGGGTTTGGGCTAAAGAGGCACCGGGGGAAAGGAAAGGCTTTTCACATTCCTAGCAAAAGGGCACGATATGGAATTAAATTGTATATGCTGTCTGAAAGTAGGACAGGATATGTGTATAGTTTCCGTGTGTACACTGGTAGGGATTCCAATATTGACCCCCCTGGTTGTCCTCCCACTTTTGGAGTTACTGAGAAAATAGTGTGGGATCTTGGTAGACGACTGTTCAACAAAGGTCACCATTTGTATGTAGATAACTTCTACACTGGTGTGCAGTTGTTCAAGGAATTGTTTAGAGTGGACACAGTTGCTTGTGGCACAATCCGTACTAACCGGAAAGGCTATCCAAGGGAGCTTGTCTGTAAAAAACTTGAGAGGGGACAGTGCTGTGCCTTGCGGAACGAGGAGCTGCTAGCTTTGAAATTTTCAGACAAGAGGGATGTCTACATGCTAAGTACCATCCATGATGAGAGTACTTCCCCTGTGACTGTTTGGGGCCAGGTTGCTGAAGTGCGCAAACCTGTGTGCATTTTAGATTATAATAAGCACATGGGAGGTGTAGATAGAGTTGACCAGAGGTTGGAACCTTATACTGCTATTCGTAAGTCTTATGTTTGGTATAAGAAGTTAGCACTTCACCTCTTCCACTTAGCAACCTTCAATGCTTTTATTGTGTTTAGGGATAGGTCTCCAGACTCAAAGATGACATTTGTGAAATTTCAGGAGTCAGTGATAGAGAGCCTTATTGTGGTGGAACAGGCCAGAGTTCCTAGAGAAGCAGTGGTGGAGGATGTGGCTAGATTGAAAGATCGCCACTTTGCTGAGCACATTCCTCCCACACCCAAAAAAGACTTTCCAGCTAAGAAATGTAGAGTGTGTTTTCGAAGAGGTATCCGGAGGGAGTCTCGAATGTACTGCCCAGATTGTTCTTCAAAGCCTGGGCTGTGTGTCGGTGCTTGTTTTAAGAATTACCACACCCAGAAGAATTTCTGGGAACAACCATGAGTGTAAACTCATGTCTGTTTTGTATTTTCATGTGTTTAGTTTCATGGTTAGCATTTCTGTCATGTTGTTAGTTAGAGCTTTTGTGTTTGTTGTTTTGTAATTCTTTCTACTTAGTTAGGGGTTCCTCTGTTTAAAAAAAAAAAAAAAAATATGATGCCATTGTGTGTGGAGTGGGGCTTGGCTGAGACTGTACATATTGACTTGATGTTGGCTACTGCAACACACTGCCAGCCAAACACCAGTCCACACACTCCCATCAGCTGGTGTGATTGTTGTATCAGGCATGTGGGCGTATGTAAGTGATGGGCCCTTGAGTGGCGCTGTCTGTCGATGTGAGTGTTGTAATGTGCTGGGCCCGTGGCTGGCGGTGTGAATGGCCTTGTGTGTGTCATGTATGAAAGTTGTGTGAATGGACTGTAAAGCGGTTGGTGCCTTGTCGCGGCTTTACAGCTCACGAGCTGTGAGTCATTGGTTCAGTTTTTTGCCTTTCAGTTACTAACAGTGCTTTTCATTTTTGTGAAAGCTCTTGTTAGTAAAATTTGATCCACTGAACCATCACTCACCCTCGTGCCAAATCCAACCAGTATGTGTGGTAAAAATGACCAAACCTGCTCCGCTGTAATCAGGCGTCGCAGCACACCTATGACACGCTAGGTGCCTCAGGTGGGACCCCGATGATGAAGCATGCCACCAACTTGGTTGGTGGGTGAGGGGTCTTTTTCACATAACCTAAGTGTGTTTCTTTTCAAAATTTTAGTGTTTGGCACATCACGGACGTATGTGGGCACATCAAAACGATATATTACAAAACTACCTGTGTTTGGGGGGGGAGAGGGCACCTATGTTTTTGGTCCTGTGTGCGGCCTTCATCTAGGGAAACCTACCAAACCCAGACATTTTTTAAAACTAGACACCCCAAGGAGTCTAGGGAGGAGTGGCTTGCGTGGATCCCCCAACATTTTCTTACCCAGACTCCTCTGTAAACCTCAAAATGTGCTTAAAAAAAGCATATTTTCCTGACTTTTCTTCGTACGATCACCACCCCAGCACAAAATTCCTACTCCCCAGTGTTCCCCTCAGTCTCCCAAATAAAATGACACCTCACGTATGTGGGTCCCCAAAGCAGAGTCAGTCTAAAGATGTATAAAAGAATATGTCCTTATAAACTCGCAGTACTATCCCCTGTATCTCTACAAGTTTTGGGCCTTATTCTGTTGGAGGCACCTGGCCCACCCACACAACTGAGGTATCATTTTTATCGGGAGACTTGGGGGAACGCTGGGTGGAAGGAAATTTGTGGCTCCACTCAGATTCCAGAACTTTCTGTCACCGAAATGTGTGAAAAATGCGTTTTTTTAGCCAATATTTGAGGTTTGGAAAGGATTCTGGGTAACAGAACCTGGTCAGAGCCCCTCAAGTCACCCCATCTTGGATTCCCCTAGGTCTCTAGTTTTCAGAAATGCACAGGTTTGGTAGGTTTCCCTAGGTGCTGGCTGAGCTACAGGCCAAAAACTACAGGTAGGCACTGTTTTCAATGAAAAAATGTGATGTGTCCACGCTGCGCTTTGGGGCGTTTCCTGTCGCGGGCGCTAGGCCTACCCACACAAGTGAGGTATCATTTTTATCGGGAGACGTGGGGGAACGCTGGGTGGAAGGAAATTTGTGGCCCCTCTCAGATTCCAGAACTTTCTGCCACAGAAATGTGAGGAACATGTGTTTTTTTAGCCAAATTTTGAGGTTTGCAAAGGATTCTGGGTAACAGAACCTGGTCCGAGCCACACAAATCACCCCATCTTGGATTCCCCTAGGTCTCTAGTTTTCAGAAATGCACAGGTTTGGTAGGTTTCCCTAGGTGGCGGCTGAGCTACAGGCCAAAATCTACAGGTAGGCACTTTGCTAAAAACAGGTCTGTTTTCTGTGATGTGTCCACGTTGCGCTTTGGGGCGTTTCCTGTCGCGGGCGCTAGGCCTACCCACACAAGTGAGGTATCATTTTTATCGGGAGACGTGGGGGAACGCTGGGTGGAAGGAAATTTGTGGCTCCTCTCAGATTCCAGAACTTTCTGCCACAGAAATGTGAGGAACATATGTTTTTTTAGCCAATTTTTGAGCTTTGCAAAGGATTCTGGGTAACAGAACCTGGTCCGAGCCCCGCCAGTCACCCCTCCTTGGATTCCCCTAGGTCTCTAGTTTTCAGAAATGTACAGGTTTGGTAGGTTTCCCTAGGTGCCGGCTGAGCTAGAGGCCAAAATCTACAGGTAGTCACTTCGCAAAAAACACCTCTGTTTTCTTCCAAAATTTTGGTGGTGTCCACGTTGCGCTTTGGGGCGTTTCCTGTCGCGGGCGCTAGGCCTACCCACGCAAGTGAGGTATCATTTTTATCGGGAGACTTGGGGGAACGCTGGGTGGAAGGAAATTTGTGGCTCCTCCCAGATTCCAGAACTTTCTGCCACAGAAATGTGAGGAACATGTGTTTTTTTAGCCAATTTTTGAGCTTTGCAAAGGATTCTGGGTAACAGAACCTGGTCCGAGCCCCGCCAGTCACCCCTCCTTGGATTCCCCGAGGTCTCTAGTTTTCAGAAATGCACAGGTTTGGTAGGTTTCCCTAGGTGGCGGCTGAGCTAGAGGCCAAAATCTACAGGTAGGCACTCTGCTAAAAACAGGTCTTTTTTCTGTGATGTGTCCATGTTGCGCTTTGGGGCGTTTCCTGTCGCGGGCGCTAGGCCTACCCACACAAGTGAGGTATCATTTTTATCGGGAGACGTGGGGGAACGCTGGGTGGAAGGAAATTTGTGGCTCCTCTCGGATTCCAGAACTTTCTGCCACAGAAATGTGAAGAACATGTGTTTTTTTAGCCAATATTTGAGCTTTGCAAAGGATTCTGGGTAACAGAACCTGGTCCGAGCCCCGCCAGTCACCCCTCCTTGGATTCCCCTAGGTCTCTAGTTTTCAGAAATGTACAGGTTTGGTAGGTTTCCCTAGGTGCCGGCTGAGCTAGAGGCCAAAATCTACAGGTAGTCACTTCGCAAAAAACACCTCTGTTTTCTTCCAAAATTTTGGTGGTGTCCACGTTGCTCTTTGGGGCGTTTCCTGTCGCGGGCGCTAGGCCTACCCACGCAAGTGAGGTATCATTTTTATCGGGAGACTTGGGGGAACGCTGGGTGGAAGGAAATTTGTGGCTCCTCCCAGATTCCAGAACTTTCTGCCACAGAAATGTGAGGAACATGTGTTTTTTTAGCCAATTTTTGAGCTTTGCAAAGGATTCTGGGTAACAGAACCTGGTCCGAGCCCCGCCAGTCACCCCTCCTTGGATTCCCCTAGGTCTCTAGTTTTCAGAAATGCACAGGTTTGGTAGGTTTCCCTAGGTGGCGGCTGAGCTAGAGGCCAAAATCTACAGGTAGGCACTTTGCTAAAAACAGGTCTGTTTTCTGTGATGTGTCCACGTTGCGCTTTGGGGCGTTTCCTGTCGCGGGCGCTAGGCCTACCCACACAAGTGAGGTATCATTTTTATCGGGAGACGTGGGGGAACGCTGGGTGGAAGGAAATTTGTGGCTCCTCTCGGATTCCAGAACTTTCTGCCACAGAAATGTGAGGAACATGTGTTTTTTTAGCCAATTTTTGAGCTTTGCAAAGGATTCTGGGTAACAGAACCTGGTCCGAGCCCCGCCAGTCACCCCTCCTTGGATTCCCCTCGGTCTCTAGTTTTCAGAAATGTACAGGTTTGGTAGGTTTCCCTAGGTGCCGGCTGAGCTAGAGGCCAAAATCTACAGGTAGTCACTTCGCAAAAAACACCTCTGTTTTCTTCCAAAATTTTGGTGGTGTCCACGTTGCGCTTTGGGGCGTTTCCTGTCGCGGGCGCTAGGCCTACCCACGCAAGTGAGGTATCATTTTTATCGGGAGACTTGGGGGAACGCTGGGTGGAAGGAAATTTGTGGCTCCTCCCAGATTCCAGAACTTTCTGCCACAGAAATGTGAGGAACATGTGTTTTTTTAGCCAATTTTTGAGCTTTGCAAAGGATTCTGGGTAACAGAACCTGGTCCGAGCCCCGCCAGTCACCCCTCCTTGGATTCCCCTAGGTCTCTAGTTTTCAGAAATGCACAGGTTTGGTAGGTTTCCCTAGGTGGCGGCTGAGCTAGAGGCCAAAATCTACAGGTAGGCACTTTGCTAAAAACAGGTCTGTTTTCTGTGATGTGTCCACGTTGCGCTTTGGGGCGTTTCCTGTCGCGGGCGCTAGGCCTACCCACACAAGTGAGGTATCATTTTTATCGGGAGACGTGGGGGAACGCTGGGTGGAAGGACATTTGTGGCTCCTCTCAGATTCCAGCACTTTCTGCCACAGAAATGTGAGGAACATGTGTTTTTTTAGCCAATTTTTGAGCTTTGCAAAGGATTCTGGGTAACAGAACCTGGTCCGAGCCCCGCCAGTCACCCCTCCTTGGATTCCCCTAGGTCTCTAGTTTTCAGAAATGCACAGGTTTGGTAGGTTTCCCTAGGTGGCGGCTGAGCTAGAGGCCAAAATCTACAGGTAGGCACTTTGCTAAAAACAGGTCTGTTTTCTGTGATGTGTCCACGTTGCGCTTTGGGGCGTTTCCTGTCGCGGGCGCTAGGCCTACCCACACAAGTGAGGTATCATTTTTATCGGGAGACGTGGGGGAACGCTGGGTGGAAGGAAATTTGTGGCTCCTCTCGGATTCCAGAACTTTCTGCCACAGAAATGTGAGGAACATGTGTTTTTTTAGCCAATTTTTGAGCTTTGCAAAGGATTCTGGGTAACAGAACCTGGTCCGAGCCCCGCCAGTCACCCCTCCTTGGATTCCCCTAGGTCTCTAGTTTTCAGAAATGTACAGGTTTGGTAGGTTTCCCTAGGTGCCGGCTGAGCTAGAGGCCAAAATCTACAGGTAGTCACTTCGCAAAAAACACCTCTGTTTTCTTCCAAAATTTTGGTGGTGTCCACGTTGCGCTTTGGGGCGTTTCCTGTCGCGGGCGCTAGGCCTACCCACGCAAGTGAGGTATCATTTTTATCGGGAGACTTGGGGGAACGCTGGGTGGAAGGAAATTTGTGGCTCCTCCCAGATTCCAGAACTTTCTGCCACAGAAATGTGAGGAACATGTGTTTTTTTAGCCAATTTTTGAGCTTTGCAAAGGATTCTGGGTAACAGAACCTGGTCCGAGCCCCGCCAGTCACCCCTCCTTGGATTCCCCTAGGTCTCTAGTTTTCAGAAATGCACAGGTTTGGTAGGTTTCCCTAGGTGGCGGCTGAGCTAGAGGCCAAAATCTACAGGTAGGCACTTTGCTAAAAACAGGTCTGTTTTCTGTGATGTGTCCACGTTGCGCTTTGGGGCGTTTCCTGTCGCGGGCGCTAGGCCTACCCACACAAGTGAGGTATCATTTTTATCGGGAGACGTGGGGGAACGCTGGGTGGAAGGACATTTGTGGCTCCTCTCAGATTCCAGCACTTTCTGCCACAGAAATGTGAGGAACATGTGTTTTTTTAGCCAATTTTTGAGCTTTGCAAAGGATTCTGGGTAACAGAACCTGGTCCGAGCCCCGCCAGTCACCCCTCCTTGGATTCCCCTAGGTCTCTAGTTTTCAGAAATGTACAGGTTTGGTAGGTTTCCCTAGGTGCCGGCTGAGCTAGAGGCCAAAATCTACAGGTAGTCACTTCGCAAAAAACACCTCTGTTTTCTTCCAAAATTTTGGTGGTGTCCACGTTGCGCTTTGGGGCGTTTCCTGTCGCGGGCGCTAGGCCTACCCACACAAGTGAGGTATCATTTTTATCGGGAGACGTGGGGGAACGCTGGGTGGAAGGAAATTTGTGGCTCCTCTCAGATTCCAGAACTTTCTGCCACAGAAATGTGAGGAACATGTGTTTTTTTAGCCTATTTTTGAGCTTTGCAAAGGATTCTGGGTAACAGAACCTGGTCCGAGCCACACAAATCACCCCATCTTGGATTCCCCTAGGTCTCTAGTTTTCAGAAATGCACAGGTTTGGTAGGTTTCCCTAGGTGGCGGCTGAGCTAGAGGCCAAAATCTACAGGTAGGCACTTTGCTAAAAACAGGTCTGTTTTCTGTGATGTGTCCACGTTGCGCTTTGGGGCGTTTCCTGTCGCGGGCGCTAGGCCTACCCACACAAGTGAGGTATCATTTTTATCGGGAGACGTGGGGGAACGCTGGGAGGAAGGACATTTGTGGCTCCTCTCAGATTCCAGCACTTTCTGCCACAGAAATGTGAGGAACATGTGTTTTTTTAGCCAATTTTTGAGCTTTGCAAAGGATTCTGGGTAACAGAACCTGGTCCGAGCCACACAAATCACCCCATCTTGGATTCCCCTAGGTCTCTAGTTTTCAGAAATGCACAGGTTTGGTAGGTTTCCCTAGGTGTCGGCTGAGCTAGAGGCCAAAATCTACAGGTAGGCACTTTGCTAAAAACAGGTCTGTTTTCTGTGATGTGTCCACATTGCGCTTTGGGGTGTTTCCTGTCGCGGGCGCTAGGCCTACCCACACAAGTGAGGTATCATTTTTATCGGGAGACGTGGGGGAACGCTGGGTGGAAGGAAATTTGTGGCTCCTCTCAGATTCCAGAACTTTCTGCCACAGAAATGTGAGGAACATGTGTTTTTTTAGCCAAATTTTGAGGTGTGCAAAGGATTCTGGGTAACAGAACCTGGTCCGAGCCACACAAATCACCCCATCTTGGATTCCCCTAGGTCTCTAGTTTTCAGAAATGCACAGGTTTGGTAGGTTTCCCTAGGTGGCGGCTGAGCTAGAGGCCAAAATCTACAGGTAGGCACTTTGCTAAAAACAGGTCTGTTTTCTGTGATGTGTCCACGTTGCGCTTTGGGGCGTTTCCTGTCGCGGGCGCTAGGCCTACCCACACAAGTGAGGTATCATTTTTATCGGGAGACTTGGGGGAACATAGAATAGCAAAACAAGTGTTATTGCCCCTTGTCTTTCTCTACATTTTTCCCTTCCAAATGTAAGACAGTGTGTAAAAAAGACGTCTATTTGAGAAATGCCCTGTAATTCACATGCTAGTATGGGCACCCCGGAATTCAGAGATGTGCAAATAACCACTGCTTCTCAACACCTTATCTTGTGCCCATTTTGGAAATACAAAGGTTTTCTTGATAGCTATTTTTTACTCTTTATATTTCAGCAAATGAATTGCTGTATACCCGGCATAGAATGAAAACCCACTGCAGGGTGCAGGTCATTTATTGGCTCTGGGTACCTAGAGTTCTTGATGAACCTACAAGCCCTATATATCCCCACAACCAGAAGAGTCCAGCAGACGTAACGGTATATTGCTTTCGAAAATCTGACATTGCAGGAAAAAGCTACAGAGTAAAACTTAGAGAAAAATTGATGTTTTTTTCACCTCAATTTCAATATTTTTCTTTTTCAGTTGCTATTTTCTGTAGGAAACCCTTGTAGGATCTACACAAATTACCCCTTGCTGAATTCAGAATTTTGTCTACTTTTCAGAAATGTTGCGGTTTATGGGATCCAGCGTTGGTTTCATGCCCATTTCTGTCACTGACTGGAAGGAGGCTGAAAGCACAAAAAATCGTAAAAATGGGGTATGTCCCAGTAAAATGCCAAAATTGGGTTGAAAAATTGGGTTTTCTGATTCAAGTCTGCCTGTTCCTGAAAGCTGGGAAGCTGGTGATTTTATCACCGCAAACCCTTTGTTGATGCCCTTTTCAGGGAAAAAACCACAAGCCTTCTTCTGCAGCCCATTTTTCCAAATTTTTTTAAAAAAATGAAATTTTCACTGTTTTTTGGCTAATTTCTTGGCCTCCTTCTGGGGAACCCACAAAGTCTGGGTACCTCTAGAATCCCTAGGATGTTGGAAAAAAAGGACGCAAATTTGGAATGGGTAGCTTATGTGAACAAAAAGTTATGAGGGCCTAAGCGCGAACTGCTCCAAATAGCCAAAAAAAGGCTCGGCACAGGAGGGGGAAAAGGCCTGGCAGCGAAGGGGTTAAAGTAGTTTTCTTGCTTCAAAATTGAAATTTCAAAAAAATAACCAAAAACATTAAATAAAAAGAAACTAGCTCAAACAATTCCTACAGGTCAAAGGATAGAGACCAGAGGCATCGTGACCCACTAGTTCTGAGGGTTGGGCACAAGGATAACAACCTTGTCCCATAAAAGGCATTTGTTAAAAAAACAGCAACAAAAAACACAAAGGGCCTCATTACGACTTTAGTGGTCTTTTCGGAAGACCGCCGCGGTGGCGGCCGCCAAAAGACTGCCATGTTGGGGGTAATTAGATTGCTGTATTAAGAATCACACACTGGAGACTGCCACTAAATAGCAACAAATCCGACAACACCAGGACACAGGTGGGTGGGAAAGAGACGGTTTCACCACCAGCACCGCCAGCCCGACAACTTTCCACTCACCAGATTATGAGCCACAAATCACCACAGCGGTTCTACAATGGTGGCAAACAATTGGCTGTGCAAACCGCCGCGCTCTCAAACCGACTTTAGACAGAACACAACACCGCATTGGCCAGTTCGAATATCCCACACCTGACACACATACACACACCAGAAACACCTACTCACTGTACTGTATAACACACCCCAACATAATCCTTTGGAACTAAAACGACAATTGCATACACCGTGAGCAGGCAACAATTTACAGATGCCACCTTCACACAATAGCACACATACACATCTTACTCAGCACACACCATACAACTGAACGAACAACACAATACACACATAACGAATACACCACAACCGACCTTCACATACAACTAAACACCCTCACAAAGCACCCTACATTGCACCCTTGCACACGCAATACCCACCCCCACCCACAACACAATCACCACCATAATCCAACAAAAGCAAAAGCACCCACGCTTCACAGGCGATTAGTTAAGGATCATGGTCTATGAAATTGTCAGGGTAGAGCACAACTGTTTGGACCACAGTTCCAGCAAACATGAATTGCCAGAAAAATGTAGTCATGGAAGAAAATTGTCGACAGTGTAAACTCAGTAGGCAACCATCCACGCACAAGGGAGGACATCAGGAAGAGATGGAACGACCTATGGGGTAAGGTGCGTTCAATGACATCACGCCACCAGATTGTCGTGCAGAAGACTGGAGGTTGAGGAGAAGGTCTTGGACATCCTGCACCCAGAGGGCCTGACTGGAATACCCGGAGGGCTGGACTGTGGTAAGTAACTACCACACACCTGGCACACATTTGTCCTGTCCAGCATGCTTCCAAACCACCCAAACACTTCCCAATTCACTCTATCTCCCACTACGCCTCCAACCTAATTACCTATTGCCCCTTTCCTGCATGCCACACCACCACCCAGCCCCAATGCCTACAAAGTCCCTGGAAAGTGCACGGATACTGTTGCCAATAGCAATCACTATGACTCCGACAATGCACCAGCCCATATACAACAGAACCTGCAATGTGCACTTCACAGCACATCTCTTGCATGTACGCCTATTGCACTAGCTACACAAACTGTATGCTTCGACTACGGCTACATGGTGATGAGAGCAATGCAATGGCACTACACAATGGTAAACAAGGCCAAACACAGCTATAGCACTGTCACCAAACCTAATGGCCACTTATGCAGATCAACAACCCTGAAATGGACTGATCATGGGCTTGAAAGTAAGAACCATTACCCCATGCATCAATTGCACAGACTTGACAAGTTGCCATGTACACACTCATACCCTTCTCCCACTTGGATCCCATACTGCAATGTACAGCTATCCTCAGTCACATCTACCAAGCCTGATTTACCACAAGCTAGTAGGGCACACCTGACCTGAACCCACCCAGCAAAAGTTACTTAGCCTGATGAACACCTACCTCAATGGAGCATGGTACACATGTCACAATCCACTATTCACAAGCAATGTTTGCAGTGCTGCTTCTCTCATTGGCATTGCTGGGAATCATGTCAAGCCACTGTATGCATCAGACAAAGAGATAACCAATCACACATCCACCATTTAACTATCTCTCACTCCATCCACAGATACCCGTGCCAGTGCCACCATGGAGAGGATATCAGAGACTGCCAGCCCTCCTCAGGATGAAGGTCCCAGTGAGGACAACGTCTCTGGATCTCTGGACATTGATGACTTACCTGGCCCATCTGAGACAGCTGGTCAGTCCACCACTCCCTACCTCACCCTGCCCACATTAACCCCCCCACCTGTGGCATCAACATCACAGCCAACCCTTCATCCCCAAACCTGTGCCCCAAGGACAGTTCAATCAATAATGTGCCCCAAAGTACAGGGACCTGAGTCGACCCCTCGCACCCAAGACAATGAAGATCCTGGTGATACTGGGAGTGGGCACACCGTGCCAGGGTCACAGACACATGGGGCTAGGAGGCGTGGGAGGGAACCTGTGGGCCAGACGATGGGGCACACAAGGCAGTCAACTGACCATTAAACCATCTCCCAAGTCCTGGGAGTGTGGAAGCAGAGAAATTATTGATAAAATGTTGAGTCTTTACCTAATCATACTTACAGATGAATGTGTGAATTATTTAGATAATAATATTATGATTATGAAAATGTGACTAATTGAATGGCCACCATCTTATGTAAGGTCTATATTTTGTCCATTCTAACTTAAGCTGATAAAACTAGTCTGCCTTTACAGGAGAGTGTGTTTCTTAACTAAAACAAATGATACAAATAAATGTGTATTTTTGTGGCCTCAGCTGGACTGAAATAGGAGCAGATGCAAGGTCATTGTGTAATGCAAGCTGTATAAAATGTTTCTAATGTGTTCCATAGCTTGACTGACTTCATTGTTTGAAGGTATGTTTCTAACTTGTATGTCTTTCCTTGAGGGTAAAGAAATGGTGAAGTAACATATCTTGTAATTTTTCTTCCTGTGACTTTGTATTTGCGGTGGAGTGGAAACAAAGGATCCACAGACATGTATTAGTTTAGATTTCATCAATGAAATAATAGCAAATCGAACAGCTTGAAGTAAACTAATCGTAAAATTTTGATATCAGTTAATGCTCTGATTGGTCGTAACTTTCTCACATTATGCTTTCTCCAATCATTTTCAGTTAACAAGTTTAATTTAATGTTCAGTCACCATTGTTTGTGGGTCATTCTTCTTTGGGATTCTCGTGGATCCTGAGACCTAGAGATTCTATTGAAGAACTCATGCTTAGATGGTTTAGTGTATCTGATAGTCCAAAATTCTAAACCATTACCCCGTCCTCATACCTGTTCCTATCCTGATGTTGGTGCCTGATGTTGCTGTCCCACTGACGAAGTAGACGTTGTTGCTGATTACTGTAGTATCTTGGTAATGTATAATTGTGAATTGTTATTTGCCTTTTGTTTTTCAGGTACCAGCTGCAATTGCTTATTTACTGATGCATATTGTTGATAGCACCCTAGCTACATGTTTTCTAAATTTGTGTTACAAAGACTTTTTACATGAAGCCCAACATGTCAATGCTAATTAGTGGTTAGTGAAGCGTTACTCTCATGCTCATGATCTGTCTCTGATATTTTCTTTGTCTTATCATTATTCAGACATGTTCAATTTCTCTTGCTCATATTCTATTACTATGGCTTTGTGTTAAAACCATTGAGATAATTTGTCTTTTTGCGTTGATTAAACTCAGATATATCCAGCGTTCTAATCAGCCTTTATTGTTTCTCTATATGTATCAGTTGTGTTTGAGAATTATTTTCTTGACCTTAGCATTGTCAATATAGGGAAATAAATTATGAACTTCTTAATAAACTGTTGTGGTTATTGAGGTTGAACTGATTTCCATATGTTATAAGTGATGTTTATGACGTATTTTAAATTACATTTTTCAAAACACATTCGGTTTGGTTAATCAACCTAGTGTGTGAAATCCACTGTTCAAATTTAAACATAGCTAGGATTTTTCCGCGTTAACAGAAGCATACCAACAATCCCAGGACAGGATGGGCCAGATCATTACCATGTTGGGGAAAACCAAAGGCTGCTGAGGGAATACCACCAGGAGGTCATGCAGCAGTGGCAGACTCACAATGCCACCATGGCCTCCATCGCAGGGGGTGATCAGGGACATCAACACAAACCTGAGTGCTTCCTTCACCCACCAGCAGGCCCCTTACACTAGGCACATCACATCTCAGCCTTCCACATCTGCCGCAGCTGGAATGGAGGACCTGCCAGGGGAACCCCAGGCCTCTGGCACCCCTATCTCTGTAGTGAAACTTCACTGATTTCTCGCCCTTGTGTGACACTGAGACACCTGTTGACTGTTCAATGTCATGACTCCATTTCCCCATGGCCCTTGGACACTGGACCTGTGCTACCTACAGCTGTGCCACCTACTCTGATGATTCCAACTACCACGACCCCACTGATCACCTGTTTGTCACTGTATGCACCATATATTTTATTTTCAAATTTCCCCTGTATGCCCAATAAACACTATTGATCACAGCAACAACATATGTGTCTTTATTTGAACAAATTCAAATGTTTTGTATGGAAAATGTTATGTGGGTATGGCCCCCCTAAACCAACAGGCAGTGTAATGGACAGCAGAGACAGGCATCCACTGCAGGAGACACAGTACAATAGATATTTCCCAGGGCAGATGTAAGAGAGACACTGGTCCAGGCACACACTAGAGTAAAGTCACTCATCCAACGTGCAAAAGAGACCATGACAGAGAGTTACATCAGGACATAAGGCATGGTGCCACACAAAACACATATGCAGTACATAGTTGTCCAGCTCAGTGTAGATTGCCACCAACGCAGGGCACAACAGATAACATTTTCACATCCCCAGTCACAGGAAATACATCGAAATACAGTGTAGCTGCCATCTATCACGTGCAAACCTCTATTCTGTAAACAGTTACCAAAGGCTAATGAGCATGAATGCCTCAAGCCATAGGCAGCAGAGGCATTGATATACATAACACAGTTAGTAGGTGGAATAACATGAGGACAGGAGAATGCAGGACTCTTAGCTCAACATAGGTCTGTCCATAGGAGATGTGAATCTAGCGACCTGAAGTGAGTACACATGTAAGACAACATACATGTAAACTCTGTACCTCACAGTCAAGCACTCACCTCGCCAACACACACATAGGGAAAGGAATACATTACAACACCACGGATGAAACTAATCACTAGGACCATTGTCACCAATCAATGTAGACATACATGACTTGCAAATACAGTCAGCATACCTGTATGTTATAAGAAGTACTGATTCATGAGCTCAGTCTTAGAGTCAACTGCACCATCCTCATCTGCCTCCTGAACACTCTCTATGTCTGCCTCACCAGCCACTGGTCCAGCTGCCTCCTCATCATCAGCAAGCAATGGTATCTGACGTCTCAGGGCACGATTGTGGAGCATGCAGCAGGGACTATGATCTGGCATACCATTTGGGGCGGGTAGAGGAGGGCACCTCCAGAGATGTTCAGGCACCTGTACCAGGCTTTCAGAAGGCTGAGTGTCCTAATATTATACGCCTCGTGCTGCCGTGGGCCTCATTGAAATGGAGTTCCCCTTCTGTGGCAGGGTACCTTACTTGTGTCAACAGCCAGGGAAGGTTAGGATAGCCAGAGGCGCCTGTGTGCATAAAGGTAGGAACTCTTACAATACAGGTGCAGCCACAGGAAAGAATGTGAAAGCAGGGGCCATGACAGAGACACACATCCAAATACATACATACCAATGAGCCAAGCCCTCTCAGTGTGAAGCTGTGCCATCATGGGTGGGACATTGCTGTTCCTCAGAATGTTGAGTCATGCACAGATCCAGGAAATGTGACTGTCACCTGTACAATGTACTGGTCTGCAAGGCACACCATCAGAACATTGATCGAGTAGTAGTTCCTCCTGTTTCTATACATCTGCTCATTGGCACTGGGAGGGACCAAGACTATATGGGCGCCATCTATGGCCCCTATCACATGAGGGATGTGTCCCATATCATAGAAGTCTGCCTTCAGATAGGCCAAATCTGCACATTGGGGTAACCTGATGTAGCTGTCCAGGTCTTTCAATAAAGCACACAGTACATCTTTCAACACAAGACTGAACATGGGCTGTGACATCCTTGCTGGTAAACCCACTGTAGTGTGAAAGGGCCCAGTGGCAAGTAAGTGTAGTATTGACAGGACTTGTAGTGTGGGAGGGATGGCATAGGGATTATGTATGGCAGGCAATAGATCAGACTCCAGCTGGGCACATAGATCCATAACGATCTGATGATTCAGATGATAGGTCTGGATGACATGCCTGTCCTCCATGGTTGCAAGGTAAACTAGTGATCAGTACACTGGTGCATGTCTCAATCTCCTCATGGCAGGATATCTAGGATAGAGAGTAGAAAATGTACTAAGTGATAAGTACTTCACATATGTAAGCAGAACATGTCACCATCACACACACCTAATACTGTACACATGCGTTGCACTGCTAACACATACCATTATGGGCATGCAGAAGTGTCACTGTTACATGCATGTCACACGTATTAGCTAAACTATGATAACACAACGTAGACCTACTCTGCAGTTTGGACATAAATGTATATGACGCACTTATTTAGGGACAGCAAGGCATGATATGTGTATAAAATGTCAGTTGCCTGGCCTGCTGCACAGGACAGTTGGAAGTGGACTAAGTCCGCTGGAGTATGTCGTCATGGCAGTAGGCGGTCGCAAGTGCTGTGCAACTTCTCATTGGTTAACATTGCTGTCTATGGGGGATTGGCACCAATGGCGATCACCACCAGCATTGACGGTGCTGTTCATGGCAGCTGTGACCACCATTTTCTGCAGTCTTGCTCACTTGACTTCTGACACTCTTGCAATCAAGACCTCTATGATGTGAGCTTCTGCGAACTGTCTCTAGGAGCCATCATGAAACGTCCTGCAGGTGATAGGGCCCCAGCCTTCACACCAGAAGAGCTGGTGAAGCTTGTGGACTGGGTCCTACCACTGTATGGACAGCTGTATGGGGCACCAGAGGAACAGGTTAGCCCAATGCCATAGTCATGTGTGATAGGGGTATGTGTGATTGTGTAAGGGGAAAGTGTACAGGGAAGGGGGTGCATGCATGCACTGAGAATGGAGTTGGAGCATGTGAGCTGTGAGGAAGGGCATGTGTGGGCACTTGGTGAGTCAGATGTGTATTGTCCAATGTTGTTGGAATGCGGCATGTGCACCTGACTTTCTCCTTGTGCCTGTGTCATTCATACAGGTGAACCCGATCAGAAGAAAGGGATCTGGCATGCCATCACCAAGCTAGTGCGGACCCTGGGGGTCCACAGCCACAGCGCACCAATAGGAGAAAGAGGTGGGAGGACCTGAGACACTGGGCCTAGAAGACCGCGGAGGTCCAGCTAGGGATGTTCTCCCAATGAGGGAGAGGTACCCGTCAGACCCTGACCCCTCCAATGGTCTGCATTTTGGCAGTGGCCTACCATGAGGTGGATGGGCATTTGAGGGCAGCACAGCAGCCACAAGGTGGTGAGTACTGACTGTATCCTGGCACTTGGCTGGGCTTAACAGGGATTAGGTGCCTCACTGCAGGCACAGTGGCATTGTTGTAATGACATCCTGTGTTTCCTCTATTAGAAATGTCTATTATGCACCCTGGCTGAGTATAAATAGTAGATGTGTTAGCATGATTTACTGTCAGTGGATGTACAGCTCCCATTCCTAGGCCTCTCCATGTCTGGAATGTGGAGATGGTCAAATGACATAGCCATATGTGTGAGACCATCCTGCCTATGCAATGGATGTGAGTATTAGTATCACACTAAGCATTGAGTATGACCAGCTCCATCCATCTGCATGTGTGGCTCTGAGGTGTCAGTCCACTCCCATCTGTGTAGCATACCTGTATATGCTACAGTGTGACTTCGTTTTATAACAGGGACTAAATACATCATGTACTGGTAATGGGACAGACTAAATGTGGGCCTGTCATTACAGTTCTACAACAGATATGGCCTTCATGGGACTGGTTTATGGATTTGATAGCTGTATTGCCAAATATAGGTGATCTGCTGACTGTAGGGTATGAGAAGTTTGGCAAACAGGGATACTGATAAATGTACAATTGATGATGTCTGGCTGCAGACATCATGCATTCCTAGGTGCAATACTTGTGGGGATGTAACCGTTAAACCAATGAGATGGTACTAGAGGTGGTAAGTGCCTTAGCCAGATCATGTATATGTCACCATGTAATGTATATAGGATGTATGACAATGCCCTAGCTATTGATACGCTACATGAAATGTTAATGCCTGCATCATGTCCTAATGGTAAGTTGGGGGCACATCTGATGGGCTGGGGCTTTTCTGCTTGCCTTGGCCAAGCTGAAGTGGCAGATTAGGAGAGATTGGCCTATTGCATGACACATGGCATGGAGATGTGATTTTAATATTGCATTTAGTCTCCCCTGGCTGGCTCATGTAGCAGTGGGATGTGTAAGTGGTGTACAGGAAGTGGTGTTGGTCCTTGTGTGCCTAGTGCATCATGATATTTACTGTCTGAGGTGTGTTTTGTCTGGTCTCTGTGACAGGTATTGTCATTTCTGGAATGATGTGTGATGGTGGAGTTGCCATGTTGTGCAGTCTAACAGGTGTAACTGCATGTGTTGTGGCATTGTAAGTGGACCATGATGTAATATGTGTGTTCCTGAAGTACATCTGGTGTGACACTGCACTTAGTGATTGAGTATGGAAGTGTTATATGTGATATATGGACCTTTGTAGATGCAACTAGCAGTATGATCAGTTGTGATGTATGTGCTTAGTGTCTGCTGATCTTGCTCTATGGTGGGCCAGACTTTTCAAATAGCTACACCACATACTCCAATTTTACACATCTGATATCAAATGTTTGGGTGTCAGACTTGTAGTGGTCAAATCAGTGTTGACTTCTATATTGGCATCACTGTACAGAGTGTTTGGTCTGGCATGTAATGTGACAGGCATGTGCTGTGTGGTCTGTGAGTAGAGTTGTCTTCAATGTAATGGATATGTTACAAAGGGCACGGTCTGATCAGGTGCTGTAACTGTAGTGGCCAGAAGTGTTTTGTTCAATCAGCTGGACATCCAATGGGTGAAAGGGGTATGGAGAGGTATGATGTGTATTCAGGCATACAAATTATACTGCATCCAGGGCATTCTGTGCCAGTAGAAATGTCTTTGTTAGTCATCATGTGGATGATTCCATTTGTGCTGTCCAACTTAGATATTGATGTAGGTGTGAGGGTTGGCATACAGGTGTAGTGTGGGAAGTAGGGACATGTTGTGACATGATGTAGCTAATGTGTATTGGCACCTGCGATGGCCTAGCCAGGATAAGTATTGTAACAGATGTGCTTGTTAACCAGTGTGTATGAGAGCTATATGTTAACCCATTTTTGTCCTATCGCTTTCTCTCTCTTGTGCTCTCTCTCTCTCTTGCCCTGACTCTATTTGTGTGCATCAGCATCGTAAGGAGAAGGGGCACAAGCGAGTGCGGAAGCAGCAGCCCACGGGTCCCAGGAAGCTGCAACCACTGAGAGCGAGGGACCCAGTGGGATGGAGGGCAAGGGGAGTGCCACGGGGGAGACCAGATCTACCACCTCCTCTTCAGAATCCTCCTCCAGTGGACACTCCCTGGTGGTGGCAGCCCTACCTGGGACCACCCCAGTACCATCATTGTCTGCCACCCCCCTTACTAGAACCGCCCTCCTTGGAGCTCCCCACCCAATTGTCCGTGCCTGCTCACCCAGGAGGGTGGGCATCTCCTTCGCCTCAGGCACCTCTGCCCCAGTCAGCCCTGCTGCCCTCAGTCGGAAGGCTATTGACCTGAGGTCCATCTCTGTGGGTAAATGAGCCATTGTGAATGCCATCCAGGGACTTGCAGGTCAAGGCCAACAGAGCAATGCATTCCAACAGGGCATTCACAGTGTTCTGGCTGTCCTCTAGGCATTCTTTCAGTCTCTGGGCTCCACACTGATGGCATCCAGTCTCCCTTTGTCTACTGTCCTCCCTCCACCTACCTCTTCCCAATCCCAAACCCCTCTCCCCAAACCCAGCCAAAGCACACAAACACACAGGCATGCATCCACCTCAACAGACAAGGGTACCACAGACAAACACAAGCACCACAAGACCCACCACCGACATGCACACAAACAACACCCACCTGCAGACACCCCAGCATCCACTACCTACACTGACTCCCCCACCACCCTCTCCTTCACAGACACTACACCAGACACACCTGCAGCCACCACACCATCATTCATGGATCCAGCCACAACACCTGACATACCCACAGTCACCACAATATCAGACCCACTGACATCCACCCCAGTCATCACATCTGCACCCACTATGACCACCAACACCTCCACCTGCAGCACATCGACCATACCTGCAGACACCACCCCAACAGACAGTCACCCATCGCGCATGGTATCTCCCTGCACCTCCTCCCAAGACACCTAAACACCTGCACTCACCCACCCAACAAACACCCAGCACCCACAAGCATTCCACGCACTCACTTGCACCCAAGACATCCACACCAACACATCTTACAACCACTCCCCTCCCTCCACTCCCAAACCTTTTTGCCATGACCGCTCCCGTGTGTCTAAGAAACATTTCCTCTCAGAATTATCCTTGTTCCCTACTCCTCTTCCACCCCCTGATACCCTCAAGCGTTCTTCGTCCCTCCACAAGTCCAGCCCTTCCACCTCCAAGTCCTCCACTGCCCCCCGCTAGTGCCCATGCCACTCCCCTTGCCAAGAAGTTTACATCAGATTTTTCAATTTTACACCACAAATGATGCGGTCAAAGAGGAATTCTCTTCCCCCTCCATGATATTCACAAGCTAACTTGATTTTCAGCCAATGGCAGATGCAGAAATGAGAATGACAATCCGATGGTAAGCCGCACCTGGATCACCATTTGTTGACCGCTCTTACGGTCAGAAAAACAGAATGCAAAAAATCAGGACCCCAGCTCTTCGATATGGCAAAATTACAGGACTCCAAGACCGAGGAGTCGGTCACCTTACAAATCAAAAACAGGTTCCAACTCTTGGCAGACACAGAAGATCAGTCTGAGCCAGATGCAGACACAGTCAACAAGAAATGGGAACTGATCTCTTCAAAATATGTGAATAGAGGTGAACAGAGTCTCTGCCATTGTTACACCTCTCCGACAGCCGGACAGAGTAACGGCCTTCGGAGGTTGATTTCTATATCTACCAACAGAATATAGATGGCTATAATTACAGGTCAGTCTTAACTGATCTGCACAACCAGGAAACCTGTGGCGGTAAGGGCCAGTGAAAACTGCAAAATGTCCCCCTCTCCACGAGAAACAACTCCCATGATGAGCGGAGCATTGTTGTTTTATTTTTTTAAACAAACATTCATGTTTGACAGAGCCGTAAGGTAAAGTAACAATACATTAGAAGGAGCGGCCTTAACGGTATTTCCTGTCAATGCTTGAAAGGTCCGCCAGCACAATGAACATTTAAACATGTGTCGTTGGGATCCCCTCCAGGGCGATGGAGTAATTTACTCTGTCACCCTGGTGGAGGCCAGGCCGACCGCCAGATTTTAAATCAGGCCTAACACATTAGAACAGGTGCTACACTGAAAAAGCAAACAAAACCACTAATTTCTGTAAACAATACAATTTGGGTAAAGAAGTTGATAATCAATGATCCGATGTACTTTGCCATGTAAATAGTACCTAATGCATTGCAATGCAAGCACACCACAGAAGGTGCGATGATACCCCAAAAAGCCAATAGAATGAGGTGAGGAAATATACTCCACTGAGCAGATCCAAAGCCCACTCTTTGCATATTTTAATGTAGTGGTAACAATAAGTCTGCACACAGCTATGTTTTTAAGTCAGGCCTAAATTTGGTCTCACAGCAGACAATGTTAAATAAATTACCATTGTAGGCAACTTTTGTTATTACATGTTTACACTGCCCGCACATGTGGGAGCAGGAGATGCTGAAAAGACAAGGCTTTCCCTGCAGGCAGTGGGGCTGGCTGGAGGGACCATCACTGGCAGGGGGCCCTCAAGCTCCAGCGAGGCCCTTGGCACAGTACCCGGGCCTGAGAGCTCCTGAATAAATCCAGAGTGGGCCCCTCCATGTACTTTGCAGGGGGAGGAGGGCTCAAGTTTTATTACACCACTGGGGGCCATCACAATGTCCCTGCTTTATTTCTTTGTTCCCATGAAAGAAAAGATTTCCAGGTATCTCTAGTAACCACACATCATCCAGTGACTGGTCTGAGAACATGTGGTGTGACAACTTCAGGAGTGGAGAAGGTGAAAGGGTCGTGAAGGGGGCTCAACTGCTTCACCTGGCAGGTCACTCTAATGTTGGTCATCTGAAGTCTCCCTGCCAGGCACCCAACACTCTACATCCACACAGTCATGGCTTTTCTGATAGCACAAAGTGCCTGCATAGATGTAGAAATAAGAGCAACATCCTAGATCCTGGGCAAAGCCCCTTCACGTGAGGAGAGGGATGATTGTTGAGCTTTTGTGTTTTTGCTTTTTCAGTGTTTTCCAATGTTCTCAGAAAGTGCAACAAATTGATTTAGAGTAAAAAAAATGTTGCTCCATTCAAACTCCTGGTGATGGTGTTTCTCCTGTGCTTAGCAAAAAATTTGCTTTATTACCTTCCTTCCCTTTTCATTGATATTGTCAATTATTCCTCCTCCTTTCTTGCCCTTTCACTCCCTTTTTTTAACCTTTCATTAAATTGCTCTTTCAAGTCACTTTCTTCATTTCACCTCACTGCCTCTTTGATTTTTCACTACTGCGGAAATCCTTCTTTTCATGCAAACCTATTTCAAACATGTGCACGGATGGAGATATGTCTCCACCTCATTAAGATTTGATTTTAGACAAATAGCAAAGATTGGCTGAAAGAAGATTTTGTACTGAGAGCATGAATTGTTGAATTGTATACTCTTGAGTATTCAGTGCTCTCTCTTGATGCACACCAGCATAATACTGCACTCTTCTTTGTCTTGAGACCAGTTGTGGCTCACCATGCAGTAAAGGGGCGGGGGTGCGGTGCGTGGCGGGACACACAAAACAAATGGGCCAACATTAATTTTATTTTTATTTTTTTAAACTGACCTTACTGCGAGCCGCAGAGATGCTCTGCTGCCTCCACTTGCAGGCACAGGCTCCCAGCCTTCCCTGCAGCCAATCATAACGCTGCTCTCATGCTGCAGGCAGCTGGAAGCAGCGTTAAGATTGGCTGGAGTGCCCTGGCTTGGCATTCTGAGGCAGACCAGAGCCTCTGCCCTCTGTCTCCAACCGAGCAACAGAGAGCTGGGTTGAAGAGTGCCTCAGTGTCCATGTGTGTTTGGCCGGCACGAGACGGCCGGCCTAACACACATGTGCACTGAGGGGAGTGCTGTGCACTCCCCCTCCATCCCTGTCACTCCCCATGGCCCCGCCCCTTTAACAATAAAACAATAATAAACATTGTTTATTATCATTTTATTGTTAAAGGTTTGTAGCTGCAGCTGCTCCTACTGGGGGGGCGGGGGGGGGCATGCTCCCACGCCATAGCGGAGGAGCCACTTCTGCTTGAGGCACCATTAAGAACTGGACTAACAAATGTATTGCAACTTTCTGCTCTCCCTAGCCATAGTGGAGATGCCTCCTCAGGAATTATTATGAATAAGCAACTGAGATAATTAAGAAACATCATAACTTGCAGGATGCTTTGATTTAGTTGCCTGTGCAGTTCTTACTGTGGATGAAGTTTATATTCCCATGTTGAGCTGTGTCTGTGGAATTTTGCATTTACTTGAAGTTTATTTGAAATCCAGTACAGGAACATCTTAGCATTCATTTTCATCAATCGTGGGCATTGTTTATTTGAAGGCAGTGTCGAAGTGTGTTCCTGTTGAGAGATGCGCAAGACACTTTGCCCTAGACTTACGACAAAGTGGCGCAGCGTGGTGCTGCGCCAAAAATTGCAGCGCCACGCTGCACTACTTTTGAACCACAGGGATGCGCCGTATTTACAGAGCCAGCACTGAATTAAGATGCCTGAGCCAACGCAGGTATCCTTGCACCATAATGCAAGGGTGCCTGCATTGAGGGGATAGATTGTTTATGCGTAGGAAGGTATCCCTTCCTGCGCATAAACAATCTACAATGTCGATTTGGCACTTCTACGTGCACTGCAAAATGCAGCACACATAGAAGTACCAAAGGGTCATTTTGGATTGATTGTTTATGTGCAGGAAGGGACACCTTCCTGCACATAAACAACCATTCATGGTCTTTTGCTCTGTCTATGGTGGTGCAGAATGCAGCACACATAGAAAGAGCAAAAGGTTAGGAGGAATACAAGTATTTCTCCCCATTGTGTCATGCTAACGCCACCCATAGGGTAGCGTTAGTTTTTTTACGCTGCCTCAGATTTATGCCTTCTTGTTAATCTGGGGCAGCGTCAAAAGCAATGGGTGTTGCGGTGGAACACCTATAGCAACACCCATTGCACACCCCTCTAGCACATAAAACTGTGTCAGCGAGGCCATATATGCAAGGTGGCGTAACGCCACAAAAAGTAGCTTAACGCCTCCTTGTAAATATGGTGCAGTGAAAAGTGCCACCGGAGCATCGCTGAAAGTGACGCTCGGGTGTGCTAGGGTCTTGTAAAACTGGCCCTGTACGTTTGTGTTCTATGCAGCATGCACTGTTCTATTTCATTTTCCATGCTCAGGGAAATAACAAGGACCAATCAATGTTTCCATTAAGTGCAGCCACAGGTGAGTACAAATGATGTTGCTAAGTGTTAAACCTCGTTTCAGCGCACACGTTTCAAGTTTTGTTTTGACATGGAGGAAGCAGGAATTAAAGGTGAACTTGTTGATCCTGTAGCTGTGTTGTGAAAGAGTCCTACTTTATTGCTCAGGCTCAGAACTAGTCTGGATGCCTGTTCATCTTGAAATTGCACAGTCTGAAGCAAATGCTAGGTAAAACAGAGCAGCAATTGCCTCGTCACGTTACTGAACTGTACTGTTTACAGCTCGTACTCTCATAGGATATTGGAGTTAAAGTATGTACTAAAAGCAGCAAAGTCAAAACATGAACCTGTTGCACATAAATAAATAAATCCAAGATTTGGAAAGCACAGCAAATCACCCATGAGGGTCTCAAGGCACTGGATTGTAAGCACAGGGAGATTAAGTGATTTGCCCAGAATCACAAGATGTTGAGCCAAGGCCAAGGCTCAAACCTGGTTCCCACCAACTCCGAAGACAGGTGTTCAGGCCGTTAGGCCACATCCTCCACCCACATTGGCAGTGAAGATGTGATGCTCCTGTATGAGGGGATGTGGCTCATTATAGGCAGGCTTTTCAGACCACCATGAAGTAAATCTAGAGTGTCGGGTGCACTGTTTTATGGCATAATATTGATCCTGGAGGCAACCTATGCACAGTGATTTTATTGTTGCAGTCTTTGGTACCAGAGCTTTGAGAATGCAAAAACCTGTGGCACTCTTAGTAAAAAGACATGATGCCATTTGAGTTGACACCACATGGGGTGAGACAGACTCCCAAAATAATAAGTATGTCCTAGGGGTCCAGAGACCTTGAGAATGGCACATGGGCACATCAAATGGCTTACATTAGCTTGAGCGGGTCATAACGGGAAAAGAGAAACGAGCTTAGAGATAGTGGCTGCACTTACACTGTTCGACACATGAAGGAGCCAAACTGGTAAAGGTGTAGCAAAATCTGGTGTTTTCTAGTTTCTACTGAAAAGCAAATATTCCCTTTGGTGTCGTTTTATTGACTATTCTCGGTTTTAAATGAAAACCCGAAGTCCCATGCATGATCTTCGGATAGCAACCCATGCCTTGGTGGTCATGTGCTGAGGATGGCTCCAAGCCGTCCTCGCGATCACCAAAGCTGGAAGCTCTGGCACTCCCCACACACTGTCCCCTGCAACATGCCACTACCAGGGATGGCAGAGGGAGTTCTTTGGCTGCCAGCCCTGACCCATCCCCAGGCGATCTGATGAGATCAGCTCACACAGCACATGTAAACATCATCAAAACATACCAGGGCAGTGCAGTGCCTTGCGTAGGTATGAACTTCTAGCTGTGACATTTTCAGACAGGAGAGACGACCACATGCTCACAACCATTCATGAAGAAAGTACTTCACCTGTGACTGTTTGGGGTCATGTTGGGGAAGTGCACAAACCTGTGTGCATTTTAGACTACAGTAAGCACATGGGTGGTGTAGATGGAGTAGATTAGAGGTTAGAGCCTTATGCTGCTGTTATTAGTCAGACATTTGTTATGAGAAGTTGGCGGTCCATTTGTCTTATTTAGCAAACTTCAATGCTTTTGTTTTATTTAAGGATTGATTAAAAGATAACTTTCGTTCAGTTCCAGCAATCTGTAATAGGCAGCCTTGTTGTAGTTGAGCAGGTAAGTGTTCCCTGAGTTGGGGTGGTGGAGGATGTGCCTAGATTGAAAGATCACCACTTTCCTGATTACATTCCTCCCACACCCCAAAAAAAACTTTATCTGTCGGAGATGAAGAGTCTGTGTCTGAAGAGCTGTGCAGAATCGTATGTACTGCCCCGACTGTCCTTCTGTCCCTGGGCTATGTGTGGCACATGTTTTAAATTGTACCACAAGCAGCTGAAATATTTGGAGCAACTGTGTGTGCAAAAGTAAATTGACTGGTCTGTATTGTTTTATATGTTTTTGTTCAGTTTCACAGCTAGAAGTAGTTATTATATTTAGTTTGACATGTTTTGTTTGTAGTCATGGGTGTTTTTTCATTTTCTTCAAATTGGCTTCTGTTTTGTTTTGTAAAAAAAAAATTATGGTGGTGTGTGTGGACTGGCACTTGGCTGGCAGTGTGCATGAACAGGCACTTGGCTGGTGGTGTGCGAGGACTGGTGTTTTGGTGGCATTGTGAGTGGACTGGTGCTTGGCTGGCGGTGTGCGAGGACTGGTGCTTGGCTGGCGGTGTGCGAGGACTGGTGCTTGGCTGGGTGGTGTGTGTGGACTGGCGCTTGGCTGGCAGTGTGCATGAACAGGCACTTGGCTGGCGGTGTGCAAGGACTGGTGCTTGGCTGGCGTTGTGCGTGGACTGGTGCTTGGCTGGCGGTGTGCGAGGACTGGTGCTTGGCTGGGTGGCGTGCGTGGACTGGTGCTTGGCTGGCAGTGTGCATGAACAGGCACTTGGCTAGCAGTGTGCAAGGACTGGTGCTTGGCTGGCGTTGTGCGTGGACTGGTGCTTGGCTTATAGTGTGTGTGAGCAGGCATTTGGCTGGCGATGTGTGTGCAGTGACTAGCAGCTGGTCACTATATACATATTTCTGGCCAAACACCAGCTCACACACTCTGCCAGCAGAAAGGCGGTGTGATGGCTGTGTCAGTGCTGTGGGCATATGAAAGTGATGTGTCCTTGAATGGCACTGTTTGTTGATGTGAGTGTTGTGATGTGATGGGACTCCAGAAGGCGGCATGAAAGATTTCTTGTGTGCTACACATGAAAGGTGTGTGAATGGCCTGTAAAGTAGTTGGTGCCTTGTCGTGGATTTACAGCTCACGAGCTGTAAGTCAATGGTTCAGTTTTTTAAACTTTATCTGCTTATTTCATTTTTCTGAAATTTCTTGGTAATAAAATTTACATTTTGAACCTTTCACTCACCCCATGCCAAAAACAACCAGTATGTGAGTGTACTTGAGGAATAGATGGCTGTGCATTAATATTTGTCTTTTCTATCTTTCTCTGAAAGGGTGTACATTGTCTCTAGGGAAAATCGACCACCTCTGGATATTTTCATAAACTAGGCACCAGGGGACTGAAGGGTGGCTCGTGTGGATGTCTCAAAGTATTGGAAACTGTGAGGTTCCACAAACTTCCTTCCACTGAGCATTCCCCTAAGTCTTCTGATAAAAATGGTACCTCATCCATGTGGGTTGGCCTAGTACCCGCAAAAGAGCTGGGTCCGAGACGCAATGTGGCAACATCAACAAAAGAGGAAGCTGCAGGTTTTGGGCCTGGGTTGGTGGCCACCCAGGAAAACCTAACAAACCAAAGCATTTCTGAAAACTAAACACTCCAGGGAGTATAGGGCGGTGTGCCTCTTGTAGATCTCATAATGTTTTCTTACCCACAATGCCCAGAAAACCTCAAAATTTAACTAAATTCATTCATTTTCCTTCATTTCCATGCCATATTCTTCCAGAATCAGTAGGAATCTATGAAATTCCTACCACCCAGCATTGCTCTATTTGTTTGGATAAAAATGCTGTGCCACTTGTGTGGCTGGGCCTAGTGCCTGTGACAGGAACAAATCCAACCGAGGATAATAGGAGTCCCCAAGCAAGGGCTCCCATTGTCCTTGGTTTGATCTGTTCCTGTAACAGGCCTTAGGCCCAGCAACACAAGTGGCACAGCATTTGTATCGACACAAGTGTGGAAATGCTGGTGAGTAAGAATGGTCTGGATTCCTGGGGATTCTGGAAATTTCCATCACAGAAATGGAAGAGAAATATGCAATTTCAGGGAAAGTGTGAGGTTTACAGCACATTGTGGGTAAAATAAAAACCTCATGGCATCCACGCGTCCATCCTGGATTCCCCTATGAGTCTAGTTTTCACAAGTGCACAGATTTGCTAGGTTTCCCAGGGTGCTGGCTGAGCTAGGGCCCAAAACCTAGGCCTCGGAGGAGTTTGTGGAGTGACGCTATGCAGAACTTCGTAGAGCACTTATAAAACTCTGTCACACTATGTGTATTCAGCACGCAGGAGGAGTATCCCCATCATGCCTGTTCACATGGAGTTTTATGTCAAACCCAACGCAAAGTACATACTTGCGTTCATATTCGCGCATGAATGGCACCAGGTTTGCATGAGTGCGGCCATCTTGTTTTCTTACTCTGTTCATGGTGCTGGACCTGTTTTTTAAAAATAAAATTGAATCCCTTTCTCATCTTTTCAATCTTCTGCCCTCCTAATTAATATATCCCTCATTTTTATTTATTTACTCAGTGTGTGTTTTTGTGTCTGTGTATTTTTATGTTTTTTGTGTGTTTTATGTGACTTTTCGTATTTTTGTTTATTTTCCACTTTACTTCCTTATTCTTCCTTTCTTCCTTCTCCTGTTTCGTTTCTTCACCCCACCCAGAGACAGGCAGAGCAGGGTGGCAAACAGGGGAGAGGTGATGCCAGAGCCCCCCGAACGGCCATCTGCAGCCGCCTACCCTGTGGACGGCAGTGCCACCAAGGTGTGCAGCTCTGGGCTATTTTTTGTGAGGTGTAGGAGGCAGCGCTGTTTTTTTTACACGCAGCACCACCTCCCATTCATGCTGCCAGCAGGTGGCAGGCCTGGCAGCGGGTACCTCCTGTTCGCAGGTGTGTGCAGAGCACCAGGCAGGTCCAGCACACCACCCAGCAGCTGACGCATTGCTGGGTGGATGACCTTGACCGGGAGCAAGACCTGCTCGACCTGCTAGGCGTCGAGAATCTGGGGCTCGGTGAGTATTACCTATATTATCTCTTCAACTTTGTGTTCTACAATGCTAACGTTTTTCCAAATAGCATAATGCTTACCATCAGAGGTAAGTGGTGTTTAGTTTACATTAAGAATATCATGATCCAGTTTGAGATAGGCAGGTGGTAGGCACTACCTCATTGTACTTGCTGACGCTCTCTGTAGCTGATTATTTAAGAAACTATTACAATGCACACTCCTCTGTCCTGTCGCCATAGAGAATTGGTGATATCAGTGAGTTAGCATTCTTTGTGACTTTCTTTATGTAGCTTGTACAGTCCCAAGCAATTTCCCACTATGTAGTGCTATTATGCATCTATGCATTACAAAAAAGGGAGGCTGAGTTGGTCCATCAAAGGGGTTGAGAAATGACAAAAGAATCAAAGATCACTCATTGCAATGTATTATTTCCAAATGTAGTTTTGGTTAAAGAAATTTTAAATAGGGATTTCTAGAGTATAGCCAACTCAACAATAGTCGATACTTGTACCATAGGTGATCTGATTTAGATAAGTACAATGTAACTGCATTTGTCAGTTATAATAATTTTGTGGAGATTAACTCTACCACTAATCTATTTTTGTATCTTCTTTATTTCTTACATCAGCGCCCAGGGCAAGAAGAAGGGCAGAGGCGGGTCCAGCAGGAGCTGAGGAGGTGCCGACCAGCAGTGCCAATTCTGAGGGCTCTGCGTGTCCTAGTAAGTCCTAAAATGCATTATTATTATTTCCCTAACTTTTACCTCTGGCCACTATAATACTATTTTAATTGTGCCTTGTTTATCTTTTTATACTGTCTCCTTTATTTCCAACTACTCTATCCAAATGTTTTTAATTCATGTTAGCCTTACATTTTTTGTTTTCCTTATTTAAAGTTTTTTTTATTTTGGTAGCTGACTTTTTCCGGTCTGCACTAGCCTACATATTTCTACTTCTTTGTTGTTAATCTTTCCTCCTCCCCTATATCTCCTCTGGTACTGTAAGACTAAGAACAGATTTTTGGTACTCTCCTGTCCACTGTGATGTTTGCTGCCCAAGTAAGCTAGTATCATTAATAATATTCACCATGTTTGTTGAGACGCTTTCTTTACTTGCTCCGCCAAGACATGGAACACTCTACCCATCCACCTGCAACAGACCTACTTACCTTCAGGAGACATCTCAAGACATGGCTGTTCGAGCAGTAGCAGCCGCCTCACATCAGCGTCTTAAGACCCTCACGGGTGAGTAGTGCGCTTTATAAATTCTCTGATTGATTGATATAATGTTTTTATGTTTTTTTCTGGTCACACGGACCACCAGTGCCGCTGGCTCAAGTGCCACCGCAGGAGGAATGTTAGTTGGAGGGGGAGATGGGGCGACATGAGCGGGTGGTGGTAAGCCACATTGCTTGCTTATTGACAATTACTATTATACTCACTAGTTACAAGGACGTCGTCATGACTCGTGATCTCAAAATCCCCACTTCACCAGCTACAGTGGGGGTTGGGTTATGGTCTCTTCTATCTGCAACTCAGCCAAAGCTCACATAATGTACACTAAAAATGATGGCTTTATGGAAACGGGGAAGAGCAGAAGGTTAAAAGAAAGGATGGGTGAAATGAGTGAAAGGAAAGGATCTGTGGAGGAGTAAAGTGATGAATAGGTGAGTGTTGGTTAAACAAATGGATGGGTGAAAGGATGATTGAAAGAGAGGGTAGATACTGAATGGATGGATAATGGATTGGAAATTTTGGTGAAAGACTGGATGAGAGAAAGTAAAGCTTAAATCATGGTGGCTATAGGTGAATATACTTAGGAAGAATGAAAGAATGATTGAATAATTGCTGAGATGACTAAACAAGGGAGCTCTTCTGGAGAGGGGCATGCTGCTCACCTACTTTGCTTACTTTGTTTTATGGTTATCAAAGCTATGGTTCAAAGTGGGGGGTATTTTAATTTGTGTTCTAATCCCTTGACCCACTGTATTTGTTAAGCGAGGCAGATCTGTATCCCACCCATCATCATTCATCAACCCCCTCCCTGCCCATGGCATATCACCACCTATGACCAAAGAAGTTCATTATGGTTCAAGTTGTGACTGCAGAGTTGGCTGTGCAATGAGCGTCTGCTTCAGTCAATGTAAACGTTTTCAATGCAATGCAAACTGAACACACAAGGTATGTTACCCATCGCCCACTCAGTCCCCTCTTACTACTTCTCACTTTTATTCTTTCCTACATTCTTCTGTCACAGCCTAAAAAATCAAATTGAAAAATCCCTTCTTGCATGTGTCACTTTTTTATGGCCATGTGAAGTGATTCGAAAATATATTTGATGGTTTCTGATAACAGATTTATTTTATGCCTGTTCAGATTTTTACCTTTAGGCTTTCATCTGTTACAGAGACTGAATAAGCCAAAGCGTAGGCACATGATGAATTGGTGATCAGTAACAGCCTTCTATTCTATACCAAAAGCTCTATCTACCCACATAATCTCTCTACCTAACCCTGCAGTAGAGTAAATTAAGTGTCCTTTCCTAACTGCCCAGTGAATACATTTCTTGGAAATAATTTGTGGTGGTAGATGAGGCCAGTGAGTAAAGTGGGACTAAGTGCCTGATTTGATTTCAAGTTTGGCGTAAGTGATACTCCATGACGAAAGTGCCAAATACGATCTATATGCCCTGTAGTGCAGTGCGTTATTTCCCCACCTTCTACCTACGGCAGACAGGATAATAATATCCACATTTTATACGTGATGTGGGTGACGTAGTATCTTATTCGTTATTCCTCTGCCCCTTTGGAGTCAGGGTAGAAAGTGAAAGGCATTTGGAGAACAGCAGGGCTATTGGAATTAAAGATAGATAATTGTCAACTACAGCTGCCCCTACTGCACACAGTGGCAAAATACCAGAAGCTTTCTCCAGCATGCCTCCATTAATTTAGCAGCACAACTTGTACTCCATAGTGCATAATGCCTTACTCATAAATGAGAGAAATATTGTTTTTTCTACTCAAAGTGTCTGTTTAGTTAAGAAATGCCTTTAAAATCTTTTTTTTAAAATCAAATCACAGATTTAATTCTTTGCTGCCAGACAATCAGTACTTTTTATGTGAGGCATGTATAGGTAAAAAATCAAATTGATCCTGTGACTCTCCTAATCATAACCACAAATTCCAATGGCTCTAGGTGGCCAGCAATGTACTACTAGTGTGCCACCTAGTACTTAATTTTAAACAAGTGTTTGCACAGAGCATTGTTTACAATTTGTCTTTTTTTCTTTTTGTTTTTCTCAATATAGCGACTCCTGCTGGTCCACCAGCACCACCCAACAGGCAGGAGTTAGCTGCCCGTCCCTGGTGGCATAGGCAGGAGACCATCCAGGCAGAATACCAGTGGCTGGTGGTCCTGGCGGATAAAGAGGCTGAAATACAAGCTGCCTCAGACCCAGGCCCTTGTTCAGCAAGCTGGACCCAGCCTCCCGGCTGTTCCATCACTGATGCCGCTGCTAGCTGACAGGAACTGCTACCACCCACTCCCGAGCTGACACACAGAGGACATTGCTGCAGCCTACCCTGCTGGACCGCCTGGAGACGTGGGTGGAGAGCCGGCCGGAGAGGATCGAGTGGAGCCTGGACCAGATCCAGACAGAAATCAAAAGACTTTTGTTGTGGACTTTTGACTGTTTGGGATGGGGACATTTGTTTGGGGAGGGTCTGGGCCTGTTATGAGTGGAAAAGGTGGGTGTTCTATTTGTAAAAATAAAAGGGGATGATTTATTTTACTTGATTTATGCCTCAAGCATTTATTTCGGTGTTTTAGTTTGCACTGCTGTCCTTTAGTGTAGCCTGTTTTTTAAATCAGCTAAATGTGTATGTAGGTTACTTATGATATTGCTCTACTGCCCTCTGCAACTATAATGACCACTTGGGGATGATTTTGATTGCCTAGTTTGCCTACAAAAACCTAGATACACTTAAATATCATCTTCTTCTGTATAAGTTAATTACTAACTAAACAGTTCCCTTAAATCCATAGTTCTTCTCTTACCTGAACAGGCGAAGCGAGGGCCAACAATACCTCATTCTGCTTACTGTAGGGTTTTCCCCAAGGTGGCATCTTATCTTAAGGTGGTAGTAGTAGTAGCAGGCTAGGCACAAGGGGCCTCTCCCACCAATGCGAACAACAGCTGCAGGATTAATCAAAGGGCTATCCATCACTGTCAAACAGATTGAAAGAAAACAGAGAGTTAGTGGGTCGTATATTATATCATAGCTTTAGGAAGTCTGAGACCAGACTACCACAATGACAGAATTTGATGCACAACAAAGAAGACCTGATATGATAATAAAAACTAGCAATACCAACTTCTTCTGAGCAATGGGAAGCTAGTATTTAAAAAATAAACTTAAGGAAATAAATCCTCGAGTCAGGAGAAGTGGGCTCAGAGTCAGGAGTGGTTGGACCAGGTCAAGAGTTCACACAACCCAAGGCCTTAATGATGATGTTGATGGTGCCAGTGTGGAATATTGTTCAGGTCATAGAAGGTCATGCAGTGAGGTGGTGTCACTATCACATCCACCCCAGCAAGTGTGTGATCCATTTAGGGTGTAAAATGAAGTCACACCTCAATAACCCATACAGCCCAGGGGAAGAGGGTTAGTGGCTCAATGAATGGAGGGAACAGGTATTTTGGAAAAGGTGTGACAAAGACAAACACTACACAAAAGAAACCACAACAATAATAACAATCAGGGCGCTGAGCAGCACACCATCATCAATCTACTGTGGAAGGAAACGAAAAGGGATAACTATGACAGAGTTCACTTAAATGCATTGCAAACAGTCCTTCTGCCCCAGACAGACCCAAGATAATGTATCTCTAAATGTCATGTCTTATAGGTTTGCAAATTTCCAATTATGGAGGATTGAAGTTAACCCACCTGGTTCTAAAAATTATGATTGTTAAAAGGACAATGATCCTGTATTTCCAAATTGAGGGGCGCATCTCCATTCTTCTTGGAATGTCCGTAACTCTTGGGTGCCTGGCTGAACCTGTCTGGTAGGTAAGCTGGAGTGTTGAGCTATCACCAAATGTTGTTTGTGCATGAGAGGGCTGGGAGAAGGCCAGCGTATTGAAAAACAGAAACTGTATTATTGAGTAAACGGGACAGCAAATGGAAGCGAGGTACTATTCATGAGGAGGCAGGAGTTTACCAAGAAGACTCAGAGGCAGAGCAAGAGCATAATGAGGATTTTTACATTTGAGCCAGCAATGCAGCAAACACACACTGAGGAGCATTTCCCACATCAATGCCCTCTCTCCAGTCTACAGAGCTGAGTGAGTACTATGCCTCAGAGTCTTCTCCATCAGCATAGTTTCTCTTTGAAGTCAATAACTTTCTCCTTCTATCTGTTAAGGTAGCCCATCCCTGAGTCCTTCCATCCTCCTCCTCCTTCTCCCTATTCAGAGTAACTCCGTCCCAGTCCCAAACTGAGCGAGGTAGACCTGAGTAGTGCACTGCTGTTGAAGAACAACAGAATAGGAGTATTTTGTGTTGATTTTTGTTCAGTAACTAAAGTGAATGGTCTGTGAGGAACCAGAAAAAAGGAGTAGACCCTGCAAGTAAATTAAGTTTGAAAGATTAGTCACTTCCAGGAAGAAAAATGATCACCCATCGACGACCAAACTTTGCAAAAGATCCAAATCAATGTAACAAATTTTTTGACCTCCCTCCTTCACTGTCAGCCACCACATACATCATCAATCATCACTCACAATCACTCAATATATCACCACTCATTGGTGCAATAGTTATTTGTTACATCCTCCAATCCGAGCATGGTGGTTGATACAAAATATAATTTCCTGTTTCATGGTATCAACACATTGTGATTTGGTATTGCTACTGGCAGTCTTTTAATCAAAGATCTTCTGGGGCAACCCAGCTGGATGATCTGAAAATAAAAAAAAAGGATAGGCAATGGCATGTGAGGGAGTCAGGAATTGTCTCAAATGTCCTGAAGGGAATGTGAGGGATTTTTCACTACATGCAAGTCCAACTCCAATCCGGCCATATATGTGATTAATATAAATAGTGGGGCAGCATAAATTTGATGCAACAATGTTCCACTAGCTATTTTTTTCAAAGAAATAAAGAAAGAACAATTTTCAAACAGAAATCATTAAAAGGATCCACAGTGGTACTGGCATACTCAGTCCGAGAAGTAGAGTTCATCCTCAAACTCAGGTGGCTCACCCAGAAGCTGGTCAGCAAACACACTTGATTCTGACCAGTCATCCTCTTCCTCCTCCTCTGGTGTTTCGGAAACAATGTAATCAGATGGCATAAAATGCTGGTTACATTTTATCATGGTTAATCTTTCCACATTTTGAGGTGAGAGACAGGTCCTTCTCACTGTAAAAATTGTGCCAGCTGAACTGAACACATGTTCAGTAGACACACTAGCTACAGGACAAGCCACATACTTTTTTGCCAGCCTGCTGAGCTCTGGCCTTAGGCGCATCTTCCCATACCAATACACCAATGGGTTTTGATCCACGTAAACATCTTTCAGGTCATCCAGATATTCCTGGAACACCCTCTGAAGTGTCATTGGTGCTGCCACTTGCTCAACCTTTTTTGCCTTCACGTCTGTACTGGACTGAAGACCTGCCACTTGAAACCAAGCCAATGCAGAGGTTGGGTCTGATTCTTCTGATGCTGTTGTTGTCAGTGTTATTGTTGCTGGTGTTGGCTGCTGTGAGACAGCACTACCCTCTCTGGAAGTTGAAGGCAGCACCCCAGAACTGCGGAGTGGGACTCTAAGTATACCCATTCTTCTTCCAGTTCTCCGGCATGCTCAACTATCAACCTCCTGTATTTTGAAATATCCCCTTCAGAAAAAGGAATGAAAATGGGAGGAAATATTTTTGTAGCGTGGATCAAGTAGGGTGGAACAGATGTACTCTTTGGACTTGATAATGTTATTTTTCAGGCATTTGCAACATATAATAGGTTGAGCTCCAACGTGTTGGCATCTCTTGTATCAGGGCTTTAACTGGTGCTCTGTTAGCAAGCTAAATAATCCACAACTGCTTCCGGGCTTTAAAAGATTGGCTGAAATGAGTGCAGATTCATCTGCAGGTGGTCAGTATGTTGCTGACTATGTCTTCTTTTTTTAGAAAGTCTTGCGCAACCAGTTTGATGTAGTGTGCCAAACACAGGACCCTGAAATAGCCACCTTCTGCTAGCTATGGCCTTGACAATGTTACTGCCATTGTCATTGGCAACAAATCCAATTCGGAGACCTCTGGGATGCAGCCATTCAGATACCATGCTATTAAATGTGTCCAAGATGTTTGTAGCTGTATGTGATTTCTCCAGACGAGCATGGCTACTGTTGCATGTCACCGAATGCATTCAAAAATTTCTTCAGGGCCAAGACCTGTAGATAGCTGTTGCTTTACACCAACATAAGAGATCCAATGTGCCGTGATGCACATGTAATCAGTTGCCTGACAACTGGTCCACATATCTGTCATCAGGTGGACAGTATGGACAACACTTTGCTGCAAAGTTTGTCCAACCAGTTGCAGTAGCTGCAGCACTGGAACAGCAACTGTGGAAAAATAGGTCTGACTTGAAACCTTCGGGCAGATGGCTGCCACAAACTCTATGAATCACACTTCTTTTACAAAAGAAAAAGGGAGGAGGTCCATTGCTAACATTTTTGCCAGCTTCCCATTGTACAAATGCGCATTTGAGTGTTTACGGTCCTAGGGCCCCTCCTGCCTAAACATGCCTGTAATTGTAGCCTGGATTTTCTTCTTTTCTGTGGCCACTGACACAGGCGACTTCTGAGAAATAGGTAATGGTAGACTCAATGTGCATTGTGGTGCAGTCACTGTATGCTGTGGCGTCTCCATCTGACTGTGAGTCTTCCTGTGCCATTGTGAGGTTGCTGAGGCAGGTGATTCTGGCACACTGCTGGGGACAGGGCTGCCTTGTGTGAGGATGTCACCCTCTTCTTCCTCACCTTCCACCACGATTTGACCTGTTGTAGCTGACGTGTCCCGGCTCTCCTCGCCTTCACCACCGCAACCACATTCGGCAATTTTTTTATTTGCTCCTCCCACTGGATTATGTGATGTTTTTTCACATGTGTCGTCTGGTCTCTAGTACCATAATGTGAACCAGGCTTACCTCGACAAACACTCACGTGGCAAATGGAGCATATTGCAATGTTCTCCTCCTGTTTGCTAACTCTAAAGAAATCCCAAACTGGGGAGAAACTTTTCTTACTGAGCCACTGACAATGCCTGAAGAAGAACTGGAGGTAACTGGGTGTGTTGATTGCTTCTCTGCAGTGCATACTTCTAATGCGGTAGGGGTTGGTGCAGGTCTCTGCTGGGATCTTACAAATATGGGAGCTGGCGGTGCTGGCTGTGCCACATAACTCGGAGCAGGCTGGATAGTAATGTCGGACTCCTCTGTGCCAGATTCCACAATGACTGGCTCTTCATCATCATCCTCCTCACCATCATCCCCTTCCATGATTCTAAGGCTTTCTGGAACTTTTATTTTCCCTTGAAGATCCTGGCGTCCCCCGGACTCAGCGTCCACTCCTAGTCTCTATCATGAACCTCAGAAGTGGTGACTGGAGAATATGGTGGAGTAGTACCCTTGCTTTTCCTTGGTGGAGATCAGGGAGGCACTGATTCTAAAAGAGGTGGTCCTTGCTCTGCAGGAAACTTGATTTCCTGTTCTGCTCCAACTTCAGAAAGATCTACTATTGCTGGTTATGGCTGCTGTTCAGTTTGCTCTGTTTCCTGAAATGATCAGGTACTACTTTGCAAAAGGGACAAACTCAATTTAACGTTACTGCTTGTTGGCGTCACCATGATTGCAGTAGCAGCCTCACTGAAAGACATGCTCTTAGGCTTCGGTTGAGTTGGTACTGTTGATGCTGCAGTGCTGCTCCCAGGTTCCTCCCTGAAGGCCAGTGTAGCAGGCACACGTCTTCTAAAAAGGTTGCATTCGGCACACCATTGGTGGAAACTTGCTTCTTCTCACTGACCACTTTCCTGGGAGCAACTTTCTTTGTGGCCATCTTAAAGCTCTCAGTTGGCAATGGCACTATGATGCACAAGCGTCAGAGTTTGAAGGACTGAAGTATGTGTAAGGCCGCCTTCTGTTTGGCAGTGCTATGGGTGATGTGATATCTCTTCTCTTATGCACCTAAAAGCAACCAAGCAAGAAAAACATGTAGTTAGTGAAACGTGGCATTATTGCAGGTTGAAATAGTAGAGACAAATGCAATATTAATGTAGTTGGTTACTTATGTAATAAATATCAATTTAATCAAACATTGTAAAGGCAAACCACACCAACACACCACACAATTTAATTTCAAATCAGGCAGCACAACATGCAGATATAGCTCTTTGCTTTATCTCCATCTGTTTTAAAGGAGACACCTGTGGTAGTCAGAGAGAGATGCATGGGTAAGTGGAATAATCCTTTAAAAAATCTATGGCGGCAAGGAAGTCCAGTGGAAATGGAATAATCGTTACAAAATGAATTATGCTGCTGATTTGTCTGCAGTGCACCACAGCCAGGGTGTCCAAGAGGAAACTGAATTATTATACACCTAAAGAATCTGAATGCTGTAGCATGTGTGGGCCTTTGGTGGATGGAAGGATGGATGGATGGAGGACTGGATGTGGCTGGCTGAATGGATGGATGGATGGATCAAGGCAAAATGGAGAATTAAATAAAATGAAATAAAATGTTTCAAAAAATTTAAAAAATTAAATAAAGACAAAAAATGTAACACATTTTAAAAAAAAAAGTAAAATGTAAAATAAAAAACTGAAATAAAAATAATAAAATAGGAAATTGAAATATAAAATTAAAATATAAATTTAAAATAAACAAATGATCGATAATTAACAATGTTTATATGCAACCCTATGGCAACGGCACACTGGCTGCATGCACAAAATGGCTACCACCCACATGGTATAACAACAACAAGGAGCAAGGGCACACAGCAAACAGAGAACACATGCATGCCTATGGCAAAGACACTCTGGCTGGATGCAGAAAATAGCTGCAAGTGTCAGCCACATGGTAAAACAACAATGAGGAGCAAGGAGGCATGGCAAACAAAGAACACATGCAAGCCTATAGCTAAGGCACACTGGCTGGATGCACAAAAAGGCTGTAAATTCCAAACATTGTGGTAAAACACCAGCCACATGGTCAAACGACAACAACAAGGAACAAGGAGGAATGGGGAACAAAGAAGAACCCTTGCAAGCCTATAGCAAAGACTCACTGGCTGGATGCACAAAATAGCTGCTAGTGCCAGTCACATTGTAAAACAACAGCAAGGAGGCATGGCAAAAAAAACACATGCAAACCAATGCAAAGGAACTCTAGCTGGATGGACCAAATGGCCACCAGCCACATGGTCAAACAACAACGACAAGGAGCAAGAAGATATGGGGAACAAAGAAGAACCCATGCACGCCTATGGCAAAGGCACACTGGCTGGGTGCACAAATGGCTGCAAGTGCCGGCCATATGGTAAGGAAACAACAAGGAGCAAGGAGGAATGGGGAACAAAGAAAGAACACATGCAAGACTATGGCAAAGGGACACATTGGCTGGATGCACAAAATGGTGTCAACCACATGGTCAAACAACAACAACAAGGAGCAAGGAGGCATGTGGAACAAAGAAGAACCCATGCAAGCCTATGGAAAAGACACACTGGCTGGATGCACAAAATGGCTGCAAGTTCCAGCCATATGGTAAAACAACAACAAGGAGCAAGGAGGCATGGGGAACAAAGAAAGAATACATGCAAGCCTATGGCAAGGAGACACTGGCTGGATGGACAAAATGGCCACCATCCACATTGTCAAACAACAAGCAGCAAGGAGGTATGGCAAACAAAGAACACATGCAAGCCTAAATACTGGCTGGATGCACAAAATGGCTGCAAGTGCCAGCCACATGGTCAAACAATAACAAGGAGCTAAGAAGCATGGCAAACAAAGAACACATGCAAGTCTATGGCAAGGGGACACTGGCGGCTGGATGCACAAAATGGCAGCCAACAACATGGTAATACAACAACAAGGAGCATGGGGGCATGGCAAACAAAGAACACATTCAAGTCTGTGGCAAAGGGACATTAGGTGGATGCAAAAAATGGCCGCCAACCACATGGTCAAACAATAACTGCAAACAAGGAGGCATGAAGAACAAAGACTCGCAAGCCTCTGGATATAGACTACACAAAATGGCCCCTGGCCACACGGCATGGAGAACAAAGACAAATGGTAGACAATTACAAACTCACACACACATATACACTGGCCATATAGAGGTTTAGTGGTAACACTGAAGAAAACACTAACATTAATTCAGGAATGCAAAACACGAAAATTAACTGAGCTATAAAGATTTCACAACAAAAAGTACACATCCTCCTATGCCATCAAATATTACCCCACAACATATAAACTTCTTGCAAAATGAATGAAATGCAAACAATAGCCAACATTTGTAATTTATTCCAATGCCATCCCTGCTCTAAATTAAGTTAATAAAACATATACCACTAAAACGTTTATTTGATACACTGATGACTACTAGTACTGGGCCTACTGGCTAGATGGCCTTTGGAAATCTAGTCACATAGAAAAATAATGAGCAAATGTTATACACATGTTGAAAATGTACTGAGCTGGGTAACAATTTTCCTTCTCAAAAGGTGAAAAATCAATGAAATGCAAAATAACTAACTAACCCATACTTAAACTTCAGGACACCCTCCACTATAAATTTTTGTAATCAAATTAAAGTACAAAGAATTCCTGAGCATGCCCAAGCAAACAAACAACACCCTTATTTAATAGTTTTGAAATTTAGTTGTGTGATTTCACAAAAACAAAGTCCTTAAAGCTATATGCAGGAGGAAAAGAGAGTGATCTTTCTCCTTAAAAGTGGAACATGACCAGGAGGTTGACAAAGCATTGGGAGGAGCCTGCTGGACAGGAACAGGAAGTTGGAGTCTCTGGGGCACTTCCTTGCTGTTTGAAAAAAAAGAAACAAAGGCTTCTCACACAAAAAAAACAACTTGAAGGGTCCATTGAAGAAGGAAATCCACTCAAAACCCTCTTTTTGACTAGATTTAGATGTATCAGAAGTAGAAATCTACTCCTGGTACAATAGCGCTCACAAGCGGGACTGTGTTGGCAGCCGGAAGCAGCTCGGTAAACCCAAAGTCTTGAGCACACAGCCAGAAGCAGCGCAAGTGAACGCAAAGTCTTTTATTCCATTGACTTTTGTTTTTAAAAGTATTTACTACTTTTGGTATGATTTTCACATTTAAAAAAATATTATTTTCATAATACATTTTGAAATGCTATTTATGATGGTTGAATCCATTAGACATATTGTGTTATATATGTTTAAAATCAAATAATATTTATATACTGTGCTTATTTCTGTATCATATATTACTATCATGTGTTTAATTAAAAAGATTATTTTTATCTGTTTAATAAATGAATTGTAATTTATACTTTAATATTGAGTTGCACAATTTATTCACTGATAATCTTTTAAAGTTGTATTCATTTACAAAACAATATCCTAACATAATATATATTTCTTTATATATGTTAATACTGCCATTTTTCAAGACAGCATAATTTTTATTTTAAATTATAATATTGTCAATTACAATATTTAAATATACTTACCATTATTATGTTGATATTTGAGACTTCAATATTTTGGTAGTCATTTCTTTTTACTTTACCTACATATGTATTCAATTTTGATATTTTTGTGGTCAATATTTTGGCCACAATATATTTATTACAATATTTTTGTAGTCAATATTTTGTCATGCAAATAACCTGACATTGACCTACAAAAAGTTGTGACAGGCTTGGGCCATAGTTAGAAGCAGCAGAGGACTTATTTAACTGATTGTTGCTAACAGTGTAAAATAAGTTTGATGCATCCCAGGTAACAATTAGGATAAGCCCTGGAGTAGGAACAAACGCATGCTGCAACAAGATGGGCAATGAAAGACACTGCATAAGAAGCGAGCAATGGACAACAGGTTGTTTGCAATCCAAGGCTGGACTTGCCCTCCCTGGTATTAGGTGTTTTCCCGGGAGGCTGGAAGGGTGAGGAGCTTCTTTTGTTATTGGGGCAGTTTTGTAGCAGTGCAGCGGTTTTAAAAGCACTGCAGAGTTCCTTGTATATCCAACAGTTTTCAGGCAACAATAAAAGTGCCAAAATAGTTCTGGTGATTAATGTAACTTCTGGAGAGAGATTGGAGTTTTGTCTAGTAGCAGTTTTGACTCATCTAAGGTAACATAGAGGGTTAATGTGCCAGCTGAAAAGAACATGTTCTATGCAGATCACACAACAGTATTTTATGTGCATAGCTCAGTGAGATACAGCATTTGTCGATGAGCTATGAACTGACATCCTACAGCTACATGTAAACTGCATGGTACAGGTTAGAAAATTATGTTTTTCCCCTAATCTTTGATTATCATAATTGTGCTAAAAAGGGTTTGTTTGGGTAGAAATAAATTGATATTAGTAATGTCTACTGTGTTACGTTCTGAATCCTGGGTTTATACTTCCCCAAACCCAGCACTCTTAAAAAATTCTTATGACAAGTGAATCCTAAACCTTATAGCTCCCTTTGTCTAATGTAGCATTTGCTATACACTGATCTACACACATATGTTTCTATGGGGGAGATTTACAAACATTTTGCATTTTGTTAGAGTCACAAAAGTGATGCTACCCAACACAAAATGTTTTTTTTTTTACTAATTTACTTTCCAGCTTAAAACTTGTTTTGCGCTGCCAAGTACCTTAAAAGTAACACAAAGAACTGCTTTACATTACTTAGCACTGAGCGGGTTTTACATGGGTGGAATTTTGGTGTTCCCATCTAAGCACCCATGCCTTTTGACGCAAAACAATATCTGCAAACCGTAGTAGATAGGGTTTTGTGCTGAAAGTTAACGCCATTTGAAAGCAGGCGTTAATAGGAGAAATGTTTTCATTTCTCCTTTCTTTTCCGTCTTTGCAAGCGTGCTGCAGTGTGCAGCAGACACACAATGTAGGCAAAGTTTCAAAGTGTGCCTAAGCATAGCATTCTGTCCAGGAACGGTACACTCACAGTACAAAACCTATGCTAGACTCACTCACACACCTTTCCACTATGGCGCAAAGGTGTGTGTGTGGCGCACGCAGCTGAATTCAGCGCAAAGGAGAGGGGAGGAGAGCGCTATATCTCTGCAGATGTGGCGCTATCCTGCTCCCTGCCTGTCATGCAACGCAGCGCAGCTCTTTTGCCTGCTGCGTTCCGTGCCTTCTCTGTAATTCTGGATATTGACTCTGTATGTGTGTGTGATGCACAGTGCTCCAACACCTCACGCAGGCAAGAGAGGGGCAATAAAACAAATTAAATGTATGTGAGAAGGGGTGGTGGAGAGTTGAGAGGCACTGCTAGATGGTGATGGTGAGGGAATCATTGAAGTACCCCAATAAAGATGCTATGCCTTGGCGTTCTGTAAGGGCATCCTTTACCGCAGTGGTCCAAACTTGTGGCCCGAGGACCCCTTGGGGTCCACGAAGGCCCCTCAAGGGGTCTGCGACTGCTTAGAAGACTTAATCATTTTAACAGATTAGGTCCCCAGCTTTCAGTAATGACTTAGTGGGGGTCCCCGGATTCCAATAATGATTCCGTGGGGGTCCCCCGGTTCCAGTAATGGTAAAGTGGGGGTCCCCAGAAGTCAAAAGGTTGGGAACCACTGCTTTACTGTGCTTTAAAAACGAATACAATTGAATATATAATGAAAAATGTGTTGTAGAATGCACCGTTTTTGTCATTTTTTCCCAAATTGTCTTGTGGGGAGGGAAACACCCCAAGCCCCATTGCAGTGGTCAGGCTCCCGGCTATGCCCCCTATGGGGGCTGGTCTGGCACAATTTGCCAGGGCTGCCTTGGGTTCCCAGTCCGGCCCTGTTGCAATCAGTTTGTGCTGCCTTGTAGGTGAGACTTAAGACCTCGACTCTTCCAAGGCTGCGGTGATTGTTCCGCGACCGATGAGCGCGGTCGGATGACGCAATCCTGGGCAATCCTGGGCAGAATCCCACAACACATGTAAGAACTTCAGCAGTGAAACCGACCTCTTTTATGCTCCTCTCAACACTTTGACATTGGGAAAAGCATTGTTTACACAGAAACTAGGACTTTACTCTGCTTAGAAAGCGTGACACACACGTGGACATGTCCTACATAAGCAAACAAGAAACCTGGCAATGTCACAACTAAAAAGAATATGCAGCGCTGACTGTCACTTGCAAACTACAAACAAACGAACTGATAAAAGATTTCCACCTGCATTATTATTAAAAAATCATTTAGCATTAGTTTTCATTTCGTAACAAGTTCTGGAATCTGAGCTGGGAAAATTTATGAATGTCGCTTTTGCCTCAGGTTATGAACGCATTCTCCCGCCGGGTGGCGCCATTGCTCCACCAAGATCTCGTCGAAAAATGCTGGTGAATGAGACACTCCTGGGATCCAGCCTGATTCCGTCAGAGCTGCAGCGGTTCCTATTTTAGATGCGGTTTCCATGGCACCCGCGATGTGAAAGTACATAGTACATCTCCTTTCCATCTCATGTTCTCTCCAGTCTGCCACTTGCTGAATTACGCGGTATTGTTTTTGCTTTAGAGGGGGAAGCCCTGCTCAGTCTTTCAATACACCGAAAGCGCAAGCGATACTGATGCATTAATTTAAGAAGTATGCAAGTGAAGCGTCTTCTGTGAATGTTGTGTGTGTGTGTATATATATGTGTATGTGTATGTATATATATATATATATATATATATATATATATATATATATATATACCACCCCGGGACATAGCCGGAACTGGCCCTGGGGGGTGGTGGTCCCCAGGGCCATCAGAGGCTCCTCGAGGGGGGCCACGCAGCCTCCCTCCAATGTAGGCATAGCCCTAGGGGGTGGTGGTCCCCGGGGCTAATGGGAATCTGAAACGGCCCCCTTCACTTTTTTTTCTCTTTGTCCCGAGGGGCAGGGGGGAGGGTTTGTGTTCCCCAAGGTGTGGAGCCATGTATCCATTTAAAAAAAAGTCCTGGTGGGTGGTGGTCCCTAGGGCAGCAGGAAGGGCCGCTGGTCCCCCTGCGCATGATATAATAGAAGCCCCAGGGGGTGGTGGTCCCCGGGGTCATCAGAGGCTCCTTGAAGGGGGCCATAGGGCCCCCCTCCAACTTAGGCATAGCCTCTGGAGGTGGCTCTCCCCAGGGCCAATGGGAATCCGCAACAGACCCCCTTCACTTTTTTTTCACTTTGCCCCAGGAGGTGGTGGTCCCCGGGGAGCAGTGGGGCCACGGGTCCTCCTGCATCCATTTTAAACAAATCTCTGTGAGGGCTGGTCCCTAGGGCGCACACAGCCTTGGTCCCCACATATGTAAAAATTGAAGCCTGGGGAGTTGGCAGTCCTCAGGGCAGCGGGTGGGGTCCATGGGTTCCCCTGCATAAAAAGAAATTTGAAAGGTCTGGGAGGTGGTGGTCCCAGAAGCTGTAGGGGGGGGCAGGGAGCCCCACCCCACACAAACCATTTAATGCCCCTGGGAAATGGCCCACCAACGGGCCTATAAAAACAAGCACAGGAGCGAACTTGCGTCAAAAAAAGTATTTAAAAAATGCTTTTTAGCTATGGGTGGGTCTTTCCCCCCCCCCCCCCCCCCTCACCAGTTTTAAGGGGTCAGGGTATCTCTACCCTCGACCCTTATGTTTTATTTTTACTTTTTTTCTGGGACTTGGCTCAGTCGAGTCCCAGGATGGCTGCCAACACTTCCTGGTTTGAAGTGTTGGCAGCCAATTAGAGCTGTGCACTTCCCTGCACAAGCTTGTCTAAGATCGCGAATACTTCACGGGCAGAGATATTCAAATTTGAATTTCCCTACATTTCTGAAAAACTACTGAATGGATTTACACTAATGAACAAAAAGCACAATCTGCACACCCACTTTCTGCCAAATTTGGTGTAATTCCGTCCAGTTTTCTCAGTCCCTGCTTGATGGATCACCCCAAAACTTTTCATGAGCACCGAGGATCACCAGGACACTTTTTTGGAATTTTTTTGGGAAGATTCGTCAAACGGTGCCAAAGATATAGGCAAGTCAACAAACGCTTTTTCTTTGAAAACAAGGTCCTAACTATAACTACCTACTGGCGACCCAAAGACAAAATAATAAAATAAATTCATTGAATTGAATTGGACTGAGGTGCTGTCTGTGCCGCCGTGTTGCTGATCTGGAGGCGAGGCTGAGAGGAGAGCGGGCTGTTTTGAATAGATAGATAGATAGATAGATAGATAGATAGATAGATAGATAGATAGATAGATAGATAGATAGATAGATAGATAGATAGAAAAATCTAGACATAGATATATAATGATAGATAGATATAGATATCTATATATGTATTTAAAAGACGTGGGATTTAGATTGGACAATCAAGTAGGAAGTGGATTCAAGTTTAAGAGCAAATTCTATCCCCAGCTGGAAATCGTATTGATTTGTTTTAAGAATTAGTGGTTGAACAACTTAATAATCTTAGGAAGGAATGGCACAATGGGGAAGGAAAGAGTAATTTCTCAGACAAGGATTGGAAAGACATTCTCAAATTAAGGAACAATCCCTCCCTCATTATCAAACCCTCAAATAAAGAAGGTAATATTGTGTTGATGGACCTGAGCTCATATCATTTGGAAGCAAGGAGACAGTTGAAGAATATCACACATTATAGTTGTCTTACTAGAAATCCTATGAAGCAAATTGAAGAGGAATATCATACAAAATTAAAATCTTGGTTAGATCATGGATTATCAGATTGGAAGGAGTACCAATATTTAAAAGTAGAACATGTGACTATGTTGACTATCTAATTTCTCCCCAAAATCCACAAGAATAAGAAATTCCATCCTGGAAGACCAGTTGTAAGCTCCATAGGGTCTTTGTTAGAGAACACATTGAGGTATTTAGATCTGTTTTTACATATCTAAAAGATAATCTGTCTTCATATTTAAAAGACTCTACGGTGTACCTGCAAGAATTGGATGGCATACCCTGGAAACACGATTATATCATGGTAACGCTCGATGTGACAATATTGTATACATCTATAGATCACAATCAGGGGATGGGAGCTTGTTAATACTTCTTGAAAATAGACCCGTAGAGCTGTTTGAACACACACAGATGTTAATGGAACGCTTAGATACTGCCTCACACACAATGTATTTCTCTTCGATAAAAAATATTATTTGTAGGAACAGGGAACAGCGATTGCTACCTCCTTCGCCCCCACCTATGCAAACTTGTTTGTGGGGTGGTAGTAGAAGGAGAATCGGGGGCTTGCAATATGGGCACGATTTATAGATGACCTCTTTATACTCTGGGAAGGTGATGAAGTAGAATTGTGTTACTTTATTGAAAAGTTGAATCAAATTAAGAACAACTTGCAATTCACAATCTCATGTAGTAGAACACATTGTGAATTCTTGGACACTGAAATGTTGGTTCTCAACAATCAGTTGGTGACCAAGATATATAGGAAACCAACCGTTACCAATACATTGTTACATGTTAATAGTGGGCAGCCTAGTGCTTTGAAGTGGAATATTCCTTATAGTCAACTGTTGAGAGCTAAGACAGTGTGCTCTACAAGTGATGAATATAACAAACAATCATTAGATATGATAAATAGATTTTTAGAGTGAGGGTACCCTAGGAATGTACTTAATGATGCAAAACGAAGAGTGGATATGAAATCAAGAGAGCAGTTATTATATCCACAGGAAGATAATTCAGGTGAACATAATGGTAAATTGGAAAAAACTGTTCCTTGAGTATGATCTAGGACAGTATAGTGTTAAGAGAATATTGCATAAGAACTGGCATGTGTTGAATAAACATGAGCATCCAAAAACAATAGTGCAAGCTGGACCGCTGATCACTTTTAAGAAGGCTAAATCATTGGGGGATATTTTAACGTCAACCTTCTTTGATACGAATATGAGGGGTAAAAACTGGTTAATCAATAAAACATTTGGTTTTTACAGATGCCTCTCTTGTAAAGCCTGCCAGTATGGCCTAAATTGTAAAAGGTATCATGCTTTTGAGTGACGGAATGTGCTAATTCAGGAGAAAATGACATGCAGTACACATCATGTGATCTAAGCTTTAAAGTGTGGATGTAATAAATTATATGTAGGGAGCTCTACTAAAACGTTAAATACCAGGATTCTCCTATGTATGAGAGCCATTGTGAATGGTGACAAGATCTATCCTTTGGCAGCTCATTTTGTTGCACCTGACTCAGGACACACATAGCACACACTTTTTAGATACGATTGATGTGAATGATGAATATTTTTAATTGAAATACCTTGAGTACATAACATATTGCTCCTTGGAATATTTATATATTGACCCATAATTTTTAGAACATGGAATTGTGATTGAATATCTCGATCAGTTTGAAACATATAAATATTGGATGAGACATATGATATAAATGTTTCCTGATGATATTGATCAGGAAATGTGTTTATCTATTGGATTGAGATACCTTAGAAATGATAGAAGAAAATCTCACGGAGAAGAACTATTTTAACTCATATTCTTTTTAATGATTGTTTCATATGGTGTCAGCAGGTAACTATATGTGGATTTCATTTTTTGCACATTAGCACTTTTTTCCGCTCTTGGCATAACATGATCTTACATACATTGACATATGGATACTGCAGTTTAAATCTCTAAAGATAATATTGTGGATTTGTACTTGGAGTCCCGTACAGTAAAGCATGATGTTTAGGACGTTAGAGTATGGCACATGGACACTTTATTTTGGGTTCTTAGAGACATCAGTGTGGATTCGTATTTGTAGTCCCATATAGTAAAGCATGATGTCAAGGATACCACATTATTGATAGCTCTGAATAAATGATGGACACTAATTGACCCCAAATATAAAGATTTTTTATCTAGGGCCTGCACGGGTAATATTTATAGAGTGATGTATGGTGCTTAGGATATTATATTATTAATTGCTATGAAGAACAGACAAACATGTATAAAGTGAATAAATTAGTCCATCATTCAGTACCTTCATGAATAGTTAGGCACATGAGCACTATAATTTTAATTTTAATACTCATAAATGTGTGGAACATCTTTGTTTATTATTCGCAGATTTACTCTATTTGTAGTTTTTAGATGATTATTGGAATTTGAACTAATGCTCTAAGGCTCTGCACCAAGTGTTAATTGTGATATTTCGTTAAACTATATTAATTAAATGAGTAAAAGGAGAGAAAATAATGAAAAAAAATGAAGAAATGAAATGTTGAATACGTTTGTATCGTCGCTTGGAGTACAAATGGCAGACACGTTGTTACAAAATGCATATCTGAAGTTACAGCTGTAGTGTTTTTGTTCCACTTAAAGGAAGAAAGGACTTTATAAAGCTTTTTGTGAAACCTAGTAGGATGTTTTGTGAGACCCAGTTGAAGGCGTAAGCCAAAACGTGTAGGCCACTTTTTTCTTTAAAATATGTTTTGCACTCTTTTGAAACAATATGGTGACACCCAAAAAAAAATTAAAAAAAATAATTAATCAAATTGAATTGGACTGATGTGCTGTCTGTGCCTAGATACATAGATAGATAGATATAGATATAAGTATATAGATATATGTATATATACATATAGATATATGTATATAGATATATGTGAATATATATATATATATATATGTTAAAAAAAAAATATATATATATATATATATATTCCCTTAAACAACTAAAGGTTACAGTGACATTATAGTTAGGTGTAACGGTGGGCTGTGAGCTCCGTTCCGCTTGTGAAGCTACAAGAGTGTTTGGCACCACTCCTTTCTCCGCTTGGAGCATGATGTTTGTCCAAAAACTCTGCTAGCCCTGCAGTGGAGCGGAGCAGTCCCCGCCAGATGTGTGTGGCCGGAGAGAGTGCCTTAGATCCCATGGATCCCAGTGGCAGGCAAGGCTAGGCACTTTGTGAAAATACCAGGCTGCTGGTGGTGAGCTGGTTTGCTGTTGACTAGTGGTGATCAAGAAAGGGCAGTCTGAGGCTGTGTGTAAGTGCGGAGGAAGTGATTGCAAGGCTGGTGCAAGACACGGGGTGTGCTTGGCCCTCTGTTGCAAGTTTGTCAAAGAGAGCAGCCGGTTCAAGGAAGTGTTACTTGCGTCCAATCCTGTAAGCTCTAAGCAGGGTAGGGCGGCCCGGTCCAGTGATTTCACCTTATAAAGCTGCTTCCTCATCTGTCTCTTCGTCCACTAAAAGAGCTGTGCAGCCATTTCAGAGGAAGAGAAAGTCCTAGGACTTTTGTCAGTAGTGCACCTAGCATCAACCTCTCCCCAAGTTTGTTTTGTCTTACAGGTTCAGGCCTAGGTTCAGAACTTCCATTTAATTCAGCAGTAAATCTATCTAGTGATTATATTTGTTTTTTCTAGAACTCTTCAGTGTCTTCAGAGAATATTCTCTTCTAATCTGCAACTGTTGGAGAAAAATACTGATAGCACCGATCAAGAATGTTGGACATTTTGACAATAATTTTTAAAGAACGTCCAGTGAAATGTGAGGAGGGTGTTGTTTCTGTTGGGATGCAGTCTGGTCCTGTTAAAGTGACTAGTAAGTCTGATGTAGCCCTGCTAGTTGGTTGTCCAACATCAAATGTATCTATCCCTGTGAATGAGATTAAATCTGGGTTGTGGAAGTAGAATTTGTCATTGTTAGAGTTTCTTTTTTATGGATAAAAGCTCTCTCTCAAGTGCCTCTGTAACAGTGACCCCAGCGGCCCATAACCCCTATATACACACACACTAGTACTCCGGAAGCTTTCCAATATTTTGATGAAGGGCAACTGGGAAAGAGGTAACCCATAAACAATTGGAGCCCATCATATTCCCTGGGAGAAATAAAGAAAAGAGCTGGAAAAAGGATACAAACTAATTTGGACAATTTATTAAATGAGGAGTTAGAAAAATCTAATTCCCGGATGTGTTGTCACTGTTAACTGTTCCCGGGGATGGAGGGCAGGGCACCTCGGAGTCAAAGGGTGTACAATTAGTAGCTCTTTCTGGGAAAAAGGGTGATTTTAATATCGCAAAAGGAGTTATTTAAGCTAAGGTTGTGGAGCTTGTGGCAGATAGGGACGTAACTCTGGCTAAGGAGGTAGACATTGAATGTGGGGAGCCTATGGTCCAGGAATTTAATGTTTGTTTACAAAGGGATAAGAAAAAACCTTAGAAGGGAAATAGGGTCTCCTCAAGTGGCTATGAAGCCTTCTTTTTTTAGGTCCAGTGCTCCACAAAATTTTAGATAAGGTGGATAATAGTCATCAAAATTATCAAGTCCCTCAGAATATTAGTAATAACAATATAGAAGAAATTATATCCTTGGGTTTTATTGCTTTGAGGATGACCCTTATTATTTAAATCATTTGTTTCTCTTAACTCTTCGGGCCAAGGTTCATCCACTTAAAATGGTAAGGAGTAGTGATCTAGAGCTGGTGGAGTTGTTAGACTTTGCAATGGAGAAGAAAACAAGGGTTCTTTTTATGTCACCTGCAATTGCAAATTTGATTTTGATGAACGGTGAATTTTTTTGTAGCAAGAAATTGATATAATTCGCTCTCCTCCCCAGATGGAGGGTTTGTTGTGGAGGGAGGAGAATTGTGTATCAGTGCATTGCCCTGTTGAGGATTGTACAGCGTCAAAAGAAGAATGGCTATCAATGCTAAATTGACTGTAATTTCTTGTAAGGCTGGTAGTAGAGTGATCGAAGGCAATAATCAGAAACCAGGCCCATGACCTAATAGTTAACATGTATCACAATGGGCTTGCCTTGCTCGTTGAAAACCCTAGCACCGAAGTTATTAAAGAATGGTGTTTAGTAGTGCAATGTTCAGTAGTAGAATTTACGGTAATGAGGAGGTGCTGCTCAGTGTTGCAAACGGGAAAGTCTTATGGTGTAATAAAAACAAACAACAACTTACTGACAAACTAGGTAAAATCACTGAGAATTTGTCCACCTCAATTGAGTTACTTATTCATGTTTTTGGGGAGGATATGGGGAAATTAGTGAGTAGAGTACTAACCCTGGAAGGTTCCCACAGGAAAGAATGTCTAAAGCAGTCTAATAATTTTAATAAAAGTTTGCCTTCTATAAGCTTCATAATCATTTACAAAGAAAACACATTTTCTGCAGTTCCAATGAAAGAAAGAAATGGATTGCATGTTTAAAAAGAAGAAGAGTGAGATGGTTAAAAATTCAAAAGAGGAGTAGCTATGATAATACTTGGATCAAGCTAACGGAGGCAATAAATAGTAAAAACTCAAAAGTGTTTTGGAAAATTATAGGGGAAAGCACTGGTTCTCTGGTTGAGCCAAAGATAAACACCATCACCACCACGGAATGGCAGGAATATATCACTTCACTTTATGCAATGAATCCCCAGTCCTCAGATATTTGTTTCAAACAGCTTCAAGATGGGGGGTGACCAATGCAATTATTCCCTTTTTGCCCCCCTCACGACAGGAAGTCCTACATTTTCTTAAGGTATCCAGAAACACGGGGGCAAAGGGACCAGATCAATTGTCTATTACTATTATAAAGTTAGACATGGACCTGTGGGCTGCCTATTTGTCTGCTCTTTTTCGGTATTTTTCACCAGGAGGGTCCCAGGTTTTTGGAAGGGTAGTATTATATTGCCTTTACATAAGACGGGCTCTACAAACTCTCTATGTAACTATAGGCAGATTACTCTATTAGATGCCACAGGAAAGATTTTTGCAAGATGTATATTAAACAACCTATTAGAATGGGTGGATTACAAAAATATTATTCCATTTCTACAGGTTGGATTTCGAGCTGGTCACTCGACCCTTTATAATATTATGTTGATTTATATGCTGTTGGAAAAATATGTGAAATGGAGGAAGATGCTTGTCTACGCGGCCTTTATAGATTTGTCTACGGCTTTTGACCGCGTAGACAGGCAAATTCTTTGGAAGAAGTTGGATGCCATGGGTATTCCAGGGGGCTTCTTAAAACATATTATCTCCCTTTATACAGATACTTGGTACCATGTGATATTAGGTGGTAGGCGGGCATGACACTGAACATTTCGACTAGAAACAGGCTTAAGCAGGGCTGCTTTTTTCTCTATATATTGCAGATTACCCCTGTTGTTGAGCAAGTCTGGTGGGGATGCTCCAAAATGAGGTGGCTACTCCTTGGGGACTCTGATATATGCAGATTATATCGTTTTATTAGATCTGACATCTAATAGCCTTCAGAAGCGTCTTGATGGTTTATCTTTTTAGTCTGAAACCCAGTTCTTGAAGGTTAAAATGAATAAGACCAAAGTCATAAGATTTACTGTAAAAGGTTGTCCGAAAGGTAGAGGGCATAGATGGTCCTTTAATAACACTCATTTGGAGTTAGTAAATTCATACCCCTATCTGGGTAGAACTAACGCAAATTTGGGAGATAAGGACCATATCGGCCATATTTCAAATAAGACTTATGCCCATGGAATTGCATTAAAACCACTTTATGGGGCAACTAGCTACAGGTGTTTTAAGCATCTCTTAATGGTATACAAAATGAAGGTCACCCCTATTCTTGTTTATACTGTAGAAACTATTAAAGTTAATTGTTGGCACTTAATGCATTAGGTTGAAGGTAAAATTCTCTGCACTATTTGCACTTTAAATGCTATGGTCTCAGTGGAAGTGCTAAGACTAGACTTAGGCTTGGCGAGTATAAATATAAGAGGCTTAGCCACTATTTTGAGATGATACCATTGTATCTTACATGCTGAAGATAATATCCTGAGTGGTTTCATAGCTGCGGAATCTCTATTTGATAAGCACATACTGGTCCACTTTTATTTAATTGTTCAATATGCACTACAACACTTTTCATTGTCTAAATTATACATCCAGGATACGAGTTATGTTCATCTTCATTCCTTTTTAAAGAGCTACATGAAGAATTCTTTCTTCAATGAAGAATGATATGAATGTATGTAATGTTAAGTCTCACTTTATCAATGTGGTTCATTCCTGTCAACAGGATAGTCCACAGGTACATTTAACCTGTAATTTGGAGCATAGGTTGCGAAGATGTGTATTGCTTTCAAGGATGAAATGTCTGCAGGTAAATATTTTAATTGATGCCTGGCAGGGAGTACCCAGGGATCTAAGAATATGTAATTGGTGTCAAACAGGTGTACAGATGATTGAGCATGTTATTTGTATCCGTCCTGCCTTAAGGCTTTTACAACAGAGATATTTAAAACTGTTATTTAAAAGGTATGGAGTGAGAACCGTAAATGCTGCTATTGAACTGATTAATTGTCCGGTGAATGAATTAATGTGTGGAAAACTTTTGAAATGTTTTAGTTCTTTTTTAAATGTGTATTGAATTGATTTTATATACTGCAGATCTCATAGTGGGATCTATATCTTTAATAAAAACTTGACTAGACTAGTCACACTATAAATCATTAGTAGGTGGTGGTATACACATTTTATGAATTTTTGTGAGTTCTTGGGTGATTTTAACATGTGAAAAATGCTGACCTTCTTGTGGGGTTTAAAGAACCATGTTTGAGAGAAAGCTGTTCGCTCTCGTAATGTTCTCATAGAGGTTATGGAAGGTGCAACAGAAGCTAAAACGAGAGCACGTTTTCAAAATGTCACAATATTTCCTCAGCCATTTGAGAACAAACTCTGATATTCTCACTAAAACATGTACTTCCAACACCGTCATCCTGCCAGTTGATTGTCCCAGTGTTCTGCTTCAAGTTCCTATAGTGTTCTAATTTACAACTAGAGCTGTAATATTCTGTATTTTTGATGATTGCAGTCAATGGAGAGGCAGAGGCTTGTATAGATATTCACCAGATTTTAGCAAAACCTCAAAAGGGAATTGGCCACCTTGCCAGTCCAAATACCGTATCAAAATCAGCACTTCATGTGATCGATTGGATTGGTGTGGTAGATTAATGCCCTGACTAGGACACCCAGAATTAAAAATATTAGACATCAGTCCTTGTCTCTGGAGGGCGTGACCCCATGATTGGCCCAATCTGGGCTTTGGTTAGATTATTGCACTACCTCTGGGTCTATCCTTGTTGAGTTATCTTTTCTTCCAGCATCACATTCCTGTAAAACACAGAAACCACCAAGAGCAGTGTAGGCTAACGATGATCACACCAGTGTAACTCAAATTCCTGTGATATCTGGTTTGATCTTCTAAAGTAACTTTGGACGACCCCAGCCTTCCCTACTCTCTAGGCTGTTTTAGTTTTGGTCTTGTAATGCCCTGATGAGGGGACGGCGCATTTTGGTTTCATACCATACAGTTGACACAGTGTGGAAGGCTCGGCGGTACAAAAGGACTCTGACTCGTCTTATGGATTAGTCCACAAAGGGGTTTTTATTGAATTTGGTATAGTAAACTAAATTGTTCGTATAGTGCACACCTACAAGTGTCCTTTTTATTGGAATTGCTTCCGTAGGGTTTTTCTGTTTTAATGTTCCGTTATGTTTCTTCTTTTCCTAGGTTGTGGTGGTCTCCTGGTCACGTCTCTCTTCTCTCTCTCGCAGGGTCTCGGAAAACAAGAAGACATGAACAGGACAACTGGTAAGTGGCGTTGTGTGGGGTTTTCCCAGTTAGGTTAGTAAGGGAGAGGGAGGGTGAAGGAAAAATATTGGGGCCGGTGTGTTAGGTTGTGCAGGTATAGGGCTGTATCCTTGTGAGGCTTGTGGCAGGGAGATTTAAAGTTAAGTGTTTCACCCAGCTTTTTGGTGCTCAGCCCAACCTGTCCCCTTTTCCTGTTCTGTCCCCGGTGCCTCTTTTCTCTCCCACCCCTCCCTTTGTACCCTTGTTTGTACTATTCTCCGTATCCCGCTGTCCCTTCAACAGGGACCGTACCTTGTAGAGCCACGACTCTCCTGGGTCGTGGCGGGGCTTGTCTCCTTCTCTGTTTTTATTTCTGCCTCAGTTTTCCGTCCGGGTTGCCTCCTCCTCGTCTCCTTCGGTTTTGGCGTTTCCCTCTCGTGGCGTCCGATCTTCGCTCCTTCCTCTTGCGGGCTCAGCCCTCTTCTCCACGGAGTCCGTCCTTTGTTCTTCATCGGCGACCCGGAAATCCGGTGCCAATGCTTCGTCCCGCCTCCACGCGTCTCCATGGAGACGTGTAAAGGGATCGGACGAGGCGCGCGAACTGCGCCATTCCGAAGAGTTCGTAGACGAGGGAGATGACACCCGTCTACACTCCCCATCCCAGGATCGGTACTGGTAGAGGACCGTAGAGTCCCGACAGCTTGAGAGAAAATCAGCGGGCATTGTCGGGTTCCGGGAATGTGGCGGACCTGAAAGGTAAAAGGCTGGAGCTCAAAAAACTAGCGTAAAATTCTGGAATTAGTGTCCTTATGGGAGGCCAACCACGTCAAAGGGGCATGATCAGTGTAGAGGACAAAAGGTCTGCCCAAGAGATAATACTGCAAACATTCAATGGCCCATTTTATGGCCAGGCATTCCTTTTCGATAGTAGGGTAGTGAACTTCTCTCGGGAGGAGTTTGCGACTAATGTACACGATAGGGTGGTCATGACCCATATCGTCGGGCGGGGCTAAGACAGCCCCAAGACCGACGTTGGAAGTGACGGTGTAGAGTTGGAAGGGTTTGGAAAAATCTGGACACCGTAAAACTGGTTCTGTCGTAAGGGAATCTTTGAGTAATTGGAACCCCCGAATTTGAGAGGTTGAAAAAGGAGGAAGGGTGGCGGGGTACTGTTTCTTCAGAAGGTTGGTGAGGGGGGCTGTAATGGTGGAATATTGTGGAATGAATCTACGATAATACCCTACCAACCCTAAAAAAGAACGGAGTTCTTTCTTGGTTCTGGGAATAGGTATCTGTTTGATAGCCTCAACCTTATCTTTTTGTGGACGTAGGACCCCCTTACCAATAATGTATCCGAGATAAGCAATTTGAGTTTGTCCTAGTACACATTTCTTGGGATTGGCCGTAAGGCCGGCCCTCGCTAACGTATAAAACACTTTTTCTAGGTGTTGTAGGTGTTCTGGCCATGAATCGCTAAAGATGACAATGTCGTCGAGGTATGCGGCCGTGAACGCTTGGAACGGTCGTAAGAGCCGGTCCATTAAGCGCTGAAATGTAGCAGGTGCTCCGTGAAGTCCAAAGGGAAGAACAGTTAAATGATACAGACCGAACTGAGTTGCAAAAGCTGTCTTCTCTTTGTCATCCGGGGCCAAGAGGATCTGCCAATAGCCTTTCGTTAGGTCAATGGTAGACATAAAGCGGGCTTCCCCTATTTTTTCTAGTACCTCGTCTACCCGGGGAATAGGATACGTGTCGAATAGAGATATATCGTTTAGCTTCCTGAAGTCAATGCAAAACCGGATGGACCCATCCGGTTTTGGAACAAGAACGACTGGGGAACACCAAGGGCTGGTGGAGGGTTCAATTACTTTTAAAGATAAAATTTTTGTTATTTCTTCTTCGATAATGTGTTTCCTTGCCTCGGGAATCCGGTAGGGTCGTAAGCGTATGGTCTGGCCCTCCGGTGTTCTAATATGGTGTTGAACCAGAGATGTCCGGCCGAGAGTCTCTGAGAAAAACTCGGAGTGCTGTTGTATCAACGCAGTTAATTGTCTTTTTTCTGTCTTGGACAGAGAGTCATTGATACAGGGACTTGTGTTTTGTTCTGTGTTTGTCGTGGGATACAGGTTAAGACCTAACCCAGTGGTTGGGGTCACTAGGCACCCAATAGCCGGGAGGTTAGTGGTATTCTCAGGTTTTTCCCATTTTTAAAAAAGATTAATATGATAGATTTGGGTCTGTTTTGGATGGTCATTGATTTCAATAAGATAGGTGACGGGCGAAACTGCTTTTATTACCCAGTAAGGACCTTGCCATTTAGCCAGTAGTTTATGTTCAGACGTGGGTCGCATTATTAGCACTTGGTCATTGGGTTGGAGAACCCGTAGTTTGGTGCCCTGATCATAATACGTCTTTTGTGTTTCTTGAGCTTTTTCTAAATGTTGTCGCACATCTTCCCAAACTATTTGTAGCTGTGCTTTTAACTTGTGGATATATTCCAGTAGAGGTTTTTATTCGTTATCCTCTTCCTCCCACATTTCTGCTGCCATGTCAAGTAAGTTACGGGGTTGTCTCCCAAATACCAGTTCGAAAGGACTATGTCCAGTGGAGGACTGTTCATGCGTCCGGATAGCATAAAGGACCAGGGGTAGTTTCTGGTCCCAGTCTTTTCCCGAGTCATCTACTATTTTCCGTAGTAGTGTTTTAATGGTGCGGTTATATCGTTCCACTAAACCATCTGTTTGTGGGTGGTATACTGCAGTTTTTATCTGGGAAATCCCTAGTGTTTTGCATATCTGTTTCATAAGACCTGATACAAAGGGAGTGCCTTGATCCGTGAGGATTTCTTGAGGGAAACCTACACGGGAATTTTTTTTTATCATGGCTTGGGCAACTGCTTTTGTGGTGGTGCTGGTAAGAGGGATCACCTCAGGGTATCTGCTAGCGTAGTCTACTAGGACGAGTATATGTGTATGACCCTTAGAAGACTGTAAAAGAGGACCGACCAGATCCATCCCCACGCTTCTAAAGGGAGTGTCTATAATAGGTAGAGGTTGCAAAGGGGCTCTCCTTAATGCTCCTGGTTCAACCAACTGACATCTAGGACATTGTGTACAATACTTTCGGATGTGTCCATAGACTCCGGGCCAATAAAAACGTCTCAATAAGTATTCTTCGGTTTTCTCTTGGCCATAATGACCACCACCTGGTTGGTTATGAGCTAGGAACAAAACCTGAGGCCGGTAGGCCTCTGGTACCACTAGTTGTTTCTTCTCCCTGTTTACCGTCATAGTGACTCTATATAATAGGTTTTTATGGACTACGAAGTGTGGACCTACCTCCCCGGTAGAGTCACTTTTGGCATTCCTCCAAGCATGCACGAGGGTGGGGTCCTCTCGCTGGCTAATTCTAAAAGAGACTAGGTGTAAGGAAATGCCTCCTTGGCATGGTTGCCCCCTGACTTTTTGCCTTTGCTGATGCTATGTTTACAATTGAAAGTGTGCTGAGGCCTGCTAACCAGGCCCCAGCACCAGTGTTCTTTCCCTAACCTGTACTTTTGTATCCACAATTGGCAGACCCTGGCATCCAGATAAGTCCCTTGTAACTGGTACTTCTAGTACCAAGGGCCCTGATGCCAAGGAAGGTCTCTAAGGGTTGCAGCATGTCTTATGCCACCCTGGAGACCTCTCACTCAGCACAGACACCCTGCTTGCCAGCTTGTGTGTGCTAGTGAGGACAAAACGAGTAAGTCGACATGGCACTCCCCTCAGGGTGCCATGCCAGCCTCTCACTGCCTATGCAGTATAGGTAAGACACCCCTCTAGCAGGCCTTACAGCCCTAAGGCAGGGTGCACTATACCATGGGTGAGGGTACCAGTGCATGAGCATGGTACCCCTACAGTGTCTAAACAAAACCTTAGACATTGTAAGTGCAGGGTAGCCATAAGAGTATATGGTCTGGGAGTCTGTCAAACACGAACTCCACAGCACCATAATGGCTACACTGAAAACTGGGAAGTTTGGTATCAAACTTCTCAGCACAATAAATGCACACTGATGCCAGTGTACATGTTATTGAAAAATACACCACAGAGGGCACCTTAGAGGTGCCCCCTGAAACTTAACCGACTATCTGTGTAGGCTGACTAGTTTTAGCAGCCTGCCACAAACCGAGACATGTTGCTGGCCCCATGGGGAGAGTGCCTTTGTCACTCTGAGGCCAGTAACAAAGCCTGCACTGGGTGGAGATGCTAACACCTCTCCCAGGCAGGAATTGTCACACCTGGCGGTGAGCCTCAAAGGCTCACCTCCTTTGTGCCAACCCAGCAGGACACTCCAGCTAGTGGAGTTGCCCGCCCCCTCCGGCCAGGCCCCACTTTTGGCGGCAAGGCCGGAGAAAATAATGAGAAAAACAAGGAGGAGTCACTGGCCAGTCAGGACAGCCCCTAAGGTGTCCTGAGCTGAAGTGACTCTAACTTTTAGAAATCCTCCATCTTGCAGATGGAGGATTCCCCCAATAGGGTTAGGATTGTGACCCCCTCCCCTTGGGAGGAGGCACAAAGAGGGTGTACCCACCCTCAGGGCTAGTAGCCATTGGCTACTAACCCCCCAGACCTAAACACGCCCTTAAATTTAGTATTTAAGGGCTACCCTGAACCCTAGAAAATTAGATTCCTGCAACTACAAGAAGAAGGACGGCCTAGCTGAAAACCCCTGCAGAGGAAGACCAGAAGACGACTACTGCCTTGGCTCCAGAAACTCACCGGCCTGTCTCCTGCCTTCCAAAGATCCTGCTCCAGCGACGCCTTCCAAAGGGACCAGCGACCTCGACATCCTCTGAGGACTGCCCCTGCTTCGAAAAGACAAGAAACTCCCGAGGACAGCGGACCTGCTCCAAGAAAGGCTGCAACTTTGTTTCCAGCAGCTTTAAAGAACCCTGCAAGCTCCCCGCAAAAGGCGTGAGACTTGCAACACTGCACCCGGCGACCCCGACTCGGCTGGTGGCGATCCAACACCTCAGGAGGGACCCCAGGACTACTCTAAGACTGTGAGTACAAAAACCTGTCCCCCCTGAGCCCCCACAGCGCCGCCTGCAGAGGGAATCCCGAGGCTTCCCCTGACCGCGACTCTTTGAATCCTAAGTCCCGACACCTGGGAGAGACCCTGCACCCGCAGCCCCCAGGACCCGAAGGACCGGACTTTCACTGGAGGAGTGACCCCCAGGAGTCCCTCTCCCTTGACCAAGTGGAGGTTTCCCCGAGGAACCCCCCCCTTGCCTGCCTGCAGCGCTGAAGAGATCCCTAGATCTCCCATTGACTTCCATTACAAACCCGACGCTTGTTTCTACACTGCACCCGGCCGCCCCCGCGCTGCTGAGGGTGAAATTCCTCTGTGGGCTTGTGTCCCCCCCGGTGCCCTACAAAACCCCCCTGGTCTGCCCTCCGAAGACGCGGGTACTTACCTGCAAGCAGACCGGAACCGGGGCACCCCCTTCTCTCCATTCTAGCCTATGTGTTTTGGGCACCACTTTGAACTCTGCACCTGACCGGCCCTGAGCTGCTGGTGTGGTGACTTTGGGGTTGCTCTGAACCTCCAACGGTGGGCTACCTTGGACCAAGAACTGAACCCTGTAAGTGTCTTACTTACCTGGTAAAACTAACAAATACTTACCTCCCCTAGGAACTGTGAAAATTGCACTAAGTGTCCACTTTTAAAACAGCTATTTGTGAATAACTTGAAAAGTATACATGCAATTTTTATGATTTGAAGTTCCTAAAGTACTTACCTGCAATACCTTTCGAATGAGCTATTACATGTAGAATTTGAACCTGTGGTTCTTAAAATAAACTAAGAAAATATATTTTTCTATATAAAAACCTATTGGCTGGATTTGTCTCTGAGTGTGTGTACCTCATTTATTGTCTATGTGTATGTACAACAAATGCTTAACACTACTCCTTGGATAAGCCTACTGCTCGACCACACTACCACAAAATAGAGCATTAGTATTATCTATTTTTACCACTATTTTACCTCTAAGGGGAACCCTTGGACTCTGTGCATGCTATTCCTTACTTTGAAATAGCACATACAGAGCCAACTTCCTACACTAGGGCACTGTCAATGCTGGCTACCGTCTTTTCTGGGAACCACTTTGTCTTGTCTATGGCATATTTTCGTTTTTCTTCTCTTTTTTTCTTCCGGGTTAGTTTCCTCCGTTCTGGGGAACCTTCAATGTGAGTGGTAGCAAATGGGGCATCCAACCACCAATCAGTGGTAGGCTTGGACTTTCTCGTTTGATCTAAGAGTTCAGTGAATCTAGAATAATCAGTGCCAATAACGCATTCTTCTATTAAGTTGTCCATTAAGCCTATGGGAAGGAAATCATGGTATTTTCCCCATTCTATTTTTACCAGCTCCAGGGGGTAGTTGGCCCTGTCTCCATGGATACAACATATTGTAACCCACTGACTCGGAGTCGGTCTTACGGTTTTTACTACATCTCTGCGTATCACCGACTGGCTACATCCCGAGTCAATCAAGGCCTCTACTGGGTGTCCATTTATCCTTATGGTTTGTTTGAACGTGTTATCCCCCTTCCCAATACACAACACCCAACCCTGGGTGACTCCTATTTCCATAGGTTCAACCCCGTCATGTTTTTTTGGACATCCTCTTGCGATGTGGCCCCATTCGCCACAACTGAAGCATTGTGGTTGTTGCATGGGGCTATGCTCTCCACTTCGGGAGGGACCAGGTTCCTCGAGGGTTCGTCGGGGTGTATACTTGAGGGGCCCTTATGGGTCTGGGAGCTAGGGTCTTAACATCCACAGACCGGTGGTAGGCACAGGCCAGGTCGACTGCCAGTTCGGTATCTATCTTAGGGTGCTGTCTTATCCAATTTCGGGTACTCCCGGGAAGGGAGTCTAGGTATTGTTCCAAGATAATGGCTTTAATGACGTCTTCGCGGTTGGTCCCTAATGGCCCCAACCACTTCAGACCTAAGTCCTTGACCCGGAAATAAAATGTACGGGGATCTTCGTTCTGTCCCCATTTTACTTTTCAGAACTTCATTCGATAGTACTCAGTGTCGTGACCCACTCTCTCTAGAATACTTTTCTTAATGTCCGTATAGGGGGTAGTGCCCCCGGGGTTCACAGCCTGATAGGCGGTTTGGAGGATACCTGTCAAGAGGGGGGCAATATATTGACCCCATCAGTCTTCAGGCCATTCTGCTGAAGAGGCCACCCTTTCAAAGTTTGTAAAGAACGAGTCAGGGTCTTCACCTTCCTGATATTTTTGTAGCACCGAGCTGGGAACGTTAGGGTGGACCTTGCTGGCTGCAATGGTGTCTGTCAATTTCTGAAGTGCGGTCTCGTGCACCAGCTGGTTATTAGCCATTATGGTAGCTTGGCTTTTCAGAGCTGCTTGGAGGGCCTCTCGATCTTCCTTGGCCTCCCTTTGATGTGCCTACCATACCAATTGTAGGTGGCGTTGGCCCTCGGCCAATTGTTTTATCATATCCTCCAATGTGGGTTTCTCTCTGTAGGAAAGTACCATCTTGCCTGGCATGTTACCCCCATTTTTCACTGTATATATGTTGTTTTAGTTGTATGTGTCACTGGGACCCTGCTAGTCAGGGCCCCAGTGCTCATAAGTGTGCCTGAATGTGTTACCTGTGTTATGACTAACTGTCTCACTGAGACTCTGCTAACCAGAACCTCAGTGGTTATGCTCTCTCATTACTTTCAAATTGTCACTAACAGGCTAGTGACCAATTTTACCAATTTACATTGGCTTACTGGAACACCCTTATAATTCCCTAGTATATGGTACTGAGGTACCCAGGGTATTGGGGTTCAAGGAGATCTCTATGGGCTGCAGCATTTCTTTTGCCACCCATAGGGAGCTCTGACAATTCTTACACAGGCCTGCCACTGCAGCCTGAGTGAAATAACGTCCACGTTATTTCACAGCCATTTTACACTGCACTTAAGTAACTTATAAGTCACCTATATGTCTAACCTTTACCTAGTAAAGGTTGGGTGCTAAGTTACTTAGTGTGAGGGCACCCTGGCACTAGCCAAGGTGCCCTCACATTGTTCAGGTCTTATTCCCCGGAGTTTGTGGGTGCGGGGACACCATTACACGCGTGCACTACATATAGGTCACTACCTATATGTAACTTCACAATGGTAACTCCGAATATGGCCATGTAATATGTCTATGATCATGGAATTGCCCCCTCTATACCATCCTGGCATAGTTGGCACAATCCCATGATCCCAGTGGTCTGTAGCACAGACCCTGGTACTGCCAAACTGCCTTTCCCGGGGTTTCACTGCAGCTGCTGCTGCTGCCAACCCCTCAGACAGGCATCTGCCCTCCTGGGGTCCAGCCAGGCCTGGCCCAGGATGGCAGAACAAAGGACTTCCTCTGAGAGAGGGTGTTACACCCTCTCCCTTTGGAAAATGGTGTGAAGGCAGGGGAGGAGTAGCCTCCCCCAGCCTCTGGAAATGCTTTCATGGGCACATTTGGTGCCCATTTCTGCATAAGCCAGTCTACACTGGTTCAGGGACCCCTTAGCCCTGCTCTGGCGCGAAACTGGACAAAGGAAAGGGGAGTGACCACTCCCCTGACCTGTACCCCCCCTGGGAGGTGCCCAGAGCTCCTCCAGTGTGCTCCAGACCTGTGCCATCTTGGAAACAGAGGTGCTGCTGGCACACTGGACTGCTCTGAGTTACCAGTGCCACCAGGTGACGTCAGAGACTCCTTGTGATAGGCTCCTTCAGGTGTTGCTAGCCTATCCTCTCCCCTAGGTAGCCAAACCCTCTTTTCTGGCTATGTCTCTTGGGATTCCTTAGATAACGAATGCAAGAGCTCATCCGAGTTCCTCTGCATCTCTCTCTTCACCTTCTGCCAAGGAATCGACTGCTGACCGCGCTGGAAGCCTGCAAAACTGCAACATAGTAGCAAAGACGACTACTGCAACTCTGTAACGCTGATCCTGCCGCCTTCTCGACTGTTTTCCTGGTGGTGCATGCTGTGGGGGTAGTCTGCCTCCTCTCTGCACTAGAAGCTCCGAAGAAATCTCCCGTGGGTCGACGGAATCTTCCCCCTGCAACCGCAGGCACCAAAAAGCTGCATTACCGGTCCCTTGGGTCTCCTCTCAGCACGATGAGCGAGGTCCCTCGAATCCAGCAACTCTGTCCAAGTGACTCCCACAGTCCAGTGACTCTTCAGTCCAAGTTTGGTGGAGGTAAGTCCTTGCCTCACCTCGCTAGACTGCATTGCTGGGAACTGCGACTTTTGCAGCTACTCCGGCCCCTGTGCACTTCCGGCGGAAATCCTTTGTGCACAGCCAAGCCTGGGTCCACGGCACTCTAACCTGCATTGCACGACTTTCTAAGTTGGTCTCCGGCGACGTGGGACTCCTTTGTGTAACTTCGGGTGAGCACCGTTTCATGCATCCTCGTAGTGCCTGTTTCTGGCACTTCTCCGGGTGCTACCTGCTGCTAAGAGGGCTCCTTGTCTTGCTCGACGTCCCCTCTACCTTCTGGTCCAATTTGCGACCTCCTGGGCTACAGCAGCATCCAAAAACACTAACCGCACGATTTGCAGCTAGCAAGGCTTGTTGGCGTTTGTTCGGCGGGAAAACACTTCTGCACGACTCTCCACGGCAAGAGGGATCCGTCCACCAAAGGGGAAGTCTCTAGCCCTTTTCGTTCCTGCAGAAACCTCAGCTTCTTCTGTCCAGTAGAAGCTTCTTTGCACCCACAGCTGGCATTTCCTGGGCATATGCCCATCTCCGACTTGCTTGTGACTTTTGGACTTGGTCCCCTTGCTCCACAGGTACCCTAGATTGGAAATCCATCGTTGTTGCATTGTTGGTTTGTGTCTTTCCTGCATTATTCCTCTAACACGACTTCTTTGTCCTTAGGGGAACTGTAGTGCACTTTGCACTCACTTTTCAGGGTTTATTTTTCTAACTCTCACTATTTTCTAATAGTCCCAGTGACCCTCTACAAGGTCACATAGGTTTGGGGTCCATTCGTGGTTCGCATTCCACTTTTGGAGTATATGGTTTGTGTTGCCCCTATCCCTATGTGTCCCCATTGCATCCTATTGTAACTATACATTGTTTGCACAGTTTTCTAAGACTATACTGCATATTTCTGGTATTGTGTATATATATCTTGTGTATATTTCCTATCCTCTCACTGAGGGTACACTCTGAGATACTTTGGCATATTGTCATAAAAATAAAGTACCTTTATTTTTAGTATAACTGTGTAATGTGTTTTCTTATGATATTGTGCATATGACACTAAGTGGTACTGTAGTAGCTTCACACGTCTCCTAGTTCAGCCTAAGCTGCTCTGCTAAGCTACCATTATCTATCAGCCTAAGCTGCTAGACACCCTATACACTAATAAGGGATAACTGGGCCTGGTGCAAGGTGCAAGTACCCCTTGGTACTCACTACAAGCCAGTCCAGCCTCCTACATTGGTTGTGCAGCGGTGGGATAAGTGCTTTGAGACTACTTACCACTCTTGTCATTGTACTTTTCATAAGAGAAAAATATACAAAACAAGTTCAGTGTATATACACACAACCAAAAAGTTTTGCATTTCCTCTTTTCACTCTTTTCTAAGTGCTGAAAAGTACTTCTAACTTTCTAAAAAGTTCTAAAAAGTGTAAAAAGTTTTTTTCTCTGTCTTTCTAAAAGCTCTGACAAACTTTTTTTCTCTTTTTCTATCACTTTAACTCTCTCTAAAAATGTCTGGCACAGGCCAAAATGTTGATCTGTCCAAACTTGCATATGACCACCTTAGCTGGAAAGGAGCAAGGAGTCTCTGTGTAGAGAGAGGTTTGAGTGTAGGGAAGAATCCTTTCTTGGAATTGTTACTTAACATGCTTAGAGAACAGGATAAGGCTAGAAGTGCCCCATCTGTTGAAAAAGTAGCTAATGGTTCCAATCTGATCCAGGGACTCCCCCAGGAAAAGATTCAGGAAAGAAACTTCCTAGCCTGCCCATTACTAGACAGTCTAGCTTAGTTGGTAATGATGAAGAGCCACACCATACAAATAGTGTTGTCTCACATCATAGCAAAAGCATTTATTCTCACCACAGTGGTACTGATGTTTCTGTTAGCCAAGCTGTTAGGGTGCCCTCTGTAAGGGACAGGTCTCCTTCTGTCCATTCTCACCATACTTCTGTTTCAAGGAATGTCCCTCCCACCCACCCTGATGACAGATTGTTAGAAAGGGAGCTCAAGAGATTGAGAGTGGAACAAACCAGACTGAAGCTCAAGAAGCAACAGCTGGACTTGGATAGACAGACTTTAGAAGTAGAGAAGGAGAGACAGAAACTGGGTTTAGAAACCCATGGTGGCACCAGCAGTATTCCCCATAGTCATCCTGCAAAAGAGCATGATTCCAGGAATCTGCACAAGATAGTTCCCCCTTATAAGGAGGGGGATGACATTAACAAGTGGTTTGCTGCACTTGAGAGGGCCTGTGCTGTACAGGATGTCCCTCAAAGGCAGTAGGCTGCTATCCTATGGCTATCATTTAGTGGAAAAGGTAGGGATAGGCTCCTTACTGTAAAGGAAAATGAAGCTAATGATTACAAAGTTCTTAAGAATGCACTCCTGGATGGTTATGGCTTAACCACTGAACAATACAGGATAAAGTTCAGAGAGACCAAAAAGGAGTCTTCACAAGACTGGGTTGATTTCATTGACCATTCAGTGAAGGCCTTGGAGGGGTGGTTACATGGCAGTAAAGTTACTGATTATGACAGCCTGTATAACTTGATCCTGAGAGAGCATATTCTTAATAATTGTGTGTCTGATTTGTTGCACCAGTACTTGGTGGACTCTGATCTGACCTCTCCCCAAGAATTGGGAAAGAAGGCAGACAAATGGGTCAGAACAAGGGTGAACAGAAAAGTTCATACAGGGGGTGACAAAGATGGTAACAAGAAGAAGGATGGTAAGTCTTCTGACAAGGGTGGGGACAAATCTAAAAATGAGTCTTCATCAGGCCCACAAAAACACTCTGGTGGGGGTGGTGGGACCAAATCCTCTTCTAATCAAAACAAGGAAAAGAAACCATGGTGCTATTTATGTAAAATAAAAGGCCATTGGACAACAGATCCCAGTTGTCCAAAGAAAAGCACCAAGCCTCCTACCACTACAACCCCTACTGCTATACCTAGTGTCCCTACTAATAGCAGTGGTGGTGGGAGCAAACCTACTAATAGCCAATCCAAGGGAGTAGCTGGGCTCACTATTGGTAACTTAGTTGGGGTTGGTCTTGTTAGGGAGACCACAGAGGCTATATTAGTCTCTGAGGGGGCTATTGATTTAGCCACCTTAGTTGCTTGTCCCCTTAATATGGATAAGTACAAGCAGCTACCCCTAATAAATGGTGTTGAGGTTCAGGCCTACAGGGACACTGGAGCCAGTGTGACTATGGTCATAGAGAAACTGGTCCACCCTGAACAACACCTACTTGGTCACCAGTACCAAGTAACCGATGCTCACAACAACACACTTAGCCACCCCATGGCTGTTGTAAATCTCAACTGGGGGGGGGTTACTGGTCCAAAGAAAGTTGTGGTAGCTTCAGATTTACCTGTAGACTGTCTATTAGGGAATGATTTGGAGACATCAGCTTGGTCAGATGTGGAGTTGGAGGCCCATGCAGCAATGCTGGGCATCCCAGGGCATATTTTTGCTTTGACAAGGGCTCAGGCCAAAAAGCAAAAAGGACAGGGAAGCTTGGATCCTGGAACAATGGACCAAGTGCTCCCTAAAGCTAGGGCTAGTAGAAGCAAACCACTTCCTACTATCCCTCCCTCTACAGTGGATTCAACTTCTGAGGAAGAAGAATTCCCTCCCTGTGCAGAACCTACATCAGAGGAGCTTCAAGCAGACACTGCTGAACTTTTGGGTGAAGGGGGGCCTGCCAGGGAGGAGCTGAGTGTGGCCCAGCAAACCTGTCCCACATTAGAGGGTCTAAGACAGCAAGCTGTCAAACAGACTAATGGGGATGTCAGTGACTCTCACAGAGTTTACTGGGAGGACAACCTCTTGTACACTGAGGCAAGGGATCCTAAACCTGGAACTGCCAGGAGATTAGTGATTCCTCAGGAGTACAGAAAGTTCCTCCTAACTCTTGCACACGACATTCCCCTAGCTGGACATCTGGGGCAAATGAAAACTTGGGACAGGCTTGTTCCCCTGTTCATTGGCCTAGGATGTCTGAGGACACAAAGGAATTTTGTAAGTCCTGTGAAACCTGTCAAGCCAGTGGCAAGACAGGTGGCACTCCAAAGGCACCCCTTATTCCACTGCCTGTGGTTGGGGTTCCCTTTGAAAGGGTAGGGGTTGACATAGTTGGCCCCCTGGACCCTCCTACTGCTTCAGGCAATAGGTTTATCTTGGTGGTAGTGGACCATGCCACAAGATATCCTGAAGCTATTCCTTTAAGGACCACTACAGCACCTGCAGTGGCAAAGGCCCTCCTGGGAATATTTTCTAGGGTGGGCTTCCCAAAGGAAGTAGTATCAGACAGGGGAAGCAATTTCATGTCTGCATACTTAAAGGCCATGTGGAAGGAGTGTGGTGTAACTTACAAGTTCACTACACCCTATCATCCACAAACAAATGGACTGGTGGAGAGATTTAATAAAACTCACAAAGGCATGATTATGGGTCTCCCTGAAAAACTCCGCAGGAGATGGGATATCCTTTTACCATGCCTCCTTTTTGCCTACAGGGAGGTACCCCAAAAAGGAGTGGGCTTCAGCCCCTTTGAACTTCTTTTTGGACACCCTGTTAGGGGTCCACTAACACTTGTCAAGGAGGGTTGGGAACAACCTTTAAAAGCTCCAAAACAAGATATTGTGGATTATGTACTTGGCCTCAGATCAAGGATGGCTGAGTATATGAAAAAGGCCAGTAAAAACCTTCAGGCCAGCCAAGAGCTCCAGAAGCAATGGCATGTTCAGAAGGCTGTTTTGGTTCAGTACCAACCAGGGCAGAAAGTGTGGGTCTTGGAGTCTGTGGCCCCAAGAGCACTCCAAGATAAATGGAGTGGACCCCACATAATTGTTGAAAAGAAGGGTGAAGTCACCTACTTAGTTGACTTAGGCACTGCCAGGAGTCCCCTTAGGGTGCTCCATGTCAATCGCCTGAAACCCTACTATGACAGGGCTGATCTCACCCTGCTCATGGCAACTGATGAGGGACAGGAAGAAGACAGTGATCCTCTACCTGATCTCTTCTCTTCCACAGAACAAGATGCTCTTGTGGAAGGTGTAGTTTTGGCTGATTGTCTTACTGCTGAGCAGAAAGACCATTGCATAAATCTCCTAGATCAATTCTCTGAACTCTTCTCTACTGTGCCAGGTACCACTTCTTGGTGTGAGCACACTATAGATACTGGAGACAGTTTACCTGTCAAAAGTAAGATCTATAGGCAGCCTGACCATGTCAGGGACTGCATAAAGCAAGAGGTGCAGAAAATGTTAGAACTAGGAGTGGTTGAGCACTCTGAAAGTCCATGGGCTTCTCCTGTGGTACTTGTACCAAAACCACATTCCAAAGATGGAAAGAAAGAAATGCGGTTTTGTGTAGACTATAGAGGTCTCAACCTTGTAACCAAAACTGATGCTCACCCTATACCCAGGGCAGATGAGCTCATAGATACACTGGCATCTGCCAAGTATCTAAGCACTTTTGATTTGACTGCAGGGTATTGGCAGATCAAATTATCAGAAGATGCTAAACCTAAAACTGCATTTTCAACCATTGGAGGACATTACCAGTTCACAATAATGCCTTTTGGATTGAAGAATGCACCTGCCACTTTTCAGAGGTTGGTGAACACAGTCCTGCAAGGGCTGGAAGCTTTCAGTGCAGCATATTTGGACGATATAGCTGTCTTTAGCTCCAGCTGGGATGATCACCTGGTCCACCTATGGAAAGTTTTAGAGGCCCTGCAAAAGGCAGGCCTCACTATCAAGGCTTCAAAGTGCCAGATAGGGCAGGGGAAGGTGGTTTATCTGGGACACCTTGTTGGTGGGGAACAGATTGCACCACTTCAGGGGAAAATCCAAACTATTATAGATTGGGTTCCCCCTACTACTCAGACTCAGGTGAGAGCCTTCCTAGTCCTCACTGGGTATTACAGGAGGTTCATTAAGAACTATGGCTCCATTGCAGCCCCTCTTAATGACCTCACATCCAAAAAGATGCCTAAAAAGGTATTGTGGACAGCTAGCTGTCAGAAAGCTTTTGAGGAGCTGAAGCAGGCCATGTGCTCTGCACCTGTCCTGAAAAGCCCTTGTTACTCTAAAAAATTCTATGTCCAAACTGATGCATCTGAAGTAGGAGTAGGGGCAGTCCTATCACAACTTTATTCTGAGGGCCAGGATCAACCTGTTGCTTTTATTAGTAGGAGGTTGACCCCTAGAGAAAAGCGTTGGTCTGCCATTGAGAGGGAGGCCTTTGCTGTGGTCTGGGCACTGAAGAAGTTGAGGCCATACTTGTTTGGCACTCACTTCATTGTTCAGACAGACCACAAACCTCTACTTTGGCTAAAACAAATAAAAGGTGAAAATCCAAAATTGTTGAGGTGGTCCATATCCCTACAGGGAATGGACTATACAGTGGAACATAGACCTGGGAGTAGCCACTCCAATGCAGATGGACTCTCCAGATATTTCCACTTAGACAATGAAGACTCATCAGGTCATGGCTAGTCTTATTGTCCTTCGTTTGGGGGGGGGGGGGTTGTGTAGGAAAGTACCATCTTGCCTGGCATGTTACCCCCATTTTTCACTGTATATATGTTGTTTTAGTAGTATGTGTCACTGGGACCCTGCTAGTCAGGGCCCCAGTGCTCATAAGTGTGCCTGAATGTGTTATCTGTGTTATGACTAACTGTCTCACTGAGACTCTGCTAACCAGAACCTCAGTGGTTATGCTCTCTCATTACTTTCAAATTGTCACTAACAGGCTAGTGACCAATTTTACCAATTTACATTGGCTTACTGGAACACCCTTATAATTCCCTAGTATATGGTACTGAGGTACCCAGGATATTGGGGTTCAAGGAGATCCCTATGGGCTGCAGCATTTCTTTTGCCACCCATAGGGAGCTCTGACAATTCTTACACAGGCCTGCCACTGCAGCCTGAGTGAAATAACGTCCACGTTATTTCACAGCCATTTTACACTGCACTTACGTAACTTATAAGTCACCTATATGTCTAACCTTTACCTAGTAAAGGTTGGGTGCTAAGTTACTTAGTGTGAGGGCACCCTGGCACTAGCCAAGGTGCCCCCACATTGTTCAGGGCTTATTCCCCGGACTTTGTGAGTGCGGGGACACCATTACACGCGTGCACTACATATAGGTCACTACCTATATGTAACTTCACAATGGTAACTCCGAATATGGCCATGTAATATGTCTATGATCATGGAATTGCCCCCTCTATACCATCCTGGCATAGTTGGCACAATCCCATGATCCCAGTGGTCTGTAGCACAGACCCTGGTACTGCCAAACTGCCTTTCCCAGGGTTTCACTGCAGCTGCTACTGCTGCCAACCCCTCAGACAGGCATCTGCCCTCCTGGGGTCCAGCCAGGCCTGGCCCAGGATGGCAGAACAAAGGACTTCCTCTGAGAGAGGGTGTTACACCCTCTCCCTTTGGAAAATGGTGTGAAGGCAGGGGAGGAGTAGCCTCCCCCAGCCTCTGGAAATGCTTTCATGGGCACATTTGTTGCCCATTTCTGCATAAGCCAGTCTACACCGGTTCAGGGACCCCTTAGCCCTGCTCTGGCGTGAAACTGGACAAAGGAAAGGGGAGTGACCACTCCCCTGACCTGTACCTCCCCTGGGAGGTGCCCAGAGCTCCTCCAGTGTGCTCCAGACCTCTGCCATCTTGGAAACAGAGGTGCTGCTGGCACCCTGGACTGCTCTGAGTGGCCAGTGCCACCAGGTGACGTCAGAGACTCCTTGTGATAGGCTCCTTCAGGTGTTGCTAGCCTATCCTCTCTCCTAGGTAGCCAAACCCTCTTTTCTGGCTATTTAGGGTCTCTGTCTCTTGGGATTCCTTAGATAACGAATGCAAGAGCTCATCCGAGTTCCTCTGCATCTCTCTCTTCACCTTCTGCCAAGGAATCGACTGCTGACCGCGCTGGAAGCCTGCAAAACTGCAACATAGTAGCAAAGACGACTACTGCAACTCTGTAACGCTGATCCTGCCGCCTTCTCGACTGTTTTCCTGGTGGTGCATGCTGTGGAGGTAGTCTGCCTCCTCTCTGCACTAGAAGCTCCGAAGAAATCTCCTGTGGGTCGACGGAATCTTCCCCCTGCAATCGCAGGCACCAAAAAGCTGCATTACCGGTCCCTTGGGTCTCCTCTCAGCACGACGAGCGAGGTCCCTCGAATCCAGCAACTCTGTCCAATTGACTCCCACAGTCCAGTGACTCTTCAGTCCAAGTTTGGTGGAGGTAAGTCCTTGCCTCACCTCGCTAGACTGCATTGCTGGGAACCGTGACTTTTGCAGCTACTCCGGCCCCTGTGCACTTCCGGCGGAAATCCTTTGTGCACAGCCAAGCCTGGGTCCACGGCACTCTAACCTGCATTGCACGTCTTTCTAAGTTGGTCTCCGGCGACGTGGGACTCCTTTGTGTAACTTCGGGTGAGCACCGTTTCACGCATCCTCGTAGTGCCTGTTTCTGGCACTTCTCCGGGTGCTACCTGCTGCTAAGAGGGCTCCTTGTCTTGCTCGACGTCCCTTCTACCTCCTGGTCCAATTTGCGACCTCCTGGTCCCTCCTGGGCCACAGCAGCATCCAAAAACGCTAACCGCACGATTTGCAGCTAGCAAGGCTTGTTGGCGTTCATTCAGCGGGAAAACACTTCTGCACGACTCTCTGCGGCGAGAGGGATCCGTCCACCAAAGGGGAAGTCTCTAGCCCTTTTCGTTCCTGCAGAAACCTCAGCTTCTTCTGTCCAGTAGAAGCTTCTTTGCACCCACAGCTGGCATTTCCTGGGCATATGCCCATCTCCAACTTGCTTGTGACTTTTGGACTTGGTCCCCTTGTTCCACAGGTACCCTAGATTGGAAATCCATCGTTGTTGCATTGTTGGTTTGTGTCTTTCCTGCATTATTCCTCTAACACGACTTCTTTGTCCTTAGGGGAACTGTAGTGCACTTTGCACTCACTTTTCAGGGTCTTGGGGAGGGATATTTTTCTAACTCTCACTATTTTCTAATAGTCCCAGCGACCCTCTACAAGGTCACATAGGTTTGGGGTCCATTCGTGGTTCGCATTCCACTTTTGGAGTATATGGTTTGTGTTGCCCCTATCCCTATGTGTCCCCATTGCATCCTATTGTAACTATACATTGTTTGCACTGTTTTCTAAGACTATACTGCATATTTCTGGTATTGTGTATATATATCTTGTGTATATTTCCTATCCTCTCACTGAGGGTACACTCTGAGATACTTTGGCATATTGTCATAAAAATAAAGTACCTTTATTTTTAGTATAACTGTGTAATGTGTTTTCTTATGATATTGTGCATATGACACTAAGTGGTACTGTAGTAGCTTCACACGTCTCCTAGTTCAGCCTAAGCTGCTCTGCTAAGCTACCATTATCTATCAGCCTAAGCTGCTAGACACCCTATACACTAATAAGGGATAACTGGGCCTGGTGCAAGGTGCAAGTACCCCTTGGTACTCACTACAAGCCAGTCCAGCCTCCTACACTCTCCCATGGTATCGAATCTTCTGTACCGCCTGGGGACCTTAATCCCACTTCTGACACCACTGTGGAAGGCTCGGCGGTACAAAAGGACTCTGACTCGTCCTATGGATTAGTCCACGAAGGGGTTTTTATTGAATTTGGTATAGTAAACTAAATTGTTCGTATAGTGCACACCTACAAGTGTCCTTTTTATTGGAATTGCTTCCATAGGGTTTTTCTGTTTTAATGTTCCGTTATGTTTCTTCTTTTCCTAGGTTGTGGTGGTCTCCTGGTCACGTCTCTCTTCTCTCTCTCGCAGGGTCTCGGAAAACAAGAAGACATGAACAGGACAACTGGTAAGTGGCGTTGTGTGGGGTTTTCCCGTTAGGTTAGTAAGGGAGAGGGAGGGTGAAGGAAAAATATTGGGGCCGGTGTGTTAGGTTGTGCAGGTATAGGGCTGTATCCTTGTGAGGCTTGTGGCAGGGAGATTTAAAGTTAAGTGTTTCACCCAGCTTTTTGGTGCTCAGCCTGACCTGTCCCCTTTTCCTGTTCCGTCCCCGGTGCCTCTTTTCTCTCCCACCCCTCCCTTTGTACCCTTGTTTGTACTATTCTCCGTATCCCGCTGTCCCTTCAACAGGGACCGTACCTTGTAGAGCCACGACCCTCCTGGGTCGTGGCGGGGCTTGTCTCCTTCTCTGTTTTTATTTCTGGCTCCGTTTTCCGTCAGGGTTGCCTCCTCCTCGTCTCCTTCAGTTTCGGTGTTTCCCTCTTGTGGCGTCCGCTCCTCGCTCCTTCCTCTTGCGGGCTCAGCCCTCTTCTCCGCGGAGTCCGTCCTTTGTTCTTCATCGGCGACCCGGAAATCCGGTGCCGATGCTTCGTCCCGCCTCCACGCGTCTCCATGGAGATGTGTAAAGGGATCGGACGAGGCGTGCGAACGGCGCCATTCCGAAGAGTCCGTAGACGAAGGAGATGACACCCGTCTACACAGAGTTAGTTAGATTATTGTCAATATCCTGTAGACTTGACTTCATCTCAATAAGAATGCCCTTAATATCCTGGTCAGGCCCCTCATGTGCTGCTCCAGGGTCATGATCTGGATCTACCATTCACTTTACTTAGTGACCCTTCGTCACCATGTTGAGCTTTAATTTTTTTGGGGTCAGATTAACCTTTGGCGCCATCACAGGGTTCTAGAGGAGTCATCTGGAGGGTCCGTCAAGGTAGAGGAACTGCCAAACGGGGACCAGCCCTCACCTGACCGATCAATCAAGAGGGATCAAGTTTATGCCTTATTGAAGGCATCCACCTTCACGTGCCAACCTAGGACAAGTGTCAGACTTCCTATTACAACACCCAGGTCACAGTTGGAATACAAGGAAAGTTGAGTTGTTGTCTTGCCTGCATAGGGGACTGAGATGACATGTGTGCATAATTAATTCAGGCCTCACCTCTCCTATGGGGCAACAGTTGTCCTTGTCATAATTTAGGATGTAAATATGTTGATTGCACTGCAGCCTGTATCCGCCAGCCATCAGAAGGCACACCAGCACAGGAGAGGGGGCTGCAAGAGTTGTCCATTGTCAGCTCGCTGGGTATACAAGCAGCACCCAGAGCAGGACACATTCGTCAGGAAGGCCATGCGACTCTGCCTTCCAACATTGCAGACAAGCCAGGGGCAGTCAGGTCTCTGAGGAAATGTGCAGAATCTTGATACACCACTTCTCTTTTCATCTACACTTCCACCTCATGAGCGCAGTGTCCATGAGTGCCGGGGTCCAGTCTGTATGGCGCTGAAAGTGTTTTAGAGGAGCACAGAGTGCCTCAGTTATTCCGCCAGCTGCTGATCATACCCCTCCTAAGTAGTGTGGTTTAGTTGTGGGTGGTTAGGATTGTTGTGGTTCTAGCTTGCTTTGATGCCTGTGAAGATTTCAAGTCTTGATGAGGTGGTGATTAACAGATCCAGAAACTACTATTCACATCCTGTGGAGCTAAGAGTGGGAGGTACTCGGTGCTGCTGGCTTCCGAATACCAAGGTGATGTCCCAGGGGTTACTGTCTTCTCTCTGCAAAACTGGAGGTGAGATAAACCTGGAGACAGCTCTGAGCTGATGACCCCTGAGAGCTCAACAGGTGGGTATCTGGGATGATAATCTCTAGAGCCTAGTAGGTGGGTTGTAACCAAGAATGACAACCCCTAAAGCCCAAAAACAGCTAACCTCTCCCCATGGATCCATATGAAGCTTGTAACCAGGACCGATAACCCATAGTGTCCAGTTGGTGGACTGTACCCACATGTAAATTTACCAACGTATGTTTGGAATCTAGGAGAACAACCTTAAATATTTATTTTTCATTTTAAAATATACCACCATTATTCAGCATTTCCAGTATTTGTATTTTTATAATGCAGCCAATTTAACCTAAAACAGTCACACTAAAAGGGAATTTAAACTGAAACAGCAAAGTGTTCCATTGCAAGTCATGCACAGCTTCAACCAGGAGGACACCACGCCTTCCAATTACAGGTTTTACTGGGAGCATGCATGCTCTGGTATAATTTTCTGCACACTTTTCTTCCATCTGAAAGCAGAAGGGAAATGTTTGTGGAAATGGTCATGGAACTGCCAAAAACATGTAAAACTGAACCAGGTAAATCCAGGTGCTATAGGTTTCCCTGAATTTCGAACATAAAACCTCAAAATTACTGGTAAGTGGAGCAGACAAACTAGCTGGAATCATCATCAACGTCATCAGAAAGACTTTGGGCCTGATTTACATATAGGCAGACGGGTTACTCCGCAACAACGGTGAGAGATATAATGGGATTTCTGTCAGGATATCTGTCACTGTTGTGACGGAGTAACTCATCCGCCAATATCTAACTCAGGCCCTTTATTCGGCCAGAGGCCATAAAAGACAAATACATTCATCATTTTATGGAAAAACATTATAAATAAAACATAAGCAAAGATAAAAAAAACAGCTGTAGTCAACATTGTAAAATGACAGGTGCACAGCACAACACTGCCATCAACATATCACGTTCTGTATAAGCCAGGTTAGCTGTACTTACTGCACAGTGTGTATAAATCTCAGTCATTAATAGTATGCATAACAAAACCAGGTTTGGAGTATGGGAGAATATAAAATAGAGAAGTACATCTAGCCATCAAACATGCACATTACTCTGTAGGCTGAGTTTGCTGTGCTTAATTACACATTGTATGTAGCTCACTACAGCCAGGCACACACTCAAAGATGGGAGGGACTTAAAGTAGAACATATATGTCTTATAGTGTCTAACATTAATATCCTTTAAAAGTGGCAATAAAATGGATTTCCTAAAACTAGAGTAAAATTTGCAGAATAGCATTAGAAGCAGAGTGGGTTGTGCAGAACAGGCGTCACAAGGGCACACATCAAGAGGTGTTGGGTGCCTAACTGGGTCTGGAAAGGCCATCATAAGGTGAAAGGTGCTTAATCTCAACCTGGTCACCAGAACCCACTTGTAATTATTGTTTACCCATATAAGGTCCGGTTCCATCACAGGTCGGGAATGTAGAGGACTGTGCAAGCATACTGCACATTTTACCTTCTCAGTCCTGGTCCAGCCCCAGAAGTGATGTTTTAGGGTTTGTCTAAATGGCAACGAGAGGGCCTCTGGGCTAATATAAAAACTCTGAGTGCCCAGACTACTACTCATGTTCTTTATGTACATTCACCAGGGGATACTGGAAGTTTTATCCAACTTCATACAATCCCTGATCACTTTGCGGCTAAAGTCGGGCTCTGGCTTGCTCCAGATAGATAGCCACAGAAGTAGAGGTTGTATTCTAATGAGATTGTAACATAATCAAGGCCAAGTTCTGCATGACATATATGGGTTGCTGTACTCTGAGGGACACCCAGCAATCTGTTCAAACACCCATTTCTAACTCTCAGAATGGCCAAAAAATCTTTAATCCCCCAAACACAAGGGTCATAGGTTGCAACTGTTAGACATTTGGCTCTGTATACTAATACAAACTCCTTAATAGGCTTTGAACCTAAGTTTTCCATAAACTTAAAGTTAATGAAACTGGGCTGCAGTCTCAACACCGAGCTGATTCCATGTACTGCGATCATCAAAGAGTGTGCCCAAATTGGGAGAGGTTGGGACCGGTACAATTTTGGTTGAGTTGATAAAAAAAGACTTTTCCCTATTTGATCTTGGCCTTTAAATCATGATGTGAGTTTTGGAGTGATTCACTGATAGTAGCAATCCTTTCATAAAATTCACAAAATTCTCTAGAAGCTTCTGTAATCAAAGTTTAGTCCTGGAAATTAAAACCGCATCATCCACATAAAGAAGTACAGGAACAGCACAAGAACCTATGCCCCGCGCAACCATGTTAAATTAACCAGATGATGTTCTAAACCATTGATATAGCGAGTAAATAAAAGGCAAACCCCTGCCGGACACCACGAGAAAGCAAAAAACCTTTGGTCGTTCTCCCATAGGGCCATACCTCACACTAGCTGAAACGCCGCTGTAAAGTTCTCTTAGAAAGTTCACAGTATTGGCCTCTACTCCCAAGTCTGTCAGATGCTCCAAAGTTTGATATGATTTACATGATCAAAAGCAAACTTTAGGTCCATGAAGTCTAAATAAACATGTTCTGACTTAGCCATGATGTATTTATCAATTATTAACTGTTGACTTAGACATTGTTCTATGGTGCCTAGTCCCACCCTAAATCCCTATTGAAAGTCGGACACAATGTTGTTTTCCTGGTTCCAGGGCTCTAATCAATCCAAAAGACCTCTACCCATAATCTTTGATGTTGAATTAATCAATAACATTTTGGACTGCTTCTATCTCGTTTCTGAAATGTGGGCACAATGCAGTAACGGCTCAAGGCGCGTGGTGGGGGCGGAGCACAGGGGTGAAGATTTTTTTTTAAAAACTTACCTGAATGCCCGCTGTCGCCGCCTCACGCTCCTCTTGCCTTTGCCACAGGCCACAGGCACGTACTCCCAGCCTGCTCTGCGGCCAATCTGAACGCTGCTGTCATGCTGCCGCCAGCATGACAGCAGTGTTCGGATTGGTCGGAGCGCCCAGCCAGGGCGCTCCTAGGCAGACTGGAAGAGTCTCCCTACTCTCTCCGACCCGGCACTGCATGGCCGGGTTGGACAGAGTTTAGTGCGCATGTATGTTTTGCCGGCCTGAGATGGCCGGCCAAACATACATGTGCAGTGAGGGGGAGTGCTGAGCACTCCCCTTTGAGCTCGTCATGGCCCGTGGCCCTGCCCCTTCTACACTACAACGATAATAAACATAGTTTATTATTGTTGTAGTGTAGACGTTTAGCACCTTCTGGCAGGGAGGAGATGCTTCTCCGCCCAAACAGAGGAGCCGCCCCTGGCACAATGACAGAGTGCAACTAAGACTCTGGTGGGCCAATCTTTTTTTTATTTTTTTTTGCAAATGTGTTTATTTGCATTTTATACATGCAAAACAGGCAATGCAGAAGATCCCACCAAGGCAGAACAACAGTCAACAACAACAGTATGGCAGATGTTGTCAATACACTATCTCACAATTCTGTTTGCAAGTGAGAAAGAGAACCATTAAACCTCCAGCAATCTATGCAGAAAGTAGGGTTGAGGGGGTCGGGCAGAGAAGAGAGCAAGGAACCATCAACAATCTTAGGAATCAAGGCGCTCATAGGGGGGAAGGTGAAATTATCTTTAAATATATCAGCGGATACCCTGTCAGGGCCTGGTGCTTTACCTATAGAACATATATTAATGGCCGCTATAACTTCACTCAGCTCAATCGTCACTCCTGTATCGGAAGCCACTGAGTATCCTCCCATGGAACCACCAAGACAGATTAGTTAGTTACGATATTAATAGACTTCGTTAAAATGCTCAACCCATCTGTCAGGGCTAATGACGGAGGCAATCTCTGCTTTCAGGTGGTCGTTAAAAAAGGGGGCTATTTATCAATTTCCAAACTTGCAGAGAGCCCTTCAGATTGCTGGCAACTATCAGGAAGTCAAGCCTCGGAACTAATCTCACTCTTTCTAGTTTTTAATGCTGACTATAAACCCTACGACACAACCGGACATCTTGTGGGACCATTCTAATAGATTTTAGTAAGGCTGCATATGCTTTAGAGCAGTTAGAATCAACCCAAACAACCGGTTTCTGCAGACGATTCGCAACCTGAAGGGCTAGCATCCCCCAATAGAGGCACACAGAGAATCAAAGCATGCTATAATATCAGAAGGTGCCCCCATCAATATTTAACCATCTAAACATTGCCTCCCTTTTATTCTGCACAAAACTGTTGAAAAGCTTTGATTGATCAATTCTTCAATTTCTTTAAAACACCTTTGTTTCCTGAGCAGCAAAAGGCAAAGGCAGCTCACAGTTGTTCAAAGGCTGTGTATAGCCTGGAAGGGAACCAGCAAGTTAGTTATGATCACTGAACACGTTTTCTTGGACTTCGTACCCTGCAAGAAATCCTAGGGTATCATCCGTGAACAAAATAAAGTCAACAATGCTGTGGCAACCCCCGCCTCTATAAGTTGGCTTTAAAACAGGGAGTAAAGTGCATCAACGCTTAACTGTAGATGTCGCTTGGCCACGCGAGGCCACGTCAGTTCGAAAATACCAGCGAATATTAAAATCACCCAACCATGAAATGGAGAAACATACCAGAGAATGTGTAGAAAAACCCACCACCTCACTACTCATTGTATTAATGTTGGTATAATTATTAGTATCAAAACAATTGGTATAATAATTGATAAACAAAGGCTTCTTTTAGCAGTATTCCACCCATAGAATTGAAAATTACTGAAACTCAGGTTCACCAGTGGCGGCTGGCTCGTATTTACAATGGGGCACGGGGGGGATACAATAAGAATACATTTTTTCAAAAATGCACCTACCTAACGACGATCTTCCCTCCTCTCGCCAACTCTCCCAGCTCGGACGCGTGACGGGCACGTGACCCAGGAAACTGCACAAGCCAATCCTGACGCTGGTTTCATGCTGGAACCAGGATGAAACCACTGTCAGAATTGGTGGGAGCGGCCTCTCTCAGTTCTCACCAGAGCACTGGAGGTCTGTGCTTTCTCTAACTCAGCTGTCTTAAGACAGCTGGGTTAGGGACATTTAAAGTGCACGTCAGGCTGGCCGTTGCAAGACGGCCGGTCAAAGGGACATGCGCACTTTAAACAAGTGCACAGCTCTCTGCTGCCACGCGCCAGCAATTGCCCTGCCCTGTCCTGACACTCGGTGCTGAAAAATAAAATGGTTTGTTACCATTTTATTTTCCTGTTCTGGGGGCATTTGTTTGGCGGGGCTACGCTCCTCCGCCCATCTAACGGGGATGCCCATGAGGTCAACTCCAGTAATGCAGTATCTATCAGGGCTAATAACCCCCCCATGGCCCTGCCAGAAGACCTTGGAATTGCTGGTGTAAAATGGCACAAGTAGACTTGTATATGGCACAGGTTGACTGACCATGTCTCTTGGAGTGCGATCATGTTGTAACTACGAATAACATCTTACCAACGAGGATCACTTGGTTTGGAGCCCAAACCAGACACATTCCATGATGGGATTTTTCCTCTTGACTTTTGTTTAGAGGCCACACTGTTACCTAGAATGGTGCAACTGTATCCAGAAGAGTTTTTCGTGACATATATCCGTGTAAGTACCTGTATGGCTGTTCGCGATGTCACAGAGGCCTATCACAGCAGGGACGGTGCTGTTTATTGCTGGTCAGTGCACAAGATCAAACTGGGCAAATGCAGCATATCTATTATAAAGTGAAAGATGGTCGGTTAAGGTAGCAGCTTGAGCCCTAGAGTCGACCTGTGAAACATAAAAGTATTTTGATCTATAAAAGAACCCCAAAGAAACAGATACTACCCCAGGATGATCCTCCGTCCTGTTAAAAAGTTTGGAAAGAATGGTTCTGACAAGGGCCTCAGACCTAAAATTCACAATGACACAATCACCACTAGCCAATTTAGGGCTATTACAAATCCATGCAACTCTTTCTACCATACTGACATTTCTATGTAGAGTAGAACTGTCATTCAATAGTAATTTAAACCACTGAGTGACCTTGTTAAGTAGTTGGTCATACTTCTCTACTTTGCTGGGGGCCATGATGGGACACCTTTTAAAACAATACAGTAGTGTATGGTGTGGCAGCTAATAGAAGGTCCAGAACTCGGTGTTTTTTCATTTTGGGATTATTCTGTGACGAGAGAGGGCTAGACCCTATTTTGGAAGCACCATTGGTGCAGAGCCCACCCCTTTCTTTTCTTACCTGGGGGAGAAAGACACAGAGGGTTTAAGCTCTTCTTGGTGTCCAGAAAGTCCTCCTCTTCAATTGTAGCTGCATGTCTGAGATACAAGGATTAGCCCTTTTGTTCCACACATCTGATCCAACGCGACATGTTTCAGCCTACAGCAATATACGGGCTGAATTATGGACTATGGCAACACTTCAATTAGAAGCCCCAGATTTCCCTTTATTAGTCCCTGTAATGTTATTTATCTGCACTGTAACGGCATCAAATTCATGTTCAATAGCCCCCATAGCAATGAATAGAAATTTGGCAATCGAATTAGAGGAGGGACCTTCCCTACCGGCAGGTTGCAAAGTCTCCCTTTTCCCATAATTCCTGTGGTGATAAGCACAGTTAGTTACCTGAACAAAAACGGTGGTAAGGACCAAGAGGCATGGCTGAGACCAACCTCTTCCGGACTCTAATGGGTGCAGGCGTGCCCGGTCTTGGGTGGTCTTGGATCCGGCAGACGCCTGGGCGCATCCCATGCATTGGGTAGAAACAAGCTTTTTAAAGGACCCCGACTGGAGCTGGACCGCTCTCCACCTTCTCAGCTTTGGGGCTTCTGGGGCTTGCAGCCCTACCTGCTCCGGTGTCTCCGTCCCCACCCGGGATCTATATTTATATTTATAGCTCAAAGTCTCTTCACCTCCAATTACTGTCTGACTTGCAATGGGGACCAAAGAGGGGAAAATAGCTTGTAATCTAACACTATAGTAAGAATGAAAACCAACACTGGCATTTTAAGAATTCCCTAATCCTCCCTGTGCCCTCATGCCCAACAATGAGTCAGGCTGCTCATTTCTGAGGTAAGGGAGAGAGTGAATGTTCTGGGGAAAGGGGAGGCAGGCAGGAAATTTAAGAATCCACAGAGAATACTCATAGTGAAGAACTAGGATTACAGGTGAGTAATGATCTCTTCTGCATCATTTGATTCTGCCAAAATAAAAAACTTAAACTCAACCTGGGAGGAGGGGAACAAAAAATGTATTGTGATCGCTCTGAAAAAGCAGGTTGCTCAAGGAAGCCTAATCCATCAAGGAATCTGTCAAGTGATTAGAATATAAACAGTAATATTTTGCAAAACGTTGACTGACCTCCAAGTGGCAGTCCTGCAAATGTTTGATTTGAACATTATTCTAAAGAGGAACAGTGGGGGTCTACCATCTGGTGGAATGGGCTTCAAATGTACGTGGCAGTATCCTATTTGCTCTTTGGTAGCGAGTTGTGATACAAGAATATATTCATATAACAATGCTCTGTTTAGAGGAAGCGAGCTGCTCTGTGACTTACAAAACCCAATTTAAATTTACAGAGATCTTTAATTTTATGACAATATTAGGGCCTCCTAACATCTAAAGCAACAACAGATTTTTCTGCTAGGCTTGAAGGATTTAGGAGGAATGTATGTAGTGAAACTGTCTGGGTATTGTGGCTTTCCGAAATTGCCTTAGGTGGTAGAAAAGGAGTATAGTCATAGGGCCCGATTCGCAAAGGTAAACTTACACTTAGGTCTATGTTTACTACTTTTTGGTGTTTACAAAGGTAAATTACTACTTTTAACTTTACTGCTAGCAATTTGACTAGTAGTAACTTTACTAGTAGTAACTTTTCTAATATTAAAGTTACTAGTAGTAGCTTACCTTTGTGAGTACCAAAAAGCAGTAAAGTTAGACTTAAGTAGTAAACTTAGACTAAGTTCTAAGTTTACTACTTTTTGGTATTCACAATGGTAAGTTACTACTATTACCTTTACTAATAGTAACTTTACTACACATAACTTTACTACTGGTAACTTTACTACTAGTATTTTTAGTCACAGTAACTTTACTACTAGTAACTTTACTACTGGCAACTTTAGTAGCAGTAAGGTTCCTAGTAATAACTTACCTTTGTGAATATCGAAAAGTAGCAAACTTGGATTTGTGAATCGGTCATTTAGCCTTTATTGTGGTGGAAGGAAGAGTAAGGGTCAGTGTTGTAGAGTTTAAAGCACACGCCCCCTTTGCAGAACTACTAGTCACTAGGAACATACCTTATGACACTGCAGGTGTCCTCTGTGGATATATTAAAGAAGAGGCCATCAGTTTGGAGAAAGCAGTATGCTACTCCCAGGAAGGGATGGTTTTGAGCAGGGCGCTGGGTACCTGAATGAACAATCTCAGAAACTGGTACATAAGTCAATACCCGTTCCCTAACATGTCTGGAAGATCTCTGTCATTAGGTATTCACTAAGGTATTTCCATCCGTTGCCTGTCAAGCTTCTAGTATTATTTACAATAGCACCTGTAGGGTTTACAATTGCTAGACTTCAAGGAACAGAACTTAAGCATATTATTGATGTTTCCTCGGTCTTAGCTCCAAGACCTAAACAATCTGGCTTAAAAGATAAACTGGTTTGTGTGAGAAATCTGTGGCTTACTCTTAGTAGCATGGCTCAAGCAGCAAGGCTTGCTTAAAAAAAATGCATGTGAAACAGGTGCTACATCAACCGCAAACAAGAATACAGATATGGAAATAATTAGCTTAGTTGAAAAGATAAGGTTTGTAAAAGTAAAATGCCACCAGGCCTAGGTGGAGTTCACTGAGTTATGCTACACGGAACTCCGCGAAATGCTGAAAAAACTCTGCCACGCTATGCGGAGTTCCACGCGTAGTGGAGTTTAGGTAAGTCGCGCTGTTCACACTGATTTTCAGATCCAGGATTTTCTCCAGCGCTGCAAAATCAGAACAAACTGCATCATGCGGAGTGCCAGATGGCGCTAACCTCTTTCTGCTGCTCGAGTAGATTTTCTGCTCGAGCATCAGCTTCCTCAACGCAAGCGGCAGCTTTCTCAATGCGGGGGGGGGCACAACCTGCTATAACCACCCACATTCAGAAACCTTGCTTGCACTCACCAAAATAGCAATTTCTCTCACACTCACTCACCAACTCAACGTTGGAGAGCCACGTGAGAGAAAAAACTCTGCTCTGTGTCACTTTGTGAAGATTTTTTGAATTCTGTGCTCCGGGCAGAGTGCAGAGTGGGCAAAACTTTGCAAACTCCGACAGCGAAGCAGAATTCTTTGCCCACCCCTAAATACCACACAAAATAAGAGAACCTGGTCATTGATTTTTTTTACTAGCGTACTTTTTAACAAGACATTCCTTATAACTTCATTGGGAATGTCCTAGTTAAAAAGGTAAATTGGTAAAAAAAAAATCCTCAAATATTCAGGACTGTTTCTTCATGGATGAGCCTGTGGTTTACAAAGGTAGAGAGCTTCCCACAACTTCATTTCATATCCACAGTAAAATGTCAGGGTCCAAGTGGTCCTCAGGATTTCTCTGCAGCAGCAACTACTTCCATGTCCACAGGACATTTGGAACTCCCTAGCCACAGAAGCAGATTTTCCCAAAAAAAACAAGCAAGAAAATTCTTCAGTTTTACATGGTTCACTAGTTTTCTTTTAGTGAGGCAGCAGCTTCGGCTGCGACAGGATCATGTGTACTTTGCAGCCACAGGAAAGAAGTTGAACAGGTCAAGGAGGCTGCACTAGCAAGAACTATGCCCCTTCACTCATGGGGATCAGCAATAGCTTGGTACTCATGCAGGCCACTGGAACCAAGCCATATAGGAATTATTCTGTACAAAACAGCAGGGAACTCTTTTCTTCATGTGTCGCAGACAGAGGCCGCCTTGGAAAGGCAAGTGGAAGATTATAAAGATTAAGGGCCTGATTTAGAGTTTGGTGGACGGTTTACTCGAGCACAAATGTGACGGATATTCTGTCTGCCGTATGACATATCCCATCGGCTATAATGGAATCGTAATTCAGCAGATGGGATATCTGTCACGTTTGTGATTGAGTAACACCCTCTGCCAAACTCTAAATCGGGCTCTTAGACTTTTCAGCTTTAGGTGAAGCCCCCTCATTAAAGGTGCCGAAAAATCTTTGGCTTGCCTTCCAAAATTTGCAGTAATATGACTAATAAACTCCAAAATAGTGGCAAGTTTGTTCCATTAAACACACAAAAGATGATAGGACGAATGCTTGCAAATAGTCTAATGCCCTGGCATTTGCTCCAACCCATCATTGTTTGCCCACTGTGACACTCTAGACCAGAGTCTGCCTTATGTAAATCACTTCTGACCATGCTCTCATGGGAATGTCCATCTCAAGCTGCCAGATGAGGCCCTCTCTAGAAGTGACCCCAAAACAGAACCAGATCTGTTTCAGCCTTATTAGGCCTTGCAAGGAAAGTGTAGCTTGAACATCGAGAAAGGAATCCACATCTGGGAATACACCTGGCCACATAGGGCATCATAGGTGATGGAAGCAATGCTTGCAAATAGTTTAAACAACTGGCAATGATTCCGAGTAGTATTCCAACACATTGTTTTTCACCCCCTGAGCTATTCTAGACAGAGGTGTGCCTTATACAAATCATGGCCCATTCCACACTGGCAGACAAGGATCTTTTAAGAATAGACCTGGTGAAATGCCAGAAAGGTTTATGAAGTGTTAGGCCTCATCAGAGAGGGATAGGTTAGATCCTGCAGCATAGTGAGAAAGAGACCCAGAACTGGGCATATGCTTGGCCCCACATGTCATTAAATCTAACACAAAAATGGCGAGCCCAGCTTGTATACTGTGGCTGAAGCATAGAATCCAGCCTATACCTCACGGACAAGATCTAACATGGCTGAAAGCAGACAAGAGTTGCTTGTGTTCTCTTCAGACGTGGCCGGGTCATGGCAGGGAGGAGGAGTGGTGGGCACTGTAAAGTGCCCATGTAGGTTTGGCTATCCGTCTTAGGACAGCCAAAGTGACATTCACACTTACATTTCTCTAACACAGGTGTGTTGCACAGGCGGGTGGAGCATGGGCACCGCCTCTCTGTGCCTGTGAGTGTCAGACCAGCCCGCTTAGGCCAACCCTGGCTCTGCTCTCATGTTTGGCATAGCATGAAAGCAGCGTCTGGATACGGAGCCAGTGCTTTGTGCCCCAGTGACTGCCAGTAGGAGAGGAGCACTGAGGCGGCTGGCAGTGGGATCCGGAGAGGCAAGGAAGTTTCTTTTTTGGTTATTATTCCACTAACACCACCCGCGCCCGACCACTTTAGATTGGCGGCAGCCGCCACTGATATTTTTCCTTATGTTACATGGTCATATCAACACTTATCCCACAAAGCATTTCCTGGTTTCTTGCTCAATCATATGAAAAATATAGTATGGTTGTATGAGACTAACAGCAGAATCTGTATTGCAAAATTAAACACACCAAAATGCAATAGTAATATGTTGCAAAAACATATTATAATCAATTTAATCTCAATCAGTTTTTAAAACAAATTCAGAACCAGTTGTACCATGCAGAGAGATTCTTTTTCCAACAAAGAAATATGATCAGAAAATCAAAATCTTGCCATAAATCTCTCACTTCTACTGATCACTGTTTTAGAATAACAGCTCATTAGAAGGAAGAGCCATCTCTTATCTTCGTCATTTAAATTGCCGCTGTAAAAGTGTCCCTTTGCCTGCCTTTCACCATGGCCCGCAGCTTTGCCAGCAGGCTTTGTGAGGTCACAACTCAACTGTAACAATTAGAGTTAGACAGCTACGTCATTTCATTATTGCAGTTGAAGAAAGACATCAATCAATCAATCAGGATTTATAAAGTGCAGCAAATCACCCGTGAAGGTCTCAAGGCACATCAGACCTCAGCTGTAATAATGGAATTAGAGACAGGATTTTATCCTGGGTATCCAGGCTCCCAAGTATTGTTGCGTTGCGTGGTGACTTGCATACATGGCATCACTGGAGCTGCACGCAGCTGTTGCAACCATCGAGAGATCAGGGAAGAGGAATGGCCATCAAAAAAAAAAACGTGTGGTGATTCCACAAATGGAGTCCACCAGAAGGAATCAGCTGGTTCACTGAGCCCGTCCCATCCTTTGGCTCTGACCCAAGGCAAACGGCTATGGCGGTGCAACAATGCACTGGTAGATGCATTTTTGCGTGTCAAGCCCTGATGCAGGAGCACTTTACCTTGTGCACATTTTGGGGCACAATAAGCACTATCTGATGAATTGTAATTTGAAGCTGAGGCTGTTCAACAAATCAATACCTTTAAATAATGTGAAGCATATTAGGATCCATAATGAAGATAGAATATGGTTATACATTTCAAGACATAAAGGTTAACAGTTTACAGAAAGCAAAATCATCAATTTAGTATGAATCAATGTATGAATACATAAATTAGTATAATGTTCAAATCAATTTATGCCATATAAGTGAATGGACGAATTAGCATAGTCACCTCAAAAAGGAAAATTAAGCCTCAGTTCTTCCATAAAGAGAGTACCCTGCTCCTACTCAGCTCTGCCCCAAGCTGCATCAATAAATGGACAAAGAATAATGTATTCCGCACTAGCTTAAACCACACAGTTCTAACATTTGCTGCATCTGCATGCAGTTCTCATGAATAGAACCAATCAGTTTAAAGTGAAATAACACAATTGTCGGCCCATTAGCCTCTCTGGACTTTCCACAGTACTGCTTTTCTCGGCATCCTTCAAGCTTACATTATCTGCAGCAAAATGAGCCCAGCCTGTACTCTTCAAGTGTTTTCCTGACTACAAAACCACTTATAACATTCCATGATTATCACAGTATAAGAAAACATTTCACATGAGAAAGAAAGCAAAAGAGCATTGCATTGGATAATTGGAATTTCAGCTTCTCTACAAATTAAATGACCATGTGCCATCAGACAAGATGGCAGACTCCAGGAACCATTTTTAAAATGCAGGCCTACATTAGCTACAGTCGGTCTAAACAAGAATAAAATAGTTAATTATCCCTGCTTCTTGCCATAATCCTTTGTTGTTGTGTTGTCAGCTTCCACCAGAGTGGAGGTGGAGGACATTTCCAAGAGAAAGAACTTGAATGCCAGATCGACCTAGTAAAATGCCAGAACATTGAAGCGGTGTTTCTGTCACACTTGTGACTATTTCCATAGCCCATAGGTCACCCATGCAGACTCCAAAAGCATCCAGGGATACACTTCTCCCACTGCAATGTCTGGGATTACAGAGCTCACTCAATGAAGATCAGCCCTTTCCAGTCTACTGCCTGATGTTGAAACCACTGGTCCTTCGAGTATTCTTAACAAGGCCACCTGTATCATTTACAATAGGCCTGGGAGGAACTCACATTTTAACTCTGTGGAATTTCACGAGTTACAGAAAAACTGTGAGATTCTGCGGAATTTTACGAATGGAAGGAAATAGGTACACAGGGCTGCTTGCGCTGTGATTTAGCACCGGGAGCTCATTACGCAATAAAAATCAGCATGAATGGCACCACGCAGCACACCAGAGGGCATAGCTTCTCGAGCTGATATTGCTGCGTTTCAGTAAATTTTCCCCTTACACTTCAGCTTTCTGACTGCAAACTGTTGCAAATGCCCGCGTTGGAGAAATCTCGCCGGGTGCCCTACTAGCGACTGAATACCATGCTAGGGGAAGCCAAATCTCTGCTACGCAGCAGTTGGTGGAATTTGGCTGGAATTGTGTGTTACAATTCTTTCATCTCCGTCGTGGGACAGGAATGCATCGCCCACTCCAAGTTTACAACTATGAACCTGCATTAAGCTATAGAGCCCAGGAAGACAAGACTTCTCTGACCTTCGGATGAGAAACTGTTTTCATATGTTGATGCTGGGTGTGAACAAAGACAGTCAATTCTCCTAAGGAAGGACTCTTGTGTATTTCATGTTCTTAACCACTGCATGAATTGAACTTGCTCAATGGTTGATTTGGCTAAACTAATGTGAAAACAATTACAGGTTGTCAGTAAATCTTTTACACCACTTTGATTTTGGAGGTGCCTTGAGATGCGTATCTACTATGTGACCGCAGGTAGGTGTCCATTTAAGAAATGTCTCGACCACTTCTAAGCATTTAGGGATGTGTCAGGTCACCAATTGTAGAATGAATTGGAGGGCTCTGAATTGAAACTGTCCTTTCACCCATTGATCTCAGACGGTAGCGTAGATGAAGGATGATTTGATCAAGAGCAGAATTGTGAACAATTTCATATTAAACCAGTTGGTTGCTGTTTGCTGTTTTGAGATGCAGAACTGATTGAAACTGAAATTTCTATTGAAGACCTTTTTTAATGATAAATTGTTTTAACAAATGCTTTGTACTGTACTTGTGCCATGTCTAATCTCTGGACATACCAAGAGACACTATCAGCTAGTTTGAACATACTCCATTGAGGACTGAGGTACCATTTCAGGAATCTGAACTCACAGCCTACAAATTACCACTAATAGCAGTAGAAAACATTTTATCCATGGAGCCGTTCTGGTAGACTAAGAAATAATATAAATACATGTTTTCCTCTCTTGATTGCCTTGTTCTGTAAAGGAGATTGTAGTTTTACCAGACGATTCAGGAATGAAGGCCTCAGCATCCTAGGTGGTATGTTGTAAAAAGCCATGGAATCTGATCCCCTATCCATTCTATTCAATATGTAGCAGCAGTGTGACTTCTTTCATTTTTACCACATTGGGACATGATAGGTAGCTCCCTACCAATAGGGCTCCGGGTAGCCTCGGTGGCGAATTACTGTTTTAGGGAGGTGCTTTTCCTGCAACAGAATGCAACTGCATTTTGTTCCATTTAAATGAAGTTTGGTCCTGAAAACCTTTTTGTCTGCTGTTCATTGGAGAACTACAATTGTCTTCTCAGTGCAGAGTTTTACCCTGTGTTTGTCCCTCCTATAAACCTTAAAATCAGCCTTAAAATGGGCTTTCACCAAGCTCACTGACTTCAAAACCTCCATTTCAGTTTTCATTCTTTGGATCTCGTCATTTGTATGAATGTTCAAGAAGCCTAAAAGAAGGAAGGGACAAGATTTCATGTTGTACTTAAGTATTCGGAGATGTTGAGTAGCCAAGATGACCTACTCAAATATGGCTGTAATAAAATTAGGAGCGAAATACGTGCAGAAGACCATGTGACCAGCATGAAGGATTTCAGACAGCATCTCTGCACATATTTCCTCCTATTACAAGTTCAAACCTGCAGAATGTGGTTATTACTTTTTGAACTCTGCCCAATTTACTGGGTGCAATTCCCACTTCTGTGGAGTTTAACACAAACATTTACCACCTATTTCAAGCAGCTAATACATGTTTGAGGGGGCCGGAGTAGGCAGTGAATTGGGGAGGGAGATGGAGAAGGTGAGAAAGGGAATGGGAGGATGCTGACCACTGTCATTCTCTTAGTGCTTCACATGAAGATCTTTCCTACCTCTTGGTTGAGCTCAGCAAGGTTAGCTTAATTCTGTGATTTATTCCCACAGATTATGGTAATGACTTGTATAATTTTGTGTCTAGATTATTTTGCAAACATTTGGCAACTCAATATGCTGGTCCCTCCGTGGAATGACCAATTTTCAGTCTGTTTGAGAAGTCTTAAAACATTACACTGGCTTCCTGCTGATAAAAATGCACTATTTAAAGCCAAGTGTACTGCTCATAAATCTCTGTGGGGGGCTTTCTCACACAGCAGGTTGGTTCAGATCATCCCTCAGGTTGACTTCTTGATTCCTTGATGCTTACTTTCAGTATCCCAAATTTGAAAGGCTAATTGTGGTGAATGTACCTTCTCGGATTTGCTTCTTTGGAATTCTCACCCTGTTTCCATCCAAACTTGTGAATCTTTCAGTGCCCTATGAAAAATCTAAAATCATGGCTGTGGAAGCTTTTTAGTAGTCCCTGGGCAATGAGGAGTTATTCTGCTCATTTTTTTATAACAATTAGCGGCCTTTACGGCTTGGAGATGGTCTCACTTACTATTGAACCCAAACTGAGCACCAAGTACACGCCTTTAACAACTGATCCTCAGGACAGCAAAACCAAGAATCCGTGGCTTACATAGTGAGGTGGTGTCAATAAATGTTTGTCCGGCCAACAATTTTTCTTAAAATATAAATATAAATTTACTTTCAATATACAGCTGAATATTGTCAAGGGAGCAATAAATGCACAGTAGAACTGATATTTGCTTTGGCTGATTGCCTTGGTGCGGCGTCATGTGGATTCAGTTAGTGCAGATTTGGATAAGGACAAATTCCTACCTATGGGAATGGTAAATCCTATGCACTCACTGTCAACCCATACTCCAAATTAGAGTATGTCATGGTTGTGGTTACAGCCTAAATTGTTCCAAAGAGAATTAGCTTTACCTCTCCCAGCAAAGTTAGACTCTTGGGGTCAGATTTACAACCCCCTCGTAACTCCTTGCATCACATTAGAGTCATTTTTTATGCTAATGTGGCGTTAAGCAGGCATTTTTGCCGCACCATAGTTGCGTCAGGCATAATGTATGCAAGGTGGGCATTACAGCATTTGGAGGGCTGCAAAAATGGCACAGTGAAATCTACAAGATTTCACTGTGCCATTGTTGGCATCATTTTTAATGCCTGCTCAGTGAAAGCGTTAAAATTATGCACCCATAGTAACCTGTGGGCCTCCCTGCAGTTTGCTGTGCTAGCGTCAACATTTTTTTTACACTAGTGTAGCAAAGCACCACAATAGCGTAAAAAATTCTGACACTATTGGCCTTACGACTGCCATGGTGCGCCGTATTGTAAATACAATGCACCCATAGTGTTGTTAGGTGGGGCTGGGGTGACACAAGAAAACTGGCTTACCAGTGCTGATGCGTCGGTTTCTTGTATATATGCCCCTCGGTCTTTACCTTGGGTAGTCTTTGGAATAGGGACCCACCGCGGCGGGCCATTCCAGAGGTTGCACCATTCCTCAAGGCATGTGGTCATATACAGCACACTAGGAGAGACCACTCTGACTCGTTAAGAAGGCATTTTTGCTGTGCCGTATTTGCGTCAGGCATAATGTATCCAAGGGAGGTTTTCCGACGCACCCGACACACCACAACATTGCCGCCGGCTCGATTACGAGCCGGAGTCAATGTTGTGGTGAGTTTTCCGCTGGGCCAGCGGGCGGAAACTCTGTTTTCGTCTGCTGTCCCAGCTGAAAACTCATAATATGGCAGGCAAAAGACCTCCATTACTGGTGGTCTTTTGCCTGCTGCGGCTTCGGCAGTCTTACGAAAGGACTGCCGAAGTCGTAATGAGGCTCTATGTATCTGGGCCATCTTGGGTGTGGTTCCATACTTAAACTGCCCCCCCCATGGGCAAATGAGTTGGTTTGCCTTGAGGAAAATAACTGTGAGTACTCATCCAGAACTTCCACTCCTGTGATTGATTGATGTCTCAGCATCCAAATTTCTTCAAAGTTACCTGCTTTACCATCCAGCTTTCTTCGCTACGTGATCTCCAAAGAATACAGGAAGAGAAAATATTAGTAATTCACAGCAGCAAAAACAAACAAAAACAGAATGTATTTGATACACCCCTGTTATCATACAGAGAAACTTTCTTAGAACAAAGGTAATTTTCTGAAAACTGCAAGGCAGTGAAATGTTCTGTAGTGACAATTGCAAGATAGAGGTACATATCTGATTTTTGAATATGTAGGTCTAAATGCAGTGAAACACCTGTACTGTCAGGACCTCTGGGCGAGAGCATGTCCTGACAAAAGGGGAAAAAGCTCTCTCCAACCCGCATGTTAGGTAGTCCTGTAAAATAAAACGTTTCGGGGAAGCATAAAAGCATAATGTGTTTAATGAAAAAAATAGCCAGTATGAAAGTAAAACAGTGCACCACAATTGATGTTTAAGTGGACCAGTGAGAGTAGCAGTAACAATCAGACAGTCATAAGCCTCCTCCTCCTTCCCTTGGAAGTAGCCATCAGAGAAGCGGGGTTCAGAGTGGAGCAATAGGCAAGTGACATGAGAAGAGGACAACAATGAAATTTCATATCGAGTCAATGTGGCTGCAAAAAAGTGTTGAGACCTTATGGTACAGAGGAGGCAACAAGAGCATAGTGGAGTATTGCAACACTTAAGGGGGGACTCAATACAATATTTTTGAGGCCTCTGCAAAATTTCTGGCTGCAGCCACAGAGCACAGGCATGGTGGAAGCCCAGCCGCGGATGGGTCCAAAGCTGCAGAATAATAGGCTACCGGCTTTCCCCTGATCCCCATAATTCTGGACAAGAACCCCAGGAGTAAACCTACAGTGGTCATGACAGTACAAGATGAGCAGAATTGGGAACTCCTAAGGCAAGCACAGAAGTCTTCATTCTTGTGATGTTTTCTCTCTTTGACTTTTCTTAGATTCTGTCTCTTCAAACATTTGTCATTCTCTCGCAATTCTACCAATCACGTTCTCCTCCAATCCTATGATGCCTTCCTCTCCTTTCACAAACTCTCCCTCTGTCTTCCATTCAACTTAAAATTAATTCTTTATCCTGCCTGTGTTTTTGGCGCTGCCATGTTTTGCGCTATACTTCCTTCGCACTTCTCCTCAGCACTTCCGCAACAAACGTTCCTAAATATTTTGTTCTCTATCTATTGTTTCAGCTCCTTTGTCAGCTTTCTTCTGGTTAATGTAATTCCCAACTGCTCCTCTGTGCCCTTAGTTAAATCAATATTTATAACGATTTTGTTTTGTTTATTGACAGATCTCACTTTTCAAGTATCTCCTTTCTCAATGTAATGCACAATTACTATTGTATTGTTGCAACGCAAAGTGCCATCATACAAGTTTCCCGTTGCCAGTGCATTATTGGTACAGCTATACTTGATCTCTTCATCCTCGTTCGTCCCCTTATCTTCTCTTTACTATTTGCCCCCGCTGAAGCACCTTCTTGGCAATGTTACTCTGATCTGTTTTTGTATTGTTATAATGTAAATCACTCATCTACTATTCAGTGCTCAACCTTTACATAAAACTGTTGAATAAATAAAAATAAATACATATTAAAAAAGAAGCACAACCCTTTATGCACAAAGAAATAAAGTGCCCCATCTTCTTCAGTTCCTAACATGTGAGCAGGCTGTCTTCTTCACACTGAAGAGAAATTGTTTGTGCCACTGATCTGCACAAACCCACAAATTTCAGGTGACGGTGCCACATTGCTGGACTCTATACAGCGGGAGGTGGCAAATCATGGAACATAACTGTTGTACCAAAATAAAGTAGGCTCTCTTGAACATAAGAGAGCTTTCTTTATTTAACAAGGTAAACATGGTCATGCAGCTCACTTCTACTGCTGGCTGAAACAAAATGCCAGGAATGCAGGGAAGCCAGATTCACTCAGATTCGCTCGGATACCCTGGGCAGGAGCCATATATAAACCTAATCTTTCTAGAAAACAGCGCAAAAAGTCCTGGTCTGAACCTGGAGTTGTTAACTTAAATTATTGGTGGGCCAAAGCCCCACATGCCCTTGTAACCTGGCACCTCTGGAGGAAGGGTGTCTGAGACTGAATCTGCAAATAGCTTCTGAAATCTACCTAGACTGCTTGTGACCAAGGTAAACAAAAACAAGAGCTTACAAAAAAAAAAGCTTGACACTTTTTCCTAAGAGTTTATTAGTATGAAGACTAACCTTCCCTCATCTCCCCAACCAATCTTTTGGAAATAAACACCCTGGACTCGAGGGATACAAATGTGACCATCTGAACCTCTCTTGAAAGAAACCTTTGAATAGGAGACTTTGATCCACAAAGTGTCTGGCAAGAGACATCAAAATGCCATAAAAAGCATCCAAACAAGTGTTTTAAATGCACAGGCGCTGTCAGCTAGTGAGTACCCACCCCTCTTTAATGTGAAAGAGAGAGCACCTCTCAGAACGGGTGCAATACTTTTAATGGAGAGTACCAGCACTTTTCAGTAGCTAACAAGTACTTTGGATTATGAGTTGCTGAATTTGTCCATTTCCATTTAAAACACTGATTCAAACACTATAAATATGAGAATCCCAATAGGATATAATTTATCTGAAAAACAGATAACACTTGCATGCCACTGCCACCTATTATGAAGCATGAGACCCATGTAAGGTGGGAGACTACCGATTTTTAAAGCAAAAATGGCTTTATTTTGTCTATTTCCCATCTGAGATAGCATCTATTTCGTTAGTAGTCAAGGGGTAAGGCAAGCAGGTGTCTCAGATTTGCCAGACCAGTCCAGTTTTTTCACCTGCTGTCCTGACAGATTTCAGCAAATTTGTCTCATGTCCCAGTCTACTGAAAAAAAGGAAGAGGCACTTTTTTATGTGTTCCAAAGCCTTTCCGGTATTATAATTAATTTTAAATAAATTTCCTGATATTCGGGACAAAGGTCAGATCATTAAATGAATGTCCAGGTTTTTGCAACAAAGGTCATATCATCTAGGGTAGCATAAGTTAAAGGTATGCTCTCCTTTAACAGAGGCCTACAAAGTATGAAATAATTAAAGTAATGTATCTGTTACTGTCAGGAAGCACAGTTCCCTGTCTGCTCCCAGCAGAGACATGGAGTGGGGAGCAGAGGGACACAGGATGGGGGTGCAGGGCGGGAGGTAATGCCATAGCTAATTTTATATATGTAGCCTTGTACCTGTGTGTGTGTTTGTGTATATATATATATATATATATATATATATATATATATGTATATATATATATATATATACACACACACACAGGCCCACATTCAGAAAACTACATAAAAAAAACTGGACAGACCAGATATAAAAGTGAGAGTAAAGTCTTTAGTCTTCCTTTTAGGTCTGACCTGTCCCGGTATTTGCTCCTCAAAGTCTGATCACCCCACTGTAAGTGCACTTTTCCAACAAAGAGGCCCCACAAACTCCAGCACCCGCACTGCTCATTTTTGTTCACTAGTAAAACCAGGGTTCAAAACTACACTTTGTTAAATTATTTCGTGACAGTTACTTCAGCAGTTTACTAACTGTGCAGGTGAAAGCGAGAAAGGACGCCTCCTCGGGGGTAGTAAGCGCTATACAAGTGCATTTACAATTGAAGCAGCAAAGTGGCCGTGGCGTTCGAGCCCTCCCGGGGCACGAGACCCGCTCTGCGCGCGCCTCGGAGGTGCGCATGCGCGTTTCCTCGTCTGCGGTGGTGGGTCATAAAGGCCTTGCTCAAACCCGTGGCGGGAGCGGCGCGTGGGTCCTCCCGCGGCGCAGCATTAACGGTTTTCGACCACGTGAACTGAAAAAGAGGCGGGGACGCGGTGTCTATCGAATCTGCGCGCGCTTTTGCGGCGGGCTGCGCATGCGCTGTTGTTGAAGGCTCTCGTTAGAGGCGCGAGGAGGGCACGTGCCCAGCAGTTTCCCGCCTTCGGGTCTCGTCAGCGAGACAAGTAGCCGTCGATTTCAAATAACGGGAACCGGACGTCGCCTCGGAGACCCCTGACTGACTGCGGCGCGGCCCTCGGCCACGCAGCGGCACACCTCTGACGGTATGTAATCTACGGCTCTCTCAGAGCTAGCTCATTGTAACATTATTTCTTCTTTAGTCGCCCTTCGTAGTCACCTAGAAATGCTCAAGAGGGAGGTCTAAAAACACATTTGAAGTATTTGCTTGTGAGCATTTACTCCTAAGTTTACATTTCAGGGTGTAGGTTCCGAATTTTGATATTTCCTTTGGTTTTGCTTCGACGGTTTGACGGCAAAATATTGTCGATGGAGGAAATAGTCACCAGGTTTCAACCCCGCTCTTCAGCCAGTGCCACCATCAAATTTTGTATTCTGATCCTTAAACGCATGGACCTTGATATTGAAAATTGGATGGTGAAAAGCTGTATTGTTACAGCGAGCAGCTGCTGAGGTTATAGCCTCCGTGTTTTCTGTATCCCCAGTTGTGAGATTTTTATGTTACCAGAATGCCTCTTGTGATGTTTTTCGGGGCTGATTTGTGATTATTTGAGGGGCACACTCTTGTAAGCAGAAAAGTCATGCAATGTTAATATCTGCAGAACTATTTTTGGTGTGGTTGCAGGGATATGTGTTTTTGTGCATATAACGAAAATATCAACACTACTGCCACTATGCGTTGACAAATGATTATTCATGTCAGAGATGTGCAACTGTTATTGAAGCTGAACAGACTATCTCAGATTTGAGCATAGTCATATTTCTGGCATTTATCTGAAAGTGTGTCAGCTCCATTTCCCATTTATCTATTGCTATTAATGCTTCCCTTGTTTCAAGTTTGATGATGTTAGCGTACAAAAAAGAGACAGTTTTCCCATTTCTGCACTTTGAGGCCGCATCTGCAGTCTCTCTAGAACTAGATGGTAGAGGTATAGATCATGATCTGCAAGCAGAAAAGTCATGCAATGGTGATATTTGCAGAACTATTTTTGGTTTGGTTGCAGGGAAATGTATTTTTATATAGATAACGAAAATATCAACACTACTACGACTATGCATTGAAAAATGAATATTGATATCAGACCTGTGCTAGTGAACTACTCAATTTGAGATCTTGAACATGTCCTGTGTCGGGCCCCATCCTGCTATTTCCTTCGTTTACCCCCATTGCTGTGGACCAAGGGAAAAGCACATCCTGATTATTTTTTACCACACCTGTAATGCAGAGATCTCACCTTCCTTAAAGATAGGTGTTTAGTAATGTTTTTTAATTTTTATACTGAATATAGCATAAACGCAGCATCAATAGACATCAGAGAACATGTTTTGGATGTCTCCACAAAAAATCTTATGTATTATTACAGAATAGCTTGATCCCTCTCAACCAAGATGTACGTAAACATTCAATTTAGTGCAACATTACATCAATACAGCCAGTTTATACATTGCAGTCTAACATCCAGGTTCACATGTTGTGTCTGCAGCTTGAGACCTATCCTTGATGCTCAGAAAGTAGGCCCAGATGGGATCCCAGAAAGCCAGAAATATCACAGCAGGATGAAATATTGTAGTATACTTTTCAATGGTTTAATTACACCGTATAAAGTTGATTATCTATATCTTACGATATGGAATTACACTTATCCAGTGCATTGTAATATGTCTCATTGCAAGTACCAATGCTATTGAAGAGAACTTAACTTATGGTTCATACAAGCACATCTGTGTACTCCAGTAAGGCTGTTTTGTGAGATATCTCTACTGGACTATTAATAGCATGTAGAACTAGATGATAGTGTAGACCAGGATCTGAGATCCTGTTGTTCTCAAATGGGGTGTAAGAATGTCCCATTTAATATGTGCTTGTTTGCTTTTCTATATCAACTTCAGCAGTTGTCTATGCTGCTTGGAATACTATTGTCGAGTTACTGGTAGATATACATTGTCAAATCATTGGCAGATTATTTAACAGATACTGAAATTTAGCGAGTTTGAGCTTTTTAATTAGTCAGACTCTGCCCCCCCCCCCAGAGAGATGGGCAGTGAAATCCATCTATCTACCAAGTATCTGTCTTGTCCAGTGCAATGCCTGAATTCTACTGGATCATCACTGGTACTTTTCTGAAGATATATATTCCTACGTATTTTATTGTCTCCAATTGTCATCAAAGTGGTTATTGTCATTGAAGTTCCATAGTGTTGTCACCTATTGGAAATACCTCTGATTTATCCCAGTTAATTTGTAAACATGAAAAGCCACAAAGCTACAGTACTTCAAGATCAATGTGGTTTATATTCACTTGAGGCTTATGTACATAAAATATGATATAATCCGCATAGAGTGCTATCAAAAGTGATCTACCCCTCACGAATAATCACTATGGGAATTAAATGCTCATAAAAAACATGCCAACAATTTAATGGCGATAGTGAAAAAGGAGTGAGGGCAAATGCCATCCATGGTGTGTGCCTCTTGTAGTATTGAAGGGGGTGGAAATAGATTTCTTTACTTTTAAAACATGTTATGGGACACGTATACTGAAGACTATTCATGTTAATACAGTATTTGCGCAAGCCACTACATTGGGTCTTTGTGGGATCTCTGCACCCTCTCTCAGCTGCCTGGCTCCCACTCTTCCTTGCCCTGGATTTTCTTTTCCAAGTGTGCCTGCCAGTGGTCCCCAGGGCGAAGGATCGCTTGTAATTGCTTACAGACTAGACACCCAGCTCTGACAGGGCGCCGCAATCCTTAGAGACAGTGCCCACTTCTGATCCAAACTGGGATCCCACTTGCAGCTCCATCAGTGCACCTCAGTTCATACACTCCAAACCCTCAGCTGTGCCAGAACCCCATGCACGCTGACTGCCAGAGCACCTCAGTTCTTACAGTCAGAACACACTGCTGTTCCATTACTGGGACCTCGGATGCAGCTCCATCAGTGCACCTCAGTTCACACGCTCCAAGTTCCTCAGCTGTGTCTGTGCCAGAACCCCACAGTCTGTCTACCAGAAAACCTCAGTTCTTACAGTCAGTGCACTCTGATGTTCCAGTACTGGGAACTCTGGCAGAGCTCGGGACCCCGCTCACATAGAGTTCAGGGGTGTGGAATTTATTCAAATAGCTACTTGTCCATGGGACAGATTGCTTCTTGAATCTACTTGTCCGGGAAAAAAGCTACTTGTCCCTTTGGTGCCATGTAGTGCGGCGACAAATTACGACAGCAATCTCATTACGTAAGAGCTCTTATAATAGCCTCTCTGATTATTTCAGGGCTACTACTATAGTAGGACTTGAATACTTGCAATTTCAATCCCTACTATAACATTTCCCTTATTTTACCACCTTTCTGCAGATCTACATACTAGGGCTGGAGGAAAAAGTAAGCAATAGTTCCAGGGCTGGAATGGCTTTGAGTCTGCAAACCTACTAACTTCCATGTTGTAAGGATTTTCACAAGCTCTTCTCTAATCTCTTCCCATAAGGAGAAAGGTTGAAAATTTACTTCTGGCAAGGGCAGAAGTAGAAGTTCTTCCAAGGTTTGGAAAAAAGTGGTTGGAGGGAAAGTAAACTTGTTAACGCTCAATACATTTTCACACGAGCAAATCTACACATGCATATTTTCTTTTCTGTAAGAATGTGGTCCCTAATTAGGTCTGGCGTTAACAAAGACATTTTCTTTTTTTAAACTGCTATTTCTTTCTCTATCTATTGGCTGGCTTTACTGTGAGTGATCGCATTCTGCTCGTCCATAAGGAGCAGATTGGCACACAAAGTAGTTGTGTTCAGTGCCGGGAACCACTATGGCTATCAGTGGTGTAACAAAACTGGAGGCCACCCCCCTGCAAAGAACATGGAGGGCCCTTCCCTCCAGACTCACTCAGGGCAGGTGCTGTGCTGAGGAGGCCACCTATGAGGGGGGCTGCAGGGCCTTTGTTACGTAACGGGTGGCAATGTGTGCGTTTTGAGACCAAAAACTTTTTTTTTTGCCAGTGTTTGTCATACTGGTGAGGGCCTGGTAGCTCCCACAACAATAAGGTGTTACAAAAGCCATGTCAAAACAAGACACATATTGATGAAACCAAAAGACTCACAAAAAAAATGACAGATCGGTTGGCTTTGCCAGTGCTTGTTTATTTTCATCCTTCCCATAATCTTGTTGAAAATGGTAACACTGATTTTTCATTAGGATTTTCTTTGTAAATACTAGCATACATCAGTACATTTTACTAGATGATGCTTCAAAGAAACAACACCTAAAATTTCATAGAAGAAAAACATTTTTTTTCCTACTTGCATTTGTTTCTGAACATTTTATTTTGAAAGCAAAGAATCATCACTCTTGCTCATAAGCTGCAAACATTTGCATCTAATCATAGAGCATTATGGGAGCATTATCCTTAGCCTCATATTAAACTTTAGAAACATGCATGTACACTTTTTTTTTATTTTTTACTGGAACAACTGTCAGTAGTGCACTGTGATCTTAAAACATGTAGTTACAGCGTTCACCCTAATAGTGAAGGATTTTAATTAATGAACCATAAATAAAAGTTCGAACAGCAGTAACCTATAAACACACATATTAACTTAACTGCAGTCCCTTTTCTGTAGACTAACAACCAAAGGGTTTTTGCTGTAGGGGGTTGGGCTTAATTGTCCCAAGGATACAATAAAAATGAATACTTGTTGCCCTTGACCCCCAAACAATATGTCAGCAGCTCAGTTCTAACATTCAGTCCCACTACCAAGCCAATACTGGACCAAATAGAACAAAACACAGCTCAGCCACTGCATCTCAAGTCTAACATCCAACACCACAGTTGATGGGAACCACCACAGCTCTGTCAGAATCCATCAATTCTAACATGCAGTGCATGTTTCTTCTCAGTACTAAGGCTCACACATATGTACCCTCCCTTCTGTGGTATAGAGGCAAAGCCACTCCCATGCTGTGCTTCACCAGGGCATCTCCAGGCTAACACTGGCATGCTAATAACATAGCTCTATTAACATGCCTCACTTCTGACTTCGTGTGCCTGTTACTATTCCAGTACTGCAGCCCATATACAACTCTGTCAGTGCAGCCCAAACCTACGGTGCACCATTATTCCAATACCAGGAATTACACGGCGCTCCTTTTCTCATTTCTCACCGCTGCCTTTCTGTCATTCCAGGACTGGGCCGGGACACAACTCTGTCTATACCCCCCAATCCTGATCTGAAGCACCCCAATTTCGCTGTATTGGGGTCCAATAATAACACTTGTCAGTGCCCCCTGATGTTCCACACTGACTTTTGTTTGAGGATGTGGGGGAGCCAATTAAGTCTATTCTTAGTGCCATATTTATTTGGGAGGGTCTGTTTCACCTATCTCACTCCGTTCTTTCCTTTACTCTCAATGCTTTCTTTCTCCCGTACTTTTCTCTCTCCAACTCTTAAAATCCACACATTAACAGTTTCACTCTTTCTTTCAACTGTTTATTTCTAGTCATCTCCCTTTTTTTATTTCCCTCTTCCTACCCCATCTTTCAAACTTGCAAAAACGTGATTATTTCTTTCCTTGTTTTGTTCATCTCTTTTTTCTTCATCAGGCGTTTCTTTCACTAATGTTTCTCTTCCCTTTTATTTTATTCGTCTTTTTTATTTGCTCTTTCCTTTGACTCTTTATGCGTCCTTTCACTTTTTTAGCTCTCTCTTCCTTCCTTTCTTTGGTGTTTTTCTTATCTTCATCATTCATTTCACGTTTTACTATAAATCCATATTTTTCCCATCTGTCTGTGGAAGCTATAAGTTACTTGTTGGGACCTAAAATGTCCAAGTGGTTTTCCGATTCTGTGGGAAATGTGTCAGTACATAAATGCCCTGGTTCTTTCACTGCGTGTTTTTATCACCATGTCTCTTTTTTTCCCCAATGTTAATTTTCCTCTTTTTTCACACTTCTGTTGGAAAATGGGCCTTTTTGGAAGGTTATCCCCAAACTTTTCGCCTTCTTCCTCCATTTTTTTCTGATCTGTTTTTTGCTGGCTTATTGTTTCTGTACACTTTACCACTGCTGATCACTGCTGATCACTGCTAAAGTGCATGTGCTCCCTATGTAATTGGTATTGGTGATTGATTTACCCATGATTGGAATATTTGATTTACTCATAAGTCCCTAGTAAAGTGCACTATTTGTGCCCAGGGCCTGTAAATCAAATGCTTCTAGTGGGCCTGCAGCCCTGATTGTGCCACCAACGAGTAGCCCTGTGAAGATGTCTCAGACCTGCCACTGCAGCGTCTGTGTGTGCAATTTTAAACTGCCAATTCAATCTGGCAAGTGTAGCTACTTGCCAGGTCCAAACCATTCCTTTCTGATGGATACAACTACCTGTGGATTCCTCACCTAATGAATACTCCCATTGCGCCAGCATTCAACGGAAATCTTCCTCCTAGCTTCTGCACGTCAACGAGGACGTCACATTTGCCCACACGACGCCGCCTGACGTCATACAGGCAATAAGAGGTCCTCGTCTGCACGTCAGTTCCCTTTTTTCTGTGCCATTCGAAACGGTTATCTTCGAGGGAGCTACTGTTGCTGTTCGACAGTTACAGTGTGTTTTTTGGCTGTGTTTTTTTCTCTGAGGTTACTATGTCTCAGAGGAAGTCAGGTTTTAAGCCCTGTCGTGAGTGTGGGGGCAAAATGTCGGTAACGGACCCACATTCTGACTGTTTGTGGTGTCTAAGTTCCGATCATGATGTTGGCAGGTGTGATTCATGTCAGCATATGAATCCGAAGGCCCTGAAGGAGCGTGAGGCCAAGCTTTTTATGGCGAAGTCGAAGAGAAAGGAGAAGAGACACCATCGAAAATCCTCGTCACCGAAGTCTCATCGGCGTCATCGGGACTCCCGGCGCCAGTCGAGTAAAGAGAGGTCTCAGTCGAGGTCGCCATCGACTCGGCGTCGGAAGACTTGGGAGGTCAGTCCCACAGTCACTCCCCATCCGTCGACGCCGTTGCCTTCTCCAGCCTCACCGACTTCGCCCGGGTCTTCGGGCCAACCGCCTTCAGTATTTGAGGTTTCACAGCCTCAAATGTTCTCTCCGACGTTGCAGACGGCGAGGCCGGCGTCGGTGTCGCCTTCGATCCAGGCACCCCAGTATCCGGCTTTTCCGGCCCCTGGAGCCGATAATACTGCATTTTTAAATGCAATGTTTTCCATCTTTCAGCAGATGGCTCCAGGTGGCGCACCGGCTGGGCCTTCGGGTCCTTTGGCTTTTAACATGGGTGCTCCGGCTCCGCTGCGACCAGCACCGTTTATGCCCTTTCTCCCCCTGGGGAACGTGGGCTCGGCGCCAGTGTCGGCTCCGGTGGCTCCAGAGACTTCGGCTCCGGGAGTTTCGACTCCAGCGGCTTCGGTGTTTCGGCCAGTGACGCCGTCTAGGCCTTCTGCGACTCCGAAGCACTCTTCTCTCCATCCGACTCCTGGTTCGGCGCCGGAGCTGCCTGTGGTGCCTGTTGACCCGACGTCGGACGGATCCGGAGATCGGCGTCGTTCTTCGACATCTGCTGACGCCATGTCGACGCCGAGGATTGAGGAGAGGCTGCACTCGAGGAGACGTGCTCTCCGTCTCCTGGAAGAACAGGAGTATCAGCGGAACCTGGAGGAAGGAGAGATTGAGGACTCTGGTGAGGGTCTTCATGGGCTGGACACAGCTAGTGGCCTTGATACCTCCCCTGAGTGGGACTTGTCATCTCCGGGGGAGTATACGGAAGATGCGGCCACTTTTCATGCTGTTATAAGGAAGGCAGCTAACTTCTTGGAACTGCCTTTGCCGGTGACTGAGGCGAAGCAGAATCTGCTGACAGAGGTGTTGCATCCGGCCTCTACATCAGCAGAACCTCTTTTGCCATTCAAGGAGGTGCTGCTGGAACCTGTGTTGGAGGTCTGGAAGAAGCCGGTGTCTTCTTCGGCTGTCAATAGGTCTGTGGCCAGGAGGTTTCGGGCTGCACCGGCTGACCCTGGCTTTCTTACCAGACACCCAACGGCTGAAAGCTTAGTGGTCCAGGCTTCCTGCTCGGCAAGGTCTGCGCCTGGGTCTTTTCCATCTGTGCAATCGGATAGAGACTCCAAGAAGATGGACATGCAATCCAAAAAGGTGTTCTCGTCATGTAGCATGGCATTAAAGTCCACCAATGCTACGTGTATTTTAGGGAGGTACATTTATGCTCTGATGGACGAAATTACATCTACGCATACAGAGGTTCCTCAAGGGCTGTTGAATCTCGTGTCGGACGCTCAAGCTGCTGCAACCCAGGTTATCCAATCTGGGTTGGACACAACTGACTCTGTGGCTAGAGCGATGGGCACGGCTGTAGTTACGAGAAGGCAGGCTTGGCTTCGTAACTCAGGGTTTTCATCAGATGTACAGTCGACCCTGCTGGACCTCCCCTTTGATGGGGACCAGCTCTTTGGTGCCAAGGCAGATTTGGCCTTGGAGAGGTTTAAGGAGAGCAGGGCCACGGCCAAGTCGTTAGGATTGCAAGCCACTTCTTCTGCCTCCTCCAGATTTTTAAGGAGGTTTCGAGGATTTGGTCGTGGCTCATCCTCCTCCTCCTTTCGGGGGAAATTCCAGCAGCCTACCTCTTCTCTCTCCTATAGATCTTTTAGAGGGAGGGGTAGGGTCTGTACCAGGGGAGCCTCTCAGCAGCACTCTGCCTCTTCCTCTTCCTCTGGGGGGGTGCAGCAGGGGAATGAAGAACCGGGAAAGGCAGGCTCACCTCTCCCAGCGGTGGAGGGGACACCCTAGGCCTTCAGGGTCTCTTACCAGCAAAGAACACAACAGGCGGAGTCACGACTGATGAGGAAGAGAAAAGTTTTATTAGTAAAACAGATAATAGCTCGAGCTGAGCACAGTGTCCCAGGACAGTCTGAATGACTTTCCTACGGAGGCTGGCTGCTTCATTCTGCAGCGTACAATCTTATATAGTTAAGCTGCCCCCCTTCAGCCAGGAAGCCACCCCTCCATATCTGGCGAACACAAAAGCTTCAAACAGTTCTCCTTTTAACCCGAGAGCATCCTGCTGACGTACATACATTTGATTAGTCTTTCCTGCTTGTACTCCCACTGTCTCGGGAGTATCCTGCTAATACACGGCAAAGTGACAGTTCATTTGTCAAATGTCAGTCTTATCACAGTTGGTTTGATAATTTACGAGGATATCCCTTGCAGGAGGCCCCTGGAATGCGGTGGGAAGAGGTACAGTTCTGTTCGTGCACAATGATAAGAAGGATACAGCTGTGGCTCGGTATCCTGAAAGTCAGCTTGGTTAGATAAGTGGAGAGGCCCAGAGAAGGAAATGGTTTTAGACAAAAACTGAGTTCACAGGGAAGTCAACTTACACAGTTTAAATGAAGAGTCAGCTTTGTCGAGCACATGGCAATATTAATGGAATACGCAGAAATAAAGTCTGAGGCAAATACATCTCGGATTATTATTTAACAATCCCTCCTTTTGCCATTGCGAGGCAAATTTCTGTTCAGTTCACTTCTATCTTTAGAAGCTCATCAATTTGTTGTTGAAGCATTAGTCGCTCAGTATGCTCTTTGATATTGGTGGGTTTGGGTGTTAACATCGAAGCACAGACCCCACACAATGCAGGACCACATTGTACGCATAGACAGCATGTGAAGAATGTGGCAGCTATGATAGCCAGGAATATCAAAACCTTCCAACCCCAGGAGACCAACACCTGCCACAGACCTGAAGTCCAAGACCAAGGCGTACCGTTGTCCTCATGTATAACCGATGCTATTTTATGTAATCTTGAAATGGCTGCAAATACTGAGGGTGAATTATCTGGTATGTAAACGCAGCAGCTGGCCCCTATGATGCGACAAGCTCCACCCCTATCTGCTAGTATGACGTCAAGCACCATTCTGTTCTGAAGAGCTACCATCCTGGTAGCTTGGAGTTCTGCGGTGTTATTGGCAAGTGCTCCAGCTGTTTCATTTATCGTAGCCTCCAAGACTCGCGTTAGTCGTCGTATTTGCAGACTGTTCACCGAGGGCCCCCAAAAGGGTAGCAGTCCTTTTGTTATATCCATGAACAGCTGTGCGGAAGTGTCTGTTTGGTCTACAGTATCTCTTCTTTGTCGATGATACGTAGGTGGCTTGTTGAACGTTGGTGGGAGAAGGAAGGCAATATAGCAAATGCCGCTCCAACCAGGTGGCAGCCAGGTATAGGCCTTACTCCCACATACAAAGTATAGTCCTGTAGGTGCATTGAGGTAAGGGGTGGAGGTGTTGTACGTGATGGTCGCATTACAGACACTGACTCCGACAGGTATGCGTCCTTGTCCGCAGATACAGAGTGGGGCCTGCCGAGGTCTGATAGATATTGTTTTTGGTTTCATGGAGACCGGACCAAATGTATATTCCATGAGTGGATAGCGGGGCAAGGTCATGATCCTACGCATTGTTGGAGAATCCGTACAATTGCACGCGATGTGTATCTTGGCTTGAAACTGAAGGATAAAGTCTTCAAAGAGTGTGTTGTTCGTTATGATACCGGGTCGTCTCACAGGCCTAGAACCGGGTAGGGGGGTCTGTATTGAAACATTGGACATTAAGGAACAAGTGTAGGCAGCCGTTACAGGAAAGACTGGAAACTGAAATGCATGAGCAGCCGTGTGAGGAAAATGACCACAAACCCAACAGTCTGTCAAGTTTGTAACAAGTTGATGTTGATGTAGCATCTGGATGAACGTATTATTGTCATATTCTTGTCTCCTGGCATGTATCTCAGGTGGTAGAGATACATGTGCATGCATGGGCGCAGACGTTGGTGTAGGAGGCTGTCTTTTCTCTGTAGCAGTGTGGATGGTCCAGCCAATGCACGCTAATATGACAAGAAGCACTACAATTATCGCCAGACACGTTGTACGTGGACCAAACAATTTTTTAAAATGTTTAATTTTTCTCAGTTTCTGTCTCTGTACGCTCTTCTCGTAATCTGAATACATAGTCCTTTTCCTTTCTCAAGTCTGCTCTTCTCACTGGCAGTGATCAATATCAAATTTAGTTATTCAGTACCTGCGTGCCACCCAGCCTCCCCTAGGTGCTGCCCGTGACTGGTGGTTGCTCCACCGGTGGGTGATTCCAGCAGTCCTATTGACACTCTCTGGTCCGCCACACCGGACAAAATCACGGCCCTGCAGCGAATGTTTGGCTGGATGCAACAGGTAAACGATGAATCATCTATTCAATGTTGGTGACGTTTGCGGAGGTCATATCTCGCAGAACCAGGCTCAGTCTGATCCGGAAACAAGGGAACAACTGGAACACCTTCAGGTGTCGCTCCCCGAAGGACCGAATCACTCTCCTCCTGGGTGGCTGTCCACTCTATCTGCGCGTCACTGAAAGGAACAAAAGTGGGTACTTTCTCGCATTCGTCGTCACCTTGACCCTCTTTCACCCACTGATCGTATGGTAAGGGCAAAGGTACCCTTTTGCAGTGTGAAGCGTGGATCCAATTCTTTGCTCCCTCGACTTTCACAGCAGTCCTGGTAGCAAGGAGTACTTGGCGGGGGCCTTTCCACCGGGGCTCGAGACTCTTTTTGCGCTGGAAATTCTTGGTGAGGACCCAGTCACCAGGCTCGATACAGTGGCCTGGAGTAAGAGGTAATGGTGGCAGAATATCCTTCACCTGCTGATGAATGAGACGTAAAGAGTTAGTGAGTTCATTGAGGTAATCCATCAATACAGGGTATGGTAAATCTGAGTATTTCTTTGGCCTTGGAACTCCCCACACATTAGCCGGTCTCCCCATGACCACTTCATATGGCGAGAGACCTGACTTGGAATGTGGTGTAGCCCGAAGTGACAACAGGGCCAGGGGGAGAGCATCAGGCCACGATATGCCTTTGTCAGCACATATTTTGGACAACTTCAATTTGAGTGAACCATTATATTTCTCAACTAGTCCTGCAGCTTGTGGATGGTTGGCAGCATGGAATTTCTGTCTAATTCCCAATCCTTCACACACCTTTTTCATCACCTGACCTGTAAAATGGCTGCCATTGTCTGACCATGCAATTCGAGGCATTCCAAACCGGGGAAATAACTCTTTCAAGAGTACCTTAGCAGTTGTGAGGGCTGTGTTGTCCCTTGTAGGATAGGCTTCTACCCATTTGCTAAACATGCAGACGACCACCAATACATACTTCAAATTGTTACATCTTTCCATTTCGATGTAATCCATCTGTATAGCTTCAAATGGATAATCAGGGGGCGCGAAATGGCCGGGAGGTACTTTAATGCCCTTGCCAGGATTGTGTTGCATGCAAATCATACAGTGTTTAACCAACTTCTCAGCTGCCTTTGGAATATTTTTGTTGTACCAGACAGGGGCAAGAAGTTTGCATATCCCTGCTGGACTAATGTGTGCTGGACCATGAGCCATTGTCACTACAGGAAGGACATACCCATCAGGAAGCATCCATCTCTGGGCTTCTGACAAGTCTGTCCAACACCCTGTTTCTTCATTAAACCTCGCGTGTGTCTCCTTCCATGATGCCAATTCAACTTCCGTCGCTTCTGCCTGTATGCTTTTCACACTCTCTACCGTGTCCTCAAACATCCCGTTATCTGGGACCCATCTGGCTGGTCCCGCTACATACATCTTGTTTTTCGTCTGACGTGCTGTTTCCTTCGCTACCTGATCTGCAAAGGCGTTCCCTTTCCCTACGTGATCAGTGATCTTTCTGTGTGCGCTGCATTTCACAATGGCCATGGTCCGTGGCAGGGCTAGAACGGAGAGCAGTCTGTGTATTAACCGACCCATGTTGTATGTGGGTGCCGTGTGATGTGAGAAAGCCTCTTTCCGCCCACAATCTGCCAAAATTGTGTGCCACTCCAAACGCGTATTGACTGTCAGTGTAGATATTGACATCTAAATCTGTGCTTATTTCACAGGCTCTAATCAGTGCCACTAACTCAGCCGCTTGTGCTGAATTATGTGGTATCCGACGTGCTTCAACTACTGCCGTTAGTGTTGTGATAGCATATGCAGCTGATGTGGTGCCATCAGGTAATTTGAGACATGAACCATCAATGTACAAGGTGCCTTGGGGGTTACTTAGAGGCGTGTCTTGCAGATCTACCCTTCCTTTCGTTTCCTCCTCTGTCCTGATAATGCAGTCATGTATATCAGTATGTGTATCTTCAGAGCTTTCAGTCAGGGGTAATAACGTTGCGGGATTCAAGGTAGTGCATCTTTTGATGTTGATGTGACTGGCAAGAAGTGTTAACTCATAACTGGTCAGGCGGGCATTTGTAAGGTGTTGTGTCTTAGTTTTGTTAAGTAGGGCATCAACGGCATGTGGGACCAACAATAATAATGAAGTATCCATAACTATTCCAGCTGATTGGCGCACTGCTACTGCGGCTGCAGCTACAGCCCGTAGGCAGCTTGGAAGAGCCCTGGCAACAGGATCCAGAAGGGCTGAAAAATAAGCACATGGTCGCTGTTTGCCACCATGTTCTTGTGTCAGGACTGAGAGAGAGCAACCGTTATGTTCATTTACAAACAATGTAAAGGGCTTATGATAGTCAGGCGTGCCTAACACAGGGGCTGAACAGAGAGCGTCCTTCAAATCTTCAAAGCTGGACTGGCATTCAGTATTCCAGACAACGGTGTCCGGGCAGTCTTTGTGGGTGAGTGCTAAGAAAGGCTTGATAAGGAGAGAAAAATTAGGTATCCATTGGCGGCAAAAAGATGTGATGCCAATGAATCCCCTGACCTCCCTCTGTGTTGTGGGGACAGGTATATTGCGTATGGCTTGTACCCGGGCCGGGGTAAGTGTACGTCCCTCCTTCGACAGCAGGTGACCAAGATAGGTAACCTGCTGTTGACAATACTGTAATTTAGTGAGGGATACTTTGTGATGGTGTTGGGATAGATGAGTGAGAAGTGCAACTGTGTCTTTTTTGCTATTTTCTTGGGAGTCAGAAGCAATAAGGAGATCATCAACATATTGTACCAGGGCGGAACCAGCGGGGAATTGAAAGGAATCCAACTGTCCCTTGAGCACCTGGCTAAAAACACTGGGTGATTCCGTGTACCCCTGAGGTGCGCGACAGAACCGGAAAATGCGACCGCCCAGGGAGAATCCAAAAATGTGTCTGCTGTCCGGGTGAATGGGTATGCTAAAGAATGCATTCTTGAGATCAATTACAGAGAACCAGGTAGCAGTGGAGGGTATCATTGTTAGGAGGGTGGTAATGTCGGGTACAACAGGGAATTGAGGCTCCACTACTTTATTAACTGCTCGAAGGTCAAGCACAAAGCGTAGGCCGGGCTGATGGGAAGAATCAGCGGACTTTTTGAGTACTGGGAGTATGGGGCTGTTACATGTATTACCTCTGGTCTCTTCAACAACCCCTTTATCAATCAGCTGCAATATAATGTCCTTGAGGGCCTGTTCAGTGTGATGTGGTAACTTGTACTGTGGCAGACGGGGAAGTAGTGCATGCTCTTTTAACTTGATGGAGAAAGGGGGGATATCAAGGCAGCCCACATCTTCATTGTTTGAAGCCCAAAGTGTAGCGGGGAGCATCTCTAGCTCAGGCGGGAGTGGTAACGCTATGAACTGGGTGGGTGTCACGTGAGGACCCATGGTGACGTACACGCCATCAGGGGAACAATATATAGTGGCGTGTAATCTTTTCAGTAAATCGAGACCTAGCAAATTTTCACTACAACCAGAGGTAAGTATTAGAGGAGAATCAACAGTGTAGGGACCAATTGTGAGTTCCAGTGGCTTGGATACGGGGTTAATCACTGGGACGCCTGAGAATCCTACAGACACGTTAGTATTGCTGGACAAAGGGACCCCAGGGACCGCATCCTTCATAACAGAACTCTTAGTGGCTCCAGTGTCAATAAAAAAATTCTTAGAAGTACCATCTAGTTGTACTTCTACATGTGGGCCATTCTGTTTAACTGGGATTGGGACGGGTCCTATCCTCCCTTGTCCTAAGCTGTCCTAGCAGGAATAGAAGCCCTGACCTTCTTCCGGATCATAATTATCATTATAATACTGGCGTTGGGCAGAACTATTGTCAAAGTAATTTTCAGCGGCTGCTATATTTTGCTGTTGATGGGCTCTATTAGGTCCCTGCTGTGGGGGACCTCCCCGTCCTCTACCTCGGGGTGCTCCACGGGGCGCTCCTCTACCTCTTGTCTGGGGCGCAAACCCGTTTTTATTTGGGCAATCATTTTTCCAATGACCTTCCTCTTTACAATAGGCACACTGATTGTAGCTCAGGGAATAGCGGGGCTGATAACTGTTGGGACCATTATTTTGGTACTGAGGTCCATGGGGAATTGACCTATTCTGGGGGTACGCCTGCTGTACTAGAATTTTAGTTTTTAACTCTTTTGTTTGTTTGTCTTTTCTGTCCTTCTCTTCATGAACCCTATTCTCGTAATATTGGGCCATATTAAGTATCTCAATGGGAGTGCTTGTCGACCAGGTACTCTCAGTCAACCGAATTTTTGAGGCCACCTCAGGTGATATGCAATTTACAAATTTATCTACAAACAGCCGCATACCACCTTCGGTAGAGGTGTCTTGTCCACTAAAGTCAGTGTATGCCCTTTCAAACCGAGAGAAAAAGTCAGCAATGTGTTCGTCTTTCTTTTGTTTACATGTATCTATTCTATCCCAGTCTACTAATCGCGGGGGCAAGGACTTCTGTATAAGCGTAAGAAGTCTGTCAGGGAGAGCTACTATTAGGGCTCCCGGCTTGTCACCAGGCTTCCTGTCTTTGTCCTCGTGGTCCAGTTGATCCCAGGTACCGCCTAGCTCAACAGGATAGTCTTTCTGTATGATAGTCTTCCAGATATCCTGTGGTACAAGGGTACCAAACAACATTTTAATGTCCATGAGAGTCAATATTTGTGGACTTATTATTTGGGAAAATTCTTTATAGAAGCCGGCAGGATTCTTGCGTGGGTCAGGCAAGTGGGCTTTTAGCGCTAGGACCTCTGTTCTATCCCATTGCTGGTACACAAATTGTTGTTTCCAGTGAGCGGGCACTACCGCGGCACCCTCTCCTGTGGCTGGAACGTAGCTGGGTGGGACTTCCCTTAAGGGGTGCTGTGTTGTGTGAGTGGAAGGAATACGTGAAGGACTGGCTGAACCTGTTTCTTTATCCCTCTTGTGGTGATAGTTCTTCCTATAACTTAACAGCTGCCGGAGGTAGTCCTTAAGGTCCTTTCCCTGATGATAGCCTGTGGCTACCTCCTGTTTTATTCTGAGTACCTGCAAGGGGGGGTTGCTATCTAAATTTTCGTCCCATTTTTCCATTCGTATCTCACACATACGTTGTATCATGTCTGCCTGTTGTACTGCTTGGAACTGAGCAAAATTCTGCCAAATAGTCTCCAGGCTTGGCTGTGTTAAGATATATTTATGCAACATTGTGTTAATTTTCCTTTCTTCTGTCAGTTTATTGCGTCGTGGACGTCCTGGGGGAGGTGATATTGTGAGGCCATCATCGTCTGAGCTCTCGTCTTTTATTTGTAGCAAGGGGGCTGAAGTGCTTGGGGGGTCTGACCTGGGGGTCACTGGAGCTGATGCTGGGGGTCTCTGGTGTTCAGATTGTGGTGGTTGGGCAAATGTTACTGCATTCACTGGTGAACCTAATGGCTGGGGCATCTGAGCAATTGGGGGTAAAGCTGGATATATTGTCGGGGTATAAACAGGGGGGCAGTCTAGGACATCTTGCATGAGAGGATCCTTTTCGGAGTCTCTTTTCTTTTTTTCAGGTGTTTGTTGAACCACATATATCCTGTCTGTATCTAACTGGTGTCTTCTATCTATCTGGGCCCATCCCTGATCTGCATTCTGCCGGTCATATTCTTGGGCTTTCTCAGCATCTGATTTTGCATTATGTCTCTTAGCATCCTTTGCTGCTTTAATTCGTTTTTGTCTACCCTCTTTCTGCCATAACCTGAGTGAATCAAACATACCAGGCCTACTTTTGGTTGCAAATAATCTTTCTTCTAAAAAATCAATTTTCAGTTCATCAAAAGTCCCATGCAGTGGCCACTGTAATTCAGCACTATGCCTAGTCTTTTTACGCCATATGTCAGTCCATATTATACTTCCCACCCCGTGTTTTACATACATTTCATGGCAAGGAGTTCCAATTGGAGGAGCCGGACAAGACTCCTCCAAGCGGGAGTCCGCTTGACAACAAAAACAGCACCATCTCCTTAATTTACTGAATGCCGGCATTATTTTAAACAGACAGTTGTAACTTAGTATCAGTGGATGGAAAACAGAAACAACGGAAGCAAATATGCAATCTATATATTATGACAGTTAATTATTTTACAAAACATCCACTGACTTCGGTCTTTGCAAAGATCGAATAACACCTACCAGACAGACACAGAAAAGACAGGGGTTAACCCTGTCCTTACCTTACTCTTGTCTTCCTCCTCAGTCAGGACTCTGAACTCAGGGCCAGCTATGTCAGGAACTCCAGTCAGGGCAGGGCCGCCGGCGCCCGTTGAGACAAAGAGGGGGGAGCACCGCTGGAGTACCGCAGGTCCACGAGGAAAAAGATACTTCCCAAATCAGTTGTGGGGCGCCCCCTTTGGTAGTCCTGCAGTGAACCTCCTCCTCCTTCCGAGCAGACGGCGGGTGCCACTGATGGAGTCCCTGTTCGGGCGCCAACTGAAGAACCGGGAAAGGCAGGCTCACCTCTCCCAGCGGTGGAGGGGACACCCTAGGCCTTCAGGGTCTCTTACCAGCAAAGAACACAACAGGCGGAGTCACGACTGATGAGGAAGAGAAAAGTTTTATTAGTAAAACAGATAATAGCTCGAGCTGAGCACAGTGTCCCAGGACAGTCTGAATGACTTTCCTACGGAGGCTGGCTGCTTCATTCTGCAGCGTACAATCTTATATAGTTAAGCTGCCCCCCTTCAGCCAGGAAGCCACCCCTCCATATCTGGCGAACACAAAAGCTTCAAACAGTTCTCCTTTTAACCCGAGAGCATCCTGCTGACGTACATACATTTGATTAGTCTTTCCTGCTTGTACTCCCACTGTCTCGGGAGTATCCTGCTAATACACGGCAAAGTGACAGTTCATTTGTCAAATGTCAGTCTTATCACAGTTGGTTTGATAATTTACGAGGATATCCCTTGCAGGAGGCCCCTGGAATGCGGTGGGAAGAGGTACAGTTCTGTTCGTGCACAATGATAAGAAGGATACAGCTGTGGCTCGGTATCCTGAAAGTCAGCTTGGTTAGATAAGTGGAGAGGCCCAGAGAAGGAAATGGTTTTAGACAAAAACTGAGTTCACAGGGAAGTCAACTTACACAGTTTAAATGAAGAGTCAGCTTTGTCGAGCACATGGCAATATTAATGGAATACGCAGAAATAAAGTCTGAGGCAAATACATCTCGGATTATTATTTAACAGGAAGCAGCCTTAGGCTTCCACCAATTCCCACTCACTCCTCTCCTGTAGGGGGAAGGTTACTGTATTTTCTTCACAAGTGGGAGGTCATCACATCAGACGCCTGGGTTACCAGCATTGTGAGAAAAGGCTACACCCTTCCCTTTTGGGAGTTTCTGCCCCCCATCACGCCCCGCCCATCTTATTGTTCAGAAGAACACCTCCTGTTGTTAGAACAGGAGGTTCCAGTCCTCCTTTTAAAGGGCGCGGTGGAGTTGGTTCCAGAGCAGGAAAAGGGTCAAGGTTGTTATTCAAGGTACTTCCTGATTCCCAAGAAGGATGGTCGGTTGAGACCAATCCTGGACCTGAGGATTTTGAATTGGTTCCTCAAACAGGAAAAGTTCAAGATGCTGACCCTAGCTCAGGTGCTTTTGGCGTTGAACAAGGGAGATTGGATGGTGTCTGTCGACTTGCAGGATGCTTATTTTCATATCCCGATACTCAAGTCGCACAGGAAGTATCTCCGGTTTGTGGTAGGGTTGCAGCACTATCAGTTTGCGGTCCTCCCGTTTGGTCTTACTTCAGCACCTTGAGTCTTCACGAAGGTGATGTTGGTGGTTGCGGCAGAGCTCAGGAGGGGGATAGCGGTATTCCCTTACCTGGACGACTGGTTGATCAAAGCCAAGTCCCCGGAGCTTGTGTTGCATCATCTGCAGTCGACCGCCCAGTTGTTGTTCGACTTGGGCTTTTCGGTGAACGTGCCCAAATCTCACCTAGAGCCCTCTCAGCGCCTTCTGTTCATAGGGGCAGTACTGGATACAACATTGAATTAAGCCTTTCCTCCGCCTCAGCGGATGCAAGACATTCAGGCTTTGGTTCCAATGTTTCAAAGTGGAGCGGTCATTCCAGTCCTCAAGGTCCTACGTCTGCTCGGTCTGTTTGCCTCCTGCATACTGTTGGTTACGCATGCTCGCTGGCACATGAGGGCTCTTCAGTGGTGCCTCCGAAGGCAGTGGTCTCAACACAAAGGAGATCTCGAAGGTTCTGTCAAGGTCTCCAGAGATGCTGCCACGGATTTGAAGTGGTGGATTGCGGACGACAATCTTTCCCAGGGAAGGCCGTTCACGCAGCCTCCACCAGTGACCACGGTCTTAACGGATGCTTCCACTCTAGGGTGGGGAGCTCATCTGGGGGATCTGGAGATCAAAGGACTTTGGTCTCCAGAGGAACAGATGTTTCATATCAATCTGTTAGAGTTACGGGCTGTACGTCTGGCTCTCAAGGCCTTCCTCCCTTCCCTTCGTGGTCAGTCGGTACAGGTCTTGACGGACAATACTACCGCGATGTGGTATATAAACAAACAGGGAGGAGTGGGGTTGTACCTTCTCAGCAGAGAAGCTCTTCGACTATGGTCCTGGGCAAAGGACCATCAGATTTGCTTGGTAGCAAATCATCTGGCCGGAGTCTTGAATGTACGTGCGGACAATCTCAGTCGCCATTTCTCGGCCGACCACGAGTGGCGTCTCCATCCAGATCAAGTCCGTTTAATCTTCCAGATGTGGGGGTTTCCTCGGATAGATCTGTTTGCCACCCGGGAGAACTCGCACTGCCCGTTATTCTGCAGCCTCCAGTATCCGGTGCAAGGAGCGTTGGGGGACGTGTTTCAGAGGACCTGGTGCGACCAGTTGCTTTACACGTTTCCCCCCATACCCTTGATTCCTCGAGTGTTGAGGAAAATTCGCCAAGACCGGGCCCAGGTAATCTTAATTGCTCCGGATTGGCCAAGGAGGGTGTGGTATTCCGACCTTCTCCAACTCTCACTGTGCCCTCCGCTCCGTCTCCCTCTCAGGGCAGACCTCCTGTCGCAGGGGCAGGTTTTACACCCCAACCTCCAGAGTCTGCACCTTCATGCCTGGAGATTGAGCAGGGCAACCTGAGTTCCTTTTCTCTCCCGACTGATGTAGTGGATGTTATCTTAGCGGCCAGGCGACACTCCACTAAATCTATCTACGCTAATAGGTGGTCTAAATTTGTGGTATGGTGTGGAGAGAGACAGATTGATCCCTTACGTGCTCATTTGTCAGACGTTTTATCTTTTGCTTTGTCTTCAGCACAGAGGGGTTGTGCAGTGGCTACTGTTAAGGGTTACTTGTCTGCTTTGTCAGCCTTCATTTGTCTTCCAGACCAGCCTTCGTTATTTAAATCTCCTATAGTACTTAGATTCTTGAAGGGCCTTATGAATAAATTTCCTCCAAATCCTTTCGTTATGCCTCAATGGGATTTGTCCTTGGTCCTAACTTTCCTTATGGGGTCCCCTTTTGAGCCTATGCATTCTTGCCCCTTAAGATTGTTAGTTCTTAAAACAGTTTTCCTGGTTGCTATAACTTCTGCAAGGAGAGTGAGTGAGTTGCAGGCTTTATCGGTAAAAACCCCCTTATACAACTTTTTATGGGATAAGGTGGTGTTGAGGACCAAGGCTGCTTTCCTTCCGAAGGTTGTTTCACCCTTTCATTTGTCCCAGACAATTACTCTGTCCACGTTTTATCCTCCGCCTCATCCTTCAAAGGAAGAAGAGAGACTACACCGCTTGGACCCAAAGAGGGTGCTAAGCTTTTACATAGACAGGACAAAGGATTTCAGGCTGGAGGATCAGCTTTTCATCGGTTACGTGGGAAAGAGGAGAGGAAAGGCAGTCCACAAGAGAACACTCTCCAGGTGGGTTGTTCTTTGTATTAAATGTGTTACTCTTTAGCAAAGAAGGATCCTCCTGATGGTATTAGAGCTCATTCCACCAGAGCTAAGTCGGCCACTTCGGCCTTGGCCAGAGGTGTTCCTGTGGTCGACATCTGCAAGGGCCGCAACTTGGTCGTCCCTTCACACTTTTGCGAAACATTACTGTTTGGACCTCTGAGGTCAGAAGGGACGGCCATTTTGCACGGTCAGTACTGCAGGATTTCTTGGTTTGACCTTTCAGGCACCCACCACCGAGTGTGGGACTGCTTTGGGACTCTATTCATTAGGTGAGGAATCCACAGTAGTTGTATCCATCAGAAGAACGAGTTACTTACCTTCGGTAACGACTTTTCTGCTGGATACATTAGCTACCTGTGGATTCCTCACAGTCCCACCCGCCTCCCCGTTGCCTGTTTGATCTAACCAAGTAATTCTTGAGTGTGCTCCTCTTGGTTTTGAGGATTGGTATAGGTTATGTATATATGTGTATATATATATTTTTATTTATAGTTTATATATTTATTTACTTGTTTAAATAAAAAAAAATAGTAGACCGACTTCTCACAATGATGTGTTGTTTGCAATGTCATTAAATATTGCTATTGTTCTTTCATCTCAATTGATTATTATTCTCAGGCACGTAAAAAATGTTGGTACTGACTGTCGGCGAGGACCTCTTATTGCCTGTATGACGTCAGACGGCGTCGCGTGGGGCAAATGTGACGTCCTCGTCGACGTGCAGAAGCTAGGAAGAAGATTTCCGTTGAATGCTGGCGCAATGGGAGTATTCATTAGGTGAGGAATCCACAAGTAGCTAATGTATCCACCAGAAAAGTTGTTACTGAAGGTAAGTAACTCGTTCTTTAGTACATGTAAAGCACCCCTAAGGTAGGCCCTAGGTAGCCCCATGGGCAAGTGCAGTGTATGTTAATGGTAGGACATGTACTGATTGTGTTTTACATGTTCCGGATATTAAAAAAACAAATTTTGCAATATTTCACTATCGCAAGGCCGATCTCTCACTTAAGTTAACATGGGGACTGCGTTTAAATATCTACTAAGTGCAGTTTCCCCATTGGGGGGCGGACAGAGATTTAGAGTTTGGAGTCTCTAAACTCACATTTTAAAAATACACCTTTTGGTAAAATTGTTTTTTAGATTGAGTTTGAAAATGGGTCTTGTAGGAAGTGGTCATTTTCTTGCTTAACCATTCTGTGCCTCTGCCTGCTTGTGTATTCCACATCTGGGTCAGACTGACAGTTGGGCTGTTGGGAATCTCCACTAGACAGTGACACAAAGGGGGCTGGAGTGTAGCCTGCATATCCTGATGGGCCACCTGGGCTAGAGTGGAAGGAAGAGTGGTTACTTATATCTGAAAGGGTGTGCCTGCCCTCACACAATGCAGTTTCCGTCCCACTGGTGTGTGTCTGGGGCAATGCAGGATCTGGTCAACAACAGACTTTCCTTTGAAGTTTGCCTACTTCAAAGGCAGAACTGGTATAAGTAGTGGACCCCAAAACCCCAGACTCCTAGAGCACTTCTGATCAAGAGGAACCTCTTCCAAGGAGGAGGAGTACTGCCCCCTTTGCTGTGTGTGCTTTACTGGGTTGGATTGCAGTTGCTGCTTCTGCCTTAAAGAAGGCAAAGACTGGACTTTGCTGTGTATCTTGCTTGTGAAGTCACTCCAATGTCTTGGAGTAGAGCTTGCCTTCTGTTGGCACTCCCAGTGATAAAGAAGTCAGCTTCATCTGCCTACAGCACTGGGAACTGTGGGTTTTATGCTGCAACAGAAGAAATGCCACAGCGACGCTGTCAACAATGCCGCTGCCTGCACTGTGACCGGATGTCGCCACATGGAGCCGTGCCCCACATCGTATCGCAACCCTGGTCTCACTGACACCATCACCAAGTCTCTGCTTGCACCATGACCTGTAGGCCCCACACTCTGCATCGTCTTGTTCACACCACAGCCTTGGCATCCCAGAGATGCTGCTCCATTCTGACACTGGCACCACTGACTGCACCGTGGCTTGTGGACACCACTCGGGAGATACCCGAAGCACCATCCCATCCTGCACGACAGATGGCATCAACTCCAGTGTCAGACGCCCCTGTCTGCACCACGACCTGTGGAAGCCGCACCAACGCTTTGTGCCTTCCGACGACATTGTTTCATCAATGATGACAGCCTGCACTGTGACCTGGTGACACCACACGTCACATCGTCCCGCTTCGCACTGCAGCCCTGACGCCATCTACACCAGCGCTCCTGACTTAGGACACCAGCCCAGAGCTCGATCTGCAACACGTGCGACTTTAAGGGCCCGAAGACACTCCTCCTCCCTCCTCCCTCCTCCCTCCTCCCTCCTCCCTCCTCCCTCCTCCCTCCTCCCTCCTCCCTCCTCCCTCCTCCCTCCTCCCTCCTCCCTCCTCCCTCCTCCCTCCTCCCTCCTCCCTCCTCCCTCCTCCCTCCTCCCTCCTCCCTCCTCCCTCCTCCCTCCTCCCTCCTCCCTCCTCCCTCCTCCCTCCTCCCTCCTCCCTCCTCTCTCCTCTCTCCTCTCTCCTCTCTCCTCTCTCCTCTCTCCTCTCTCCTCTCTCCTCTCTCCTCTCTCCTCTCTCCTCTCTCCTCTCTCCTCTCTCCTCTCTCCTCTCTCCTCTCTCCTCTCTCCTCTCTCCTCTCTCCTCTCTCCTCTCTCCTCTCTCCTCTCTCCTCCCTCCTCCCTCCTCCCTCCTCTCTCCTCCCTCCTCCCTCCTCCCTCCTCCTCCTCCTCCTCCTCCTCCTCCTCCTCCTCCTCCTCCTCCTCCTCCTCCTCCTCCTCCTCCTCCTCCTCCTCCTCCTCCTCCTCCTCACCCTGGATCTCATCAGGAGGATCACGATGCCCTGCATTTCCACTGTAATCTTTGCCGGTCTTCCCCACACCGTAGCTGGTCAGCGCCGCCACAGCCAGCCTGAACTGTTGGATTTGTTGTTCACAACACCGTGATAGCCCCATAAGGAGCTATTGACTTCAAGGAACTGTATCTTTAAGTTAATACTTGAAAAATTCATATCTTTATTATTGAATTTTGTATTTTTCTCACGTTGGTCTTGTTTTACACAGAGAAATATTGGCTATTTGTTCTATAAAAAAAAATGGCGTGGTGTCCCTTTATAGTGTTTTCACTGTATTACTGTGAGAAATGTGCAAATGCTTTACACATTGCTTCAGATAGAAACCAGACTGCTTGAGCCAAGCTACCAAGGCAGAGAGAGGGGGGGAGGGGGGGGGGAGGGGGGGGGGAGGAGAGGGGGAGAGGGGGGGAGGGGGGGGGGGAAGCAGGGGTTATCTGAGCATCTCCCTTCTCGAGTTAGGATCTCTACTTAGACAGGGTGCAAACCGACTGCCAACTAGTGACCCCATTTTGAACAACTTTTCATTATTTTTTCCTTTTTATCTTTCGTTCGCTAGCTTCCTTCCCTTTGTCTCACACATTTGCTCTATTGCTTCTTTTAGTTGTGTTTCCATTTACTCATTCTTTCCCTTCTTTCATTCCTTTGCGACCCCCTCTCTTTCTTCCTTTTGTCTGTTATATTCCTTTTGCTTCTGTTTTTCCTGCCCCATCTGCTTTCTCTCCGGAGGCATAGTTATCAATGGAGCAACTGGTGCATTGGCACAGAGGCCCAGAGAGCTACGAACCTCACTCAATTAATTACTGCTCTATTTTCTTACTAAAATTCCAGTCAATCATTTTCCTTTCTTACTCCAGGGCCCATGATGCCGTTACTATGCCACTTGGCCTCTCTATCTTTACTCTGGACTCACTCTTTCCTTTCACCTTCCACTCCATCCCAAATGATATTTTTTTGTTATGGTGTTCTGAGCATTACACTAATGCCAGAAGTTTATTTCTGTTAAAGGTTTATATGATAGTTTGTTTTAAGATAGAGGAAGAAGGTAAATGGATGTGCTTTAATTAAATGTTGGGCCTCTTGAAATATATGGCAGGAAAATACAAAATTACAAGGCAGGGTTGACCAATTTGTGGCAAGAAAGTCTAGTTATGAATTTACAATGCCAATAGCTCTAACTTAAGAAAATGCAAGACCTATCGTATTGCAAATGCTTGTTTTTTTCCAGTGTCTTCAGACAACCCGCTGATGGAGGGAAGAAGCAAAGGTATGCTGACTGACATTTACTGTTGCTCACATCACACACGCACACAGGCACCCACTAGCAACATTGTCACTATATCTGCCACCTATGTCAGCTAGTGTTTTAGATGGACATTTTAGCCAGTAGCAGAGATGGCATCTCGTTAGATGACTGCTGCTGAAACTAACTCGGCTTATGGCAGACAGCTCTGAGGCATGATCAGAGACTGAGACAGCAGATACTAAGGCAACATCTGAGGGACAGGACAATGGAGCAGAATCTGAGTGCTTTTTTTCCTTTTTCTTCTCTCCCCCCCCCCCCCTCGGCCGAGTCCCATCAGATGACTTTTCTAGTTTTTCTGAGGGAGATGATTAGGACAGTCGTGTTATCCCTTCACAAGCAGTCTGTGCAGCGGGTTAGCCCAAACCAAAGAGTAGGTGTGTGTGTGTGTGTGTGGCTGCAAGCAGAGAGTGCTGTCTTAGCAGTCCCCCAATTTAGTTCAGCCCCACATTCTACCTTTTACTGGTGACGCTGGATGTAAAGTAGATACAGGCAACGTTTTGCCAATTGACTACAATCGATCTTTTTGGATGTGGACTTCCTTCTGCTAATTGTGCAACAAATGTGTTCTCTGAAAAATTTCTGAGGGAGCATGGAGGCACTCTAGGGACCTGGTCCAGGGCAGGCCAGTGGACTCCCACTTAGCTGGTGGAATTGAAGGTAATTTTACGCCTTTCGCTCAAAATGGGGTTAGTGCAGAAACCCACCTTGAAGTCCTGCTGGACGACTGGCATGGTTTTGGTAACCCCCCTTATTCTGATGGATACAACTACCTGTGGATTCCTCACCTCATGAATACTCCCATGGCGCCAGCATTCGACGGAAATCTTCTTACTAGTCTCTGCACGTCGACGAGGACGTCACTCTAGCCCACGCGACGCCGTCTGACGTCATACAGGCAATAAGAGGTCCTCGACGACGTGCGGACGTCAGTTCCCTTTTTTCCGTGCATTCGAAACGGTTATCTTCGAGGGAGCAACTGTTACTCTTGCGGTTACAGTGTATATCTTGCTGCGTAGTCTTTCGCTGTGGAAATAATGTCGCAGAGAAAGTCTGGATTTAAGCCTTGTCGTGAGTGTGGAGGCAAGATGTCGGTGACGGATCCTCATTCCGATTGCCTTTGGTGTTTGAGCTCCGACCACGACGTCTCGACTTGTGATTCATGTCAGCACATGAATCCAAAGGCCCTCAAGGAACGTGAGGCGAAGCTGTTTATGGCAAGTCAAAGGAGATACATCACAAGAAGTCTTCTTCCCCAAGACATCGGCGTCATCGAGACTCCCGGCGCCGTAGAGAATCTCTGCGTCATTCAAAGGAGACTCGTTCCAGGTCTCCGGATCGGCGCCGAAGGACATGGGAGGTCAGTCCCACGGTTACGCCGCATCCTTCGACGCCGTTGCCCTCTCCGGCGTCTCCAACTTCACCTGGACAGGCGTCGGTGATTGAGGTATTGGAGCCTCAAGTGTTTTCTCCGGCGCAGACGCCGAGGCCGGCGTCGGGGTCGCCTCCGAGACAGGCACCCCAGTATCCGGCTTTTCCCACCCCTGGAGCCGATAGTTCCGCATTCTTGAATGCGATGTATGCCATCTTCCAACAGATGGCTCCAGGGGGTGCTCCGGCTGGGCCTTTGGCCTTTTCTTTGGGTGATCCTGCGCCTCTTCGGCCGGCACCCTTTATGCCCTTTCTCCCGTTTGGGAACGTGGGCTCGGCGCCAGTGGCCGCTCCGGTGGCTTCAGAAGGATTGGCCCCGGGGATTTCCATCCCGTCGACGTCGGGATTTCGGCCTGTGACTCCGGTGGGTCCATCTGCTTCAGCTGCTCTTCCGTCGGCGCCGAAGTTACCTGTGGCGCCGGATGCGGCGTCGGTGGCTTCTGAAGATCGGCGCCGATCTTCGACTTCGGCGGAGGCATTGTCGACTCCGCGTATTGAGCAACGACTTCATTCAAGGAGACGTGCTCTCCGGGTATTAGAAGAGCAGGAGTACCAACGAGCCCTAGAGGAAGGAGAGCTAGAGGACTCGGGTGATGGGCTGCGTGGACTGGAGTCGGCCAGTGGGCTGGACACTTCCCCTGAGTGGGACCTTTCGTCCCCGGGGGAATATACTGAGGAGGCTGCTTCCTTTCATGCAGTGGTACGGAAGGCAGCTAGTTTTTTGGACCTGCCTTTGCCGGTGGTGGAGGCAAAACAAAACCTTTTGACAGAGGTGTTACATCCGGCCTCAGCCGCGGCGGAGCCTCTGTTACCATTTAATGACGCTCTGCTGGATCCGGTGTTAGAGGTGTGGAAGAGGCCGGCATCTTCCCCAGCAATTCACAGAGCCGTGGCCAGGAGGTATCGGACGGCTCCAACTGACCCTGGTTTCCTATCTAGACACCCTACGCCGGAGAGCTTGGTGGTGCAGGCCTCCTGTTCGTCCAAGTCAGCGCCTGGTTCTTTTCCGACGGTGCCTGGGGACAGAGATTCAAAGAAGCTAGAGGCGCAGTCGAAGAAGATTTTTTCGTCCTGCAGTCTGGCGTTAAAAGCCACCAATGCAACCTGTATCCTGGGGAGGTATATTCATGCTCTGATGGATGACATTTCCTCTTCGTTTACAGAGCTTCCCCAGGGTCTTTTGGATCTTGTCTCAAATGCCCAGGCTGCTGCGACCCAAATTATCCAGACGGGACTGGATACCACCGACTCGGTAGCCAGGGCAATGGGCACAACTGTGGTGGCAAGGAGACAGGCCTGGCTCCGTAACTCGGGCTTTTCGGCAGATGTACAGTCCACATTGTTGGATCTCCCGTTTGATGGGGACAAACTGTTTGGAGCTAAGGCTGATTCGGCCTTGGAACGTTTTAAGGAAAGCAGGGTCACGGCTAAGTCGTTAGGGCTCCAAGCTCCTTCTTCCACGGCCTCTTCCAGATTCTTCAGGAGGTTTCGTGGATTTGGGCGTGGCTCTTCCTCCTCTTCCTTTCGGGGGAGATATCAGCAACCTGCTTCTTCCCATCCCTATAGATCTTTCAGGGGGAGAGGTAGGGTCCGCACCAGAGGAGCCTCTCAGCAGCACTCTGCCTCTTCCTCATCCTCTGGCGGGGTGCAGCAGGGGAAGCAGCCTTAGGCTTCCACCATTTCCCACTCACTCCTCTCCTGTAGGGGGAAGATTACAGCATTTTCTCACCAAATGGAAGACTGTTACATCGGACACTTGGGTTCTCAGTGTTTTGGGAAAAGGCTACACCCTTCCCTTTCGGGAGTTCCCGCCCCTCATCCCGCCCGCCCTTCGTATTGTTCAGAAGAACACCTCCTGTTGCTAGAAGAGGAGGTGCACGTCCTCCTTTCAAAGGGCGCGGTGGAGTTGGTCCCGGAGCAGGAAGGGGTCGAGGAGTTTACTCAAGGTATTTCCTGATTCCCAAGAAGGATGGTCGTTTGAGACCAATTCTGGACCTGAGGATCTTGAATTGGTTCCTCAAGCAGGAAAAGTTCAAGATGCTGACCCTAGCACAGGTGCTTTTGGCGTTGAACATGGAAGACTGGATGGTGTCTGTCGACTTGCAGGATGCTTACTTTCATATCCCGATACTCAAGTCACACAGGAAGTATCTCCGGTTTGTGGTGGGATCGCAACACTACCAGTTTGCGGTCCTTCCGTTTGGTCTTACTTCAGCACCTCGAGTCTTCACGAAGGTGATGTCGGTGGTTGCGGCAGAACTCAGAAGGAAGGGGATAGCAGTATTCCCTTACTTGGACGACTGGTTGATCAAAGCCAAGTCCCCGGAGCTTGTGTCGCATCATCTGCAGTCAACCACCCAGTTGTTGTTCGACCTGGGTTTTTCGGTGAACGAGCCCAAATCTCACCTAGAGCCCTCTCAGCGCCTCCTGTTCATAGGGGCAGTACTGGATACAACATTGGGTCGGGCCTTTCCTCCGCCTCAGCGGATTCAAGATATTCAGGATTTGGTTCCAATGTTTCGAAATGGAGCGGTAGTTCCAGTCCTCAAGGTCCTTTGTCTGCTCGGTCTTTTTGCCTCCTGCATTCTGTTGGTCACGCATGCTCGCTGGCACATGAGGGCTCTTCAGTGGTGCCTCCGAAGGCAGTGGTCTCAACACAAAGGAGATCTCGAAGGTTCTGTCAAGGTCTCCAGAGATGCTGCCACGGATTTGAAGTGGTGGATTGCAAGCAACAATCTTTCACAAGGAAAGCCGTTCCAGCAGTCGCCACCAGTGGCCACAGTCATAACGGATGCTTCCACTCTAGGGTGGGGAGCTCATCTGGGGGATCTGGAGATCAAAGGTCTTTGGTCTCCAGAGGAACAGATGTTTCACATCAATCTGTTAGAGTTACGGGCTGTACGTCTGGCTCTCAAGGCCTTCCTCCCTTCCCTTCGTGGTCAGTCGGTACAGGTCCTAACGGACAATACTACCACGATGTGGTACATAAACAAGCAGGGAGGAGTGGGGTCGTACCTTCTCTGCAGAGAAGCTCTTCGACTATGGTCCTGGGCAAAGGACCATCGGATTTGCTTGATAGCAAACCATCTGGCCGGAGTTTTGAACGTGCGTGCGGACAGTCTCAGTCGCCACTTCTCGGCAGACCACGAGTGGCGTCTCCATCCAGATCAAGTCCGTTTAATCTTCCAGAGGTGGGGGTTTCCTCGGGTAGATCTGTTCGCCACTCGAGAGAACGCGCATTGTCCGTTGTTCTGCAGCCTTCAGTATCCGATGCAGGGAGCGTTGGGGGACGCGTTTCAAATAACCTGGTGCGGCCAGTTGCTTTACGCGTTTCCTCCCATACCCTTGATTCCTCGAGTATTGAGGAAGATTCGCCAAGACCGGGCTCTAGTAATCTTAATAGCTCCGGATTGGCCAAGGAGGGTGTGGTACTCCGACCTTCTCCAACTCTCAATGTGCCCGCCGCTCCGTCTCCCTTTCAGGGCAGACCTCCTCTCGCAGTCGCAGGGGCAGGTTCTACACCCCAACCTCCAGAGTCTGCACCTACATGCCTGGAGATTGAACGGGGCAACCTGAGTTCCTTCTCTCTCCCGCCTGAGGTAGTGGATGTTATATTAGCGGCCAGGCGACACTCCACTAAATCTATCTACGCTAATAGGTGGTCTAAATTTGTTGCGTGGTGTGGAGAGAGGCAGATTGATCCTTTGCATGCTCATCTATCGGACGTTTTGTCTTTTGCTCTATCTCTGGCGCAGAAAGGTTGTGCAGTGGCTACCATTAAGGGTTATTTATCGGCCTTGTCAGCCTTCATATGTCTTCCAGACCAACCATCTTTATTTAAATCCCCTATTGTTATCAGATTCTTGAAAGGTCTTCTAAATCCACATCCTCCAAAGCCATTCGTTATGCCGCAATGGGATTTGTCCTTGGTCCTGACTTTCCTTATGGGGTCCCCTTTTGAACCTATGCATTCTTGCCCCTTGAGGTATTTGGTTTTAAAAACAGTCTTCCTGATAGCTATAACATCAGCAAGGAGAGTGAGTGAGTTGCAGGCCTTATCAGTAAAGCCCCCTTATACAACTTTTTATGGGGATAAGGTGGTGTTGAGGACCAAGGCTGCTTTCCTCCCGAAGGTTGTTTCACCCTTCCATTTGGCTCAGGCAATTACTTTGTCCACGTTCTATCCTCCGCCTCATCCTGCCAAAGAGGAAGAAAGACTGCACCGTCTGGATCCAAAGAGAGCGTTGAGCTTCTTTATTGATAGAACAAAGGATTTCAGGCTGGAGGATCAGCTGTTTATTGGATACGTGGGCAAGAGGAGAGGAAAGGCAGTCCACAAGAGAACACTATCCAGGTGGGTTGTTCTTTGCATTAAAATATGTTACTCTTTGGCAAAGAAGGATCCTCCTGAGGGCATTAGAGCTCATTCCACCAGAGCCAAGTCGGCCACTTCGGCCTTGGCCAGGGGTGTTCCTGTGGTCGACATCTGCAAGGCCGCAACTTGGTCGTCCCTTCACACTTTTGCAAAACATTACTGTTTGGATTCTGAGGTTAGAAGGGACGGCCATTTTGCACGGTCAGTGCTGCAGGATTTCTTGGTTTGACCATTTAGGCACCCACCGCCGGGTGTGGTACTGCTTTGGGACTCTATTCATGAGGTGAGGAATCCACAGGTAGTTGTATCCATCAGAAGAACGAGTTACTTACCTTCGGTAGCGACTTTTCTGGTGGATACATTAGCTACCTGTGGATTCCTCACGGTCCCACCCGCCTCCCCGTTGCCTTTCTGGTCTTACCAAGTAATCCTTGAGTGCACTCCTCTTGGTCTTTGAGGGTGCAATAGATGTGTATATAATATATATGTATATATCTTTGTGTATATACTTGGTGTGTGTATATATTTTAAAAGAGAAAGTTTTATATATATTTATATAAAAAGATTTATAGCTATTCATACAATGTTGTGTATTTTTACAATATAATGGGATGTTGCCTTGCTCTTGCATTGCCTGGTTGTTCTCATGCACGTAAAAAATGATTGGTACTGACGTCCGCACGTCGTCGAGGACCTCTTATTGCCTGTATGACGTCAGACGGCGTCGCGTGGGCTAGAGTGACGTCGACGTGCAGAGACTAGTAAGAAGATTTCCGTCGAATGCTGGCGCCATGGGAGTATTCATGAGGTGAGGAATCCACAGGTAGCTAATGTATCCACCAGAAAAGTCGCTACCGAAGGTAAGTAACTCGTTCGTCAGGAGCACAACTGGGTGATCTGGAGATCAAAGTAGTATAGTCTCCAGAGGATCAGTTGTGGCACATCAATATATTGGAACTGCAGGTGATACGTCTGGCTCACAAGGCCTTCCACCCTTCGATTTAGTCAGTGCAGGTCTTGATAGATATTACTACAACAATCTGGTATATCAACAAAAAGGGAGGTGTGGGTCATATCATCTTTGCAAAGGAGATCTACACCTTGTATCCTGGGCTCAGGACCATTGTGTTTGCATTGTTGCTAATCACTTGGCCGGAGTTCTGAACATACGTGCAGACAGTCTGTCAGCATTCTTCAGCTGAGCATGAGGGGCATCTCCATATCTTCTGGCTATGGGAGATCCCTCAGATAGAACTGTGTGCCACTCACAAGAATGCACACTGCCTGTTCTGCAGCCTTCACTATCCACTGCAGGGAGCTTAGGTGGACGCATTTCAATTAGACTAGCGCTCCAATCTGGTTTACACATTTCTCTCCCCTTCCCCTTTCCCTCCATCCCCCCAACATGGAGGATGTTATATTGCTGGCCAGGCAACACTCCACCACGTCAGTGTATACTGGCAGACTGGCTAAATTTGTAAAGTGGTGCGAAGAAAATTCTATTGATCCCTTAAAAACCAGTTTGTCTGATATTTACGTTTTGCACTTTCCCTGGCAGGGCAAGGTTGTGCAGTTGCTATAGTTAAGGGATATTTCTCTGCCCTTTTGGCTTTCCTTTGTTTACCCGACCAGCCTTTACTGTTCAAGTCCCCTATAATGCTAAGGTTTATTAGGGACTTACTAATAAGTATTCTTTCACTCCCTTTGTCATGCCTCAGTGGGATCTTAATTTGGTACTAATTTACCTTATGGCTACTCCATTTGAACCCTAACACAGTTGCCCTTTGAGACTCTTTACATTTAAAACAGTCTTTATGATTGCTATAACATCAGCTAGACAGGTTAGAGAATTGTAGGCATTAAACGTGAAACCCCATTTCAAAATTTTTAATGGGGTTAAGTTGGTGTTGCGAACCAGGGCTGCCTTCTTACCAAAAGTGGTTACTTCCTTCCACTTGGGCTGGTCTGTTATCTTGCCTACTTTCTATCCTCCTCCCCATCCATCTAAAGAGGAAGAACAGATTCATCACTTGGATCCTAAAGGGCTGTGAGCTTTTATATGGACAGGAAACATGATCTCCAGCTGGACGATCACGTGTTTGACTACATAGGCAAAATGAAAGGCTGAACATTAGGACTTTGCCCAGCTGGATCATCCTGTGCATAAAGATCTGCTACGCCATGGCTAACAAGGAGCCACCTGAAGGTATCAGAGCTGGTTCCACTAGAGCCAAGTCTTCTTCTTCCGCTTTGGCTAGAGGTGTTTCAATAGTGAACATTTGTAAGGCTGCAATTTGGCCTCCTTTCACACTTTTGCGAAGCAGATTGCTTAAGGTGGGACAGTCACTTTGCTTCTAACACAAAATCTTGCATGACAGAACAAGCAAACAGGCACCCATCTCAGATGGCAGGACTGGTTGGGTTCTCTATACAAAAAGGTGTGGAATCAACCTGTAGATGTATGCATCAGACGAAAATGTTACTTACCTACAGTAACACTTTCTGGTGGATACACTATCTACCTGTGGATTCCTCACTAACCCACCAGCTTCTCCATTGCTTGTCTCCATATGCCAAAAGAAATGTGTATATAGTTTGCAATTTTCTACTTCATATACATGTGTGTGTATGTGATCTGCAACATATTGTTGTACTGATGTTGTTCACCAGCTTGCCTCAAAGGCATGAAAAAAAGTGGGTGGAAACAGACATCAGCATGCCAACGAGGGCTTCTTATGGCTCCGATTAAGTCAGGTGGAGCAGTGGCATTATGACATCCTCATCGACATGGACAGCTATGAAGAGCTTTCAGTGGAATGCTGGTGCATTCGGGATATTCAGAAGGTGAAGATTCCACCTGTAGATACTGTATCCATCAGAAAAAACGTTACAGAAGGCAACTGACTTGTGATTCCATATCTAGATGGACACGGGTGGGGTACGTTCACAAGGTGATCATCATGTTAGACTACCCACTGAAACAAAATTTCTGAAGGCAGCTTATTCTTCTCAGCCCTTCCAGCGGCTCCTCATCAATAGTCATAAGCACTCACTAGTGCCACCAGCACACAGGGACCCCCAGAGCACTTCTTATAAATATATATCTTTACTTCGAAACATACATAGTACTCAATATAAGTATGTCTGCAGTTGACAGAGGGTGCAAAAAAAAAACACAACTTAATACAATTCTTGCTATTAATGTAAAGCTGACCGTGGGAAGCCTTCCACAAATCTTCATTTAATAGGAAAGGAATGATTTATTGTTAACCAATAGGTTGCATTCAAAGAGTAAGCATAAAACGGGCACCGTACCTTTAAGAACTCACAGTACCCTCTGTATCCCAACATGCCCCACAGGCAGCAAATTAATTTATTATTCCCACTCCTTCTGTTAGGATCCCTCAGTAGTGAGTTCTCCTTTGTAGGCTAATCAGAAACATTTTCCCAATTGTTTTAAACCATGGATTCTTGCCAGTATCTGCTATACGGACAGTCTTATCTGACAAACAATTGCCAATTATCCAGATCCTCTTATATCTGATAAACAGATTGTCTGGATTAGCGTTAAGCGCTATGAAGAGGTATTAAGGCTGGTGGCTCTCTTTCTGGTAAAGAACAGGATACTGAAGTGATATAAAGTGAGGAGATATTAGATATGCTTATCTTCAAATCACACTCACAAGCGTGCGCACACATCCGTCCATCACTCGAGCGGTCTATTCTACCAAGCCACACCAAATCTAAATGTTAAGAATTAAAAAGCAGGTTTGGTTTCCATAATTTTATTCTTGCACAGCTATAGTTTACAATGCATTAATGCAGTTCAGACACAGCCCAAACCCTGTCTCCCGAGAATTCATTACACAAGCAGGACGTAGTAGGTTAAAAAAACACCCAAAAAAAGCTTTCTGAAAGAGCATTTACTTGGTGATGAGTGTATGCCCTTGCTAGGCAGAGCGGGGCTCCTAGTCCGTACATTTCTGAACTTCAACAAAGAAGGCACCGTGAGGACTCATTTTACATATGTACAAACTAGAACAAAATTACACGTTTGCTTCTGCAGTTGTTTGACGTTTTAATACACACTGTAAATTGTAAACCTCCACTTGCAAAAAAATACAAATACATTGATGCCTTTAGACAAAATATTTTCTGACTTACAGATGCAATACTTTAAAATATTTCGTAAGTGCTCTATCACAAATCAAGATTGCATTCTGCCAGCAGATGCAATCTAGCCTTTAATGTACTTTATATATTTATTGTTCATAATATGCATATTTATATATCTATTTATATATCTATATATATATATATATTTACAGCTCTGCCATATATTCCTTTGCTGTACCTTTGGTTAAAAAAAATAAAACCCTCTCATAACAGTTATCTGTGCCTTTCTAAGAGTGCAGTTTGCATACCAATCATACACCCCCCCCATAAAGTGTATATTTTAAGAATAATTGCCTGTTGTGGAGTGCATGGGTGTTTTGTGCTGAGCAAACAATTGCACAGCAAGTTTCCACCCCAAACCTCTCAGTACCATTTCCTACATTGCATGTTAGTAATTGCTAGGGGGTGGGGGGACACAGCAGTAAAGTGCTATTTGCTGTACTCGTACCTATGAGGTTCTGTTGAAATTCACAAAGAACCTTGGGCCAGATGTAGCAAAGGTTTTTACCCATTCTGTGTCTATGGGAAAAAGTGTTCGTACATATGGCCCCTTAAGTGAATAAGTTGGAAAATGCCCCGCATACTCCACAAATTGTTTTTGAACAAACACGAAGCAGATTTAGTTGGCTCTTCTGGAAAGTTTCCAGAGGGCAATCTCTTTGGAAATCCAATGGTGGGCACAATGACAAGTTAAATTAGACTACCAACGTCCTTACTCTCTAAGGAGGCTCAGGAGCTGGCACATTCTCAGGGTTGGCCCAAACTGCAGTTAGCAGAGGGAGGCTGGTTCACTTTCCAATCAATCCAGAACGGAGAAAACAGATCTTAACGAGGTGTCCATGTCCTCTGCCCCATCACCTGCTTTGGGAAAACAGATCAGACATGAAAAAAAATAAAAAATAAATAGTACTCAGCAGGGAAGCTTGAGTTCCTGTATGTTCGTTTGGCAAAAGGAAGCCGTTGTACCTTTAATACCAAGAGGGTCAGATTAGGCAGAGACCATTCTGGACACCTGACCAGTCCTCCAAAATTTCAAGGTTTCCCCTTCTAGAAATAAAATCCAAGGCTGATGTAAATTGATGACAGGACATTTCAGGTTCTTCAAAAATATGAAGAATGTGCAGTTTAGTTCCAAATCGCATGGACACTCCACGTTGACATGTAGAGGAACTTATGTACAACCAATCAACTGACTCAGTTTCACGTCCAGAAGAAGGAAATCCCATCTTTGCTACCAGGTCAGCATGAGGCACTCCATCGTCATCACTATGTGACGAGATTTAAGATGTGCGTTTGTCCTTCTTGGAATGCTGCTCTGCAGCAGCCATTCAGCAGACCCTGGGCAAGTCTGGTGGCTGCTCGCTAGGAGACACTCTGTACTGGACCTTTGTGTTGGTGATGGCACCGTGTTTCTGCCGAAGGTGAAGTCTTAGTTGACTTTTGTGGCGGAAATGCAAATTACACTTTTCACACTGAAAATAAGAAAATAAGACATTGATTTTAGAGTCTACATTATACATGGACTGCTGCAAGAGCACTTTGTACATTTGTCTCAGATTGAACAGCAATAGGTTGCATACAGCACAAAATTCAGAATCTGATCTGCCACTGCTTCCTCATATGATCCCCATCAAGAAAGCAAGGCAACAGTGAATATATCAACGCAATATGGGGATTCATTCCCAGATAAGGATTCACGTAGCTTGAGGTTTCAATCTTAAGGAGGATTGAAAGAGTTTAAAAGTGACTATCGTGCTTAAATAGGTAGCTCTGAGTTTAGGTAGGAAGATATATGTGAAATAGCATTTCAAGTAGAACGAGTTAAGTAAGAAGTGCTATCCAGTGGTTTATTTGCAGTCTCTGAAATATACCTACATTCTGACCCAATGTTCCCCACCTTATAAAATTGCATGGTGCTGGGCCGTTTTTTTTCGATCCAGTAGTTTTAAGTGCAAAAATTGTGAGCACTTGGAACAAGCAGAACACTGGTATTAAGTAATGCAAAGAAAAGAAAGAAAAATATTAGACACATCTGGGAATGCCAAGTCTGATACCCAGATAATTAACTTGGTGCAACCTGTTTCGGGAGGCTTCTGCCTTAAACTTTAATCTATAAAGCGCTCCATTTTTAAAAGCTGGAATCCAGACTTGGGGCCTCATTTAGAGTTTGGCGAAGGGGTTAGTCAGTCACAACAGTGACTGATATCCCATCCACTATAGTATATATCCAGTTATTTCCTAGGGGCTTTATATTATTTCGGCGGACAGGATATCTGTCACCATTTTAACAGAGTAATGGTCTACTGAAATCTAAACCAGGCCATTGATTGGCACTGGCCTACAAAGATAGGGCAGGCTTGAGGACTTACATGATATGGTTTCTCCCCCGTGTGGATCCGCAGGTGACTTTTCAGCGTTTGTAGGTGCCTAAAGCGGGTGCCACAGATTTCGCAAGGATACGGTTTTTCACCGGTGTGGATCAGTACATGCGCCCGGAGATGAGCAACCTGTGAGAAGAATAAGATGATGCACATGAAAAACAATTTAGAAACCTGCACATGCATTTTTTATTTCTATTCAGTTGTACATAGTTAGCCTACTAGATTTAACTTAGCTTGCACAGATTTGAAATAAATAAACAGCTTTAAGAGGTATGGACAATATATGTTGTGTTACGCCTAGATATCCAAGTTTGCCTGTTTTTTGCGCAGCCTTTGTAATTTAACCTATTTGGCAGGATTTGATTATTTAAGATCAAATGCGCACTCCTTTACAGCATAAACAACGCGAGTGCGAGGTGGAGTAATCCGAGGTGGCAAACCGGTCTGTGCACGCTAACTGCTTTGCGTCCTTTGGGTTTGTTTTGCACTGTGACTGACCTACTAGTCAGTTTCAGGGTATAGAGCCCATCTGCAGAGTTGCTTAAAGTCTCCTGCCGCATTAAAATCCCTGAAGCAGGTGTGTTTGTGACTAACGGCAGTTGCTTTCAAAAGAAGCTGTCCCCTCGCCTTGTGCCTGCTCTGAAGGCAGTTGGACACAATTCACCAAACCCTTTTCAGACCCCAGTAACAGATCAATTTGTTTGCAGGCGCAGGTCAGCAAAACACTCCACATGAATCGCCCTTCAGAACCATTTTGCAACTCAGAATGGGTCACAAAATCTACTTTGCAAATCGGAAACATATTTTACATATCAGACTATTTTGTGGTCATAATAGGTTTATGCATTTTGCCTTTGGTATTCTATACATTTGCGGATGGTTCGATTAGGATGGCCAGGCAACATTCTGAATAGGTGTACGTTTCAAGCCAGCCCAACTAAACAAGCTCTTCCGATGCCCTGGCCTTCAGAAACAAATTGCCAGTATTCTTACAAGAAAGTCCACTTTTAACCACGCTTTTAACTAATGAGCTGCCCTGTCAAAGGGCAAAGTAACTAATGTGTAAAAAGGTCAAAAGACTGGAATAAATAACTTTCCCCACCTTGTTTATGTAAGCAGACTAACAATTGTTGCTGGAAAGTAAATTGATCTCATGGAATTTGGCAACAAACCTGCACAAATCGTGCTCCACAGGTTTCGCACTTGTACGGCTTCTCACCAGAATGAATCCTCGTGTGGGTTTTCAGGTTCGCCGGTCGGTTGAACTGGGCTCCACAGATATTGCAACGATAAGGTTTCTCACCTTTGGTAAGAGAATAAAAATAAAAAAAAGTCTTATGATGCAGTAGGCGGGTAGTACTGTTACATTTCAAAAATCACAGACCAGCAAAGAGAAGTCAGTTAATACGAACTCCTACACAAGACCTACGCACTAAAGTCCTATGCGCATCCTGACTGTTGGCAACAGAGAATGCAAGGGCAAGCACAGAGGATACCCTATTGGCACTTCAGTCACAACGTAAAACGCACAAAGTCCAATTTGGTCATTTTAAAGGCGCAAGGAGCCCACCATAAATCAATTAAAATGATCCAAAGACTTGAATTTTCTCCCCTTAACAAGGTAATCTAAATGAGTTTATTTTAGCATTAAAAAAAAAATGGGGATTCATTTTTTTGCCGTTCCCATCAGACACTTCATGATTGTAGGACCAAGGTGATGTACATCAAATGTTTATTTCAGTGTTACAGCAAGGTACTTGAATTGCTTGTCTGAGTCATTATTGATACAAATATTAAGAAAGCAGCTCATGCTACTAACAGCCACAATGAAGGTTTACAAATCCAGTGCTGAGAAAAACAATGGCAGAGTAAACCCAAATGTACATAATGTATTTATTCACACTGCTGACAGAGGGGATGGATTTTCCTACTCCTTCAACGTTACTGGGAAGTGCAAGGGGACTATTTGTTTAAGAATATTATATTCCCATCTGAACTTGTTATTTTACAACATCGCCCTGAAGGAGTATATTCATTTTTCTGGTTGTCTCTCTTTTCCATAAGAAGTTGTATTAGTCAATCTCCCCTGATGAACATTATACCAAAGAAATTGAAATCTGCACACTGGACTTGAGGTACTGGATCTCTGCAAAAATGCATGTTTTGAAGACCTTGATGTTCCTCCTTCACCATTACCCAAGCAGAAGGAGCGGACACCAGCCCAAACTGGAGCCAGGATCCATTCAGGCACAGAGTATGCCACAGGGATACTGCAACGTGCCACTAGCAGTGCATTCTACACACCCGTTCAGATGCAGGGGTCTATGAAAGGAACCCTCAGTAACATACCTGTATGAACCGTTTTGTGGCTGGCTAGGTTTCCCTTGTAGCGGAATGAGGCCTGGCAACGGTCACACTTGTAGGGTTTGTCACTGTGCATCTGCAGGTTATGTCGCTTCAGAGAGCCTTCCTCCGAGAACCTGGAGTCGCATTCATTGCAGAAGAAGGTACCATTCTCTGCAGGGAACAAGTGCGAGAAACAACTCAGCATACCATTTTTACTAATAGATGTTCAGAAAACGAAGCTATTTATAGCATGTGTATCTGCACCACATGAGTATGTCCCCAAGAATGAAATTCAAGGGCAGTAAAATCAGTACCCTATTAGATTCTGAAAGCAGAAATCTGCACAACTAGATTATTAAGGTAATTGACTCCACATCAAGCCAGTGCAAATATAAGGAAATTAAGACTGAATGTAATTTACTGTTTGGCGTAAGACCTACACATGCTTGCTCACCAAGGACTATCAGCCCACGTTACTGCATGTTGCCTACATTGCTGGAGCTCAAATTCGCATTGCTATTAAGGACTAAATATAATGGACTATGTCTGCTAAGTTTAAACCTACTTGACAGTGAATGTCCACTTGTAGCTTTAAGTTCTGTAGATCAGAGGCATTGAGCCAACAAGCCTCAATTTCAGTGACAACCACCCCGGAATTCTGAATGTTTAACTGGAATTCTATTCTGGCCACTTTGACTAGAAAGGAAACTGTCGTACATCAGGCCTGATCTTAAGTGCAAGAAATGTCATTTTGGTACGAGAATCTGCTAGCCCTTATGACAGGGCAGACTTAAGAGTAGTATATGCACATTGGGCATCCTCTCCCTGTCAGTCACATTCAGCACGTCCACAACACTGCCAAAGAGCTTGTTTTGGTTTGGGGAGCCTGACGGACCATTTCAAGAATCCGTAAGGATGTAATAATTGAGGTTTGCATGGACAACCCAAAGTATGAGTTTCCCCTCAGCCTGGATTCAGGGTACTAAACCTGTGTAAGGTATTTGGAACAATGTTTATATTCAGTTCGATCATTCCTCAGCTCATTGTGAAAGGTTGGTATGAATATTGCTGGATGTACAAAAAAAAAAAAAACAACAGTGACTATGACAGAAACTTACCACAACCCTAGTCCCCCATGGTCCAAAATGATAACATTTGGAATGTATGACAGCACTAAAATATCTCCCGTCCCGTCGCAAACAGATGGGAACTAGAAATGAACCTGGTTGTCCTTTAGATCACTGTATTAATTGGCATGGTAGAACATCATGAATAATGTTTTCTTGAAAATATTACCAGACAATCATACGGATGCTAACAATACTTTTTTGGGGGTTGGGGGGTGTATTCTTTTCATTTTGCATATTGTGATTAATAAAATCCAACAGTCTCCGTGAGACTAGCTCAGTCAAAATAACTTTATTCAGCAACTTGCCCCAAAAGTACCCAAAATACATATCACCTTGTTAAAACTATAACAATCATATCTCATCCATTAAAACCCCAAAAGACATATGTTCACTTGTCTGGTTCTGAACTACTACTCATAATGCCAAGGACTTCTGTTTCTTTTAAAATGCAATACAAAATTATGTTTTTTAAAATGCATAAAATGACCTTATTGATAGTTACATAACTGTCATCTGCCGAGACCTACTTAGCAGCAAACTCGGCTGTGAAAGAAATCACAGCTTGTTGGACAAATGATTGGTTCAACAAAACGGGACAAAAAAAAAAAACTTTAAAAAAAAAAACACAACCACAGCCTAGGTGACTTATATAAAGTGAAAAAAAACAAAGTGCAAGCTAGATTGGGGTGTTTGCCCCGGACATGGGGGCAAAGAAAAACCATGTGCCTGTAACAGGAGCTTAACCTTAATCTGATCAAATAAAATCTGTGTTCAGGCTTTGTAATCCATAACAGATCTGGTTCCATCCCTTCACTGGTGCCAATTTAGATGTCACGTGTAACCGTTGGCATGTCCAGAAGTCGAGATTCCGCCCTATGGGAATCATACCTCTGTTTTAATTCTAGTCTCGAGTCAGCAGTAAATCGGTTCTAGGTTGTCAATGGTAACCACACCAAAATGAGAGATTAGCTCTCATTTTTCAAGGCTAAGATTTGAAAAAAGTCACAATTTAGAGGCAACACATCCTTATCACTGGTGTTTCTGGACCAATCAATGCAATCTTTCGAAACAGAAGCAATATGCAGGGCCACTGGAATTATGGGATTCTGTAAAAATGTTGTCTTCCGCATATTTATGTATTTGTTGTACTTGCTGCATAATCCATCAACTGCATATTTCTACAAAAAATGTTTACAGTTCAAACGGATCAAAGGTATTAAGTACTCTGCCATGCCATGAAATACTGCTGCACAATATGCCTTGTTACACTGCATAATTTGCCTTTTGCTGCATAAATTAGTCAGACGTACTAAATAATATCGTCCTCTCCTACCATATAATTAGTGGCCCCAAATATGGACATGATTTAGCTATTGGCGGACATGTTGTTCTGTCAAACGGTGACTGATATCCCATCTGCCAAAATCTAAATCTCATTATTTCCTATGGGATTTAGATTTCAGCATCCGGGTTATCCATCATCATTGTAACGGAGTGACCCCTCTGCCAATATCTGAATCAGCCCCTATGTCATGTAATGACTCGGCAAGTTTCGAAATGTTTGTCTTGCAGGGAACTGCATTAGAAGTCAGAGAACTACTCCCTGCCATACTGATTGTATGGGGGGTGTGGGCCTCAATAAAATAGGGAACGGATAGGACATGGTGTTTACAGCATGCCCTACCTGTTTGCAGTTACCGTGTGGCCCTTTTTCATGCGAAAAAGACCTCGGGTGCAGTAAACGTGCATTGGCAAAGCAAATAGTTCTCCCCTAAGTGAGAGCTATTGGCTTTTTCTATGTGTTTTATCCGTGTTGTACATCGGTGTGGCTCCTGTGCATCATGGTTAAACAAAACTTTTAGAAAAGGCGATATTACGTGGTCAGTGCTGGCAGCATCATATAACTTTGTATATTCGCTTTTAGCTATATACACTGCTGAACAACATCCAAAGAAAATATTGACAAAGCCTGTAGCTCTTGAGTAGGTGACAACTATTTGCTTTACCAATGCTTGTATTCTACTCTTCCTTCGGGTACGGTATTGAAGCCCTTTACTTCATAATAACATTTATAGGCTGTGTTACTATGGTGTCCATCAGTGGCCATTGTAGAAAAGGGTACCAATTTCTTATATATATATATATAATCTTTTTTTGTATATTTTTCTCCGAAAGTCTACCTACTTCGTGTAGAACTACTAACAAACACATGAAATGAGAACAATTCTGGGCTTATTTAATCTCCCATGCCTAAAACAAATATTGTGAAATTGACCGCAACCGGAGTATTTAAAAAAAAAAAAAAAAAAAAAAAAAAAAATACACACAAGGAATTGTGCTGGCATCCGAGACTGGCAGATAAACGTGCAAAGGTGGCATTACTAATACAACATGTGGTGTCCTCAATATGGCACCTCAAAGCTTATACATAAAGCATACTACATGACTTGCATATTGTACACCCGTAAATAAATTCAACTGCTTTTTCTTCACCTATGCCTTCATCCAACTTACTATACCACTGGACAGTCCAGATTCGACAACTATATATAATAAATAAAAAAATAAAAACACCACACACTGCATGGATCCGGCAAGTATTCTTACTCAGAGAATAATAGTCTTGTACGTACCACAACTGGAGTCAGAGTATTCAGACTGTGTTTCGGTCATCTCCTCGCCGAAGGTGGACCCTGGAGTATGGGGGCAGGTCTCAGAGTGTGGCGGAGACTGAGATTCACAGGAGGTGTATTTTGGGGTGTGTACGTATAGAGGTGATCTGCCTTCAGAGCTTTGAGGGGACACAGCTGGGGACCTTGAGAGGACAATTCATTTAAGTGCATTAGTGAAACGTTTGACAGACATTTGACCATTTAAAAACATTTCAAATTGAAAAATGGACGCATTGTTGCATTCGGTTTTAAGAAAACCTCGCAAGAGGAAGATGCTAAATATTGGAGTCTCCTAAACAACTAACAGCGCAGATTTCCATGCAATAATTACATGGTTTCTTCACAAATAAAGACAGAAAACCTTTCTGCGATAATAGACAGAAACCACTCCCATAAGAATGTGTACAAGTACACAGTATGAAACACTAACCCCTCAACATAGTGTTAATTCTTCAGCTGCAAGAAGCACATCTTTGCGCAGCCACTCCCTTACTGCCTATATGCTTTTAGTAAAGATAGATAACAGACAACTTTGGCAGAAAAGCATTTCCAGCAAGCAAGGCTGGGAGTCCCAGTCAATCTCCGGAGCAATGATTAATAGTAGAATTTGGCGAGGACGGCCACGGGGTCTTCTGCAAACAATATCGAGCACTTGGTCACTAAGAATAGGGACTTGTGCTGTCAACGGTCACCACTGTATTTCAGCAAAATGTTCAGAACCTACTGTAGCGAAATAATCAGGTCCATGCACCTCATTAACTTATTAAATCTTAGATCTAACACAAGAATAAGTGTCCATCAAACTGTTGTCGTATTTTCTAGATTAGGATTGGTGGGGTATGTGATAACTAGATAAGTAGTCCCCTTACACCGAGAGGAAAAAAAAAAAGTTACAAAGAAGATTGGAGAAAAGTCTCACCCTTTAAGAGACTCTGTACAGGCCACCTCTAATCGCTTCCTTAGTGAACTGCTATATCCTCTACCCATTTACTGCACCTGTGCCCCAACCAAACAATAAAACATTCATCTTTTCACGTAGTCCAAATATAATGCCTTTACCTGATTATATATGGAAACATTTTTAATCTTTTAACGAGTAATCTTAAGCACGTGTGTACTCCTAAAACAATTTTGTTTTTATATTTATTTATATCACGATTCTGATTTACTTCATATATTATAAAGAGAGTGGGAGCTCTAAGGAGTTGTCTTCAACTCGGTGATGCCTCACTAAATCGGAAACATTTTTTTTGCTTTTTCAATATTGGTCATCCATTTGCATTTGTTACAATGCTGTGGGCTCATTAGGTCCTTACTGCTCGCAGTAAGCGGATTTGGGTCCATGGATTAGGAGTGCCTGGTGGTGACTGCTGAGCTAGATCTTTCTGATTCGCTTTGATGCTGGGTGGTGTTTTTACAGGACACTGTTTCTATGGTTAGATAGTTGAATTACTAGTGTTTGAATGCAGAAACGAAAGCTACCTACAGGGAGTGCAGAATTATTAGGCAAATGAGTATTTTGACCACATCATCCTCTTTATGCATGTTGTCTTACTCCAAGCTGTATAGGCTCGAAAGCCTACTACCAATTAAGCATATTAGGTGATGTGCATCTCTGTAATGAGAAGGGGTGTGGTCTAATGACATCAACACCCTATATCAGGTGTGCATAATTATTAGGCAACTTACTTTCCTTTGGCAAAATGGGTCAAAAGAAGGACTTGACAGGCTCAGAAAAGTAAAAAATAGTGAGATATCTTGCAGAGGAATGCAGCACTCTTAAAATTGCAAAGCTTCTGAAGCGTGATCATCGAACAATCAAGCGTTTCATTCAAAATAGTCAACAGGGTCGCAAGAAGCGTGTGGAAAAACCAAGGCGCAAAATAACTGCCCATGAACTGAGAAAAGTCAAGCGTGCAGCTGCCACGATGCCACTTGCCACCAGTTTGGCCATATTTCAGAGCTGCAACATCACTGGAGTGCCCAAAAGCACAAGGTGTGCAATACTCAGAGACATGGCCAAGGTAAGAAAGGCTGAAAGACGACCACCACTGAACAAGACACACAAGCTGAAACGTCAAGACTGGGCCAAGAAATATCTCAAGACTGATTTTTCTAAGGTTTTATGGACTGATGAAATGAGAGTGAGTCTTGATGGGACAGATGGATGGGCCCGTGGCTGGATTGGTAAAGGGCAGAGAGCTCCAGTCCGACTCAGACGCCAGCAAGGTGGAGGTGGAGTACTGGTTTGGGCTGGTATCATCAAAGATGAGCTTGTGGGGCCTTTTCGGGTTGAGGATGGAGTCAAGCTCAACACCCAGTCCTACTGCCAGTTCCTGGAAGACACCTTCTTCAAGCAGTGGTACAGGAAGAAGTCTGCATCCTTCAAGAAAAACATGATTTTCATGCAGGACAATGCTCCATCACACGCGTCCAAGTACTCCACAGCGTGGCTGGCAAGAAAGGGTATAAAAGAAGGAAATCTAATTGACATGGCCTCCTTGTTCACCTGATCTGAACCCCATTGAGAACCTGTGGTCCATCATCAAATGTGAGATTTACAAGGAGGGAAAACAGTACACCTCTCTGAACAGTGTCTGGGAGGCTGTGGTTGCTGCTGCACGCAATGTTGATGGTGAACAGATCAAAACACTGACAGAATCCATGGATGGCAGGCTTTTGAGTGTCCTTGCAAAGAAAGGTGGCTATATTGGTCACTGATTTGTTTTTGAATGTCAGAAATGTACATTTGTGAATGTTGAGATGTTATATTGGTTTCACAGGTAATAATAAATAATTGAAATGGGTATATATTTGTTTTTTGTTAAGTTGCCTAATAATTATGCACAGTAATAGTCACCTGCACACACAGATATCCCCCTAACATAGCTAAAACTAAAAACAAACTAAAAACTACTTCCAAAAATATTCAGCTTTGATATTAATGAGTTTTTTGGGTTCATTGAGAACATGGTTGTTGTTCAATAATAAAATGAATCCTCAAAAATACAACTTGCCTAATAATTCTGCACTCCCTGTATGCTCTTTCATTCAAACCTTTTCAATAAAGGTGTAGTGCAAAGTTATATAGCAAATCTGGTTGATAATGTTGATATGCTGCAGCATGAAACTCTGCAACTTAATTGTCGTCTTTACCTGTTACTGGTGTTGAACTGGCTGGCTTGAGGTATTGAGTCTTCACCAATATTCATCTTTTCTGATGTTGTGGTATCCAGATGTTCAGGCTCACTGGATGGTTGGCAAGCAGGCGTGGAACTGTACGACTGAGGGGAAAGATTGTCGGCTTCATTCTGGTTGGTGTCTTTGTCTTTTGTACTCTGATTGAGAGAGTTGAGGACAATATACTTATATTTTTTCCAGTTGCATGCTTTAGGATCAGTGGGACTTTTGGACACTGGTGAGTTGGTGCCTTGACCGATGCATGCATTTTTGCTACTGCTAGACTCGGTTGGTGAATTTGGTTGGCAATCGGATTTTTGAGGACTTTGAGGGCTAACCAGGCCCTTGCGATTTGCAGGTAAATTGGATGGTTTAAAATGAAGACTTATTTCATCCTCTGAAGAAGTCCTCTCCTCCTCATTTGCAGCCTTGTTACAAACAAAGTAAGGATTGCTCCTGACTGAAGAAACCGCAGACTTGGGACCTGAAGCCACACTGTAGTGCAAGTCCCTTCTTATGTCTTCTTTTGCAGGTTCCTTTGGTGAGTAGCTGGCGTTCTGGCACATGTTGCCAGAGCCATCTGCGACTGCCCTACTATAATCAGTTACGAGTGTCCGGGAGCTGGTACAAGGCAAAACACTTTCCTTTGGAAAACCTCTGCCTCTAGCAACTTCTGATGAAGCCATTCTCCCATCTCTGACATCGTCTTCCGGAAAGAGGAAACCATGTACTGGGATGTGACTGTACAAAGGGTACGAGGAGGGCGAACCGGGCATACCATTGTACAGGCCTGGGACAAAAGGTCTTCCGTCACAGACACCATTGTTCCGAAGTGCTCCACTGTTTTCAGTCAGATCTCGATTCCTATAGGGCATTACATCTTGCGGCAACATCAATCTTCCAGCCATAGTGTCTTCTCGGAGCGGCTTCACTGAAGGTACCATCTCTTCACTGAAAGATACCAACATTAGACAACAAAATTAAGTGTGATTTATTAGACAATGGCGAAAGTTTCTTGCAGTAAAAGCTACTAAAATGAGTTTTATAAGTGTGCAGTCAACCAAGCCTACTTCATTAGGCCATGCAGACAAGATTGTAAATGCTGCTCTGTTATGTCAGACTGCAAAGAGGTTACCTGGATGCTGACTCGGAGGCATGCCGTTACACTAAATGAGGACTGTGAATAGAGCCACTGTTGGAATGGCTAGGCCTGGTCTTAATTATTTGCCATCATGTGTTCCATGCTAGTGCCATTCAGTTAGCTACACAATGCTTTTATGGTGGATGACTGAAATAAACCTATCAGCCTTTCAGGCATGTTCTCGATTACACCAAGCCTTCATGAGACTTCCACCAACTGCATGCATGATCTTACCTTGACTTAATGAACTTCCGGCAGGTATCCGCCACATGTTCCATCTGCAGGTAGAGTGCAGTGCCCATGACCGCCAAGATGCTACTGTCCCGCAGGTTGAGGCGCGAGGAGTACATGAATTCCAGCAGGACCCGGAACCCCTCTGGACTGATCTCTGGATCCAAGTTGATTATGTTCAGGTTGCATTTAGTCTGGTCGGTAAAGATAGTGTAGAACAGGCCGCTGTAGGAAAAAGAGGGTACACATTACATGTTTAGACTGCATTCTGTCAGATATCCGAAAACACAACTGCCATCAACAGCGGTAATTAATGTAGATCTAAGGAGTTTGGCGTAGCAAACTATTTCGAAAAGGTGTCTCTACTTCTTGCCCCCACTGTCAAAGCCCTGGATCGAACTTGACCTTCACATTGAGGATCAAAGCAGTTTCCAGTGTGCTGCCATGTAGTGAGTATTTCATTGCCCTGGACCCCTTAAAAAAAAAAAAAAAAAAAAAAAAAAAAAAAACCACACACCATAAACAGCGTTTGAAACACTGGAGCTAAAGAAAATCACCATTACGTAAAGTGTTGTTGGACAATGCAAAACAGCTATGGTTTAAATGGTTTGTCTTAAGTGTTGTGCACTCTGCAAATGAGGGTCAGAACGTTTGGTATCTTAATATAGAGCAAAAATAAAAAAATAAAAAGAAACCATTGGTGGCAATTGCGTTACCCTGGAAAGGATTTACAGAACAAGTCTAAACTTTGCTGTTGTAGTCACCAGAAAATGTGGCTTATTTGTACTCTAGCTCTTAACTCCGTTAAGTACACACACACACACACACGTGAGGGTTTTAATAGTAAAGTGAACTTTAATTCTAGTTCCACTACAATGAAGAACGCTATCTAAAACAATGTGAGCAGGCAAAGCTTCATGTGCGCTCTCGACAGGTAGAAGCTGTGGTGCTTACCAAAGACAGAATTGCTTCACTACCTTCCATACAAAGGAACCAAGGAGGAGACCGTGAACTGCCACAGTCCGTTGTTAACAGCAGTCTTTAAGTGACACCACATAGGTTAAACTGGATCACTTACCTGCAGGCCATAAGGACAGTCTTGTGGGCACGAAAATGCTCTCGGTTAACCACAATGATGACATCTGTGAGAATGTCCCTGCTTCGAAGTCGGTTAAGATTCAGAAGGACATCGCTGGCATGGCGAGTAAACTGAATGCAGCTATCCGAAGGTGACGCCATCATTACTGGGAGGGGGAGAAAAAAAATAAAAAAATTAAAAGATTGAGTTTTAAGTCCATGGCATCGGGCGACAACAGCGGGTATGTAAGCATTTAGTTGTTTTCTATTTAGTGGCGGTGAAAAATGTACAAAGTTGTGGGATCACTGATGCTAGCTATCCACAACTGATGCAATAATTCTGTCAGGGTGGTACGCCAAAGGTATATATAGGCATACTTCTAGTTGCAAAGTACCTTAGGTAACAACAAACTTCCAAGAGGAACGATGGGCACACAATCATTTTTAATTTGTCCACATTAAGATTTTGAAATTGACTTACATGGCAGCGCTTTTCACAATCTCCAGATCACTTCAAAACCTGAAATACCCAAGTAAAAGTTTTATTAGCAGGGATAAATAACATACCGCAAGAAAATAATCATACTTTATCAAAATATGTTTCAAGAGTGTGGAATTACGATGGAATGACGCCGAGGATATATTGTTTGGGGTCAGGGACAACAAGTGTTCATGATTATTTTGTCCAATGGAAAAGTATCCCCAACTTCCTCCAGCACAAACATCTGGGCTGCTACAAATGCCATAATATTGACCAGTGAAAGAACTGTAAACAACTGGGGACAAGAGTCCCTCATACCAATATTGAGAAACAAAGTAAGAGCATTCGGACATAAAATGTAAATATGCCAATTATTCCCACACAGTGGAAAGTATGTTTCAAATACCCATTCAAACGTAGCTAGTTAGAATTCTTCAATTAGGATGTTATATAAATGGAGGAATTCTTCCTGCACATCTATAAACTGACAAGGAAACCTGGCTTGTGCCTCACTACGTTGCTAGTCAGCCTGCTTGCTTGCTTGGTGAACACTATCGGTTTTCATTGAATGCGTTCAACACATGAACTCGCCTAGTTCTTGGCTAAATCTTTGTTTTTTTCCCATCCCCCCCCCATTTATAATTTTTCCTTGGAAGACCGAGTTTTCCAGAACGCATATTTGTTAATTCTTGTTCCAGTAGTCAGTGTGGAGCAAGGAATGAATAAAGACTGTACCAAGATAAGGCCTGATACTAAGAGACCACCTCATCTGCATTTTAAACACCTGCTCCTCAGGTGCTCCCTTGCAGTCTGACCTCCACTTCGCTCGTAGAATAGCAAGGGAGCCTTCTATAACATCCTTCTGTTTTATTTCAAACAGAGATCCGATGGCAACAAAGAGTTTAATTATCAAAGGCAGAGTACATTTAGTGTCCTAAACCCTTAGTTTTCAAGGCACTAGTGATAAGTCCTGCTTTTCTTTCTAATGTCAAAGAAAACGCAGTATTACCATGATGTTTACCTTGCTATCTGACCTGCTTGTCAAAGCAAAGAGGTCTTACTTTCATGTGCTAATGTGTGCTGTTCTCATGCATCGGTTGGTGAAAAATCAGACCTATTGGCTTTGCTAATACTTGGGTGAAGTCTCAGTTTTTTGCCCTCTCACTCCTATTGGCTAAAGACTCCATGTATAGTAAGCAACCTTCATGGTAAAACGCCATCTTCCTGTTCCCAAACCACAGCCCCAAATGTCCACTTGAACTGCACGCCCACTGAACATGGTTTCTTCATCCGTTGTGGATCCCCGTAACAAAAAATCTTAAAATTCAGAATGCTTGCGTGTGGTGCCTAAATGGTTGCATTATATATGTCCAGAGTTAGTGGATTCCTTTCTACCCAGTTTATGAATGTTTCATTTTAAAGTCTAAACGCTTCATGCGATTATATTTTTAGTTATAATAATGTAACGAAACTTAGACAGAGACTTGCATGTGTGTACAAGCCAGGAGTGCTGGACGCTGGCCGGTTTCGGGTCCCGACACGAGTGGCTTTGGCAGAACAAGATCAAATGCTATGTTTAACCTGGCGTGGAGTGCCCACTGACCTATTTGAAAAGACCAATAGAGTGAAGAGTGCCGTGTATGGAGCCATGGCACGCCTGCGACAACTTTCTTCCTAGAAGTCATCTTCCGTGGCACCGGAACCTCTGTTAGAAATCTGCTCCAAACACCGGTTACTTTCTGCCTAGGTGAGCACTGCGCCTTTTTTTTTTTTTTTTTTTTTTTTTTTTTTTTTAAACACGCCAGCCTGGCCACGTCTCATCTATTGCTGCATAAGTTGGATAAACAGCAGAACACCTTTGTTAAATCAACCTATCTTTTCCGTGCAATAAGAGAAGGCAGTGTGGAAGAATACATGTTAACCCCAATCCAGCCAGTCAGAGTGGCATTAAGTGTGCCAGGTTAACATGTCCTGGAACTCATGCTGCTGGTGTGTTTAAATCTCCCTGCAACAGAGGAGCAACCAGGAAGCGCAGTGTTGTGAGGAGTCCGAGTTCACTCATTGGACTGGACACCAAGAACCGCAAAAGAAGCTCTCGCGCCCCTCGGGACTTTCTTCTGGAGCCCTAGAAACTCTGTAAGGTAGTTCAGAACATGACATCCTCGACCGTTGCAGCAGTGCCTGCCCAGTCCTTAAACTTCCACCCGGGACCATCAGTGCCCTAAAGGGGCTCCCGGACTGTCCCAAGCACATCCGAGGAGTACCTGGGAAGGCACCGCTGACTGAACATTTTGTAAAGCATTAATGATGATCAGAACATAATATCGCTGCTCCGAGAAGAGAAAATGCTAATGTGAAAGGAAACGAGGTTGATCGGTTCCTCGCAGTGGCGTCTTGTGCCGCTATCCCCCTCCCTTCCCCTGATAAACCAGGCCTAGTTAACAGCATCACACAGACAATGTGCACCTCAAGCTGGTCATGTGGTACTCCCTCCAACGTGTCTTACAGGGGCCCGTGGCCCCCCTTCCTGCTGCCTTCATAAAACATCTCACTGCCTGCATCCTACCGTTCATTATTGGACTTGCAAGGCCACGACCCAGCTTGGATAGCCATATCAGAACTAAACGAGACTGCGCAGGACACGCAGCTAAAGGAACCTAGCGAGCCATTTAAATCTGCCACCCGGCAAGGGTGTTTGTTTCGTTGGCGCTTTTAGCAAGCCTGCCTCATAAGCGTTGTTTGCAAATCGTAATACTTTCTATATTTCAGCGCATGAGAATAGATTTCATGCGATTGAAAGGGTGGCTCCTCCCTCTTACTTCGCTTTATTCTTCCTCGTTACATTATCATCCTTTTCAAAACTCTGTTTATAGCACTTTACGAGCAACATCCAAAGCAATAATCCAGGATTTCGATGCGAAGGGTGAAATACGTGCACACAGGGCTGGGGGGTCATGTAAAGCAAGCAAATAAACGAGTGATAAATATTCTAATAATAAATAAAAGTATTCCTTTGCTTTATTTGTCTGTAACGAGATACTTGAAACACTAAAATACATGCAGATTAAGGTTCAAACGTTCGGAATTTCGTGGAGTCAAATAAATTAAATCAGTGACATGCACAAGTGTTGGGGAATTGTGTCTAGTTGCTCGTGTACATCTACATGTCCTACTGGGGAAAGAGTTAGCAAGGTTGGCCTCAGATGGCAGTAGCAAGTGTGGACGCCCCACTTCCCAACAGTATGTCACCAAGTATTGGGCCTGTACTATTGGCCAGCAGGACAGGGGGAGCACAGTGTTTATAGGATGTTTACAAACCGATAATCAGAAGGCACGAGTGGATGATGCTAGACAAAACCCGACACCCATCAAAACATAACTCTGGGTGTGTCCTCACTGTTAACTGGTTACAAGCTGGCACCGCACATCTGATGATGGAATTCAAAAGAATGGGAGGTCGGTGGTGGGTGAACAGGAGCCTGCGCAGGGCTTCTTTGTCAAAGTTTCCTTATTTCATGTCAGCTTCAAATAAGATTGACCAGAGAAGAGACAGCGGGATGAGCATTAGGAATTGGTGTCAGCAGTGCAAACAAGTTATGCCCATTGGCTGCCAACCTAGTTTAAAACTGCTTCTCCGGGCAGAGAGGGCAAACAGCCACAGAGGCAAGTGGTTTCCCTTTGCTTGAACTGTTTGGCATTTGTCACAATAACATGATTCTGTGATACATGGTGCCCTGCACGCTACTAATTCACCATCTTTTTGAAGAAAGGTCTAGGCTACGGGTCGCATGTCGTCTACTTTCCTCTGCAGCTGACCCTGCTGTCTGCACGGATGAGACAGTATTTATGAATTGCTACAAATACAGGTTAGCTCTGCAATGCTAAGAAGAGACTTCTTGAGCCAAAATGAAGAGCAAGAGAATTTGGAAGGGGGCTAAGGAAGGATGAAGCACCACGTTTCCAAACTTTTCCTGAACTTCTCATGAGTCTGTAGGCGTAGACAAAGCAGGAACAGGTGGGGTGAGAGATGCTGCCCTAGCTCTGCAGGCCTTTAGGAAGACCAGTTCTCATGTTCCCCAAACAGTAGTGGCTAAAAATGAGCGGTACCAGATCAGAGCTCGCTGAAAAACCCCCGTTTACTCCGAAGAGGTATGATAGATATTGGCTAAAGCTGCAGAGAGATCTAAGGGGAGCAGAGCAGCCAATCCACTTTAGTCCAAAATCAATCTGAGATCTTCAGTCATGGCTTAATGCAGATTCTGTACAGTAGTCTGCTCTATAGTCCGACTCAGAGAAGACAACTTATTTAAAAATAAAATTAAAAAAAAAAAAGTGGAGAATTGTCTTAACCACTCCCTCTGATTTTGGCTGCAATTGGGATTCCGCAGTTCCACGGGCTGCTGAGCACCAAGCTGCCCTCCTTGGGGGAATATTTATTACCTAGGGCGTTTACTCTGCAGGGTTTGATGGTCTTTTTTTGCCCTGCTGATGAAGGGTTATGGACTCTTCCTGACTGCCTCTTTCGCACTCAAGATGAGAGAACTTCTGCCGCACCAAAGAGCCTTACTTATTCGACTGCTCAAATGAACTCATATTTCCCTTTAATTATCCCCCACTAATACTTTTTTTGGTTCCACTACTTGGCGAAAAGCACTGCCTTGTCCGAGGTAGTAAGCGCTATATAAATGCATTTAAAATTATAGTTACTTCAGTCATTCTACCCTTCATCTCGGCCAGTGGCTGTCCTCTTTCTAGTATTGTTAGCCCGCTCAAGTCTACAACAGTGATGTCATGTTTTGTTGGCTTCCCTGTTAGCCCAGTCACTGCGGGGCTCAGTTGCCTTCACTTCTTGCTGGGTGTGCCATACCATTCCAGTTCTTGAAAGATCCAGCCATCTGTGTCCCACTTGTGCACTCTTGCCACGTATGAATATAAACCAGCTGTCGTCTTGCCACACATGTCGATTGCCGAAATAAAGAATGTATTTGTGAGGGTGTCGTACTGTCTCACCCCTTGCCCCTTAACCATGCCGTTCCTCACATGTTTTGCATGCATGGGCTCCTGCCAGCCCACTCACTTCCAGGCTTCATTCTGTGAACATACTGTGCAGTGCTGCTCTTGTGACTGCACCAGTGCTGAAGGACTGCGTGGCAAACTGGGCTGCTGTAGAACCTGCTCTCCGCACCACTTTGCACACGACTCCCATAAACAAATTTGAATTGAAATGTGGCATTTTTGTGTGGGAGAGTGAGTATCCCTTTTGTGGTCTGATAGACATGCACGCCCTCAAGGAGGTATACCATAGGCACTGTGCATGCTCAAGCAGTCAAGGTGGGTTAAATTGCCTTTTGCCTCCTGCTCCAACTTAATTGTAGATCCATACTTATCATCCATGTGTGTGTCTGATGCCTCCAGCACAAATACCCCTCAGTTAACTGGGGTCGTTAGCTAAGTCAAAGGCACCCCCCACCCCACCCCCCCACCCAAAAGGATGTTGTGGTAAAAGCCACCTGAATAAGCTATCTTAAAGCTGTATGAAATTTTAATTCGGTGGCTTAGAACATGGCTGTTAACCAGTCAAATTCCACAGTTTGCCTGTTGATCTTTGGTATTTCTAGACCAGGGGTGTGGAATTTATTAAAATATCTACTTGTCCAGGGGACAGGTTGCTTCTCAAATCTACTTGTCCTGTAAAAAGATCTACTTGTCCCTTTGGTGCCATGTAGTGTGGCAACAAATTATGGCAGCAACCTCATTATGTAAGAGCTCTAATAGCCTCTCTGATTATGCCAGGGCTACTACCATAGTAGGGCTTGAATACTTGCAGTTTCAATCCCTACTGTAGCAATTTCCTTATTTTGCCACCTTTCTGCAGATCTGCATACTGAGGCTGGAGGAAGCAGTAAGCAATAGTTCCAGGGCTGGAATGCCTTTGAGTCTGCATGTTTTAAAGATTTTCACCAGCTTCTCTCTAATATTTTCCCATAATAAGAAAGGTTGGACATTTACTCCTGACAATGGCAGAATTAGAACTTCTTCCAGGGTTGGGAAGAAAGTGGCTGGAGGGAAAATGAACTTGCAAATGCTCAATAGATTTTCACATGAGCAAATCTACACATCGTATTTACCCATGCTAAAATACAGTTCACAAATATTTTATAGGGGTACGACATATACCATGGGTGCACTTTTGTGACTTTCTTTAAGAATTCAGGGCCACATGTAGGTAGGTTCAGATTTGCAACCCGCAAATTGCGAGTCAGAGCGACTCGCAATTTGCAAGTCGCAAATCCGAATGTAGGATGTGTCCCTGGCACCATCTGTGATTCACAAGGGCTTCGCAAATGCCCACCTCATGAATAATCATGAGGTGGGTCGCAATTTGCGACCCCTTGCGAATGGCAGCCCTCACAGGGATGGTGGCCTGCTGGAGACAGCAGACCACCATGTCCGACTGCTTTTCAATAAAGCAGTTTTTTTTTGTAATGCAGCCAGTTTTCCTTAAAGGAAAACTAGATGCATTACAAGAACGAAAAATGAAACGTTTTCATTTCTTTTTTTCCGAGCAGGCAGTGGTCTGCAGGACCACTGCCTACTCTGAAAAAATGTTTACAGTGACATTCATAATGGGGAAGGGGTCCCATGGGACCCCTTCCCTTTTGCGAAAGTGTTAGCACCCATTTGAAATGGGTGCAAACTGCGATTGGTTTGCGCCCGCGTTTGGGGTCACAAAACAATCCTAACCAGGTTACCGAATCGCAAAACTGGGTTTGTGCATCGCAATGTGCTTTTTGCACGTCGCAAACAGCAAAATTCTCTGTTTGCGACATGCAAAAAGCTACCTACATGTGGGTCTTGGTCCCTAATTAAGTCTGGTGTTAACAAAGACATTTTGTTTTTATTAAACTTCTAATTCTCTCTTTCGGCTGGCTTTACTGTAAGTGATCGCATTCTGCTCTTCCACAAGGAGCATATTGGCACACAAAGTAGTTTTGTTCAGTGTCAGGAACTACAGTGGCAATCCGTGATGTAACGAAACTGGAGGGTGCCCCTTTCCAAAGAACATGGAGGAGCCCCCTCTCCAGACTCACTCAGGGCAGGTGCTGTGCTGAAGGGGCCCCCTGGAGGGCGGCTGCGGGGCCTTTGTTATGCCACTGGTGGCAACGTGTGCTTTTAGAGTTCAAAAACATTTTGTTTTTTTTGGGCCAGTGTTTATTACAATGTTGAGGGCCTGGTAGCTCCCACAACAATAAAGTGTTACAAAAGCCATGTCAAAACAAGACACGCATTGATGAAACTAAAAGACTTCTAGAAATAGGTCAGATCAGTTGGCTTTGTCAGTGTTTGTTTATTTTCATGCTTCCCATAATCGTGTTGAAAATGGTTACACTGATTTTCAATTAGAAATATTTTTGGGAAATACTAGCATGCGCCAACACATTTTACTAAATGACACTTCATTTGCATCTAATCAGAGAGCATTCTGGGAGCATTATACTTAGCCTCATAGCCTAAACATTTTAAACATGTGTATACACGTTTTTTTTTGTACTGGAACCAACGTCAGTAGTGAAGTGTGGCCTTGAAACGTTTATTTAGAGCACTCACCCTAATAATGAAGGCTTTCAAATAATGAACCATAAATACAAGTTCGAACAGCATTATCTTTTGGAAACACATTACCTCAACTGCAGAGAGTTCCACACCCTATAAACAGGCAGCCAAAGGGTTTGTGCTGCAGAGGGTTGGGCCTACTTGTCCCAAGGACAAAGTAAACATAAAAACTTGTTGCCCTTGACCCCAAACAAGATGTCCCGGGCAATAGGACTTCCACATCCCTGCTAGACGCACCCACCCTTTCATTAATGCCCTCAGGTAGTCATTTTTGGTAGGATCAAATCACAAGCTTGATTTTTGTGAAGTGTACCAGGGCTGTCAGTTTGTACTTGCGCCTATGTCCTTCACATGAGGTGAAGCACTCCATCACTTCCTGCCACCTGTGAACTCCATAACACCAGTTATCCTGCATAGAGGTTGCCAAGTATTTTGAGATATGTATAATTGGAGGGAGGGGGAGTTAAGTGAGTAATATGCCAGCTTGTCCAGATTTGCTCTCATAGGTCCCAGAGTTGTAAGTATTAGAGTAGTTGTCATCTGAGGCCCACAAATTATGCCAGCAGCCTGAACTTACGAGTTACTGGTGCAGATGTGCCAGACTGATTTGTGTCAGACCACAGCTACAGTCGAACCAGACTTATAAAGTGCATTGCCTAGAGGCATAACGTTGTGTCACACTTTATCAAGTGAAACACTGTATAGCTGTCTTCCCATAGAGTTAGTTGTATGTTCCTTAACTTAGAAAAACAGAATTGAAGTGGCAACAGTGCAAGCCAGTTTGAGAAAGGCAGTGCTTAATTTGAACCGGTGGTTTCTAGCACTCAGCACCTTATTGTCAACACCAACACTTCTGTTTGCCACATGATGGCGCAATTTGTCTAATGTAGAGATGAACACAACCACAGTTATTTACTAATGGGATATACATTCAAAATTACTAATACCTCCTGCACAGTCATTCTTATTGCTTTGGGGGCTGGAGTAGTCTGAATGGTCACCTGTGGGATGGTTAGAAGCTGTGTTGGTACCGTCATCGGTAAGGCAAGCTGTAGTGGCTCCTGTAGTGGTTTTTGTGGCTATGCCATTCCAGCTTATGCACATTTACGTGTCTTATTTTCGGGCTGTGTCTTCTATTCCAAGGCACAAGTTCGGAGATTCTTCTACAGCGCCAGTGTATGCAGAATCATAAAGCCGTTGTCAGGGCTGAAGCGCACTGCACATGTACCTGGAAGTATGCGCCTCATTTCAGCACTACGTAAGCCCACGTATTCGATGGTGCCTGCTTGCTTTCTTGTTGTGGGAAGTTAGAAGGGCAAAGCGCTTTCTGAACTCGCTCTTTAAAACAGTCTTATTTAATCGTGTTTTGTAAAGGCAGACCTTTAAAAGCAATTTAAAGTCCTGGGTGGACAGCAACGGAGCAGCACCTTCATGTTATTCCCGCGGAGCGGGATTTGAAAACCCCCATAAAGCTGCATTCAGCTGTCCGTGTATCCCCGGAGGAGGCGGTACATTAGTTCTAACGTGCCACCAAGGGCTTTGCAAGGAGCCTGGCAGGGCGTGCACTCTGCAGTGTGGCAGCAGGGGCGTGGAGCTGGCCTCAGATGCACTCACACTCCCTCTGCCTTTCTTCCGGATTTGCTGCAGGACAGAAGTTTTCCGCTTTGTCACCCCTCGGTGAGTATTCACTCCCACCCCTTTTTCATGTTTTGCTTTCATGGCGAACTAAGTATGCGTCTTATCAGGGGTTTGTATGTTGAGCTGTGAGAAGAGAGAATTATAGAGGTTAATGCCAGTTATAACTAAATCTGTTTGATGAACACCCAGGGGTGTGAGGGAGACGAGGAGAGCGGCGGCCTGCAGAGGGCGCGCCAAGACAGCAGTGCACCAGGGCTGCGCCATTATGCATAGCTCTGGCTGTGCAGTGGGTCGTACACCGGTCCCAGGTGCTCCAGTCCTCGAGTGACCTCTTAGCCTCTTAGTGCCTTGGACTCTCGCTTGGGCACCGGACTTAGTTTAGCAACCCCCACTCCCCAGAAGCTGATGTACCCATTGGCAAATCCGCTGCCGCAGAGAAAAAACAAGTCAAAGCACTTCCGATTTCGAGAACCTCCAAGGGTGAGAGGTCGAGTAATGCCCGGGGGAACCGCACCAGCAAAAAACACTCGATGTTTCGGATCTCAAGTAGGGTACGGAGACGAAAATACTGTTAGTTTGCACGCTTTTGTAGCGTGGAAGTAAGGGTGCTCATTACGGGGTCGTGCGTGTTCGCAGCCTAGATGTCCGCTGAGAGAATGGGGCTCTTCGTCTGAATATGTTTAAAAGGCGCCGCATCCTGGATGTGGGCACGGGGCGTGTATGAAGTGCTGCTCGTTGTACTTAACTGCTGAATGGATAGTCCAGCCCCCGTCCATTAACTGGCGTTCCTGACAAACGTAACATGGACTTTAAACACTGCCATGAGCACAGACAAAAAGTGAGGGAAAAGTAGGTAAAGGGACTCTTCTGCTTGCTTATGGGCCGTCTAACTAAGGGTGTGCTTAGACGTCGAGGGACTGATCAGATGTGGGGCCAGCGGACCTGGATGCTGCATCAAGTTACGCACGTGGCCAAGTGATGTGATCCAGGCTAGGTCACAGTGTCCCGGGTTCTTTTTATCTGCCAGATTTCATAGCGCTTAGAAACAGTCATGCTCGCGCGATTAAAGACTAACCTCAGTTAAACTCAAAGCAGTTCCACCAAAGAACGTAAAATAATGGAGGCAGACGAGAACAGAGCCTGAAGCCTAAGGCGATTAATCCAAAATTGACAGGTCTTTCAATAAGAGAACTATGTCAGTATCACGCAAAGGAGCATCCCTTTTGATATATACCACATATGCATACAGCGTGAGGTGACGCTTAAACCGGTTTGCACATAGACCTTAGTGCGGGAGCGAATGGCAGATTGCCGCGTACAGGTGATCTTGTGAACCCCGAAAGACCCCACCCCTAGGCATGTTCTTTCCCTTAGATTGACATCAAACTATAAACTGACGTTGCACATCCTGTGCTTGGCTTCATTTGGGCTCTCCTGGACAGCCAACTGTGCTGACGTTGTTACAGTATGGGACATCTTTCTTTGCATGAAGGTTCGATTTTAATCGTGCGCTTTAAATTCAGCCTAGCATTTGCCCTTTTAAACTAACTTATCGAAGTGGGTGGGGTTAATCGTGGACTCGACCTCTTAAAACCCAGTGTTCTTCTGCCTCCCCTGTAACTCCAGGGTTGTGCCTCGGGTCATTTGAAACCAGTCACAGGGTTTGGATCTAGAGCGCAGTTATCTAGTGGCCACGTCTGAAGCCTGATTTCGGATTTCAGGCTCTTTCAAACCCCAGTTGCCCGGCCGACCGACTGATTGTAAAAAGGTGTGCTATACTGACAGCCCCCTTTTAACTCTCCCTTCTAGCCTTGCACATTTACACACAACCCTTCAAGCTTGAGACGCTAGGTCCTGCCCCCTGCCCCCTTTGGGAATCCAGGTGCAGGCCTCAGTCCTAGAATACAGCGCGTCGGACACACGACCCTTGTCCAGCGCCAGCCTCCGGGCCAGTTCCATTTTGAAGCACTGTTTATTCACCAGCCATTAGGTTTAACAGATACGCAAGGTAAGTGGTGAAATCCTTCTGGAAATCCCTTCTGTGCAGTCTGAAACGGTGATATGAGATCATGTGGCAGGCGGAACATGTGCAGGGGCCCTAAATCAGCGTGACAGGCGCTGTCACCCGAGGCCGCAGAGTTATTTAAATACCCAGTATGGGGCAGCAGCGCTGCCTTCTACTCTGCAGGGGAATGTCTGACCTCCTTGCTAGTGCGCTAAAGCCGGTATGCTTCAAAACAAGGCAGTTTGCAAGTCTTGATCAGCACTTGGAAGTCCTCGGGGTTTATTTTAGAAGCCTGTAGTTTATGTGCATAATACAACCGTATTTGAACGCGCAAATAAACTACTCTAGCCTGAAACCGGTCTTGTCCATTTGATAAACCACCGACATCTTTCAGTCGAGATCCGCGAGTCAGATGACGGTGTAATCGGATTTTTGCGGGTTCATCATCCTGCCAAGGTTGGTAACACTTGGTGTGGATTTAGGTCGATGTGACTGGTCTTACGGGAGGCCAGGAGGGCTACAGGAGTGGCTGCTCTACTTATGCCTTTCCAAGAACCCACAGGGGTCGGGAGGTGGAGACATGCCGGATCCTGCAGGGCAGAGCCAGTCCTGCAGCAGGAACGGGAAATTGTGAATGGGCCCGAAGGAGACAAGACGAATGTGGCCGCTGGGTGGCGCCCTAGGGCTACGGGAAAAACGCCGTCCGCTTCACTGCACGTTGATGCTGCAGAAAGGTTGTTGTTGCCAATGACAGCCTGCGTGTTTTTTTGTTTTTTTTGTAACATTCACAAAAACAGCCTTGAACGACGTCACTTCCCAGCAAGGCACGATGTTTTGCTGCATTTTTCTGACTGCGGCGGCGCTGAATGCTGCACCAGCAGCGGGAAATTTGTAACAATAGTCGGACACCGTTCCGCCTTTATTGGAAAATGTTTAATATACACTTAATAGGATTTGTAAAACAATTTACTTGCGATTGATTGGCAAAGTCAGTTCAGGATTTCCACCTAGTCTGCCACCTCACTGGGCTCTTTTGGGCGGACTTTACTCAACTCGACATGGTAATTTACGGACTTTGAATTGCCCGACTTTAACCCTGGTTCCATCGCCTCAGAAGGATGAAAGGCGTAGCCAGCTAGGTTTCTAGGGGATGAAGCAGACAACCCCCGTAGTGGGCTCATGTTCCTGTGGACACGTGAAATGCCTGGGTGGTTTTGCGGTAGGCCAGGGGGAGGCCACCCTCAGCAGTGGGTGCCAGTGACGCAGAAGACGTGTGACAGGTCCATTTAGTTAATGAGTAGCAGCTGAGGTTTGTACCGCCGAGGCACTGCGATAGGGGAGCTACAAATCTTCGGGGGTGCGAGCGTGCTTTCTACGGTTTGCAGTATACGGCCTGCTCAGCAGAACCCGGGGGCTTTACAATTTAACAGCGCTACAGGAAACCTGAGCCTTGCAGCACTACAGTTTACACCGAGACAAAAAATAAAGTGCGAGGGTTTAGCCGCATCTAGGGGGCGGCAGTAGGGGCCATGTAAAGAGCGGCCTGGGCATGGCGAGAGAGAAGTGCCCAGGATTCTGCGGGGCTCTGCTCCCCGCACTCCTGGCCCCATCCATCCACTGGCCCGCCCTAGCTTGGCTCACACTCACGGACATTTCTCACATACTTGTGTCTCCCCCCCCACGGCTCTTCTGATACCAGTAGGGGGCGCTGTCGCCCAGCCAGAAACCTCGCATGTTTGTTGTTCCATCTTCTTGGGAAGTACTTGCGCTATCAGCCAACTCTGCGACTGGCAGCGTTTTCCACTCAGGGAGGGGGGGCGCAGAGTAGAGGCGCACCTTGGCCAAGGAGGGACAGCGACCTCAACTTCGATGCGTAAGCGGGACCAGTCTGTTCGGTAACCCGGGATGTGGCCGCATTAGGAAGGCACGCGGACCTCACCTTCAAAGTTTACATGTAAAGAGTTTAAGTTTCTAGTGAATTATTAGACCCGCCGCCCCTTACTTGCAGCCAGACGCAGGAAAACACGTTAACACAAATGTAACATTTGAACATTTCTCCGGTCTGCAGTGACGGGTGAACACCCTCCCTTCGGTGTGGAGATGTGTTATTTAAATGAAACACGTTTCACCCTGTTTCCTTTGGGCATTCCCTCTGAGTCCCCCCCCCGCCTCCCCCAAGAATAGCATGTGGCCGGAGTCCATGGAAGCCGCATCTTACGAGCCCCTGTAACAGGGCCAAGCCTTCGAGCTCGTAAATACCGAGAGGGAGGGGCACTTTGGAGACCACGGAGACCCCCGAAAACCACCCGCATTGATTCTGTACGGGCCCCAGTGGACCGGCTGCTCGGCCGCCCCTTCTCCTGATGGTCAGGTGTCTGATGCTGGGCTAGTGTTCGCGTACTCGGGAATGGTCAACAAACACTCCCCAAAGCCAGACTGCGGGTCCCGCCCCAGCCCTGCACACTACCTCGCCTCATTTATCCCCGTCAGGGACGGTGGTCACAACTGCTTACAGAATATACACGTTTATAGCAGACAGCGATCAAGTACTGGAAGCACTCGAACATCATCCTCATGTATGGGAGAGATTGTGTTTGTATATCCGACCGACATGCCAAGGGTTCGGAGGGAGGAAGAGTACTCCTTAATCTTGGGGCATGTTTCCGAATTAAAGAGTTGTGCCTGGCCCATTGCCGGCAGCCTATAAACACAGCAGAGACTGAGCCCCCTCCCCCCACCTCCTGCGCCATGTCTGTCTGCTGTGAAAGACTTCCGTCTGCTGATTTTACAGGCGCGCTCCCCTCCTGCCAATCAAAGTGACCATGAAACCCCGTACATTTCTGCGGGAAGGTACCCCACCCCCGGAATTTCACTTCTTCGTGTAATTAACGCATGGCTAGGCTTCTTTTCAGTACCCAACTACAATGGTTTTTATTAATCATGCAGATAAAAGGAAGCTTGGTTCAAATGTTAACATGATTACGAAAACACCAATACAAGTTCGAAATAAAAACAGAGACGTAATGTTCACAAACAGGTAACTCACGTCAAACATTTTAGTGCATCAGAAATCACATACTTTGCATTGTATTTACTAGTTATGTTAATTTCCTCGCCAGACGCGAAGAGGCGACATGCCCCCGGCCAAGGGCATTGGAGATGCAGCGGGGAGCAGGGTCGCCAAGGTGGAAACCCAGAGCACACGTACAGACAGGGGGGAGCGGGGATAGAGGTCACAGCCGAATCAGAAGGGTGCCCAGAGGTGGCCACTGCAACCTGGCACAGTCCAGGAAACAACCAATGCCGAGTCTGGTTAGCACAGACAACACGTGAACTGTTCCCCGATGCCCGGGTACCTGCGTTCAATCCGCATCCCAAACGCTAAAAAAACACTGCACTGATCTATCGTTATGCAGAAGAGATAAGCAGGACCTACAGTCTGCCAGGCTGCCCGGGCAGGGTGAGCCCCGCAAAGGGACTCTGGTGGCAGGCTCGCGCTGCGCCTTGCCTTGCTCCTGTCTAGGATCCTGAAAGCAGGGATCTCCCCGCCCTCCCCCCCCCCCGGGCGCTGCTGGACAGAGGCGCAGGCCCCGGTGACAGCTCTGGCCCAAGAGTAGCAAGCAAGCCCCGAGCCGCCCCAACAAAACGTACACACGCCAGTGGGTCTGCTTACAAGAGCCGTGCCAGGCGAGCACAGGCTGGCACTACACACGGGACACCCGAGGCACAGCCCGGCACCACACACGGGACACCCGACGGTCAGGGTCACCGGAGGCACAGATAGGCGCTTCACACGGGCGCCTACTCCACGGAGAACCGCCAGCAACCTCCCCATGTTGTACGAGCAGAGAGCGCCGGATTCAAGCACCCGCAGACCGAAAACACCAGACTGAACACCCCCCCAGCGTGCGGCACCCGACGGCGAGAGCATAGCCTTCACCCGGTGACACCAACCACCCCGGGCATTAACTCCCTGCCTTAGTGCCGGATCAAGGAAAGACCCAGAAGCAACCCCTTGACAGCAGCAGCAAGAGCTCTCCTCCACACAGCAGTAACAGCCTCCCTCCAGCGGTAACCACTGGCAGAGATTCAGGCACCATACACCGACACCAAGACGCCAGACTCCCCAGCAGTAAAGTGCAAAGCGGCGTGAGCCGCAGAAGGAGCAGCAAAGCACGGCTTTGAAACAAGACAGACTGCATCAAGCCCCAGACATCAGTAGGAAAGCACAACTTTCATAGACAGGGAAGAAGTGACCGCCGACAGAGCACAGACAGTAACCGGTAACAAGTGACAGAACCCCGGCGCCGAGTGACAAGCCAACTGCTGTCAGATCACATGCACCGGGCATGGACAAGTCACCCGTGTCACAACACATGCACCGGGCATAGACTCAGCCTTAACCAAGGCAGCAACAAATCCCCATGTCACATATGCATCAGACACAGAGCGAACCCCGGCAGCGACAAATCGGTCATTTCACATCACATGCACCGGGCAGAGACTGAACACTAACCCAGGCAGCAACAAACTCCCCATGTCACACACATGAACCAGACACAGACAGAGCCCGGGCGCCGGCAGCAACAGGTCACCCATGGCAGTCACAGCTCATGCAAACCCACAAGCCAGAGACCGAGCGCAGCAGCCCCATGTCAGATCATACGCTGTCCTGGGAGCAAATACGCCGGCACCGGTAATAAGAAACAGAATTCCCGGCGTGGACTTAGTCCTAAGGCAGCGACAAACCACCTCCTGTCAGATCACATGCACCAGGCACAGACCGATCACTAACGCAGGCAGCGAGAAATCCTCTCCTGTCTGATGACATGCACCAGGCATAGACAGAGCCCTAACGCAGGGAGCGGGAAATCCCCTCCTGCGGGATGACATGCTCTAGGCATAGACAGAGCCCTAACAAGGGCAGCGAGAAATCCCCTCCTTCGGGATGACATGCCCTAGGCATAGGCAGAGCCGTACCACGGGCAGCGACAAACCACCTCCTGTCGGATGACATGCACCAGGCATAGGCCGAGCCGTAACAGGCATCGAGCAATCCCCCCTCCCCCATGTCGGAACACATGCACCGGGCACAGGCAGAGCCCTAACACAGGCAGCCTGTCAGATGGCATATACCGAGCGTGGGTGAGAACCCCCTGTGTGCACGGAGCCCTGACATGGCCCCGCGGCAGCTCGAACGCTTCCAGAATCATGGAAAACATTCAGACACAGGCGGGCAGGAGGACACCTCCCCCGTCCGATGCTCTGGTACACGCAGGCACCAGGCGGGGAGGGCACAGGCAGGAGCAGAGAGGAGCAGGCACTGACCCAGGGTACGGGGTGTTCATCAACCGGGAACCCCCGCTAGAACCCGAGCAGCCACCCCTCTCTGCCCGACTGCCTGACACAGCCCCCGCCCGACCCGGCATGCCAGCCCCAGACAGCCCGGGCCGGCAGCAGGAACAAACCACCGGACTTCGCGCCAAAACATCGCAATCAGGGCCTTTGTTAAAAAAAAAAGCGTGCAGATGGTATAAAAGGCTGGAAGAGTCACCTGCTCGGCTTTCCTAGAATCCCGCATCACCACTTCTAAGAACCCCAGTTCTAAGAATCCCCTCCGACAAATTCTCGGAATTTGAGCTCCGGACCCTACCACCGTGAGCGGGCGGGGGAGGCACGTCTGTCAGCGCCCGGGACCCCGCCGCTTCCCCGGGCCCCGCCGACCCCCTCACACCTACGGCCCCGGTGGGCGCCGACGACCCCTGTATGGCAGTCCGTTAAATACCATCAAACGTTTTTATATTTACTATAAAATCTGGTATTATTGGGGCCATGTTTCGGCAGTCTCCCCCGCGCAGTTGGTACTGCCCGGCTCCGCAGGTCACGTGGGAGGGCGGATTGTGACGTGGGTCCTTCGCTTGGAACGCCAGCCCAGAAATTCTGAGAACTCATTAGTTATGCGGTGACGTTGTCGGCTGCGGGGGACGGGGCGGGGTCTTCTTCGGGCTCTTGACGCACAGGCTGTGCTGACCAATGGGGACGGAAGGAAGAGCTTGCGCAGGAAGAATAGAGCCAGCGCATGGTGGGGGAGCTTTGCCCGCTATGGGGAGACAGCAGCCTGGGAGGGGATGCTTAGCACATGTGGGAATGTGTTTACCTCACGGGCTTCTATTGCAGCAGAGGCAATATCGGGCGAGAGGAACCTAAAATAAAGTTATTTGCTTAAACAATCAACAGTTTCCCACCCGGATCAGAGCTACTGGCATACAGGATAGAACCCGACCTGAAGAGCTGAGTCAGTGCACCAGGACATATGAGGAGCAGAGGCCTCAAATAGATCATTAAAGTGTGACACTAGTGTAACAAAACTTGAGGGGACCCCACTGCAGAATGCAAATGGGGGGCCCATTCTCCGGATCCAGTCAGGCCAAGGGCCTACCATCTGTGCGGAGTGCCAGAAGGGGGCACCGCTGGAGCTCAGCTCCCCCCTTGTACCTCGGGTATTGTGTGGGCTACTGTTACACCACTGAACAGGGCACATATATGGGGTTCAGAGCCCTTCCACATAGGTGCAGGAATTGTGTGTGTGTGTGGGGGGAACTGTGGGGTGGTGTTGCAACACCCCACTAAATAACCACGCTGGAGTTCAGAAAATGGGTGAACACTAATGATGTCTTTACATTTTCTTTCTACCTTGTCATATTTGCAATGGTTCAAAGACAGGGGTCAAACATTACAGTATGTATTCTGACAAATTGCTAGTTATACTTGTAAAAGGGATATTGATGTTTACTTTCCTTTCTCTGGCTGCAAAGTGGGTGGAGTTTGTAAAGTGAGCTATGCAACAATTGTGCTGGGGTGCAGAGGAGTAGAAGGGAAGGCAACAGGGTGCCATTTATCCTAGGTACAACATTTAAATGCCTTTAAACAAACCACAGCTATTTCAAAATGTATCAGCAGCAAGTGAAGTACAAATGAGGCACATTTTTTATTTTGAAGAGTGATGGGAATAAAGATTTCAATACTACCAAAACAAATCGAGACACCTTACTTACTGATGCTGAAATATTTTCTGGAACACATTTTTCTTACATTATCACTAATGCCCTGTATAGTGTGATCAGTAAAATCAAAAGTCTGTGCAAATTTAATGGGTATTTCAATGACAAATGTGCCGTCAATGACAATGGCCAACCACACCATGCTTTAGTAATATTTTTACAGCAGTGCTCTTCAAGATGCACCACTGGGCACATTCTACACCATTACCATTCTACTGATGAATGGGCGTGGCTCATTTGCTACACTTAATCCTTAAGTGAGGCTTTGACGCTTCACTATCACTGTGACTTTGTGAGCTTGATTGCCACACCCTGTCGCATAGGTTCTCATTATCTTAATGTGACTACTGGATTCGGGCTGCAGAATCAGTTGTGTTGCGGGGGGCTTAGTCTGATCCCATACCAGGTGACACCTGTCGGCCTAATCTGGGTTTTGTCCCGGCTAACTAGTAGTGCCTTATCTCTACCCAAGAGCAGGGATGATTGGGCAACAGGGAGCATGACACAAATGACTGCTCAGGGAAATCGTGGTCACTCAGATCTCATCCATTTCTCGCAATTACATTAGTCTCATATATGCAAGGACAATCAAATGCAGAGTATAGTTCAATAAGGTTTATTTAAGTAACTGCGTCCTAGATAATAAAGCATGTATTGCAATAACAAGGATGATGAAGCATGACATGATTACAATTTTGACAAGGAGAGTAAAACACAAATATAACGCTAACATATTGTCACTACAGTTTTTTAGAATAGGTCCTACCTAGACTATGTTAGAGCACAGCATGTTAAGCTCTAATTCTGCCCTCCAGGTTTCTCTGGTAAGACATCATCCCTCATACCTGGGCAAGAGGCCAGTAGTCTACATAAGCAGCTGCAACAAAGCTCTCAGCAATCAGCATACAGTCGTGGTCATCTGGCTGGAATCTCCCTCTAATATACATCGGTCAAAGTAGTGTTTTTATAGTAAAACAGCTGATGTTCCAAGAAAGGATCCCTACATAAGAGAGTGTATGTTTATGTAAACATTAGAGACAAAGTGTACCACTTTGCCGGCAACCTATCTTACTGCAGCCTTGAAAAAAGCACAGAGTGAAAGAAATGCCTTGTGTAAGAACAAAGTGCTGGCCTAGGCGAAGAACAGCTAGCTAGACATGTGGAAGACAGTATTGAATTGGAACGACAAAGCTTGCACATGAAAGACCAGGACACAAGCATGGGGTTCAAAGCCTGGACTTGCGGTACTGAACCTGCTCATATGTTAGACAGAGCATACACATGTGGAACATGATGCATAGTAGCAAACACACAACAAAGGCAGCAGAAGCTGTGGATGGTGACACATGAGGAACAGAGTCCTCAGATGGAACGACAGAGCTTGTACATGCGAAACTAGGACATATGCATGGGGTTCAGAGCCTGAACATGGGCTACAGAACTGCTCAGATGAAGACAGAGCCTGCACATGGGGAATATGATGCATAGGAGCAAAAACAGAACCAAGAGAGCAGAGCCTCTGCATGGTGACACATGAGGAGCAGAGTCCTTAGATGGAAACATAGAGCTCGCACATGAAAGACCAGGACATGTGGATGGGGCTCAGAGCCTGCAAATGGGAACATGATGCATAGGAGCAAAACACACAACCAAGGGAGCAGAAGCTTTGCATGGTGACACATGGGGAGCAGAGTCCTTAGATGGAACTACAGAGCTTGCACATGAGAGTCCAGGACATGTGCATGGGGTTCAGAGCCTGCACATGGGAAACATGATGCATAGGAGCAAAACACACAACCTAGAAAATAGACTCTGTACATTTTGACACATAGGAGAGCAGAGCCCTCAAATTGAAGAACGAGGTGGGAGACAATAGACCAGGCCAAGTGCATGGGGTTCAGATCCCAGACATGAGGTATAGAGTTTGCTCATATGAAAACAGAGCCTGCTCATGTGGAACATGACTTGTGGGAGAAATAGACCCAGTCTAGGGAGCAGAGGTCGTGCAATGTGACAAATGGGTGGAGCAAAGCCCTCAAATGCAACAAAGAGCAGGGACACATGACATCAGGATATGTGAAGGGTGTTAAGAGCCTGGACATGGGGTACATAACAGCTCATACAAACACAGCATCTGCATGCACATAGAAGCAGTATCTGTGAATGATGGCATATGAGGCATAGGGCCTGCGTATGGAAGACCCAAGCTCCACACATGCCTGTACGCGGGGGAGCAGAGCCTACATATGGGATGCATGTGTCACATAGGGAGCAATACAGCCATATTACAATTCCATTTTATCCTATGGAAATCATAATACAGCAGAGTAACCGCTCATTTGTGACCTGTTCGCCAGAATCTAAATCAGGCCTTGAGTCTGCAAATTGTATATCAGAGTCTGCTTCTGGGTGTTCCCGTCTGCTGATAGCGACTAAAGCCCACAAGAAGGTGTGTAGAGATCCGGGCAGTAAAACATGCATACAATGAGAGAAAAATCCATGTAGGTGCCATAGACCATGAATGGGAGAGTAGAGGCAGAACACAGGAGTCACATGTTTCATTTAGGAAGCAGACCCAAGCACCCAGAGAAAAGACCCTGCATGTTGGGAAGCAGAGCCTACACGTTGGGAAGCAGAGCCTACACATTGGGAGCAGAGCCTGCACACAGGGAACGTACACAGAGCCTGCATACGGAGAGCAGAGACGTCACCTACGGAGCACAGCCTCACAGCGGGAATAAAGTCTTCACCTAGGGAACGGAACCTGCACATTTGGAATGCAGCCAGCACCTAAGGAACAGGGCATGCACATTGGGAGCAGAGCCTGCCCAAAGGAGCCTGCACATTGCGATCAGAAGCTTCACCTAAGGAACAGAGCCTGCACATCGGGAGCAGAGTCTGCACCTGGGAACAAAGCCTGCACATCGGGAGCAGAGTCTGCACCTGGGAACAGAGCCTGCACATCGGGAGCAGAGGCTGCACATTGAGAGCAGAGCTTGCACTTAAGGAGCAGAGTCGGCACCTAGGAAACAAAAGCTGCACATTGACAGCAGAACCTGCACCTAGGGAACAAAGGTTGCACATTGACAGCAGAGCCTGCACCTGGGGAACAAAGACTGCACATTAGGAGCAGAGCCTGCACCTGAGGAACAGAGCCTGCACATAGGGGACACAGCCTGCACTCTGGAGCAGAGCCAGCACATGGGCAGTAGAGCCTGTACACGTAGGGAGCAGAGCCAGTAGATGGGAGAGCGCCATTGGGGAGCAGAGGAAGCACATGAGAGAGCACCATTGGGAAGCAGAGGCAGCACATTGGAAGCAGAGCATCTACACCGAGGGAGCAGAGCCTGTTCACATGGGGAGTAGAGCCTGTACATGTAGGGAGCAGAGCCTGCACATAGGGAACATAGGCTGTACACTTGGGGAGTAGAGCGTGCACAGAGGAGGCAGTGCCTGTACTAATAGGGAGCAGAGGCCGCACATGGGGAGCAGAGCCTGTACACGTGGGAAGCAGAGCCTCCACAGTGGGTGCAGAGCTCGCGCAGGGGTGGCAGAGACTGCACTCTGGGTGCAGAACAACCACATGGGAGAGCATCATTGGGGAGCAGAAGCAGAACATGAGGAGCAGAGGCTGGGCACATACGGAACAGAGCCTGCACATTGGGAGCAGGGTCAGAACATGGGACAGCACCACTGGGGAACAGAGGCAGCACATGGAGAGCGGAGCGTGTACATGTGGGGAGCAGAGCCTGTACATGTGGGTGCAGAGCTTGAGCAGGAGTGGCAGAGCCTGCACTCGGGGTGCAGAACCACCACATAGGAGAGCATCATTGGGAAGCAGAAACAGAACATGAGGAGCAGAGGCTGGGCACATATAGAACAGAGCCTGTACATTGGGAGCAAAGTCAGCACATGGGACAGCACCACTGGGGAGCAGAGGCAGCACATGGGGAGCGGAGCCTGTACATGTGGGGAGCAGAGCCTGTACACGTGGGTGCAGAGCTTGAGCAGGAGTGGCAGAGCCTGCACTCGGGGTGCAGAACTACCACATAGGAGAGCATCATTGGGAGCAGAAACAGAACATGAGGAGCAGAGGCTGGGCACATATGGAACAGAGCCTGTACATTGGGAGCAGAGTCAGCACATGGGACAGCACCACTGGGGAGCAGAGGCAGCACATGGGGAGCGGAGCCTGTACACATGGGGAGCAGAGCCTGTACACGTGGGAAGCAAAGCCTGCACAGTGGGTGCAGAGCTCGCTCAGGGGTAGCAGAGACAACTGATAGAGCACAACCTGGCCACCTAATCTCATGTTCATCTGGGAAGGAACTTTTCAAAGAGGTCTTAGAACCTGTAAATAGGAAGCAGTTCATCGAGAAGTGGGAACAAAGATATTAAAAGTGGGGACATTTGCTGCAAATGGAGAACAGAGGCGGCAGGTAAAAAGCAAGTGCACTGCTCTTGGATTGTTGATGCACTGACATTACAAACTGACTGTGTGTCCCGCTCACTACTTGTCTTTCACAACATGTGGTGCCATTTCATCATTGCATCTCTTGTGTACACTGTGTCCATGGAAGCTTCTCTGAAGCCCCGTGGCGCCTTCTCCGCAGGAATGCAAAGCTCACTGAAATAAACTTGTGTGCAGCCAGTTAATGAAGATCAGTTTTATATAGCGCTGTTTGTGAGCGCTGTTTGTAAGGTGGTCGTACTCTACAACTAAATAAACTGAGTGACAGTGTAATATCTCGGGCTAGGAATGGGCAGCACATCCTGAGAGCCGACAGAGGGGGCCTAGCCCGGGCCACTGGAATGATGCGACTGTGCGGCTGCAGCGTTGTTTGCCTAATTATGGATCCGTCGCATTTGTCACAAAATCCATCTTTTGCTCCATATCCGGCAGATTAAAAAAAAATATATTCTTTCTTGCTCAAATAGATCAAAAGATACTAAAAACATCTTGCAATGCGTGGAAGTATCCTGGCAAAAGTTGACTGATCACCTTTCGGTTGCTTATTGCTATGTTTGGCTGTAAAACCGCTGCTAATGAGGTGCAACCAATGCTCAGACGGTGTTTACAAGTGTAAATATAAAACAGAAAAGTAATACCGTCAGAAAATATGCTGCATTACGTAGCATACGTGCCCTTTTCTTGTCGCATAGTATAGTCAAGCCTGCAGCATAATTTGGTCCTCTCCGGCTGCATAATTGCAGCGGCCCCGGGTATACCGGGCCAATTGAAGGGGTAAGGATGATGGCAGACCAAGAGGGTCTGATCCCCACTCCGAGAGCAGAGCGCGAACCTCTCCCACGACACCCCCGTCTACCCAGGGCAGGAGCCGGGAACAGGGAGGCAGGAGCGGACCCCACACAGCCGGCACACTGGCAATCCCTGGCATTATTTTGTATTTTTTGCTCGCCTAAAAGCGACTCCAGAGGCCACTTTTGTCCACTTTGGAAGCACTTGGTGTCCTAGAGGGAGTGCCGGGATGGGGGAGGGGCGATTCCCAGAAGCACTTTCCCTTTGTGTTCACACGCGTCTACCCCGCTCCCTCCTCCCTCCCCTGACTTCCAGGAATCGGCATCCATGTACCGGGGTGCTCCAGTGTTCCCGAGCCTGAATCCATGCGCCCGTGTTTGTGATCGGGGGACCGGAGCGCCACCCGCCTGCCGCTCTGCCCCCGGGAAGGGTACTTCGTGCTCCCCTTTCTACAGGATCGCCCATGGCTTGTTTTCGTTCCTGGAAGGAGTCCTCCCGGCACCCACCATCACCCCCACAGGCGCATCCACACAGGACTGGTGCCCGGATTCCGGCGCTGGCAAACTGGCCAGCCCGTGACTCCTCGCAACTGGAACCCGGCGCTGCCGGGAAAGGACTGAAGGCATGGGACTCTGGCCGGCGTGTCTCGTTTACATTGTATTTCATTTATTTTGTTGAAGGATTAGAGAGGCATGAGCTAAGGCCTTCCCAATGGGTCGTCGGGTCATATAATTTATAATTGAGGGATTACGACTATGAAGGTAATGTTTCAGCGGAATATGTTGTTGTCTGTCTGTCAGGCTATGATAAATGACCGGGCCCAAAAGTGATCCGGGCTCCAATAGTGAGCCCCGAGTCGGACGAGTGGGGCTGAACTCCATGCAGGAGACGCTGATCTAACCAGTTCGTCTCGCAATCGTGACATTCACGCGTGATGAGTGTGTGTGATGCAAAGCGTGGGATTCGGATCTAATGGACGTGCCAGTGCTCCAGTGTGTGAGACTTGGGTCATATGAGTGCCTCACGGTCATGGCTGCAATGTGCATGGCTTGTGTCTTACGAGAGTGTCACTGTCAGTGCTCCATTGCATGAGACGTATATCGTGTGTGGCACTGTCAGTGCTGCGATGAGCGAGACTCGATCCGATATATGTGTCTGTGTTCCAGTGTGTGAGACTCTCAACTGACGAGCGTGTCTGTGCTACAAGGTGTGAGACTCCCATCTGATGAGCGTGTCTGTGTTACAAGGTGTGAGACTCCCATCTGATGAGCGTGTCTGTGCTACAAGGTGTGAGACTCCCATCTGATGAGCGTGTCTGTGCTACAAGGTGTGAGACTCCCATCTGATGAGCGTGTCTGTGTTACAAGAGGTGAGACTCGGAGCTGATGGATGTGCCAGTGCTCTAATGTGTGAGACTCCCATCTGATGAGCGTGTCTGTGTTACAAGGTGTGAGACTCCCATCTGATGAGCGTGTCTGTGTAACAAGGTGTGAGCCTCGCATCTTATGAGAGTGCATCTGTGTTACAAGGCGGGAGCCTGTCTCTGCTCTGGTGTGTGAAAGTCGCAGGTGAAGTGCGAGGCTGCCCTTCAGGTTGTGGGTTTCACACTCAATCTGACGTGACGGTGCCTAGGATAAGACCGTGGTCCCAGGTGTGAGACGCTGCCTGGTGAGAGAGCCTGTGCTTCCTGGTCGAGACTGCCCTAAACTGTCCGAGTAACTTCCAAGTTTCCGGAGTGCAAGCTGTGTGGTCACACACAGCGCAGCGCCTCTTTGTGTACACGGTATAGGTGTACACCCTGTGAGTTCACATCCATTCCTAGTGAGTGTCGGAGCCCCCCTCAGTAAGTGGCCCCTGGGGTGTTGTCTTGCACCCCTCCATGGACGCTCGTGTTGTGTGTTACTACACCAGTGCATTTGTGATGCCTCATCCCTGCGTGCACATTGTCACTTGAATGCCCCGCCGCGGAGGGATACTCATCGCAGGGGGCAAGGGCATGGTCTGTCTGTGGGATATGTCCTAGAAAGCATGGCACACGGTCCCCGTGCTGATATTGTGCCAGGCGCCGTGCCAGTCTAGTGTGCCCCCCATCCTGTCCGTGTTACTGACGCACAAGGGGGCTCGCGAAGGGGTTCATGTTATCAGTGCGTGTGTGACAGTCTCGTGGCTCAGGAACTATGGGCGGGGGTGGGGGGGGGGGGTTAGAAGGATGGCGGTGGTTGGGGGGAAGGGTTGGGGGCGGTGTAGAGAGAACACATCGTCCCCCACAAGACGCATTGCAGCGAAGATGGAGGACGCTGTCCTGAAAGGACCCCTCTGCTCAAGAGAGGGAGGGGCGGGGGTGAGGCAGACAGGCTCTTGTCTCGCTGTCTGGACACTTTGTTAGAGCTGCTGTCAGTGACGGTGTGGGCCAGGCTCATGTTCTTTATGAGAGATAACGAGCCGGTGCCTCCTCGTTTGAGGCTTATGGATATCGTCATAATTGTATTTTTGTATTTATTTCATCTTATTTCAAGAGAGTCTGTTCTTCGTCGGTGCTTTGCTAACCGTACATTTTTAGGATGTTGCAGTTTTCGGTATTATTTGGTGGGATATCTTATGCTTTTGGCCGAAAAAAACATGAACGAAAAGATGATGTGAAACAAAAGTGCAAAGGAGTTGTGTGGTGTGAAGACAGGATATTACAGTGTATAGTGTAAAGTAGTGATGGCACAGTGCAAGTATGCTCTCTAGTGTGAGACTGTTGTGAAGCAAGTACACTCTAGTGCTAAGAAAGTGTGAAGGTGTGAAGGAAGCACACTCTAGTGCTAAGAAAGTGTGAAGCAATCACAGCCTAGTTCTGAAAAACTGTGAAGGTGAGAAGCAAGCACACTTCAGTGATAAGAAAGTTGAAGGTGTGAAACAAGTACACTGGTGGTAAGAAAGCATGAAGGCATGAAGCAAGCACACAATAATGCTAACAAAACGTGAAAGTGTAAAGCAAGCACACACTAGTGGTGAGGAAGTGTGAAGGTAGCACATTCTAGTGCTAATAAAGTGTGAAGGTGTGAAGAAAGCACACTGTTCTGCTAAGAAAGTGTGAAGGAAGCACACTGTTCTGCTATCAAAGTGTGACGGTGTGAAGCAAGCACACTCTAGTGCTAAGAAAGTGTGAAGGTGCGAAGGAAGCACACTGTTCTGCTAACAAAGTGTGAAGGTAGCACACTATAGCACTAAGAAAACGTGAAGTGCGAATCAAGCACACTAGTGCTAAGAAAGTGTGAAGGTGTGAAGCAAGCCCACTATTGCTAACAAAGTGTGAAGGTGTAAAGCACAGATGCTGGTGTGAAATTACAGTATGGAGAAGGGATGAAGTAGTGCAAAGATGCTTTCAACTATGAGAATGGTTTGAAGCAAACACACTCTAGTGCTAAGAAAGTGTGATGGTTTGAAGCAAGTACACTCTAGTGCTAACAAAGTGTGATGGTGTGAAGCAAGGATGCTGGTGTGAGATTACCGTATGAAGTAGTGGTGACACAATGCAAAGATGCTCTCAAGTGAGAGACTGGTTGAAACAAGCACACTATAGTGCTGAGAACATGTGAAGATGTGAAGGAATCACACTATAGTGCTGAGAACATGTGAAGGTGTGAAGGGAGCACACTCTAGTGCTGAGAACGTGTGAAGGTGTGAAGCAAGCACACTCTAGTGCTAGGAAAGTGTGAAAGTGTGAAGCAAGCACAAGCTAGTTTTAAGAAGGTGTGAATGTGTGAAACAAGCACACTCTAGTGCTAAGAAAGTGTGAAGGTGTGAAGCAAGCACACTCTAGTGCTAAGAAGGTGTTTGAAGGTGTGCAGTGAGCACACTTTAGTGATAGGAAAGTGTGAAGGCATGAAGCAAACACACTTTAGTGCTAGGAAGGTGTAAAGGTGTGAAGCAAGCACACTCTAGTACTAGCAAAGTGTGAAGATGTGAAGGAAGCACACTCTAGTGTTAAGAAAACGTGAAGGTGTGAAGTAAGGATGCTGGTGTGGGATTACACTATTAAGAAGTGGTGGCACAGTGCAAAGATACTCTTCAGTGTAAGACTGGTATGAAGGAAGCACACTCTAGTGCTTCAAAAGTGTGAAGGTGTGAAACAATCACACTTTACTGCTAAGAAGGGGTAAAGGTGTGAAGCAAGCACACTCTAGTACTAGGAAAGTATGAAGGTGTGAAGCAAGGACGCTGGTGTGGGTTTACAGTATCAAAAAGAGTTGGCACAGTGCAAAGATAATCTCCAGTGTGAGACAGTGTGAAGCAAGCACACTAGTGCTAAAACAGTGTGAAGCAAGCACACTAGTACTAAGACAGTGTGAAGGTGTGAAGCAAGGGTGCTGGTGTGAGATTACAGTATGAAGTAGTGATGGCACAGTGCAAGGATGATCTCAAGTGGAAGACTGGTGTGAAATAAGCACACTTTAGTGGTATGAACGTGTGAATGTGTGAAGCAAGCACACTCTAGTGTTAAGAAGCTCTGATGGTGTGACGCAGGCACACTCTAGTGCTAAGAAACTGTGATGGTGTGAAGCAAGCACACTCTAGTGCTAAGAAGGTGTGAAGGTGTGAAGCAAGGCTGCTGGTTTGGATTACGGTACCATGAAGTGTCAGTACAGTGCAAAGATACTGTCCCGTGTGAGACTGGTGTGAAGGAAGAAAACTCCAGTGCTAGGAAAGTGTGAAAGTATGAAGCAGGATACTGGTGAGGGGTTGCAGTATCAAGTGACGTCACAGTGCAAAGATGCTCTCAAGTGTACGACTGGTGTGATGCAAGCACACTCCAGTTGTATGAAAGTGTGAAGCAGGATGCTGATGTGAGGTTACAGCATCTAGAAGTGATACCATAGTGCAATGATACTCTCCAGTGTGAGATTGGTGTGAAGCAAGCACACTCTAGTGGTAAAAAGTGTGACTGTGTGAGCGAGGATGCTGGTGTGGGATTGTGGTAGTAAACATTGTCCCACAGTGCAAAAATGGTGTGACGCAAGGTACTGTTGTGCAAGATGGTGTGGTGCAAGTACATTGCAGTACAATAATGGTGCACATCAAGGCTAACACTGTGCAAGAATTATATGGAGCAAGGGTGTGTGGTACGTACATTGTATTTTGCAAAGCTGGAGTGTATGGGTAGTGTAAAGCAAGGGTTGTGCAGTGCAAGGAAGGTATAATGCAACGATGGTGGAGTGTAAGGATGTGCTGAATTAAAGATATTGTAATACGAAGATGGTGTTTTGCAAATACGGTTAAATGCAAGGATTGTGTGAACCAAATGCCATGTATTGTAAGAGTGGTTTCAACCAAAGCTACTTTAGTGCAAGGTAGTTTAATGCCATGATGACTTAGTGCAAGGGTGTTAGGCATGGGCACGGTCGTGCAAGGGTGATGTGAAACCAGGGCCATTTTTAGCCAGTATGGTGTGAAGCCAAGGGTGCTGCAGAGCAGGAATGGCATGAATCAAGGGTAAGGTAATAGAAGGATGGTGTCATAAAAATATGCAGCAGTGCCAGGCTACTATACTGCAAGGATGGCACGAAGGAAAGACATTGTAGGAGAAGGAAATTATGAAATAGTGATACAAGGGTACTGAAAATGCAAGTCATGTACACTGTTAAAAAATATGGTGCATTGCAATTATGGTATCAGGAAAGGTATAATACAAAATAGTGCAGGGAAACCAGCTCACTATAGTGCAGGGATGTGAAAACAAGAGGTTTCTAGAAAGAGATAGCTGAAATCAATCTCAAGCTGATGTGCAGCGGTGATGTGAGGCAAGGTAATGTGCTGAAAGGATAATTAAAAACAAGGGAACTGTTGTGAAAATATTGTGCTTTTCACAGGTATTGTAGTGCAAGGATAATGTGCAGCCAGGATTCTGGAGCGCAGGGGTGTTGTGAAGAACGGATATTGTAGGGCATTGGTGTTATAACGGAAAAATGTGTAGTGCAAAGGAGTGTAATTTAGGGGCACTGCAGTGTAACGATTGTACGAAATTAGGGCACTGGAGTGCAAAAGGGATGCCAAGCATGGAGCAGTAGAACAGAGATTGTGTAAAACTAAGATACTGTAGCACTATGGGGTTGTGACGCAAGTGTACCAGGCAAAGATGGTGCAGTGCAAGGGCACTATAGTACTGTGCAGTGCACAAATGGTGTGAATCAAGGGCACTGTAGTGTAAGCACAGTTCACGCCAAAGACTGTGGACGGTGTGACGCAGTATTACAGTAGTGCAAGGATGGTATAATACATAAATGGTGCAGTGCAAGGGCACTATAGTACTGTGCAGTGCAAGGATGGCGTAACAACAAGTGCACTATAGTTTAAATATTGTCCACTCAAAAGACTGTGGACGGTGTGATGCAGTGTTACAGTAGTGCAAGGATGGTATAATACATAGATGGTGTAGTGCAAGGGCACTATAGCACTGTGCAGTGCAAGGAAAGTGTGAATCAAGGGCACTATAGTGTAAGCACAGTCCACACCAAAGACTGTGAACAGTGTGGTGCAGTGTTACAGTGGTGTAGTGCAAGGATGGTATAATGCATAGACGGTGCAGTGCAAGGGAACTATAGCACTGTGCAGTGCAAGGACAGGGTGAATCAAGGGGACTATAGTGTAAGCACAGTTCACGCCAAAGACTGTGAACAGTGTGACGCAGTGTTACAGTGGTGTAGTGCAAGAATGGTATAATGCATAGACGGTGCAGTGCAACGGCACTATAGCACTGTGCAGTGCAAGGACAGGGTGAATCAAGGGCACTACAGTGTAACCACAGTTCACGCCAAAGACTGTGAACAGTGTGACGCAGTGTTTCAGTGGTGTAGTGCAAGGATGGTATAATGCATAGACGGTGCAGTGCAAGGGCACTATAGCACTGTGCAGTGCAAGGACAGGGTGAATCAAGGGCAGTATAGCGTAAGTATTGCCCAGTCCAAAGCCTGTGAACGGTGTGACGCAGTGTTACAGTAGTGCAAGGATGGTATAATGCATAGATGGTGCAGTGCATGGGCACTATAGCACTGTGCAGTGCAAGAACAGGGTGAATGAAGGGCACTATAGTGTAAGCACAGTTCACGCCAAAGACTGTGGATGGTGTGACGCAGTGTTACAGTAGTGCAAGGATGTCATAATACATAGATGGTGCAGTGCAAGGGCACTATAGTACTGTGCAGTGTAAGGATGGCGTTAAACAAGTGCACTATAGTTTAAATATTGTCCAATCAAAACACTGTGGATGGTGTGATGCAGTGTTACAGTAGTGCAAGGATGGTATAATACATAGATGATGCAGTGAAAGGGCAGTATAGCAGTGTGCAGTGCAAGGATAGTGTGAATCAAGGGCAGTATGGTGTAAGCACAGTTCACGCCAAAGACTGTGGACGGTGTGCCGCAGTGTTACAGTATTGTGGAAGTACAGTATAATACATAGATGGTGCAGTGTAAAGACTCTATAGCACTGTGCAGTGCAATGAAAATGTGAATCAAGGGCACTGTAGTGTAAGTATTGCCCAATCCAAAACCTGTGGACGGTGTGATGCAGTGTTACAGTAGTGCAAGGATGGTATAATACCTAGATGGTGCAGTGCAAGGGCACTACAGCACTGTGCAGTGCAAGGATAGTGTGAATCAAGGGCACTGTAGTGTAAGTATTGCCCAATCCAAAGCCTGTGGACGGTGTGACGCAGTGTTACAGTAGTGCAAGGACGGTATAATACCTAGATGGTGCAGTGCAAGAATGGTGCGAAACAAGGTCCATATAGTGCAAGAATGGTGCGAAACAAGGTCCATATAGTGCAAGAATGGTGTACATTAAAGGTAATATAGTGCAAGGACGGCATAAACAAGTATTTAGTACCGACGCGGTGTAATACAGTGCAACCAACGGTGTAGTTTACGGGCAGTTCAACGCAGGATGGTGCAGCAATAGGGACGCTAACGGTTGTTGCAGTGCATTCCCGATGCAGTGCAGTGATGCTGAGGGGCGTGGCTGGTGCTTGCCTAGGTGGTGCAGTTTGTCGCTGGTGATCGGAACTGATGGTAGAGCTCTCACCCCGGGGTTGGTACAGGGATCACGTACAGTACACGGATGGTACAGTCAGTGGTGTAGCGTGGGTTGTCAGCACCCGGGGCAAGGCAAGTAATTTGCGCCCCCTAACCCGTGGATTTTAGCACTCGCGAGTGCGAGCACACCCCCCCCAGATGTTGCGCACAGTGCGGCCGGCCCCGCCTGCACCCCCACGCTACGCCACTGGGTACAGTGAAGTCGTAGGTGTAGTGCACAGATGTAGCGTAAGCCTGAAGGCAGGCAGACTTGCAAGTGGGTCGGGAACAGGCAAGTTTTGTTCAGTTGACAAAACAGTCGTCATATTTTCTATTTAAAATAAAATAACCCCCACCCCGCAGTCTGAAGGCGAGTTGGGACTCCTTTACCAGGAAAGGAGAGGTAGCTCAGGAAGAAACGCGCCGCCTTTTCTCTTGGATACCTGCTACCGGAAATAAAGGCAGACTCTGTGGGAACCAATGTAGGCTTTAATTAATAGAATCTTTAATTTGTGTTTTTATAGGAAACATAATTTTTTAAGGCACTGTAGACGTTTAAATACAATCTTTTTGCTCGTGTTGTAACAGCCTGCATGCAACCTAATTTATATTGTGTGTAATATATGTTTTAAACTATTCACTTACTGAGGCACCGACCAGGATTCAAATCAGTGACCCTCCGGTACACTCAGATTTAACTCAAGTGATCGACAACCAAACTGTCCTTCCATCACAAGCCACTCCCCCACCTAACTGTAGGCTGCATTGATTTGTCGTCAAGGGGTAACAGTACCTTCCAGACCTGTGTTTGACAGCTTTAAAAAGCTCCTACCACTGCATAGTCTGCTCTCAGCAATAAAATGCGTGAAAATTCGTGTATCTCTACTACAGAAGTGATGTTCAATTATTAACACGTGCGTTCTATATTGCTATGAACTTAGATGCCCAACATTATACTTATCTGACCAGCGACACTGTGCAAACCACAAACCGAGTGATCTTTCGCCACTCTCGTTAGCCAGAGGCACGACCCCCATTTTTGTACAATCGGATTGGAACCTGTCACCAGCTGGTTACATGCAGATCCTTATGAGACCTGCATTAACCCATGGAGATATCGTACTAGACTTTTATCCTATAGGTGACAGGTCTGTTCTGTAGGTACACTAACCCTCTGAGGTGTCTGCTGGTACATGGACCATCTGAGAAGTCTCCCTGACATGGGAACCAGCCGCCTGCAATTTAGAAATAATCTGTATCTGGTATCTTAACTCACTGGTCCCCCTTCATAGATGTGCGCCTGCAGATGAGAGCAAACTGTGCAGTTGGTGTCTTATTCAACAGAGTTACTTTATCAGGCGAGATTAGCTCGCCCTTGGCAGTGCAGACACTTTCGGGAGTTTTCCGTCTCTCTTCTCTCAAAGCTACGGTCATATTTACCACAGATGTATAAATTGCTCGAGATTCCTTGTTTTTGAAAAGTCAGGAATGCTTGGACTTTGTCTACGTAAATAAGATTGTTCAAGGATTGTTTTATGATTACTTTATATAATTCCTTATCATTCATTCTTGTTGCTGCTGTCTGGAATAGCGCCTTCCAGGCTTCTCAGTAATTCCAGCACTCGAATAAAATGTCTATCCACTACATGTGTCATATAAAACGCTTTTCTGTTTTACTGACGCTTACAGGTAGACACAGAGATTTATTCGCAGTCTATAATTATTTTTAAATATTGAACACAGTGTTAAATATGTATTTTTACGTAATCGCAATGCTAGCTGTGCAGGTTGGCATGTGGGGGAGCGAAAGAAGGCAATGTTTTTTTTGTTTTTTTTTTATCTAAAAAGCTTAAAGAGGTTCTGACGTCCACCTGTGTTTGTATGACAATATAAAGGTTGTCTTGAGGACTATTTTAATGATGTTTCGGACAGCTGCTTATAGTGCTATAACCAATCAAATATCCCAGCATGAGACTGCAGGTATTGTTAAATAAATATGGAAAGAAACATGTTTCAGCTTCTTTTTTTCTCCAAAACACAAAGTATAAAAATATCAACACAGATGAAATGAGTAAAACACAGTTTGTTAAATAGAGAAATAAATAGAGAAGGACATCCTGAAAAATAAGGAACAATGTTTATATTGATAGTTTACCGTAGAAGGAAGTTTCCAACACTTTTTATTCTTGTTATATTCGTAGCAGATTGACTTAGTTTTGTTTAGTCAAGTTTGTGTGAATCAGGCTGCTTTTGTTTTAGTAATGATCCGTCTTTTGTTCTGCATGAACAGTTGTGTATGTCTGAATATCACGATATATATATGTGTAGTTAATTAGGGTTAATAGTTCTAACTTCACATGTACAAACCCTCTCCAATCAAGATAGATATATAGATGGATGATAGATAGATAGATAGATAGATAGATAGATAGATAGATAGATAGATAGATAGATAGATAGATAAATAGACAGACATTGGAAATACTTGATTCTCAGCGCGAGGGTTATGTTTTTACTGCTGGGCGATAATAAATCCATTGCATTCTGACTCCCTAAGAGCTTTGACTCCCTCGGGAGACCACAGAGAAGTTTTAGGCTATTGTGTCAGCACAGCACGCAGCCTACCCTTGGGCCTTACTAGGGAGGACTTGTGATCTCGCCATGTAATGATGCCCTGGCATTTAGAGTTTTTTTCCATGTTTTTTAATTATAATGAAATAAAGCTTCACATATATAACGCCCCCCACCCCAAAAAGGAAAAATATCAGGTGAAAAAACAGACATATTCTACATTTCTCAATATCAGTCCCACAAAGTCAAAACACTCCCATACAACTTAACGAAACATATAGAACATATAAATAATATAAAACATAGACCTTGTGATCACTCATAACCGTACATAATATATAACCACGATATGTCAAATATACATACATATGCAAAATGTAGCCTACAGTGTGGGAAGTTGAGAAGTTTTTGTCTGACAGCTTTTACAAATTCTATGGAAACATTAACAAGTTTATCAAGTTTCAAAATATACTCCTCTCCCCTTTGTGTCAAAATTGTTACTTTTACAAACGTTTCTACCACAAAAGGTATATTTGCTTACAAAAAAAACGTTGTATGTGTTTACTATTGTGCACAGAAAACTAGGCAAAAGGTTAACTTGCACTGCGATGTTTTGCATACATGTTCCATACTTGCTGGGTTTGATTAGAGTGAACATTATCTTGGAATTTGATGTAAATATTCGCACGGGGCAATGGCGATCTTAAACCTGCAAACTTTGCAAATTTAGAAAAATCCGATATTTTACAAACATTCATTTACAAATAACTGCACACCCCTACTTAAAAGAGGACGTATCATGACCATAGAACAACAAATATATACTTACTTGCTTCATACATAATAACGTGTAGCATCGCTAAATCATACAACATAGAAAATGCAAAGGGCAGATTTCTGCTATTTTCGAAAATTAGAAACATCTTGTGCTCCCAGATGTAATGGGACAGGTTCCTCTATCCAAAATATCTCGATTTACTGACCTGTGGGAAATTATCATTTTCATTTGTGAAACTGGCTAAAGTGCAAACCTTTCACAATCCACCCCTCTTCATTGACACTTTCCTGCCTTAAAAGGTCTAAAGGGATCAATTTTTCGGAAAATCTATTTTTGCAGAAGAGTTTAAAAAAAAAAAAATACTTTCTTGCCCCACACACGTTATTCGGTAAATAACTACCTGCAATGCTTTTTAACAACCTCTTTTCAAAGTTGATCAAGCTCATTTGTGACAGATTTTTTTTTTTTAAATCCTCATAAAGTTGTCTCAGGCAGAGTTTTACAACTCGCCATACGGTATTAACCCCAGTGAAGAGTGATATCTGCCTGCTGTGATTGTGGGGTTCAGCGGAACCTCCATTAGAAGGGTTTATTTGTCTGGCTGTCTGTGCAGGACAGAAACCTGTGGCCCTGTTCTCCCCAAGGGATGAGCTCAGGAACTGATTAATGTCTTTTTAGAAAGGCCTGTGGGAGCATTGTAATATCTTTTCCTGAGTTCTTTTCATACATGTATATTTCTCTTGCAGAAGCCCTCTTGCACCACTACAAGCTCGGGCTTGCTTGAGAATCACGAGGTCGGAGGTCACGTGGTGCAAAGCGACAGAAAGCGTTTATTTACCTTACATTGAAAAGGCCCACTGGCATGATGCAAACCTTGGTAAATCTAGGTAGGCCTTATTGTCCAGGGGTGTCGCCCTGGTCTGTTTCCTTTTTACAGAGCATTTTCACACATCCTGTCCTGCAGGGAGACCTCCAGGTTAGGGGCAAAAAACAAGAGTTGGAGGACTTTGCACTAGTTTGCTGCATGCCCAGTTTCAATGCAGAAAACCGATACCGATCTAGAGCAGTGGTTCTCAACTTTTTGACTTCTAGGGACTCCCACTTTTTCATAACTGGAACCCAGGGACCCCCACCGAATCATTATTGGACCACCCTCAATGAGTCATTACTGGAAGCTGTGGACTTCGACCTAAACATTGTTGATGATTTGAACTGCAAAACAATACACACACAATACAGAAACAAGCATTCACCTAACACATACAGGAATCATAATATATTATTTCATTTCCAATCTGCATAATGACGCATAATTTACCTATTTCCCACATAATTTATGAACACTGCCACGTAATTTAATGCTTCCCTGTCGAATAATTTCAATGGCCCTGTCTATACCGCGCTACACAGAATGACCACTGTTTAGACACTACCCTGTGCATGTGCAGAGTGACATGACTGCGGTGCTGTTACCAACACAGAGCGATAGACCCACCCTCCGCCCCATCAATGTTTAACTCTGCCGAGGAGCAAAGTCTGCTCGTTGAACCCAATGTGCCGGAAAGCAAATACAACTTTACTTCCATTGGGTTAAAAAAGCAGAGCAGCCTCGGAGTCTCGCCTATGAGTGATTGTTGTAAGCCTCTGGGACGGACAGGCCTGTCTGTTCTCAGTGGGCACGGGTGTACATCATATGTGTGTGTCTGTCCCTAATCTCCATACGTGTTCGTCTTCCCCTTGTGAAGTCCCATGTGCTGAAAGCCCTGTCCCTGACCCCTGTGTCTGTCTGATCTCAGATTCTGTCTGCGCTTCGCCCTCTGTAACTGAGGGGCCTCTCACTGACCCATTGTGTCTCTGCTCTCAGTTTCTGTCTGTGCATCAACCCCTCTGAATGAGGGGCATCTCACTGGCTGAAAGCCCTGTGCCTGACACCTTGTATCTGTCTGCTCCTATCTCTGTGGGTAGCATCAGCCTCACGTGCTGCTGGTTCTATTGCAGCCCCCCTCCTCTCGGAAGCTCTAGGGGTGAGTCCCATGTGGTGAAGGGCGTCCCACGCCTCGTGTGTCTGTCTGCTCTTAATATCTAGCTGTACATCAGCCATGGGCACTGAGGGTCCTGTCCCAGGCTCTTGGTGTCTATCTAATGGGTTTCTGATTTCATGTCAGGTCTTTGTGCTGAGGTCCGGTGCTAATGTATGTCTGCTCTCAGTCTCTGGTTCTGTCCCAGGCTCCATTTGTCAATCTGCTCTCAATTCTATAGGTGTGCATCATCCCCATGCACTGAGGTTCCTGTCAAACGTCCTTGTGTTAGGCTGATGTCAATCTCTACAGGTGTACACCAGCCTCGTATACTGAGGTTTCTGTCCAAGGCCACTAGTCAACCTCCTAGGGTGTACATTACCCATGCAGTGCGGTTTCTGCCCCAGGCCCGTCTCCTCTCAATCTTCATGGATGTGCATCTACCCCATGTACCGGGAGTCTGTTCTCAAGCTCTGGGGTATGTCAACTTTAACCTGCGGCCTGGGCCTGTGCTGTACTATAGGACGTTATGTTGCTGCCTGGTACTTCAGTGCCTCAAGACCAAGGTAGTATCTTCGAGGCTATGGGCACAAGGCAGTAAGGTTAGATGTTTTTTAAGTCTCGCTTGCGACAGTTCATGAGCTGCCGCTTGCGACTAACTCTGGCTTCTTAAAAAAATAAATAATCTAAAAGTGAGCTTTTAGCCCACCCATTACTAACCACCGTTCATCGTCAATCTTATTTTCTTCCTTTCTATTTGTGAGCTTTTGTATGTCAGCTTCACATTGTTTCTGTGTGTTACTTTTCTTCCCTGGATCACGCACCAAGTGCTGATTGATTTTTTGATTGATGTTCTTTTGCGTTGCCTGTTGTCGGATTGTCGTACTTTTGGTTTTACATACAAAGCAACTTGAAACCATCAGAGTTGAAGCTTGCACTTCCCAATGTTTTCAATAGCCGAGCTAGTGATAACAAGGCTTTGTGGCTCTTGACCAATTTTTGACACAAACATTTTGTCCGCCTGCACTTTTATTGACGAATATGCTGTAAACACACTCCCTTCTTTTAAGACTGTTGTCCTACAGAATGTGATTTTCTGAATTAACGTTTGTGCTGTGTCACATTGACTTATTTGTCGGTTACTTAAAAAATAAATATTTTAGAGGACTCTTTATTCATCATCAAACATGCAGAAATTTCCAAAGATTTATGTTTCATCTTTACTTCTACCCACCCCCAAACATTAAAATCATCCTTACTTCTATTTGCTTGTACCCACCCTAAATCACCCTCACTTTCCTTTACCTCTACCAACCCCCAAACCATAAAATCACTTACCTTCCTTTACTTTTACCCACCAAGCCCTAAAATCAGCTTCACCTTTCTCTTACCGCCCCACCCTAAACCCTATAATCAACAACCCTCTAACTCTACCCACCCAAATCTCAAAACCTCCCTTAACCGCCTTTACCTCTACCCTCCTTCAGACCTTCAAATCACCCTTACCTGCTTTTACCTATACCCATCCAGTACTTCAGCACACTTAACTACAGGTATTATCATGTTCCGGTAAGTGACATCGGCGCTTTTCATAAAAAATCTCTGGCAAAGAGCCCCCTCATGGGGCCCGTCAGGCATTGCAGCACCGGCCTGAGGAGGAGCAGGGCCGATGATGAAGCATGTAACCAATTGGTGAGTGAATGCTCTTGCTTTTTAACAATTAAGGGCCTAGGTGACTGGCAGTCCTCCTCTAATTGGGTGTGAGCTAATGTAAAAACTTTGAAACAGTGTACCCTGTAGCTCTGACTTATCATGACTGGAGAAATTGTACACTGGAACTGGCCAACAGGATAAACTTCAGCTTGGAGATAAGATAAACAAGTGAGTATTTTTCTTCAAATGCCCTTTATGTATTTGTGAGTTTTCAGTCTTTACAGCCACGCCATGAACCTCACTGCTTTTGACAGCGTCAGGCACGTTTATTATCAATTATTTTTGTTATTATTGCTTAACTTGTGTTTTGCCCAGCGCCCTCAGCTTTGACTCACTTTTCCTGCCACCATTTAAAAAAAGATTGATGCACAAATGTGTATTTTAATTTCTTATTGTTTACGTTTGCTGGCAAGGTGACATTGTCATTTGTTCCTGGAAATATTTTTTTGTGAAGCCAGAGAATAGTGACACACTAAGAAAATGGGTCACTGCCCCCACTTGGTCAGCGCAGGCTGCATCATAGTGCTTTTATACAACATGGCTAAAAGACAATAGGCCTCGAATGGGCGAGACCTATTGGCTTTGGCAATGCTTGTTTGCATAAGCACAGGCATGACTGAGGGCGAAGGCCGGCGTTGTGATGTTAGTACACAATGCTCTGGGCAGCAGGGCAAGGGGGAACAGCCATGCAAAACTGCAATCAAAGTTTTTATGGCGAGGGTAGCCACATTACTAGTGGTAGTTACAAAGCCTTGTTGCTCTGATGGCCCTTAGGCACTCATGCGGGCACAGTGGGGGCAGGCGATTGCATGACACAGATGGCAGCATTGTCACTGTGCCCACACCATAATAATGCTGGCATGAGATGTTAATGCGTTTCAGTTTCCTATAAACATTTAGTAACCTGCCACTGGTCCCTCTCAGTAGAGTAGCAGAAAGTAATGCTTACTGCACTCAAGTGCACAGAGCAGCACAGCAAAGCCACAAAATGAACAAAGGTGGATAAAACTTATCAGGCACCCAAACCAGTATATGGATAAATGAACACCCTAGCAGGATGACACCAGCAGCAATGGCTTGCGTCACAAACATCCATGCATCGACCTCTAAAGGCAGACCCAAAACTATTGCCCCTCTGAAGTATAATCCATCACTAAACTACACACTGCTGTATTCTGAGCTCACCTGCCCCCATGCAAGGAAACTGTGCAGTGGTGATCTTTTTAGTGGCAGTTACTGGTAGTGTTTGAGAGGACTCTGCTGAAGGTCTGTATAAAGCACTATGGGCCATATGTATGAACACATTTTCCCATAGACACGGAATGGGTAAAACCCTTTGATACATCTGGCCCTATGTTCTTTTTTACACTACTCTTGTTGGTCACCGGAAAGTTCACATGTTGTTTACATGTGGGAGATTCGCTGGGTGGGTTTTCACCAATTTTAGGTCTTGATAACTCAGCTGGTTCATTCCCCGCTGTAGATATTTGTCCACCCTATTGTCAAAGCTTAGCACTTAGGGCTTGCTGGTTTCTCAAACGTTCACCCCTCTGAAGTCCCTAAAGGGATGCCTGGTGACTTGTAGACTGTTGACCTTTGAATTAGATGATGTTGTATGGAATATGGCTCAAGGTGTGTGAAACATTCAGTTGAGCGTAGGTACTTGGTTATCTAGACAGAAATTTTGGCATGTTTCTGAGGGGTAGATAAGTTCCATCCTTATGTATGGGGGAGACAATTTATGATTAAGTCTGATAATAAACCACTAGTGGATATTTGGTCTGGCAACAAAATAAGAAAGACCACTGAAAGATCAGCTTGACTAGCCGCCAAGATCTTGGAATATCATTTCAAGATTAAGGATATTCCGTAGTGATTTGGATAATGACACAGTTGACATTGAAGAGTTTTTCATTGCCAGCTGGGAGGGGAATACTGTCACTTTTGAGAGCATAGATCAATGGAAGTGTGAAATGATCCACAGTGACAACATTCCCAGTGATGAAAGGATGGCCATAAGAAAGGACCCTTGGCCCCTCTCTTCAGTCTTACTGGAAGGTGGTTGATGAACTGTCTGAGGGGGATGGCTTCTTCTTTTGTGGTGAGAAACTGATTCCTCCAACCACATTTAGGCGTAAAATTATAGAGGAAGCTCACAGGTGCTGCCTTGAGTGCACAGAAAAAAAGGAAGAATATTGGTGGCCTGGAATGGATTCTGGTGTATAAAAATGCCATGAAAACTGTGGATCTTGCAAGTGACAAACATTTGAGGACATAGTTGCCTTGGAGTCTCCTGTAGTTGCACCCGGTAGAGCTTGGCAAAAAGTTAGCTAGATTTTTTAGGACCTTTTCATATTTTGCCACCACAGTACAGATATATGCTGGCCCTGATAGACCATTTATCTCATTGGGTTGAAGTTACATTTCATTGACACCACTTGCTGCTGCTGTACAGCGTTTTCTATGTGATCTTTTTGTTAAATAGGGTATGTCTGACAGGTAATGTTGTTAGTTAATCTCACAAGTATTCTGTGATTTTATGGTTCATTCTGGAGTGATACCTAAAAGTAATGGCTTAGTTGAACGTTTTAAAAAGGTATTAGTAAAATGGATCCAAAGTGCTTATTGATGTAAGCAGGATGTGTTTGAAACTGTTAGGTTCATGTTATTGTCCTATCGAACTGCCTCTCAAGTAGGAACAGTGAAGTCACCTTTTTAACATCACTTCATCTCAAGCAGTCTAGACACGGTTTGAATGTTGGAGACTGGGCTGGAAAAAAAGAAACCCCCCCACTTTAGGAAAAGATTCATGAGCATATATGTTTTATGGATATAAGAAGTAACCCTGTCATGGTTTAAGGGGGGCAGCGGTGGCATGTTTGATGATTGACCAAAGGTGAAGATAATGTTTTCTCTGTCAATTTCCCAGATGCTAAGCTGGGTTGGCAGCCCGAAATAATTCTGGCAACTATTTTTTTTAGGGTCTGGTCCTAGAGGGTCACTGCATCGCACCAGAAGGATAAAAAGTGTCCTCGCAAATGGTCTGATAGAGAACTCAAGCTTCCAAAGCATTATGAAGAAACCCTCTAAAATGTGTCTACATCTGTTCTATTGTATGTTGTTAACACTTATGTCATTTTAAAAACGGCTGCTGAGTTTGGCAACATCAGATTGGCTGAAGCACTAAGCGACATTTCCTTCATGTGGAGTACTTCATAAATCCCCATTTCTAATGGTAGTAAATTCAATAATAACATATATTCACTCTTGATTCTAACCTTTTTCCATTGTTCAGCAGAGAAACCTGTAGTTAGAATGGATTATTACAATAAAAGTATCAGGCTCTTGTGATCCTAGTTGAGGGGTTTACTACCCCCCTCCTCTGAGTCTTTTTTTGTAAAGTACATGAAGGACTTGAAGAAACATTGCCCCATCCAAGGGAGAATGTGGAGGAGGTGGAGCTAAGAAAATGAGCCTAAACTTGATCAAAAATTAAAAATTCCTTCACCATCAACTTTCACAACGGCGACATCGCCTTTGATAATGTCCTCTTCTCCGTTGTCATCAACAACCATTGTATCCTGCAGGATTACAACAAGACCTCAGTCGACTAAAGAAAGTAAGATACTACCGTCAACGACCGATACAACTACAGTGACGTCCTTGCCGTCGTTGATACTACCGTCGACGAGGGTTGCCAAAAGATCATCTTCACTGACGACGCTACCAGCGATGACCTCATCGTCCACAAACCCACTGTCAACGACCTCATCGTCGACGAAGCCACCGTCAACGACACTACCGTTGATGACGCCACCATCGACGAATCCTCGTATCTAAACAGGGTCCCTGAGCTAGATACAGAGAGTAACACACAGGGAAGCAATACTATGAGTATAACGTAGTTTACTCTCCATTAATCAATTACTGATTATTGCTCCTCGAGAGATCATCGTGCTGGTCATATGTCCTGGATCCTGCTGATACTGTTAGCAAGTTGTTCCCTACAAGTTTGGTATCCTTGTGGGTTTCCCCTGTGGATTACGTTTTTTAAACCATGTGAACTTGTAGAGTGAGAAAGCATAGCTTCATTTAGCTATATCCATGTGTTAGTCCTTCATTTTGGACTACAAATTTGAAGTTGGAGAGTGTTTAATCCAGCCTGTAAGGGATATCTAAGTTCTTTCATATCTAAGGCAGATTACAAGATGTACGTATGCCAATTATACTGAATCATAAAGTCCTGATGAAGGTGTATTTATATTTTTCTTCACTCGCCGAAACGCGCGTCGGCTTGTAAATTGGCATGTCTTGAACATTGGCATGAAGTGTTTGAAATTGGCAAATTTGAAGCCCTGACCAGGATTGGCTACCATCAAATTATAACCTAGAATTGGCTGTTATTATGTTGAATTTTATACAATCCAAACTACAACGCATAATTGTAGCATCAAAGCAGTAACTTTATTGTGCTGTTTAAATATCCTCTCATGTATGAGGCGGTTGTAAATTTGTATGTATACTATTTCGTGATTTTGTTGGTTCTGTGTTTTTTGTTTATTTTTGCGTATCTACTGGTATGTTATTTATGTTTTCATATATGTATGTTTCATTTAGGTTAGGGGGTTGTATTATATTTTTCTGATGGATACAACTACCTGTGGATTCCTCACCTCATGAATACTCCCATGGCGCCAGCATTCAACGGAAATCTTCTTACTAGTCTCTGCACGTCGACGAGGACGTCACTCTAGCCCACGCGACGCCGTCTGACGTCATACAGGCAATAAGAGGTCCTCGACGACGTGCGGACGTCAGTTCCCTTTTTTCCGTGCATTCGAAACGGTTATCTTCGAGGGAGCAACTGTTACTCTTGCGGTTACAGTGTATATCTTGCTGCGTAGTCTTTCGCTGTGGAAATAATGTCGCAGAGAAAGTCTGGATTTAAGCCTTGTCGTGAGTGTGGAGGCAAGATGTCAGTGACGGATCCTCATTCCGATTGCCTTTGGTGTTTGAGCTCCGACCACGACGTCTCGACTTGTGATTCATGTCAGCACGTGAATCCAAAGGCCCTCAAGGAACGTGAGGCGAAGCTGTTTATGGCAAGTCAAAGGAGATACATCACAAGAAGTCTTCTTCCCCAAGACATCGGCGTCATCGAGACTCCCGGCGCCGTAGAGAATCTCGGCGTCATTCAAAGGAGACTCGTTCCAGGTCTCCGGATCGGCGCCGAAGGACATGGGAGGTCTTTTTGCCTCCTGCATTCTGTTGGTCACGCATGCTCGCTGGCACATGAGGGCTCTTCAGTGGTGCCTCCGAAGGCAGTGGTCTCAACACAGAGGGGATCTAGAGGGTACTGTCAAGATCTCCAGAGATGCTGCTGTGGATTTGAAGTGGTGGATTGCAAGCAACAATCTTTCACAAGGAAAGCCGTTCCAGCAGTCGCCACCAGTGGCCACAGTCATAACGGATGCTTCCACTCTAGGGTGGGGAGCTCATCTGGGGGATCTGGAGATCAAAGGTCTTTGGTCTCCAGAGGAACAGATGTTTCATATCAATCTGTTAGAGTTACGGGCTGTACGTCTGGCTCTCAAGGCCTTCCTCCCTTCCCTTCGTGGTCAGTCGGTACAGGTCCTAACGGACAATACTACCACGATGTGGTACATAAACAAGCAGGGAGGAGTGGGGTCGTACCATCTCTGCAGAGAAGCTCTTCGACTATGGTCCTGGGCAAAGGACCATCGGATTTGCTTGATAGCAAACCATCTGGCCGGAGTTTTGAACGTGCGTGCGGACAGTCTCAGTCGCCACTTCTCGGCAGACCACGAGTGGCGTCTCCATCCAGATCAAGTCCGTTTAATCTTCCAGAGGTGGGGGTTTCCTCGGGTAGATCTGTTCGCCACTCGAGAGAACGCGCATTGTCCGTTGTTCTGCAGCCTTCAGTATCCGATGCAGGGAGCGTTGGGGGACGCGTTTCAAATAACCTGGTGCGGCCAGTTGCTTTACGCGTTTCCTCCCATACCCTTGATTCCTCGAGTATTGAGGAAGATTCGCCAAGACCGGGCTCTAGTAATCTTAATAGCTCCGGATTGGCCAAGGAGGGTGTGGTACTCTGACCTTCTCCAACTCTCAATGTGCCCGCCGCTCCGTCTCCCTTTCAGGGCAGACCTCCTCTCGCAGTCGCAGGGGCAGGTTCTACACCCCAACCTCCAGAGTCTGCACCTACATGCCTGGAGATTGAACGGGGCAACCTGAGTTCCTTCTCTCTCCCGCCTGAGGTAGTGGATGTTATATTAGCGGCCAGGCGACACTCCACTAAATCTATCTACGCTAATAGGTGGTCTAAATTTGTTGCGTGGTGTGGAGAGAGGCAGATTGATCCTTTGCATGCTCATCTATCGGACGTTTTGTCTTTTGCTCTATCTCTGGCGCAGAAAGGTTGTGCAGTGGCTACCATTAAGGGTTATTTATCGGCCTTGTCAGCCTTCATATGTCTTCCAGACCAACCATCTTTATTTAAATCCCCTATTGTTATCAGATTCTTGAAAGGTCTTCTAAATCAATATCCTCCAAAGCCATTCGTTATGCCGCAATGGGATTTGTCCTTGGTCCTGACTTTCCTTATGGGGTCCCCTTTTGAACCTATGCATTCTTGCCCCTTGAGGTATTTGGTTTTAAAAACAGTCTTCCTGATAGCTATAACATCAGCAAGGAGAGTGAGTGAGTTGCAGGCCTTATCAGTAAAGCCCCCTTATACAACTTTTTATGGGGATAAGGTGGTGTTGAGGACCAAGGCTGCTTTCCTCCCGAAGGTTGTTTCACCCTTCCATTTGGCTCAGGCAATTACTTTGTCCACGTTCTATCCTCCGCCTCATCCTTCCAAAGAGGAAGAAAGACTGCACCGTCTGGATCCAAAGAGAGCGTTGAGCTTCTTTATTGATGGAACAAAGGATTTCAGGCTGGAGGATCAGCTGTTTATTGGATACGTGGGCAAGAGGAGAGGAAAGGCAGTCCACAAGAGAACACTATCCAGGTGGGTTGTTCTTTGCATTAAAATATGTTACTCGTTGGCAAAGAAGGATCCTCCTGAGGGCAGTAGAGCTCATTCCACCAGAGCTAAGTCGGCCACTTCGGCCTTGGCTAGGGGTGTTCCTGTGGTCGACATCTGCAAGGCCGCAACTTGGTCGTCCCTTCACACTTTTGCAAAACATTACTGTTTGGATTCTGAGGTTAGAAGGGACGGCCATTTTGCACGGTCAGTGCTGCAGGATTTCTTGGTTTGACCATTTAGGCACCCACCGCCGGGCGTGGTACTGCTTTGGGACTCTATTCATGAGGTGAGGAATCCACAGGTAGTTGTATCCATCAGAAGAACGAGTTACTTACTTTCGGTAACGACTTTTCTGGTGGATACATTAGCTACCTGTGGATTCCTCACGGTCCCACCCGCCTCCCCGTTGCCTTTCTGGTCTTACCAAGTAATCCTTGAGTGCGCTCCTCTTGGTCTTTGAGGGTGCAATAGATGTGTATATAATATATTTATATATATGTATACAGGGAGTGCAGAATTATTAGGCAAGTTGTATTTTTGAGGATTAATTTTATTATTGAACAACAACCATGTTCTCAATGAACCCAAAAAACTCATTAATATCAAAGCTGAAATTTTTGGAAGTAGTTTTTAGTTTGTTTTTAGTTTTAGCTATGTTAGGGGGATATCTGTGTGTGCAGGTGACTATTACTGTGCATAATTATTAGGCAACTTAACAAAAAAATATATATACCCATTTCAATTATTTATTATTACCAGTGAAACCAATATAACATCTCAACATTCACAAATATACATTTCTGACATTCAAAAACAAAACAAAAACAAATCAGTGACCAATATAGCCACCTTTCTTTGCAAGGACACTCAAAAGCCTGCCATCCATGGATTCTGTCAGTGTTTTGATCTGTTCACCATCAACATTGCGTGCAGCAGCAACCACAGCCTCCCAGACACTGTTCAGAGAGGTGTACTGTTTTCCCTCCTTGTAAATCTCACATTTGATGATGGAACACAGGTTCTCAATGGGGTTCAGATCAGGTGAACAAGGAGGCCATGTCATTAGATTTCCTTCTTTTATACCCTTCAGGGGTGTGGAATTTATTAAAATATCTACTTGTCCAGGGGACAGGTTGCTTCTCAAATCTACTTGCCTTGTAAAAAGATCTACTTGTCCCTTTGGTACCATGTAGTGTGGCAACAAATTATGGCAGCAATTAATAGCCTCTCTGATTATGCCAGGGCTACTACCATAGTAGGGCTTGAATACTTGGAGTTTCAATCCCTACTGTAGCAATTTCCTTATTTTGCCACCTTTCTGCAGATCTGCATACTGGGGCTGGAGGAAGCAGTAAGCAATAGTTCCAGGGCTGGAATGCCTTTGAGTCTGCAAACCTACTAACCTGCATGTTATAAAGATTTTTACCAGCTTCTCTCTAATATTTTCCCATAATAAGAAAGGTTGGACATTTACTCCTGACAATGGCAGAATTAGAACTTCTTCCAGGGTTGGGAAGAAAGTGGCTGGAGGGAAAATGAACTTGCAAATGCTCAATAGATTTTCACATGAGCAAATCTACACATCGTATTTACCCACGCTAAAATACAGTTCACAAATATTTTATAGGGGTACGACATATACCATGGGTGCACTTTTGTGACTTTCTTTAAGAATTTGGGGCCACAAGTAGGTAGGTTCAGATTTGTGACCTGCAAATTGCGAGTCGCAAATCCGAATGTAGGATGGTGTCCTTGACACCATCTGTGATTCGCAAGGGCTTCGCAAATGCCCACATCATGAATAATCATGAGGTGGGTCGCAATTTGCGACCCCCTCACGAATGGTGGCCTGCTGGAGACAGCAGACCACCATGTCTGTGACTGCTTTTCAATAAAGCCGTTTTTTTTTGTAATGCAGCCCGTTTTCCTTAAAGGAAAACGAGATGCATAACAAGAACGAAAAATGAAACGTTTTCGTTTCATTTTTTCAGAGAAAGTAGTGGTCCACAGGACCACTGCTTGCTCTGAAAAAATGTTTACAGTGACATTCACAATGGGAAAGGGGTCCCATGGGGATCCCTTCCCTTTTGCGAAAGTGTTAGCACCCATTTGAAATGGGTGCAAACTGCGATTGGTTTGCGCCCGCGTTCGCGGTCACAAAACAATCCTACATTGCACTGCGAGTTGCAATTAGGAAGGGAACACCCCTTACTAATTGCGAGTCGCAAACCCGTTTTGTGATTCGGTAACCAGGTTACTGAATCGCAAAACTGGGTTTGTGCATCGCAGTGTGCTTTTTGCACGTCGCAAACAGCGAAAGTCGCTGTTTGCGACATGCAAAAAGCTACCTACATGTGGGTCTTGGTCCCTAATTAGGTCTGGTGTTAACAAAGACATTTTGTTTTTATTAAACTTCTATTTCTCTCTCTTTCGGCTGGCTTTACTGTGAGTGATCGCATTCTGCTCTTCCACAAGGAGCATATTGCCACACAAAGTAGTTTTGTTCAGTGTCAGGAACTACAGTGGCAATCAGTGACGTAACGAAACTGGAGGGTGCCCCTTTGCAAAGAACATGGAGGAGCCCCCTCTCCAGACTCACTCAGGGCAGGTGCTGTGCTGACGGGCCCCCTGGAGGGCGGCTGCGGGGCCTTTGTTATGCCGCTGGTGGCAACGTGTGCTTTAAGAGTTCAAAAACTTTTTGGGGGGGTTTTGCCAATGTTTGTTACAATGTTGAGGGCCTGGTAGCTCCCACAACAATAAAGTGTTACAAAAGCCATGTCAAAACAAGACACGCATTGATGAAACTAAAAGACTTATAAAAATATGTCAGATTAGTTGGCTTTGTCAGTGTTTGTTTATTTTCATGCTTCCCATAATCGTGTTGAAAATGGTTACACTGATTTTCCATTAGAAATATTTTTGGGAAATACTAGCATGCATCAACACATTTTACTAAATGACACTTCATTTGCATATAATCAGAGAGCATTCTGGGAGCATTATACTTAGCCTCTTAGCCTAAACTTTTCAAACATGTGTGTACACGTTTGTTTTTTTTGTACTGGAACCAACGTCAGTAGTGAAGTGTGACCTTAAAACATTTATTTACAGCACGCACCCTAATAATGAAGACTTTCAAATAATGAACCATAAATACAAGTTCGAACAGCATTATCTTTTGGAAACACATTACCTCAACTGCAGAGAGTTCAACTCTCTGTAAACAGACAGCCAAAGGGTTTGTGCTGCAGGGGGTTGGGCCTACTTGTCCCAAGGACAAAGTAAACATAAAAACTTGTTGCCCTTGACCCCAAACAAGATGTCCCGGGCGTTGGGCGATAGGAATTCCACATCCCTGCCCTTTCTTGCCAGCCACGCTGTGGAGTACTTGGACGCGTGTGATGGAGCATTGTCCTGCATGAAAATCATGTTTTTCTTGAAGGATGCAGACTTCTTCCTGTACCACTGCTTGAAGAAGGTGTCTTCCAGGAACTGGCAGTAGGACTGGGAGTTGAGCTTGACTCCATCCTCAACCCGAAAAGGCCCCACAAGCTCATCTTTGATGATACCAGCCCAAACCAGTACTCCACCTCCACCTTGCTGGCGTCTGAGTCGGACTGGAGCTCTCTGCCCTTTACCAATCCAGCCACGGGCCCATCCATCTGGCCCATCAAGACTCACTCTCATTTCATCAGTCCATAAAACCTTAGAAAAATCAGTCTTGAGATATTTCTTGGCCCAGTCTTGACGTTTCAGCTTGTGTGTCTTGTTCAGTGGTGGTCATCTTTCAGCCTTTCTTACCTTGGCCATGTCTCTGAGTATTGCACACCTTGTGCTTTTGGGCACTCCAGTGATGTTGCAGCTCTGAAATATGGCCAAACTGGTGGCAAGTGGCATCGTGGCAGCTGCACGCTTGACTTTTCTCAGTTCATGGGCAGTTATTTTGCGCCTTGGTTTTTCCACACGCTTCTTGCGACCCTGTTGACTATTTTGAATGAAACGCTTGATTGTTCGATGATCACGCTTCAGAAGCTTTGCAATTTTAAGAGTGCTGCATCCCTCTGCAAGATATCTCACTATTTTTGACTTTTCTGAGCCTGTCCAGTCCTTCTTTTGACCCATTTTGCCAAAGGAAAGGAAGTTGCCTAATAATTATGCACACCTGATATAGGGTGTTGATGTCATTAGACCACACCCCTTCTCATTACAGAGATGCACATCACCTAATATGCTTAATTGGTAGTAGGCTTTCGAGCCTATACAGCTTGGAGTAAGACAACATGCATAAAGAGGATGATGTGGTCAAAATACTCATTTGCCTAATAATTCTGCACTCCCTGTATATGTATATATCTTTGTGTACATACTTGGTGTGTGTATATATTTTAAAAGAGAAAGTTTTATATATATATATATTTATATAAAAAGATTTACAGTTATTCATACAATGTTGTGTATTTTTACAATATAATGGGATGTTGCCTTGCTCTTTCATTGCATTGCCTGGTTGTTCTCATGCACATAAAAAATGATTGGTACTGACGTCCGCACGTCGTCGAGGACCTCTTATTGCCTGTATGACGTCAGACGGCGTCGCGTGGGCTAGAGTGACGTCCTCGTCGACGTGCAGAGACTAGTAAGAAGATTTCCGTTGAATGCTGGCGCCATGGGAGTATTCATGAGGTGAGGAATCCACAGGTAGCTAATGTATCCACCAGAAAAGTCGTTACGAAGGTAAGTAACTCGTTCTTTTGGTTGATTCTATGTTGATTATATTATGTGCGAACTGAATGTTTAATTAGCTATAATAAATATCTAAATTGAAATATATTGTATGTTGTATATTTGAATTTAAGATTTCCATTCCTATGTTTGCTATGTTAATGGAGAGTAAACTACGTTATACTCATAGTATTGCCACCATCGACGAAGCCATCGTCGATGAAGCCACTGTCTACGACACCATCGTTGACTATACTATTGTCATCACCATCAACGATGGTGATGACACCATCCAACTACAACATTGCCTTCAACAACCTTGATGCCTGTAACTGGCCTGTCCCATGCAGACCGACTATTACGTCTGGAGCACACCTCCCCAAGTAAAGTCAAGGCATTTCCACTGCATCATTTATTTGACGATGAGTCAGAGGATTAAGGACCTTTTGTAGTAGAGCACAGCCCATCCGAATTGCAAGTTAAGTACCAGGATGATGACCAATACTAGCTTTCCAATGTTTACGTCGCTGAGAACGTACAACAGACCTACCAGTCTAGCACCCCAATACAGGATCAAACAGTCCAGATGCCACAGGGCTTGATTTTTAACTTGCAAGCAACGCTGCAGGATTACTATAAACGCTTTCCTGAACCTGCACAATCTGCACCGCCATCGCAGCTTCAAACACCGGCAAGATTACCTCTACAAATGCTGCCTACTCACCCTTCTTCACTATCCTTTTCAGGGATTCTGCTGTCTACACTGCCATGGATCCACCGTCAGACAATCAACATACATCACCGGACAAACAGGAAGAAGAAGGAGAAATAAGGGGTCAAGCCTCCACAGCTATAGAATAGGACAACTGCACATTTAGTCACCATCGCCACTACAGCCGCCTCCTGTTGACTCTCCACCAGATGACATTGGTGGTTTTTCATAGTACAATAGAGCGTGCAGCGAAAAGGTTTCAGTTACCTCTAACCTCTAAACAAACAGACTATTTTTGTATGATTTTAAGGAACCCAGAGAGAAGTCAGTGAAAGCAATACCCATAGTAGATTTAATCTGGCAAGAGGGTATTCGTACTATGAAGAATCTAGCCACCCATTTCAGCAGTCATGCCAAGACTGGATAAAAAATATAAAGTTCCAGACAATGCACCAGCTTGTTTATTAGGACACCCAAAGCCAGACTCTGTGATAAGTCAAACTGCCCAGAGGCGCTCCAAAAACCCAGCAGCACCCATTACAACACCACCTTTGAGATGGGCTCCGACTCAATTCTATTGGAAAACGATTCTCGAGTATGGCAGGGCTGACAGTTCGTGCAGCTAATTCTCTTGCGATTCTGGCAAGGTTCGATAGGCAAATGTGGTCGGATATGTCGCAATACATAGATCTCCTTCCAGAGGAGTCTAGAGAAGAAGCCAGAAAAATTATTCTTGATGGTCAGAAGGCGCCTGCAGAAGTCATAGACTGTGATTGACAGCCCGCAACAGGTTTTCGGCAGCTAGTAGGAGCAGCTGTGCTCAGAAGACAAGCCTGGCTAAAGGCCACATTGTTTAGGCCTCAAGTACAGAGTAAAATTTTGGACATGCCTTATGATGGTGAATCACTATTCGGAAAACACACAGACGATGCACTACAGGCTGTTAAGACTGATACTGACACTGCCAGATCAATGGGTGCGTTGCAGTAGAAAAGGCAACCCTTTCGAGGAGCCAGAGGCAGGAGTACTTTTACCTTTCGGGAAGGTTTTCAACCTTATAGACAGCAATATCAACCCTACCAAGGACAGTAACGTTCTCAATACACTCAGCAGTATAGACAACTGCCTACAAGCAGCCAGCTAGGGGAAAACAACCCACCATAGGTCGAGACTCATCAAGGAAGCAATGACCTAATACCAGCACAGGCCACCCTACATTCACAGTTACTACACAAATTAGGAGGTCACGTCTCTCAATTTTTCTACCAATGGGCTACTATAACAACGGACAAATGGGTCCTAGATGTCATAATTTGAGGGCACACCCTTGAATTTATCAACAAACCGCCAAATCGTCCTCCCAAGGGTCTACCTCCTCTATGTCAAAAGCCGCTACTGAAGGAAATTTCCCTCATGATATCAAAAGGAGCAATAGAAAGAGTACCATCTATTCAAAAGGGAATGTGGTTTTATTCCCGTTTCTTTCTCATCAAGAAAAAAACAGGAAATTGACGTCCGATATTAGACCTTCGCAAGCTAAACAAATATCTCAAAAAACAATCCTTTCCGATGGTCACCTTACAGGACATTCTACAACTTCTAAACCACTGTGACTATATGACATCTATAGACTTCAAAGATGTGTATTTCCACATACCCATTCATCCAAATCATCCAAAATACCTACGATTCCAGGTAGCCGGCTCTCATGTTCAGTTTAAAGTGCTCCCCTTCGATTTAAAATCAGCCCCTCGAATATTTACAAAGATGCTAGCCCCAGTAGCAGCACGTCTGAGGCAAAAAGGAGTTCAAGTATAAGGATTGGTTGATCAAAGCTCCTTCACTGCAAACAAACCCAGACCACACAAACATGTGTCTTGAGATGTTTGAAACCTTGGGTCTCACAGCAAATCTTCAGAAGTCCTCTCTCACTCCAAACACAAAAATAGCCTTCCGAGGTGCAGTTATCAACACCAACACAGACAAAGCAAAGGCATCTTTGGACAGACAGATAAGAATACAATTAGCTTGCAATCTAATCAAAAGAAGGTCCATTTCAGTTTGGATATACAAATCGTTCCTAGGAATGCTATCTTCTTGCATTCCTTTAATTCTGAACTGCAGACTTCACATGAGGCCAGTGCGAGAGGAACTAGGCAAGCAGTGGAAACAATCTCAGGGCTTCTACGACGCCACCATACAAATAACCCAGGTAAAGATATCCTCCAGGCAGTGGTAGACGCAGAAAGAGAATTTGGCAGAGGGACTTACTTTTCTGTCCCCAGTAATGGACCAATCTCGACAAGAAAATGCACATCAACTATCTCAAACTCAAAGCCATAGCTATTGTGCTCTGTTTGTTCCTTCTGAGAATTGAAAAATCATCCACGCTCATCAGAATGGACAGCACCACATGCCTGCACTACCTAAACAAGCGGGAAGGGGAACAAGATCAGAAGCCTTGTCGCATCAAACACAGGAAATCTGGAACTGGGTGATACAGAACAAAATATCTCTGAGAGCGGTACATTTTCCAGGAGCATCAAATGTGCTGGCAGACACTCTGAGCAGATCGACTTCAACCTGCTATGAATGGGAATTAGACCAGCAAACATTGCAGAACATATTCATCCGATGGGGCATGCCAAAACTAGACCTCTTCCCCACCAGGAACAACAGGAAATGCCAATTATATGCAAGTTGGCATCACCAAAAAGGATCATGGGGAAATGCATTTTCGATAAGATGATTGAAAATATTTGCCTACGCTTTTCCCCCAATTCCTCTAATCCCATGGATACTTCACAAAATGAAGAGAGAACCATGCAGGATCATCCCCATAGCTCCCAAATGGCCTAGTCAGTTCTGGCACACAGAACTTCTGCTGCTATCCGAAAAGCTGCACGTACAGTTACTGCCCAGTGAGGCAATGCTAACAATGAACAAAGGCCAGATCCTGCATCCAAATCCGAAGCATCTACATTTAGCGGCTTGGCTCCTGAACACCATGAATTTAAAGACCTAGACATTCCACCTGATTGTAGAGAGATTCTAGCCAAGGCTAGAGCAGAGTCTACCAATAAATCATATCAGCTAAAATGGATACGTTTTTGTATTGTAGTAGGGTGAAACCTCACTTTAAGAGAGCTATATCTATTTCAACAGCTCTATTTGCTGGTGTGTCTAGCCAGCAGATCTGCAGAGCAGTGACATGGTCTAACAGACACACCTTCATGCAACATTATTGTTTGGAAGAGGCTGATAACTCGGATGCAGCAGTGGGGCAAGCAGTTTTACGCCATCTATTTCAATGAGGTGAGCCATAATATATTTATCTACCCACTATCCTGCTTTGTGAATGCATATGAATTGAAATTATGGACTGCTGACTGTTCTGATTCAAGCATGTGAATCTATGAAATATTCAGTACTGGAGAAGAAAATGAGTTACTTACCTGTAACTGTAGTTCTCTAGTATTGTAATATTTCATAGATTCACTTACGGCCCACCATCTTCCCCATAGAGGCTCACCTTTTATTATCAGGCCTTCATCACTAACTCACCTTTGTGCGTAAAAATCTGAGGAACTGGAGCCTCTATGGTGAGGGTTCAAGAGGGTGCTGTCGCCTGATTGGTCAATGTATAGCTTTGGTCCTTTTTTTTAGAAAGGACATAGATAGGCTGTTAAATTGAGCTTTGCTTTCCTTTTAAAGCCTATTATTATAATGTACGCTACTTATTATGATACCCGGACTCCCACTTCGCCAGCGGGGAAAGATTCAAGCATGTGAATCTATGGAAGATTACAATATTGGAGAACTATAGTTTTAGGTAAGTAACTAATTTTCTTCATTACCAAACAAAGCTGAACCCAGCTTTCCATCCTTGAAAGCCTTAGAAAATGGAATACTATTACATTATGTAATAGTAACACCGGTAGTTCAGGATTGCTTTATGATGTGCTATCTAAAAACATTATTGTTAATGTAAATATCCCAAACGTCCTTGAACCGGTGCCAGCGCAGAATGATGTGTCTAAGACATATTCACAAAAGCAATCTCTTGGTCACCGCACAATAGATTTATGATCCCAATATTGAGGAGAATTACTGTGTCCAGAAGTGAAACATCAAAGCCAACTAAAACAGTTTACTCTCTTGTTTATGAAACATTAATTAAATCTTTCACATTACGGTGAGTAAAACAAGTCTTTTAAAAAGCCGTACAAATGCAACTGTGAACAGACATAAATAACCCATTATATTAAAGTAATACATGCTGGAAAAGAGAAAGTGAAATTTCACAAATGAAATGCTACAAAAAGAATGGGACGCATACTTTGTATTTTAGTTCAAGATAAAATCAGCAGCATGAGGATGACTGACCAGAAGAAATATCTAACATCCAGTAAATACAATATTCCAAATAAAATTAAATGTGGAACAAAAGCGTAATCTGAACTAGCATACTTGGAATGCTGCACAAAAATGAAATGTGCATAAACTGTACACTATAACAATATTGTATTAGACTCAAACATTTAAAATAAAATAAAAACAATATGAGTGTCACTTACTTGCATAAAAATCGATTTCTAATTCGGTATTCTAAAACAAAATATAAATAAAAAGTGTCAAAACATGGAATGAGATTTTATGCTTTACTAGGATAACATGGATTAAAAATACCCTAAAAACAAATTCCATCTACGATCTACAAAACACTGGCAATTTATAAACATGACTTCTATTTACAGTAATCATGGAAATAAAACAGAATAAGAGATATGAAATATTATTAAAACCATTTGACTTGTAACATATTATGGCTCTATAACGATCTCAAAATAAAATTGAGCCTCTTCAAACATAAAAGGCCTGATTTTCACTAAAGAATGATTTGAGACAAATGGTTGTCATTTCTAAAACTAACTTAGGAAACGGAAGAAACAATTGCATACATTTTTATATAACTAATCAAGTTGAAGTAAAATTAGTGTCACGTAAACTTTAATTTAAATTAAATCGATCTCTGGTAAGTATAATGCCCTACCTATCATAAACATATGGTCATAAAATAAACATTAGCAACGTCTACATGTAAATACAATCTGGTGGCATGATAGTACGAATGGCAGTGTGCAATCCATTTAAACGGTACAGTGGAACAAAACCAAACCTCGGCGTAAAACGAATGGATGTGGAATTTAAAAACACACATTGAATCGCGTGTACAGTCCTGGATTCATAAAGGTTCTACTACATACATTTAAACACGATGCCTACTTTTGGAATAAAAACATTTGCCAAGAAGAAAATCACCATAACTTTTATACAATGAAACGAGAAACCTTGGGACAGTGGGAGAAATTTTAAGTTAAAAAGTGCTTAAGTTTGAATGAAATGGAAATGCCCACTTTATGTTGGGGGAGGGGTGTGAAATCGCTTTAAATAAATTGGAAATTCACAATATTTGAAAATATTTTTTAATAATTTGTGACATATGCAAGGAACCCTCAGGCACATGATATCCATTAGACTAGCAGAGACTCTCACAGGCTCTTCATTTCGTCCTGTTTCTTTCCTTCATCTTTCATACAGATCTTACCGGTTGGCAAAGTTATTTGGGGCGAACTAAAATAAACATTTCCCATTTTATATCTCATAGGAATGATTTCTTTTGACTTCAGTAAGAAATGCCTAAAAGATTTACCCCATATTTGGCATGAAGATGCAGCACTGGTTGGAGCCAAGGCTTACACACTGAGGAAATGTGGCTTGTCAGCCACCCCCAGTGAGTTCTGCAGCCATGACCACTGCCTGTGTCCACACTCCTGCCGTTCAAAAGTGACTTCTTGATTCGGCCATGTCCAGAAAGTACCCTTACAGAACCAAGAATATTCACCGAAAATAGCCTCTTCAAGGAAGATCTGTTATTTCGCCCAGAAGAGAAAAGTCTTTGTCGTTAAAAACATTGAGATTATCATCAGAATGTCTTGTTATTTCTTGTTATGTTTATGACGCAAGCCTGAAGACCAGTTACATTTCCCTGTTAAGATGAGTACTGAACCATGACTCCTTCAGTGCAGTGCTCATAACTTCACACATGAACTCAGATGTTTTAAGAATTACATTGATGACATCACAGATGAGAAGACATGTCAGATCCACACTGACCCCAGATGATGGAACAGTGACCTGCCTTGCTGGAGCCCTGCACCTTGTGGCATGTAATGGAGGTCACAACCCCTTTATTGGTGACCAGCCTGTCCTAGCAGCAGGTGGAGTTTTGTAGGGGGGGCATTTCTAACGTTTTTAATAGCAAGCGTCTCTAATTTTTTTAGTGACTAAAGACACACATCTTAGTAAGACGTACAGGTAAAGAAATAGTTAAGCTGTTAGGATAAACAGACTGAAGGATAGTCAAATATATGGAATATACAGATAGAGATAACGTGTCTGATTAATATTTTTAGGGCGCACATTTGAAGTAAGATAACAGGTCTGAAGAAGGAATTTGTTCACGTTTGTTTGTTGTACTTTCAATATCGTTGGTTTGTGAAGCTCATTTATCTCCTAGGTAGTTATTTCCCTGTATTAGTTGCCTTCACAGAACACACGCCATATGAATGAATTCACATAAACACTGCAGTTCCATTTAGTTGGTTTAGATGATTCTGCTTCTGTTGTGTCTCAAGATCCGAATGACTTGAATATGAACTGTGTTTTGCAAAAGGACATTCACAATGAGTGCTTTCAGTTGCTTTCTCTGGAAAAAGGTTTCCAACTGTACCAACAATGAATTCATTGCATCATACCTGCAGCCAAAGTCCACTCATCTTGTCCAAAGGCCATTGCCCTACCAGTCCTAGTCCTGGAATAGCGCAGTTTCTTCTTTGCTTTCTGTTTTCTTTGTTTCTACTTTTTGTTGTTGCATTATATAAGTGCTACAAATATGAAACTGTAATAAAGCAAAAACAATTGACTAATAAAACCTTGTACTATAAATAGTTTTTTTTCTCACAAACTCCCTTTACTTTGTCAGAGAAACATAAATCCTTACCAGATATGTACACATCCAAATTCATATAAAGGGAGTGGAGCTTGGAATTGCCTCAGTAAAGGTAGCTGGCCCTTGATCAACTCCTTATGTGGCCTTTTTTGAAATCTGTAAACATCTAACTTACGTTGCGTAATCATTTAAGAAAACTGTTTCTGTTAAAGTACATTATAGAGGTAATGCCGGATGTACTAGAGAACCGACTGCCACTTTTCCAGTTCCCACCCAGGCATGATGCAATGATAACGCTGATGTTAGCCGTAGTCCAAGGCATCCCCTACAGACATAAATTGACTCGTGGAGAAGTTGTGGACTGTACTCAACCCCAGGAATGCAGCTGCTCTGACCAGACTTACCAGCGGAGGTGCTACTGCTGACACTTTTGTATACTTGTTTCTAAACAATCTCTGCAGTTATTCTTATAGCAGTACAATCTCACAGTCAAGCACTGCCAATATTGCAGAGCATATGAGCAGCACTTTCCCATTCCCTGAAATTGTTCAATTCCATAAGAAACAGTGACCATAGTGACCCTCCACAAGAAAAGATGCAGTTAAGCAGAGAGATCGAGACAAGTCAAGATTCCCTCTTTAGGTCTAGGAAACTGCAAGTTTGATTCACATATACAGCCCATTTATGTATACTGTTTGTAGGAAGTTGCCTCTGTATATACTATTTCAAAGTAAGAAATGGTGTGCACAGAGTCCAAGGGTTCCCCTTAGAGGTAAGATAGTGGCAAAAGTAGATAATTCTAATGCTCTCTTTTGTGGTAGTGTGGTCGAGCAGTAGGTTTATCAGAGGGTAGTGTTAAGCATTTGTTGTACACACACAGACAATAAACGGGGAACACAAACTCAAAAACTTACTCCAGGCCAATAGGTTTTTATATTGAAAAATATATTTTCTTAGTTTATTTTGAGAACCACAGATTCAAGATTTACAGTTAATACATTAAATGTGAGGTACTTCACTTAGATACTTTAGGAACTTCGAATGAAAACAATATCATGTACAGTCTTTGTAAAAATGGCAATAAGCTATTTTCAAAGTGGACACTGCAAAAATCAACAGTTCCTGGGGGAGGTAAGTAAAGGTTAGGTTAGGAGGTAAGTAAAACACTTACAAGTCTCAGTTCTGGGGCCTAGGCAGCCCACTGTTGGGGGTTCAAGGCAACCCCAAAGTTACCACGCCAGCAGCTCAGGGCCGCTCATGTGCATAGGTCAAAGAGGTGCCCAAAACACTTATGCGCCTATGGAGAACAGGGGTGCTCCGGTTCCAGTCTGCCAGCAGGTAAGTACCTGCGTCCTCGGGGGCAGACCAGGGGGGTTTGTAGAGCACTGAGGGTGACACAAATAGGCATACAAAACACACCCTCAGCAGCACAGGGGCAGCCGGGTGCAGTGTGCCAAGCAGGCGTCGGGTTTAGCATAGGTTTCAATGGAGGGACCCGGGGGTCACTCTAGCGGTGCAGGCATGCACGGGGGGCTTCTCGGGACAGCCACCACCTGAGCAAGGCTGAGGGTCGCCTGGGTGTCACTCCTGCGTCGAAGTTCAGTTCCTTCAGGTCCTGGGGCTGCGGGTGCAGTGTTGGTTCCAGGCGTCGGGTCCCTTGTTACAGGCAGTCGCGATCAGGGGGAGCCTCTGGATTCTGTCTGCAGGCATCGCTGTGGTGGCTCAGGGGGGGGGGGGTCGTCTCTGGTTACTCACGGGCTCGCAATCGCCTGGGAGTCCTCCCTGAGGTGTTGGTTTTCTGCAGGTCGAGCCGGGGGCGTCGGGTGCAAAGTGTAGAGTCTCATGCTTCCAGTGGGAAACGTGAAGTCTTTGGAAGTTGCTTCTTTGATGCAAGAAGTAGCTGGTTTTGAACGGGGCCGCTGTTCACAGGATTTTCTTGGTCCTGTAGTCCAGGGCAGTCCTCTGAGGCTTCAGAGGTCGCCGGTCCCTGTCGGATGTGTCGCTGGAGCAGGTTTTCGAAGTTGGAGACAGGCCGGTATGGCTGGGGCCAAATCAGTTGTCGTCTTCCTCCTTCTTTGCAGGCTTGTAGGTCAGCAGTCCTTCTTCTTTCTTCAGGTTGCAGGAATCTGATTTCCTGGGATCTGGGGAGCCCCTAAATACTGAATTTAGGGGTGTGTTTAGGCCTGGGAGGGCAGTAGCCAATGGCTACTGTCCTTGAGGGTGGCTACACCCTCTTTGTGCCTCCTCCCTGTGGGAAGGGGGGCACATCCCTAATCCTATTGGGGGAATCCTCCAAACTCAAGATGGAGGATTTCTCAAGGCAGGGGTCACCTCAGCTCAGGACACCTTGGGGGCTGTCCTGACTGGTGGGTGACTCCTCCTTGTTTTTCTCATTATCTCCTCCAGCCTTGCCGCCAAAAGTGGGGCCAGTGGCCGGAGGGAAGGGCATCTCCACTAGCTGGGATGCCCTGGGGTGCTGTAACAAAGGGGGTGAGCCTTTGAGGCTCACCGCCAGGTGTTACAGTTCCTGCAGGGGGAGGTGAGAAGCCCCTCCACCCAGTACAGGCTTTGTTCCTGGCCACAGAGTGACAAAGGCACTCTCCCCATGTGGCCAGCAACATGTCTGGTGTGTGGCAGGCTGGCAGAACTGGCCAGCCAACACTAGAAGTCGGGTATGTATTCAGGGGGCATCTCTAAGATGCCCTCTGGGTGTATGTTACAATAAATTGCACACTGGCATCAGTGTGCATTTATTGTGCTGAGAAGTTTGATACCAAACTTCCCAGTTTTCAGTGTAGCCATTATGGAAATGTAGAGTTCATGTTTGACAAATTCCCAGACCATATACTCTTATGGCTACCCTGCACTTACAATGGCTAAGGTTTTGCTTAGACACTGTAGGGGCATAGTGCTCATGCACATATGCCCTCACCTGTGGTATAGTGCATTGTGCCTTAGGGCTTTAAGGCCTGCTAGAGGGGTGACTTACCTATGCCACAGGCAGTGTGAGGATGGCATGGCACTCTGAGGGGAGTGCCATGTCGTCTTAGTCATTTTCTCCCCACCAGCACACACAAGCTGTGAGGCAGTGTGCATGTGCTGAGTGAGGGGTCCCCAGGGTGGCATAAGACATGCTGGAGCCCTTAGAGACCTTCCCTGGCATCAGGGCACTTGGTACCAGAGGTACCAGTTACAAGGGACTTACCTGAGTGCCAGGGTTGTGCCAATTGTGGAGAGAAAGGTACAGTTTAGGGAAAGAACACTGGTGCTGGGGCCTGGTTAGCAGGGTCCCAGCACACTTTCAAATCATAACTTGGCATCAGTAAAGGCAAAATGTTAGGGGGTAACCATGCCAAGGAGGCATTTCCTTACACTGTTCATCTGTTGTACACACAGCTCATGCAATAAGGATATTTAACTTGGGCCCTTCTTCTCAATCAACAGGAGCGGTCCACTTAGTGCTCAAGGCGTTCCTCACTCTTATAAAGTTAGTAGATAGTAGAGGTTTGAGGTGTTTATGCACTTGACCGATCTGTATTTCATTCTGCCTCCGAATCTAAAGGTAAAAAATATATCTACTCCCACTTTAGCAACTGCTCAATGTAGTGTTTTAGGATTATGAGTACTAGGACCCAGCGGCCAGGGACGGACTCAATGAAGGGATTATGCAATAATTCTGGGAGGTGTTAATGTGTGGCATTAACGGTTATGGGATATTAAGAAGTCAGTTGAATGTTGTGCGCTGATGAATAAAGATGTTGACTACAAGCTCTATGTGTGGCATGTCCTTGTGCGTGCTCCAGGGCTGGGGAGGACGCAACACTCACCTGTGGTACTTGTTTACTAGAGTACCATCTGCTTCAACACCGCATTGGTCATCAATATAAGTTTTGGGCCTCACCCAAGTAGTTGAGAGCATGTTTCTTGCACTGTTAAGGTTCAAACAACTAAAGATTCTAATTGTGATCCCTTGATGTTAATGGCCTCATCTGAGACATTCGAAGGAAAAACGTCTTGTTGTATTTAGGGTCTAAAAAACCTCATGTCATCTTAATGCAAGAGGCCCACAGCTCCCTAAAAGAGGCAGATGAGTGCAGACTTGACTAGGTTGGAACAGCAATAGCAGTGCTGGGTCCTTAAATCTCATCAGAATCTCGAGGACTATCAACACTACCATACAAGAAGGAGGAGGAGCCATTCTCCTGAATATATGTATATAAGTTGCCAGAAAAAACTACGGGAAAGCCGGTGTGATCCACAAGGCAACTGTATGTTTGCTAATTTGACCTATAAAGTACATACCTATGAGGTTTACTGTGTGTTTCCTCCAAATATTGACAAAAAGGACTTGGCAGACAAGTTACTTTGTCACAATTGTGACAGATATCCCATCTGCTGAAATATAAATCCCATACTATCTTATGGGATTTATTTAATTGGATGGGATATCCGTCACCTTTATAATGGAATAACTCATCCGGCAAGATCTCAATCAGGCCCTTCATTGTCAAATTAAATTGAGTATTGACATAAATATATGATAAGAAGCCGGTGGTGGTAGGAGATTGGAGTCTCTCAATTTTGGACTGCTCTGGCCACCCGAACACCCAAAATGATGATAATAGAGGCCTTTTAGGTGGCCTGTTATCAGACCATTCTGTAATCAATCTATGGGGGCTCCTACATCTGGACTACACTTTTTTTCATGTGCCCTCTTGGAATTGAGACAAGAATTGATTATCCCAGGATATTCTGGACATTTATGAAATGGGCTATAGGAGTGCAGTGTGCTTTAGACCTCGCCCCAAATTATTTTTTGGTGTAGATCTGCAACTACAGTTCTCAGAAACAGGAATTGAAGCTTGGATACCCTAAGATGCAAGTTCCCAGACACAGGTCTTGAAGGATGGATAGCTCTAGATGCAAATTCCCAGAGACACTGCTTGAAGGATGGATATCCTAAGATGCAAGTTTCCAGAGAAAGGACTTGAAGGACGGATGCCCTACAGCTGCAGATTCCCAGAGATAGGCCTTGAAGGATGGATTCCCTAAGTTGCAAGTTTCCAGAGACAGGACTTGTAGGATGGATACCTAAACTACTTGGTTATTTAAAGTATTGTCTGGAATTGAATAAGAATTAAATGTTTTCCTCCCACGTCTGTGGGGGCTACTGGAAAATCCCACCTTAATGAAAGGGACTCGGCCTTGGCACATAAAACTGCTAAGCAGCAAAAATGAAAACTGGAATTGGATATCAGCAACCTCAATGGGGCATATCAATTTACACCTATAACTGCTGTAAAAGCACTACATCGTAATTGGGAACTTAGTGAAAAAGCCATTCGGCTTCAGGCCTTTCAACTGAAAACAGCAAGCAGCAAGATCAAACATACCAACACTATATGACAGATACAATGCCTTGACCAGCTGCTTCATTTGCATCTTTCAACTCATCACCATATACATCCAACACTCAACTGGATAATACTATTGAACAATAATGTCTGGATAGACTTAAAATTCTTTGCTTAAGCTTGGAATGTTGGGAGGAGTTGGGCAGAGAAATATATAAGGAAGAAGTGGTCAAAGCCATTGAGAAGATGCAACGAGAAAGGCACTGAAGGAAGAGAGATTCCCAGCAGAATTCTACAAACTGACAATGCACTCTTCAGTTCCCCTGCAAGGGAAGATGTTCTGAGAAACCTTGACAACAGAATGGGTACCCGCTGATTTTAACAGAGCCTCCTTTTCATTGCCAGGAATGGATCCATTTCATTGTGGAAACTATAGGTCCATATTGCTGGTTAACAACAATATCAGAATCCTGGATAAGATTCTGGCGGCCAGACCAAACAAGGTTATACCCTCATTAATCCATTAAAAAAAATCATAATCACACTTTAACACACTTTATTCGGCTCACTAGACAAGATGAAGGCAAATAGGGGTCCCTCTCCCTCAGTGCTGTAAAGGCATTTGCTCAAGTGGAGTGTGGCTACTGGTTTTGGATACTTGCTAGGATGGGCATAGGCCACACTTTTCTAACCAGGGCTTAATGGCTGTACCCAATCCTTCATCCATTGTAAATTGTAAGGGCTTCTTGATCTGATATCAATTGAGGGACTAGACAGGGTTACCCCTTGTCTCACGTACTATTTTTGGTGGCCCTGGAATCCTCAACTATCACTATTTATTGCTCGAAAGACATTATAGTGATTGACATCTCTGCGGCCGTCTGAAGCACATGTTATATGCTGACGATATATTTTTGATGCCAGCCTCACTAGGACTTCTGTGACAGCACTTATGAATATTATCCTTCTCAGACTACAAAATTAGCAGGACTTAATGTGAAGCCTTACCCATGACACCCTTCATGAATGGTTATTCACTGCACGGAATGCCAATTTGGTCGATACAACTTAAATGCACTATACGGGTGTCCTGTTGAGTTGCAACCTACAAGCTCAGAAATTGGTTAGAAATAACATGGCGGTTTTAACAAAGCAAATGCAGAAGGAGTTTGTGACTCTGAGAAGACTTCAGCTCTCTATGGAAGTGCATACAAACAACTGAGATGGTGGACACTCCGTGCTTCAACTATGTTCTCAGCGTGTTGCTGTTCCTGGAACCCACTGCAGAATTTTATTACATTGACCATCAGATTAGGGCTTATATTTGGCTAGGAAACACACGGAGGTTGACTGGGTATAAACTGCATGCAGCAACAACAGAAGAAGGTGTTCGCCAAGCTGCCTTTGAATTATTCCATATGGGTAAAGACCTATCACAATTGACCTTCCACTTTGAAGCAGATCTGGAAACTGCTGGAGAGGTTGCCGTAAATCTGGAAATTGCTGAAGGGATTGTCATAGAGAACCATTTACAAGATGTGCTTAAAGGGCCTTCAGTCATTTACTGGAAATACATCTCTGCAAAAGCCAGAGATAACCCCATCCTGTCACTGCCCCTCAAAATGTAGGTGTGCAGACATAAATGTACAGGCACCCCTCTGGAAAAATGATGATGAGATCCAGCTAGCCAATGTGGTACTTATCTGGCCATGATCAGAGCAGAAATACATACTCTGTCTTGGGCATGTCCTTTTGGATGTGGTCTTTAAACCCTTGTCATATTTGTGAATAGAATTCCAACTAGAACCTACTCAATCCTACGCAGTCCTGTCTTCTCTACTACTCAAAAACGGTCTCATTAGTAGATCGGTCATGTCCCTGCTGTAGGTAAAAATATCTTTCATGGCTGTCTGGAAAAATAAGGAGCTTACAAAGAAAATGGTTTTTAGCCTATATGAAATGCTGATAGCATGAAACTTGTACCAACACCACGGGGATGAACATATTTAAACAAATCTACATATTGGCTACTCCTGACAGACCATTATCATTTTTTCCCACGAAGAAGCCCCAATACTTTGAGACAAAACGCATTGACTGTGTCCATATCCTTATAAGAATAGTCGTCTTTAGTATATTTATTCTGGGACATTATTATTTTTGGAAATGTGCATAACTCAGTTTCTGGGCGTCTTGTGGGATATTAGGCTCCTATCTCATACTCTTGAAGAATTCTAATACTAGTATATGAGTGATTTTCCCTCCAGTATACTACTCTAAACTCTCTTTGGAATTTTCTCAACAATAGATGGCAACCACAGCGACAGAAACTCTTCATTGAGACTGAGTGGTGCAGCCTAATACATGACCAGGACAAAGGCCACTGAAAGGAACACTTGAAATTTAGCTACTTCAGTATTCTACGGGACTGGCATTGGTCTCCATATAAACTCTATAGAGCAAAATATGTCCCCCCTCACGGAAAGTGTTGGAGATGTGACCGACCTGGAGGTGATATGGTACACATTATGTGATAGTGCCCATCATTGCACTCATTGCTACCCTATTTGGAGTCACCTGCAAATTGTAAGTGACTTGCGCTTTGAACCGTTGCTGGAACTGGCACTCTTTCACGTTACTCGGACATTGCTAGCATCTTTAACTATAAAAAGATATTGCGTTTTGGCTCTGGCTGTTGGTAAAATATGTGTAATAAAATACTGGAAGATAGCCCGGCCGCAGCTGTGGTGGAGTGGTCAGAAGCCATGACAGAGCTTGTTGCTCATGAGCATGTCCTCTGTAAACTGAATGACCAACTGCAAACGTTTGAAGAGATCTGTACGTTGAATAAACAGTTATTAACTGTATGACTTATATGGGTGATTCCCCAGGTAAGATAATTTCAGGCTGTGAAAGCTGAGGTTCTCAATAACCTGAGATGTGGTACTGCTGCTAACATGAGTTCTTTTGCTGCTAGTGAACGGTTTGTTGAGTTAGGAGTTTTTTGTGAAGGTTCAATTTTTCCTGAATTTAGATTGCATAACCCAGTGAATGTTATCTGTATCACTTTATCGTAGTGCTTCATGGAATGCCGGTCATTAGGGCACTGGTATGCTGAGAGCTCCATTGAAGATTGTAAAGTAGCTCTGGGCTTATAATGGCTGCTATAAGCCCAGAGCTCCAACATTCCAATACTTCTCTTCATGTTTCTCCCTTTTTATTTCAGAACATTCTACCCTTAGTGGCTATAATGTTCTAATAGCCTTACAGCCCTTCTGCTGCGGGCCATACTTTCTGATAAAGGTCCTCTTCCTCTTTGGAGGCTTTCACCTGTGACTCGGGCCTAGAGCTCGGGTTCAGTGCCTCTAGCAACCAGTGTAGCCCTTGGCAGCAGGCTATAAGGCTACAGTACAGAAAATATAATGAACAAATCCTAATAAAATTCATATACGGGAGCACTAAACCTGAGACTAGCATGTTCTCAAACTACCTTAGAAATGCTTACATGCAGAAATGTCAGCGACTAATATGATAGGGTCCACTTGGTCGTTTCATTTTATGTTTAAGGCCCTACCGAGTCTCCACCTCTGATATACTCATACATAAACACTCGCTTGCACCTTACTACCTCTCCCCCAACAGTCTTGCTGCAAGACTGTCCCTCACATTTACCAGTATCCTGAACGAGAAAACACGTGCCACCCCAGAAAGTGTCCTGTGGTTCCTCTGTCTTCGAAAGTGTTCTCCTTTTCTGAATATGTGCCTCGGATATATTTAAATACCTCTTTTCCTCTCTACCATATCTTGCTCCTCTCCCTGCTCTTCTCTGTGCTTCTGAAGCATTTCAAAATCTTTCTGATACTCTTTACTGCCCGGTGAACTGTATTTAAATACCTTAGGCATATAAGTAATTAAGCCCTCTCCCTCTCCTCTTCTGATTCGTGCCCTAAGGCATTTAAACATCTCTCATGCTATCCTCTTCCCAATGGATTCTATTTATATTCCTGGGGTATATGTCTTAGCTCTAGCCCCCTTTCCTTTATTGTGCCTCGGAGGCATTTAAACATCTCTCATGCTATTCTCTTCCCAATGGATTCTATTTATATTCCTGGGGTATATGTCTCCGCTCTAGCTCCCTTTCCTTTATTGTGCCTCGGAGGCATTTAAACATCTCTCATTTTACCCTCTTCCCAATGGATTCTATTTATATACGTAAGGTGTATGTCTCAGCTGTAGCTCCCCCCTCCTTTATTTGTGTACAGAGGCATTTAAGCACTCCTCTAACACACCTCCAACCAGCGTACTATATTTTTGTTCCTGAAATAAATGTCTCAGCCCTATGTCTTCTCTTCCAAACTTGTACTCCTGGTGTATTTATATATCTACCCCATACACCCTAATTTTTTTCTCTATTGTTATGATACCCTTCTGATGTTTAAATGCTTTCTCATGGTTCCCACTTTGTACAGTAGTTATTCAGCGGTATTTAAACTGGTCTAAACGTCTATGATATCTCTGCCCTTCATTGTAATTAAACGCGGAAGGCATTTCAACATTTATTCTATTCCTTTCTGCTTTATATATTTACTCTTGGATATTTAAATGTTTTTCTCATATTTCCTGCTACACCATCTTCTGTATTAATTCTACCCTGGTATTTAAAACCCTTTATAATGTCTCTTTCACTCGTCAGGAGTATGTAGGTGAGCCCAGGATTCCGTTCCTACATCCCCTGATGCTTGTGGCATTTAACTATGTCTATAAAACCTCTTCCTCATCTGTTTTTGTACCTTTGGGATGTTTCACCTTAGGTGTCTCCTTCTTCCTAGTGTACTGTTCTTGTTCCCGCGGGATATGTTCATGCCTCAGCCATGACACCCCCTTTCTGTGTTTATGCTCATGATGTATTTAAATGTCTCTTTCATCACCTTTTTACCTCTTCTATATGTATACCTTCGTGGCATATAAATGTCTCTTTTGCACCTCTCTCTCTGACTCCTGTAGTGTTCATATTGTTATTTTTCTTTCTATAATGTGTTCATACCACATCTACTACCAGAAATACTTTAGTAGGCACATAATATCTCCACTAATCCCTACTGTGTTCATATCCCGCCAATATTTAAATGCCTCTAGGCTCTCATTCCCTCCTCCACTCTATTTATATCGGTTAAGTATTCGGATGTATATTATCTCTTGCCTCTCTTCGGTACTATGTTTATATCACTTAGATATTTAAATAGATCCAGACATCTCAGCTCCCTCATGTACGTTGTACTGTGTATCTATGAGGCTGTGGTGTTTAAATGTTACAATCATATCTCCCCTCGCACCTTTACTGTATTATTATCCTGAGGCATTTAAATGTCTAATATAGCTCCTTTTTCTACTCCACATCTGCCTATGGGTTATTTTGATATTACCCGAATATATGCCCATTTATTCCTGGAGTGTATTTATTCATTTGAGATATTTCAGTGTCAATATTCACTCCCCTCACCCTCCTGTTTTGCATTTATAGAGTTGTGATAATTAGATGTCGCTAAAGTCCCTCCACTCTCATTACTGTACTACATTTTTGAGAGATAATAGTCACTGGAACCCCACACCTATCCCTCCTGCAAAGGTAATAAACTGGAGACATGTATGTCTCACAATAATTCCTTAATCTGTTTTATTATATTTATAGTTTGGGGGAGTGTCACTATATTCCCTATTCTTCATGTAGAGTATAGTTGAAAGATTTTGAAACCCCATCTTAATCTCATACCTATAGTTCATTTATAAATTGCCAATATTTTCAGTATCAGTGCAAGCCCTTTTTTGCCTCCTCTATTGTAGATATGAAGACAAACTAATTAATTGCCACTATAATGCCTTACCTCTCTCTTCTGTTCTCTTTGGCATTTTAATAATATCCCCTCTTCCTCTTGTAGTGTGTTTATAAACTGTAGATACCTAATAATCCTTTAAATCCCTCACCTGCCAACCCGTAATCCATTTGTAAAGTGGAGAGATGCAACTGTTGCTGTATTCCCTCCCCTCCGCAGCTGTCCGGAACATACAATCTGCAGTATATCTTTCCCACCACACATCTTATTACTTACTCTTCTCTCTCAGACAAGAAATTCCCATCATACTTTCCCTCAAAGTCACCTCCACTATGAAGAACACCCTCAGCACTTTACTTACCATCTCTCCTTGCACATGATCCCCGCCATGACCCAGCCTTCCTCTGCTACTCTGTCTGGGTTCTCTTCTGCTCCCCCCTGGAATCTAACCCCGTTCTTAAATTTGGAAACATAATCATAGGATTCTTTCAGTACACAACTCATTGCACCTTTTGCTCTTTTTGCCAAGATGTCCACCCTTTTGATACAATCACTCCCTCTTACCTGGAAGTTGCCTCCTATCTGTTGTACTACCCTTACTGAAAAAACACAGGGGTGACTCTTTTGTGTCGTTCATCCATCCGAAACCACACAAAGGCAGTACATTTGGCAGGAAAATCATATGTAAAGCCTATCGGCCTTTAGGGGGATTAATATTACACCTTGTTAGTGCATGTAGAGAGGTATTTGCTAACATGTAATTTCACAGATTGCTAAAGTAAGCAATGATTTTGGACTTGATCGCTTCCCCTGACAAACACTGGGGGTAGATAATGCTAGACCCTCTTGGGAGACAAGGTGGGAGGTGGCTGACTGGTGTATTTGTCCTCCAGGCCCTTTTAACAATGATTAAATCTAAAACATCTATAAACATTAACATATAGACATACATGGAGGGTCTTTGAGCCTGCCTTCTGCCCGTTTGAGTCAGGTTCACACTCACCATCTAACCATTACAGTATTCTGTATGTGGTAATCTCTGCTAAGTAAGTCAAGCTTCATTGTAAACAGATCAAACCTATGGCATCTGACATAGCTTTTGTTAATGAAGCAGTCAGGCCTATACCCTTTATCATTAGCTTGTCACTATAATTTACTCAGGCCTCATATATTGAGCAAACGCTTTTCTGAAAGGTAGCTAACTAAACTGCATGGGACAATGAGTTCGGCCGTTCTGCCACTGGATCTAATGCCCTGTGAGTAAAAGCATTTTGCTTGATTCCATGTGCACATCAGCCTGAAAATTAGTGCACTTCAGTATCTGGGTTGATAGCTAGTCGTTTAGTTTTCCATCTTTGCCTTTGACTGGTCCCCCTTTATTTTTTTCTTCTCTTTCTTAAGAGCATCCTGCATCTTGCCAGATACTCCTATTGGGCCCATTGCCACTCATGTCATCTTCTGCGTGCTGCATCTGCTACAGGCACTATTTCTAAATTGGTCAGTCATATTTGAACAGCTTTGTCCATAGTGTACCATTGTTGTAGCATTCCAAGATTGGAGTTCAAGAAGCATAATGTTGGGCACCTTGAACTAGGACTAAGTGATACACTATAAACGTTAGCATTTGAAGATGGCTTCCCAGTGTGATGTATACTGAGTAGCAATTTTGGAACGAGATTGTGTTTAGTGTAACTTTGTTTTCCCACTGCAGGGTGGCTATCAGCTTGCTCATAAATATGGCAGGTTTATTGAAAATGTAAAACAACAAAGTACCATAGCAAGATGGGTGCTAAGTTTTATTTTCTTTCAAGCCCATGCATGCTAATTTTAGATGGTGGCATGATTTCATTTTTCTACTTTTATTCTTTTACTATACCTTTTATGTGTTTGTTTAGTTCGTGTGCCTTGCTATTTCAGATTGATAATTGGGTGAATAAACAAATGAGTCAGTGGGAAGATGATTGAGTGCAAGGATAAGTGACAGAGTAACTATATGTTGACTTATTGAGTCCATAAACTGATGAGCAATTCAAGAGGCACTTTCAGTTATAAGCCAGACCTATTGGCATTGCCACTTCTTGGTATTAAATTGCTCCTATGGTTTGGTGTGGCAGCACCTATACATATATGTGTCCATCCTGTTTAAAAGGAGGAGGAGTCCCGCTCTTTTTGAAGGTTCTGCAGGTTATTCAAACAATGCCCCTGGGTATAGCCTCAAACCTCATTTGTACCAATCCAATGATCGCTTTAATGCAAATTGAGAAGTTACAATGCACATGTTGTCCACACAATGTATGCACTGTTATCTGATTGCTGCTGTGTATCGATATCATAACACTAATATGGCAGATGGAATGAATTAGCTGAGTGGCGCAATGTGTCTGCTTTAGAATCAATACAGCATCTCAATTAAAGTGATTATAATTTATTTTAGTCACTATACTAATGCTAATGCCTAACCCTAATCAAGTTTTAATGCCTAATTTTGTCTGGTTTGAATCACCGTGGAACTGACTCAGTTTTTCATCTTTCTGATGTTGCTAAAAGTAGAATTATTCAGCTGAATAACACAACAACCATGCACATTTATGTTAAATTATCTATAATTATCTCTATCAAAGCTAAGTAGAAACAGAATATGCCAGACATATGTATTTTTCTCCTCTTTAATGTTGGGTCTACAACTAGCTTCAAAAACTAAATACTCTATAGAAATCATAGCCTATTTGTTAAAGTTGAATTTCTTTCTCCAAAATCTCAGGTAGTGAAAATCTAAAATTGCGGTTTATGTTTTGGTTTTCCAGTAAGTTCCAAAAACATCCAAGGGCAAATCCCCAAGTGGTGGAGATGACTCAATAATAGACAAAAAAAATACCGAACCGAGAAACTTTGGAGCTAAGCATATTTTTTAGGGTCGAGCCTGCGTAGCATGCGCTTGCACATGTGTATCGCTTGCGAAACGCTGTAGTTAGAAAAGTGCTTGGAGCCCCACCCATATCACGTCAGTGTCTTTCATTGGTTTGTGGGCTTGCCTTTTAAAATCTGCTTGATTTCATTTTTAGTAGGCATGCACACATCATGCCTTTTCCGGTGGTTGGCCCTCCTCGAGCGCAGCGACCAAGTACTGAAAACATGTAAGGCTCGCTGTTTTCTGTCCGGTTTGTGGACTACTTTTTCTCATTTTTCGCAGCGCGATCTCACTTGTATAGGAGCGCCATCACGCTAGTTTTTTTTCCATTTAATGAGGCAAGAAAAGTCCGGTTGGGAGTTTACAACTGATAATAGCTTTACGTCGGAGAAATGCGAGACCCGTTGCATTGCAAATGCTTGTTTAAATATGGATTGAGCTAATTTAGTATAAGATTAATTGCAAATGTAATCATTTGGATGAGTAATATATGTTTACTAAGTCAGTGGTTCAATTTAATAGTAAATTGTGAACACACACGTTACATTCCTCTATTACTTCTCCTGTAATAACTTCTACTACAGTTATTTTGACACCATTACTTCTGCTATGCCATTCTCCTCTCCTCTCCTGCATTACGCACTATAGTCTTTACCTCAAAGATTTCTCGTCTTGCAACCAAGATGTATCATTAATATTACAATTACTATAAAATCTTCTCATTTTGACTTTTACCCCGTCAATAAAGCCTAAGCATAACAACATTCGTTAAAGATTTTTTTTTTAATGTTAGCATTCATTTTGTATTATTTACAAGATTCTTCACTAATTAAAATAAAACAAATAATTAACCTTAATGCAACTCTTTTTAATTTCATCCCTCACGTATCCTAACTAGTAATGTATAATAATTCAATACTATTGTGCCTAGTAGTATCTTTTATCAATGCAAAATATGTTTTATGAATTACATTCTTCAAAATTACAATAATTTAGAACACCTAAGAGACCCTTATTTACCCCCAACCTAAATGTTTACCCTAACATTTACCGTAAACAATGTTGAGTTTTCATTTATTTCAATTAACTTAATTCAATTTCATTTTCAGAAAGGTAATCTTTTCCCCGACACTAAGCATGGTTCAATAATTATGGCCCTCTTACAACCGTGGTGGTAAAGGCTGCCTACTGCCGTGCTGACGGGCGCCAACATACTGTGACTGTGGCGGTATTCCGCTACGGGTATTATGAACCACAATGATAAATCCGCCACAATTCAGACACCCCCACAAGTCTGCCAGACCAAAGGTCAGTGATAAACTGGCGATAGCCAAACCCACACCGTTACGCCAACAGGAATACGCCCACGGTATCACGACCCACGAATCACCACGGCGGTCTTTCAAACACGGTAAACCATTGGCGGTACATACCGCTGTGGTCAAAATACACACATATTTACAAAACACCACCACATTGGACAATTCAAACTACACACACCTGACACACATACACACACCACACCCACACACTCACACCGCTATAAAACACACACCCACATTACCCACAACCCTTTCAATGAAAAAAAGATTGCCAACACAGAGAGACACAAGTCAGGAGCACCCACTCAATCAGAGCCACAGAACACCATTACCCGTACATCAGACACGCACCTCACAACATACACCCCAACACATCACCCCACACACATCCTCACACATATCACACACACCACATCCATGGCACCCCAAAGACACCCCAGGTTTTCTGAGGAGGAGCTAAGGGTCATGGTGGAGAAAATCATCCGGGTAGAGCCACAGCTATTCGGATAACAGGTGCAGCAGATGTCCATTGCAAGTAAGATGGAGCTATGGCGGAGAATCGTGGACAGGGTCAATGCCGTGGGACAACACCCAAGAACCAGGGATGACATCAGGAGGAGGTGGAACGACCTATGGGAGAAGGTGCGTTCCGTGGTTGCAAGACACCAGGTAGCAGTACAGAGGACTGGCGGTGGGCCCCCACCTCCCCCCACACAACTAACAACATGGGAGGAGCAAGTCTTGGCAATAATGCATCCCGAGAGCCTCGCAGGAGTCGCAGGAGGACTGGACTGTGGTAAGCCAAATCTTTACTACTTGCACTCCCCCTACCTGCATGCCATCACAAACTTCTACCCCTACCCTCACCCCCATCACTCTACCACCTCACACATACTCCACTATTACAACCCACCCATCCCAATACCAAGCCCTGCATGCAACACCAAAGCATGGACCCCCAACACAGACCTGCATGGACACCCATCACCACAGCATGCCCAGTAGAGAGACTCACCCAGCCCACAAAATCACCACTCACATAAGGCCAAGCTGACACGGAAATCACAACCATACAGGGAAACACACCCATGCACAAGATGGCACACGCAGATACATTAACACTGCATTTGCATCCCCACAGGACCCATACTCAACGTCTTCGGAGAAGAGGTGCCAGCTACATCCAAACCACCCCCGAAGAGGCCCACAGTGACGACAGCAGCTCTGCACGCCTGGATCAAGATGACCAAACTGGCCCATCAGGGACCTCTGGACAGTCAGGTACCCAGCCACAGTCCCAACCTACCACAGGGCCTCCCCCCTCAGGAAACACCAGCACAGCACCCACTCAGCGGGCCCATGCCACTGTCCCCAGGACATGTCAAGCAGCAGGGTGTCCGCCACTACAGGGACACCATGCAACCCCACAAACCCAGGACGATTAGGGACCTGGGGTCAGTGGCAGTGGGCACACGGTTCAGGGGACAGAGGCACAGGACAACAGGGAAGCTGGGAGGACTGCTGTGCGACAGGGGGAGGACAGGCCCAGGGAACCCACTTTCCACAAGGCACTCTCCAACATCCTAGGAGCATACCATCATTCCCAGGAGACTTTCGGCCAGATACTGGCCAAGTTGCAGGAGACCCAGCGGCTGCAGGAGGGACAGTACCTGGGGATCAGGGATGACATAACTAACATCTACACCATCCTGGCCACCATTGCAGGGGTGCTAGCTGACATGGCCAAGACCATGAGGGAGGCAGTGGCACCACAACAGGCGCCTGACACTAGCCAAACCGATGAACAACCTTCCACCTCCGCCAGCGCTAGTGGACAGGAGGACTCGCCACAGGACCAACAGGCTACCAGCACCCCACCCCCTGCAGAAGGAGAACCACCCCACAAACGGTCCCTGCGATCCAGGCAGAAGCCAGAGAACATTGCCAAGACCCCCGCCAGGAAATAAGACTCTCCTGATTGTCACCTTTCTGTCCCACTCTGTCACCCTGTCCACCATGAACTGCCATTACTACCCTTCCTATGCCCCATTGAACAATGCACCTGTGATACCAAGAGACTGGACTCTACTCTGGACTTTCCTCCACCATCAGCCCAGCCCATTGCACATCCCCCTCTACTTATGAGCACCTAAATAAACACCCTTGGAACAAATACTAATCTGGAGTCTGTCAAATGATTCACAAATGTATTAGTACAACATAATCAAAGCATTGCAACTCAAATGTACAGTGGAATATACTTTGGAATGACCTTTAGTGGGCAGCAGTACACATTGCAGGAGCCACAGTGAGGCACAGAGATCTGAACATAGAGATGCCAAAGGGTACGGTAAGTGGTCAAAGACATAGGGAAATCAGGCTGCCATGTACAATGTCCAACAGAAAACTGAAATGTAAAGTGAACCTACAGTGTCTTACCTGTGTGTCACTGGAAGTACTGCTGACTTATAATGACTCTGTTGTAAACATCTTCTTCCTCTGCCTCCTCTTCCTCACTGTCCACAGGCTCCACTGCTGCCACAAGACCATCTCCAGGCACACCCTCCTGCAGAAAAGGCACCTGGCGTCTCAAGGCCAGATTGTGCAACATGCACCATGCAACAATGATCTGGCACACCTTCTTTGGTGAGTAGTACAGGGAGCCACCTGTCAGATGGAGGCACCGGAATCTGGCCTTCAGGAGGCCAAAGGTCCTTTCAATAATCCTCCTTGTACGCCCATGTGCCTCATTGTAACGTTCCTCTGCCCTTGGCCTGGCATTCCTTACTGGGGTCAGTAGCCATGAGAGGTTGGGGTAACCAGAGTCACCTGCAAATATCAAGGGACAAGTGTTAGACACACACCAACCCTTAGGGACAACCCCATAACCAGACACCAACTTAAACTGGGTGGGGACCTTTGGCTCACCTATTAGCCACACCCGGTGCCTCTGGAGTTGGCCCATTACATATGGGATGCTGCTATTCCTCAAGATAAAGGCGTCATGCGCTGAGCCAGGATATTTGGCATTCACATGGGAGATGTACTGGTCCGCCAAACACACCATCTGCACATTCATAGAGTGATAGCTTTTTCTATTCCTGAAAACTTGTTCATTTCTCCAGGGGTGGGGGGACAAATGCCACATGTGTACCATCAATGGCACCAATGATGTTGGGGATATGACCCAGGGCATAAAAGTCAGCTTTCACTGTGGCCAAGTCCTCCACCTGGGGGAACACGATGTAGCTGCGCATCTGTTTCAGCAGGGCGGACAACACTCTGGTCAACCTGTACCTGTGGGCTGGTGGATAGCTGACATGAGGTCTGGCTCCAATTGGGCACACAGTTCTTGGATTGTTGCCCGATCAAGTCTGTATGTAATAAGAATGTGTTGTCCTCCATTGTCGCAAGGTCCACCAGGGGTCTGTACACCGGGGGATGCCGCCATCTCATATTCGGCCTTAGCGGTTGAAGCCTATGGAAGAGAACGGTGAGCAGAGGGTCATGTTCCCACATCTATTGCACTAATGATGATTTGTTTACTTTACAGAAACAAAATTTGAACCCGACTGTCAGTTGTCGTGCCAATGTCTGCTGTGACGCAGTTAGGTGCCATGCCCTGTGCCCCCCTGAAATGGCAGACGCCTGACCTGTGAGGAGGGACGAGTGGAAATGAGGTAATTGCGCTGGCGTTGTGCGCCGTCGCGGTAGGCGGTCGATGATCGCGTCACAACTTCGCATTGGTTATCATTGGGCCCTATGGGTTCCAGGAGCCAATGGCAATGTACGCTGGCGGTGACGGTACGCACCGCAGCAGACGTGACCGCCATTTTCTATCTATCCACTCACTTGCTACCTGACCTTCAACAGGAGAGGGCCTACACTGCAAGTGCTGCTGTGACCTGTGTCTGGAAGTGACAATGGCTCATGTGTCTGGGGAAAGGGCCCCTGCCTTCACTGTGGAGGAGTTGGAGAAACTGGTGGATGGGGTCCTACCCCAGTACGTGTTACTCTAAGGTCCTCCAGACAAACAGGTGAGTACCCTGTGAGCATGATGCGTGGGCCATGAATGTATGGACTGCTGTGTACCACATGTGGGAGTGGGCAAAGGCGTCCTGGCCAGAGTGCAGCATGTAAGGTGGACAATATATGTGCATCAGGGGATGGGAGGGTGGTGGGCCATGAGTCTGAACGTCCGGACGGTTGACTAATTCCCTTATCTGCTGTCTTTTCCCTGCAGGTCAGCGCCCACCAGAAGAAGGGTATTTGTCGTGCCATTGCCAAGGAGGTGCGGACCCTGGGGGTCTTTGAGAGCCGGAGCACCCACTGCCGCAAGAGGTGGGAGAACCTGCACCGCTGGGCAAAGAAGATGGCAGAGGCCCAGCTGGGGCTGGCTCCCCAACGAGGTAGGGGTTCCCGTCGCACCATGACACCCCTGATGTTCCACATCCTGGCGGTGGCCTATCTGGAGTTGGATGAGTGCTTGTAGGCATCACAGCAGCCACAAGGGGGTGAGTACAGAATCTGACTCCTGACTTTGCGTGCGTAAATAGGTACCTGGATGGGGGATGTGGGCTATGGGTACCCCTAGGCCAGGGTGAAAATGGGAGGGTAGGTCCCTTGTTGGGCAGGCTCTGCAGCACTCCTACCCCGATAGTGTTAGTGGGCATCTACTACTGGGCAGGGTCCTGAGGGTTTCTTGTGTGCAGCTGATGGCGTTATGCATTGTACCCCATGGGCTGGTGACTATCTTATTAACTGGTGGGCATGGCATAGTGCATAGGGCTGCTCCCTGTGTGTTGTGTCCACCAATGGTAGTGGTGTTGCTCGCATTGACCAAGTGTATCCTCTTCCTCCCCCCCCCCACATTTTGTTTTGTCACCCTGTCCTTGTGTGAATTTGCATCATCTGGCTGAGGAGCAGAGGCACTGGTGACGGAGTGAGCTGCATCCCACATGGGCCTGGAGGCTGAATCCACAGTGGGTGAGGGCACCAGTGGGACGAAGGGCGACGGGGACAGGAGGGGACACCACAGACAGCGACTCCTCCTCCGATGGAAGCTCCCTAGCAGTGGTGGACACCTCTGTGCCCACCCCAACAACAGGTACAGCCGTGACCCCCCCTACCAGCACAGCCCTCCCAGCAGCCCCTCAGCGTGTTTCCCATGCCCACTCACCCAGGAGGGTGGGCATATCCTTCGCCCCAGGCACCTCAGGCCCTGCCCCAGTCAGCCCTGATGCCCTCAGTGATGAGGCTATTGACCTCCTGAGATCCCTCTTTGTTGGGCAGTCAACCATACTGTATGCCATCCACGGTGTAGCAGGGCATTTGCAACAAACAAATCCATACCTGGAGGGCATTCACTCTGGCGTGGCGGCCCAACAGAGAGCATTTCAGGCTCTGGCCTCTGCACTGCTTGCAGCCATTGTCCCTGTGTCTAGCCTCCCCCTCCAACTTCCTCTACCCAGTCCCAATCCCCTCAACCCCAGCCTATCCCAAGCACACCTTCAGACCAGCATTCACTCAAATCAACACACAGAAGTGGTTCAGGCAAACACAAGCACCACACATCATCCCACAGGCACTCACACAAGCACCATACCCATGCAGACACACCAACATCTACTGCCTCCACTCTGTCCCCCTCCTCCTCGTAGTCCACCTCTCTTCCAGTATTGTTTCCACTTACACCTGCATGCACTACATCCTCATCCACTACCTCCATCACCAGCATGCCCATCACCCCTCACTGGCAGTCCCCACCCCCACATCCATTCATACGTCCCCTGTGTCCTCTACCAGTGTGTCTGTGACCCCTCCTCCCAAAGTACACAAACGCAGGCACCCACCCACCCAACAGCCATCCACCTCACAACAGCATCCAGCCCATGCACCTTCACCCAAACTCAGCAGACAGACACCTCCTACCACCACTCCCTCTTCCTCCACTCCCAAACCCTCTCCCTCTTCTCGACCCAGTGTGTCTAAAAAGCTTTTCCTGGCAAAGATTGACCTGTTCCCTACCCCTCCCCCCGTCCTTCCCCTCGGGCCAGGGTGTCAAGAACACAGGCCAGCACCTCAGCCACCAAGTCAGCGTCCGTTGTGGTACCTCCAACTCCCAGAGGCTCAAAGGGGGCACCTGTCAGGCCAGCCAGTGTGCCACCAACCCCTGCAAAGGACCAAACCATTCCACCACCTGCCAAGGTGAAGAAGGGGACGACATGCAGCAAGGGCAAGGAGCACGAACCACCCAGCAAGGCCTCCTCCAAACCTCTCCCTGGCAGAGCCAAGGTCACAACAGCATCTGCCAAGGTAAGGAAGGGGCAGAAAACCCAAGGCAAGGCACTTCAGCCGCCAGAGGCTGCAGGTGAAGGCCTGGTGCCCACCAGCAGAACTGCCAGCCCCGCCACCTGCACCGCAGGCAGCACCGCCAGCAGCCCCGCCGCAGGCACAGCCGCAAGCCCAGCCATCTGCAACGCCACTGCCACCACTACTGTCAGCAGCAGCATCCCCAGTGGGCAGCTGTCCGAGGCTGCAGGCAAAGGGCTGGGGCCTACCTCCACCACTGGCAGCACCGGCAACTGCACCACAGCCAGCACCGCCAGCAGCCCCGCCGCAAGCATAGCCACCTGCACCGCCACCTACGCCACTGACAGTAGGACCACTACCAGCACCAGCAGCCCCAGTGGGCGGCCGTCCAAGGCTGCAGGAGAAGAGTTGCAGCCTCCCACCACCACTGGCAGCACCCCCACAACACAACACCACCAGTTTGCAGCCTTAGGCGCCGCAGCATGGAGTCTAACCCTGCCTCCATGGACTATCATGCAACCTGGTCCCTGTAAATCTTGTGCCTCAGACGCCCAGGTGAGGGAATGTGAACTGCCACAACCCAAGTGCTGCATCACTCAGCACACTGCCCCTTCTAGAACCAGTGGAGAAAGTCATCCACTCACCCTATCCTTGGCAGGATGAAGCAGACTGGGCACACGGCCCCCTCCAGAACCAGTGGAGAAAGGCATCCACTCACCCTATCCTTGGCAGGATGAAGCAGACTGGGCACAAGGCCCCCTCCAGAATCAGTGGAAGAAGGCATCCACTTGAGAGACTGTGGCTTTGCACTCCCCAGGACCAAACAGTGGGCAAACCACCCACCTGAGAGACTGGCTTTGCACTCCCCAGAACCAAGCAGTGGGCAAACCACCCACTTAAGAGACTGTGGCCTTGCACTCCCCAGGACCAAGCAGTGGGCAGACCACACACTTGAGAGACTGTGGCTTTGCACTCCCCATGACCAAGCAGTAGGCAAACCACCCACCTGAGAGACTGTGGCTTTGCACTCCCCAGGACCAAGCAGTGGGCAAACCACCCACTTGAGAGACTGTGGCTTTACACTCCCCAGGACCAAGCAGTGGGCAAACCACCCACTTGAGAGACTGTGGCCTTGCACTCCACAGGACATCGCTGTGGGTATGGAGCCCCCTCGAGGAGCAGTGGTGTTATTCCATCTTCCGGCTGAGGTGCCCCCCCTTTCCTGTCCCCCTGAGGTGCCTGTGTGTTTTCGACCTGATGCCCCTGCAGTGTTCTCTCCTTATTGAGGCAGGAGTCAAGTGTGGGCTTGGCCCATGATTTTTGTCCCAGTGGCATGGGCGAAAAGTGGCAAAAAAGAGCAGAAAAAGCAGTAATAGAAGGGACACATCACAATATGGATCAAATCAAATCAAATCAAATCATTAACATTTATAAAGCGCGCTACTCACCCGTGCGGGTCTCAAGGAGCTAGGGGGAAGGGGTTACTGCTGCTCGAAGAGCCAGGACTTGAGGAGTCTCCGGAATACGGAATGGTCCTGGGTGGTCCTGAGGATGGTGGGGAGGGTGTTCCAAGTCTTGGCTGCCAGGTAGGAGAAGGACCTCCCACCCGCCGTGGAGCGGCGGATGCGAGGGACGGCGGCGAGGGCGAGGCTGGTGGAGCGGAGAAGACGGGTGGGAGCGTAGAAGCTGAGGCGGCGGTTGAGGTATTCTGGTCCCTTGTTGTGGAGGGCTTAGTGTGCGTGGGTGAGGAGTCGGAAGGTGATCCTTTTGCTGACGGGAAGCCAGTGCAGGTGTCTCAGGTGGGCGGAGATGTGGCTGTTGCGGGGTATGTCGAGGATGAGACGGGCGGAGGCGTTTTGAATTCGTTGCAGACGTTTCTGGAGTTTTGCGGTGGTCCCAGCATAAAGGGTGTTGCCGTAGTCCAGGCGGCTCGTGACGAGGGCGTGGGTCACGGTCTTTCTGGTGTCGGTGGGGATCCAGCGGAAGATCTTCCGGAGCATGCGGAGGGTGAGGAAGCAGGAGGAGGACACAGCGTTGACTTGTTTGGTCATGGTGAGAAGTGGGTCCAAGATGAAGCCGAGGTTGCGTGCGTGGTCTGATGGGGTCGGTGCGGTGCCAAGGGCCGTGGGCCACCAGGAGTCGTCCCAGGTGGTCGGGGTGTTACCGAGGATGAGGACTTCCGTTTTGTCTGAGTTCAGTTTCAGACGGCTGAGTCTCATCCAATCTGTGACGTCCTTCATTCCATCTTGCAGGTTGGTCTTTGCGCTGGTGGGGTCCTTGGTGAGGGAGAGTATCAGTTGAGTGTTGTCGGTGTAGGAGGGGATGATGATGCTGTGCTTGCGTACGAATGTGGCAAGGGGGCTCATGTAGACATTGAAGAGTGTCGGGCTGAGCGAGGAGCCTTGTGGGACGCCGCAGATGATCTCGGTGGGGTCTGAGCGAAAAGGTGGGAGGTAGACTCTCTGCGAGCGGTTGGAGAGGAAGGAGGCGATCCAGTCCAGGGCCTGGCCTTGGTTCCCGGTGGAGCGGAGGCGGGTTATTAGGGTGCAGTGACAGACGGTGTCGAAGGCAGCCGAGAGGTCGAGGAGGATGAGGGCGACTGTTTCACCGTTGTCCATCAGGGTTCTGATGTCGTCTGTGACTGAGATGAGGTTTCAGTGCTGTGGTTGGCTCGGAATCCGGATTGAGAGGGGTCGAGAAGGTTGTTGTCTTCAAGGAAGTTGGTAAGCTGCTTGTTGACGGTCTTCTCTATGACTTTGGCAGGGAAGGGGAGGAGCGAGATGGGGCGGAAGTTCTTCAGGTCGCTTGGGTCAGCCGTAGGTTTTTTCAGTAGGGCGTTGACTTCAGCGTGTTTCCAGCTTTCGGGGAAGGTAGCCAACGAAAACGAGGAGTTGATGATGGTCTGGAGGTGCGGGGCGATGATGTCGTCGGCTTTATTGAAGATGAAGTGTGGGCAGGGGTCGGAGGGGGCACCTGAGTGGATTGAGTTCATGGTGGTTTTGGTCTCTTCTGTGTTGATGTGGGTCCAGGCGTTGAGGGTGATGGCTGGGGGTGTGGGTTCAGTGTTGGTTGGCTGGGTCTGGTGTCCGAAGCTGTCGTGTAGGTCGGTAATCTTACGATGGAAGAAGGTGGCGAGGGAGTTGCACAGGTCTTGTGAGGGCGTGATGGCGTTGGCGTTGGGGTTGGAGAACTCTTTTACGATGCTGAAGAGTTCTCTGCTGTTGTGGCTGTTTTTGTCCAGTCTGCCTGTGAAGAAATTCCTTTTGGCTGCGCGGATCAGGTGGTGGTGTTCGCGGGTAGCGTTCTTGAGGGCAGTCATGTTGTCTGCGGTGTGGTCCTTATGCCAGGCTTTCTCGAGGGCGCGACAGGTTTTCTTTGATTCCTTAAGGGTGTCAGAGAACCAGAGAGGTTTTTTGGTGTTGGACTGTCTTGGAAGGCGTCTGAGGGGAGCGAGGTTGTCTGCGCAGTTGGTGATCCAGTTCGTGAGGCTGAGGGCTGCGTTGTTGGGGTCGGCGGCGAAGGTGGGTTGGTTGTCGATGAGCGTGGAGAAAAGCTGTTCCTCTGGGATTTTGTTCCACTGTCGACGAGGGATGGGTTGAGTGCGGAGGTGGCGAGTCTCGCATCGAAAGGTGAAGTGGACACAACTGTGGTCGGTCCAGTGTAGAGCGGAGGCGTGGCTGAAGGAAATGTGTTTGCTGGCGGAGAAGATAGGGTTGAGCGTGTGTCCGGCGATGTGGGTGGAGGTGTTCCCCAGTTGCTTGAGGCCGAGGTTGTCGAGCAGGGCGGTGGTGTTGGGGTCATTGTTCTGTTCCAGGTGGAAGTTGAGGTCGCCGAGGAGGATGTAGTCTGGCGAGGCGAGGGCGTGCGGGGAGATGAAGTCGGTGATGGAGTCGCTGAAGATGGCGCGCGGTCCGGGGGGACGGTAGATGAGGGATCCTCTGAGGGTGGTCCTGGGGTCTGTGTGGATCTGGAAGTGCAGGTGCTCGGCGGCGAGGGGGGTGTCTTCGGTGGAGGTGGTGACGCTGATGGAGTCTTTGAAGACAATGGCGATTCCTCCTCCTACTTGGTTGGTGCGGTCTTTCCTGGAAATCTTGTAGCCTTCGGGGATGGCTATTGCGATGTCGGGGGCCGAAGAGGCGTTCATCCAGGTTTCAGTGATGAAGGCGACGTCTGGTGCGGTGGAGTCCAGGAGGTCCCAGAGTTCAACGGCGTGCTTGTGGACGGATCGAGCATTGATCAGGATGCATTTGAGGTGGTTGATGGCGCGTGGGCTGGTGGTCGTGGTTGTTTCATGGGGGAAGGTAAGTTTGCAGGTGTGATATGCGAAGGGTCCGTGGGTACGTTTCGGGTTAGCTTGGAAGCAGGTGCTGGAGCGCCCTGGGTTGAGGGCGTGGAGGGTGATGGGGTCGTAGCGGTGCAGCGGGGTTTGGGAGTGCTGAGGGCCAGGGGTCGTGGCGCTGGGCGCGGGCCAGGTGCGGGCCAGGTGCGGACAGGCGCAGACGGGCTTGCCTTTGGTGCGCCTTCGGCGCGCCAGCGGCGCGGTCGCGCAGCGGCCGCCCTAAGAGGGAGGAGGGGGGGAGGGGTCAGCTGGATGGGAGGGACGGGAGTGGGGCGACGAATGGGAGCTGGGGGGGTGGGGGCGTGCAGGAGGTGGCGGCGGGAAAGCGGAGGGAGGGGGGACAGGTAGAGGGGAGAAGAGATGGGGGAGGGGGGGTTAAGGGTGGTGGGGGTGAGTTTAGGAAGAAAGTTAGGAGGAAAGTTAGGAAGATAGGGGAGGGGGGGTTATAGAGGTGGAGGTGGGTGAGGGTGAGAGATAGAAGATAGGGGGTTACAGAGATGGAGGTGAGTGAGGGTGAGAGATAGAGTGAAAAGGATAGGAAGATAGTGGGGGTTACAGAGCAGGCGGCGAGTGAGGGGGAAAGATAGAGAGATAGGAAGATAGGGGGGGTTACAGAGGAGGTCGCGAGTGAGTGGGAAAGATAGAGAGATAGGAAGATAGGGGGGGGTTACAGAGGGGGTGGCGAGTGAGGGAGGTCAGAGAGACGAGACAGGAGCAGGAGGGCAGGCGTGGGAAGAACCAAGAAGCAGGTAAAAGAAGAAGAGGAGCAGAAGAGGGAAGAGCAGAAGACAGAAGATCACAGAAGAAGGTAAAGAAGAAGAGGAGCCGAAGATCAGAAGACAGAAGAACACAGAAGAAGGTAAAGAGGAAGAGGAGCGGAAGAGCAGAAGAGAGAAGAACACAGAAGAAGGTAAAGAAGAAGAGGAGCGGGAGAGCAGAGGAGAGAAGAACACAGCAGAAGGTAAAGAAGAAGAGCAGCGGGAGAGCAGAGGAGAGAAGAACACAGAAGAAGGTAAAGAAGAAGAGCAGCGGGAGAGCAGAGGAGAGAAGAACACAGAAGAAGGTAAAGAAGAAGAGCAGCGACGAGCAGCAGAGGGAAGAGCCAAGAAGAGGGACAGAGAAGAAGAAAGCACACGCAGGTCGCGGTGCAAAGGAGAGAGAGAGAAGAACACAGATGAAGACAGAAGACGGGGAGCAGGAAAGAAAGAAGAGTACAGATGAAGACTAACAGAAGGAGAGCACAGAGGGAGAACAGAGATGAAGAAAAGAAGCAGGAGAGGAGGTGAGTAGCGCAGGGCAGGGCGAGGGGCTGGGCGGTGGAGGGGGGGTACTTACTGTGAGTTTGCTGGGCTTGCTAGGAGGTCTCAGGAGCCTGGGCTGGTGGAGCTGCAGCGGCAGGGGGAGCGACCTACCCTTGACAAGGTCCTTCCCACCATATTATGACATAGCAAACCGACACGATTTCTGAGGCGGTGCCAACGCCATCAAAATCGTGGCAGAAACAGAACACAGAAAACAAAAGACCCACCATCAGAGTCATTGAGAATATTTTTGCCGCAATGGAACCGGAACTTCGAGTCTTCCCGATGCACTTCCACGCCGACGAAGATGACTACGGTGAGTACAGCCACCTAGCACAAAAGGGAGGGAGGGAGGAATAGGAGATTGACACACACACACGCACAACACACACCATTCATGCACACACCATACACACAACCAACTGCAGAGCAAAACCGATGTCACAGGACCCACGTCTAATTAAAACAAGGACCACATTGAGGTTTAACTGATACTGTAATATGATGCCAACAGCCACCGTACTGTCCATGCGATAACAAAAACAGGCATCAATATCTAGAAAGGGCCAATGGCCAGTTCGAAGTACAAAAGGCCCACATGGCCACAGGGCACAGTCCAAGCCTCAACTTGATTCCTGACATTATCCGGACTCCACAGTGGAAGGGCATCATGTTGGAAATGGGCAGGCACCTCAGGGGGAAGAGGGGTGGGGGAACCTCAGCTGAAGTGGGTAACATGCCCACTGGTTCTGAGGGGGCTCCTTGCCCACTGTCCCTGGAGTGGAGTCTTAGGCCACAATCTCCGAAGTGGGTATCATGCCCACTGGTTCTGGAGGGGGCTCCATGCCCACTGTCCCTGGAGGGGAGTCTTGGGCCACAGACTCTGGAGTGAGTATCATGCCCACTGGTTCTGGATGGTGCTTCTTGCCCAATTGTCTCTGGTGAGTGGCCTACATGCCTTCTGCTGGAGGTGATGGATCCTTGCCCACTGCTGGTGGAGGTGTTACCCTGGCTGCCTCTGCTGGAGGTGAAGGCTCCTGAGACCTCATAGCAAGCCCAGCGAACTCACAGTAAGAACCCCCCCCCCTCCACCGCCCAGCCCCTCATATCTGTTCTCCCTCTGTGCTCTTCTTCTGTTAGTCTTCATCTGTACTCTTCTTTCTTTCCTGCTCCCCGTCTTCTGTCTTCATCTGTGTTCTTCTCTCTCTTTCCTTTGCACCGCGACCTGCGTGTGCTTTCTTCTTCTCTGTCCCTCTTCTTGGCTCTTCCCTCTGCTGCTCGTCGCTGCTCTTCTTCTTTAACTTCTTCTGTGTTCTTCTCTCCTCTGCTCTCCCGCTGCTCTTCTTCTTTACCTTCTTCTGTGTTCTTCTCTCCTCTGCTCTCCTTGCCTACTGCTGGTGGATGTGTTACACTGACTGACTCTGCTGGAGGTGAGGGCTCCTTGCCCACTGCTGGTGGAGGGGGCCTCTTGCCTCTCTTTGGTGGTGGAGTGGGATCCTTCCCTTTCTTGGGTGGTGGAGTGGGATCTTTCCCATTCTTGGGTGGTGGGGTGGGAACCTTCCCCTTCTTGCCTCCACGACTAGGAGGTGCCACCACTGTCACCGTCTCAATTCCCTTAGTTTTCACCACCCTAGTCCTCCCTCTCTGAGGCAGAGGTGTGCTGACAGTAGGAGTGGCAGCTGTCACACTCTGGGGCCCCTTTGTGCCAGCAGCTGAGGATTTGATAGGAGCAGTGGCAGACTGTTTGGCTGAGGAGCTGTGCTGGATCGTTGGGACCCTGTTCTAACAAGCAGGACAGGGGGTTGAGGGGGAGGGAAGAGGTCAGGATGGGCAAGGAAAAGCTTCTTAGAACGTTGGGGTGAGATGTGGGAGGAGGGATGGGAGTGGAGGTTGATGGAGTGGTTGTCTGAGGTATACGTCTGCTGGGCGTGGCTGCAGGTGCATGGGCAGTGTGCGTGTGTGAGGTGGATGGCTGTTGGGAGTCTGAGTGTGAGCGTTTGTGTCTCCTAGGAGGGGGTGCAGACAGGGTGGGAGAGGACAAAGGGAACATGTGAATGGATGTTGTGGAGGTGACTGCAAGTGAGGTGTGTGTGCTACTTGATGTGGTGATGGTGGTGGTGGCTGTTGATGAGGTGCATGCAGGTGTGAGTCCGGATGTGACTGTGAGGAAGGAGGAGGAGGAGGAGGGGGAAACGGTGGAGGCAGTGGATGTTGTTGTGTGTGCAACTGTCTGTTGTTTGTGTGAGAGCTTGTGGCCTGAAGTGTGCTGTCTGTGTTTGACTGTGCTACTCTTGTCTGATGTTTTGTGTGCATGCATGTCTGGATGTGTGCATGGGATGGGTTGGGGTTGAGGAGACTGGGACTGGGAAGTGGTAGTTGGAGGGGGAAAGAAAAAAGGAGGGACTGGGAGATTGACTGGTCCAGTACATGTTCTCCCAATATACAATATGAAAGTTAATAGGTGCACTGTTCCGGAAGACGAGGGGGATATTAAACCCCTCTCATAGGCACACACTCTCAGAAGCAATAGCCCTCATGCATCATCATCGGGCTCTGCTCCACGTCAGACTGGCACTGCAATGTCTGACGGGTTCCTACATGGGACCATCAAGCCATTAAGAGTTTTTTATATAACAGCTGGAGAGATAAAAAATTTAAATTGGCTCAGGTGCCTCCTCAATGTAAGAGGATATTTAATAAATAAGCGAGGACCCGGTCAAGGTTAAAAACACAGTAAAAGTGAAAGGGAAATAATGATCCCACACTTCATATACTCAACAGGTAAAGCACAATGACTTCAACCTTTACAAAAAGTCAGCATGTTTTGCGCCTAAAACTTGTCCAACAGAACCTCACGGCACTTCATCAGGACTAGAACGATAATTTTTCTCCAGAACATCACATATATGAATGCAATTCTGTTCAATCAAAAAAAGGGGTAAGGAGAGCAAAAGTAATTTTTACTCACTACAGTTCTGTGTGTACTAGTACAAAACTACCGGTAACCTGTAAAAACAAAAACACAAAACGCATATGTGTGCCAGGTTCCAGACACAGGTCACAGCAGCACACACAGTGGAGGTGCTGTCCTGTGGAAAGTCAGGAATCAAGTGAAGTTTTAGACAGAAAATGGTGGTGACGTTCGCGGTGGTGTACACTGTCACTGGCGCAAGTGATCCCCATTGGCCACTGTACTCGATAGGGCCCCATTTTAGCCAATGAGGAATAGCACAGTGGTACAAGACCACCTTCCGCGATGACGCCTAATGCCGGCGGAGTTACCTCACTTCCACCTGTCCCTACATACAGGACAGACGGGCGCCATTTTATGGTGGTGGACAGCATTCAAAAAATTAAGAACTGCGTCATTGCTGTAAATTGCACATACATTGCCATTCACACTGTCCCATCACATAAATGATCTATGTACACTGAGGTGGTGGTTCCATGGTTCAATTTGTGACACCCTACTAACTCTTGTGTTCCTTAGATACCTACCACTGTGGAGGGATAGGATGAGGAGACAAGACCCTCTGTATAGACCCCTTGTGGACTTCTCTACACTGGAGGACAGGCACATAATACTCACCTATAGACTGGATAGGGCCACGCTCACAGCACTGTGTGCACAATTGGAGCCTGATCTGATATCAGCTATCCATCCTCCCACTGGGATCCCCCCTCTTGTGCAAGTTCTATCAGTGCTCCATTTCCTGGCAACTGGTTCATTCCAAGTGACAGTGGGCCTAGCAGCAGGAATGTCACAGCCAATGTTCTCAATCATGCTGGCAAGGGTTTTGTCTGCCTTGCTCATACACATGTGTAACTACATTGCTTTCCCCCTGGTGGAAGATTTGGCCACTGTGAAGGTAGGATTCTATGCAATGGGACATATACCAAATATTATTGTGCCGATTGATGGAACACATATTGTGTTTGTCCCCCGGCACAATGAACAGGTGTTCAGGAATCAGAAGAATTTCCACTCACTCAGTGTGCAAATGGTGTGCCTGGCAGACCAGTACATCTCCCACACCACTCCCAAATATCTTGGGTCGGTGCATGACGCCTTCGTCCTGAGGAATAGCAGCATCCCAAATATGATGGTCAACTACAGAGGCAGAGGGTGTGGCTAATAGGTGAGCCAGAGTCCCCACCCAATGTATGTCAGTGTATGCCTTCAGGAGTCATCACCCATAACATTGTGTAAGGCTAATGTTTATCCCTCGATACTTGCAGGTGACTCTGGCTACTCAAACCTATCGTGGCTCCTCACCCCTGTGAGGAATGCCAGGACAAGGGCTGAGAATCATTATAATGATGCACAGGGGTGAACCAGGCGGATCATAGAACGTACCTTCGGCCTCGTGAAGGCCAGGTTCAGGTGCCTCCATCTGACAGGTGGATCTCTGTGCTACTCCCCTGAGAAGGTATGCCAGATAGTAGTAGCATGCTGCATGTTGCTCAACCTGGCCCTCAAACAACATGTGCCTTATCTGCAGGTGGAGGAGATTGGAAATGCCCCTGTGGCAGCAGTAGACCCTGAGGACAGTGAGGATGAGGAGGCAGAGGATGAGGATGTGGACAACAGAACATCAGTTGTACGTCAGTACTTTCATTGACACACAGGTGAGACAGTGGAACTGACCATTCCTCTGATTATTTATGTTTTCAGTTTGGCTGTAGCAGGATGGCATTCACTTCCTTTGCATCTCAACGGACAGTCACCTATGCCTTCTCATTTTGTAGACTTTGGTGTTATAACAACTGTGTACTGATGTGATGTCTACAGACAGCTCCAGGTCATTATTTGTATTGTATCGCAGTGTTCAGGTAATTTGCAAAATATGTGACTGTTTCCATATTTGCACATTTTCATCACATAATACAATATCACTCAAGTTGTGTTCAAGGGTGTTTATTGTAGTGAAATGTATAGACGGAAAAGTGCAATGGAATGGGGTCATGGTAGAGGTAAGTCCAGGGTATTGGTCCAGTCTGTTTGTTGCACAGGTTCAGTGTCCAAGGGGCCATAGGAAGAGGGAGCAAAGGCAGTTCAAAGTGGACAAGGTGACGTGGTGGGACACAAGGGGTACATTCAGGAGGGGCTAATTTCCTGGCGGTGGTCTTGGCTAGTGTCTCTGGCTTCTGTCTGGGTCGCAGGGAACATTTGCAGGGTGTTTCACCTTGTGCAGGGGGAGGGGTGCTGGTGGCGTGCAGGTCTTGTGGCAGGGCCTCCTGTCCACTAGCTGCAGCAGATGTGGTGGGCTGTTCAGTTTACTGGCTAGTGGAATGGGCCCATAGATGTGCTGTCCATTCCCTCATGATGTTGGCCATATCAACCAGCACCCCTGCTATGGAGACCATGGTGGTGCTGAGGGCCTGCAAATCTTCCCCGATCTCCTGATGGTGTACCTCCTGCAGCCGCTTTTTGTCCTGCATGTTGTTAAGGAACTGGCCCAATTTGTCCTGGGATTGTTGGTAAGCCCCCAGGACATTAGTGAGTGCCTCCTGGAGAGTCGGTTCCCTGGGTCTGTCCTCCCCCTGGCCTACAGCTGTCCTCCATGTGTCCCCGTCCCCGTGTGTCTGTGTCCCCTTGTTGCATAGCAATTTTAGTTATTGCTCCATGCATGTTATTTTAGCATACTAGGCCTGCCTTTGTGCACTTTAACCTAGATATATTTTATTCAGCTTTGTTTATTATTTTTCCAATAGCCACTTTTGCGGTCTTGTTTTATTTTCTCTCTATCTAGCTGTTCCTGCTTAGGCTAGCACTATTTTCTTAAACAAGACATTCTTGTTCACTCTGTACTTCCTTCAAGGCTGCAGTAAGATAGGTTGCCGGTGAACGTGGTAAACGTTTTGTCTCTGACATTCATAGAAAAACACACATCCTTACGTAGGGACACTTTCTTAGAACATCAGCTATTTTATTATATAAACACTTCCCTGTCCCTTACATGTTAGAGGGAGACTCCAGCAAGAGAACCACGACTATATGCTGATTACTGAACGCTTTGCTACAGCTGCTTATGCAGACTTCAGGCCTTTACTCAGGTATGGGGGATGATGTCTTCCCAGGGGAACCTGAAGGGCAGAATTAGAGCTTAACATGCTGTGCTCTATCATAGCCTAAGTAGGAATTAGTCTATTGATTCTAGTGACAATATGGTAGCGTTATTGTTATGCTTTACTCTCCTTGTCACAATTTTAATCTTGTCATGCTGTATCATCCTGGTTATTGCAGTACATGCTTTGCTATCTAAGATGCAGTTGCTTCATTAAAACCTTATTGAAACATGTACTGCCTCTGTTTGTCATTGTGTACGTGAGACTAATGTAACCAAGAGAAACATATGAGACCTGAGTGACCATGGTTTCCCTGAGAAATCAGTTATGTCATGCGCTCAGCTGCCCAATCATCCCTTCTCTTGGGTAGAGATGAGGCACTGCTAGTTAGCTGGAGCAAACCCGGATTAGGGCAACAGGTGTCACCTGTAGTGGGTAAGCCTCAGTCTCCCACACCACAGACGATTCTGCTGCTCAAAATCCAGTAGTCTCATTATTATAATGAGAGCCTACGTGATATGGCGTTGCCAACGTTTGGTCAGGCTCCTATTTTCGGGTCCTCCTGAGTATCTCTGTCTCACTAAATACAAAGACACCTCTGTACTATATACGGAGACGTCCATGGGATTGAGGATTTCCTCCTCAGCTAAGTAGGGCACACCTATCTGATGCTGGAAGTTGTTCAAGTTTGATCTCTAAAAGGAAAATCTCCATTTGGTGTGCTTATCTCTGAACAAATTTACCATTTAATTTGGCAAATCCGCAACAGGTAGCAATTGCAGTCAATATGAAACAACCCCTGACTGCACATTTATTGGCACATGGCCTAAAGGCCCAGGAGGGTCCAGTCACATTTGTGGTGGACGCACATGCAGCTAATAGAACAGAACTCTTCTATTCTTGTGTCACATTTCCAGCAGTTGATGGGAACACAAATACATTAAATCACTACACACCTGCAAACGTACCTGGACAATACAAAGCATGTGCATATTTAGAGGTACCCTTATCTCATCAAAAACATAATATTTGGCTTGATGGCACCCTACCCCACACGATTTTACCTGTTACGTTAGGTCCTCTAAGTAATGATGGTCCTACCTGGCCTTTATTGGCAACTTATATACCTCACCCGGCTGTAGCAAACCTAACGGTAGCTGAAGTCCGTCACTTATATATTGATCTGACGGCAATATACTGACGATTAATACAGTTTGTAATGCAAACATTAAATACAAACTCAGTACGTGCTGCTCCAGTGCAACTACATGCAATGACGCCGGGTATTAATCCTGCAACTGTATATTTAATCATGGGTAAAGTACCCGCAAAACACTGGAAGCAGTATTTCCGCATACGAGACCTCAGGAGAAACACAGAATATTAACAATGTGCTTGCCATTTGGGATGGGTCCCACAATAGATAACTATAATACATGGGGCACGGTATTTGCCACACTCTATACTACCACACACTGTACACCAACACTTGCCAATTTACCAGAAGTGTTGAAATAAATTCAAGATGAATACGGGGCTGCCCCAGCCCTGGACTTGGGGATGCAGTTAATGGGCAACTTTGGCACAGTATCCTCAATTATTTTAAGAAACCTTACAGGGGAAGCGGTCGCATTACCGTGAGCTGCCAAAGATTATCGTGGCGACCTACTCTAGTATTGGCCGAGATCGGTGGTCATTACAACCTTGGCGGATTGTGTTAAAGCGGCGGTAAGACCGCTAACAGGCCGGCGGTAAAAAAATTGCAATTACGACTGTGGCGGAAACCGCCAACAAAGACAGCCACTTTAACACTCCGACCGCCATGGCGGTACAAACAAACAGCGCGGCGGTCACCGCCAACAGACAGGCGGGAGACAATGTACCGCCCACACTATTATGACAGGCCAATCTGCCACCTCTTCCGGGGCGGATTCACCGCAGATAAAAACACGGCGGAAACAGGAATCCCGAAGGAAAAACGCTCACCTCTACATACCCCACAAGGAACAAGGACACCATGGAACTCCAAATTCTACCTGCTATAGTCTTCCTGCTCCTCTACCAGGAGCATGAACGCTGGCGACGAAGACCACGGAGAGTACTGCACCTACGACACAGGGGAGGGGGGAGGCAAAAAGCAGGGACACACACACTCAACACCCCCACCCACTACAACACACACACTAATACATGTTGATACATTACAGTTACAACCCCCAAGCCCCCTGGAAGAATGCAAAGACAAAAGGAAATGATTGTAACGATTGTAATCTATTAAAATCCAGTACTCCAAAATATATATACACCATAAACAAATATATACACCAATAATACAAGTCCAGGTATTGCACCATTTATAGTCCGTGGACCACTGAGCCCAAAATGCATGGGCAAGGCCCACACTCGATACCCGATCAAAACAGAGAGAACACTGCAGAGGCATCAGATAGAAATACAACAGGCACCTCAGGGGGAAGGGAAGGGGGGGCACCTCAGCCGGATGAGTGTACGATGCCAGATCCACGAGTGGGCTCAATGCCCACTGATCAATCCTGGGGAGTGCAAAGCCACAGTCTCTCAAGTCTCTACAGTGGGTGGGTTGCCCACTGTTCAATCCTGGGGAGTGCAACGCCACAGTCTCTCAAGCCTCTACAGTGGGTGTGTTGACCACTGTTCAATCCTGGGGAGTGCAAAGCCACAGTCTCTCAAGTCTCTACAGTGGGTGGTTTGCCCACTGTTCAATCCTGGGGAGTGCAAAGCCACAGTCTCTCAAGTCTCTACAGTGGGTGGTTTGCCCACTGTCCAATCCTGGGGAGTGCAAAGCCACAGTCTCTCAAGTCTCTACAGTGGGTGGGTTGCTCACTATTCAGTCCTGGGGAGTGCAAAGCCACAGTCTCTCAAGTCTCTACAGTGGGTGGGTTGCTCACTATTCAGTCCTGGGGAGTGCAAAGCCACAGTCTCTCAAGTCTCTACAGTGGGTGGGCTGCCCACTTTTCAATCCTGGGGAGTGCAAAGCCACAGTCTCTCAAGTCTCTACAGTGGGTGGGTTGCCCACTGCCATATCCTGGGGAGTGCAAAGCCACAGTCTCTCAAGTGGATAACAGTCTCCACTGGTTTTGGAGGGGGACTGGTGCCCAGAGTGCTTCATCCTGCCAAGGACTGAGGTAGTGGATGGATGTCTCCACTGGTTCTGGAGGGGGACTGGTGCCGAGAGTGCTTCATCCTGTGAAGGACAGAGGTAGTGGATGGATCTCTCCACTGGTTCTGGAGGGGGACTGGTGCCCAGAGTGCTTCATCCTGTGAAGGACAGAGGTAGTGGATGGATGTCTCCACTGGTTCTGGAGGGGGACTGGTGCCCAGAGTGCATCACTCACCCCGTGACGGACCCAGTTGCATCAGTGCCCCTGCCGCTCATGGGCTAGCGGCGCTTGTGCGGTCCTTTATGGCCCAGCGGTGCTTGTGCTGGCGGTGCCCTGTTCAGCGGTGCTTGAGTTGGCGGTCCTTCATGGCCCAGTGGTGTTTGTGCTGGTGGTCCTTCATGGCCCAGCGGTGCTTGTGCTGGCGGTGCCCTGTTCAGCGGTGCTTGTGCTGGCGGTGCCCTGTTCAGCGGTGCTTGAGTTGGCGGTCCTTCATGGCCCAGCGGTGCTTGTGATGGCAGTCCTTCATGGCCCCGCGGGGCTTGTGTTGGCAGTGCCCTGTTCAGCAGTGCTTGTGCTGGCGGTGCCCTGTTCAGTGGTGCTTGAGTTGGCGGTCCTTCATGGCCCAGCGGTGCATGTGCTGGCGGTCCTTCATGGCCCAGCGGTGCTTGAGTTGGCTGTCCTTCATGGCCCAGCGGTGCTTGTGCTGGCGGTCCTTCATGGCCCAGCGGGGCTTGTGCTGGCAGTGCCCTGTTCAGCGGTGCTTGAGTTGGCGGTCTTTCATGGCCCAGCAGGGCTTGTGCTGGAGGTCCTTCATGGCCCAGTGGTGCTTGAGTTGGCGGTCCTTCATGGCCCAGCGGTGCTTGTGCTGGCGGTCCTTCCCGGATCAGCTGGGCTGGGGCTGGCGGTGGCCTCCTGGGCAGCTGGGCTGGGGCTGGGGCTGGCGGTGCCCTCCTGGGCAGCTGGGCTGGGGCTGGCAGTGGCCTCCTGGGCAGCTGGGCTGGGGCTGGCAGTGGCCTCCTGGACAGCTGGGCTGGGGCTGGCGGTGGCCTCCTGGGCAGCTGGGCTGGGGCTGGTGGTGGCCTCCTGGGCAGCTGGGGTGGGGCTAACCGTGGCCTCCTGGGCAGCTGGGCTGGGGCTGGTGGTGCCCTCCTGGGCAGCTGGGCTGGGGCTGGCAGTGGCCTCCTGGGCAACTGGGCTGGGGCTGGCGGTGGCCTCCTGAACAGCGAGGATGATGGCTGTCCTCTCCGCCGTGCAGCTCTTCCCAGACTTGCCGGGTTTCTTATGGCCCTTCCCCACCTTGGGAGGTGTCACAGCTGACTCCACACTCCCACCGGGACCCCTGGGAGCGGCTTTGGTGGCTGGAGTCTTCCCCTTCTCCCGCCGGGCACTGGCCAACTTCTGATGCTTCACAGGTGGGGGACTGGCTGTGCTGTGACTCCGTGCCACACTGGCTGTCCTGGTGACCGGTACACTCCAAATACCGGTGACTACAGGCACCACTGGTCCCAGAGATGTTGTGGCTGAGGTGCTACTTTGGGACCTATGAAATGGATGGGGTGGGGGAGGTGTGGGAAAGAGGTCAAGGGTGGACAGGAAAAGTTTCTTGGACACACTAGGATGGGTAGCTGGAGGGGGTTTGGGAGTGGAGGAAGAGGTGGTGGTAGTAGGAGGTGTGCGTTTGGTGACTTTGGGTGCAGGTGCATGCTCTGGAGGCTGTCGTGAGGTGGATGGCTGTTGGGTGGGTGTGTGGCTGCGTTTGTGTACCTTGGGAGGGGGCATCACAGACACACTGGGAGAGGACACAGGGGACGTGTGAATGGTAGTGGGGGTGGTGACTGGACGTGAGCGGGGTGTGCTGGTGAGGGAGGTAGTGGCTGTAGAGGTAGTGCATGCAGGTGTGAGTGTAGACAAGACTGGGAGGGAGGAGGGAGATGACAAGGAGGCGGACACAGTGGAGGCAGTGGATGTTGGTGTGTCTGCATGTGTGTGTTGCTTGCGTGAGTGCCTGTGGGATGTGTGGTGCTTATGTTTGCCTGAGCTTCCCTTGTGTGGTGAGGTGTGTGCAGGCTGGTCTGATGGTGTGCTTGGGATAGGCAGAGGTTCAGGGGATTGGGTCTGGGTGGAGGAAGTTGGAGGGGGGAGGTAGAGACGGGGATAATGGCTGCCATCAGTGCTGAGGCCAGAGTTTGAAAAGCTCGGTGAAGGGCCGCCTGACCAGAATGAATGCCCTCCAGGAATGCATTAGTTTGTTGCAACTGCCTTTCTACACCCTGGATGGCATTCAAAATGGTAGACTGCCCAACAGTGAGGGACCTGAGGAGGTCAATGTCCTCCTCACTGAGGGCAGCAGGGGTGACAGGGGCAGGGGCTGACGTGCCTGGGGAGAAGGTGATGCCCTCCCTCCTGGATGAGCGGGCACGGGGCGAAGGCAGAGGGGCTGCTGGGAGGGCGGTGCTGGTAGGGGGGGTGGCGGCTGTACCTGTAGATGCGGGGGGCACAGATGTTGCCGCCACCACAAGGGAGCTCCCATCAGAGGACGTGTCCGTGTCGCTGGTGTCATCTCCTGTCCCCGCCGTGAAACTCCCCTCGCCCTCCGCCCCACTGGTGAATTCTGAGTCCGTAGTCTCGCCCTCCAGGGCCATGTGGGATGCAGCTCCCTCGTGCTCCGGTGCCAGTGCTCCTCCGCCTGATGATGCTAATGCACACAAGAACAGGGAGAACACAAAAAGGGGGGGGGACAGAAGAAAGACATGTTGAGTGCATGGATTACCGCTACCGTTGGCGGACAAGACAGACACAGAAGCCCCCTGCACTACGTCGCGCTCTTTGGCTCCACTGTTCAATTACTGGGAAATGGCCTACAAGCCTATGGACGACATCTGCACACAGAGATGACACAGGGGCATGAATAGCTGTACTTGGCACTCTACAGAGGTGGGCTGGGGTGCCACATGGCCTGCCTTACGGAGGGTCCTTGCCTACAGAACTCGCCCTGGCCTAGGGAAACCCACAGCCCTCCTTCCCACCCAGACAACTCCACTGCACGCAAAGTCAGCAGAATGAGAGTGTACTCACCCCCTTGTTTCTGCTGTGATGCCCTCAAGCGCCCATCCAACTCCGGGTAGGCCACCGCCAGGATCCGGAACATCAGGGGGGTCATGGTGAGACGGGCCCCCCTCCCACATTTGGAGGCCATCCCCAGCTGAGCCTCCGCCGTCTTCTTGCTCCAGCGGCAAATGTCCTCCCATCTTTTCCGGCAGTGGGTGCTCCGTCTGTGGTAGACCCCCAAAGTCCAGATGTCCTTGGCGATGGCACGCCATATATCTTTCTTCTGGTGGGCGCTGACCTACATGAAATGTACAGGGGAAGAAGAGAAGTCATTACCAACTGTACCGTCAAAGTGATTGGCCCCCATCCCTACCCTTGCCATGTGGCACATGCATTCACCGTCTTTCATGCACTCAGCACTCTGCCCCCTTCCTTCTTACATCCAGCCCTCTCCACACAGGCATAGCCCATACAACATGCTCCCTGTGTACTTACCTGTTTGTCTGGAGGACCGTAGAGTAGCGTGTACTGGGGGAGGACTCCATCCACGAGCTTCTCTAACTCCTCCGATGTGAAGGCAGGGGCCCTTTCCCCAGACGCACAAGCCATTGGTGGTCTTTCTGACCCTGGCGGTCTTTGACCGCCAGGGCGGAGGACCGCGGGAGCACCGCCGACAGGCCGGCGGTGCTCCAATGGGGATTCCGACCGCGGCGGTAAAGCCGCGGTCGGACCGGCACCACTGGCGGGGTCCCGCCAGTGTACCGCCGCCCCATTGAATCCTCCGCGGCGGCGCAGCTTGCTGCACCGCCGCGGGGATTCCGACCCCCCCTACCGCCATCCAGATCCCGGCGGTCGGACCGCCGAGATCCGGATGGCGGTAGGGGGGGTCGCGGGGCCCCTGGGGGCCCCTGCAGTGCCCATGCCACTGGCATGGGCATTGCAGGGGCCCCCGTAAGAGGGCCCCTACATGTATTTCACTGTCTGCTGCGCAGACAGTGAAATACGCGACGGGTGCAACTGCACCCGTCGCACAGCTTCCACTCCGCCGGCTCGATTCCGAGCCGGCTTCATCGTGGAAGCCTCTTTCCCGCTGGGCTGGCTGGCGGTCTGAAGGCGACCGCCCGCCAGCCCAGCGGGAAAGTCAGAATTACCGCCGCGGTCTTTCGACCGCGGAACGGTAACCTGACGGCGGGACTTTGGCGGGCGGCCTCCGCCGCCCGCCAAGGTCAGAATGAGGGCCATTGTCTCTTCCAGACCGAGGTCACAGCAGCACTTGCAGTGTAGGTCCTCTCCTGTTGAAGATCAGGTATCGAGTGATTGAACAGATAGAAAATGGCGGTCACGTCCACAGCGGTCACGTCCGCCGCGGTGCGTACCATCACCGCCGGCGTACTTCGTCATTGGCTCCTGGGACACATAGGGTCCAATGTTAACCAATGCAGCATTGCGCCGCAGTCTCCGACCACCTACCTCGACGGTGTACAACGCCAGCGCAGTTACCTCACATCCCGTTGTCCCACTTTAGAGGGTAGGCAGCCGCCATTTCAGGGGCCCACATGGCCTCGTTTTCAACTGCGTCACACATACCTAGGCCTAGTCTCAACACACATACAGGCCACCTTTTGTGTATGATTGGTGTTCTGTGTAAACTGTGGGTACATACCTCTGAGTTGTTTGACTCTGTGCTCGCTGTTGTCCTTCACAGGCACCGTATGCTGGGACATGTGAGGAGATGGCGGCATCCTCCGGTGTACTGACCGTTGGTGGACCTGTCGACAATGGAGGAGCGACATTTGATAATCACCTACAGGTTTGACCGTGCCACAATCCAGGAACTGTGTACCCAGTTGGAGCCAGACCTGATGTCAGCAATCCGCCATCCCACAGGAATCCCCCCTCAAGTGCAGGTGCTGTCAGTGCTCCATTTCCTTGCAAGTGGGTCTTTTCAAACAACTGTGGCCATGTCATCAGGGATGTCCCAGCCTATGTTTTCCAACGTATTGTTCAGAGTGTTGTCTGCCCTTCTGAAACACATGCAGAGATACATCGTTTTCCTTCAGGTGGAGGATTTGCCTACAGTGAAAGGTGATTTCTGATGGATACAACTACCTGTGGATTCCTCACCTGATGAATACTCCCATGGCGCCAGCATTTGACGGAAATCTTCTTACTAGTCTCTGCACGTCGACGAGGACGTCACTCTAGCCCACGCGACGCCGTCTGACGTCATACAGGCAATAAGAAGTCCTCGCCGACGTGCCGATGACAGTTCCCTTTTTTCCGTGCATTCGAAACGGTTATCTTCAAGGGAGTTACTGTTACCTTCGTGGTTACAGTGTATTGTCTGCTGCGTAGTCTTCTCTGCGGTAACAATGTCTCAGAGGAAGTCGGGTTTCAAGCCCTGTCGAGAGTGTGGGGGCAAGATGTCAGTTACAGATCCTCACTCCGACTGTCTATGGTGTTTGAGCTCCGACCACGACGTCTCGACTTGCGATTCATGTCAACACATGAATCCGAAGGCCCTCAAAGAGCGCGAGGCCAAGTTATTCATGGCAAAGTCAAAGAAGAAGGAGAAACATCATAAGAAGTCTTCTTCGCCAAGGTCTCACCGGCGTCATCGAGACTCCCGGCGCCGTAGAGACTCACGACGTCACTCCAGCAAGGAGTCTCGTTCGAGGTCACCTTCGGCTCGGCGTCGGAGGACTTGGGAGGTCAGCCCCACGGTCACGCCGCATCCATCGACGCCGTTGCCCTCTCCGGCGTCACCGACTTCACCTGGTCAGGCGTCAGTGATTGAGGTGGTGCAGCCTCTTGTGTTTTCTCCGGCGTCGCAGACGTCGAGGCCGGCGTCGGGGTCGCCCTCGATCCAGGCACCCCAGTATCCGGCTTTTCCCACTCCTGGAGCCGATAGTACCGCGTTTCTTAATGCGATGTATACCATCTTTCAGCAGATGGCTCCAGGAGCTGCTCCGGCTGGTCCTTCGGGGCCCTTGGCCTTTTCGTTGGGTGATCCTGCGCCTCTTCGGCCGGCACCCTTTATGCCCTTTCTCCCTTTTGGGAATGTGGGCTCGGCGCCGGTGCCGGCGTCGGTGGCCGCTCCGGTGGCTTCGGATGTTTCGGCCCCGGAGGTTGCCCCTCCGTCGAAGTCAGGATTTTGCCCTGTGACTCCGGTTGGTCCATCGGCTCCAAGACCTCGTCCTCCGGCTCCTGCCTCGGCGCCGAAGCTGCCTGTGGCGCCGGACGCGGCGTCAGATGCTTCTGGAGATCGGCGCCGTTCTTCGACGACGGCGGAGGCCATGTCGACTCCGCGTATCGAGGAGAGACTTCATTCGAGGAGGCGTGCTCTCCGTCTTTTAGAAGAGCAAGAGTACCAGCGAGTCCTAGAGGAGGGAGAGATTGAGGACTCTGGAGACGGACTGCATGGTCTGGATACAGCCAGTGGGCTGGACACTTCCCCTGAGTGGGACCTTTCATCTCCAGGGGAATATACGGAGGAGGCTGCTTCCTTTCATGCTGTGGTGAGGAAGGCAGCGAGCTTTTTGGACCTGCCTTTGCCGGTGGCAGAGGCAAAGCAGAATTTGCTGACAGAGGTATTGCATCCGGCCTCTGCTGCAGCTGAGCCTCTCTTGCCATTTAATGAGGCTTTGCTGGATCCGGTGTTGGAGGTGTGGAAGAAGCCGGTGTCTTCCTCGGCCGTTCATAGGGCTGTGGCCAGGAGGTATCGAGCTGCACCATCTGACCCTGGCTTTCTCTCTAGACACCCTACGCCGGAGAGCTTGGTGGTGCAAGCCTCCTGTTCCTCAAAGTCAGCGCCTGGTTCCTTCCCGACGGTGCCTGGAGACAGAGACTCCAAAAAACTGGATGCGCAGTCCAAGAAAATATTTTCGTCATGCAGTTTGGCGTTGAAGGCCACCAACGCCACGTGCATTCTGGGGAGGTACATCCATGCGCTGATGGATGATATTTCGTCTTCATTCACGGAGCTTCCCCAGGGTCTTTTGGATGTGGTCTCGGACGCCCAGGCTGCCGCGACCCAGATTATCCAGTCTGGGCTGGACACGACCGACTCGGTGGCCAGGGCGATGGGCACGACTGTGGTGGCAAGAAGACAGGCCTGGCTCCGAAACTCAGGGTTCTCTGCGGATGTGCAGTCGACCCTACTGGACCTCCCGTTTGATGGGGACAGACTGTTTGGAGCCAAGGCAGATTCAGCCTTGGAACGATTTAAGGAGAGCAGAGCCACAGCCAAATCGTTAGGACTGCAAGCTCCTTCTTCCTCTGCCTCTTCTAGAATTTTCAGGAGGTTTCGGGGATTTGGGCGTGGCTCTTATTCCTCTTCCTTTCGGGGGAGGTTCCAGCAACCCGCCTCTTCCCTCCCCTATAGGTCATTTAGAGGGAGGGGGAGGGGTGGGGTCCGTACCAGAGGAGCCTCTCAACAGCACTCTGCCTCTTCCTCGTCCTCTGGAGGGGTGCAGCAGGGGAAGCAGCCTTAGGCTTCCACCGTTTCCCACTCACTCCTCTCCTGTAGGGGGAAGATTACAGCGTTTTCTCCACAAGTGGAAGTCTATCACAACGGACACTTGGGTTCTCGGCATTGTGGGAAAAGGCTACGCCCTTCCCTTTCGGGAGTTCCCGCCCCTCATCCCGCCCCGCCCATCTTATTGTTCAGAAGAACACCTCCTGTTGCTAGAACAGGAGGTTCAAGTCCTCCTTTCAAAGGGCGCGGTAGAGTTGGTCCCAGAGCAGGAAAAGGGTCGAGGTTGTTACTCAAGATACTTCCTGATTCCCAAAAAGGATGGTCAGTTGAGACCAATCCTGGATCTGAGGATCTTGAATTGGTTCCTCAAACAGGAAAAGTTCAAGATGCTGACCCTAGCACAGGTGCTTTTGGCGTTGAACAAGGAAGATTGGATGGTGTCTGTCGACTTGCAGGATGCTTACTTTCATATCCCGATACTCAAGTCGCACAGGAAGTATCTCCGGTTTGTGGTAGGGTCGCAGCACTATCAGTTTGCGGTCCTCCCGTTTGGTCTTACTTCAGCACCTCGAGTCTTCACAAAGGTGATGTCAGTGGTTGCGGCGGAGCTCAGAAGGAAGGGGATAGCAGTATTCCCTTACTTGGACGACTGGTTGATCAAAGCCAAGTCCCCGGAGCTTGTGTCGCATCATCTGCAGTCAACAACCCAGTTGTTGTTCGACCTGGGCTTTTCGGTGAACGTGCCCAAATCTCACCTGGAGCCCTCTCAGCGCCTCCTGTTCATAGGGGCAGTACTGGATACAACATTGAGTCGAGCCTTTCCTCCGCCTCAGCGGATTCAAGATATTCAGGAATTGGTTCCAATGTTTCGAAATGGAGCGGTAGTTCCAGTCCTCAAGGTCCTTCGTCTGCTCGGTCTGTTCGCCTCCTGCATTCTGTTGGTCACGCATGCTCGCTGGCACATGAGGGCTCCTCAGTGGTGCCTCCGAAGGCAGTGGTCTCAACACAAGGGAGATTTAGAAGGTACTGTCAAGATCTCCAGAGATGCTGCTGTGGAATTGAAGTGGTGGATTGCGGGCAACAATCTTTCACAGGGGAAGCCGTTCGCGCAGTCGCCACCAGTGGCCACGGTAATAACGGATGCCTCCACCCTAGGATGGGGAGCTCATCTGGGGGATCTGGAGATCAAAGGGCTTTGGTCTCCAGAGGAACAGGTGTTTCATATCAATCTGTTGGAGTTACGGGCTGTACGTTTGGCTCTCAAGGCCTTCCTCCCATCCCTTCGTGGTCAGTCGGTACAGGTCCTGACGGACAATACTACCACGATGTGGTACATAAACAAACAGGGAGGAGTAGGGTCGTACCTTCTCTGCAGAGAAGCTCTTCGGCTATGGTCCTGGGCAAAGGACCATCAGATTTGCTTGGTGGCAAATCATCTGGCCGGGGTCTTGAATGTACGTGCGGACAGTCTCAGTCGCCAATTCTCGGCAGACCACGAGTGGCGTCTCCATCCAGATCAAGTCTGTTTAATCTTACAGATGTGGGGGTTTCCTCGGATAGATCTGTTTGCCACTCGGGAGAACGCGCATTGCCCGTTATTCTGCAGCCTCCAGTATCCGATGCAGGGAGCGTTGGGGGACGCGTTTCAGATAACCTGGTGCGACCAGTTGCTTTACGCGTTTCCCCCCATACCCTTGATTCCTCGAGTGTTGAGGAAAATTCGCCAAGACCGGGCCCAAGTCATCTTAATAGCTCCGGATTGGCCAAGGAGGGTATGGTACTCCGACCTTTTCCAACTCTCACTGTGCCCTCCGCTCCGTCTCCCTCTCAGGGCAGACCTCCTCTCGCAGTCGCAGGGGCAGGTTTTACACCCCAACCTCCAGAGTCTGCACCTACATGCTTGGAGATTGAACGGGGCAACCTGAGTTCCTTCTCTCTCCCGCCTGATGTAGTGGATGTTATCTTAGCGGCCAGGCGACACTCCACTAAATCTATCTACGCTAATAGGTGGTCTAAATTTGTTATGTGGTGTGGAGAGAGACAGATTGATCCCTTACATGCTCATCTGTCACATGTTTTGTCTTTTGCACTGTCTCTAGCGCAGAAAGGTTGTGCAGTAGCTACCATTAAGGGTTATTTGTCGGCCTTGTCAGCCTTCATTTGTCTTCCAGACCAACCATCGTTATTTAAATCCCCTATTGTTCTCAGATTCTTGAAAGGTCTTCTGAATCAATATCCTCCAAAACCATTCGTTATGCCTCAATGGGATTTGTCCTTGGTCCTGACTTTCCTTATGGGGTCCCCTTTTGAGCCTATGCATTCTTGCCCCTTAAGGTATTTGGTTATTAAAACAGTATTCCTGGTAGCTATAACATCTGCAAGGAGAGTGAGTGAGTTGCAGGCCTTATCGGTTAAACCCCCTTATATAACGTTTTATGGGGATAAGGTGGTGTTGAGGACCAAGGCTGCTTTCCTTCCGAAGGTTGTTTCACCCTTCCATTTGGCTCAGACAATCACTTTGTCCACGTTTTATCCTCCGCCTCATCCTTCAAAGGAGGAAGAAAGACTACATCGCCTGGACCCAAAAAGGGCGTTGAGCTTCTATATCGACAGAATGAAGGATATCAGGCTGGAGGATCAGCTGTTTGTCGGATACGTGGGCAAGAGGAGAGGAAAGGCAGTCCACAAGAGAACACTCTCCAGGTGGGTTGTTCTTTGCATTAAAATCTGTTACTCTTTGGCAAAGAAGGATCCGCCTGAGGGCATTAGAGCTCACTCCACCAGAGCTAAGTCGGCCTCTTCGGCCTTGGCCAGGGGTGTTCCTGTGGTTGACATCTGCAAGGCCGCAACTTGGTCGTCCCTTCACACTTTTGTGAAACATTACTGTTTGGACTCTGAGGTCAGAAGGGACGGTCATTTTGCACGGTCAGTGCTGCAGGATTTCTTGGTTTGACCATTTAGGCACCCACCGCCGGGCGTGGTACTGCTTTGGGACTCTATTCATCAGGTGAGGAATCCACAGGTAGTTGTATCCATCAGAAGAACGAGTTACTTACCTTCGGTAGCGACTTTTCTGGTGGATACATTAGCTACCTGTGGATTCCTCACGGTCCCACCCGCCTCCCCGTTGCCTTTTTGGTCTCTCCAAGCAATCCTTGAGTGTGCTCCTTTTGGTATTCAAAGTTGCAATACATTTTGCATGTATGATATTTGTATATATGTGTATATTTATGTATAAATCTATATATATATTGGGTATATACATGTTTCGTATGTATAAATATATTTATTTGTTTAAAAAAAAAAAAAAAAAAAAAAAAGGTTATATTAAATCTACAGCTATTTTATTGCAATGTTGTGTGATTTACAATATTAAGAGATGTTGCTTTGCTCTTTCATTGCATTGGGTTATTATTATTATTCTCATGCACGTAAAAAATTTTGGTACTGTCATCGGCACGTCGGCGAGGACTTCTTATTGCCTGTATGACGTCAGACGGCGTCGCGTGGGCTAGAGTGACGTCCTCGTCGACGTGCAGAGACTAGTAAGAAGATTTCCGTCAAATGCTGGCGCCATGGGAGTATTCATCAGGTGAGGAATCCACAGGTAGCTAATGTATCCACCAGAAAAGTCGCTACCGAAGGTAAGTAACTCGTTCTTCTATGCCCTGGGACATATCCCCAACATCATAGGTGCCACTCATGGGACCCATGTGGCTTTGTTTCCCCCCCCCCCCCCCCACAGGAGTGAACAGGTGTACAGAAACCAGAAGAGTTATCATTCTATGAATGTACAGATGGTATGTTTGGCGACCAGTACATCTCCCATGTGAATGCCATGTTCCCTGGCTCAGTGCATGACGCCTACATCCTGCGGAATAGCAGCATCCCTTATGTGATGGGTCAACTCCAGAGGCACCGTGTGTGGCTATTAGGTGAGCACCTGGAAGCAAGACAGTGGGAATGGTTGTCTGGGTATATCCCTACAGGTTAGTGTGTGTCTAACAGTTGTCCCTCGCCATTTGCAGGTGACTCTGGTTACCCCAACCTGTCATGGCTACTGCCCCCAGTGAGGAATCCCAGGACCAGGCAGAGGAACGCTACAATGAGGCCCATAGGCGAACTAGGAGGGTGATCGAGTGGACCTTCGGCCAACTGAAGGCCAGGTTCAGGTGCCTCCACATGACAGGTGGATCCCTACTCTACTCACCAAAGAAGGTGTGCCAGATCATCGTGGCTTGCTGTATGCTTCACAACTTGGCTTTGCAACGACAGGTGCCTTTTCTGCAGGAGGATGGTCCAGATGGTGGTGTTGTGGCAGCTGTGGAGCCTCTGGACAGTGATGAGGATGAAGCAGAGGAAGAAGACATGCAGAACAGGGACTCAGTGATCCAGCAATATTTCCAGTGAAACACATGTAAGAATACAATCCTGCCTACTACATGTACTTTTACGCTACTACCTCTCTCCTGTCTGTCGTTTTCACCCAGTGTATGGTTACTGAGTTGTCACTTTCCCTTACGGTTTCAAAGATGTGGGTCCCACTGTGTGACATCTGCTTAAATTCCTCATGGACTAGAGCTGTGTGACATAGGTATGTTGACATTACTATTTCAAAAACATTTTATCACTGTAATTGCAAATACACTATTTCGAAATCACAGACAGACTCCAGATCATTTTGTGCTTTAGGTGTGTTTATTTAAATGCAAAATATTGGAGGGGGAAGTTAAATGGTGAGGGGTGATGGCGGAGGAGTGTCCATGGCAGAGTCCAGTCTATTAGTCTCACAGGTGCATTGCCCATATGGGCATAGGAAGTGGAGCTGGGGGAGTTTAATTATGGACAGGGTGACAAAGTGGGACAGTAGGATGACAATCAGGGTGGCCTGATTTCTTGGCGGGGGTCTTGGCATCGTTCTCTGTCTTTTTCCTGGATCTCAGGGACCGGTGGTTCTCCGTCTGCAGGGGGTGGGGTGCTGGTGTGGTGGTCCTGTCAGTGGCGGGGCGTCCTGTCCACTAGCGCCGGCGGAGGTGGTGGGCAGTTCATCGTCCATGCTAGTGTCAGGGGCCCCCTGTAGTGCCACAGTGTCCCTCCTGGTGTTGGGTACTTCCTTCAGCACCGCTACAATGGTGCCCAGGGTGGAGCTGATGGTTCTGAGTTCCTCCCTGAAGCCCATATACTGTTCCTCCTGCATGCGCTGGGTCTCCTGAAATTTGGCTAGTACCGTTGCCATCGTCTCCTGGGAGTGGTGTTATGCTCCCATGATGCTCCCATGATGGAGGAGAGGGCCTCGTGGAGAGTGGGTTCCCTTGGCCTGTCCGCCCCCTGTCGCACAGCAGGCCTCCCAGTCCCCCTGTGTTCCTGGGCCTCCGTCCCCTGGACCCTGTGCCCACTGCCACTGCCCCCATGTCCCTGTTGTTGTTGGGGTGGTGGGTTATCCTGGGTTCCCTGTAGTGGTGGACACACAGCTGATTGACGTGTCCTGGGGACGGAGGTATGGGCCCGCTGGGTGGGTGCTGTGCTGGTGTTTCCAGAGGGGGGAAGGTCTGTGGTGGCTTGTGCTTGTTTGAGGGGAACCGACTGTCCAGAGGTCCCCAATGGTCCGGGCTAGTCATCTAGATCCAGTTGGACAGAGCTGCTGTCATCACTGTGGGCCTCTTCTCTGGGTGGAGTGGACATGTCTGGACCCTCCTGTCTGGTGACGTTGGGTAGGGGTCCTGCAGGGGAGGAAAGGCATGATTATTGCATCTGTGTGTGCCATGGTGTGCAATGGGTGGGTACCCTGTACCCCAGTGCTTCCATTCTTGTGTGGGACCTTCTGTGATAATGGTTTAGGGGGGTTTATGGCTATGTGCAGTGGGCATGCTTTGGTGATGGGTGTCCATGCTTTGGTGTTGCATGCAGGGCTTGGTGTTGGGATGGGTGGTTTGTGATATTGGGACATTTGTGAGGAGTTGGAGTGATGGGGGTGAGGGCGAGGGTGGGGGTATGTGATAGCATGCAGGTAGGGTGGGGGATGTAATAGTAAAGCTTTGACTTACCAGAGTCCATTCCTCCACCTACTCCTGCGAGGCCCTCAGGATGCAGAATCGACAAGACCTGCTCCTCCCATGTTGTTAGTTGTGGGGGAGGAGGTGGGGGTCCGCCGCCAGTCCGCTGAACCGCCAGGTGGTGTCTTGAGACCACGGAACACACCTTCCCCCGTAGGTCGTTCCACCTTTTCCTGATGTCCTCCCGATTTCTTGGGTGCTGTCCCAGTGCATTGACCCTATCCACTATTCTTCGCCATAGCTCCATCTTCCTTGCAATTGAGGTGTGCTGCACCTGTGCTCCGAATAGCTGTGGCTCTACCCGTACGATTTCCTCCACCATGACCCTGAGCTTCTCCTCCGAGAACCTGGGGTGTCTTTGACGTGCCATGGGGTGGTGTAGGTGATGTGTGGGGTGGAGTGTGTGTTGATAAGTGTGGTGATATGTAGTGGTGTGTTGTGTGAGGTGCGTGGAAGTTGTGTGGGTGATGGTGTTATGTGCCTGTGGATGCTGTTGTACTTGCTGGTGTTGTCTCTCTCTGGCCTTCTTTCTGAATGTTTTGTCGTGGGGGTTTGTGGGTGATGTGGGTGTGTGTCTTATATTGTAATGGGTGTGTGGGAGTGGTGTGTGTATGTGTCTCAGGTGTGTGTATTTTGAATCGTCCAATGTGGGGATGGGATAAAAAATAAAAAAACTCTGATACACACCAATCTCGTTCCTTTCAGGACTCATCAGAAAAACACAGTGAGACATGTGGGCGGTCAGAGCGAAGGACAGAGTACATGAAACTGAGACAGGAATCACAACGCTCAACAGAAGTTTCTGTTATAAAGGAGAGAAACTTCCCAAACAAAAACCCCAATTAAAAAGGAAAAAAGTGGCAGCAGTTGCTGTTCGACATGCCACTCAAGAAGAGGCTCTATTGAAGAACAGAAAGTGGGCACTGCTAGACAGCGTGGCAGAGGTCACAATAGTTCGCCGGAGTCTTCTAGAGCATCTGGAGATGAAAGCAACTGATGACTTTCTACAAGTAGAAACTGCAGAAATGCATGTCTCCACGCCTGATAGGGTGTACAAAGTAACGTTACAGTTAGAGGGAGACATGGAACGCACAGTAGACGCAATCTTTTGGGATCACGTAGTAAACATATATGATATTTTGTTTGCCGAACAAGAGTGGCCACCTGAATTTGTCCTTACCTGCCCATATGGTGAAGATGTTATCAAACCTTCTTTCTCACCGCTTATTCCCGAAGAGCTCGCAGAATCCTACGCCATTGATTGGGCATTGGCGCAGGCACCCACGTTATATGGCACCCATGTAGAATGGGACAAAGATTTCCCCTACCATGTAATTCCTATTAAAAACCAATGCCAACCTCAACCCCAAAATCGAATAAAACATGATGCTAAAGCACCTGTGAGAGAAATTCTCACACAACTGGAGTACCAGGGCGTAATTGAATCCTGTGTCTCACCTATGAATAATTGTTTATTCCCAGTAGCTAAATCGGACCATTCATTCAGAATAGTCTTAGGCTACAGACACGTAAACAGTCATACACGCCCATATGCTATACAAAACAACAACATAGTGCACAAGAAATACAAAGCAACACTGGACATTTCCAATTGTTTCTTCTGCCAAAATATAGTGCCTCAGAGTAGACTAGAAAAAATTCTGTAGTTTACTCCACGGATACAAGAACAGTCCTGGACTGTTCGCTGCTCGTGTGACTTCAATCTTGCACGACATTGACACTGAAGCGACGGATGATGAATTGCTACAACATTTGAGACGGGTAGCCCTCATTGTTGTGGGATTTGCTGAGTTTGGCTACACAATCAATTTAAAAAAAAAAAAAATAGCCTTCCCCAGCATCCTTTTTCTGGGATATGAGCTATCGAGTGAAGGAAAGAGCCTAGTGCCACAATTTAAAAAATGTGCACAATTACAGCCTCCAAATACCATTAAAAAACTCCAATCTCCTAAATTTTGGCAGAACTTACATTCCTGATTATGCATCACGCATAAAACCTTTATATGACTTAATACGTCCAGACTTTTCAAGTACATTTTGGACAGTCAAACACACATGCATTCTCAGAGACCCTCAGACAGACATGCTTGCAGCACAACATTTACACACAATGGACAACAATACACATCTGCTCATCAGAGTAATTGCTGGTGCCATCTGTTTCACCTATGTAACTTTCAATGAGGGTAAGACTGTCCCGATTGCATACAAATCACATTTGTACTCAGCAGCAGAACAATGCTTTGCTCCCACTGAGAAAATTCTCACTGCTGTACAGATGACTGTCATTAAAGAAAGACCTCTAGCCAAGGGAAAACGCATTATTGTTGTCTCTCCATTTCCAGCCCTTGAGGCTGTCACCAAAGCCAGTGTTTCAAACGCTGAAGCATTACATCCACGTTGGATACAATGGTCCACATCTTTGACAACCACTGATGTAGCCCACATTTCTGATGGATACAACTACCTATGGATTCCTCACCTAATGAATTCTCCCCAATGCGCAGCATTCAACGGAAATTTTCTTTCCAGCTCTGCACGTCGGCGAGTACGTCACAATTGCCCAACTCCACGCGACTCCGTCTGACCCCATTGTGGCAATAAGAGGTCCTCGCCGGCGTGCTGATGTCAGTTCCCTTTTTACCGTGCCTTCGATAACGGTTATTTCTAGCAGCTCTTGTGTCGATCGCTGTTGAAGGGATACTTTGTGTTTATTTGATAATGTCTGTTCCGAAGAAGTCTGGATTCAAGCCTTGCAGAGAATACGGAGGTCGTATGTCAGTCACTGACCCGCATAATGACTGCCTCTGGTGTCTGAGTTCAGACCACGACGTACAGGAGTGTGGGTCGTGTCAGAAGATGAATCCAAAAGCTCTCAAGCAGCGTGAGGCCAAGTTATTTTTAGCGAAGGCTAAAAAGGAGAAGGAAAGGAGTCGGCATAGATCTTCGTCGGGGAAGTTGGCGAAGAGTCATAAGCGGCATCATCATGATTCCTGGCGACTTGCAGGATGCTTATTTCCATATTTCCATTCTCAAGTCACACAAGAAGTATCTCCGGTTTGTGGTGGGGACGCAACATTACCAGTTTGCTGTCCTGCCTTTTGGTCTTACTTCAGCACCTCAAGTCTTCACGAAGGTGATGGCGGTGGTTGCAGCAAGTCTCAGGAGGAAGGGAATTGTGGTAGTCCCTTACCTGGACGATTGGTTGATCAAAGCCAAGTCTCCAGAGCTCGTGCTGCATCACCTGCAGATGACAACCCAGTTGTTGTTCGATCTGGGCTTTTCTATAAACGTACCCAAGTCTCACCTAGAGCCCTCTCAGCGCCTCCTGTTCATAGAGGCAGTACTGGATACAACATTGGATCGGGCCTTTCCTCCGCCACAGCGGATTCAGGACATTCAGGCATTGATTCCAATGTTTCAAAGTGGAGCGGTTGTTCCAGTCCTCACGGTCCTTTGTCTGCTTGGTCTGTTTGCTTCATGTATTCTGTTGGTCACTCATGCACGCTCTTCAGTGGTGTCTCCGCAGGCACATGAGGCCTCTTCAGTGTTGTCTCCGCAGGCAGTGGTTTCAGCACAAAGGGGATGTCGAGGAGTCGATAAAGATCTCCAGAGACACTGCAGCGGATCTACAGTGGTGGGCTGTGGACAGCCACCTTTCCGAAGGAAGGACGTTTTCAGTCCCACCACCAGTGGCCAGAGTTATAACAGATGATTCTACTCTAGGGTGGGGAGCTCATCTGGGGGACCTGGAGATAAAAAGGCCATTGGTCTTCAGTGGAGCAGATGTTTCATATCAATCTGCTGGAATTGCGGGCGATACGTTTGGCTCTCAAGGCCTTCCTCCCTTCCCTTCGCGGCCAGTCGGTCCAAATCCTGACGGACAACACCACCGCGATGTGGTATGTCAACAAGCAGGGAGGAGTAGGGTCGTACCTTCTCTGCAGAGCCGCTCTGCGGCTGTGGTCCTGGTTTTAAGACCATCGGATTTGCGTAGTAGCGAATCATCTATCCGGAGTTCTAAACGTATGTGCAGACAGTCTCAGTCGGCACTTCTCAGCCGATCACGAGTGGCGTCTCCATCCGGACCTGGTCCTTTACATCTTCCAAATGTGAGGGTTTCCTCAGGTAGATCTGTTTGCCACTCGGGAGAACGCGCACTGCCCGTCGTTCTGCAGCCTCCAGTATCCTGTGCAAGGAGAGTTGGGGACGCCTTTCAGATGTCATGGAAAGGTCAGTTGCTTTACGCATTTCCCCCCATACCCTTGATTCCTTGGGTTCTGAGGAAGATTTGCCAAGACTGGGCCCAAGTCATTTTAATAGCTCCGGATTGGCCGAGAAGGGTGTGGTACACAGACCTTCTCCAACTTTCACTGTGCCCACCGCTCTGTCTCCCTCACAGGGCAGACCTCCTCTCGTAGTCGCAGGGACAGGTTCTACACCCTCGCCTCCAGAGCCTGCACCTTCATGCCTGGAGATTGAAAGGGGCAACCTGAGTTCCTTTTCTCTGGTGGACATTATTTTATCGGCCAGGCGACACTCCACCAAATCTATCTATGCTGGCAAATGGGCAAAATTTGTTGCTTGGTGTGGAGATAAGCAAATTAGCCCTTTAAAAGCTCATTTGTCGGACATATTGTTGTTTGCATTGTCTTTGGCACAGCAGGGTTGTGCAGTTGCTTCTGTCAAAGGCTATCTATCGCCTCTTTCAGCTTTTTTATGCTTACCTGATATACCCTCCTTATTCAAATCCCCTTTAATATTACGTTTTTTTAGGGGCTTACTAATAGATTTCCTCCCACTCCGTTTCTTATGCCCCAGTGCGATTTAAATTTAGCTTTAACTTTTTTAATGGGTTCACCCTTTGACCCTTTACATTCTTGTCCATTAATACTATTAGTCTTGAAGACTGTTTTTCTAATGGCCATCTGTTAGGCGTGTGAGTGAGCTTCAAGCTCTCTGTGTTTCATATCCCTTTTACGACCTTTCATGCGGACAAGGTGGTGCTGAGGACCAGGGTAGCTTTCCTCCCCAAAGTAGTCACTCCTTTTCATTTGGGGCAATCTATCACACTCTCGTCCTTTTATCCTCCTCCACATCCATTTAAGGAGGCGGAGAGACTACACTGGCTGGACCAAGGAGAGCCTTGAGTTTTTACATAGACAGAAAGAGAGAGTTCCGCTTGGACGACCAACTCTTTGTCGGATACGTGGGGAAGAGGAAGGGCAAGGTAACGCCTTTTCTGGTGGATACACTAGCTACCTGTGGAGTCCCACCTCCCCGTTATCTGTCTGTCTCCTTGGGTGTATATATATGTATATTTGTATATTTCTGTATGTATATGGGTATGTATATATGTATATATTTATATACATATATATATATATATGTACATATATATATATATGTGTGCATTTTTAAATGTGTATTCTTATAAGCATATATATTGATATTATTTGTTGTTTATTTTTTAATAAAATTTGTATAATGGTTTTCATTGATGCAATTGTAGTGAATGAGTGATGTCAGTTATCACCTAGTAGCCTCAAAGGCACGTAAATAAATGGTGTAAACTGAAGTCAGCACGCCTCTTATTTCCACAATGACGTCAGACGGAGTCACGTGGAGTCGGACAATTGTGACGTCCTCGCCGACGTGCAGAGCTGGAAAGAAAATTTCCGTTGCATGCTGCACATTGAGGAGAATTCATTTGGTGAGGGATCCACAGGTAGCTAGTGTATCCACCAGAAAAGCGGTTACCGAAGGTAAGTAACTTGTTCTTTTTACCTAAAACTACAAACTCAGAATTTCTGCAGTATGAACTAGAATACCTAGTTCTAGCAAACACACTGCTTATTGATCAGTATCAAAGAGTCATGTATACCGATGGCTCAGTGCAACCTGCAATAAGCACATGGCAACAATACTCTGCTGCTTGCGCAGTCGTAAGTGGCTACATGGAGGATAATAGATTTTGTCCCCAACATACATGCACGCAAACCCTATGGGATTGCACAGCACAATTAGCAGAGCTGAAGACTCTAGTGATGGCACTAGAACATACGGATCCTGCACAGTTAACACTGATTGTTTGTGATTCGAACTACTATGTCCAGACCTTCAATGAATACCTGCATTACAGGCGCCAGAATGGGTTCAGAGATTCTAAAGGCAACACCATTAAAAATAGACTTCTGTGGGGGAAAGTAGCGGATCTGAAGAAAACACTACCAAATGTCCATGTTGTACACACACTTGGACACCAGCGCATTGGAATACACGTCACTGGGCATACACTGGCTGATGAAGCCGCAAAGTCAGCAGTAGCTATGGCCACTGTTGCTGCAGTAACCCGTCTAGGTGTGAAACCGGATGATGACATATGGGCCGTGAAAGCTACAGCTGAAGGTACACCCTATCCAAAAGCAATTCCTGCTAAATATTCCTACCAAAAGTGAGGCTGCCTAAACACTGAGGTTAAGATACCAGGAGTAGGGGTTAGAGAAATTCCCAACAAAGACATAAGACCAGAGTTGATTAAAGCAGCGCATGAAGGGGCAGCATCTGCCCATGCTGGTGTGGCGGCTACAATATCCTTGTTACAAGCCCATTTTTGGTGGCCAGGTCTGTATAAAGAGGCCAAGCAGTATGTTCTTTGTTGTGACATCTGCCAACAAATTTAAGTTTCCACTGCTAATCACCCACCTGCAGACACCCCTCCTTATTTCAAACAAACCATTACAATGTGTGTACTTGGACCATTGTGGTCCCCTAACTCCAGATAGTGCATACAAATACATCTTAGTCACTGTTGACTCCTGCTCCAGATTTCTATGGGTGTGGCCACAATGCTCGGCTGACGCTCGGACTGGTATTAAAGATTTGCGAGGCTTTATCGGTACATATGCAGTTGTGGCTTTCCATTTGGACCAGGGCCCTGATTTCACCTCAAGGGTATTCAGGGACTCCATGGCTTCGTTGGGGGTCCAACTCCAATGCTCGTCTCCATTTCCTCCCAAGGGAAATAGTGTCGTGGAGCGATTAAACCGTGATGTAAAGCAGTCCTTAACAACCAGAGTCTTAGGTACAGGTCGTAGTTGGCTTAATCACTTGTATGGAGTCCAGAGAGCACTTAACAATCTGCCTAGAAGGTACCTCGGGGTCGTACTTCATATGAGTGCCTGTTTGGAACTCGAATGTATGTTCCAGCTCTTAATGGTCCTGGTGTGGAGGCGGCAGAAACACCCTTTGACATAAATGAACATTCCACTGTCTTAAAGGAATTGCAACAGTTCTGTGACGACAACGCTTCCACCATTGCTGCCTCCAGAGGAATTAAGGATGTACCTGTAACGTCTAAAGGCTGGATTCCTAAACTTGGGGATCTAGTACGTGAAATGTTTGCTGTGAAAAAGGAGTTTGGTCCTTCCTATCGTGCACCGGTCCCAGTCTTGGGAATAAATGCTACCAGAACTGTTACTCTACCGCCGTTTGCTGGTGCCAAAGAAAACCGCTTTGTATCTATTGACAATGTCAAGTTACAGCATGTGGCCGATCCTGCACAGCTGTCCAAAAGGAACAGCTAGTAGTTCCCGAATCCCTCTCACTACTGATCAAGACGTTCCTCTACAAGTTGTAAGCAGCAACACCGAAACCCCTTCGAGGTTGGGGAGGGTGGAAAATGATCTTGCATTGGTTCCACTGACATCAAACAATACAGAAATAACTGATCAATTTGACACAACTTCAACACAGACGAATGGCGTCCTTTATTCTAAACCACCACAGGAAACACCCACTCCACCTACAAACACGGCTCCAGCTTTTGCACGAACTGCTTCTGGATACTTTGCCGACATGAACGACAACGTTTCGGACTCATTCGCCTCTTTGACACCTGAACTGTCAAAAACACGTAAGCTGATAAATTGGCTTAAAACAACGTACTTTATTCTTCCATAGAAATATCTGTGGCTTTCCTTGACTGTACTGGCTTTCCTGCTTTGGGTTGGGTTTGTTATAACATTCTTTTTACTAATACATGGTCATTTTGTTCCTGAAAAATCGACCGTTGAACTGGTGGATGAGGTCCCAAAACCACATTTCTCTTCTCACAAGGTCCGTAGAGACTTGTCTTTTGTGAACATTTCCGCTGTACCAATTCCTGATGGGATTGTTTGGGATAAGGTAACATTTGATATATATGGCCCCACAGAGGTCATTTAAATACCATATGTGTTTAAACTTTCAATGAACAATATAATAATACCCGGAGTTGTTTCTGATGATTGGGATATGAAAACAGTTGATTCTATGATGACTCAATTGCAGTATTACACTGTAGTTGAAAACTAAGATGTTTATCAATCTAAAGAGAAATATGGTGATATGTTTTGCTATAAATACTATGGGCACCATTACATCCACAGAGCAAGTACCCCAAAGACTGTTTTTAACTACACACAATGGGAACATTGTCCGACTCCGCCGCAAGAGAGTTCTAAAACATACTCTGAAAAGTTTACATATTTTTCTGGGCACGATGTTAAAAATGCTGAGTCATATTATTTTAAATTGCCACCGATAGAAAATGTACACATTCTATTGACAAATACGAAATGTATTTGGATTCCTTTGTTTCCCGGTTGACTATAGAAGGCTATGAATATTGGCTGAAGTCGATTGGCTTAAAAAGTGTGTGGTAAACCAGATATTGGCATATATGGGAAGGAAGCTTTGTTTGGGGCATGCCTGATACCTGTTCAAATTATATTTTTAAATGAAACTGTACAACAAACAAGTTGCTTAGGCTTAGCAAAGATTAAGGAATTGAACACGCCTAGTATTCCTGCACCTGTAACATTTCATAAATGGCAAAAATATATCAATGCAACTGTAGATCAGCATGATGATTGGGTCCAGAATGGCATGTTTAATGCTTCACTGTCACAACCTGGCGGGTGGTTATTGTGGCCAATAGATACCAATGGTGTCATAAATGTTTTATAAACTCCACGGGGGGGTTTAGGACTAGTAGGCCGGACTCTCGCTATATATCATCCAAACATGTGGGTTTAGTAACAACATACAGTGTAGGGAAATTACGCCAGCAATGGTTGAAAAGTTCCTCACTAGATGCGGTTAGAGAACCACCTCAGTCTCCTGTCTAATAACATCGACTTACAGGATTTCCTGTTAGGCCCTAGAAAACAACGCAGAAAGCGCTTCTTATGTAAAGTATATAATGAGATTTGGAAGCTTTCCCAACAAGAAGCTGCTGCCTGGTTAAGGCAAATAGACCAAGAAAATGTACAGAAGGCATTAGCTGTTGAAGATAATGGAATTAATACCCTGTCCGACCGGATATACACTTTAAATAACATTGTCTCTTCTGTTATAGACATTATTGAAACAGATATGTCTTCCTTACACCATGGACAGAGTCAACTAAGGTCCATTATGCAGTTGGGTTGGACACTTCAAACATTGAAGGCAGGTCGCGTTCCCTGGCAACACGTTAGCGCAAGGGACATATTTTCTACATTAAATTTTACGTGACAACAACAACTAATGGCTAACAAAGAAATGACTTATGTCATGCTAAACATCGAAAAATTTGAAAAGTTGCCTTTTACTGTGGATGTAATACCATCTGCTTAGTCGTTAATACACGGGGTCATTAATCTGCCTATTTCCACATTACAATTCACGTCCTGTTTAAAACACATTCCGGTAGGCAGATATGAAAGGCTGGGAGATAGTTACATCCATGAGGTGTGGGAGCTACCCTTCTCGTACAAATGTCTCAGTGGAATGAAAAAAGTATTTCTTAGCGGGAGTGAATGTGAGACTTCTGTCAGCCATTCAATGGTTTGTAAACAGCTGTCCTTGTATGGGGCAAGTAACGCGTCTGCAGCGAACTTGGCTTGTTATCTGAAGGGAGTTACAATCCCCTTGAGTAGACCTACGTTCCAGGTGCTTTCAAATGGCAGCTATATTCTCCTCAATGGTGAAGACTGTTGTGTGATGCGAGCCGGAATATTTTATGTTGTTTCGGTCTTTAAGATTGTTATAGGCTGTGGGAACATACTTTTTCCTCCCACTAGATTAAAAGAGGTAGCTGACATCTGGCCCTATTTTCCTACTTCTAATGTGAATTTTGACAAGCTGAGCAGACTCAAAGCTTTAATGTTCCAAAAACATGTGGCCCTCACATCTGCACGCGAGACCTACGCACTACAGGTGGCAAGGTCGTCAGCAGAGATACAGCCCCTTTTAAGTACCAACGTTCCGAGACACTTTGGTGAACTCGTGGGATGAATTTTTAATGCGTCCAGTACTACTGGAATCGCAAATTTCTTTGAGGTTGTTGGTTCTGGTTTCGTTCACACCTTCTCCTCCATATTCGGTTTAATACCATCAGCCATCAACTCAATATTTTCCAGTATTTTCAGATTTCCAATAACTTTGGCTATAATAGTTGGCATTTTGCTGTTGCTACTTTTCATGCGCTATAACTGTCCTGCCGCAACAAGGAGGATTAAAAGCGCTCCCACTAGCGCAGCTGTGGCATGAATGCATGATGTAGTACTTTGGAGCAACACTCCTGGAGGAATTGGAGTGTGACTGGTCTCTGTTATTCAGACCGGTTTTGCATTGTGTGCAGCCCGTGTTTCGTGCCTCTGGTGCTCGTTCGAACATGCACTGAAAGTTTGCCTTTCTACGCAGCGTTTACTTTCATTGGACGTTGATCTGTTGATGTTCTCGCTAAGGGTTCATTACCGGACATGCGCGTTGAGGATGCGTCTCCTATGGGAAGCTGCTTATGAGTTGCCCTTCCTAGAGGATGCGGCTCTGAACTCATTACTGGGCACATCACAGAACGCTGCTGCCTTCGCTGAGGCTCAGGCTATGGAACACGACTGCTCCTTGGTCCTTCTTGGCAATGCCTTTCCAACTTTAGCACCTGCCAAAGTGGAAGATTTCATGTCGTCCATTGTTCCTGATCCAATTAGCAATATTCAAATTGACTTTGACTCTTGATTCGGCCCCTTTTTATGCCATGTTACCATTTAAATTGTTCATTTATAAATGCTCATATGTCCTTTTAACTTGTCATTATTGACATTTTTTCATATATATCTTAGGTTGAGTCTTAGTAGCTTTTATATACATAGTTAGGCTTTGAACCACCTTCAACCGACAAGGGGAGGGTGTTGTATAGCCATTTTAGTTATAGCTCCATGGACCTTATTTTAGCATACTAGGCCTGCCGTTGTGCACTTAAACCAAGATATATTTTATTCAACTTTGTTTATTATTTTTATAGTAGCCACTTTTGTGGTCTTGTTTTATTTTCTCTCTATGTAGCTGTTCCTGCTTAGGCTAGCACTATGTTCTCAAACAAGAAATTCTTGTTCACTTTGGACTTTTTTTAAAGGCTGCAGTAAGGTAGGTTGCCGGTGAACATGGTAAAAGTTTTGTCTCACATTCATAGAAAAACACACATCCTTACGTAGGGACACTTTCGTAGAACATCAGCTGTTTTATTATATAAACACTTCCCTGTGCCTTACACGTTAGAGGGAGATTCCAGCTAGAGAACCACGAATGTATGCTGATTGGTGAATGCTTTGCTACAGCTGCTTATGCAGACTTCAGCCCTTTGCTCAGGTATGGGGGATGATGTCTTCCCAGGGGAACCTGAAGGACAGAATTAGAGGTTAACATGCTGTGCTCTATCGTAGTCTAGGTAGGAATTAGTCTATTGACTCTAGTGACAAAATGACCAAGAGTTATTTCTGATGGATTTAACTACCTGTGGATTCCTCACCTTATGAATTCTCCCAAAACACCAGCATTCAATGGAAAAATTTCTTCCCAGCTCTCCAGGTCAACAAGGACGTCACAATTGCACGGCTCCGCGCGCGACTCCATCTGACGTCACCTTCGCAATAAGATGTCCTCGCCAGCATACTGACGTCAGTTCCATTTTTTCCGTGCCTTCGAGGCTAACGGTTTTCTCTTAGCTCTCGAGAGGTTACAGTTTTGAAGGTGTCTTATTGTACTCTGTTACAATGTATCCTCCTAAAAAGTCAGGGTTTACACCTTGTTGGGAGTGCAGGGGTCACATGTATGTCACGGACCCTCATGACGACTGCTTATGGTGTCTCAGTTTGCACCACGATGTGGGGGAGTGTGTGTCCTGCCAAAGGATGAACCCGAAGGCGTCAAAGGAAAGAAAGGGTAAACTCTTTTTAGCTAAGGCAAAGAAGGAACACAGAAGACATCGAAGGTCTAAGACTAGAGACTCGTCTTCCCATAAGTCTCATAAGAAGAGGCACCGACAAAACTCTCTGCGTCGTTCTTCTAAAGGTCGGTCTCAATCCCGGTCTCGGTCTCCATCCAGATGGCGTCGTACGATGTGGGAGGTTAGTCCCACTTTAACTCCCTAGCCTCTAAGTCCTCAGGCTTCGTCGGCGACATCGCTCATTGAGGTGGTTGAGTCACCAGTGGGTCCTCAGCTTTCACCAGGGGGCTCAAGAGTGGGTGCCACAGGTTCTGGATCTGGCCCATTCATCTCATGAAGATCCAAGGTTTCCTGCTTTCCCGACTCTGGGAGCGGATCCGGCATCATTTCTGAATGCCATGCTCACTATCTTTAATAAGGTGTGGCCCCTGCTGGTGAACCGACTGGTCCCACGGGTCCTTTGGCATTCTCTTTGGGCTCTCCGGCTCCATACAAGTCGGCACCGTTCATGCCTTTTTGTCAGGCTAAGGATGCCATATTGGCTCCAATGGCATCGCCTCTTAGGCCTCCGGCTCCGATGACATCGCCTCATAGGCCTCCGGTACCGATGACATCACCGCTTGGACAGACGACGCTGATGGTAGCGCCTCATATGCAGATGGTGCTGATGGATTCAGCTCTGGTGCCGGATGGATCCCGGTCGGGACAGAGTGCATCTCCTTCTTCTCCTGGTCCGCATCCATCGCTTCTGAAGCCAGCGTCATTGACGTTGGCAAACTCCATGTCGACGCCTAGATTGGAGGCCAGGTTGAGGTCGTGGAGGAGAGCGCTGAGGCTCTAGGAAGAGCAAGAGTCCCAGAGAAAATTGTTGGAGGAAGGAGAGGTTGCTGAGCCCTTGGGAGAGTGTCAGGGCCTAGACTCAGCTAATGGGCTGGACACTTCCCCTGAGTGGGATCTTTCATTTCCAGGGGAGTTTACTGAAGAGGTGGCTTCCTTCCTCTCTGTTATCAGGAAGGGTGCAGAATTTTTTGACCTTCCATTGCCAGCTGCTGAGGTAAAACTAACATTTTGACTGAAGTATTACATCTTTCTTCTACTTCAGCAGATCCCTTGCTCCCTTTAAATGATGCTCTTACAGGGTCTATCTTAGAGATCTGGAGAAAGCCTGTTACATCACCAGCTGTGTCCAGAACTGTTGCAAGAAGGTACAGGGTTGCTCCGGGTGATCTGGGATTTTTGTCACAGCATCCAACTCAAGAGAGCTTGGTAGTCCAGTCTTTTTGTTCGGCTCACACTGCTACAGGCTTCTTTCCTGGTACTCCATCAGACAGGGAGTCCAAGAGGATGGAGCAGACGGCTAAGAAGACTTTTTCATCCTGCAGTGTGGCTCTGAAGTTGGTTAATGCTACCTGTGTGTTGTGTAGATATGTACACGCCTTGATGGACACGGCTAGAGCTGTAGTGCCTAACTTACCGCAGGATATGCAGGGACAGTTCCAGGAACTCCTGTAGGACACCCAAGCTGCGGCCAAGCAGATCATCTAGTTTGGTCTGGATACTACAGACTCAGTGGCCAGGGCGATGGGCACTTCAGTTGCCACTAGGAGACATGCGTGGCTGAGGTCTTCTAGATTTTCATCAGATGTCCAGACAACTTTATTAGATCTTCCTTTCGATGGAGAAAAGTTGTTTGGGGCCAAAGCAGACTCTGCCTTAGAGCGCTTTAAAGATAGTAGAGCTACAGCAAAGTCTTTGGGACTGAAGGCTTCCACATCTACTCCTTTTAGTTCTTTTCAGAGGTTTAGGGGGTTTGGCCGTGAAGCCGCTTTTCGTGGGAGGCCTCAATCCACGACTCAACAGTCTGCCAACCTTCCATATAGGTCCTTTAGAGGACAGGGAGGGTTAGGACATGAGGAGCCACCCAGCAGCACCCTGCCTCATCCTCTTCCTCTGGGGGAGCACAACAAGGGAAGCAGCCCTAGCTTTCCATCCATTTTAAGTCATGCGTCTCCTGTAGGGGGAAGGGTATTTCATTTTCTCCACGAGTGGGAGTTAGTCACATCAGACTCCTGGGTACTTAATATTGTGGGGAAACGGTATGCCCTTCCCTTTCAGGAGTTTCCCCTTCCCATCCCTCCCCGTCCTTTGTTTTGTTCAGAGGTTCATCTCCTGTTACTTCAGCTGGAGGTTCAGGTCCTTTTATCAAAAGGCACAGCGGAATTGGTTCCACAGCAGGAAAGGGTTCAGGGATGCTTTCGAGATATTTCCTGATTCACAAGAAGGATGGTTGAATGAGACCTAGCCTGGATTTGAGGATTTTGAATTGGTTCCTCAAACAGGAAAAATTCAAGATGTTGACTCTAGCGCAGGTGCTTTTGGCGTTGAACAAAGAGGATTGGATGGTGTTGGTAGACTTGCAGGATGCCTACTTTCACATCCCCATTCTCTAGTCACACAGGAAGTATCTCCGGCTTGAGTTGGGGTTGCAACACTACCAGTTTGCGGTCCTTCCTTTTGGTCTTACTTCCGCACCTTGAGTCTTTACGAAGGTGGTGGCGGTGGTTGCAGCGCATCTCAGAAGGAAGGGAATATCGGTATTCCCTTACTTGGATGACTGGCTGATCAAAGCCAAATCTCCGAGGTTGTGCTGCATCATCTCCAAATGACAACGCAGTTGTTGTTCAGTCTGGGTTTTACGGTAAACGTACCCAAGTCTCACCAGGAGCCCTCTCAACGCCTCCTGTATATAGGGGCAGTCCTGGATACAACATTGAATCTGGCCTATCCTCCGCCTCAGCGGATCCAGCACATTCAGGCTTTGATTCCAATGTTTCAAAAAGGAGCAGTTGTTCCAGTTCTCATGGTCCTACGTCTGATCGGTCTGTTTGCTTCTTGCATTCTGTTGGTCACTCATGCACCTTGGCACATGAGGGCTCTCCAATGGTGCCTTCGCAGGCAGTGGTTTCAACACAAAGGGGATCTAGAAGAGTCGATAACAATCTCCAGAGACTCTGCAGTGGATCTACGATGGTGGGCTGTGGACGGCAATCTTTCCCAAGAAAGGCCGTTTGCTCTACCACCTCCAGTGGCCACTTTCAAAATGGATGCGTCCACTCTATGGTGGGGTGCTCATCTGGGGGACATGGAGATCAGAGGTATTTGGTCTCTAGTGGAACAGACTTTTCATATCAATCTGTTGGAATTGCGGGTGATACGTCTGGCTCTCAAGGCCTTTCTCCCCTCCCTTTGCAGTCAGTCAGTTCAAGTCTTGACGGACAACACTACCGCAATGTGGTACATCAACAACCAGGGAGGAGTAGGGTCGTACCTTCTCTGCAGAGAGGCTCTTTGGCACTGGTCCTGAGCACAGTACCATCGGATTTGCATAGTAGCAAACCACCTGGCCGGAGTTCTCAATGTACGTGTGGGCAGTCTCAGTCCGCATTTTTCGGCTAACCACGAGTGGCGTCTCCATCCGGATCTGGTTCTTCACATCTTCAGGGTGTGGGGTTCTCCACGGATAGACCTATTTGCCACTCAAGACAACGCTCACTGTCCGTCATTCTGCAGCCACCAGTACCCAGTGCACTAAGCTTTGGGGGACGCGTTTCAGATGTCCTGGTGTGGCCAGTTAATTTACGCGTTTCCCCACCATACCCTTGATTCCTCGGGCTCTGAGGAAGATTTGCCAAGATCGGGCTCAAGTCATTTTAATAGCTCCGGATTGGCTGAGAAGGGTCTTCTCCAAATCTCACTGTGCCCTCTCAGGGTAGATCTCCTCTCGTAGTCTCAGGGGCAGGTTTTACACCCCCACCTCCAGAGCCTGCACCTACATGCCTGTATATTGAACAGGGCTATCTGAATCCTTTTTCTCTCCCGCCAGAAGTGGTGGATGTTATTTTATCGGCCAGGTGACACTCCCCTAAGACTGTTTATGCTGGCAGATGGGCGAAATTTGTGGCTTGGTGTGGAGAGAAACAAATTGAGCCCTTGAAAGCCCATTTGTCTGATGTTTTGTTGTTTGCTTTTATTTTAGCACAGAAGTGTTGTGCAGTTGCGACTGTCAAAGGCTATTTGTCAGAGCTGTCACCCTTTCTTTGCCTTCCGGATCAACCTTCCTTGTTCACATCACCTATAGTTGTTATGTTCTTGAAAGGACTAGCTAATAAATTTCCTTCCACTCCGTTTCTCATGTCTCAGTGGGATTTAAATCTGGTTTTGACTTTTATAATGGGTTCACTGTTTGAACCTATGCATTCTTGTTCTTTAAGGTTGTTGGTCTTAAAGACAGTTTTCCTTGTTGCTATTACGTCTGCTAGGCATGTGAGTGAGCTTCATGCTGTAAGTGTCAAACCTCCTTTTACTTCAGTCTATGCTGACAAAGTGGTGCTGAGAACCAGGGCAGCTTTCCTTCCTTCCATATGGCTATATCTATGTATATATGTGCTATCGTGAGGTAGGTTTTCACCTGTTCGCCTCAGCGGCACGTAAAAAAGGGTGAAACTGATGTCAATACGCCAGCGAGAACCTCTTATTGCCACAGTGACATCAGACGGAGTTGCGTGCAGAGCTATGCAATTGTGAGGTCCTCGTCGATGTGGAGAGCTGCGAAGAAAATTTTCTGTGGAATGCTGCTGCATTGGGAGAATCCATAAGGTGAGGAATCCACAGGTAGCTAGTGTATCCACCAGAAAAAGCGTTACCGAAGGTAAGTAACTTGCTCTTTCATGTTTTACTCTCCTTGTCACAATTTTTAACTAAAGTTAACAGAAAAGTGAGAAAGCATATATTTCTGTTTGAAGCAAACTGGCGTTTCTTTCCTTGTAGACAAAGCAGTGTGTTAATTTGGGAGGTGCCTGGCTCCTGGAAACGCCATGTTGGAAGGGCTATTGCCCTTTTATTTTTATTATATGTTTTAACTTTCTCACTTTTTTGTTAACTTTCACTTTCATTTTCAGTATTCTAACACAAGGGAGTCTGTGCTAGGAGTTGGAGGCCGCTAGTCTACAGTTAGTGATATTTGTTTTACCCCTCTGTTTTTAGGTGACACACTGAGTCAAATTTGGTGCTTAGCCACACTCCTGGCCATACCCCTTGATGTCAGCCTTCATAAGGGAACAAGAATGCGTTGATGCAGCATCTGCTTCTGATTGGGCAAAATCAGCCTTTCTTTCTCACTAGACACATTGGGCCTGATTATAAGGCTGGCGGTATTCAGGCCGTAATTTCTATGTTTTTAAACGTTCTATTTACTAACTTTAATGGCCCTGTAATCTTTGTTTTTTCAGTGAATGTATATTTTTTTTTTCTATGTTTTTTTAACGTGTAGTAATTTTCATTACTATACGTAGATCCAACCACTGCCGTGCACGGCCTTCGGCCGCAGAGACTGGCCATGGGGCCCCTATAAGCACCCAACCTTGCACTGTGCACGGCCTTTGCCCGGGGGTTGTTCACAAGGTCTGGCCTGCAGCCAGTCCCTGTGGCCAACCCCCCCTAACCACCCAACCCTACTCTGCACATGGCCCTTTGGCCATGTGCGGCGGGAGTTGGCCACAGCCTACCTCCCTGGTTGTGAGAATATATGTAAGAGGGTGTATCTGGGGGTGAGAGTGGCCGTGAGAGTCTCTGTCTGCGTGTGAGATTGCATGCATTAGTGACTTAGTGGGTGCGTCCGTGTCTGCGCAGGACTGTGAGTGGGTGCATGAGAGTGTCAGTGGTCTGTGAGTGGCTGTGTTAGAGTCTTGGTCTGTGAGTGTGTGCATGAGTTTCTGAGTGGGTCTGTGAATGGGTGCCTGAGGCTGTGGGTGGGTGCACGAGGGTCTGAGTGTGTGGGTGCACGAGGGTCTGAGTGGGTCTGTGAGTGGGTGTGTGAGTGAGTGGGTCTATGAGTGAGTGCATAATGGTCTGAGTGGGTGTGTGAGTGGGAAAAAGAGATTGAAAGAGAGACAGAGAGAGAGAGAATGAGAGTGAGAGAGATAGAGAGTTTTTAAACGTTTATGGAGGACATACTTAGAATTGTATATTTCTGCACAAATTTAAAATAAAAATGTATTAGTCAATTAAAAGGAGTAAGATCACCTTTAGGTATGGGCTTTATTCATTTACAGTTGAAAAGGGAAATGACTACGGATACACCTGGTGTCAAACCCTCAACGTGAAGGTCAGTGACCTTCACCATTAGGCTAATTATATATATATATTTCTGATGGATGCAACTACCTGTGGATTCCTCACCTTAAGAATTCTCCCAGTGCGACAGCATTCAACTGACATTTTCTTCCTAGCTCCTCACGTCAATGAGGACGCCACAATTGCGTGGCTCCGCATGCGACTCCGTCTGACGTCATTGTGGCAATAAGAAGTCCTCACCGGTGTGCTGACATCAGTACTTTTTTTTCCACGCCTTCAACGCTAATGTTTTTTCTTGGCTCTCGAACAGTTACTGTTTGAAATGCGTTCTTGTTGCCTAGTTTCAATGTCTCTGCTGAAGAAATCGGGGTTTAAACCTTGTCATGAGTGAGGGGGTCGCATGTCTGTCACAGATCCTCATGAGGACAGCATGTGGTGCCTAAGCTCGGACTACGACGTGGAGAGGTGTGTGTCCTGCCAGCAGATGAACCTGAAGGCCTTGAAGGAGAGAGAAGCTAAGCTCTTCTTTGCAAAAGCTAAGAAGGAGCATAAGGGTCAATGAAGATCTAAGGCGTTGTACTCTTCTTCACATAAGTCCTCGAGGTCTCATAAGAAGTGGCGCTGGGACAATTCTCGACGCCTTTCTTCCAGGGATTGGTCTTGGTCCCCTCTGAGATGGCGCCGTACGGCGAGGGAGGTCAGTCCAGCGGTTACTCCTCGGTCTCAGAGTCCACAGGCTTCTCCTGCGCTGTTGTTGAAAGAGGTCTTTGAGTCCCCGGCGAGTCCTCCGGATCACTTTTCTCCTGTGTCAACTCAGGAGCCGGTGGCACAAGTTTCAGATTCGGCTCAAGCGCCTCAGGACGAGCAGAGGTTTCCTGCCTTCCCAACTCGGGGAGCAGATCCAGCAGCGTTTAGTAATGTTATGTTTAGCATTTTCAATAGAGCTATGGCCCCTGCTGGTCTCACGGATCCATTAGCTTTCGCACTGGGTTCGCCTGCGCCTTACAAACAGGCCCCTTCTGATGGATACAACTACCTGTGGATTCCTCACCTCATGAATACTCCCATGGCGCCAGCATTCTACGGAAATCTTCTTACTAGTCTCTGCACGTCGACGAGGACGTCACTGTCTCGCACGCGACGCCGTCTGACGTCATACAGGCAATAAGAGGTCCTCGACGACGTGCGGACGTCAGTTCCCTTTTTTCCGTGCATTCGAAACGGTTATCTTCGAGGGAGCAACTGTTACTCTTGCGGTTACAGTGTATATCTTGCTGCGTACTCTTTCTCTGTGGAAATAATGTCGCAGAGAAAGTCTGGATTTAAGCCTTGTCGTGAGTGTGGAGGCAAGATGTCGGTGACGGATCCTCATTCCGATTGCCTTTGGTGTTTGAGCTCCGACCACGACGTCTCGACTTGTGATTCGTGTCAGCACATGAATCCGAAGGCCATTAAAGAACGCGAGGCGAAGCTGTTTATGGCCAAGTCAAAGGAGAAGCATCACAAGAAAAAGTCTTCTCCAAGACATCGGCGTCATCGAGACTCCCGGCGCCGTAGAGAATCTCGGCGTCATTCAAGGGAGGCTCGTTCCAGGTCTCCGGATCGGCGCCGGAGGACATGGGAGGTCAGCCCCACGGTGACGCCGCATCCTTCGACGCCGTTGCTCTCTCCGACGTCTCCAACTTCGCCTGGACAGGCGTCGGTGATTGAGGTATTGGAGCCTCAGGTGTTTTCTCCGGCGCAGACGCCGAGGCCGGCGTCGGGGTCGCCTCCGAGTCAGGCACCCCAGTATCCGGCTTTTCCCACCCCTGGAGCCGATAGTTCCGCATTCTTGAATGCGATGTATGCCATCTTCCAACAGATGGCTCCAGGGGGTGCTCCGGCTGGGCCTTTGGCCTTTTCTTTGGGTGATCCTGCGCCTCTTCGGCCGGCACCCTTTATGCCCTTTCTCCCGTTTGGGAACGTGGGCTCGGCGCCAGTGTCGGCGCCGGTGGCCGCTCCGATGGCTTCGGAGGGATTGGCCCCAGGGATTTCCATCCCGTCGACGTCGAGATTTCGGCCTGTGACTCCGGTGGGTCCATCCGTTTCATCTGCTCTTCAGTCGGCGCCGAAGTTACCTGTGGCGCCGGATGCGGCGTCGGTGGCTTCGGAAGATCGGCGCCGATCTCCGACTTCGGCGGAGGTGTTGTCGACTCCGCGGATTGAGCAACGACTGCATTCAAGGAGGCGTGCTCTCCGGGTACTAGAGGAGCAGGAGTACCAACGAGCCCTAGAGGAAGGAGAACTAGAGGACTCGGGTGATGGGCTGCGTGGACTGGAGTCGGCCAGTGGGCTGGACACTTCCCCTGAGTGGGACCTTTCGTCCCCGGGGGAATATACCGAGGAAGCTGCTTCCTTTCATACAGTGGTACGGAAGGCAGCTAGTTTTTTGGACCTGCCTTTGCCGGTGGTGGAGGCGAAACAAAACCTTTTGACAGAGGTGTTGCATCCGGCCTCAGCCGCGGCGGAGCCTCTATTACCTTTTAATGACGCTCTGCTGGATCCGGTTTTAAAGGTGTGGAAGAAGCCGGCATCTTCCCCAGCAGTTCACAGAGCCGTGGCCAGGAGGTATCGGACGGCTCCAACTGATCCTGGTTTCCTATCTAGGCACCCTACGCCGGAGAGCTTGGTTGTGCAGGCCTCCTGTTCGTCCAAATCAGCGCCTGGTTCTTTCCCGACGGTGCCTGGGGACAGAGACTCAAAAAAGCTAGAGGCGCAGTCGAAGAAGATTTTTTCGTCCTGCAGTCTGGCGTTAAAAGCCACTAATGCGACCTGTATCCTGGGGAGGTATATTCATGCTCTGATGGATGACATCTCCTCTTCGTTTACAGAGCTTCCCCAGGGTCTTTTGGATCTTGTCTCTGATGCCCAGGCTGCTGCGACCCAAATTATCCAGACGGGACTGGATACCACCGACTCGGTAGCCAGAGCAATGGGCACAACTGTGGTGGAAAGGAGACAGGCCTGGCTACGTAACTCGGGCTTTTCGGCAGATGTACAGTCCACATTGTTGGATCTCCCGTTTGATGGGGACAAACTGTTTGGGGCTAAGGCTGATTCGGCCTTGGAACGTTTTAAGGAGAGCAGGGCCACGGCTAAGTCGTTGGGACTCCAAGCTCCTTCTTCCACGGCCTCTTCCAGATTCTTCAGGAGGTTTCGTGGATTTGGGCGTGGCTCTTCCTCCTCTTCCTTTCGGGGAAGATATCAGCAACCTGCCTCTTCCCACCCCTATAGATCTTTTAGGGGGAGGGGTAGGGTCCGCACCAGGGGAGCCTCTCAGCAGCACTCTGCCTCTTCCTCATCCTCTGGCGGGGTGCAGCAGGGGAAGCAGCCTTAGGCTTCCACCATTTCCCACTCACTCCTCTCCTGTAGGGGGAAGATTACAGCATTTTCTCACCAAATGGGAGACTGTTACGTCGGACACTTGGGTTCTCAGTGTTGTGGGAAAAGGCTACACCCTTCCCTTTCGGGAGTTTCCGCCCCTCATCCCGCCCCGCCCTTCGTATTGTTCACAAGAACACCTCCTGTTGCTAGAACAGGAGGTGGAAGTCCTCCTTTTAAAGGGCGCGGTGGAGTTGGTCCCGGAGCAGGAAAGGGGTCAAGGAGTTTACTCAAGGTATTTCCTGATTCCCAAGAAGGATGGTCGTTTGAGACCAATTCTGGACCTGAGGATCTTGAATTGGTTCCTCAAGCAGGAAAAGTTCAAGATGCTGACCCTAGCACAGGTGCTTTTGGCGTTGAACATGGAAGACTGGATGGTGTCTGTCGACTTGCAGGATGCTTACTTTCATATCCCGATACTCAAGTCACACAGGAAGTATCTCCGGTTTGTGGTGGGATCGCAACACTACCAGTTTGCGGTCCTTCCGTTTGGTCTTACTTCAGCACCTCAAGTCTTCACGAAGGTGATGTCGGTGGTTGCGGCAGAGCTCAGAAGGAAGGGGATAGCAGTATTCCCTTACTTGGACGATTGGTTGATCAAAGCCAAGTCCCCGGAGCTTGTGTTGCGTCATCTGCAGTCAACAACCCAGTTGTTGTTCGACCTGGGCTTTTCGGTGAACGAGCCCAAATCTCACCTGGAGCCCTCTCAGCGCCTCCTGTTCATAGGGGCAGTACTGGATACGACATTGGGTCGGGCCTTTCCTCCGCCTCAGCGGATTCAAGATATTCAGGATTTGGTTCCAATGTTTCGAAACGGAGCGGTAGTTCCAGTCCTCAAGGTCCTTCGTCTGCTCGGTCTTTTTGCCTCCGTCATTCTGTTGGTCACGCATGCTCGCTGGCACATGAGGGCTCTTCAGTGGTGCCTCCGAAGGCAGTGGTCTCAACACAGAGGGGATCTAGAGGGTACTGTCAAGATCTCCAGAGATGCTGCTGTGGATTTGAAGTGGTGGATTGCAAGCAACAATCTTTCACAAGGAAAACCGTTCCAGCAGTCGCCACCAGTGGCCACAGTCATAACGGATGCTTCCACTCTAGGGTGGGGAGCTCATCTGGGGGATCTGGAGATCAAAGGTCTTTGGTCTCCAAAGGAACAGATTTTTCACATCAATCTGTTAGAGTTACGGGCTGTACGTCTGGCTCTCAAGGCCTTCCTCCCTTCCCTTCGTGGTCAGTCGGTACAGGTCCTAACGGACAATACTACCACGATGTGGTACATAAACAAGCAGGGAGGAGTGGGGTCGTACCTTCTCTGCAGAGAAGCTCTTCGACTATGGTCCTGGGCAAAGGACCATCGGATTTGCTTGATAGCAAACCATCTGGCCGGAGTCTTGAACGTGCGTGCGGACAGTCTCAGTCGCCACTTCTCGGCAGACCACGAGTGGCGTCTCCATCCAGATCAAGTCCGTTTAATCTTCCAGAAGTGGGGGTTTCCTCGGGTAGATCTGTTCGCCACTCGAGAGAACGCGCATTGTCCGTTGTTCTGCAGCCTTCAGTATCCGATGCAGGAAGCATTGGGGGACGCGTTTCAAATGACCTGGTGCGGCCAGTTGCTTTACGCGTTTCCTCCCATACCCTTGATTCCTCGAGTATTGAGGAAGATTCGCCAAGACCGGGCTCTAGTAATCGTAATAGCTCCGGATTGGCCAAGGAGGGTGTGGTACTCCGACCTTCTCCAACTCTCAACGTGCCCGCCGCTCCGTCTCCCTTTCAGGGCAGACCTCCTCTCGCAGTCGCAGGGGCAGGTTCTACACCCCAACCTCCAGAGTCTGCACCTACATGCCTGGAGATTGAACGGGGCAACCTGAGTTCCTTCTCTCTCCCGCCTGAGGTAGTGGATGTTATATTAGCGGCCAGGCGACACTCCACTAAATCTATCTACGCTAATAGGTGGTCTAAATTTGTTGCGTGGTGTGGAGAGAGGCAGATTGATCCTTTACAAGCTCATCTATCGGACGTTTTGTCTTTTGCTCTATCTCTGGCGCAGAAAGGTTGTGCAGTGGCTACCATTAAAGGTTATTTATCGGCCTTGTCAGCCTTCATATGTCTTCCAGACCAACCATCTTTATTTAAATCCCCTATTGTTATCAGATTCTTGAAAGGTCTTCTAAATCAATATCCTCCAAAGCCATTCGTTATGCCGCAATGGGATTTGTCCTTAGTCCTGACTTTCCTTATGGGGTCCCCTTTTGAACCTATGCATTCTTGCCCCTTAAGGTATTTGTTTTTAAAAACAGTCTTCCTGATAGCTATAACATCAGCAAGGAGAGTGAGTGAGTTGCAGGCCTTATCAGTAAAACCCCCTTATACAACTTTTTATGGGGATAAGGTGGTGTTGAGGACCAAGGCTGCTTTCCTCCCGAAGGTTGTTTCACCCTTCCATTTGGCTCAGGCAATTACTTTGTCCACGTTCTATCCTCCGCCTCATCCTTCCAAAGAGGAAGAAAGACTGCACCGTCTGGATCCAAAGAGAGCGTTGAGCTTCTTTATCAATAGAACAAAGGATTTCAGGCTGGAGGATCAGCTGTTTATTGGATACGTGGGCAAGAGGAGAGGAAAGGCAGCCCACAAGAGAACACTATCCAGGTGGGTTGTTCTTTGCATTAAAATATGTTACTCTTTGGCAAAGAAGGATCCTCCTGAGGGCATTAGAGCTCATTCCACCAGAGCTAAGTCGGCCACTTCGGCCTTAGCCAGAGGTGTTCCTGTGGTCGACATCTGCAAGGCCGCAACTTGGTCGTCCCTTCACACTTTTGCAAAACATTACTGTTTAGATTCTGAGGTTAGAAGGGACGGCCATTTTGCACGGTCAGTGCTGCAGGATTTCTTGGTTTGACCATTTAGGCACCCACCGCCGGGCGTGGTACTGCTTTGGGACTCTATTCATGAGGTGAGGAATCCACAGGTAGTTGTATCCATCAGAAGAACGAGTTACTTACCTTCGGTAACGACTTTTCTGGTGGATACATTAGCTACCTGTGGATTCCTCACGGTCCCACCCGCCTCCCCGTTGCCTTTATGGTCTTGCCAAGTAATCCTTGAGTGCGCTCCTCTTGATCTTTGAGGGTGCAATAGATGTATATATATAATATATTTATATATATATATGGGTATATGTGTATATATTTTTATGTATATACTTGGTGTGTGTATATATTTTTAAAAGAAAGAGTTTTATATATATATATATATATATATATGTACATAAAAAAGATTTACAGTTATTCATACAATGTGGTGTATTTTTACAATATAATGGATGTTGCTTTGTTCTTTCATTGCATTGCCTGGTTGTTCTCATGCACGTAAAAAATGATTGGTACTGACGTCCGCACGTCGTCGAGGACCTCTTATTGCCTGTATGACGTCAGACGGCGTCGCGTGCGAGACAGTGACGTCCTCGTCGACGTGCAGAGACTAGTAAGAAGATTTCCGTAGAATGCTGGCGCCATGGGAGTATTCATGAGGTGAGGAATCCACAGGTAGCTAATGTATCCACCAGAAAAGTCGTTACCGAAGGTAAGTAACTCGTTCGTCTGTACCTTTCTAACCAGCTGAAGGCGCTGGTTCGGCGGAGTCGATGCCAGTGCTGGATGGATCCCGATCGGGACGCAGTGTATCCCCACCCTCTCCTACGCCTGAGCATTTATCTGCTTTGAAACCGGCACCATCAGCGTTGGCTAATTTTCTGTTGATGCCACGGTTAAAGGCCAGACTGAGGTCAAGGAGGAGGGCCTTGAGGCTCTTGGAAGAGCAGGAGTATCGGCAACAGCTGTTGGAGGAAGGGGAGATTCCTGAGCCTATGGGTGAATTTCAGGGTCTGGACTCTGCAACTGGCCTAGATATATCCCCTGAGTAGGATCTTTCATCCCCTGGCGAATTCACAGAGGAGGCAGCATCTTATCACAGTGTGATAAGAAAGGCTACTGAATTCTTGGAAATTCCTTTACCAGCATCGGAGGTGAAGACGAACATCTTGACTGAGGTGTTGCATCCTTCCTCTACGTCTGCAGAGTCCCTACTCCCTTTTAATGATGCCCTTACTGAGCCCATTTTAGACATTTGGAGGAAACCTGTCACGGCTCAGGCGGTTTCCAGGACTGTGACTAGGAGGTACAGAGTTTCTCCAGGGGATCCACAGTTTTTGTCTCGGCATCCAACATCTGAGAGCTTGGTAGTGCAAGCATCTTGTTCTGCCGGATCTGCACCTGGTTCGTTCCCTGCTACTCCATCAGATAGAGAGTCTAAGCGGATGGAGCAAACAGCAAAGAAGGGTTTCTCATCGCGCAGTATGGCCTTCAAGTCGGTCAATGCTACCTGTGTGCTGGGGAGGTATATTCATGCCCTGATGGACACGGCAAGAGCTGTGGTGCCAAGCTTGCCTCAGGATGTGCAGGGGCAGTTTGATGAGCTCATGTTGGACACTCAAGCGGTAGCCAAGCAGGTTATCCAGTCTGGTTTGGATACGGATGATTCAGTTGCCAGAGCAATGGGTACTTCGGTGGCGACCAGGAGGCATGCGCGGTTTAGGTCTCCTGGCTTTTCCACAGATGTTCAGTCAACTTAGTTGGACCTTCCATTTGATAGCGAGAAGTTGTTTGGATCCAAGTCGGTCTCTGCTTTGGAGTGTTTTAAAGACAGCAGGGCTACTACAAAGTTCTTGGGACTCCAGGTTTCACCATCCACAACCTTTAGATCTTTTCAGGAGGTTCAGGGGGTTTGGCCGTGGGTCCTCTTTTCATGGAAGGCCACAGTCCAGCATGCAGCAGCCTGCCAACCCTCTCTATAGGTCTCATGGAGGGCGGTAGGAGAGTTAGAACACAATGAGCCACTGAGAAGCCTCCCATCTCATCTTCTTCCTCTGGGGGAACCCAACAAGGAAAGCAGCCCTAGTTTTCTCTCCATCTGGAATCATACTTCTCCCCTAGGGGGAAGGCTATTTCATTTTCTCCACGAGTGGGAGTTAGTCACATCGGACTCTTGGGTGCTGAATATTGTGGGGAAAGGTTATGCCCTTCCTTTTAGGGAGTTTCTCCCGCCTATCCCTCCCCGTCATTCGTTTTGCACGGAAGATCAACTCCTGTTACTTCAGCAGGAGGTGCAAGTCCTTTTGTTAAAGGGTGCAGTGGAGTTGCTTCCAGAGCAGGAAAAGGGTCAGGGATGCTATTCAAGATATTTCCTGATTCCCAAGAAGGATGATCGATTGAGGCCTATCCTGGACCTGAGGATTTTGAATTGGTTCCTCAAACAGGAGAAATTCAAAATGCTGACTCTAGCACAGGTGCTTCTGGCATTGAACAAGGAAGACTGGATGGTGTCTGTCGACTTGCAGGATGCTTATTTTCATATGCCCATTCTGAAGTCGTACAGGAAGTATCTCCGGTTTGTGGTAGGGTCGCAACACTACCAGTTTGCGGTCCTTCCTTTTGGTCTTACTTACGCACCTCAAGTCTTCACAAAGGTGATGGCGGTGGTTGCAGCAGACCTCAGAAGGAAGGGAGTATCTGTATTCCCTTACCTGGATGATTGGCTCATAAAAGCCAGGTCCCCAGAGCTTGTGCTGCATCACTTGCAAATGACAACACAGTTGTTGTTCAACGAGGGATTTACGATATACGTGCCCAAGTCTCACCTGGAGCCCTCTCAGCGCCTCCTGTTGATAGGGCCGGTACTGGATACAACATTGAATCGGGCATACCCTCCGCCTCAGCAGATTCAGGACTTTCAGGTGTTGATTCCAATGTTTCAAAGGGGAGCTACTGTTCCGGTCCTCAAGGTCCTACATCTGCTTGGTCTGTTCGCTTCTTGCATTCTGTTAGTCACTCATGCACGTTGGCACATGAGGGCTCTCCATTAGTGCCTCTGCAAGCAGTGGTTTTAACACAAAGGGGATCTTGAGGAGTTCATAACTGTAAGGAAATGCCTCCTTGGCATGGTTACCCCCTGACTTTTTGCCTTTGCTGATGCCAAGTTATGATTTGAAAGTGTGCTGAGGCCTGCTAACCTGGCCCCAGCACCAGTGTTCTTTCCCTAAAACTGTACATTTGTCTCCACAATTGGCACACCCTGGCATCCAGATAAGTCCCTTGTAACTGGTACCCCTGGTACCAAGGGCCCTGATGCCAGGGAAGGTCTCTAAGGGCTGCAGCTTGTCTTATGCCACCCTGGGGACCCCTCACTCAGCACAGACACACTGCTTGCCAGCTTGTGGTTGCTGGTGGGGAGAAAATGACTAAGTCGACATGGCACTCCCCTCAGGGTGCCATGCCAACCTCACACTGCCCATGGCATAGATAAGTCACCCCTCTAGCAGGCCTTACAGCCCTAGGGCAGGGTGCACTATACCATAGGTGAAGGCATAGGTGCATGAGCACTATGCCCCTACAGTGTCTAAGCAAAACCTTAGACATTGTAAGTGCAGGTAGCCATAAGAGTATATGGTCTGGGAGTCTGTCAAACACGAACTCCACAACACCATAATGGCTACATTGAAAACTGTGAAGTTTGGTATCAAACTTCTCAGCACAATAAATGCACACTGATGCCAGTGTGCATTTTATTGTGAAATACACCCCAGAGGGCATCTTAGAGATGCCCCCAGAAAACGTACCCGGCTTCCAGTGTGGGCTGACTGGTTTTACCAGCCTGCCACACACCAGACATGTTGCTGGCCACATGGGGAGAGTGCTTTTCTCACTCTGTGGCCAGGAACAAAGCCTGTACTGGGTGGAGGTGCTTCTCACCTCCCCCTGCAGGAACTGTAACACCTGGCGGTGAGCCTCAAAGGCTCACCCCCTTTGTTACAGCACCACAGGGCATCCCAGCTAGTGGAGATGCCCGCCCCCTCCGGCCATGGCCCCACTTTTGGCGGCAAGGCCGGAGGAGATAATGAGAAAAACAAGGAGGAGTCACTGGCCAGTCAGGACAACCCCTAAGGTGTCCTGAGCTGAGGTGACTCTGACTTTTAGAAATCCTCCATCTTGCAGATGGAGGATTCCCCCAATAGGATTAGGGATGTGCCCCCTCCCCTCCGGGAGGAGGCACAAAGAGGGTGTAGCCACCCTCAGGGCTAGTAGCCATTGGCTACTAACCTCCCAGACCTAAACACCCCCCTAAATTGAGTATTTAGGGGCCCCCAGAACCTAGGAAAATAGATTCCTGCAACCTGAAGATGAAGAAGGACTGCTGACCTAAAATCCCTGCAGAGAAGACGGAGACACCAACGGCTTTGGCCCCAGCCCTACCGGCCTGTCTCCCCACTTCAAGAAAAACTGCAACAGCGAGGCGTCCCCCAGGGTCCAGTGACCTCTGAAGCCTCAGAGGACTAACCTGCGTCTAAAAGGACCAAGAACTCCCGAGGGCAGCGGCTCTGTTCCAAAGAAGCTACAACTTTGCAACAAAGAAACAACTTTAAAAGGACTCCACGTTTCCCGCCGGAAGCGTGAGACTTTCCACTTTGCACCCGACGCCCCCGGCTCGACCTGTGGAGAAACAACACTCCAGGGAGGACTCCCCGGTGACTGTGAGCCCGTGAGTAGCCAGAGTTGACAACCCCTGAGCCCCCACAGCGACGCTTGGAGAGGGGATCCAGAGGCTCCCACTGACCGCGACTGCCTGCTTCAAAGAACCCGACGCCTGGTAAAGACACTGCACCCGCAGCCCCCAGGACCTGAAGGATCCGACCTCCAGTGCAGAAGCAACCCCCAGGTGGCCCTCTCCCTTGCCCAGGTGGTGGCTACCCCGAGGAGTCCCCCTCCTTGCCTGATTGCTTCGCTGAAGAGACCCCTGGGTCTCACATTGAAACCTATTGCGAACCCAACGTCTGTTTGCACACTGCACTCGGCCGCCCCCGTGCCACTGAGGGTGTACTTTCTGTGCTGATTGTGTCCCCCCGGTGCCCTACAAAACCCCCATGGTATGCCCTCCGAAGTCACGGGTACTTACCTGCTGGCAGACTGGAACCGGGGCACCCCCTTCTCCATTGAAGCCTATGTGTTTTGGGCACCACTTTGACCTCTGCACCTGATCGGCCCTGAGCTGCTGGTGTGGGAACTTTGGCGTTGCCCTGAACCCCCAACGGTGGGCTACCTTGGACCCAACTTTGAACCCTGTAGGTGGTTTACTTACCTGCAAAACTAACAAATACTTACCTCCCCCAGGAACTGTTGACATTTGCAATGTGTCTAATTTTAAAATAGCTTATTGCCACAAAACTGTACATGCTATTTTGCTGATTCAAAGTTCCTATGATACCTGAGTGAAATACCTTTCATTTAAAATATTGATTGTAAATCTTGAAACTGTGGTTCTTAAAATAAACTAAGAAAATATATCTTTCTATACAAAAACCTATTGGCCTGGAATTGTCTTTGAGTGTGTGTTCCTCATTTATTGCCTGTGTGTATACAACAAATGCTTAACACTACCCTCTGGTAAGCCTACTGCTTGACCACACTACCACAAAATAGAGCATTAGAATTATCTCTTTTTGCCACTATCTTACCTCTAAGGGGAACCCTTGGACTCTGTGCATGCTATTTCTTACTTTGAAATAGTACATACAGAGCCAACTTCCTACAATAACGATCTCCAGAGACGCTGCAGTGGATCTACGATGGTGGGCTGTAGATGGCAACCTTTCCCAAGGAAGGCCGTTTTGCCTCCCACCGCCAGTGGCCACAGTCATAAGGGATGCTTCCACTCTAGGGTGGCGAGCTCATCTGGGGAACCTGGAGATCAAAGGCCTTTGGTCTCCAGTAGCACAGATGTTTTACAGCAATCTGTTAGAACTGCGGGCAATACGTCTGGCTCTCAAGGCCTTCCTCCCGTCCATTTGTGGTCAGTCATTGCAAGTCTTGATAGAGAACACTACCACGCCGGGTACATCAACAAGCAGGAGGGAGTAGGGTTGTATCTTCTCTGCAGAGATGCTCTGCGGCTCTGGTCCTGGGCGCAGAACCATTGGATTTGCATAATTGAAAAGCATCTGGCCAGGGTACTCAATGTACGTGCGGACAGTCTCAGTCCGCATTTCTCAGCCGATCACGAGTGGCATCTCCATCCGGACCTGGTTCTTCGCATCTTCCAGATGTGGGGATTTCCACAGATAGACCTGTTTGCAACTCAGGAGAACGCACACTGCCCGTCGTTGTGCAGCCTCCAGTATACGGTGCAGGGAGTGTTGGGGGACGCGTTTCAGATATCATGGTGCGACCAGTTGCTTTACGCATTTCCCCCCTTTCCCTTGATTCCTCGAGTTCGCAAAGATCGAGTCCAAGTCATTTTACTAGCCCTGGATTGGCCAAGAAGGGTGTGGTACACAGACCTTCTCCAACTCTCACTTAGCCCTCCGCTCCTTCTCCCTATCAGGGCAGACCTCCTCTTGCAGTTGCAGGTTCTACACCCCCACCTCCAGAGTCTGAAACTACATGCTGAAGATTGAACGGGGCAATCTGAGTTCCTTTTCTCTCCCTCCAGAAGTGGTGGATGTTATCTTATTGGCGAGGTGACACTCCAACAAGACTGTCTATGCTAACAGATGAGCAACATTTGTTGCTTGGGGTGGAGTGAGACAAATTGATCCTTAAAGGCCCATTTGTCTGATGTTTTGCTTTTTGCTCTTTCCTGGCACAGAAGGGATGTGCAGCTGCGTCTGTGAAAGGTTATTTATCAGCACTGTCGGCCTTTGTGTGCCTTCCTGATCAGCATTTATTATTTAAGTCCCCTATCAGATTCTTGAAAGGTTTGATTAACAAGTTTCCTCCCACTCCGTTTATCATGCCTCAGTGGGATTTGAATTTGGTTCTTACTTTCTTGACGGGTTCACCTTTTGAGCCTATGCATTCTTGCCCATTGAGGCTTTTAGTTTTAAAGACAGTTTTCTTAACGGCTATCATGTCAGCTAGGCGTGCAAGTGAGCTTCAGGCTCTTTGTGTGAAACTTCCTTTTAGAACCTTTTATACTGACAAGGTGGTGCTGAGAAAACAGGGTGTCTTTCCTTCCTAAAGCGGTCACTCCCTTTCATATTGGTCAGTCTATAACACTCTCATCCTTTACCCTCCCCCTCATCCATCAAAGGAGGAGGAAAGACTTTATCGCTTGGATCCAAAAAGGGCTCTGAGTTTCTACATTGAGAGGACAAGAGACTTTCGAGTTGATGATCAACTCTTCGTTGGATATGTGGGCAAGATGTGGGGCAAGGCCATCCACAAGAGAACCCTTTCCAGGTGGGTCATTCTTTGTATAAAGATTTGTTATTCACTGGCAAAGAAGGTTCCCCCTGAAGGTATTAGGGCCCATTCCACCAGGGCTAGGTCTGCTACTTCGGCCTTGGCTAGAGGTGTCCCAGTTGCTGAAATTTGTAAGGCTGCAACTTGGGTTTCCCTCCATACTTTTGCAAAGCATTATTGCTTAGACTAGGAAGTTAGAAGGGACAGCCATTTTGCATGTTCTGTTTTGCAGGATTTCTTGGTTTGACCAGTCAGACACCCACCTCCAAGTGCAGGACTGCTTTGGGATTCTATTCATAAGGGGTGGAATTCACAGGTAGTTGTATCCATCAGAAGAACAAGTTACTTACCCTCGGTAACGCTTTTTCTGGTGGATACATTAGCTACATGTGGATTCCTCATAGTTTCACCATCCTCCCCGTTGCCTGTTTGGTCATACCAAGACTTATTTTATTATATATGTATATACGTTTTTGGTGTTTTTACATAAACAAATATTGTGGTTTACATTTGTATTTGGATTGGTATATATTGCTGTTGTGAAGTCGGTATTCACCTTTCTGATGGATACAACTACCTGTGGATTCCTCACCTAATGAATACTCCCATGGCGTCAGCATTTGACGGAAATCTTCTTCCTAGTCTCTGCACGTCGACGAGGACGTCACCCCAGCCCACACGACGCCGTCTGACGTCATACAGGCAATAAGAGGTCCTCGCCGACGTGCCGACGTCAGTTCCCTTTTTTCCGTGCATTCGAAACGGTTATCTTCGAGGGAGCTACTGTTGCTTTCGAAGTTACAGTGTGTTTTTCTGCTGTGAGATTTTTATCTGAGAGTTACTATGTCTCAGAGGAAGTCTGGTTTCAAGCCTTGTCGGAAGTGTGGGGGCAAGATGTCTGTTACGGACCCGCACTCGGACTGTTTATGGTGCTTAAGCTCCGACCACGACGTCGCAACATGTGATTCATGCCAACACATGAATCCCAAGGCCCTGAAAGAGCGAGAGGCTAAACTCTTCATGGCGAAGTCAAAGAGGAAGGAGAAAAAGCATCATAGGAAGTCCTCCTCGCCGAAGACTCATCGGCGCCATTGAGATTCCCGGCGCCGTAGGGATTCACGGCGCCATTCCAGCCAGAGGTCTCGATCGAGGTCGCCTTCGGCTCGGCGTCGTAAGACTTGGGAGGTCAGTCCCACAGTCACTCCACATCCATCGACGCCGTTGCCTTCTCCGGCTTCGCCGACTTCGCCTGGGCAGACATCTTCAGTGATTGAAGTGCCGCAGCCTCAGGTGTTCTCTCCGGCGTCACAGACGTCGAGGCTGGCGTCGCGGTCACCTTCGATCCAGGCACCCCAGTATCCGGCTTTTCCTGCCCCTGGAGCCGATAATACCGCATTTTTGAATGCGATGTATACCATCTTTCAGCAGATGGCTCCAAGAGGTGCTCCAACTGGTCCTTCGGGGCCGTTGGCTTTCACCTTGGGTGCTCCGGCGCTGCTACGGCCAGCACCCTTCATGCCCTTTCCCCCTTTAGGGAATGTGGGTTCGGCGCCAGTGTCGACTCCGGTGTCTGCTCCGGTGGCCCCAGAGGTTTCGGCTCCGGAGGTTTCCATCCAGTCGACTTCAGAGTTTCGGCCAGTGACTCCGACAGAACCATCGGAGGCTCCGAGACGCGCCTCTCTGCATCCGGCTCCTACCTTGGCGTCGAAGCTGCCTGTGGCGCCTGACATGGCGTCGGATGGATCCGGCGTTCGGCACCGTTCCTCGACTTCGGCAGACGCCATGTCGACGCCGCGTATTGAGGAGAGGTTACATTCTAGGAGACGTGCTCTCCGTCTCTTGGAGGAACAGGAATATCAACGGGTCCTGGAAGAAGGAGAGAAAGAGGATTCTGGCGAAGGTCTTCATGGACTGGATACAGCCAGTGGGCTGGATACTTCCCCTGAGTGGGACTTTTCATCTCCAGGGGAGTATACGGAGGAGGCCGCTACCTTTCACGCGGTGGTGAGGAAGGCGGCTAACTTTCTTGAATTGCCTTTGCCGGTAGCGGAGGCGAAGCAGAATTTGTTGACTGAGATCCTGCATCCGGCCTCTACTGCAGCGGAGCCTCTTTTACCATTCAATGAGGCTTTGCTTGACCCGGTGTTGGAGGTGTGGAAGAAGCCGGTATCTTCCCCAGCTGTTCATAGGGCTGTGGCCAGGAGGTATCGGGCTGCACCATCTGACCCTGGCTTTCTGTCCAGACACCCTACGCCGGAGAGCTTGGTGGTCCAGGCCTCCTGTTCTTCTAGATCTGCGCCTGGATCTTTTCCGACGGTGCCGGGGGATAGAGACTCTAAGAAGTTGGACTCTCAGTCCAAGAAAATATTCTCTTCCTGCAGCATGGCGTTGAAGTCCACCAACGCGTCATGTATCTTGGGGAGGTACATCTATGCTCTGATGGACGAAATAACATCTTCCCATACGGAGCTTCCCCAAGGGCTTTTGAATATCGTCTCCGATGCCCAGGCTGCTGCAACCCAGGTTATCCAATCTGGGTTGGATACGACTGACTCAGTGGCTAGGGCGATGGGCATGACTGTGGTTGCGAGGAGACAGGCTTGGCTTCGCAACTCAGGGTTCTCTGCGGACGTGCAGTCAACCCTGTTGGACCTCCCGTTTGATGGGGACAAACTGTTTGGGGCCAAGGCGGATTCGGCCCTGGAGAGGTTCAAAGAAAGCAGGGCCACAGCCAAATCATTAGGACTACAAGCCCCTTCTTCTACCTCCTCCAGATTTTTTAGGAGGTTTCGTGGATTTGGACGTGGCTCTTCCTCCTCTTCCTTTCGGGGAAAATTCCAGCAACCCGCCTCTTCTTACCCCTATAGATCATTCAGAGGGAGAGGTAGGGCCCGTTCCAGAGGAGCCTCTCAGCAGCACTCTGCCTCTTCCTCGTCCTCTGGAGGGGTGCAGCAGGGAAAGCAGCCTTAGGCTTCCACCATTTCCCACTCACTCCTCTCCTGTAGGCGGAAGATTACGGCATTTTCTCCACAAGTGGGAGACTATTACAACGGACACTTGGGTTATCTGTATTGTGGAGAAAGGCTACACCCTTCCCTTTCGGGAGTTTCCGCCCCCCCTCCTGCCCCACCTGTCTTATTGTTCAGAAGAACACCTCCTGTTGCTAGAACAGGAGGTTCAAGTCCTCCTTTCAAAGGGCGCAGTGGAGTTGGTTCCAGAGCAGGAAAGGGGTCAAGGTTGTTACTCAAGGTACTTCCTGATTCCCAAGAAAGATGGTCGGTTGAGACCGATCCTGGATCTAAGGATCTTGAATTGGTTCCTCAATCAGGAAAAGTTCAAGATGCTGACCCTAGCACAGGTGCTTTTGGTGTTGAACAAAGAAGATTGGATGGTGTCTGTCGACTTGCAGGATGCTTATTTTCATATCCCGATACTCAAGTCGCACAGGAAGTATCTCCGGTTTGTGGAAGGGTCGCAGCACTATCAGTTTGCGGTCCTCCCGTTTGGTCTTACTTCAGCACCTCGAGTCTTCACGAAGGTGATGTCAGTGGTTGCGGCAGAGCTCAGAAGGAAGGGGATAGCAGTATTCCCTTACTTGGATGACTGGTTGATCAAAGCCAAGTCCCCAGAGCTTGTGTCGCATCATCTGCAGTCAACAACCCAGTTGTTGTTCGACCTGGGCTTTTCGGTGAACGTGCCCAAATCTCACCTGGAGCCCTCTCAGCGCCTCCTGTTCATAGGGGCAGTACTGGATACAACATTGAATCGAGCCTTTCCTCCGCCTCAGCGGGTTCAAGATATTCAGGAATTGGTTCCAATGTTTCGAAATGGAGAGGTAGTTCCAGTCCTCAAGGTCCTTCGTCTGCTCGGTCTGTTGGCCTCCTGCATACTGTTGGTCACGCATGCTCGCTGGCACATGAGGGCTCTTCAGTGGTGCCTCCGAAGGCAGTGGTCTCAACACAAGGGAGATCTAGAAGGTGCGGTCAAGATCTCCAGAGATGCTGCTGTGGACTTGAAGTGGTGGATTGCGAGCAACAATCTTTCACAAGGAAAGCCGTTCGCGCAGTCGCCACCAGTGGCCACGGTCATAACGGATGCTTCCACTCTAGGGTGGGGAGCTCATCTGGGGGATCTGGAGATCAAAGGACTTTGGTCTCCAGAGGAACAGATGTTTCATATCAATCTGTTAGAGTTACGGGCTGTACGTCTGGCTCTCAAGGCCTTCCTCCCATCCCTTCGTGGTCAGTCGGTACAGGTCCTGACGGACAATACTACCACGATGTGGTACATAAACAAACAGGGAGGAGTAGGGTCGTACCTTCTCTGCAGAGAAGCTCTTCGACTATGGTCCTGGGCAAAGGACCATCAGATTTGCTTGGTAGCAAATCATTTGGCCGGGGTCTTGAATGTACGTGCGGACAGTCTCAGTCGCCAATTCTCGGCTGACCACGAGTGGCGTCTCCATCCAGATCAAGTCCGTTTAATCTTCCAGATGTGGGGGTTTCCTCGGATAGATCTGTTTGCCACTTGGGAGAACGCGCATTGTCCGTTATTCTGCAGCCTCCAGTATCCGGTGCAGGGAGCATTGGGGGACGTGTTTCTGATAACCTGGTGCGACCAGTTTCTTTACGTGTTTCCCCCCATACCCTTGATTCCTCGAGTGTTGAGGAAGATTCGCCAAGACCGGGCCCAAGTCATCTTAATAGCTCCAGATTGGCCAAGGAGGGAGTGGTACTCCGACCTTCTCCAACTCTCGCTGTGCCCTCCGCTCCGTCTCCCTCTCAGGGCAGACCTCCTCTTGCAGTCGCAGGGGCAGGTTTTACACCCCAACCTCCAGAGTCTACACCTACATGCCTGGAGATTGAACGGGGCAACCTGAGTTCCTTCTCTCTCCCGCCTGATGTAGTGGATGTTATATTAGCGGCCAGGCGACACTCCACTAAATCTATCTACACTAATAGGTGGTCTAAATTTGTTATGTGGTGTGGAGAGAGACAGATTGATCCCTTACATGCTCATCTATCAGATGTTTTGTCGTTTGCTCTGTCTCTAGCGCAGAAAGGTTGTGCAGTGGCTACTATTAAAGGTTATTTGTCTGCCCTGTCAGCCTTCATTTGTCTTCCAGATCAACCATCGTTATTTAAATCCCCTATTGTTCTCAGATTTTTGAAAGGTCTTTTTAATAAATATCCTCCAAAACCATTTGTTATGCCTCAATGGGATTTGTCCTTGGTCCTTACTTTCCTTATGGGGTCCCCTTTTGAGCCTATGCACTCTTGCCCCTTAAGGTATTTGGTTATTAAAACAGTCTTCCTGGTGGCTATAACATTTGCAAGGAGAGTGAGTGAGTTGCAAGCCTTATCGGTAAAACCCTCTTATACAACTTTTTATGGGGATAAGGTGGTGTTGAGGAGCAAGGCTGCTTTCCTCCCGAAGGTTGTTTCACCCTTCCATTTGGCCCAGACAATTACTTTGTCCACGTTCTATCCTCCGCCTCATCCTTCAAAGGAGGAAGAGAGACTACATCGATTGGACCCAAAGAGGGCGTTAAGCTTCTACATGGATAGAACAAAGGACTTCAGGCTGGAGGATCAGCTGTTCATCGGATACGTGGGCAAGAGGAGAGGAAAGGCAGTCCACAAGAGAACACTCTCCAGGTGGTTTGTTCTTTGCATTAAAATCTGTTACTCTTTGGCAAAGAAGGATCCTCCTGATGGCATTAGAGCTCATTCCACCAGAGCTAAGTCGGCCACTACGGCCTTGGCCAGGGGTGTTCCTGTGGTCGACATCTGCAAGGCCGCAACTTGGTCGTACCTTCACACTTTTGCGAAACATTATTGTTTGGACTCTGAGGTCAGAAGGGACGGCCATTTTGCACGGTCAGTGCTGCAGGATTTCTTGGTTTGACCATTTCGGCACCCACCACCGTGAGTGGTACTGCTTTGGGACTCTATTCATTAGGTGAGGAATCCACAGGTAGTTGTATCCATCAGAAGAACGAGTTACTTACCTTCGCTAACGACTTTTCTGGTGGATACATTAGCTTCCTGTGGATTCCTCACGGTCCCACCCGCCTCCCCGTTGCCTTTCTGGTCTTACCAAGTAATCCTTGAGTGCGCTCCTCTTGGTCTTCAAGGTTGCAATAGATGTTGTATATATGGATACTTGTATATATTTATATGTTTATATATATGTATATATCTTTGTTTATATACATGATTTGCATATATTTGTTGGTTTTGAAAAAAAAAAAAAAAAAAAAAGTTATATTAAATCTACAGCCATTTTATTGCGATGTTGTGTATTTTACAATGTTAGGGGATGTTGCCTTGCTTTTTCATTGCATTGGGTCATTCATTGCATTGGGTTATTGTTCTCATGCACGTAAAAAAATGTTGGTACTGACGTCGGCACGTCGGCGAGGACCTCTTATTGCCTGTATGACGTCAGACGGCGTGGCGTGGGCTGGGGTGACGTCCTCGTCGACGTGCAGAGACTAGGAAGAAGATTTCTGTTGAATGCTGACGCCATGGGAGTATTCATTAGGCGAGGAATCCACAGGTAGCTAATGTATCCACCAGAAAAGTCGTTACCGAAGGTAAGTAACTCGTTCTTCTGCCTCGAAGGCACGTAAAAAATGGTGAAACTGACATCAGCACGTCGGCGAGGACTTCTTATTGCCACGATGACATCAGACAGAGTTGCGTACGGAGCCGTGCAATTGTGACATCCTCATCGACGTGAAGAGGTAGGAAGAAAATTTCCGTCTAATGCTGGCGCAGTGGGAGAATTCATAAGGTGAGGAACCCACAGGTAGCTACTGTATCCACCAGAAAAAGCATTACCGAAGATAAGTAACTTGTTCTTTTTAACCATTTTTTTGCCCTCTATGGGCTATCTGGGGCTGCGGTGGGAGCCTCAAGGCTTCCCCCGTGGTTCCACCTGATGGTTTTTCTTTTCATTGTTTGCCATTTTTGGGCTATCTGGGACCGGGGAGGGAGGCCTCAAAGCCTCCCCCGTGGTCCCAGCCAGCTCTCGCCTCCAGTGAGCTCCGGCTTTGCTCCAGGAAGCAAGGAGCTGCTTTTAATAGCAGCTTCCTGCTTGCTGGAGCAATGTTTTCATCTGTCATCCCTGCATGCATATATGTAATATATATTACTTAGTGGCGGTTGCCACTAGGTAGTTATAGTTACGACCATGTTTCCATAGAAAAATCATTTGTTGACTTGCCCATATCTTTGGCACTGTTTGACAAATCTTCCCAAAATTTTCCAAAAGAAGTTCCCTGGTGATTCTTGTTGCGCACAGAAAGTTTTGGGGTGATCTGTCAAGTGGGGGGCCGAGAAAAAGGGGGGGTCAAAAAAGTTGTGTTCCCCATGTTCATTCTCATCGGACCTTGAGACACAACTACAGCCTGAACCACTGGACGGAATTACACCAAATTTGGCATAAATCTAGCTTTTGGTAAGCAGATTGCGATTTCTCTTATTTGGTGTAAATCCGTTCAGTAGTTTTTGAGATATTAAAGGGAAAACAAATGTGGATATCTCTGGATGCAACTACTTGAAGATTAAGAGCTCATGCACGGCAAATGCATATATTTGATTGGCTGCCAACATGTCAAACCAGGAAGTGTTCGCAGCCATCAAGGGACTCAGCTTGAGCCGAGTCCCACAAAAAAGCGAAAAAAAAGACAAGGGGCCAGGGAAGGGACACCCTTACTCCTTAGCTGTGGTGTTGGGGCCCCAGAGTCCCCTCTACCCACCCCTCAGGGCAAAAAAGCATTTTAAAAATATTTTTAATGTGAAATTGTGATGACGTCACAAATTTGTTGGCAAAATAAAAAAACAAGTGCGGGATCCCGCTCTTGTTTTTTATTAAGCCCCCGGGTGGGCCAGGTCCCGGGGGCATTGTTTTTTTATATGGGGGCCCTCCTGGCCTCCTACATCCCAGGGAACACCACCTCCCCAAGGCTATCCTGAACCACTGGATGGAATTACAACAAATTTAGCAGAAATATAGCTTTCGGTATGCAGATTACGCTTTTGCTTATTTGATGTAAATACATTCAGTAGTTTACGAGAAATTAAAGAAAATCCAAATTTGTATATCTCTGGCTGCGAATAAATTACAAATATTCGCCAATTTTTGCAAATACAGATGCAAATAGAAGTTCTGTAACTGGCTGACTTCAAGCTGAACATAAAGTTGTGGCCGCTATATTATGTTACGGGAGAGGGTCCCTAGGGCTGAAAAACACAATGAAAAGAGAATAAGGGGTCCTGGTGGAGGTACCCTGACCCCAGGATTGTGATATAGGGATGTTTGAGGTTCAAATTATGGGATTAAAATGATTTTTCTTTACCATGCGCGATATTCGCGATTAATCAAGATTAATCCAGATTAATCACAAAGAAGCAAAAAATAAAATGAAAAAATCACACTCATTTATATACTAATTCATTCATTCAAGCATGCGCTGAGACTCATGCGTCCACTCACTCACCCACTGAGACACTGATGCACCCACTCAGACCCACTCATGGACTCCCACACCCACTTTCAGACCCACTCAGACCCTCATGCACCCACTCACAAACCTACTCAGACACTGACGCACCCACTCACAGACCCACTCAGACATTGACGTACCCCCTAGCAGATCAACTCGGACCCTCACACACCCAGTCAGAGACCCACACATGCACCCACTGACAAATCATCTCAGACCCTCATGCTCCCACTCACAGCCCCACTCAGACACTGACGCACCCTCTCACAGACCCACTCAGACACTGATGCATCAACTCACAGACCTACTCAGACCCTCACGTTCTCACTCATAGACCCACTCAGACACTGACACACCCACTCAGATCCTCATGCACCCACTCACAGAACCACTGAGACCCTCACACACACCTGTGGCCAACCCCCACCACATACAGCCAAAGGCCATGTGCGGCACTGGTTTGACTGGTTATCATGGGTTGACCGCTGGCTGTCACCAGTAGGTAGTTATAGTTAAAACCTAGTATCCATAGGAAGAACATTTTTTGTTTTGCCAATAACTTTGGCATCACTTGAGAAATCTTCACGAAATTTTCAAAACTAATACGACAGTTGGTTCAGCTGTGGTGTTGAAAGTTTTGGGGTGATACTGCAAGTAGGAGCTAAGATAATTGGGGGGGGGGTTCCAAAATGCATTTTCCCCATTCAGTTTCCCATAGGAATTTTGAACACGACTACAGCCCGAGCCACTAGCTCTTGGTCCATAGGGTTTGCTTTTTATAATTGCGTGTAAATCCATTCAGCAGTTTCTGAGATATTAGAGTTTAAGAAATAGAGTTATATACAGACGTGGATCCGGACTTGAATCCACGCAACCTGACAGAAAAGTTGTTTCTGATGGATACAACTACCTGTGGATTCCTCACCTAATGAATACTCCCATGGCGCCAGCATTCAACGGAAATCTTCTTCCTAGCTTCTGCACGTCGACGAGGACGTCACTCTAGCCCCCGCGACGCCGTCTGACGTCATACAGGCAATAAGAGGTCCTCGCCGACGTGCCGACGTCAGTTCCCTTTTTTGCGTGCATTCGAAATGGTTATCTTCGAGGGAGCTACTGTTACTTTCGTAGCTACAGTGTATTTTCTGCTGCGAAGTTCTTCTCAGCGGTAATAATGTCTCAGAGGAAGTCGGGTTTCAAGCCCTGTCGAGAGTGTGGGGGCAAGATGTCCGTTACAGATCCTCACTCCGACTGTCTATGGTGTTTGAGCTCCGACCACGACGTCGTGACTTGCGATTCATGTCAGCACATGAACCCGAAGGCCCTCAAAGAACGTGAGGCTAAACTATTCATGGCGAAGTCGAAGAGAAAGGAAAAACATCATAAAAAGTCTTCTTCGCCAAGGTCTCATCGGCGTCATCGAGACTCCCGGCGCCGTAAAGATTCACGGCGTCATTCCAGCAAGGAGTCTCGTTCGAGGTCGCCTTCGGCTCGGCGTTGGAGAACTTGGGAGGTCAGTCCCACGGTCACGCCGCATCCATCGACGCCGTTGCCCTCTCCGGCGTCACCGACTTCGCCTGGACAGGCGTCTGTGATTGAGGTGATGCAGCCTCTGGTGTTGTCTCCGGCGTCGCAGACGTCGAGGCCGGCGTCGGGGTCGCCGTCGATCCAGGCACCCCAGTATCCGGTTTTTCCCACCTCTGGAGCCGATAGTACCGCATTCCTGAATGTGATGTTTACCATCTTTCAACAGATGGCTCCAGGGGGTGCTCCGGCTGGTCCTTCGGGCCTTTGGCCTTTTCATTCGGTGATCCTGCGCCTCTACGGCCGGCACCCTTTATGCCCTTTCTCCCTTTTGGGAATGTGGGCTCGGCGCCGGTGTCGGCGCCGGTGGCCGCTCCGGTGGCTTCAGAGGGATTGGCCCCGGAGGTTTCCATACCGTCGACGTCAGGATTTCGTCCTGTGACTCCGGTGGGTCCATCGGCTCCAAGATCTCTTCGCCCTGCTCCTTTAATGGCGCCGAAGCTGCCTGTGGCGCCGGACGCGGCGTCGGATACTGCTGGGGATCGGCGCCGATCTTCGACTTCGGCGGAGGCCATGTCGACTCCGCGTATCGAGCAGAGACTACATTTGAGGAGGCGTGCTCTCCGTCTTTTGGAAGAGCAGGAGTACCAACAAGTCCTGGAGGAAGGAGAGGTTGAGGACTCTGGTGATGGATTGCATGGTCTGGATACGGCCAGTGGGCTGGATACTTCCCCTGAGGGGGACCTTTCATCTCCAGGGGAGTATACGGAGGAGGCTGCTTCCTTTCACGCTGTGGTACGGAAGGCAGCTAACTTTCTGGACCTGCCTTTGCCGGTGGCAGAGGCGAAGCAGAATTTATTGACGGAGGTATTGCATCCGGCCTCTGCTGCAGCGGAGCCTCTCTTGCCGTTTAATGAGGCTTTGCTTGATCCGGTATTAGAGGTGTGGAAGAAGCCAGTATCTTCCTCGGCGGTTCATAGGGCTGTGGCCAGGAGATATCGAGCTGCACCATCTGACACTGGCTTTCTTTCTAGACACCCTACGCCGGAGAGCTTGGTGGTGCAAGCCTCCTGTTCATCGAAGTCAGCGCCTGGATCTTTCCCGACAGTACCTGGAGACAGGGACTCCAAAAAGCTGGATGCACAATCCAAGAAAATATTTTCATCTTGCAGTTTGGCGTTGAAGGCCACCAACGCAACTTGCATTCTGGGGAGATACATCCATGCTCTTATGGACGATATTTCATCTTCATTTATGGAGCTTCCCCAGGGACTCTTGGATGTTGTCTCGGACGCCCAGGCTGCCGCAACCCAGATTATCCAGTCTGGGCTGGACACGACCAACTCGGTGGCTAGGGTGATGGGCACGGCTGTGGTGGCAAGGAGACAGGCCTGGCTCCGTAATTCAGGGTTTTCTGCGGACGTGCAGTCGACCCTATTGGACCTCCCGTTTGATGGGGACAAACTGTTTGGAGCCAAGGCAGATTCGGCCTTGGAACGATTTAAAGAGAGCAGGGCCACAGCTAAATCGTTAGGGCTGCAAGCTCCTTCTTCCTCTGCCTCTTCCAGGTTTTTCAGGAGGTTTCGTGGATTTGGGCGTGGCTCTTCCTCCTCTTCCTTTCGGGGGAGATTCCAGCAACCCGCCTCTTCCCACCCCTATAGATCATTTAGAGGGAGAGGTAGGGCCCGCACCAGAGGAGCCTCTCAACAGCACTCTGCCTCTTCCTCGTCCTCTGGAGGGGTGCAGCAGGGAAAGCAGCCTTAGGCTTCCACCATTTCCCACTCACTCCTCTCCTGTAGGGGGAAGGTTACAGCATTTTCTCCACAAGTGGGAGACTATTACAACGGACACTTGGGTTATCAGTGTTGTGGGAAAAGGCTACACCCTTCCCTTTCGGGAGTTTCCGCCCCCCATCCCGCCCCGCCCATCTTATTGTTCAGAAGAACACCTCCTGTTGCTAGAACAGGAGGTTCAGGTCCTCCTTTCAAAGGGCGCAGTGGAGTTGGTCCCAGAGCAGGAAAGGGGTCGAGGTTGTTACTCAAGGTACTTCCTGATTCCCAAGAAGGATGGTCGGTTGAGACCGATCCTGGATCTGAGGATCTTGAATTGGTTCCTCAAACAGGAAAAGTTCAAGATGCTGACCCTAGCACAGGTGCTTTTGGTGTTGAACAAAGAAGATTGGATGGTGTCTGTCGACTTGCAGGACGCTTATTTTCATATCCCGATACTCAAGTCGCACAGGAAGTATCTCCGGTTTGTGGTAGGGTCGCAGCACTATCAGTTTGCGGTCCTCCCATTTGGTCTTACTTCAGCACCGCGAGTTTTCACGAAGGTGATGTCGGTGGTTGCGGCAGAGCTCAGAAGGAAGGGGATAGCAGTATTCCCTTACTTGGACGACTGGTTGATCAAAGCCAAGTCTCGGAGCTTGTGTTGCATCATCTGCAGTCAACAACCCAGTTGTTGTTCGACCTTGGCTTTTCGGTGAACGTGCCCAAATCTCACCTGGAGCCCTCTCAGCGCCTCCTGTTCATAGGGGCAGTACTGGATACAACATTGAATCGAGCCTTTCCTCCGCCTCAGCGGATTCAAGACATTCAGGCGTTGGGTCCAATGTTTCAAGGTGGAGCGGTCATTCCAGTCCTCAAGGTCCTTCGTCTGCTCGGTCTGTTTGCCTCCTGCATACTGTTGGTCACGCATGCTCGCTGGCACATGAGGGCTCTTCAGTGGTGCCTCCGAAGGCAGTGGTCTCAACACAAAGGAGATCTCGAAGGTGTGGTCAAGATCTCCAGAGATGCTGCTGTGGACTTGAAGTGGTGGATTGCGAGCAACAATCTTTCACAAGGAAAGCCGTTCGCGCAGTCGCCACCAGTGGCCACGGTCATAACGGATGCTTCCACTCTAGGGTGGGGAGCTCATCTGGGGGATCTGGAGATCAAAGGACTTTGGTCTCCAGAGGAACAGATGTTTCATATCAATCTGTTAGAGTTACGGGCTGTACGTCTGGCTCTCAAGGCCTTCCTCCCTTCCCTTCGTGGTCAGTCGGTACAGGTCCTGACAGACAATACTACCACGATGCGGTACATAAACAAACAGGGAGGAGTAGGGTCGTACCTTCTCTGCAGAGAAGCTCTTCGACTATGGTCCTGGGCAAAGGACCATCAGATTTGCTTGGTAGCAAATCATCTGGCCGGGGTCTTGAATGTACGTGCGGACAGTCTCAGTCGCCAATTCTCGGCCGACCACGAGTGGCGTCTCCATCCAGATCAAGTCTGTTTAATCTTCCAGATGTGGGGGTTTCCTTGGATAGATCTGTTTGCCACTCTGGAGAACGCGCATTGTCCGTTATTCTGCAGCCTCCAGTATCCGGTGCAGGGAGCATTGGGGGACGCGTTTCTGATAACCTGGTGCGACCAGTTGCTTTACGCGTTTCCCCCCATACCCTTGATTCCTCGAGTGTTGAGGAAGATTCGCCAAGACCGGGCCCAAGTCATCTTAATAGCTCCGGATTGGCCAAGGAGGGTGTGGTACTCCGACCTTCTCCAACTCTCGCTGTGCCCTCCGCTCCGTCTCCCTCTCAGGGCAGACCTCCTCTTGCAGTCGCAGGGGCAGGTTTTACACCCCAACCTCCAGAGTCTACACCTACATGCCTGGAGATTGAACGGGGCAACCTGAGTTCCTTCTCTCTCCCGCCTGATGTAGTGGATGTTATATTAGCGGCCAGGCGACACTCCACTAAATCTATCTACGCTAATAGGTGGTCTAAATTTGTTATGTGGTGTGGAAAGAGACAGATTGATCCCTTACATGCTCATCTGTCGGACGTTTTGTCTTTTGCTCTGTCTCTAGCGCAGAAAGGTTGTGCAGTGGCTACCATTAAGGGTTATTTGTCGGCTTTGTCAGCCTTCATTTGTCTTCCAGACCAACCATCGTTATTTAAATCCCCTATTGTTCTCAGATTCTTGAAAGGTCTTCTAAATAAATATCCTCCAAAACCATTCGTTATGCCTCAATGGGATTTGTCCTTGGTCCTTAGTTTCCTTATGGGGTCCCCTTTTGAGCCTATGCATTCTTGCCCCTTAAGGTATTTAGTTATTAAAACAGTCTTCCTGGTGGCTATAACATCTGCAAGGAGAGTGAGTGAGTTGCAAGCCTTATCGGTAAAACCCTCTTATACAACTTTTTATGGGGATAAGGTGGTGTCGAGGACCAAGGCTGCTTTCCTCCCGAAGGTTGTTTCACCTTTCCATTTGGCCCAGACAATTACTTTGTCCACGTTCTATCCTCCGCCTCATCCTTCTAAGGAGGAAGAGAGACTAAATCGCTTGGACCCAAAGAGGGCGTTAAGCTTCTTCATTGATAGAACGAAGGATTTCAGGCTGGAGGATCAGCTGTTCATCGGATACGTGGGCACGAAGAGAGGAAAGGCAGTCCACAAGAGAACACTCTCCAGGTGGGTTGTTCTTTGCATTAAAATCTGTTACTCTTTGGCAAAGAAGGATCCTCCTGATGGCATTAGAGCTCATTCCACCAGAGCTAAGTCGGCCACTTCCGCCTTGGCCAGGGGTGTTCCTGTGGTCGACATCTGCAAGGCCGCAACTTGGTCGTCCCTTCACACTTTTGCGAAACATTACTGTCTGGACTCTGAGGTCAGAAGGGACGGCCATTTTGCACGGTCAGTGCTGCAGGATTTCTTGGTTTGACCATTTCGGCACCCACCACCGGGCGTGGTACTGCTTTGGGACTCTATTAATTAGGTGAGGAATCCACAGGTAGTTGTATCCATCAGAAGAACGAGTTACTTACCTTTGGTAACGACTTTTCTGGTGGATACATTAGCTACCTGTGGATTCCTCACGGTCCCACCCGCCTCCCCGTTGCCTTTCTGGTCTTACCAAGTAATCCTTGAGTGCGCTCCTCTTGGTCTTCAAGGCTGCAATAGATTTTGTATATATGGATACTTGTGTATATATATATATATATCTTTTTGTATATACATGATTTGCATATATTTGTTTGTTTGATTTAAAAAAAAAAATTAAAAAAAAAAGGAGAGTTATATTAAATCTACAGCCATTTTATTGCAATGTTGTGTGATTTACAATGTTATGGGATGTTGCCTTGCTCTTTCATTGCATTGGGTTATTATTCTCATGCACGTAAAAAAATGTTGGTACTGACGTCGGCACGTCGGCGAGGACCTCTTATTGCCTGTATGATGTCAGACGGCGTCGCGTGGGCTAGAGTGACGTCCTCGTCGACGTGCAGAAGCTAGGAAGAAGATTTCCGTCGAATGCTGGCGCCATGGGAGTATTCATTAGGTGAGGAATCCACAGGTAGCTAATGTATCCACCAGAAAAGTCGTTACCGAAGGTAAGTAACTCGTTCTTCTCGCATTGGCTGGGGTGGAAAAGAAGAGTGCAAAAACACTTATGGGATGATTATACAGGTATCCTGACCCCATAGGCCACATACAAGGTTTCCCTCGCGGGCAAATTATTGCCCTTTTTTTTCGTACTATCCGTGGATCCATGCGTGAATCTGCAGAGCCAGAGAAAATGCTTTAAAAAAAAAATATCCACTGCATCCAACCTCATGCTTGGGTATGGGTGCATGCAGGAGGGTTGGCCGTTGGGCGTGGTCATAGGCCATGCCCTGTGGCCACCCCGCCACGCAATGCCTTTGGCAATGTGCAGCGCTAGTTGACGTGTGCATGCTAAAAAAAAACATGGAAATTCACCAGAGAGTTCTGGCCAGAAGTCGGCCACCACCCAGCCCCCCTCTTCCGCAGCACCCAAGCACTCCTAGTATGGTTCTGAAAGACCATGTCCGTCCAGTTGGAGGGAGGATTCAATTTCATCTCCCTCACTGGCGGTCCATAAAATTGGACAAATGGGTCTTGCAGATCATACGGAAGGGCTGTTCCCTCCCCTTCCAGTCTTTCCCTCCCTCTATCCCTCCAGTAAAAGAACAGCTGATGGACGATCCTGATGGTCCTGATGTCAGAAGTAGGCAGTGGTTGTTATTCCCTCTACTTTCTGATTCCCAAAAAGAACAAGGGCCTTCGTCCTATCCAGGATTTAAGGATCGTCAATCTCCTCCTCAAGAAGGAGAAATTCAAGATGCTCACTCTTGCTCAGGTCTTGTCTGCCCTAGACCAAGGACACTGGATGGTAGCATTTGACTTGCAGGATGCGTATTTTCACATCCCCATTCTGCCCGCCCACAGACGTTACTTGCGGTTCAAGGTGGGCCACAAGCACTTTCAGTTTACCGTGCTCCCCTCCGGGCTCACCAGTGCCCCTCGTGTGTTCACTAAAATGTAGGCGGTGGTGGCAGGTCATCTGCGCAGTCTAGGGATTTCAGTCTTCCCCCTACCTCGACGACTGGCTGTTGAAGTCTCCGATGCCCCATGGTCCCATCACCCACTTTCAGACTACGGCGGACCTCCTGCATTCACTGGGGTTCACTATAAACTTGCCAAAGTCACGCCTGACTTCCTCTCAGAAGCTCCCTTTCATCAGAGCTGTTCTGGACACAGTGCAGTTTCAGGCCTATTCTTCCGAGCAGCGAGTCCAGTATATTCAGGTTATCATACCAATGTTTCAGCCTCTATCCTGGATTTCAGTGAGACAGACTCTGAGGCTTTTGGGCCTCATGGCTTCCTGCATTCTATTAGTCAAACATGCCAGATGGCATACGAGGGCTCTGCGGTGGGACCTGAAGTTCCAATGGGCACAGCATCAGGGAAATCTTACTGACATGGTTCAGATCTCAGAGGGAACTGAAAGGGAAACTGCAAGGGTTCTGCAGTGGTGGCTAGTGAACTGCGATTGGGTCAAAGGCAGACTCCTCTCCCTTCCGCAACCAGATATTACAGTAGTGACAGATGTGTCACTTTGGTGATGGGGCGGCCTTCTGGGAGAGGTGGAGATCAGGGGCCTCAGGTCTCCGGCGGAATCTGGGCTCCATATCAACTTATTGGAGGTCTGGGCCATCTGGCTAGCATTAAAGGCATTTCTTCCTGATGTGAAAGGGAGGATAGTGCAGGTGATCACGGACAACACTACCACTATGTAATACTGCAACAAGCAGGGTGACGTGGGGTCGTGGACCTTTTTTCAAGAGGCTCTACATCTCTGGACGTGGCTGGAACACCAGGGCATACCCCTGGTGGTTCAACACCTGACAGGTTCCCTGAATGCCAGAGCGGACAAACTCAGCCGGCGATGCTTAGCGGATCACGAATGGTGTCTCCATTTAAAGGTTGCGCAAGGTCTCTTTCAGCAGTGGGGAGAGCCTTGGTTAGATCTGTTTGCCTTCGAAGAGAACGTGCAATGTCAGCAGTATTGCGCGTTGGAGTTTCCAAGGTGGCTATCGCTAGCCAACGCTTTTCTTCGCAAGTGGAGTTCAGGCCTCCTGTACGCCATACCACTTCTGCCTAGAGTTCTCAAGAAAGTCAAGAACGACCAGGCCCAAGTAATCCTAGTGGCTCCAGATTGGGCACGAAGAGTTTGGTATCCAGAGCTTCTCAAAATGAGCATCAGTCCTCCCATAGTTTGCCTCTTCAGGGGGATCTTCTGTCGCAGCAGCAGGGGAAGGTTCTCCACCCGAACCTGTCATCTCTGCGGCTTCATGTGTGGAGATTGAGCAGCGGTAGTTGATGGTTTATGACCTGCCGCTCAAAATCCAGTAGTTTCATTAGGATAATGAGAGCCTACGCGACAGGTGATGCTACTTATTAATACATTGATGGCATTAGAAAATTAAGAAGAGATCTCAAACCAGTAGGCAGGCAAAACACACTGACTGGTTTGTGAACACACAGTCATAAATCTGTCCCTAATTAGTTTTGGAATCAGGGTTAATTAATTTTGAGTTCAAGATTAATAATGAAAAGTAAATTAAGTTAATGCATGTAATTAATTCAGTTAAAAACCTGGACTTTGTGGGGAAGTATCCCAAGGTATGTCAATTACATATACATAAGAAAATAAATAAAAACAGTATTTCTATGTTATGGTTAGTTTAATAGATTAATTGAAAAGTAATGGAATACATTGAAATGTAAGGTTAAGGTTTTTAATTTAAATTAATTGAAAACTACTCTGTGTTGATTGTCAGCCTGGGTGGCCAGAAGCCTGTGATCAGGAGCGCCTAGACCACAGGGGAGCACCTAGACCACAGGGGAAAGAAAGTGGAGATGCAGAGCGTCCTGCTGGGTGACAGAATTTGAATCCTCACACCTGCAATTCCTACCTTAGTGGTAGCCTTTTCTAGGTACTCGCTCAGTCTACTATCGGCCAAGCAAACGGAAGGCAGAGAAAGAGCAATTGCAAAATTTGGCCTACTCAACCTGAAGGGCAGACAGCGGGTGAGGGGGCAAGGTTGGGAGGGATGTCAGCCGGGCTGCCGAGCCGGGCTGCTGATAGTACTGAGGGCCCACTGAGCTATTTACTAGTAGTGAAGACACCCATGAAAAGAGGCCTTGGGGACCGCTGCCATACCAGGATTGTCAGCTTCTTTGTTTCGGCAGCAGTGCACTCACAGCCCTAAATGCCAGCAAAAAAGTTGCTATAAATTGAGCACTGAGAATTTATAAATACAAATACACTAAAGAGACACTAACTTTAAGTTACTCTTTATTACAAGCAACACAGTTACTAAATGGGCTATGACTGAATTTGACATTAACAGGGCACTTCGAACACCAAAAGACTATGCACTCAATGCCCAGGAATGATCAAGGAAACAGAAGGTAGGGATACTCTCAGGCTAATAATTGCAGGGTTTTTCTGAAACACTACAGCACAGTTGGAAAGGCATAGAATAGCTTTTGGTATTTCTCGGCATTCCCAAATAGCACTCAAAAAGTTAAGATTTACAGAGTCATGGCCAGTAAAACAACAACATCACTAGGGCGGTCATTATGAACATTGGTGGTCCGGACCGCCATGCCGGCGGAGACGAAAATTACCACCACTGGCGTGGATGTGCAGACCGCCATATAATGTTCATGGCGTGACCACCACAGGTTGAACTCCGCCGCCGCCAGGCAGCCTGACGATGGCGGAGTTCCTTATCCAACAGGGCAGCGCTGCAAGCAGCGTTGTCCGGGGGATAAAGAACCTGTGTCCACCAGCCTTTCCCTGGCGGTGTCCCCCGCCAGGAAAAGGCTGGCAGAATGGGGGCCCTGGAGCCCTCCTGGGGTCCCCTGCACTGCCGATGTACTTGGCATGGGCAGTGCAGGTGCCCCCATGCACAGCCCTGTCGCACATGTCTCTGCCCGATTTACGGGCAGCGATATGCGCAACGGGTGCTGCTGCACCCGCCACACAGCAACATTGATGATGGCTCCTTGTGGAGCCATCGGCAATGTCCAGGCCCAGCAGAATGTTCTTTATTGGGCCGTCGGGTCCTCAATGAGCTGGCGGTCTATATTTAGACCACCAGCATGAACACGGCGGGAAATCCCGCCGTATTCCTAATGAGGGCCTAGGTGCCATGGCAAAAGACTCACCCTTGTAAATGATCCTGAAAGAACATACCAAATCTAAAGTGCTGGAATCAGTTATCAAAGAGAACACAATGAGAACTTAGTCTGAACTGTCCTCGGTGTTATCTGAAATAGTGACTTTCAAGACCCATCAGAGGAATGAATAGCTAAGGTTGAACACAGGTTATCTATTGGGCTAGACTGGGAACAAGACCACTGGCAAATGAAAGCAAAACATAAGGATCTGGAAGACAGAAATAGGTGGAACATAATTTGTTTCTCAGGAATACCAGAACAGATAGAAAAAGGCAACATGGTGACTTTCTAATGAAGCTTCTTACCCAAATTAAAAGGCTTAATATGTAACTCGCCACTTGAATATCTTCGAGCCCACAGAATATGGACAGAACGCATGGGCTTGCAGAATGCCCTAAGGCAAAGACTAACCTTATTTCTTTGCTACCTTGAGGGGTAGGTAGATAATCCAGGAATCAAAACACAAAGTGGTGTTTGTGTTTTGAGATATCAAAATGTACTCTTTTGAAGTTGCTTCAAAAAAGGAAATGTTTCTTGGTATTGAGATCAAGACTCAGAAAGATAGATATTCTCTTTGGTTTATTGAACCCAGCTACCATGCTGATAATGCAAGACGCCTGCACAATGGAGTTCATAGACCCTCAACTCCAATTTAGAAAGATATCTAGATGGCCAGGTCCAATCAGACATAAATACAACTCATCTGTGACTGGAATTCAAGTCAGTTTAACAACTGAATGGCAAAATGGACATAGACTCACTAACTAAAGAGAGAAACTGTATAGAGAAAGGTATACAAAAAGTGGCCTTAGGGGGATTGCATCAGCACAGATAACACCAGGTCAATCTAAGAGATAAATCTATTTCCCTGCTAAATCCTGGACAAGGAGAGGTTTTTAAACTGAACTCTGATGGTTTATACAGCCTGCTGCAACATTGCTGTATGTGCCACCAGGTGTGCTGTTCTTCTCAACTATTGGCAGGAAACTATGCATATTAGGCTGTGGGGTGTTGGGAATATCAGTAAACTTCCTTAAGGGATCACATCATTGTCTCAGAATGTTTTTGTTGATGTTCCATAGCTAAGCTCTGTGTGTTGCATCCTAGATTCCTCACAACTGTAACAGGGATGAAAGTGTACGCACCTAAGGGTAATCCATGTGCTGCAGCCTTAAACACTCCCCTCTAGCTCCTCACCAATAGACCCAACTCCATCTCCACTGGATCACCCTCATCAGAGCATAGGGTCCAGGCTATAGTGCCTCTACCGGCCCATTTACGTGGATCCCCAGTAGTTCACTCAACCGAAGTCAATTTAGAAAGTGGAAGAGACCTTCCTCAACTTAGTGTCCCAAACAAATGAAATAGTTACCTATCTTTCTAGCAGAATATGATTCTAGTAGCGGCAGGTATACAAAGAGGTCTTCATGCCTCCAATCACATCATTGAAGTAGGTCGCTGCAAGGGATTAATGATCGTATCTCTAAGCATCAATGGGCTCACACACCATATTAAAAGGAAAAAGACTGTCAGAAATATCTTTAATTACTCCTACCAGATTTAGATCTATTGCAGGACACTCACCTAACACTCTCGGAGACTGAAAAAAACTGGGAGAGGGTTGGTGGAGTAGGTATACTTCTACGACTTTTCTTCATACAATAACTTTGACACTTAAACTAAAGTATGTAGGAAAGGAGACATAGGGGGTCATTCTGACCCTGGCGGTCATGGACCGCCAGGGCCAATGACCGCGGGAGCACCGCCAACAGGCTGGCGGTGCTCCCATGGGCATTCTGACCGCGGCGGTACAGCCGCAGTCAGAAACGGGAAACCGGCGGTGTCCCGCCGGTTTCCCGCTGCCCAAAGGAATCCTCCATGGCGGCGCTGCAGGCAGCGCCACCATGGGGATTCCGACCCCCTTACCGCCAGCCTGGCTCTGGCGGTTTTGACCGCCAGAACCTGGCTGGTGGTAACGGGTGTCGTGGGGCCCCCTAACAGGGGCCCCACCAAGATTTTCAGTGTCTGCCAAGCAGACACTGAAAATCGCGACGGGTGCAACTGCACCCGTCGCACCCCTTCCACTCCGCCGGCTCCATTCGGAGCCGGCATCCTCATGGAAGGGGGTTTCCCGCTGGGCTGGCGGGCGGCCTTCTGGCAGTCGCCCGCCAGCCCAGCGGGAAACTCAGAATGACCGCCGCGGTCTTTCGACTGCGGTACGGTCTTCTGGCGGTTCCCGCCAGGCGGGCGGCTTCCGCCGCCCGCGGAGGTCAGAATGACCCCCATAGTCATCTCAATTCATAAAGTGCTCTGAATTTGTTTGGTATAGCCATGGACGGACCCTAATGGTTACTTTGAGCCTCATTACAAGTGTGGCAGTTCGTGGACTGCCACACTCACGGTGACTGTTGGACCTCTGCACCGCAGGCGGTACGACTGCCACATTACGACCCTGGTGGGCGGACCCGACTGATGACCCCCCCTCCATGCCAGGAGCATAATTCCCAATGTGACGGCAGTCGGGGTTGTTCTCAGTCAAGGCAGCACTGAACTCAGTGCCGCCTGACTGATTACAACCCCACTTACCACCGGCCATTCCATGGCATTTGTGCCGCCACAGAAAGGCTGGCAGTAAGGGTGTGCTGGGGACCACAGGGGGCCCCTACACTGCCCATGGCATGGGCCATGCTGGGGGTCCCCTGTCCAGCACCCTCAGAATGCGCACTGTCTGGTGCTGGGGTGTTACAGTATTGGCCTCGGCTTCTTTAAGGGAGCGAAGGCCAATATCATAGGACTGTTCTCGCCAGGCAGCCTGGCAGGAACGCATATTAAAATGTTCCTGCCGGTCCGCCAGGCGGGAACATTGTAATACACTCGGGAGGACGTTACCACCATGGTAGTGGCATCCTCCCCACAAGTTTGGCTGTCCTGCGGTGGGACTGCCAAACTCATAACTAGGCCCCTTATCGTTATATAATTTTATGTCCATCAATAAACATTTAAAGTAAGTTAGATTTAAGCTCCAATGGGAGATAAAAGTGTCTTTTTCAAACAAATAACAAAGTTGCTTTTTTTCCAGGTCATAGAGTAAGACGTTACTAGGTGGTAACTAGAATGTGGTATGTGACCCTCACTCAGCAAATCACAATACTATGCGATCCCTGATTTGGTGCAAGAGTTCTTACTTACAGACCCATGATGCCTGCAGCAACTTGGAAATAATAATTATACATTTGCTTCCTTTGTCGACAGTACCCTTACCCAAATCAAGTTGATTTATTATCAAAATCATATTTTGCTATAAGTACATATCCTTAACTATGTTCTACTTTGAATTAATGTAAACTAATGTAGATAAAAACCCTTGCAATACATTTAGATTTTGTTTTTTTTTAATTATCAAATTTTATTTCAGTACAAGTTAAGGAATGAAGAGGGAAGAAGATGGAGATTTAACTAAAGTCACTGCGTAGGGGAGGACTCATTGTGTCTTCAAAGTGTGGCAGCGGGCATTCCTTGGCCTTAGAGAGATTAAATCACATGAAAGATTTATATATTGTCTCTGCATTGTGCACTCTCAAGTCCTCAGGATTATTACTTGAGCTGTCAAGGGTGCAGTGGGCCATTATGATGATTAAGGGATATATTTATATGAAGATGAGATTATGAAATTAAACTTGTCATAAATAATAAAATAACTTTTTTAAGGAAAGCATTACATATTTAATATACATTTATTTCCAAATAATAACGAATGTTGAAAGAATAGGCTAAGGTTTCACAATTAATGTAATTGTAATATAGTAAAATATAGAGAAAGGTTAGGTTACAAAAAGCAAACTCTCCAATGTTGGATCTTTTATAGATTAACATGCTTGAATAATCCCTGTTCTCGATGCACGAGTCTCACAGTATAACGATACGCAGTACAAAAGCTAACCTAAGCTTTCCTAGCTTGGAAATGTCACTTTACTAGCTTATCCACACCATTAGAAAAGAACCAAACTTAAGCCAATTATAGCACAGGAAGATTATCACCTTTCCCCTCAAGGGTCACCCCCCAAAGCTCAGATCTCTTACTGCACTTTATGTGAAAGGAGTCTTCATGAGTGTTGCTCATTTTTTTCGTCAGGAAAAAAAAGCTTTTCTTCACCATTTTGACATTCAGTGGCCTACAACAGTAAGCTGTCTCTCCTCTAGATGAATCTTCTGGACAGAAATCATGGAAGACAATTCTAGGAAGAGCCTTTTTGAACCCTGTGAGAAGCTAAGGCTATTTTCTGAAAATACCCTAAAAAAGTGTCTTTATTGTCTACACGCTTCCCACCAAAACTAAAGGAGTGTCTTTATATCCAACCCATCCTTCATTAAAAAATGTAGGGTTTATGAAATGATAGATAAACTTATATTTATATAGTTAATACAGGGAACCACTGTATGTAATACAACCATATATTAGTTTGCACCAGAAGAAGCATGCAGTATGGTATGCTGCAAACTTCAAAAAAACGTAGCTACATGTTTGAAAAACATGTGAAGGGTCCTTATTTGACATATGGATGTAGACGTTTTTCTACCATAGTTATTGTGAGCTTTTTTGTGTTTGCAAGCATCACAAGGTTGCAAAGTTTAAATGGTAAGAAAACTATCCACCAGGAAAATTCCTCACAAAAACATCTTAAAAGAGTTATGCCTGCATGTGAATATGTCAGAAATGGATACAAATTTCAGCATTACAAATTGTGTAAAATTTGCAAACATTGTACACTTTCTTTGCCGAAAATTACATTCTCCTGCTTTTTGTGGTTGCTATTTTTTTATTGATGCTTGTTTTCTCACTTCTTTTAGTCAGATGTCCTCACTTAATTTGCTTCCACGTTTTCGATTTTTAAGAATTTCATTTCTACTGGTGTGCAAATGAGGGTCTAATAAAAAGTGCAGTGTGTGTGGATGTAGCAGAGTTTGCCATATTTAGAACATCTTGCACACGATAGGGTTAAGGAATAAGTCAGGTTGGGCTTTTAGCTTGAAATGTTAGACAAAAGTAGGACATTTTTAGTGTAATATATAATGCTACAGGAGCCCTTCTAGTAAACACACAACAAAATTAGCCGAAAATATTAGTTAGGCATCTTCAGAGTTCACTTTGTAGTACACACTTCATACGTTTTCAACTACAAATCCTGTGTTGAATGGTAGGATTTGTAGATCATGGCATTTGTTCTGTTTGAGGTTTTAACCTTAATGTTGCATCAGTTGAAGTTTACAAATGTGGACATGTCTAAAGTGACGCCTCAATCCTACACCTGAGCTCTGTGAGTCACATTCAAGTTTAGGCAACAACGAGTAGTAGCGGGCGAGTTAGCTCCTATCCGACGAAGGACGCCGCCATGACTACTGGGTGTGGCGCCTAAGTTGGATTGTGAGTCTCTTCAGCGGTGCCTTGGCACAGGACCATACTTCTGGTAAAGAGCAATTTGCCACAGGGCAGGGCTCAGTCGTCCACATCGAGATGGAATTAAGACAGATCTGAGAGAGTGCCGGGAACTAACCACTTGAATTCTATCCCAGACCCCACCCCCTCAGAGGAGAATCACTTCATCTTATACTTTTCAGGTTAATAATGACTTGATTTTGTGTAGACTTTCTTCAGCTGCAAGGGGCTGGTTCTCAAAGATGTTTTAGTGAGTGTGTGTTACTCTCAGGTTAGGTGTGTCCTACTCTGAAGTTCTCAGGAACTTCATGAAAAAAAAGCTTTCAGAGCCAGGCTCTGTGGATTAGTGAGAAGATCTGGGAGTGTGTTTCGCTTCTGCCTGTCTACATCAACAAGTGCTACATGGCTGTGGATAAGTGTGGTACAATAGTTAGAGCAGCAGACCTCTGATACAGAGATCTGGCCTGGGACCTGGGTTCAATTCCCACCTTGGTGGGTCTTGGGCTCAGTTCCCTTGGACCAGATAATTCTCGCCTCAGTGCCTCATCTAATTAATGGGTCCCACTCTGTAACTGGGCACGCTTGCTTAATCTCCACAACGTCCCTGACAGCGCTTGGATACCTGGGGTTGCCCAGGAGTGGGTGTCTCACAGTGAAAATCCAGGAGGGGTTGTACAGTGCCTTGAGACTCTAACGGGTGAGTAGTGTGCTATACAAGTGCGAAGTTTATGTTTACAATATAAGATAGAGAGTGCGCATTCTCAGCTTGAAAAAAGGATGATGCAACTCAAACGGCAAAATATTCAAATTAGAAATAGGTTGTGATGTAATTAAGTTGCACATGGGAGTCATTGAGTTGAATGATACATTATGAGGCATGGGGTACAGAATACTTTTACCAATAGTTATTTTTTCCTGATCCAATCTAAAAACAAAATGGTCAGTTACAGATTGCAAGACACATATGCTAAAAAGGATAAGGATGCCTTTTTAAATGGGTCAAATAACATCATTAGTATTATTATTATTAGTAGTAGCAGTCATAGTAGTAAGAGTAGTACTAGGAGTAGTACTAGGAGTAAAATAGTTTATAGTAGTAGCATTATATTATTATTATTAGTAGTAGTAGTATTCATGTTATTAGTAGTATTACATGATTGTTATTATTTTTATTATTGTTGTTATTAGTAGTAGTAGTGATAGTAGGAGTAGGAGTAGTAATAGTGGCAGTAATAGAAGTAGTACCATTACAATATTATTATTATTATTAGTAGCAGTAGTAATATTATTATTAGTAGTAGCAGTAGTAATAGTAGTAGTGGTAGGGGTAATAGGAGTAGTCCCATTACAATAGTATTATTATGATTATTATTATTATTCATAGTAGTATCATTAGTGGTAGGGGTAATAGGAGTAGTAACATACCATTACAATGGTATTATTATTATTATTCATAGTAGTAGAAGTAGTGGTAGGGGTAATAGGAGTAGTAACATACCATTACAATATTATTATTATGATTATTATTCATAGAAGTTGTAGTAGTAGTAATGGTAGGGGTAACAGGAGTAGTAACATATCCATTACAATGTTATGATGATTATTACTATTATTATTAGTATTATTATTGTTTTTGTTAATATTAGTATTATTATTATTCGTAGTAGTAGCAGTAGTAGTAGTAATAGTAGTGACAGTAGTAATAGTAGCACCATTACAGTATTATTATTATTATTATTAGTATTATTATTATTGTTATTATTATTATTAATACATTCACAAACCAACAAATGGAAATCTCCACCTCTACTAGCTTATTGATGGGGAGAGCGTCACAAATGTAAGTTTACTGCTTAGTACTATGTGTGGGAGGACGCAGGAGAGTGCATGGAAAATGGGAAATGCTTACTACTAAATGTGGGAGGTTTCGGGGGCAGGGTAAATGGGGAATTATGGATGGACATAAAACGATCCACAAAACAGTAAGCGCATTGATTAAAAAATTGAAGATCTAAAATTACTACAAACAAAAAGCGCCTAAAACATTAGCAAATGTACTCTAGTAAGTCCAACGCCACATATGGCCAACCTCTATTACTGCAACACCTCCAATACACAATAATGGAGACAAAGACTTAAAATAGAACTATGTAGCAAATAATATTCACTTACATTAATTTATCCCAATTTTTTCAAGATATGTATACATTTAATGTCAATAAACGTATATAAATAAAAACATTTTATGACAAAATATTTTAATACATTTTATATTTAAAAATAAATCTAACTTTAATTTTTAAAGACTAAGGGGCCTGTTACAAGTTTGGCAGTCCCAACGTGGGACCGCCAAACTCACAGGGAGGACTCCACTGCCATTGCGGTGACATTCCCCATGCCATATTATAATGTTTTCATCAGTCTGACGGGTCTGACCGGGGGGGGGGGACGACATTGAAAAACAGCTTTCCCGCCGGTAACAGTACAACAAGGGAACGAGGTAGCACTCAGCTCCCTTGAAGGAACAGAGTGCTATCTCGTAGCACAGAGGAGGCCGACCAACACCATCGTAATGCACACTACCTGCAAAGCAGGCAGTGCGCATTCCAACCTCCACCAGCGTTTTCATGATGGAGAAATGACCAGAAAAGGCTGGCGGAGAACAAGGTTGTAATCAACCAGGCATCTCTGAGTTGAGCGCTGCCCTGGCTGATTACCACCAAGACCACCGTCAGCCCGTCAGTAACAATGCTCCCAGCGGAGACAGCAGCCCCCTTGCAGATCTGGCCACCAGGGTCGTAATTGGGTGGTCAGACCACCTGGAGTGGGACGGTCTGACCGTCACCGAGAGTGTGGCAGTCCTTGGAACACCTCACTCATAATGAGGCCCTTAATACATTAAATAAATTTAATTGTGTAAGGTTTTGAACTTTTAATATATAATAAGTAAATATAAATATTTTACTTTATGTGTCATTTAAATAAATCTTTAAAACATTAGTTGTGTTTCAATTTAATAAAATTCACCAATTTAATATATTTAAATTATCGTCGTTTGATTAAATATTTAGTTGTGAATACCCCTAATACACTTTTGTTACATATGTAGTCTTACTACACATGTACATCAAACAGACGTCACTTAACTTTTAAAATAATGGCTGTGGCTGCAAGTAAACAAACCAATTAGATTGAGTCCACCTCATAACCCGAGGCTGAACTTTTCAATACATTTATTGGCCCGACTTTGTACATTTTCTATATATCTTGTTCTTTTTATTCTGAGCCAAAAAGTTTTCTTTTGATTGGAAAATGTAAAGTCAGTGGTTTGGCAAGCAGTTTAAAGTTTCAGCCAGAAACAACTAGAATCATACATTTCTTACATATCTGGATTTGCATGATGAATTCTTGTCATTTGAAATTAGCAAATTGCACCAGTTCTGACCACAGCTGCAAACTGGCTGCAGCAGGTTGAATACAGAATGTTAGTTACTGAGAATATGAAAACAATGCTCTATCCTAAGATTACATCTTCTCTGGAAGCAATGTTTGGACATAAAGTAGTATTTTTGGCTCTGCTTTGCTACTACCCCAAAAGCAGCAGCTGAGCTCTAACTACTAAGTCACTTCCTCATTGCCTGAGATACCAAGAAAGATGTTTTGCTGCCTTGTTATGTTACCGTACTGGTATTTTCATGCAGTGCTTACCATTTTATGCAGGTGCAGTTTTCTGTGAAGATAGCTTGGTGCACCAAGACACTTTGCTGTGGGTGAGTGTGGGTGAGCTTGTGAATTACCTCTTATGGGGAGTTGTGAAGGAGGGAGGGGATGTTACTTGTGTGGATCTCAGGTGTGTAGTGGGCTGTCTCTGCTTGGTGAATCTTTGTGGGGTTTGAGTCATGAGGCCCTCCACTAAACCCCTATCACCTGCCATGTGCCTGACACGAGTTGGGCCTTGGGCCTTTTGTAGTCGGCAGAGATGTACATGACTTATTGTATGGATGGAAGGGACTTCTTATATAGTTGTACTGAAGCTGGTGTTCTGTTCTAGTCCATGACATTGAATTCCTAAAGGTTGGTCTGTGATCATCACTCAGATCAAGCTAAAGCCCTGACGCACAGTGAGCATGTGGTTTACCTCTGGACATGCCTCTTCTAATTTAAATAGGTCAGGACAAAGTACTAAATGGAAGTATTGACCATGTGGATATCATGTTGACCCTGCCTCAACAGGAGCAGATCTCTCTAAACTACTTAGACATGCCCCCACCCACCCTTCACGTTATAAGCAACTGAAAGGTCTTTTCTGACACTTTGGGTATCTGTAGGGAGGTAAAACGTCAGCCACTATACACAGCAAAATGGTAGTCCTGTCTGAAGACACTTTCACACAAACGGTGCACATGCCAGTCACCGAGAAAATTATTGAATACTTGAGGGAAGCTTCTAATCACTTGGGAGACAAAGGTTTACTATGTCATCACTTTTAATTCAGTTGTGACCTTCAAGAGGGATCCATTGCAAAGGAGCACACTAGCATTAACCTCTTAGCTGCTGGGCCTTTTCCCCCCCAGTGCTGAGCCCTTTTTTGGCTATTTGGGGTAGTTCGCGCTTAGGCCTTCATAACTTTTTGTCCACATAAGGTATCCACGCCAAATTTGCGTCCTTTTTTCCCAACATCCTAGGGATTCTAGTGGTACCCAGAGTTTGTGGTTTCCCCTGGAGGAGACCAAGAAAATAGCCAAAATACAGTGAAAATTTCGTTTTTTCAAAAAAAATGGGAAAAAGGGCTGCCGAAGAAGGCTTGTGGTTTTTTCCCTGAAAATGCCATCAACAAAGGGTTTCTGGTGCTGAAATTACTATCTTCCCACCTTTCAGGAACGGACAGACTTAAATCAGAAAACCACATTTTTCAACACAAATTTGGCATTTTACTGGGACATACCCCATTTTTACTATTTTTGGTGCTTTCAGCTTCCTTCCAGTTAGTGACAGGAATGGGTGTGAAACCAATGCTGGATCCCGGAAAGCTAAACATTTCTGAAAACTAGACAAAATTCTGAATTCAGCAAGGGGTCATTTTTGTAGATCCTACAAGGTTTTCCTACAGAAAATAACAGCTGAAATAAACAAATATTGAAATTGCGCTGAAAACAACAGCCATTTTTCTTTATGTTTTACTCTGTAACTTTTTCCTGCGATGTCAGATTTCTGAAAGCAATATACCGTTTTGTCTGCTGGACTCTTCTGGTTGCGGGGATATAAAGAACTTGTAGGTTCATCAAGAACCCTAGGTACCCAGAGCCAATAAATGAGCTGCACCCTGCAGTTGGTTTTCATTCTATACTGGGTATACAGCAATTCATTTGCTGAAATATGAAGAGTGAAAAATAGGTATCAAGAAAACCTTTGCATTTCCATAATGGGCTCAAGATAAGGTTTTGAGGAGCAGTGGTTATTTGCACATCTCTGAATTCCGGGGTGCCCATACTAGCATGTGAATTGCAGGGCATTTCTCAAAGAGACGTCTTTTTTACACACTCTCTTATATTTGGAAGGAAAAAATGTAGAGAAAGATAAGGGGCAATAGCACTTGTTTTGCTATTCTATGTTCCCCCAAGTCTCCCGATAAAAATGATACCTCACTTGTGTGGGTAGGCCTAGCGCCCGCGACAGGAAATGCCCCAAAACACAACGTGGACACATCCCATTTTTTTGACAGAAAACAGAGCTGTTTTTTGCAAAGTGCCTAGCTGTGGATTTTGGCCTCTACCTCAGCCAGTACCTAGGGAAACCTACCAACCCTATGCATTTTTGAAAACTAGAGACCTAGGGGAATCCAAGGTGGGGTGACTTGTGGGGCTCTGACCAGGTTCTGTTACCCAGAATCCTGTGCAAACCTCAAAACGTGGCTAAAAAAAACACATTTTCCTCTCATTTCGGTGACAGAAAGTTCTGGAATCTGAGAGGAGTCACAAATTTCCTTCCACCCAGCATTCCCCCCTAGTCTCCCGATAAAAATGATACCTCACTTGTGTGGGTAGGCCTAGCGCCCGCGTCAGGAAATGCCCCAAAACACAACGTGGACACATCACATTTTTTGACAAAATACAGAGCTGTTTTTTGCAAAGTGCCTACCTGTAGATTTTGGCCTCTAGCTCAGCCGGCACATAGGGAAACCTACCAAACCTGTGCATTTTTTAAAACTAGAGACCTAGGGGAATCCAAGATGGGGTGACTTGTGGGGCTCTGACCAGGTTCTGTTACCCAGAATCCTTTGCAAACCTCAAAAAGTGGCTAAAAAAAACAAGTTTTCCTCACATTTCGGTGACAGAAAGTTCTGGAATCTGAGAGGAGCCACAAATTTCCTTCCACCCAGCGTTCCCCCAAGTCTCCCGATAGAAATGATACCTCACTTGTGTGGGTAGGCCTAGTGACCGCGACAGGAAATGCCCCAAAACACAACATGGACACATCCCATTTTTTGACAGAAAACACAGCTGTTTTTTTCCAAGTGCCTACCTGTAGATTTTGGCCTCTAGCTCAGCCGGCACATAGGGAAACCTACCAAACCTGTGCATTTTTGAAAACTAGAGACCTAGGGGAATCCAAGATGGGGTGACTTGTGGGGCTCTGACCAGGTTCTGTTACCCAGAATCCTTTGCAAACCTCAAAAAGTGGCTAAAAAAACAAGTTTTCCTCACATTTCGGTGACAGAAAGTTCTGGAATCTGAGAGGAGCCACAAATTTCCTTCCACCCAGCGTTCCCCCAAGTCTCCCGATAAAAATGATACCTCACTTGTGTGGGTAGGCCTAGTGACCGCGACAGGAAATGCCCCAAAACACAACATGGACACATCCCATTTTTTGACAGAAAACACAGCTGTTTTTTTCCAAGTGCCTACCTGTAAATTTTGGCCTCTAGCTCAGCCGGCACATAGGGAAACCTACCAAACCTGTGCATTTTTGAAAACCAGAGACCTAGGGGAATCCAAGATGGGGTGACTTGTGGGGCTCTGACCAGGTTCTGTTACCCAGAATCCTTTGCAAACCTCAAAAAGTGGCTAAAAAAACAAGTTTTCCTCACATTTCGGTGACAGAAAGTTCTGGAATCTGAGAGGAGCCACAAATTTCCTTCCACCCAGCGTTCCCCCAAGTATCTCGATACAAATGATACCTCACTTGTGTGGGTAGGCCTAGTGCCCGCGACAGGAAATGCCCCAAAACACAACGTGGACACATCACATTTTTTCATAGAAAACAGTGCCTACCTGTGGATTTTGGCCTCTAGCTCAGCCGGCACCTGGGGAAACCTAGCAAACCAGCGCATTTTTGAAAACTAGAAACCCAGGGGAATCTAAGATGAGGTGACTTGTGGGGCTCTGACCAGGTTCTGTTACCCAGAATCCTTTGCAAACCTCAAAATGTGGCTAAAATAACAAGTTTTCCTCACATTTCGGTGACAGAAAGTTCTGGAATCTGAGAGGAGCCACAAATTTCCTTCCACGCAGCGTTCCCCCAAGTCTCCCGATAAATATGATACCTCACTTGTGTGGGTAGGCCTGGTGCCCGCGACAGGAATAGATCACACAACGGTCAATGTTGGTCCTTACGTGAGGCAGCTGTTGACCCTGGGGTGATCCATTCCTGACGCAGGCACTAGGTGTAGGCACTAAAGTGGGGTAGTGTTTTTATCAGGACAGGTGAGGAGTCACTGAGTGGTAGGAATTTTGTGGATCCCAGCATATTCCTGTAGTTTGTGTGACAGAAATGCGAGAAAAATAGAGTTTTTATTCCACATTTCAGCTTTGCAGGGTATTCTGGGTAAGAAAACTTTGGGGAATTCACACAAGTCACACCTCTGTGGACTCCCCTGAATGTCTAGTTTCCAGAAATGTTTGGGTTTAGTGTGTTTCTCTATATGGCCGCCGAATCCAGGACCAAAAACACAGGTGCCTGCCTTACAAAACCAGTTTGTTTTGCCATAGATAATTTTGATGTCTCCACAATACGATTTGGGTGGTGGAATTTGGGGCTGAACTAAATTGGGGAGCTCCCAAGAGAGCACTCTCTCTCTCTCTGCTTGCCGCCACATTCACCTGCTCTCTGGGTTGGGCTAACCCACTATTACCCATTTGCACAAACAGCTTGCGAAGGGACAGCATGACTGTCCTCATCACCTCCCTCATAATGTACTGGAAGAGGAGTTATCGAATGGGACTCCTCCGACTGAAAAATCACTCCCAGAGTCTGCGCCATTGTCCTATCCCTCAGATGCTGTCTCAGTATCTGATGCCTCAGTCTCTGATCCTATGTCAGAGCGGTCCTCTACAGTATAACCTGAGTGCAGGCAGCAGGCAGCAGTCATCCATCAAGATGTCATCTCTGCTATTGGCTAAACTGTTGCTCTAAAACACTAGCCTACGTAGACAGTCACAAAATCGATGGTGTGTGTGAGATACGTGCAACAGTAGAGGCCACCTTACCTGCGCTTCTTCCCTCAATCAGCACGTTCTTTCAAGACACTCAAAAAACACCTTGTCACATACCATTCGTCACAGTCTTTAGCACCTCCTGCGCCCAGTCCAACAATCATTATTGGTGCTCCCACTCCCTCCTCCTCGGATTCCCTCATTACCACCCAGCAAAAGTGCCCTTCATCTCTCCATAGCCGCCCTCCACCCCGCACATACATTTCATTGGTATTATAGCGCAGGTAATGGCTGACTTTACTAATATACTCAGCTATTTACATAAAATACAGATTTGCTCTTTGCAGTAGGCATATAAACCTTCTGCGCTTCTTTATGGCACTAAAACTGCCACTAGACAAGTCTGACCCTTTTCCCCCCAGGGAAACCACACACATATTGACAAAAGTGATATATATATGACAGCCAATCACCTGAAACTCAACTCAAGCAAAACCGAAATAATCCTCTTTGGCCCACACAAAAACACCTGGGACCCCTCATGGTGGCCCACCATGCTAGGCCCTGCACCCACCCCGCCAACCACGCACGCAACCTCGGCATCATCCTAGACTCCTCCCTCTCGATGACCCAACAAATCAACGCTCTCACCTCCTCATGCTTCAACACACTCCGTATACTAAAAAAAACATTCAAGTGGATCCCCACAGAGACCAGAGAAACTGTCACTCACGCACTCATCAGCAGCAGACTTGATTACGGAAACGCCCTCTACGCCGGCACCACTCTAACACTCAAGCGCAAACTACACGCATCCAGAACTCAGCAGCACGACTGACTCATCCTCGACCTCCCCGGACACGAACACATCTCTCCACACCTCAAATCCCTCAACTGGCTCCCCATTGACAAAAGGATCACCTTCAAGATCCTCATCCTCGCACACAAATCACTCCACAACACAGGCCCTGCCTACCTCAACGAGAGTCACCTTCCACACCCCCACACGAAACCTCCGCTCAGCTGACCTCTCTCTCGCCTCTGTCCCCCGCATCAAACACACCACCACCGGGGGCAGATCCTTCTCTTCCAGGGGATCCTCATCAATAGTCATAAACATTGAATATTCCCACCCTTGTGCGGGGACCCCGGAGCATATATAAAATACACACATATAAAGTATGAAATATGCACAAAAAATATATATATAGCATTTTTAGTAGACATATCTT